>NW_027555736.1:119619507-120819507 GCF_003287225.1 Phascolarctos cinereus
CACGGGCATCAAGGCTTCTCCTATCACAGCCAGGTCAATGGTGCTTTTTGTTCACGTTCTCTGCTCCCTTTTCCTCCACTCCTGTGCCCTAGCCCCAGTCAAAAAAAGTATAAACCGTGTGAGAGCAAGAATCGTTTCTTTCTGGTTTTGTTTCCCTAGCACTCAGCATAGGGCCTTACTCATAGCAGGTACTTATCTAATGCTTGTTGAACTGAATCAAAACCTCTTCCTTCTCAGGTCCTTTCCCATAAAAGATGGAAAGCAAGAATTCAGAAGGCTCAGTGACTCACCGAGTGATTTCACAAAGGTTCTGGAAAATCCTGTCCAGATTCTGACCATCGGGACCATCCACCTGTCCTGTCTCCTCTAGCTGCTGCACCTTCTGGAGGGCAACATTCACAGCATATCGCATGAACTCATTGCTGGACCGCAGGACAGATAAACTTTCTTCGTGGCTTTGGGAACTATCTCTAAGGTGGAAAAAAAAGAAGCATCTTGTTGATATTTTAAAAATTTCTCTAGCACTGGGATCACTTAGATTCCTAACTTTAAAAATCATTGGAAAAAAAGAAAAGAAAAAAATGGGCTGATGATTGGGGAGTTGCTGGACTGTGATACACAAATGTAATGATTATTACTAAGGAACAGCTATTTCTTGAATAAGCAATTTCAAGAAATAGGGGAACACTTCTATGAAGTGATGCAGTAAAGAAAAAAGAACTAAAAGAATGTACACAAGGACAGTTATACAAATGGCAATTTTTAATGTCCACAAACCTCAGATTAAATACAATTGACAGTAGTACTATTATTAAAATGAAGCATGTGCTATTTTAACAAAAGGCAACCTCTTTTTTTTAAAGGTATAAATAAAGTTATTAAGTAGGAAAAATGGAAAACTACTTTAGTGTATGGTTATACTACTATTAATTACAACCCTTCTTTCATGCTGTTTTGCTTAACTATTTCGGGGGACTGTACTTTGTGTTTGTTGAAGTTTGTGTGCCATATCAAAACAAAATTTATCAATTAAAGAAAAAAGAAAAATAACTGAACTGTCAGGAAGATCTGGGTATTGTTGAGGTTGGCCTTTGAGATCTTGTAGCTCCAGATCTATGACTTCTCAGGTCACATCCCCTTTCTTGTACTTAAAGCTTTACCTTCCCTGTACTCCCCACTTTGCCCTTTTAATTTATTTGCTCTTTACATTTTGTCTTGATCTGCTTTCTAGTTCTTTTATCTACTATGCAGGTTTCTTTTGTAATACATTTCTTTCTTTTTTCTTCTGTTATATGTTCATATCACTTGAGTTGTTTTTCCAATAGCATTTGCATTACAGAATCTCAGTATTAGAGGGCTTTTAGAAGTCATTTGATGAAATACCTTTATTTTATAGGTGAGAAGGAACTGAGCACCTTAGAGGATTAAAGGCAGAGATGAGACTTGAACTCGGGTCTCCCGATTCTTAGAGACCAAAGGTTTTTCCACTTAACCAGTTCTTTTTCCATTATAGAATTGCCTCTGACTATGGTCTTGGCTGGAATTCATCCCTACATTACCCTCATATCTTTTTATCTTCCTGAGGTATCTCATTCCAACTGCTATTATTTCATTAGGGTTTATTTGGTATAGTCTTCCACAAAGTAAATGGTTTTGTGACTGAGTTGCATGCACAATGAATAAGAAATGTGGGAAATTGGCAGAGACCCTGGTGTTGATTTGGGACATGTTGGTAAATCTAAGCATGAGCAGGAGTACTTCTCCACAGAGCTATGGGCTTATTAAGATATTCTGTTGCTTCATACATGCTGACATACTTGCAAAAATTACACTGCTCTTCTGGGGGATTTCTGTTAAATTCACAGAATTTAGAACCTATCTGGAAACAAATTAATACCCAACAACTTTCCCAGATAATAACATTGAGAGATCTTTACCTGAACAGAGCCACAAGTAGAGTAGACACAAATTTCATGGACAGGAAACTACGAACTGTTTTGTTAGCCACTGTTGACTTGCCTTTCCCAGCTTTCTCCTTGAGGATGTCAGAGAGTCTGCTATAACACTTAAATAGGCTCAGAACCTCCTCAAACTTATTTTTACTGTGGGAAAGGAAAAAGCAGTAATGGTAATCATCAAACTACTGTGTTTGCCCCTGCATGCACTCATATGACCATATGATAAGACCAATGATACTATGTTTTCATCTTCATTAAACAGCATATTATCTATAAATCACACAAATCTGCTTAGAATACTGTCAATATAAACCAAAATTTCTCCATTAAAATCAAAGGAAGTTCTTGAATTCAGGGTTTGGGGAGCCTGTTACTAGCTTACAAGGGGAAAACTATACACTGACATACCCATTTGGCACACTCTGTAGCTCTATGTTATGAAGAACTAAAGTGAAAATTTTTAGATTGTGAACCTATCAGAAAAGGACGCATTCTGTCATTTATAGAGTGAGTGCTGTTGATAAGAGCTCAATGGAAACCAAAACTTAAGAGCATTATTTATCAACATGCCCTATTAACAAGAAATGAATAGGCATAGTTGTTCTTTACCTGAAATTGCCTATACTGAAATTATATTCGATCAGGACTTCACACACTCCCATCACTAGGAGAGCATAGATATTATTCTTGACGCCAACACTAGTGGTCTGAGAGAAATCTGCTGATTTATCCTGAAAGACAAAATTGAATAAATTAATAAATTGTTGAATATTTCCATTACCCAAGCCAAAACACTCCTGAAGAAATGTCAATTACCAACTCAAAGTCCTCTAGCTCACTCTTGATCATGCGATTGGTAATTGACTCCAGCATGTCTTCTAAGTCTTGCTGGAATCCTTCTTCCTCCTCCTCTTCCTCCTCCTCCTCTAAGGGCATCACTTTATTCCTGTACCATGCCAAACAATGCTGGATACAGCACAACAGGTTGAGCCTGCAAAGAGAAGAAAAAACCATTCAATCCAATTCCTCACTGTTACTAGGCTTAAATGAGTCAATGTCTACAAAGCAAATTATTTATTAGCATCCACACCTAAAAAGGTGTCAAATTAACATGAATTGCTGGAATTTTAAATAAACATATTTAAATAGGCAGCATCATGGTGTTTCTGTTATACGCAGTGCTGGAATCCAAACCCTATGATTTCAGTCATTATATAAGTACAAGGGAACCATAGTACAATATTAAACGTTCTTTGTGGCTTGCTACAAATGTCACTGGTACATGACCTCTCCCTTAATTCCTAGAGCTATACGTTTCATTCTATGGACACCGATTTTGGCCGATATAGATCTTGAAAGATCAATACTAGGAAGCTGGGTCCAGATCCAGGACAATACTGGGAAAGGTTGTCAATATGGAGTAAGATGCCAAGCAGATATGTCTTTCAGTAGACTCTAGAAAACTTCTGGAGGTCTTGCTTCAATTTTTATCTTGACTTCTGATCTTCATGGATAGGATTAGCACCTGGGAAAGCTAGGATGACAGTACATACATAAAACCAACCTCGGGAGGCAGGAAAAACACCAGAGGCAAGAACAAACATGACCTAGTAGTGCTACAGTGGGAACTTTTGTAGGAAAATGGGTCCTCAGTTGGACGATCCTAGGCTTAACAATGAAAATAATGGTGGCAAAAAGTAATAAAGAACAATGTTAAGACAAACAACTTTGGAAGACTTAAGTACTCTGATCAATGCAATGACTATGATTCCAGAGGGCTGGTGAGGAAGCTTATTACCCACTTCCTGACAGAGAAGTGAAGGATTCAAAATGTAGACGGAGACATGTTTTTAGACAGGGCCAATGCAGGAATCTGTGTCATTTAACTCCATATACATACACACACACACACGTAGAATTATTATTAAAAAACAAAATAAAACCCTGCTTAAATATATATTCATATATGCATATATAACTTAGTTCAATATATATACATATATGTATACATACACATATATTTAACCAGGGTTTTATTTTGTTTTCTAATTTGGAGGGGAGACATTAAAGTGAGAAAAAATTCTTATTTTTTAATGGAAAAAAAAGCCATGCCAAAAAAAAAGTCATAAAGATCTTACCAGAGGTTCCTGAAGAAAGATCAGATCTCCCTGGGCCAGAATACATGCTTCTAGTTTCAATGGAGGTAGCAGGTCATGTTTTGGTTCATAATACTGTTTTAACTGAATAGCAGAAAAACAAAGATACTGTAACTTACAGCTGCTCATTAAATTAATAATCAAGCTAATGGTAATATGGGTGTTTAATATCATCTAATGTCATCATTAACAAACATTACTGTTAAATTTTCAGATATATATGGAATCAGGCTGGTTGTTATACAAGGTTAGTTAAAAAGCTCTGGTTCTTTTAGAGGATTAAGATCTTTACCAAAGGAGAAAGAAAATATATGGGTATCTAGAGGCATTCTAATATTTTGATTTTTTGCCAATTCCTAGATATCACAGATCTTATTATTTTTTTCCAAATAAGCTTTTATGGATATCTTTCGATTTTTTCATCATTATAGTTTTCCCAGTATTGATCCCCCTCCCCAAGAATCATCCCATATAACATTTTTTTAAGAAAAATAAAAAAGAAAGAAAAAGAAGAAAAAAATCAGCATAATTGATATATACATTTAAAAAATCTTAACACCTCCCATCTCTTCAAGAATAGGTCGGGAGTGTCTTCTCATATCTCACAGAACTTATTTTCAATGAGGTTTCCTCATCTGAATTTCCTTGTGATTACTCAAAAATAAAGCATTAAAATCCATATCCTACAGCAGTTCTTAACTTTTTCATATTCCGAACCCCTTTGGTAGACTGGCAAAGCTAAGAACCTCTTTTCAGAATAATGCTTTTAAATGAATAAAATTACATAGGATTACAAAGGAAACCAATTATTTGAAATAGTTATCAAAATATATATTTTTTAAGTTCAAAGAGCCCTCAGTTAAGAATCCCTCCCAAAAAGTGAATGGAAATTTTCCCTCAATACAGCAGATTTACAGCCTGGACCTCAGAGATCATCTTGTTTAAACCCCTCACTTTACAGGAAAGAAACTGAGGTTCAAAATTTGAGTTTACCAAAATATCTAAGACACAAAAAGAGACTGACCAACCACCTTGTCATAAGGGAGTCATGGTTTAGATGTGGTAAGAGCTGCATGACCTCTATAGTCCAGTCAAACTCAAAGAGTCTATTTACCAGGAGAACATTGTACACAGCGACAGCCACACTGTGCAATGACTAACTTTGATAGACTTAGCCCTTCTCAGCAATACAAGGATCTAAGACATCTCCAAAGGCCTTGTGATAGAAAATGCTATTCACATCCAAAGAAAGAACTATGGAATGTGAATGCAGATCAAAGCATACTATTTGCTCTCTTTTTTTTTCTTGTTTTTGTTTTGTCTCTTCTTTCTTGTAGTTCCTTCTATTGGTTCTAATTCTTCCTTACAACATGACTAATGTGAAAATGTTTAATAGGAACGTATATGTATAGCCGATATCAGACGGCACGCTGTCTTGAGGAGGGAGGTAGGAAGGGTGAGAAAAATTTAAAACTCAAAAGCTTATGGAAATAATTGTTGATAAATCAAAATAAATTAATTTTTAAAAAAAGAGTTTACTTACTCTGAGAACTTAAATGCTAACTCTACCACACCTGTAAGCTATCACTGTTTTGCTGGTCAGTATCTGCAAAACTCAGTAGCTCTGCTATAAATAAAGTAACAAGTTCAAAAATAAATTGAGTTTTCAAAACAAATTTTGTTTTCCAAGTTCATACTCCATTTCAGAAAATTCTTAGACTTTGGAAATTCAAAGTCAAAGCCTAAAAATGAGGTTAAATGATTTATCCCAGGTCACACAGGGACTAGATGGTAGAGCTAGGACCAAACCCAGATTTCCCGACTCTCAGGCCAGCTCTTTTCCCACTACATCATTCTGCTACTTCTATTGTTAAATGAAATGATTTTTCTTGCCCAACTAGTTTTCTACTCTATCCTGATGGTACAATTTATTTATAAGAACTTTTGGATTTAAAATAATTTGAGGTCCATGAGCAATGATTGTTGGCAGACAATGCCCTACTGCAATACTTGGTCTGGAAAGGAAACTCAGGACATTATTGCACATCTAGGATACAAGATAACACGGGGCCAAGATGCACTGATTGGAAATTGATGTTTTAGACTTTGAAAAGCCTAAAAAGGTCAATCCACTTGAATAATTTCCTTTAAGCATCTGCTTTTGATTCACCAAACATACTATACCTGAGTGAGCAGAGTGTGCATTACTGAATTAGCCAGCTGAGAGTTCCTTCGAAGGACATCATAAAAACCCTGAAGGAAGTCAAAGAGGGAACACATGAACCTCCATCATAAAGCTAAATGATGACTAAGATGATAGTTTAATGTAACACTGCTTCTCTTTGAGAAGCTTGAAGTATTCCAGGTATATTCTCTCCTGTGCCCCCATATTATCCTTTAGAGGACTTTAAAGATGCCCATTTGTTCAATATTGAACTCTAATGCAGATACTGTTTGTTATTCATTTTGAAGAGGACCAATGACATCAAAATGTCTTAACTCATGGGTAAATTGAATTTAAGTGAGGCAGAGTTGCACAAAGTCATCAGACTCACTTTGTCTTCCAGAGTCATTGAAGTCCCCTGTTAAGAAAAAGTCAGGATGACTGGTGATAGCTTGGGATTCAGTGGATGACCTTGGCATCTTTGATGTCTGATCAAGCTCCCTACCTTCATAGCCATTGGACCAAAACTGTTCTCATCCACCCAGTGCACTGGGAGAAGTCTTCACATGCTTGGGGTAGATACCCCCTAATTCACCAATGAGTTTGAGGCCTGTCGGTTACCTTCAACCTGGTTTAGCCTGTCTGCTGAGATGATTTACCAGGGTGTGGCTGCTGTTCATGCTACAGCTTCTTGGAGCCACAGGTGAGAGCTGAGTGCCAGGTAGACACTAAAGGTGGATGAACAGGCCTGAAAAGGGCTCATCAAGCAATCACACCAGAGGTGCTAGTCCTCCTTGAATATCCTATACATCCCAGTGCACAGACAATGTATATACAAAGAGAACACGAGTCAAATGACTACAAAATTAAGCTCAAATTCACTAAAACAGCAGTTCCCAGATTTAGGCTTAAGCAAAGGAACACTTATAGCATTGGGGTGCACTTCCCTGTCAAGGTTGGCATTTCTTTAATATTCACAATAAATATCCCTTGGCCTTCAGTCTCTGCCTCCCATCTTCTCATAACTAGGGATTCCTGTAAATTTCCCTTTGGTACATTCTCCATACTTCATCCCAAGTAAGAGGCCCAAAGCACCCATTCTGGCTCTGAGTACCTAATTATGAATGTCAATGATCTTTCCATCAACCCTTCTGAAATTCCCTGGGGTAGATTACGGCTAGATTTTACTTAGCTAAATAAGTTTATCAGGCAAGGGAAAAATGTGAGCCCCGTCATTAAATCTATTTACCTCATAAAGCATGAGACGTACATCAGCCTGTTGACCTAAGCATCTCCTCAGGCTATCTAAGATCTCAAGACAAAAAGCCTCATTGGCAACAGAGTTGTAACGGCTATGAACATCCACATGCACCTAAAAAGGAATGAGACTTATTCATGTCCATTCTATTTTATCAAGGCAGTAGTCAACCAGAAGAAAAATGTGCATATGTTCCTATGCCAAGAAATACAAACCTCACTCTCCTTGCCTGACAAATGCAATCATTCTAACAATAAACTACAGGTAGTACCATGTGAAGTAGTGGATGTATCAGAGCTGAGCTGCTATGCTTCTCAAACTCTGCTTGGAAGCCAGGATCTATAAACTAAATCTTTCATCAGAGGATATGGAGCATTTTTACCAAAATTAACTCAATGAACACAGTTCTCCTCAGTACCCAATTACTCCTTGGCAGCAAGTAACATGTTTAGGATGGCACATTAACCATTGCACACTATGAGAGGCTGTAATAATAAAATACCAAATGGTACTTTAGTGATCTGAAAGAATGAACATGACTCCTAAAGTATGTTGCTTATTACCAAGAAGTCTCTTACAAAACAAGAATGTCTCTTTCACTGACCTCTTCCTTTTCATGATCCCTTAATATTGGTGCTTCTCTTATTTTTCTATATCCTCTTCTCAGTAAGTTCAGTCACTTGGATGGTTTCAAATATAACTTCTACACAAACAATTCCCAAATGACCCAGACCAGCCCCAACTTCTATTCTGAGCACCAGACCTTCAACTCTAATTGTTCACAGGGTATCTTCACCTGTTTATCTCATTCGTACTTCAAACTCATTTTGTTCATATCAAAACTTTTCCCCCCAGATTTGCTTCTCTTTCTGACTTCCCTGTTCCTAACAATGGTACCATCCATCATCTACTCAACTTTGTCAGAAACCCTCGTTGACTTTTCCTAGTTCCTCAATCCCCATATCTAATCAATTCTCAAGGTGTATCATTTATATTTCTATAACCTCTGTCACTGATATCCCTTCCCCTCTATTCTCATAGCCATCAACCTGATCTACACCTTTAGTACTACCTTCCTTGCCTATTTAATAGCCTCATAAAAGATCTTCCCATATCCATTTTCTTCCCCTCCCAATCTATTCTTGACATTGCTGCCAGATTAATTTTCTTTGTGCTCATGCCACACCTCTGCACACACACAAAAAAATAAAATAAATCTTTGGTGGCTCTCCATTACCTGAGTAAAATTTAAATCCTGGGTGGAATTTAAGTCCCTCCACAACATGGCATCTTTCTACTTCACTCTACCATAGACAACGAAGAAACATCAACACTAAATGTATATGCACCAAGTGATATAGTATCCAAATTCTTTAAGGAGAAGTCACAGGTTCATGATTAAACAACAGATAGACAGCATTATGAAATGTAAAATAGATAATTTAAATTATATTAAAAGGCTTTTGCACAAAAAAACCCCAATGCAACCAAGATTAGAAGGAAAGGAGAAAGTCAGGAAACAATCTTTATAGAGCAAGTGTTACTGATAAAGGGCTCACTTCTCAAATATACAGAGAACTGAGTCAAATTTATAAGAATACAAGCCATTCCCCAATTGACATATTCAGGATATGAACAGGCAGTTTTCAGATGAAGAAAGCAAGTTATCTATAGGCATATGAAGAAGTGCTCCAATTAATTTTTGATTAGAAAAAATGTATATTAAAACAACTCTGAGGTATCACCTCACATTTATCAGATTGACTAATATGACAGAAAAGGAAAATGATAAATGTTGGAGAGGATGTGGGAAAACTGGGTCACTAATGCACTGCTGGTAGAGCTGTGAACTGATCCAATTATTCTGGAAAGTAATTTGGAACCATGCCTAAAGGGCTATAAAACTATGCATACACTTTGATCCCACAATACCACTACTAGGTCTGTATCCCAAAAAAATTATAAAAAAGGTAAAAAACCTACACATGCAAGAATAAAGCAGCCCTTTTCGTGGTGGCAAAATATTGGAAATCAAGGGAATGCTCATCAATTGGGGAATGGCTGAACAAATTGTAGTAATATAAATGTGATAGAATACTTTTGTACAATAAGAAATTATTAACAGGCATATTTCAGAAAAACCTAGAAAGACGTGAGTAAACTGGTACAAAGTGAAATGAGCAGAACCAGGAAAACATTGTAGACAATATCAGCAACACTGTGTGATGATCAACTATGAATGATTCAGCTCTTCTCAGCAACACAATGATCCAAGACAAGTACAAAGGACTCATGAAGGAAAATGCTCTCCACATCCAGATAAAGAACTGATAGACTCTGAATTCAGATTGAAGCATACTTTTTTTTCTTACTTTATTCTTTTTCATGTTTTTTTTTCCTTTTGATCTGTTTCTTCTTTCACAACTCTGGCTAATATGGAAATATCTTTTACATGATAGCACATGTATAACTTATATCAAATTGCCTACCATTTTAGGAAGAGGGGAGGGGAGGCAGGGAGGGAGAAAAATTTGCAACTCAAAACTTGTAAAAATGAATGCTAAAATTGTCTTGACAAGTAATTGGGGGAAAAATACTATTTAAAAAAAGACATAAAAAAGGACAACAACAATTTTAAAAAAAAGACTGCACCTCTTTCAATATATGTGAAATGTGTAATACTGTATTATGGTTATTTGCACATATGCCACAGGTCCCTACTAAATAACTATATGAGGTGAGAGACCTCATTGTACTTAACCACTGACCTATCCTAGTATGAATAAAGGACTGTGCACAGAGAAGAAATTCAATTCAATTCAGCAAGTATTTATTAAGCATCTACTAAGTATAAGGTTCTGTGCTATGCACAGGGGATACAAATAAAAAACAAAAAGCCTTCAAAAAGCTTATAATCTAGAGGGAGAAAGGAGGGAGGCATCATCCTTTAATGTTTGTTGACATTTAATTCACCTTCAAATCCCTGAGTCCTGAGTGTTCAAAACGGATTGGGGGTGGGGGCTAAATCTGCCAAATGGATGAGCTCAAAGCAGTAAAGTCCTTTGGCTCATCTTTAGAGAGTGGTTTACAGAATTCAGAACTTGTAGGGCCTATTTTGGCGCTAGTCCATTAGGCCATCAAGGCTTCAAGATCTTGATTAAAAAGGAAAGAAAGCTGTTAAAATATCCTTTCTGCCATTTACTATGAGTCATGCTTACCTGAGTGGCACCAATACTCTGACTGCACTGAGATGAAGACAAGCTGCCCAGAACCTTAAAATTCTTCAATAAGAGCAAAAACCCAGCAACAGCAGATTTTCGGGCATCAAGCTGACTGGCTCAAGGAATAAAAAAAAGAAAATCAACAAATAGCACCAACTTCATTGCAAATAGGTTTCTGAGAAAAATCTGAATCTATTCTGTACAAAGAAGGAATCTATATAAGCAAGGAAGCACAGAATATAAATTGAACTTAGATACATAAATTGGCCCCGAATAATTAACAGTTCCAAATACAGTTGATTTTAAAAACTGGCTATTTAAACTCATGACAACATCTATACTTCCTTCTACTTTTTCTGACACAATGATACAAGGTAAGAGAACAAGACTGTTCCAGGATCATACAATAAAATAACTGGAGTATCTGTAAGGACTATGCTTGTACATATAAATGTATACATGTGTATAGATAGATAGGTAGAACTTATCTTTTGGGTTATAAATCTTTCAAAGAGTCCTGCGCATAGGCTGAAGTGGGAAATGGTAAGAGATAAACTTCAGGCTTATTCTAATAACGGAAAATCTTTCTCCCTAGAAACCCAAAGGTTACTCACTTGGCAAACATGGCTTTTCGGAGAACAAGTATTAGGGAATCTCTCATCGACATGCTGACTTTTAAAAGAGGCTAAAAAGGGAAGAAAGAATCAGTGGATGAAAACAGAGCAAAGTTATCAAGTATATGCTAAGCTTAGCTTGATTTTTGCTGGCTATGCTTATCAGTATGAACTTTCAGTCCCTACATTTAGGTTATGCTTATATTATTATATGAACCATGTTGTCTTGGACTATGAGACTAAAAAAAAAGTCATATCAAGTGTGACAATAAGGAAATAGGAGCCTCTGAAATGTACAAAAAATTAGCTTTGAAGCCCAGTGCATATATTGCCTATAGTCAATAATCTTCCAAGAAGCTCAAAATGTTTTATAGATATTGTATCATTGATTTTAAAATATGCTGAAGGAGATGAAGTATAAGTTTGGTGAAATGGATAGAGAAATAGACTGTAGTTCCTCCTAATTCAAAATTTTAGGTTTTTAGAATAGATTTTCTCCCATATACATATTTATGACTAAACAGATGAGCTAAGCCAAGTCCCCCTGGATTGAGGGGGGCCTCACCTGCACTGCTTTGAGCAGGCCTTGCACAGTGTGAAGGGGCAGAAAGGACAAATAGTCAAAGGCTTCAGTAACTTTTGAAGAACAACTCTGAAGAACCAAAGGTGCATATATGATGATATTCGATAGCAGATCTGAAAAACAGAACCTTTTATCAGCCACCTGAGATAACTGAATACCACAATGACTGGGACTAAAAGGAAAATGAATACAGAGAAAAGAGAAAAGTTTATTTTGCCTTTTCCTTCACTGTCATCAGTAATTGGGAAGGGGCCTACTTCAATGAACAAATGAATAAATAAAAGAAATAAAATTTGTTTATCAGCACTCACCATGTACCAAGCACTATGCAAAATGCTGGTGATCAACACAGAAAAGTAGTAAGACTATTCTTGTTCTCAAAGAGCTCCCGTTCAGAGAGAAAAACAGTGTGTATAGGAGGGTCCAGCTGAAGAGCAGCTGGAATAGCCCATTTGTGTCGGAGTAAGCAGATAGTAATGTATCATCTTCAGCGCCATTTCCACTGATACAACTATATGTCTTTCTGACACTGAACCATTTGACAGTGCCAAAGACTTTTCTTGGCCTTCAGCAGCTAGTGCATATGGAGGAGGCAGGGCTACAGCACCTGCAGATGCAGTTGCCAGGTTACCTAGAGCATATGTCTCCACTGAAGGCCCCTGATGCCTTCATGGAGCACAGTGGCCATCATGGGTTCTAGAAGGCTATGCCAGTAGATTGCATGAATAAAGTTAACAAATGATGCAGAAAAGAGACACTGGATTTGGAATTTTAAAAACTACATTTAGATCTCTCATCTGCCACTCTTTATGTGTGTTACTGTGGGCAAAACATTTCACCTTTTGGAACCTCAGTTTCTTTTTTGGTAAAATGAGGGACCATATAGATGCCTTTTAAAGCTCCTTTTAAAGTTCTACATCTATGGCCTAAATAAAAGATAATAATAATATAAAAGGATAATAAAGGTGGTTCTTCCCAAACTGAAAAGACTTTAAGTACTAGGCCAGGCAAGGACTGTATATCTGCTTTCAAAGGTTCTGTAAAGGCCATCACCAGATGGTTAGTTATTGGATGATCAATTGTTTCAGCAATAACAACTCAAAAGTATAGTCTACTAAGGTAGAGAGGGGTGCGATTTGTGTCAAAGAAGGAAGCACCTACATCAATGAAGCCACAAGCCCTTTAAGTTCACCTAAGAGTGAAAATGAGTAAGATTCTCAGCTATGGAACAAAGGCTGAACACAAGATGCAAATTGTCCAAGTTGAGAGGAATTCCAATTAGACTACCTTAACAAAATGTACATATTTTATTTCAGACTTTCAATCAACCAACAAAAAAAGTCAACTGCTTACTACATACATGGTACTATGTATTCATTGCTGTATCCCATAGGTAACATAGGGGATAAGGACAACTAAAGCCTGGTTATTGTCTTCAAGTATCTTACAGAATTAAACTGGGAAGTAAAGACAAAAACCTGAAAAGTTAATTCAGTACAGGAAATGTCACAAGATGGGGTGCTAGACTAAAGACAGTAAGGGATGGAGAACTGGACCTGGAATAAAGAAGACCCAAGTTTAAATTCTGTTGTCAACAATTGCTTGCTATATGACCATGGCTAAGTCATGGGTAACTTGCCTCCTCTGTAAAGTGGGGATAATATCTACTTACTTATCTCACAGTGTTGCTGAGGTTCAAATAAAATAATAGATGCAAAGTGCTTTTACAAACCAAATGATTTCAAAATTATTATTACTGTCAAATAAAAGTGAGAGTCATTAAACTGGGAAAGCTCACTGAGGAATGGAGTGATTTGGAAAGGTTTCAGAGAGGACAACATATATGAGCTGGGTCTTAAACATGAGTAAGCATTAGAGAAGCGTATTCCTTGCAGGTACTATGCTGTTCAGTCATTTTAGTCATGTCTGATTCTTCATGAACCCATTTGGGGTTTTCTTGGCAAAGATATTGGAGTGGTTTGCCTCTCCTTCTCCAGCTTGGTTTACAAATGAGAAACTGAGGACAACAGGGTCAAGTGACTTGACTAGGGTCACATAGCTAATAAGCAAGTGTCTGACGCCAAATCTGAGCTCAGGAAGATGAGACTTCCTGACTTCAGGCTCAGCGCTTTATCCATTGTACCAACTAACTACAGCATGACTAAAATCATGGATGTATAAACTGGTTAAGGGGATAGCAAACAGAAGAGTTTGAGAGTTTAAGAAAGTGAATTAAGTAAACCCTGAAAAGCAGGTTAGTTGGTTTTTCTGAAAAGACATAGCACTATCTGAATCAATGGTGACATGGCAGCCAAGAAAGCTAATGTAATTTAAGGCTACCCTAAGAAAGTCTCATGTCCAGGACCAGGAAGGTGAAAGTCTCATACTTTGTCCTGCTCAGAGCCCTCTGCAGTACTGTGTTCACTTCAGGCAGCTAGCTCTTAGGAAAAATACACAGAGAAGGGACAAGTAGATTTTGAAGGGTCTCGCATTCATGACATCTGAAGATTAACTGAAAGAACTGGGGAAGGCTTTTAAGTCCAGGTTAAAAAGTTTTATTTTGTAGGCAACAGGAGACCACTGAAGGTTTTTAAGAAGGGAAAAAACATACTGAAAATGAAGCTTTATAAAATTAGCCTAATGTTAGTGTGCAAAATGAACTGGAGTAGACAAGAGACTGAAGGCAGGGAAATTCATTTGTTGCTGTCATTCAGACATTTCAGTTACATCTGACTCTTCATTAACCCACTTGGCGTTTTCTTGGCAAAGATATTGGAGTGGTTTGCCATTTCCTTCTCTAGCTCATTTTCAGATGAGGAAACTGAGGCAAACAGGGTTAAAGTGACTTGCCCAGGATCACACAGCTACTAAGTGTCTGAGGCTGGATTTGAACTCAGGTCCTCTTGATTCCAGGGTGGGGCTCTATCCACCACGCCACCTACCTACCCCTAATGAAAATTAAAACAACACTAAAAGCCATAAGAATTCAGATTATTTGTAATGAATGATGAATTTGACCTGGTGAGAAATTTGATAGTGAAAGGAAGGAGAAAAATAGGACAAGTTTTCAAACAAAGAGAGGGCCATGCATCAAATGTGTATCATTTTAGCTCTTGGTAAAACTTTCAGCAACATAGTCAAAGTAGCATAATACACAAAAATAGAACAACTGTACTCTTGTTTCTTTTGAACTTTACAGATCTAATACTTAAGCCAAGAGTTCTGTTTTACTGGCTGCCCAAGTGTTCTTGTAGACGAAGCAGTGAAAACATTTCAGGAAATTTCCAGAAAGTTGCCCCAATGTTTTCGGACCCATTACCTAAGAAATGACTGATGGGAGAGGATGTCTTGGAAACAACCCTGTTGAGAACCTGCTCGACAATCTCTTTTCTGATCATCTCATGGATCTGGAAAGAACAGAAGAACTAAATGGAGATTTTCCCCAGGTATTGAAACCTCTTCAAGGTGACAATAACTCACATTTTTATAGCACAGACACTTTACCATTTTTCACCAAAGGCCTAAGAGAATGTTCCTGGTCCATGTATATACCATCACTGCATCAGAATGTATGAAAGACTAAAGCAGTTCAAGGTATAGAAGCAGCGGCATGGTAGAGTGTAAAAACCATTAGATTTGCAATCTGAAGACCTGAATAAAAATTCTAGCTCTGTCACTCACTGGCTGTGCGTGTTGGGGCAAGTCACTTCACCTAATCCTGATCTTTATCTGTAAAAGCAGCATAGTAACAGCTGTGCTATCTACAACTCCTAGGGTTGCTTTGAGACTCAAATGTAGGTAAAGTGTTTTTCAAGACCATAAAATGCTATGCAAATATATTTTGTTATTTATTATGTGGGTAGAATAACCACTGACATGAAAAACAAATCAGAATAAAGTCTGGATCATCCTAAAACACAAAACTACTCAACCCTGCCCACTATAAGCAGGTGAGAGACTAACTAGAGAAAGAGAGGCACAGTTTTGTTAACCTAAGTATAAAAATAATAAAGAGAATAATGTCAAGTGAAAAGTCCTAAACCAGAAATCAGTAATTCTTAGTAGTTCTTAGTTACCAATACTCAATACTGACTCCTGTATTTATTTCAGATTGTATTGAACACATACACATGCACAGATATTATATAAGCCCATGACAATTTTATCAACCATGAAAATCATTAGCGTTTCCCAATTCCTAGAGGTAGCAATGTCACATCTAGAAGGCAGTGGCTTATTGCAGTAGTTCCTAGAAAGACCAGCTTCATTTTGGTAACGATTCTTCTTTGTATCCTATTCCTTTGTGGTATGCCTAATTTATCTCAGTACTTAAACTGGTGAAAATGTGGCAAATTTATATGAATAAGCTAGTAGCAAACTGTGCTAAGCTAATATCTGTGTAAAAATGAATCAGTGGGATCACTAGCAAGATAAAATAATTTAGGCTTCAAACATGATATACCTTAATTTATTGTTCCAAATTTTAAAGAAAATATGCTTTTATGTTTTAAATCTTACATGGTCTTTTAAAAGATTCAATTGTTGTTTATCAGTTGTTTGTGATGTTCAAAAGTTCAAACTGTATACTTCAGGCCTTCAAAAACAGCAATTAACCATAATTCCTAGAATTAACATGTTTCTGCTAACCTAAAATAACATCTTTATGCAAAAGGAATAGTATAAAAAAGTCCAAAAATGGATGAACATTTGAGGGAAGAGTACAAAAGTAGTGTGAAAGATTTTAAGTTCAAACTTCTGAGGAAAGGCTAGAAATAGTGGAAATTAGTGGAATAAGCTAAAGACATGGCAAATCAAAGTTTGTTGTTGTTTTTAAGGAAAAACCCACTAAATTGGATTTCTAGATACTAAGGATCTATAAGGCTGTTACTAAAAAATTGATGATATTCTAAAATAATCCCATTTCCTGTCCTACCCAGGCTGAAACCACATCTTCATATATATTTTTTACCTCAGCCTCCAGAGCAAAGATATTCCTTATTCAGAACATTTCATTTTATTATTACTAAGAAATATGTCAAAATGAGATAACAATATTTTCCACTAACTGAAACAGAGGATAATCTGTAGTCTCACCTTAAAAGTTTCCAACAGAACATTAGCTCCCAGTTTGCATGCTTGTTGAGATGGCGTTTTGGAAGGAACTAAGCTGGCTTCAGCAGTTTTTCCTCCAAGGATCTTCTTTGGTCCATATGAGTCCATCAGAATGAAACCAAGTTCTACCAGGCCCTGAGTGACATGATCCCAGCTGTGAACACTAATGGAACAAATCTTAGTTTAAGACAGTGTTATTAATTCAATTCAACAAATATGCATTACACATCCCCTGTGTACAGAACATTATGCTAGGTATTGGAGAGATATAAAATCGAGACAGAAATATTGTCAACTTTAAAAAAAGTTGACAAAATGCTCCCTGCTCCCCTGGAAGTTTGCGGTCTAGCAAAAGGATAAGCCATACCAACAACTACAGCAAATAATACTACTTGTTAAATGAACTACAGATGAAAATGCTACACAAAGTCCAAGGAGAAGGTTAATGCTACCCAGGAATTAGCAAAGAAGAGATGGCACTGGAGTTGAGCTTTAAAGGATGGATAGGAATTCAATGAGCAAAGATGACTCCATGCATGAAGAACAGTAACACCAGACTCATGAAGGTGGGAAAATCTAAGACATGGTCACTGATCAGAGTGATCCAGTTTTACTGAAGCACAGTGTCTAGAATAGCATGAGACAGGATGCTATGCAAAGCAATCTTTGACTACATAAAATGGAAAAACTTTTTGTACAAGCAAAATCAATGCAGTTAGAATGAGAAGAAAAACAATTAACTGAGAAAAAACTACAGCAAACTTCTTTGATAATGGTGTGATATCTGAAATATATAAGGAATTGATAAAATATAAAATAAAAATAAATAAGACTAAGAATAAAATAAGATAAATGGTGAAAAGATATGAACAGGCAGTTTTCAAGAGAACTGCAAACTATCAAAAGCAACATGAAAAAATTCTCCAAATCATTAATTAGAGAAACGGAAATTAAAATAACTATGAGGTTATACTTCACACTCATCAAATTGGCAAAGATCATAGGAGAGGAAAATGGAAATTGTTGGAGGAGCTATGAGGGTATAGGCATGCTTATACCCTATTTATTGGTCAAGCTATGAATTGTTCTGACCATTTTGGAAAACAATTTAGAATTATACCCAAAAAGTCACTAAACAAAAGTCACTAAAAGTCACTAAAGTGCATACCCTTTGATGCAGCAATACCACTTGTAGGCATACACCTTGTAGAGATCTAAGGAAAAATCTCAAATTCTGTGGGAGAATGTTGTAAGAAGAGTGGGAAAAGACAGAAGGCTTTGAGCTGAATCAGAAGAAGGAATTTAGACAAGTGAAGAAAGAGATTGAATTTGGTGAGGAAAAATCTAGCAAAATTGTGTAGAAATTGGAGAAAATTTGAAGAAGAACTACTTTCAGGCCCAGATCCAGGTTCTACCAAGTTGTAAGAAGAGAAGCAGGATCAAGGACAATTAAGAAAGCTATAAAAGGATTAAAGAGGATAATGGAGAATTAGGGAAGGAACCTGGAGAGACTCAAGAAGGCTAAGAAGTAGGTAATTAGAAAGATAAGACAAGACAAAGTAAGTGAAACACAGTTAAGTAGATAGTGTCGATTGGTGAGTGGGGGTAAATTAGTTATAAAAAGTTAGCTTTTAAAACTATAAAAACTTTTAAATAAGTTCTTAAGGTTAAGATAGAAATACTCACAAGTAGTTTTAAGAAAAAAGGCCAGGGGGGCAGCTTAGGTAGTGCAGTGGATAGAGCTCTGGCCTTGGAATCAGGACGACCTGAGTTCAAAACCAGTCTCAGATCAGACATTTGACACTTACTAGCTGTGTGACCCTGGGCAAGTCACTTAACCCTGATTATCTCACCAAAAAGCAAAAAAAGAAAAAAGGCCAGGGAAGGAGCCAAGATGGTGGAGAGAAGCCAGGAATTTGCCTGAGCTCTCCCCAGTTTAAAGCCTCTCAAAGAATTCTGGAGCAACAGAATCCACAAAAAGTGGAACAATTTTCCAGCCCAAGATGAGTTAGAAGAACTTTAGGAAATACCTGCTTCACTTGGGTAAAAGGGGAGCAGAGCCCAGTACAGGCAGTGTCTGGGCATGCTAGCAGGAATCTCTTAGCCACATCAGCAACCAAGGCCCCATGGTCCAGCTCAATGGGCCAGCAGCACAGCAGGCCTGCTGTGAGGCCTCCAGCCCCAGAGCAGCAGGCAAACTCTCAGCCCCAAAACCCAGGCAAGTAGGCCAGGCTGCTCTAGTACAGTGGGCAAGCTGCCAGCCCCAGAAGCTCTGGTGCAGAAAACCAGTGACCAGACCCCTGGTACCCAGTGCAAGGAGTTTGGGACAGTGTCCCCACACCCAAGAGCAGAGCTCAACTTTAAAAATGAACTTGTTTTTGGACACATTTCCCCAGATACTAGCAGGTACATATATGTGGCCTAAAATCATATTTTCCAAAGCAATAAATGCAAATGGGAAGCATTGTTCTCTAACTCACCTATTCTTAACCACTTCTAGGATCATGGTGGAGATACAAGATTTTTGAGGGACAAGGTTCTGCAGAAACTTTGAGCTGTGGAGGAGCTGAAGGTCTCTGAAGCTTTTGAGAATTGATGTTTTCAGAAGGTCAAATACCTAATAAAATTAAGGGGAAAAGAAATCAAACAAAAAAATATAGCCACTCTCACTATCATCTTCTTATGTTAACATTGTTAAATGTTCATCAGAACACAGTCAAATAGGGACAGCTAGGTGGCGCAGTGGATAGAGCACTGGCCCAGGAGTCAGGAGGACCTGAGTTCAAATCCGGTCTCAGACACATTAACACTTACTAGCTGTGTGACCCTGGGCAAGTCCCTTAATCCCAATTGCCACACCGGAAAAAAAAAAAAAAGGAACACAGTCAAATGAAATCAGGGAAACTCTTGATTCTGTTCCTTGTCAATCAACAGTTTTATTCTTGGTATAAGTTTTGAAAGATACTTGCATATCATGTTCAGCCTCCAAATTGTTTTCTTGCTTTAGATTTGATTGAGAATAAGACTAAGAATTCAGATTCACAGAAATGAGTTGTTATAAACAGAATTGAAGCCTAGGAGTATGTTTAGTAAGAATGGGATATGCTTCTTTAAGGGCATCAAAAATTTTATAACTTAAATGACTGGAAATGAATTCAGAATTTTTGGTTATCGTGGAGATCAAGTAGCTAATCTTTTACTGGGTTACTGTAATTAATATTATCTTTTTAGGTCAATATGAAACTTGTTTCAAATCCAAACCTCATTCATTTGGTTTTGTGGTCAGCAGGAATCAAATTTTTCGGATGCATTATAACACTCCCTCCCTTTCTCACCTGACCCTCCTTCTTGAATATCCTCTCTTATATGTTTTCACTAACATTACTACTTTTTGAATATTTTAATAGACTAATGTAGTTATTTACCAAACATTCTCTGTATCCTTTTGACGAGCATCATGTATTCCACACTGGGAACCCCTGACCTAAAACCCTCCCCTTGAGAGATTAGATTACAAATCATTAATTCTAATTCTTTGGTCTTCAGGAGACAAGAATTCTGAAGAGAAAGGACACTAGGCTGTTCCTATATCCTTCTGGCCAATCTATCCTCTTGAACTAATTTTTACTCAATTAGAAGAAATTTCTTAAAAATCAATGCACAATAAAAATATTCAAAGTTTTTATCCTTGTTTCTTGGGGTTCTCTCTCTTGTTTCTATTTTTACTTTTCCCTCCATCCCCTAATTCTTCTACAAGAAAACAAAGACATGAGAAGGCAACATACAAAGGTCACCCTGACCCCCACAGAATGGCAATAAATCATATATCCGATAGCAGAGACTAGTGCCTCCAAGAGTCGTTCCCCAACGAAACGGGGGAAACGCTCACTAACTACACACTAGTTACTGAGGAATCGCACCCTTCCACATAAATACCTGCTCCTCGAATCTTTGTATTCTCGCTACTGAGAGTAGAAGTGCGATGCTGAAGGGACATACGGTCTTGTTGCCATCTCCTTGCTGCCCTGCCTAGGACAAACATATCAGAAAAAAAGTTATTACTTATAACGTAAAAGCACAGCATAGCAAATAAGACAATGACACACATCTTTAAGTTTTTATGGGTCTTTTCCCTGTAGGGGTTCAAAGCACTTAATATATTACTTGACTACGATAATCAGTAGCTATTTAACAGGCATTAATTGATGATTCACCTTCATAGCAATCCTATGAAGCTAGTGGTTTGCTCTTTTTCCAAAATAGCTAGATTAGTGACATTTATTTGACCCAGTACCTGCCTTGTTAGGTAACCTAATCCTTTTCCTGTTAAGTATTCCTCCTCCCTCAAAACAAGGTAGAATGGCCAGTAACTGAGTTTAAAAAGCACTTGGCTTGCTAAAAGCAGTATCTGTACAGAGCTTCAAAGCTTATAAAGTATTTTACATGCCTTATCTCATTTGATTCCCCAAATGAGATTACAAGGATAAGGCTTTCCTAGGGGAGGGCACTGAAGTTAATACAATACCTGTGAAACAATGCCAGTAAGGACAGGTGTTGAATTGAGGTCTCTCTGACTCTGTGGCCAGCCATCACAGAGCACTGATGAGAGATGCCAACTTGAATAATCTGCTATAAACTATTAATTATGAAAAATCTAAATATTTAAAGGTTCTGAACTCATTACATTGATTAACAAGAGATGATTGGAAGATTATGAAAGGTTCTGTTAAGAACAAATAGTATCATCATTTCTTAGAGTGAAAAACTGAAGCCAAGCTTTAAGGTCATATAAGATAATAACTGAGAAAGGACTATTTGCTGACAAATACATCAGGGCATATTACAGGAAAGCTTTAGATGGAACTTGTTGGCTCATTTAATGATATGTTGAAGATCATTTGGTCTCACTTTTCCAGGTGCAGAAGGATGATGTACTTTTTAGGTCATTTCATGCTATAATATTTTCACTTGACTCCTGATATCATTGACCAACATAAACTGATTTCTAGTTTAAATCTCTCACCATTTCACCAGGAGACACTGAACCACATTCAGGTTTTGATCTACCTTTAAGTGTTTCATGAGTTCTCTGCCTAGGTCCCGGTCCAACTTGATGGCAAACACAATGTGCAGGATAATGGTGCCTTCCACATGACGCAGT
The DNA here is from genome assembly GCF_003287225.1 of Phascolarctos cinereus. Lineage (NCBI taxonomy): Eukaryota > Metazoa > Chordata > Mammalia > Diprotodontia > Phascolarctidae > Phascolarctos > Phascolarctos cinereus. The sequence continues at coordinate 119,641,735 of NW_027555736.1, forward strand.
TCACCAGATGGCACTGTGACAAGGTCCAACAGACTAAAGGAATAGAAAGAAGGGCCTGGGCTACAAGTCACTGAACCTGAGCAACTGGTTGAGGCACTGAGCTGTGTCACTGGACCTAATCATACTGAACTCAAATAAAATAGAAATAGATTTATTCAATAAATATTGTTGAGTGTCTATAATATGCAAGGCAATATAGGATATGGAGCTTTCTTTGCTTTCCAAGAACTTAAAACTGAGCAGAGGAAGTAAAAGATTTACTCAGCTGAAGTACAAGGCAGACACTAAGTATTCAAAGAATTCCAAGGAAGGAGAAATCAGTGGTCGTGGAATGCTTCATTAGGAAGTGGCCCTTAAGCTTGGCCTTGAAAAATGGGTAAGATTGGAAATGAAGAGGGCACTGCTGGTAGAAGAAATGGCATAAGCGAAGATGACATCTGCACAAAAAGCCAAAGAAATAAGGAGAAGTGGGGCAGCTAGGTGGCACAGTGGACAGAGCTCTAGCCTTGGAGTCAGAAGGACTTGAGTCCAAATCCAGCCTCAGACAGACACTTGACACTTACTAGCTGTGTGACCCTGGGCAAGTCACTTAACCCCAACTGCCTCACCAAAGAGCAAAAAAAAAAAAAGATAAAAAGAAAGAAATAAGAAGGAGTATATACTAAAATATTTACAGCAGCATTTGTAGTAGCACAAAACTGGAACCAAATGAGGGGCCTATTGAGGAACAGCTAAATACGTTGTGGTGCATGATTTTAATGAAACATTACTGTGCATAAGAAAAAATGAACATGAAGAATGTAGAGAACCATAAGAAGACTTATAGGAACTAATAAAGTAAACAGAACCAGGAAAGCAATATATACAAGACTAAAATTGTTTTAAAAAAGAAAGAACAAGTATGTTTTATCAAGAACAGCAAGGTCTCTTGTATGAACTACTACGATGTGATGTGAGCAGAACTGGAAGAACAATTTATATAATAACAATATCAGCATTTTTAAAAAAACTACTTTGAAAGACTTAAGAACTCTGATCAGCTAAATTATTAACCACATCATCACTAATGGGAAAATATGCTTAATATGATGCATAAGTAGAGCCTATATCAAATTGCACATTGTCTTGGGGAGGAGGAAGGAGAAGAAGGGAAAGAAAATTTAAAACTCAAAATCTTAAGTAAATGTTGAAAACTAAAACTAAACTATTTTTTTTAAAAAATTGGAACTGATGGGGTTGAATTCAGAAGTAGCCCCAGATTCAGACATGAAGGTCTTGTAGACACATTGGTGAAATAACCTTCTAAAGCCTTTGGCATCAATGATATAGCAACTCACAGGTCTTCAAGAGAACATCTGCCTGTTTCCAGGACAAAAGACATTCTCATTTGTTTCAATACCTCTGTGTCACTGTGGATCTCAAAAATGCTGTCAAAAAGATACTTAAACTTGTCACTTGGAAAAAAAAAAAGAAAATTATTAACCACGACTGCAGAAGATCTACGAGGGGGAATGCTATCTCGATCCTGATAGAGGGGAATAGACTCAAGGTACCAAGTAAGACATACATTTTTATATGTGGCAAATGTATGGAACCTGTTTTGCTTGACTATATCTATTTGTTACAAAGATCAAGTTTTCTTATTTTCAATTGAGGGGAGGGTTATGGGAAGGGAGAGAAGATAGACAAGGTTGACCAAAAAAAGGAGATTAAAAAAAAGTCACTGAAACATTTTAAAAACCACACAAAAAAAGGAAGTTGAGAAGGACACACATAAGTAGGATAACTTTAAAAGTAATATGTGGAATTTATTACACTTTTTAAAAAAGTAACCTGTACCTAAAAGGTTTTGTGGTTTCACTTATAATCTTTTTTTGTTGCTTAAATTTGTATATAGACTTGTTCACTGGGAGGCTGGTTGTCAAATTCATAATAATAATAAAAAAAAAACCTGAAGGTCTTTCAGTTACTACTGATGACCACAAATTAGGCCTCGTTGCTGGGACGATCTATAGCTGGGCAGAAGCACAATCCTTTGCAGTGCCTTTTGCTACAGACAGCTCTTACTTGAGGTAAATTTGTACTCTGTGGATTGCTCTGGTTCCTGCTGGTGCAGCTCCATGCCAAGGATCCTCAGCTTTGGCTAGGGGAAGGAGAGGTCTGTGGAAGAGCCCACATACTATAAGCAAGAACTGTCTGTACTTGAAACTAGGAAATGATGTACTTTCAGTACAACAACCCAGGAAACAGCTCAGTCCTCAGTTATTTAGTACAAGTTAGAACAAGAATAAATAACCACTAGTGTTTTTATATAATATACCCAGACCCTGCAGCTAACCACATAGCTTACAGAAGAATGACAGAAAAGTGAGAAGGTGAGTGTTCTCAAACTCTACAGCTTCACTGCAAAGTAAATAAAGACAGACTAGACAGGTTCTGGGTAGAAGTCAAATGAGTGAACAGGAAAAAAAAATTATTATGTACAACTAAAAACTTTTGTTTTATAGGAGAATGAATTTTTTAAAACAACTACTTCAAACCCTACTGTATATTACTCACTCATCACCACTCTGCTCCTCACTGTGTGATTTATCCAGTTGACTGAAGAAGGCTATAATTCCTTCCAGAACTTTCATCCTGCTTCCCTGGAAGTTATGGAAATCAAAACAAAACCAAAACCAAGAAGATGAGCTAAATCATCTAAATTTAACAGTGCCTTTACATCCAAAGGATTCTTAAAGCATAAAGCTAAATGGACCCAAACTATATCCCAGGATCACATACTGGACACAGAATACTTTCATGTGGGTCTAGAGTGGCTCTGAGAAACCAGACAACAGAAAACACTACATTGTGACCTATGTGCCACAGCCACTAATTCTGCTGCTGCATACAAAACATGGCCTGCTCCTTTGTGAATGTTTTTCTCAGTACAAAAGTGTGAGATGCAGTCAAATGTACCCAACACAGCTGAAATGCATAATCCATGCCCTAGAATATTTTTGGAGTTATCTCTAAACTCCAACCTGAGAGAATAATAGGTTGAATCACTCTAAGCGGCCCACTTCAATTTGGCTAGTTCAGTTTTGGAATTTACAAGCAAAAATCTTTTTTGTTCCTACCTTAGAGGAAAGCAACAGAAGCTGGTAGACCAAAGGAGGTATCTCTTGGAGGTCCAACTTGGAGAGCAGTCTCAGGACCTTTTCTACCACAAACTCCAACTCCTCTATGCTTAGAGGGACATCCCTGTGGATCAGACATTTTTACATCCTGTGGACATGCTCTGAATGCCCAAATGCTACATTTACTTCCACCTTAATGCTTCACAGCACTTACAGTTCCGAGAAACAAGATCCCAGGGGATTACTGAACTATTCTACCTTTTGATTTCTGACTACAGCCCTTTAGAAGAATCAATAAACTCCCCCAAGCAAAGACCATAGACTATGAAAAAACCCGTAAGATCATAAGACATAGAGATGGAAAGGACCCTACAGACAATCTGCTTCAAGCCATTCATTTAACAGATGATGAAAGTAAAGCTTACAGATATTAAGTGACTTGTCCAAAGTTATACACAAGTTTGATTCCAGGTCTTTTGATTCTTCTGGCTTTTTTTTTCACTAGACCATGTTCCTCCTATAGGCTTATACTTTGATTTAAATAGGTATGCTTGATGCCAAAGAGAAAAGGAGCTTTTAATACGAAATACAATGTGTTACTAGCCCAGATATTTCAGAGATAAGCTATTGACACTTGTGAGAATATCATGTAACAAGTCTCTAAAAGGACAGGATGGGAAAAGAAAGAGGCAATACTAGAATTTTACCTGAACATAGAAGTAAGTTGGATCACAAACTGCTGGTCCCATCTGATTAAACAAAATGCCAAAAGAAGAAAAGTTACTTATTTTAATTTATAAAAATTAGACAAGAGAAAACAAATTTAGTTGGTCCAAGCTTGGTTTGACTCTATTAGAAAGCAGCATTTTCTAGATAAGAAATGGTAAGCTTTTGCAACACTCAGTTCTGCCTTTCTGCATATTTGTCTATATACACACCAAGTAAGATGCAATTCTGTAGTTGAGTAAAATGGCTCTGGTTTTTAGGGAATTTCATTTAACAACTTTTTATTTCCATCTTTACTATCATAGCAGTGTTTATTATAGCAGATACAAAAAAGTAAGTAAAATTGCTCCACTATTTAAAGTGGGCACCATGCAATGTAAGTGACTCAAGATTTAAAAAACCAAATAAACAAGGCAACATCTGATGGTACTTCCATGAGCTTCAAATCATCTACTCAGAAGCTTTTGAGTTCAGTGTATTACAGTGTGCAGAATTCAACTAAAAACAAAAACAAAAAAACCCAGGATTTGAACAAAGGCAAAAGCAAGAGACCAAGACTACCAGGAAGAGAACAAAGAAGCAATGGTTTTTTATTGTTCTTGCTTCAGTAGATTTGCTGCGCAATAATTTTTAAAAATTGGTTCATATAACCTCCACTGTCTATGACAATCTGTAGCTTGATAGGGATTCCTCTGAGCAATTTTCAGCCTCTTAATTACAAAAGATTTCTCACCTTTGACTCAGTCTGAAAATTATGTCAAGCAGGGATTCAATTCTTTTCTTGACAAACTATGACTGTGAGGCACAGAAGAAATAATTGCCTTTTTCTCCTCTCCACAAAGTATCACTTGCCACCTTTTCAACCTGACTATTGATGCATACAATGTTACAGGTGGAAAAGGCCTTCAAAATCATTTGGCCCAACACTCTCATTTTAGGGTATGAGAGGCCCAAGATCATTCAGCTAGTAAGTGGCAGAGCTGTGACTCAAACCTAGGTTAGTGCTCCTAACTCCAACCTCAGTGTTCTTTCCATTATACAATAAAAACACCTTTACAGCTCATAGCAGAACAATAGGATAGATAATCACGCAGATAAATTCTTTAAAATAAACCTTACAGGAATTACCCAGATTCTTCTGTTGTATTAGGATTTTATTATAAGAATACTACTTAAGAAAACAATTTACCAATTAATGCTTGAAATCTTTTTGTCATAATAATATTTTAATTGTGAAATATTTGTTGTAATCAGATTTTACCCCTTAAAACACCTATTTTTCCATTCCTTTTCCCAAGGGTTGAAATTCTACTTGGAAACAACTTTTAATTCTCATAACACAACAGAAAAAAACTCAAGATTATGCTAGGACAAAGGAAATGAAGCCCAAGTATCTGGACTCCACAGCTTGCAGTGATCCTTTTGTGTGTAAGTGCACAAGATTAATACTGTCTTTTCTACTATAGGTGCTACAACCTCTAAGCCCCAAGGAGCTAAGTCTCTTCCTCTTCCTAACAAGTCATGGCCACAGACAAAGACAGGAAGAAAGTGGATAGACTATCCAGGGATGGGGAACCTCTGGCCTCGAGGTCATATGTGGCCTTCTAGGTCCTCAAAAGTGCAGCCCTTTGACTGAATCCAAACTTCACAGAACAGATTCCCTTGATAAAAAGATTGAGGACTTGAGGACCTAGAGGGCTACACGTGGGCCTCAAGGCCACAGGTTCCCCTTCCACAGTCACTATGTCATAATGAAATCCAAAGATTTTTCTTTCCTTAAGAAACTGATCATCAGAAAAAGGGTGGAACGAGGGGTAACTCTATTAACTTGAGAAGTTGAAACACCTGAAGCTCCAAGAAGACTCTCCTGAAGTGGTCCCTATTGAGCAAAATCCCCACACTGAAAGGAAGATGTTCAAGTAACTAGAAAATGCTTTGATGAGAACATGAATTGGAGATTTAAAATCTTTCATTCCTTATGGACTAAAATAATTCAATACAAATTAAATGATCCTATAATAGTACAACACATGACAAAAGTGCAAGTGGAAACTTAGTGTTCAAAGAAACAAGCGCTTGCTCTTTGTGGCCATGGATAGCTCTGAAAAAAAACTGCGAGATGTTTGACAAACTCACCTGCTAGAACACAAAGTGTTAATCAGCTGCTTCTTATATTCTTCGCCATTCAGCTCACCTGAAAAATACAAACTGCTCAACCACTGATCCACTTTCCTTTATTGATTCCCTACCTCATTCCCCATTTCCCATAGGAGCTGTTCCAATTCCCTCCTCAATCTCTCAATCCCCACACTCACAGTGCACAACTCGGCCTCCAACACTTCACTGAGAAGACCAAGGACATCCAACAGGAGCAACTTCAGCTCCCTACCTCTGCTGCTCAAAGTGTCCAACAGTCATCAGCCACTTTATTCTCCTTTCCTCTGGCCTGTGTCTCTTCACTAAGACAGCCAGGCCTTCTTCCCACATATTTGATCCCAGACCTCCTTGTTTCCTCCAGGGGCCGCCCCTTCTCTCTCTGCTTCTTTAACTTCTCCTTCCCCACTGGTTTCTTCCCATCTTCCTAAAAACATATTCAGGTTTTACCCAATCCTAAAAAGCTTTCCCTCAGTCCTATACAGCAACCATTTCTTTCTTCTCCCTTATTATCAAGCTTTTATGAAAGTTATTTATGCACGGTACCTCTTCCTCAGTACCAGCTCTCTCTTCAACTCCTTGTAATAAAGCTTTTTCATTCACCAAACAGAACTTTATTAACACTGATATCAATGTGCCCTAGAGAAAATATCATCCCCAGGGGCAGCTAGGTGGCGCAGTGAATTGAGCTCTGGCCTTGGAGTCAGAAGGACCTGAGTTCAAATCCAGCCTCAGACACGTAACACTTACTAGCTGTGTGACCTTGGGCAAGTCACTCAACCCTGACTGTCTCACCAAAAAGCAATAAATAAATAAATAAATAAATAAAGATATCATCCCCAAACCAATTAATGTATCTTTCACCACTCTCTCCAAGAGTTTATTTCCCTTTCAATCTGAGCAAAGAGTGTTCTTAAATTGGATTAAACAAAGACATTTCCCCTCCTGGTTTGGTTGGCACAAATAATACAAAGTCTCTCAGGAACAGGAAATCAAGATCCATTTCTGAATTGTTTGTCTTCTATTCAAGGAAGACAAATTAGACCTTTCATTAATGTGAGACCACCACACTAATGTATTATTTCTTAATATTTCCTAAAACAAAAAGAGGTCTTAGTGTTATATACTTCCATACTTCCCTTGGAACTTCACAGACCACTTTGTTATGGACCTCTCTTATGCACTAATCCTTCAATATTGTGTATTAAAGTTGTCTGTATTTATAGCTTATCCCCAGACAAGACTGTAGGCTTCTTCAGTGCTTACCTAAACTTCCTATTTCCCCCAGTACCTAATACAATGCTCTATACACAGCAGGCATTCATAAATAAATCTTTGCTGAATTGAATTATTGAAAAGTGGAAAGAAATTACCTTTTCCATAAGCCAGGTTTTCCTTTTTGGTAGCTAGGGCAGTAAGGATGATGGGTAATAACTCCAAAGACTTCCCATTCACCAAGCTGCCTTCCCTGACAACATCAACAAATCCATTGGCTAGTTCAACCAAAGAGGAGCCAGGCAAACTGTGAGCCTAAAAGTTCAAAGGTCAAAGAAATAAGGGCCAGAAGATGATCGATATGTCTTTCCAAGAAACATTACTTTTTGTTGAATTAACAGAAGTATTACCTAAAGATGAACTCTCAAAAGACACAGGCAATAACCTGAAAAGAGCACTTTTTAGCCTTCATGCTAAAAACTAGAAGTGGACAAAAAGAGGGTATGACATCTCCCGCTAATCACCTCATTTTGTGACCCACAAACATGTCAAGTTTTCAAAAGCATATGACACTAGAAACTCAATGTAATTAATTAGATGTTGTATGGTCCAAAAGCCAGATTTTTTAAATTGCTGCTCATAATAAAAGAGGGCACTGTATTGAGCTTAATGCACTGAACTTTCCCCGACTCTCCTTTTTACAACTAGCAAACCCAAAAGGGCCACCCCAAGGAATCCTTAGCTTTCATCCTACCTCAAGCATCAGTAGTCCTGTGATCTCAGATGCTATTTCTCTATGGAGATCTCCTGATTCCACCAACTGGATACAATATTTGTATACTTTGAGTCTCCTAAGAGCTCCAGCCTCCTCAGAACATGGGGAACCTTATTGTTTTAGAAGAAGGGGTGGAAAAACAAAGCAGAAAAGAAGAAATACTATTATTACTATTATATAGGGTACATAGAGAAAGCAGATTAACAAAGACAAAAGATTAATAAATCATGCATCTCTCTAATATCAACCATAGTAGTACCTAAGAGCTGTGGCCAAAAGGCAAATTCATAGTACTTTATGTATTATATTGCTAGCTCACTACAAAGGCACAGAAAATTTTCTTTCCTATGCATAATCAGATATTGCAAGAAAAAAGTCTCTTTGAGAGGATATTTCTCACTGATTGTGACAATAGCAGTTGTCAGATAACTAATATAAGGCCGCCTCAAAAACTGTATTTGTCATGGGAACATAGGGTTTGAAAAACTGGACTGTCTCATAAACACTTATTGACTCAAATTACAGAAAAGCCATCTTTTTCAGTAAGCTAAAAATAAGTAGAGCTCAGCAGAAGAGGGTATAATTACTTTGAGGTGTATTTGTTAGAAAAAAAATCTTTAACAAGATCATGGCATATCCAGCAGCAGTAGGGATGAACTTTAGTTGCTAATAGCTCTTTTTTTTGCTCTTCTCTTACTTGGGAAGCCCATCTAAGACAAGTGATCTTCCTTCTCTTTCAGCCCTACAAACACCCATTAAATACTTATTTTACGTCAGTCACTGAGCTAGGTGCTGAGATGCAAAAGACCAAAACAAAACTGTCCCTGCCCTCAAGGAGCTTATACTCCATCAGCAGGAAAAAGTGGGCATGTGGAAATACACTATATATACAAAGTAAATACAGATCAATATTTTTGAATGAAGGGATCAAAATCAGAAAAGGCCTCATGTAGTTTTTGACCTAAGTTTTTCTTCCTATTCTTTTTTTATCTTTTTAAATTTTAATTTATTCATATTTATTTTTAGTTTTCAACAATAATGCCCATTAAGCTTTTGAGTTTTAAATTTCCCCCCCTCCCTCCCTATGATGGCGTGCAATCTGATATAGGCTCTACAAATACATTCCTATTAAACATATTTTCACATTAGTCATGTTGTAAAGAAGAATTAGAACCAATAGAAGGAACCACAAGAAAGAAAAAACAAAACAGAAGGAAAAAAAAGCAAATAAAATGCTCCACAGTTCTTTCTCTGGATGAGGATAGCATTTTCCATCATGAGACTTTTGGAGATGTCTTAGATCCTTGCATTGCTGAGAAGAGCTAAGTCTGTCAAAGTTAGTCATTGTACAATGTGGCTGTTACTGTGTACAACATTCGCCTGGTTCTGCTCACTTCACTCAGTATCAGACCACACAAGTCTTTCCAGGTTTTTCTGAAGTCTGCTTGCTCATCATTTCTTATAGCACAATAGTGTTCCACTACATTCATACACCACAACTTGTTCAGCCATTCCCCAATTCATGGGCATCCCCTCAATTCCAATTCTTTGCCATCACAGAAAGAGCTTTATAAATATTTTTGTACATGTGGGTCCTTTTCCCATTTTTATGATCTCTTTGGGATACAGCCCTAGAAGTGCTATTGCTAGGTCAAAGGCATGCATATTTTTACAGCCCTTTGGGCATAGTTCCAAATTGCTCTCCAAAATGGTTGGACCAGTTCACAACTCCACCAACAATGCATTAATGTTCCAATTTTCCCATATCTTCTCCAACATTTATCATTTTCCTGTTTTGTCATGTTAGCCAGTCTGATAGGTGTGACAGTTGTTTTGATTTGCATTTCTCTAATCAATAATGATTTAGAGCATTTTTTTCCTATGACTATAGATAGCTTTATTTCTTCATTTGAAAACTGCCTATTCATATCCTTTGACCATTTATCAATTGGGGAATGACTTGTATTCTTATAAATTTGACTCAGTTCTCTATGTATTTTAGACATGAGGCCCTTATCAAAGACACTGGTCACAAAAATTCTTTCCCAACTTTCTGCTTCCTTCCTAATCTTGGTTGCCAATGGCTTTGTTTGTGCAAAAACTTTTTAATTTCATGTAATCAAAATTATCCATTTTGCATTTCATAACGTTCTCTGCTTGGCCATAAATTCTTCCATTCTCCATAGATCTGACAGGTTAACTAGTCTTTGCTTTCCCAGTGTGCTTATAGTATCAGCCTTTATATCTAGATCGTGTACCTATTTTGACTTTATTTTGGTATATGGTGTATGATGTTGGTCTATGCCTAGTTTCTGCCATACTATTTTCCAGTTTTCCCAACAGTTGCTGTCAAATAGTGAGTTCTTATACCAGAAGCTGGGGTCTTTGGGTTTATCAAACAGTAGATTACTATAGCCGTTCACTACTGTATCTTGTATCTAACCCATTCCATTGATCCACCACTCCATTTCTTGGCGAGTACCAAGCAGTTTTGATGATTGCTGCTTTATAATACAATTTAAGATCTGGTATAGCTAGGCCACCTTCCCTAGCATTTCTTTTCATTAGTTCTCCTGATATTTTGGGCCTTTTGTTCTTCTAGATGAATCTTGTTATTATTTTTTCTAGCTCCATAAAATAATTTTTTGGTAGCTTGATTGATATGGCACTGAATAAGTAAATTAATTCAGGTAGAATTGTCATTTTTATTATATCAGCTTCGCCTATCCATGAACAACTGATGTTTTTCCAATTATTTAGATCTGACTTTATTTGTGTAAAAAGTGTTTTGTAATCATGTTCATATTGTTCCTGGGTCTATTTTGGCAGGTAGACTCCTAAATATTATATAATGTCTACAGTAACTTTAAATGGAATTTCTCTATCTCTTGCTGTTGGGCTTTGTTGGTAATATATAGAAATGCCAACGATTTATGTGGGTTTATTTCATATCCTGTAACTTTGTTAAAGTTGTTTATTATTTCAAATAGTTTTTTACTTGATTCTTTAGGGTTGTCTAAGTACATCATCATGTCACCTGCAAAGAGTGATAGCTTTGTTTCTTCTTTGCCTATTCTAATACTTTCAATTTTTTTTCTTCTCCTATTGCTAAAGTTAACCTTTCTTAGTACCATATTGAACAACAGTGGTGATAAATGGACATCCTTGTTTCACCCCTGATCTTGTTGGAAATGCTTCTTGCTTATCCCCATCACATATAACACTTGCTGAAGGTTTTAGATAGATGCAACTTGTCATTTTAAGGAAGACTCCATTTATTCCTATGCTCTCTAGTGTTTTTAATAGGAATGGGTGTTAAACTAAGTTTTGATGGGAGGTAGGGTTTTCCAAAAGGCAGACATGGAGAAGAAATGTATTCTAGACCTGGGACAACCTGTTCAAAAGGATGAAAATGAAAGATAGAATGTTGTATAGGAGGAACAAAGAGGCCAGTTAGGCAGGAAAGTAGATCATCTGAAGGGAGAGTCACATGTAATCAGTTTGGAAAAGAAGGCTGAAACCAGATTTTGAAGAGCTTTAAATAACAATCAGAGAACTTTGTATGTTACTCTGGAGGCAACAGAGAGCCACTGATACCTTTTGAGTAGGGGAGTGACATAGTCAGACAAATGCTCTAGGAATGTTGTTTTGGTAACTTGGTGGAGGACAGATTGTAAAGGGAGAGACTTGAGGTAGGGATATCAATTATGAGTCTTATTACATAGTCTAAGTGATAGGTGATGAGGACCTGAACTACAGTAATGGCCATATAAGTGGAGAGAAGTGGATGGAAGCGAGAGATGTCATGAAGGTAGATTCAATAAGTCTTGACAATTGATTGGATATGGGAAGTAGAGGAAAACGAAAAACTGAGAATGACTCCAAGACTGCCAACTAGCAGGGCTAGAAGGATGATGTTATGTTTACCCTGATAGAAACAGGTTAGAAAAAGGAGAGATACAGGGATAAAGACTCACTGCTTTAATCATAATGAGTATGAATTACCACAGGATAACCAGTGGGAAATGTTCAAAAGCAGCTGCATATGCAGAATCTCAGGGAAAAGGCTGGATATAAAGTTTTGGGAGTGAACTGCCCAGAGATGATAAATGAACTCATCAGAGCCAATGAGATAGCTGACAAGGAGGATGTAGAAATACAATAGGGTCCAGGAAAGAACCCTGGACTATACCCGTAAGTAGGAGACATGATATGGAGAAGTCAGAAAAGGAAAGAGAGGAGTAACCAGACAGGTAGGAGGAAAATGTGATGTCATGAAAACCCAGAGGAGAGACTATCCAGGAAGACAAGGTGATCAATAGAGTCAAATACTGCATAGCTCAAGAAAAACAAGAACTGAGAAAAGACGACTGGATTTGGCTATTAACATACCACTGGTAATGTTAGAGAGATCAGTTTCAATTAAGTGATGGGATCAGAAACCAGACTGCAAGGGGCTTTTTCTAAGAGTTTAGCTGTGAAAGGAAGATGTTTAGGATGATAACTTAAGGGGTCAAGTAAAGTTTTTTGTTTGCTTGTTTTTAAAGAAGTTTGTTTTAAAGAGAGAGACCTGAGCATGAGACTGCAGGGAGGGAGCCAGAGATAAAATTTTAAGATTAGGGAGACAGAATAGCTGCACAGGCAATCTGCTCAAACAGAGGGGATAAGATCCAGGGTATAAGTCTTTAGTTAGCCTTTGAGAGAAGGGCCACTCTTTCATTACACTGGAGGAGAGAATGGGGGGTTTTGTTATGGGGTTTTAAGATGTAGGGGAGAAAGAGTTCACAGAAAATAGTGTCTAATTTTTCAGTAAAGTATTTTTTAAGGTTTGCAAATGAGAGGAAAGGGACAAAAAAATTGTGTAGAAGGTCTAAGGAAAGAAGAAATGTTTGAAGCAAGCCCAGCAGGTAGTGCAATAGAGTCTGCATTAAGGAAAAGTAAACTTATTGCTTTGCAGTAAAATAAGGATCCAGTTGAGCTATGAAAACACAAATTTGTAAAGGACTTAGCTTGGTTGTGTGATTTCCTTAGCAGTACATGAGAAGGCACACAGAAGGCAGACAGTGGGGGTACTCTTGGGTGGACTTTACCAAAGGATGAACAGTGAGAGAAGAAGGGATTAAAGACAGTTCAAGTTTCCATAAATGTGAACTCAAACTATTTTAAACTTTCTCTCATGAAAAGTGGGAGATTGCTACTCTGCAGCAAAGGATGGTTTTACTGAAAAAAGAAAACAACAAAGATTACTTGCTAAGAGCCCAAAACCATTTTTCAATTTCACTGTTATATCTCATACCATTGTGCCATTTTCCAGTACACATGCCCACCTCTAAGAGTATGAGACAGACTTTTGCCATTGTAGAACTGGACCTGCTTAAAAGATAGAAATAAAAGAGCTCTACCTGCTTTTAAGAGAAAAAGGTCAGATAAAGTATTTTATTAAACCCTAGGGCTTCCTTAGCTTCAAATTAGGTAGAGATCAGGTAGCAATTACTGCTATTGCCTTAAACACACTTCTAAAAACACCAAATCAAGGGGGATGGTTGATAAAAATCTTCCTCTGATCACCAATAAACCAACACCATTTGAATCTTATGCAATAAGATTTTTTTTAAACCAACAACTATAACAACAAATCTGAACTGTCCTTTCATTTTGTTCTGTGACCATGCAAAACCATGCCCGGGTGCACAAAATGCCCTTCGGGAGAGTGAAGAGAGAAGGACAAGCAGTCAAGAAAATAGTAAAATTTATATATCTTCACTAAACAAATCCAACAGCTAACCAGAGAGATAAGGCAGTTATTTAAGCCATTTTTAGGAAATGGCTATATCATCATCATCATCATTATTATTACCCTTGAAGATGCCTTTCAGCAGTGCTCCAGGTGATTTTCCTTTCACTGCATGCTTCTGAAGGAGACCAGTTAGCTGTAACCAAACAAAGAATGGTTTCAAATTTTAGGTAACGGTAAGAAACATCCTTCTTTAGCAAAAATTATATAAAAGATATACCAGCTAGGCACAGATCTCTAACTGACACCAAGAGCAACAAATACCCTCACTTTTTTTTTTTAATTATTTATTGTTAGTTTTCAACAATCACTTCCATAATCTTTTGAGTTTTAAATTTTCTCCTCCTCCTTTCCCACCTCTTTCCCCAAGACGCTGTGCAATCTGATATAGGCTCTACACTTCTATTAAACATATTTTCACATCAGTCATGTTGTAAAGAATTAGAACCAATAGGTTCTAAGAGAGAGGAAACAAAACAGAAGGAAAAAAAGAGCAAATAGTATGCCTCCATCTGCATTCAAACTCCACAGTTCTTTCTCTGGATGTGGTAGCATTTTCCAGCATGAGACTTTTGGAGATGTCTTAGATCCTTGCATTGCTGAGAAGAGTTAAGTTTATCAAAGTCAGCATTACACAACGTGGTTGTTGCTATGTACAAAGTTCTCCTGGTTCTGCTCACTTCACTCAGCATCAGTCCATACAAGTCTTTCCAGGTTTTTCTGAAGTCTGCTTGTTCATCATTTCCCTCATTTCTTAAAAAAATAGGGCAGTTGGGGTAATTTTAATAAAATGCTATTGTTAACCCAATCTTTTTTATTTCATCCCTGTAAAATAATCATAATTCATGCAAACAAATAGTATGATGCTACATCGATTTAGCATGTTTCAAAGAATAATTAAGAGTGAAGCTTCATCTTAATGTTCAGTAAGTGCTGCCATAATGTAGTATAGAATAGGTCTATGTCACTTTCAATTACTGTAGCACCAATACATTAAAAACTCTCAGCTTCATTCACCTTGTACGTAACCATGATTGCAATAGTGGCAGAGTGGTAGGGAAGGAGATAGAAGGCACTAAGAATCAGTTTTGGAACTATCTCTATACATTAGCTTAATTGTTAGTATTCAGAATGTGAGATACTTGGCTGGTGAACTGCTTAGTGAACTCAATTTTGGAGGAACTGAATCATATCAATCTCAACAAGTCAAGAAATGACAAGAAAGACTTCATCCAAGAAATCTATGAGGTGGGAAAAGAGATGGGCCACTCAGGAAGAAGAGCAAGGGATCCCAAATAGATGGCCTATGTGCTCTACTGGGGAGACTCTGATCACATGAAAGGTCCAGAGGAAGCCCCTGGTCTACTGAGGGGGTGCCAGGGAAGAGTGGGTGCGAAGTCATGAATAGGAGGGTTTAAGGAGGAAATCACTCCAGCAAATATACACATTGATATCACAGAACATCAAAGAAATTTTCATTCACATAAAAATTACTTACATTCTTGTCCTCTCTTCTCATATTTCAGGAAAACCTAAGTTTGATGATCAAAGATTAGTTGTCCTTTTACTGTCATTATTTTGCATTTACATAACATAGCATTTTAGTACCTACTAAAAACTTATAATAGGATTTTCCCATCAATAATAAATAACAATTAGAATCTTCATACTCACCTCATCATCTTTCAGGCATTGCAGAAATTCTTGCAGCTTCTCTGCTGTTTTTTCTGCTGCTAGAGAGATAATTTTCTGGTCCATTGTAGCTCATCTCAGGGAACTGCAGAGAAAGTACATTATATGAGGGCTTGATTTTCCCAGAATTCCAGAGTTGAAAGAGATGTTGACAAGTTACCAAGACCGTTTCTCTTTCCTCACCTCCAGAAAAAACAAAGTTTTCTTATTTTTCAACCATGAAAACAGTCTCTAGACTTCCCCAACTTTCATGGCTTTTATTCAGCATAAAGAACTGCTAGAAATGAATGATCAACCGGTCACAATAGCACAGTGGAGACTGTGCTGGACCTGGAGTCAGGCTGAGCTAAGTTCAAATGTAGTTTCAGATACTTACTAGCATTATACCCCTGGGCAAATAATTTAACCACTATTTACCTTAGTTTTCTCATCTGTAAAATAGGGATAAAAACATCTATCTCCCAAGGATGCTGAGGAGAAAATGAAATATTTGTAAAGTACTTTGTAAACCTTAAAGCACTATACAAATGCTAGCAATTATTATTATTGTGCTTTGACTCAGTATGAATG
Organism: Phascolarctos cinereus; assembly: GCF_003287225.1. Taxonomy (NCBI): domain Eukaryota; kingdom Metazoa; phylum Chordata; class Mammalia; order Diprotodontia; family Phascolarctidae; genus Phascolarctos; species Phascolarctos cinereus. The sequence goes on from NW_027555736.1 coordinate 119,657,783, forward strand.
TGAAGTGGGCTTTTATAAAGTCATTATTTCATCCCAAAGTCTAACATTTTTTCTAGGGAAATCAGTGCTGACATATCTTTAATTATTTTATCCTATTGGCACAAAAACAGTCTTAAAAAGACAAAGATCACCTCTGCACATTAGTATCATCTTAAAAAAGGAATAGGGAAAAATATTCCAAGTTTTCAATATCTAAGGACTGTAAATTATTTTTAATTTTAATTTATGTATTGCCTTGCAGTGCATTCACTGCATGCTACGGGACATACCCAGAACAATATACCAACCACTTGCAGCATACTCTAGTAATGAGCTTAAACTTTATGGTTAAGAGTTCACAGATGAATTCTATAAACAGCAACTATTTACAGAGTGCCTAGGGCCTACTATATACGAGGTATCGAGAACTACAAAAGTGTACAATTCATGAATCTTTGTTGGACTAGCTAGATATAAATAACTAATGATACAAGACAATATGCAAGGTGCTGTGGTATACAAAAGAGCTACAGACTCTCTGCTGGGACAATCAGGCAAGGCTTGTGAAGTGGGACAGGTAGCAACTACATGAACAAAGGCATGGGAATTAACAAATTGTGTTTGTGAAGGAAAAGTAGAACAGCTCACCTGGAATAGAAATTTCAAGGTGAGGAGCAGTGGGAGATAAAGTTGAAGGGTAGGGACAAATTGAGGAAGGTCTCAAAAGCCAGAGTAAGGAGCTTATCCAATAGGCCAATGGTTCTCAAAGTGTCCCTTAGCGTGATAATTTCCTAATTTTGTTTGACAAAATACCTGACACCAGTGCCAAGCATAGTTTGCTGTCTGCTCAATCTGGCTTGGCACTGGGAAGGTAACAACTGCAGCTTTATCCAAAGTAGCAAGCCACTTCCTCTGTTGTGAGGTCTAAAAGGATTAACTAAGGAGGAGAAAAGGTTGAAGGAGAGGCAAGGGAATCCAAAGACCCAGATGGACTGCCTGAGAACCCTCTTCTCTTGCAAACGTAAATGTCCTGGGTACTATGATACATCATGGCAAGGAAATTATGCCTTCAGAAAAAAAAAATTGGGGAACTATCAGTACTGTAGCCATTGGTGAACTCCTGGAAGTTTTAGGGCAGGGGTTGCTGCTGTTTGTCCTTCATTCTCGAAGAGGAACACGACATCAGGGAGGTGAATGTAAATAAAGCCAGAGAAAAAGAGACTTGGCTTAGCAATTACTGAAATCCACGTGATAAAGACCAAGATGGTGTAATAGCAGTTGGAAAACAAGAGACAAATCTGAGAAGCAATAGGAAGTTAAACTAAAGGCATGAATGCTGATTGGATTTGGAAGAATAAGGTGGAATCAAAAACTCCAAAGTTTCTAGTCAAGATGCCAGGGGATGGAGGGAGGGGGATGACACCTTAGAGAAGATGTGAGGTGACACCTATATTAGGAGAGAAGTTAAATTCAATACAAATCAACAAATACCTATATTTACAAGACATTAAAGCAAATAACAGACAAATGATCTGCCCAAATTCATGAACATCCACAATTGGCAACAGGGAGCTGAACTAGCAAGTCACTGAGGTTCTCAAACCACCTGGAAGACCTGTCAGGGATTTTCACACTCTCATTCAGGTGAGAACATTCTGATCACCTGGAACCTGGGGATTAGGAAGTAGGTGAGCTGGGCTATGTGGGAGTACATGGAGCTGGGTTCTAGGCCTGGTTCTTCTCTGCCACTGAGAGCACTGTACACTTAACCTCTCTGGGTCTCAGCTTCCTCATCTATAGAATGAAAGGGTTAGACTGGATGACTTTTAGAGTTCCTTCCATCTCTTAATTTAAAAGGGAGGAGGGGCTGTTTCTTGGAGTTTCTCCCGGTCGGTGGTTCCTCACTCTGTAAACATGCCGGCCCCATCTGTGTGCAGAACACTAGGTAATGGAGGGAGGGGGAAGAGAGAGACAGCTGCGGTAAACAGCTCCTGGCTTCGGGTTTACAGTCTAGAGTGGGGGTGGGGTGGAGGGGATCCGACAAAATCCCTTCAAGGCCAGAGGGCCAGGGTTGACCCTGGGTTTTCCCCCTCCCCCTTTGCCCTCCCGCAGACAAGCCCGGGCATGAGAAGCGCCAAATACTAGGGGACTGGAGACCCCACCTCAGCCCTGCGCCCAAGCCGTCCCCCGTTACCGGGCACCCGAACTGCTGGAGGTAATGAGCCCAGGCTTGTTACCGCGCAGGACACAGCTACTGCTCGAACCCCAGCGGGTCACTGGCGCCTAACAGCCGCCGGCAGACTCCGAATCTCCCGCTAAACTGCAGAGCGCGCTGACCTCACTTCCGTTACCGAGAGCAACAACTCCCGCCCCCGCCACGCTCGGGCCGCCTGCTTCCGTTCTTTTTGGTGTCGCAATCTGGAAGGTACCAAGAGTCACAAGAAAGAGGAGGGGAGAGCAAGAAGATAGTAGGGGGATAGCTGGGGCAGTTTGGTATTAGTGGAAAGGAGCTGGCCTTTGGTAAACCAGAAAAATCAGGTTGGAGCCCCAGCTCTACTTTCATTTGCGGGGGAGGATTAATTGCGACTCGTTCTCCACTGCCCCTTTCAGACTATCCTTCCTACCCTGACAGTCCGCAGCCTCTTTTTGATGTTCATAGTAGGAAAGCAGAGTTCGGTTTGTGCACTGCGGCGAAACCCTCTTTGGGTTATTCTCTCCTTCTTCCCGTCTTTCCCTCCTCCCATAGTATTCTTTTACGTCCATGCTGCTGCTCCTCCAAACTTCCTAAGCCTTTGTATCCCGGGCGCATGGCACAGGCTTGGCATATAGTAAATAAATGAATGTCAGTGAACAAGCCTTTATTAAGCACCTTCTGTGTACCAGGCCCTGTACTAAGCGCTGGGGACACCAAGGATAGTCAAAGTTCTCACTCTCAAGGAGCTTACCACTTAAAAAAAACCCCTGTGGACTGGACACTGCCTCCGTGAATTCCACGCTCTACTCCTGTACTCCATCTCTGCCACCAATAGGGATGGTCACACGCTGGGTGTCATCATTAACCACCTGCTCCATTTCCCTAATTAAAAAAAATTAACCTGACATTCCTCTAAGGTCAACCTGTTATCATTTCATCACATCCACTCCGCCCCGCCATGCTTAACTTCTACACTTATCGTCCATGCACATCAAGACCTCTCAATCCTTCCCTTCCTCAGTACTTTCTTTTGATGTATCTTTTATTTTAGTCCCCATCCCCCCCACCATTAACAAACATTTATTTGCTCTCTTTTTTTTTCTTTTTTGGTTAGGCAATGGGGTTAAGTGACTTGCCAAGGATCACACAGCTAGTAAGTATTATGTGCCTGAGGCCAGAGTTGAACTCAGGTCCTCCTGAATCCAGGGCTGGTGCTCTATCCACGCAAACATTAATTTGCTAAAAGTAAAATGAAAGTCTTTTAAGTACGCATAGTTAAGCCAAACTACACCATTAGTAGCCGCATCCGAAAATACTCCTTGCTTGCCATTGCTTCTTCCCCTATCACTATAATTCAGCCCTTTCCTCTTTTGAGATTCATATTCAAGTTTATCATCCGATGCAAATCCTGCCCCCACCTACTCCTATTGTCTGTGAACCCCCCAGGACATTCTCCATGCTTCTTCAATGAGTTTAGACTCTGGATCAAACTTTCTACCCTAGCTCTTTTCGTTGTTCTGGGGCATCTGACTCTTTGTGACTCTGTTTGGAATTTTCTTGGCAAAGACACTGGAGTGGTTTGCCATTTCCTTCTCCAGGTCATTTTACAGATGAGTAAACTGAGGCAAATAGGTTCAGTGACTTTCCTTCACACAGCTAGTAAGTGTCTGAGGCCAGAATGGAACACAGGAAGAGGAGTCTTTCCAACTCTAGGCCCTGCACTCTACCTACTGTGGCATCTAGTTGCCCACCCCAACTCCAACCACACTAAGGGACTTCATCATACAGATTGATGCTCTCTCGAATAACCAATTGACAAGTTCTTCTAGCTACTCAGTTTTCATTGAACTCCATTGCACTTTAGTTCACACAAGAATGTTCATACTCTTGATTTTGCCATCACCCATAAGTGTTGTATTTCCATGTTTATGAATCAAAAATTCCTTTACATGATCATAATCTTTTATCATTCCATTTCCCCCTATGTTTTAAAAAACCTGACCCTGCTCTTTATTTTCATTGTGATCTTGATGTAAAAGCAAACAGTGCCCTAAAAGCTAAAAGCTTTTTAAAGAAACAAATTTTAATTAAGGGTTGTTTTTCTGGCACCTTGTGAGGCCCCTCCTGAACTTGAGGGCATCCTAGAGTCTCTTTCCCTTATTTTGAGATACCATAAAACTTCCCCCTACCCTGGACCATTAAAGTGCCTTGTCTCTCTCATCATGAGTCATAAAATTTCCCGTCTTCCTTAGCCTGGGTCCCTTATTCTGTCATCCATCTTCCTCATCCTGTGTCATGACAATCCCTACCTTATCTTGTAAGATAAAACAGACCCATATCCCTCTGTAAGCTGCTAGTCCTCTTTCCAGAGCTAGCCTGCTTTTGCATCAATAAAGCTCCCAATGGTTACAGAGAAGGTCTAAGTGAATTCTTTCACATCTGAACCAGCTCTCCCAACTCTAAACTTCAACAATCTCATTTCTCCTTTCAATTCTTTCAGAGGAATTACCCCTGCAATGACAACACTCTCTTCCTATTCTTTCTATCTCAATTTTTGGGTGAACCAATTCAATCTGACACTGCCATATTCTCAATCTCTTGCCTTTTTTGCTGACCTTGCTTTGCTGATCTGAACCCTGGATTACTCCCATCATCCACCTTCTTCCCTCCTAGTCATAGGCTGCCGACTAGAGCTGGGAAAAAAAAATCCTATAAACAAGCCAGTTAGGTCCACTACTTTCTAATCTCAACTGGGCCCTCATTACAGTAAGAAAATCATTCTACTGCTTAATTGACTCACCCTCCACTTCAGATATCCCAACCATCTTCCCCCATCTTCTGTGCTAGGGATGTCTCCTTATACGTTCTTTAAAAAAATTGAAGCCATTTACTGAGAGTTCCCTCTTCTTTTTGCCTATCTCACATCTTTCATATATGTTTTCCCATCTCTTCCTTTACTCCAGTACCAGATGAAGTAGTGGCTCTTCTCCTGTCCAATGCAATACAAGTACCCTTGATTACTTCTCCTCTGATTTTTTTTTGGCAGATTGCCCTCACCATCATCCTCATTCACTATAATCTTCAATCCCTCCCAATCTACTGATTTCTTCCCTGATGCTCATAATAATATAATCGTGTGTTCCCCATCTAAAAACAAAACAAAACCCCAAACCTCACTTATCTGTCATCCTGGCTAGCTATCATTCTATAAAGGGAATTATGATTTTTCATATTAAATGATATGATATATGTAATGAATATACTAATAGATTAGATTTTTCAGAATTGCCTTTTCTAGCCTGTGAGTCAGCTCACAATGCAGCTTAAAATGATCAATGAAAACTTTGAGAACACTGCATTCTCGTGCCTGGATACCTTAAGTGAAGTGAATCTGAGATTGTAGAACCTGTTTCCCGCGGCAGAACTGTGGTCATGTGACCTACCAAGTAACAACCCCCAAAAACTTGAGCAACATTGTTCCCACAGGACTCCATAATTGTTGTAACCATTTGTGGGCTTATGATAGGAGACCTCAAACCCTGGAAACAATTGTTTGTAATCCACTTTCTCCTCTCCCTTCCCGTTGTGATTTATGTATATAATCTCTGTCTTCTCTTCAGCAAGGTGGAATTCTGATCAGGACAATTCCCGATTTACAGATCTGTTCCTCATAATGAAACTAATTAAACAGCTACCTGATTACTGGCCCCTTCTGGCCTGCTGTTTTCTCATTCTCAGGTTAGAGACCGGCTCAGTAAAATCCTGTTAACAATTCCATATCTCAGTTCCCCTTTTTAACTATACTTCTTGAAAAAAACTATCTGTACTAGATGCCTTCACTTCTTCTCCTCACTCTCTTTTTAACCTTCTGCAATCTGATATCCAACCTCTTCTTTTAATAGAAACTTCCCTCTCCAAAGTTACCAGTCATCTCTTAATTATTAAAAATTATGTCCTGTTCACAATTCTCACACTTCTGGACATTTTTGCAGCATTTGACACTATTGATCTTCTTTTCTTGGATACTCAAATATCTGTAGATTTTTGTATAACTACTCTGAATTTCCTTCCATCTGCTGACTGCTCCTTCTCAGTCTCCTTTCCAGTATCCGGCTTATTACCACTTATGGTGGATGTTTCCAAGACTGTGTCCAGGGCCCTCTTTTCTTTTATCTCTCTACTATCCACCTGGTGACTTCATCAATTTTCATGGGTTCAATTATCATCTTTATGCAGATGATTTCCAGATCTATATAGCCAGCCCTTGACTCAGTCCTGAGCTCCAGTTTCACATCACTTTCTGGACATATTGAACTCAACATACCCAAATGAGATAATATTTGTAAAGCACCTAGCATAGTGCTTGGCACTTAATAAATGTTTGTTCCCTTCCCTCCTTCCTTTCTTCCAAAACAGAAGTCATCTTCCCCCACCCATACCTTCCCCTCTTCCCAATGGCACCACCATCCTCCAAGTCACCCAGGCTTGAAACTTCTGCATCATCCTCAATTCCTCCCTCTCATTCACCCTGCTTCTCTAATCTATTGCCAAATTTTGTCATCTCTGCCTCCATGGCCTTCCTCCTATTCATCCCCTTGTCTCCACTTATAAAGCTACCACCTTAGTTAAGACCTTTATCACGCATAGCCTTCCTTTTAAATTTTGTTTATGTTTTTATTTTTAATAGACTTTACTGACATATTTTGTTTTTACATCACCTACATTTTCTCTTGTATCCCTCTACTTCCCCCCCCTTTAGAGAATTATCCTTATAATAAAGAATAAAACAAAGAAGAGGAAGAACAGAAAAAAATAGTAAAACCAATCACTATATCAAATAAATCTGACATTATATACAATGCTCCTCACCTATGGACCTATATAGCAGCAAAGGAGTTTTTGATATGCAGGGGGTATCTTCTCATATCTGTTTTCTGGGGCCAACCTTGGTCATTATCATTTAGAAACATTCTATTTTAATTCTTCTATACTTGTTCTATCCATTTACATTGTTGGAGTCATTGTGTATATTGTTGGCTCCAGTTTATTTATTTTGAGGTAGTTCAAATATGTCTTTTCATGCTCCTCTGTATTCATCATGCTCATTTCTTAGAGTATAGTCATATTCCATTATTTTCATGTATCACAATTTGTTTAGCCACTGTCCAAATAATGGGTATGTACTCAGTTTCCCATTCGTTGCTATCACAGAAAGTACTGCTATAAATATTTTGGCACAAATAGAGTCTTTCTTTTTGTCAATGACTTCCTTGGGAGCAGAGGCCTAGGTAATGGAATCAATCTCTGGGTGTAAGGCTATGGACATTTTAGTCACTTTATTTACATAATTCCAAGTTACTTCTCAGAAGGGTTATACTAATTCACAGCTCTACCCATAATGCATTAATTAGCATTCTTGCCTTTACACATCTCCAACACGGCCAATTATCATCTTTTGTCATCTTTGCTAGTTTTCTGAGAATGAAGTGAAAGATCAGAGTTGTTTTGATTTTTATATCTTCTTTTAATAATTTGGGACATCCTTTTATGTGGTCCTTACTAGTTTACAATTTTTTTGGGGGGAGCTGTTTGTTCATATCCTTAGACCACTTTTTTTTTTCTGGTAATAGCCTTCTAAAAGGTACCCCTGCCCCATCACATTCCAATCCATCCTTCACTTGGCTGCCAAAAGGTATTTTCCTAAAGCATAGGTTTGCCCATGGCTCTTCTCTACTCAATACATACAACTCAATTCATTCCAGTGGCTTTTTATTACTTCTAGGATCAAATATAAAGTCCTCTGCTTGACTATTATAGTTCTTTAAAACCTATTACCTATCTTTCTAGTTTTCTTATTCTTTATCCCCTGGTAGTCATTGTATGATCCAGCAAAACTCACTTACTTCTGGTTGCTCACATGTGACACTTTATCTCCTGATTTTTCATTAGCCATTCCCCATGCCTGGCATCCTTTTTCTCCTTACCTTCTAGTCTCAGTTTCCCTGGCTTTCCTCAGACCCAGCTCTCCACCTTCCTCTCTACCCCCACCCCCAGCTGTTAGTGTCTTCTCCTTTGATGTCAGCTTCCATGTCCTCTGTATATATCTTGTATGCACCTAGCTGTTTTCATGTTCGTCTCTGTCATTAAAGCATGAGTTCCTTGGGAACCCTGTTATACCAAGAAATGAGCGAGTTGACCACCCAAGCTAATTTTAAATTGTGAACTTTATTAGCGCGCGGCTGCCAGGGATATTCACATCCAAATCAAGCAGCACCCATCAGGGGTTGAGCTAGGATTTATATAGGGAGTATACAGGACAGGGAGGGGGATGGATCTTTGAAGTCTGGCAAGAGGAAGAGGTTTTTTGGGGGCTGGTCAAGGACACCCTTCTCCCTCTGTATAGATATGATAATGCTGTGCAAACTTTCTCACAATGGAGGCTTCCAGAGATATGATCTGAGGGCTGTGGCCTGAGCAGCCAGATAAGGGTCTTGCAAGGAATTTAGAGGTTTCCAGAGATATGATCTGAGGGCTGGAGCCTGAGCAGCCAGATAAGTGTCTTGCTAAGGAATTTGGAGTTTTCCATGGCCTAAAGGGTTCTACTACCTAAATGGTAAAATAATGTTCTGCATTACAACCCCACCAAGCCCCCCACCCCTTGCCCCACTTTTTAAAATTTAGAGTACTAAACACAGTGCCCGGCACATAAAATGGCTGTTGTAACAGCAACATTGTGTGATGACCAACTTTGATAGATTTAGTTCTTCTCAGCAATACAATGATCTAATTCCAAAAGATTCGTGATGGAAAATGCTATCCATATCCAGAGAAAGAACTATGGAGACTGAATGCAGATGGAAGCATACTATTTTCTCTCTCTCTCTCTCTTTTTTTTTTTGTTTCTTGTGGTTTTTCCCTTTTGCTCTGATTCTTATTTCACAACATGACTAATGTGGAAATATGTTTAATATGATTGTATGTGTATAGCCTATATCAGATTGTATGCCATCTTGGAGAGAGGAGAGGAAGGGGGGAAAATTTAGAACTCAAAATCTCATAAAAGTGAATGCTGAAAACTAAAAATAAATAAATAAATAAACAATGAAAACATAAAATGGCTTTTAACTGACTGACTGGCTATGTGGTTTCTTCTCTGCTAGTCAATGTTGTATAGCTCAATGACCCCTTGACTCACGTCAGAGAGAGGCACCAGGGAGGTTTATGCCAAGCCCCTGCCCAGGCTAAATTGGTCTGTGAGGGGAGGTCCAAGTTGCATTTATAGCTTCACACATGAAGATACATGGAGTAATGGTGAGGAGCACTGCTCTAAGGGGTCACTCCTCTCAAAAAGATTGCAAAATAAGCAAGTGTGTCTAACTGGCCATGACCCCCTTTCTGATGTTCTTCTCATCCCCCTCCTCACTCACTTCTCCTAACACTTCTTGTGCTAAGGGATGCCAGTCAGAGATGGAGAAGTGTGGAGAAAGGAATAAAGAAATGGTATCCTGGAGCACAGAAGTGATCCTGGAAGGGACCTTGGAGGTGGTCTAGAAAATTTAGATCAACTTCCCAGGAGCACTTAGCAGAGCTGGGTCTTGATTCCTAGGTAGTGCTCTTCCCATTATACCTTCCACAAACATAACAACACTAGATTTTAAGTTCTTTGAAGGCAGGTATTTTTATATTCCTTATCTTACCTTAGATACCAAGGTATCTCGGAGTGTTGAATGCCATAAATTTCGTTTTTGTAGTTGTTTTAACTACAAAAGTTTTCTGAATAAACTCAATAATACCCATTCATTCTGGAGATCTTAGTCAAATTTAAATGTTAATTGGAACCCCCCCCCCCCATAACTCCTGGGAAACTTCCTGAAATGATTCCTTTTTTCAGTGGCCAGGCTTTTTTGTCTCAGACCTAATCTTCGCTCTCTAAAAAAGCATTGTTACACAGAGCTTGCTGCTTGGGCCTCCTGCTCCTAGGCAATTAATAAATGTTTGTTGACTGACTGACTTTAGGGGTCAACCAAGCTTCTGTCCTTCTCCCATTTGCTTTTTTCCCCCTCTGAATAATAGGGCAGAGCTTAAGAATAGGCTAATATCAACTTTCATAAAACAAGGCAAACACAGCTCATGCTATGGGCTGGTGTAATACTACAGCAAAATCAGTTTAGCACATTCCATAAAAGAGGAATCAGTGCTTACTCAATGAAAATTCATTGGCTTAATTATGAGGATCTAAGACATTTCCAGAGGCCTCGGGATGGATAATGCTGTTCACATTCAAAGAAAGAACTATGGAAGTCGAATTGCTCTCACTTATTTTTACCTTCTGTTGAGGTTTGTTTCCTCTTTCTGATGGTTCCTCATATTGGTTTTAATTTTTACTTACAACTTCACTAATGTGAAAATATGTTTAATGGGTATGTAAATGTAAAGCCTATATCAGATTGTGCACTGTCTTGGGGAGGGTGGGGGGGAGGAAAAGGAAGAAAAATTTTCAACTCAAAAGCATATGGAAAAAATAAAAAAATTTAAATAAAAAAATAATAATAATTTAAAAAAAGAAAATTCATTGGCTTATTGTGTTTCCTTTAGATTTCTTGGAAGTGGGAGTTTTATTTAGATGAGTTTCCCTCAGCAAAAGTGGAAAACTCTTCTTCCCACATGCCAGCCTGATAGATCCTCTTAAGAACCTAGCCACCCCCTAGGCTGCCCTAGCATTTGTCTATGGTTGGGAGGGGAAGGGAGAGGAGGAGAGACACCTGGCTAGAAATACGATTTTATATTGCCTGAAATTCTTTAAAATTTCTGTAAATTATGTTCCCGTAAACTATGCTACATGCAGGAATAATACTTTCATTCAGGGGTGTACTGGGAATGTTTAATAAGCTGGGGTGGGGGGGAAGGACCATATACATGACGTGCTTTTAACTTTAATCTGATTATTAACAATCAACCCAGTAAAGTTAAAAAATTAAAATGAACATGTTTCTCCATTACTTTTTTAAGTCTAGACAATCAACAAAACAATAAACCAAGCCTTGATTTGTAGTGTTTGCCAATTCCTGAGGTAAAAGCCCACACAGAAAATTCAGCATTTGGTGGAAAGTTAGTGTTGGCTCCAGCCCACCCTGCTTGTATTGTATCCCTATCATCCCACATTTGTAGCAGGATGCATGGAGTAATGTACTGTTATTGCCCATTTTGTGCAGCTTCATGGAAAGTGTCATTCCAACACATCCTCTCTACGCATTTGTAGCCTGTCTGCCTAGCTAGACTGTAAAGCCTCTGTGTTCTATACCCATGATGGAGGCAGGGCCCAAGATAAGATTTTTGCCTTTGCCCCAAAAAGAATCTGGCTCCAAGTTGTCTACAGACCCCAACTCTTATCTCCCCTTGAAAGCCCTAGCTTACCTTTAGATCTTATTCAGATGCACCTTCAACCCTTGCCCTGAATAGAATCTGGCTCCTGTTTGTCTACAGGACCCAGGAAAACCCTTGAACCTTCAAATTTCCTAATTGACTCCCCTCATCTCCCGTTGAAAGCCTTAGGCTCCCTCTTGTCTATAGGCCCCAGAAAGGCCTTCCTTTATCTCCTTTTGAAAGTCCTAGCCCCACCTTGATTTTGTGCAGATGCCTTTCAAACTTCTGCCTTCCTGTTCCTCCATTATCTATTCCCATTGTCTATTCAATCTCACTGACCTCCCCAATTAGAATTGTTACCTACACCCTTTACCCAACCCCCTTCTCTGGCCACCCAAAGTTACTTTAGTATTTAAGATCCACCTTGGCCCTCATTCAGATGCTGAGAATCTCATGCTCAAAAGGCTGAGAACCTCTCATGCCCACTCGTCTTTACTACGGCGTCACCTGGTCAATGTGATTTATCACTAATAAACTTTTCCTCTGGCTGAAGAAGATTTGAGTTGAATTCATTCAGCAGGGCCCGGTACCGCGATCTTGGGGTCCCAGCACCCCAAAACCCCTAGACCTCTTCACCCAGACACAAAGGAAAAAGGACCACATGTTAGAGAGCAAAGAACTCTGGGTTTGGAGTTTGGACACCAGGATTGTATTTCCAGTTTTATTGCTAACTAGCAGTGTGACCATAGGTGAATAATTTAAAGTGTCTGGGCCTCAACTTCCTAATTCATAACACTAGGGATTTGGACTAGATCTCTTCCAGGTAGACTCTATTCTATTCTAAATATTTGTATATGGTGTTGACACTGACAGTGGATGGTGGAATTTAGCAAATTTTTTTTTTTGTTAATGTTTGAGATGACTACTTTTAGGGGATGAGAGCAGAAGGAAGAGGTGATTTTTGGAAGCTTTCTTGGAAAGGTTAGCCTGGGTGTGATGACCACAGTGTCCCAAAGTACTGAATTCAGTGTTTCCAAGAAAGAGACTGGAAGAATGAGAAGGCTGGAAGGGGATGGGAGAAGGTGTTAAAAACAAATTTTGTTTGGGGCCAGTCTGGCTAGCTACTACACAGGATTGTTAAGAGCTTTCTTGCTCTTCCTAATGTAGCCCCATTCAGCTCTACCATTGAATTATATTTTCACTCAGTCCCTCAATCAACATCTCCCTGAGGCATTGGCCTTCTGCTGCTGAAACCATCTGCCTTTTTGGAAACGGTAAGTGTGGCAAGAGATGAAGCAGCTCCTGAGCTGAACTCAGATGTAATTCCAAATAGCCTCTGATATTCAGAGGCCCACTGCCAAAATCTTTCATAACTGATTCACAAATTGATTGCTTTAATCCCCTTGACATCTTTTACTTAACTTCTGCAGAACTGGGAATCATTTAGCCCCTTCTTCTTGGTTAATTCTAGGACAAAAATTTGTTGTGTGTGTTTTCCAAGAAAAAAAAAGTGTTTCCTAGAATAAGAAAAGGACAAAGAGGACACCATCCCCCCTGCCAAAGCAAAAAAAATTTCTCTGCATTAATTGCAGTGCCCAACATTTCCCAAGACCATGATCTCTTTAACAGACTAGAACAGCCCACAGTTTGTAATCCTGAGCCAGAGCCTAAAGTACCAAAGGAGTGATTAATATCTTACCTGATGGCAGGATGTCTGGCTCAGCATGGGCAAAGGTGGAGCTGAAGGTTGTCAAGAATCCCTGAGAAATATTCCCAACAATTTAGCCTTATAATCAAGTCTGTACCAGTTATGTTCCTTAAGCATTTTCCCATCTTCCAAATGCCTGTTCTGGAATTTAGCTGATATTTGATTGCTGCAAAGTTCTTTGGAAACACATCTTATGTGTGTGGGTGCAGGAAGAAACTTCTGGAATACTTTCAGCTGCTTGAGGCATAAGAACTTTACTTTGCTTATTCAATCCAGAGTTTCCATTTCTTAGGCACCAGTTAAGTCTGATTGGGGAAGGGTGTAAGACTACTCCAGAGGCCCAGTGAGTCCCCAGTTGGTCTAGCCCTGCTACTCTGCTCTCTTTCAGAAGATGGCGTTGGGGGAAGGATGGTGGGGTGGGGGGTGGCAAGGAAAGAAACAAGGACCTAATCCTTTAAAGTAGGTGACTGGAATGGGTCCAGGAGTTTTGTCTTTATGCTATGGTTAGAACAGCAAACAAACCACAGCTGGGAAGAATCCTTTGTTGGCTTCAGTTACACCCTTTTCTTGGAAGAGTTAAACATTCATTACATTTATGCTAATCATTTTGAGTACACTAGCTAATCATTTTAAAGTATTTTTTCATTGCTGCTGTCCTATAGCTAAAATCAAGTCCCTACCTCTTGGCACCTCTTCCAACTCTAAAATTCTCTCGTCTAAAATCTTAAAGGCGTCACATTAATTCCTCAGGAGAGGGGGCAAGGGAGGGCAAGGGAAGGGATGGAGGGCAGTGTAAAGACCAATATTTTTAAAGTCCAAGATACCTTAACTTTTTATTTTTTTAAATTTCACTTTAGGCACTTAGAATCACCTGTAGCCAGCAGGGGTCACCCTGACCTCAAGGTAACTTTTGGTTCCTGAGGAAAGATGTCTGTCTATAAATCCTTCCTAAAACTGTTTGGCTTGAGGAGCAGATAGATGCCTTTTAACCCATAAAACCAAAATCTTCGGAGCAGAGAAGACAGACTCTTAATGATCTTACAATCTTTTTTTTTTTTTTTGTCAAGGCAATCGGGGTTAAATGCCTTACCCAGAGTCACACAGCTGGTAAGTGTTATGTGTCTGAGTCTGGATTTGAACTCAGGTCCTCCTGACGGCAGGGCCAGTGCTCTATCCACTGCCCCACCTAGCTCCCCCTCTAACAATCTTTACAGAGGAGTTTTTGGTTCCTGTAACCAGGAGTGTGCTAATAAATGGTTACCCGCTGGCTGGGATGGGGTGTAGAATGTTCACAAGACATACTTTTAAGTTTAATGTGCATTATTAACATTTTCTCCATCGCCTTCTTAAGTCGAGACAACAAAACTATATATCAAGCACTGATTTGTTCACACTGAAAATTTAATCATTGGCTCTCCCAATCAGTTAGAGCTGTTTCCGGCTCATCCCCTTCTATAACCCAGGAGACACCTCAGGTAGGTATTACTGTTGTCCTGAGGAAGTTGTGTTCAGCCACAGAGGCTGGGAGGTAAGATGCTGGGTGTAGAACTTGAGAAGAAGGGTGACTCCCAAAAGCAACAAATGAAAAAAAACACCCAACAGCATAAAACTAGAAGAAATCATCCTCAAACCTTCTTAGGCAGAGCTTTTTGCAGACTTTGTGTAAATGCTGGAGAGGAAGCTTCTCTAAAGTTATAACTTGGATGGGAAGGGAAAAGATTAAGCTTGAGGGAGAATTTTGAGGTATAGGACTTCATATATTTTTAGCTTCTTGGCAGTGTTTTGCAGTAATTAAGGACCCACAGAATTGACAAAAGCCTTCAAGGTTTATCCTGCCCGTGCAAGTTTATATTAGAGGTAGCTTCAGATTCGGAGATATGGAATTAGGAAGACCTGAGTTACTTTGTGTTACCCAAATCACTGAACCTCCCTGGCATCAGTTTCTCCATATGGAAAATGGGAATAATAATGGCATATACGTAGAGGAAACTAAGTATTGCAGTAGATAAAGCATGGGGACTCAAGTTAGGAAGATCTGAGTTCAAGTCCTGCCTCAAATATTCCCTAGCTGTGTGACCCTAGGTAAGTCATTTGACCTCTCTCTGCCTCAGTTTCCTCAACTGTAAAATGGAGATGATAATAGCATCTGTCTTCCAGAGTTGTGAGGATCAAATGAAATATTTGTAAAGCATTTAGCACAGTGCTTGGCACATAGTAGGTACTTAATAAATACATCCTTCCTTCCCATCTTACAAGATTGTTGTAACAAAGGACATATATGTGTGTATATGTATATGTGTGTATACATATACATACATGCTATATAATATATTATATATATATATATGAGAGATATATACATACACTCAACATGTATATATGTATAGTGCTTTGCAGACTTTAAAGTACTATATAAATGTCAACCATTATTCTATTCTATTCTATTGTCTAATATTATATTATGGAGTCTAAAGGTTCCATGAGAAATGCATTGGTACCATCCACCTGCTTCTAATTCCCCCCAACTCTCACTCACACTAGACAAAGTCCTAGTGGGTGGCTTCTGTTTCTCCACTCAGAACTTTAGGGGGTAATCCTAAGGACCTGGGGGTTTTCTAATATAATAAATACTTAATACACATTTACTGACTGACTAATTATTACTTGTGAAGCCCCCATCCAATGTGCTCCCCACTAATAATCAGTCAGCCAAGGCCAATTAGCCTTTGGAAATGGGTATTTACTTAGATGATATACCAAGAACAATTGGTATAAAAGATTCTCCCCTCCCAAAATCACTTATAAATAAATCTTCTATATTCCAAGTTCCTGGAGAAAGTGAATTCAAACCCAGAGAGTTCATGGGGCTTACTGAAAATTACTCCCTTTCACACATTCTACATTCTAACTCAGCTGGCTATTCCCCACTCTCAACATCTCATCTCCCATCTCTGTGCCTTTGCTCAGGTTGTCCATGCCTGGAATACAATCCCTCCTTATAGCCACCTCCTAGAATCTCCAAATTCCTTCAAGGCTCAGCTCCAGTGCCATCCTAACATGAAGCCTTTTCTGATCTCCACTTCTCATCTCTTACTCTTTGTTAGTAACTTCCTCCCTCCTGAATTTATCTTTTATTTACTTATTGGTGAAGACATTGTATCCTCCTGGTATGATGTAAGCTCCATGCTGGTAAGGTCTTTTTCATTAACCCCAAGCACCTAACACATAGTATTCATTTAATCAACATTTGTTATCCATTTTGCTTTTCATAATATTCTCTATCTCCTGTTCGGTCATGAATTCTTTTGTTCTCTATAAATCTGATAGGTAAACTATTCCCTGGCTCTCCCAATTTGCTTACAGTATCAGCCTTTATATCTAAATCATGAACCCATTTTGACTTTATTTTGGTATATGGTGTGAGATTTTGATCTATGCCTAGTTTCTGCCATACTCTTTTCCAGTTTTCCCAGCAGTTTTTGTCAAAGAATGGGTTCTTATCCCAGAAAATAAATGTTTGTTGATCGAAGATGAGAGTCATCATTCTTGCCTCTTGCAGCACTCTCTCCCTCCCCCACATATCTTCACTTATCCTTTCATTCTCAGGAGAGTAGTGTATCTCACTTTTCTCCTCATTGACCTCTATTCTTCAAGAAGGGAAAATTTAGATCCAGTGATAGTTGGATAAGAGACCTAGAACCATATGGTCAATTAAAGAATTCAGGGTCTTCCCACCCATCTCCCAACCAATGTACTACCTACTTCACCTTACCTAGTAACACTCACTTATAAACAATTCAATCCCACATTTCCAAACCTTCCTAAGGTCCACTTAACAGAACAATTTTCTTACGTAAAACATTGACTTTTGAGAATCTAAAACTATCTCTATAATTGAAATAGTCTGTTTCAGGAAAAGACCATTGGATTGGGAATCAGGAGACCTGGTTTCCATACCTAACATTCAAACTCTCTGGGCCTTATTTTTCTCATATCTAAAATGAGGTAGTTGGATAAAATTATTTCTAAGGCTTCTTCAGTTCTAATATTTTATCCTGCTGTAAAGAGATTGAAATTCAGCATAACATAGTGAATAAAGGCTCATGACATTTTGTTTACATTAAATTTTATTTTCAAATGAAGATCTGCCTTCTCTCTCCCTCTCCTGAGAAAATTTTTAAAAATCTCTGTTACAAACATGTATAGTCAAGCAAAATAAATTTTTACATTGGCCATGGTATGACATCTTGTAGTCAGGAAGAACTGGAAACACCTTGCCTGTGACACACAATGACTGTGTGAATCCAATGGGCACTCTTTCAGTACTCCCAGACAATTCTCTAGCACTTTAAGTTACAGATGAGTTGCATTGATAGAAGGAGTTGCCACACTGGGTATTCTCCATGCTCAGATTAAAAAAAAAGGTTATTGCTACATCAAGACTTCTGATCCTTAAGTAACTCTGTCCATTTGCCTCAGGTGGCCAGTTAAGGACAACATAATAATATCAATCAGACAGGGACTGACAGTTTTCCAAACTGTGAAGGAGGGCAGGTGAAGGCATAGTAGTGGCTGAAATTAATGGATATTTTTTAGTACAATACTTAAATAAATATATCCACTTTTAAAAATGAAAAAGTGACAATTTAAGTCAATAAGAGCAAGACCAACAAGGCAAATTTCATCAACCATTCAATGGGAGTTAGATATAGGATTGCAATTATTTAATGCAGTATGTACAAAAATGGTTAAAACCTTTTGCCTTTTTTTTAAAAAAGGCTTGTGATTTCATTGGCATACAGAATCCACAGTAAGTTCTTCTACTAATGCAGGTTGGCAACTTTCTCTTCAACTTATAGAATTAGAGAGTGCTTGGGGGGCTGAGAGGTTGTAATTTACCCAGAGTTAGTGAGTTCGAGATGGAACTGGAATCTAGTCCTTCCTGACTCTTAGTCCAGCTCTCTATTTGGCCATGTCATTATCTCTCAGTACCCACGGAGTCTTGATGCAGGTATTTCTGCCACTGTCACTGTTAGTATGACACAGATGAGCTGCGTAGTCTCCATGTTTGGTGTACTTGAATGTGAAGTATGAACTTGACATCAATCTTTTCATGGAAGTTAAAAGTACCTTAATATGTATTCTATTTCTTAACTTCATTCATTTGGCTAAGTACAATATAATAAGATAGTTTTTTGAAAATATGCAACTTTTAAAAATTGAAATGATTCAAGAATGGTTATAGATAATCATTTGAAATTTGCAATATTTAAACTTAAATGTAATTATCTTAATGTTTTATTATCTCTAATTTTTAAAGGGTGAGATAAATGATATACACATATCCATATCATATCATGATAGATAAGAATTACAATTTTGAAAGAAAATCCTTCAGAACAATTAAAATTAAGATAAGCAAATACAATAGAGATAGTTTAAGTAGTGGAAATATAAGACACAAAGTTAAAAGCTCAAATTTAGAAAATATAATCACATATATATGGTATATATAATTGGGATTCATAATTACACTTACTGATGGTGAGAAAAGACTTCTGCTTTTGTTTTGTACAAAAGTTTTAGTTGCCAATAGCATGAAACTTAATAAATCAAAACATTTTCAGACAACATATAGACCATGTTGTCAAGACAGAATAATTTTCCAGAGAAAATTAGATTATTTTAATAGATGAAACCAAACTTTTTGAGAAACCAAACAAAAAAGGAGGTACTTTCATCTTATAAAGTGGTTTATAGAAATGCTAAGAGTAAAAAGCCTCATTTGATAGAAGAAATGTTGATGATACCTACAGATACTAATATAGTGTAAAATGATATATAATATAATATAATATAATATAATATAATATAATATAATATAATATAATATAATAATAATATAATATAATATAATAATATAATATAATATAATATATAATATGAAAAGAAAATAATATAATATAAAAACTAATATAGTTAAAACAATGCTTGGTTAATCATATGCAGCTGTTTTGGATGGTGCTACTCAAAGATAATAAATACAGTGAGAAAGAGAGAACGAGAACTGTTCTCGTATCTGAAGACCTGAGTGGATCACTTATTCAAGAAAAGAAAAATCTTCCAATTTTGCATTGTAAGTAGATGAAGTAATAGCTATAGTTAAAGACGCTCATTTGATTTCATATGTACAATATATTGTTGCAGCTGATGTTAGGGGAGATCTTTATTGATGGTAGTGCCATATCAAAAGAAAGTCTCTATATTTACGGATCTTAAAAATGCAAACTATATAATGTGAGAGAATTATATTGGGCTCTAGAAAGATGGCTCTCAATTGATAGTAGTATGAAACATAGGCCTGCAAAGAGTAGTTACAAATAAATGAATAAATGAATGAAGCACTTGTTTATTTATTCATGACATTCTTTTCTTTTTATATTTTGAGTTCCAAATTCTCTCTCTCTCTCTCTCTCTCTCTCTCTCTCTCTCTCTCTCTCTCTCTCTCTCTCTCTCTCCCCCTCCCTCTCTCTCTTTCCTTCCCACACCTTCCCCACCTACTGAGAAGGCAAGTCAAATGATATCAATTATATAAGTGAAATGATGTAAAACATATTTTCATATTAGCTGCCCTTCATAGTTGATATGAATGATGATATTATTCAGAATAGCTTTGTCATTCACAGTTACTCTTTGAATAATATTGCTGTTATTGTGTACAATATTCTCTTGGTTCTGCTCATTTCACTCTGTAAAATAATTCTTAAATTATTTCTCTTTGATCTATTTTCCAGGTCAGTTGTTTTTCAGAAGAGATATTTCACAGTTTCTTCTTCTGTTTTTTTTTCATGATTTTGACTTTGTTTTATTACTTCTTGATTTTTCATGGAGTTATTAGCTTCCACTTGCCCAGTTCTAATTTTTAAGGAATTATTTTCTTCAGTGAGTTTTGTATTTCTTTTTCCCATTTGGCCAATTTTGCTTTTTTAAGGAGCTCTTTTGGGGCAGCTAGGTGGCACAGTGGATAGAGCACTGGCCCTGGAGTCAGGAGGGCCTGAGTTCAAATCTAGCCTCAGATATATAACATTCACTAGCTGTGTGACTCTGGGCAAGTCACTTAACCCCCAATTGCCTCAGCAAAAAAAAAAAAAAGTGAATTTTTGTTAGACCAATTCTGTATTTTAAGATGTTATTTTCTCCAGTGGTTTTTTTGTGTGCCTCTTTTGCCAGGCTATTAATTCTATTTTCATAATTTTCTTGCATCACTTTTATTTCTTTTCCCAATTTTTCCTCTACCACTATTTTCACATTCTTTTACTCTTCTAGGAATTCTTGTTGGGCTTGGGTCCAATTAGCATTTTTCTTTGAGGCTTTGCTTATACCCGTTTGCACAGTGTTGTCTTCTTTGGAGTTTATGTCTTCATCTTTGCTTAGATTCTTTTTTTGCTGTTTGCTCATTATTCAACCCTATTTCTTGACTTTAAACTTTATGTTAAAGTTGGTCTCTGCTCACTGGGGTGTGGTGAGGCACTGTTCCAAACTTTAGGCTTTTTCATGCTGCTATTTTAAGACCTAGTTTTGGGGGTCTGCAAGTTTTCCATGCTTCAAGGGTAGTGTGATCTAGGGAGAGCTGTGGTCACTGTTCTGCTGGTTTGTGCTCTGGTCTTTACCTGGAAAAGGGCCCCTGGTCTCTTGCAGCTGCAGGAGCTAGTGCTTCTTTTGGCCCTGGAGCTGTGACCATGCCTACTTCTCTCCTTCAGCCACAAACACTAGTGCTCCTCTCTGCCTTGGAACTGTGGAACAGGCTCCTGCTCCCTATGGTCAGGCTCCAGAAAGAGCTCCTTTCAACCCTAGCACTGGGACCCAGAACTGCTTATAGGCAATAGAGATGCCAATCAGCACCAGCTGTACCCAGTGCCAGCAAAGAGTCCCCTTTAATCTCTTTCTGACCAGTTGTCTGACCCGTTACTGTATCTGGTCTGAGAGCTCCCAAAGCTGCTGCTAGTACTACTGACACAGCCGCCCCCAAGGCCCACCAAATGAAATATTTATTAAGTTTACTATGTATTCTGCATGCTATGCTAAATGCTGGTGATGTAGATAGAAAAGTAAGACAGTCCCTGCTGTCATGGAGCTCACCTCCCAATGAGGGAGATGACATATAGGAGGTTCCAGCTATAAGTCAGAGAGAAAGGTCCTGTGGTCCTTCGGATGCAACAGCAATGCAGGTGATAATGCTTCTTTTTAAATGTCATTTCCACTGATCAAGTTCTATCTGTTTTTGATACTGAAACATTTGACAGTGCCAAATACTTTAATGGCAAGAACTACTTTTTTTTTTTGTCCTGGAGCTTCAATAGATGTGCATGTAGTACTTGCAGGTGCCATTGCCAGGCTGCATCTCTACAGAAGTTGCTTCCCAGGATGATGACTGTGGGAAGTGGGTTGGAAGCATTTCTATTCCAAAGGCTCTTGGGTTCAAAGTCCTAGATGATCTCCATCAGGGTCTAGGGGGATATGGGAGTCTAAGCGGGTGATAGTCTCTTTCTCAGGGTCCCTACTGCTTCAGCTAGGCAGGCTTGTCTGCCCTGTGCGTGGCCTTTGGTTGGTTAATGGGCATGGCTGGCCTCTCTCCCTAAGAAGAGTTGTTTCCTCAGATGATGGCTCTTTCTTTCTTTTCTTTCTTTTCTTCTTTTCTTTTCTTTTCTTTCTTTCTTCCTTTCTTTCTTTCTTTCTTTCTTTCTTTCTTTCTTTCTTTCTTTCTTTCTTTCTTTCTTTCTTTCTTTCTTTCTTTCTTTCTTTCTTTCTTTCTTTCTTTCTTCTTCTTTCTTTCTTTCTTTCTTTCTTTCTTTCTTTCTTTCTTTCTTTCTTTCTTTCTTTCTTTCTTTCTTTCTTTCTTTCTTGTTTTCAGTATGGGCTGGGTTGGAAGCATGGCCAGTGAGTAGTCTGGCGGCTGCTGCCACTTTCCAGAGCTCTTGTACGTATCTGCCTGTTGGTGGCACTTGGTCAGTGGTTGTTGCTGTTGGTGATGAGGAAGATGGGCCTCTCCCTTCTCCACAATTACTTCTCTCAATAATGGATGTGGCAGATGAGCTGGAAGCAGGCCTGGTGGTTTAGGATATATTGCTATTCTCAGAGCTCTTCTGTTCAGGATTTGAGAGGAGATGGTGGTCAAGGTGGTGGTAGTAGTTTGAATTGCTTGGCATAATCTGCCTCCTGTCTTTCCCTCAGGGGTCTTTGATGCTTCAGCTAGACTGAGAATTGGATAGAAGTAGCAAGGTGAATTCTTTCATAAATGACAACCATCAGCACCAATGTGGACAAAGTAAAACATTTTCATGATTGAGCAAGTTGGACATAATGCATACTTCAAAGATGATCAATATGAGCAATGATATACATAGAGTTTTCCAAGTTATCATAAAAGGAATCAACTTATTGAAATAGTAGTTCATTGGGGCAGCTAGGGGGCACAGCGGATAGAGCGCTGGCCCTGGATATGGGAGTACCTGAGTTCAAATCCTGCCTCAGACACATAACACTTACTAGCTGTGTGACCCTGGGCAAGTCACTCAACCCCATTGCCCAACCAATAAAATAGAGTGAAATAAAATCACAGTTCGTTAAAAGGAAAGTTCTTTGCAAAACAGTGTGACAAAATGGGAAAAGAGCATAGGCTATTTCTATATTACTGAAAAAAAAAACAACCCTGGCTTTTTTGAACCAAAGTACTTAAAGGATGTTTGAGCCAAAAGAAGAAATAGCCACTCTTCTTAGTGATCATAATAAAAATAAATCAAATTCATTTTATAACAAAAAAAATTCCTTCTAAAAATACGTATTTGGTGTATATCATTGAAGAATCGAGTGATCTAAATAAATCAATGTGAGTTCCTCAAATTTGTACTCTGACTCAGAAAGGTAAAGTGGCTGCATTTATGAAAAAGAGCTTTGGACAATAAATTTATGAAATGATATTTTATTGTTTCCTAATTTAAAATATAACTGATCTGCAAATTAAATAGAAGAAAATAAAGACTTCCTTATTAATCAATGGATTGGTCTACCTACAGAAGTAATTTTCACTTTATTTTTAAAATCTAGGTACTGTTAAGTAAATGAATAAGGAACTCATTTGCCATGGACAAATTTAATACATTTGATCTTATTCCATCTGAATAAGTATGGTTAATAGACTTGTCTTCTGATACAAGCTTTGGAACCTGAAATTCCCATTATTTAAGATTTTAACAGATCTCCATCTCTCTCTTTTGGCTATAGACGTGTATCATTTCCTGATCTAATAGGAAAAAAAGGCAGTGCAAATTTTACTACCATTCATAACATCTTATTTGTGTGCAACAGAGCTTTTTGTTACAGTTGTTGTAAAGACAAAATATCAATCTTGATTAGTGGTTGAAAAATAATAACCTTTAATATCATTAATGATGACACATTATGAGAAACTTTGCATTACTTGAAATGAAGAGCAAGCCCATCCATCACATTCCTAAAGACATGCTGCTGCTGCTGCTGCTGAACTTATGGTCATGGGCATTGTAAAGGATTTTATCAGTAAACATATTTGTATGTGACATTATTTTATTATAAGTTTAAGATTTACTTGTATAAAATGATAAAAATTCTTAACTTTATTTGAATAAAATGAGCTAAGAAATTATTTGTATAAATTATGTAATAATCTATATTTGTATACATCATACAGATTTGTATAGATAGTGTGAGGGGGAATAATAATTTTTGTAAAAAAAGAAATGAAGTGGGATGGGGCATCATTACATAGTTTGGAAGCCACTGGGCTGAAGTGATTAGCCCTGCTCAGGCATATTTGTGTTGTCATCTCTACTCTGCTATGCTTGGAGAAGCATGCCAAGAGCTCTAATGGGCTGTCACACACAGAAGGGTTGTCGGTTTTGATTCTCTGGTTAACAAGGTCATCATTTCTCAGGAAGAGTGGCACCACTGTTCTAGGGATAGGAGGGTGTTGAAAGGTTGGACCTGAACCTAGGTCATGCAGAGAAGAGGGATAGGAAAAGAAAGAGGAAATTACCATTACAGAAGAAAACCTAACAGAAAATTTCCATGTTAAGAAGAGGCATTTTTGTCCCAAAGATCTCTTAAATCCTTCCCTGTTATCACAGAGTAGGACAATTCATATTTATAAAATACCGTGTAACTAAAGTACAGAAACTAACCCAATCCATTTACCCTGAATCTTGTAGCTCTGTCTTCCCAATTGCTTGAGTGTTTGATGGGGTTATGAGTCAATAATTCAGCCTTCAATCAAGCCCTTTCCTTTCTAAGGGTCCTAGCTAGAGCTATGCCCTGAATGGACATCCTTTTCCCATCACTTCTTCTGACTTACCCAGTTATAGGATGTTCTTTCCTAGGGATGCAGCCTCTAGGTAAGATTTCAGAGGGCAGGCCCTTTTGACCCGTTACAATTTGTATAGTGGAAAGAGCACTGGATTTGGAGTTAAAGGACCTGGGTTTGAATCCTGGCTCTGCTTATTTCCTATGTGACTGCAGGAGAGTTATTTAACCCCTTCGTATCTGTTTCCTCACCTGTAAAATGAGAGGGGATGAACAAGATGGTATCTAGGGCTCCTTCCAACCCCAAAGCTGTCATCCTATGATTCAATGTTGCTTTTGTACTTTTTTGGCCAAAGATAACAGATGAGAATTTCTAAATTTGTCCAGGCCAAATCTGAACCCAGGTCTAGCACTCCAACTGCTATTAAGGGTTTTTAGCCTGAAGAAAGATGGGAAAGGGAGGATTATAGCTTTCTTAAAATATTTGAAAAGCTGTCATATAAAAGAGAAACCAGACTTATTGTGTGAATCCCCCCTTGGCGCAACTGGGACAAGTGAATGGAAATTTCAGAGAGGCAGATTTTGGCAAAAATAAAAGGAATATTTTTGTAGCAACTAGAACTGAAATGGGCTTCCTGGTGTGGAAGAAATGCCTGTCACTGTAGAAGGGATTTTGGTGGAAATGGATTTTACCTAGCGTTCCCTCCAGCAGCAATAAGATCATATGACTGATCAGTTTGTTTACCCAGCATGTGACAGTCATACTTTCCTTCTCTCCATAAATAATATGCTTATTTAATCACTTCTCCTCTCCAACTACCCTCACTCTCCAGGAAGATTGATGTGCCAGTCCCTTACCAGGCTGTGGAGCAGGGATGGGGTTCAAGATTAGCCAGAGATCAAATGGTTTAATCCTATTCACAAATTCCCTTTGCCTCTCCCCAATCCCTATCATGGGACTGCTCTCCCCAGGCTCCTCCTAGTTAAGGACAAGGCAGAGAGAGGAAAGACTTGGCAATAGACCTCCATTCCCATGCCTTTCCTTTACACCCTGATGAGCACCAATGGGCTATGCCTGAGGGACACAGTAACAAATTTCCCAGCCCTGAAGTTACCATTTATGTGGCCTGGATTTTCAACCTTGTTCTTTCTTCACTTGCACCAGCAGGAACGTTCCACTAAACTCTTGCTCCTTTAACCCATCCACCCCCTCATCTGCTTTCACCCTTTGTGAGGTTTGAATGGATTCCCTTAGCATCTCCCTGATTAAAAGTGAAAAGCTGAAATGAGTAATTCCTTGTGACAGGACTAATCCTAACCTGGTGACCTGACAAAGCTTTCCTCACCCACCAGCCTCCAGGGCACCTCAGCCACCTAGTGGGGCCCCAGTCTCAGGACTCAGAATCTCTAAGGGAGAGAGGGTAAGTCCTTGCTGGTAAGTCTGCTTTGCTGTGGTTCAGCATAGGAAGCATCACCCCAGGGGAACCATTCAGTGTTGCTTTCAAAGACGGGCCCAACTAACTATTTTTTTCAGATTGGTCCAAATCCAGTCTCAATTAGGCTACTTCAGGGAATGAGCGACATAGGAAGGGAGTGAGGGCTGCCTAATTTAACAGTATTTTAAACTAATACTGTGCTGAGTGCTGCTTTTTTTCAAAGTCAGTGGTTCATAGTCACTTTTGTAAAAGGATAGGTTTAACTGCCTTCTTTTCAAAATAGCTGAAAGCTGCCTGCTCCAAATGGCCAATGTCCTCAAGGCTGTTCAGCTGGGCTGTTCCATGGGCCAGAAACTTCCTGGCTTGTCATCCCTCTGGCTTTAGTGTCTGTGAGTATTACATTTTCTCTGTGGGCTGTCTAGGGATGGACCCCAGAGATGGAGGTTCTCTTTGCTCCTCTATTCCCATGATAAGCCCATCTTAGAAGGCAACAGTTTTCTGTCTGTCTATCTGGAAATCAACCTGCTTCAGCCTGTCCTTGTAGATTCGTCTCCAGTTGGTCTGGCCATCTGACTTTCTCTGTTCTTAGAGAGGGTTTGGTAGATTCTCGTTAATTTGCCAGGCTCCCTCAGTTCTTCTCTGTTCAGTGATAGGTTCCAGGTTGTGTGCTGTTTGGGAGGGTGGGATCCAGTATGGAGACAGGGAGGGACATTTGCCTGTATCTGGAAGGAAACATCGGAGTTTCTTGACTTCAGGTATCAAAAACAAATCTGTTTATAGGCTAAGGGGTTAGAGATGTAGTCCGGGTTCCCTACTGTAGTTCCAGTAAATACATGGGTCATCCATTAGAGGGAAGGAAAAAAAGAGGTGAAAAAACATAAAAGTGGCGGGAAAGAGATGGAACTAAGGGACAGAGAGAAGGGATGAGGTAGTCAGTCAGTCAATAATCATTTATTAAGTGCCTACTATGTGCCAGGCACTGTACTAAGTATGAGAAGCACTGTGATAAGAACTAGAGAGGGAATAGAAGAGAGAAGAGAAAGAGAAGGGTAGGGAGGAAAGAATGCGAAAGAGGCCTGAGAAGAGAGGAACAAAAATGGGGAGAGGAAAAAGGTGGAAGGAGAGAGAAGAACAATAGAGACTGATAGAGGGGAGGGTGAGAGAAAGCAGAACTGCACGGGATGGAACACAGAGGAAGGGAAGAAGGGGAGGGACTTGAAAGGGGGCGTCGGAGGTTGGAGTAGTTCAGTGCTGCAGGGTAAAATCACTCTAGAAGTAGATTAATTGCTAGCTTTTGTATTTTAAAAGCCCCTCTGTTCTGCATAAGCATCTGGCTTTCTATCCTTGTCTCTATCACTTTCTATGCATTTGGGAGTGGGGAAGCAACTCAAAAAGACATTCTATACCAAGGGGGCTTGGTGGTGCAGTGGACAAAGTTCGGGGCCTGGAGTCAGGAAGACTCATCTTGAGTTCAAATTTGACCTCAAACACTTACTAGTTGTGTGACCCTGGGCAAGTCACTTTACCCTCTTTACCTCAGTTTCCTCATCTGTAAAATGAGCTGGTGAAGGAAATGGCCAACCACTCCAGGATCTCTGCCAAGGAAACCCTAAATGGGGTCATAAGGTGCTGAACACGACTGAAACAACAACAGTAACCAAGAGAAGCTGGTGCTTGTTCTAGAGATGGCGCTGGGGGTGGTTGGGAGTCAGACCTGGCTCCTAGAGAAAAGAGTACAAGTGGGGAAAAAAATGATTTCTTTCACCTTTTACTTACCATACTCAACTTTCCCCTGCTAAAGCCAACCTACGTAAGTGGTGGATTAGTCCCAAACGCACAGGGATAGGAACTGGATCTTCGGTTTCACGGATGCCGGGAACTCGTGGTTGGCACATTCTCTGTGACTTTTAGTCTTAGGGGGCTGCAAGAACACTGAGAGATTGTGACTAGCCCAGGTCACACAGTCTGTGTCAGAGGCTGAATTTGAACCCAAGTCTTCTTGACTTTATAAGCTTGTGTGCACCGTACACAAGGCTGCTACTTTTCCCCTTATTCCATGTGTGAACTTCTTGACCACTGAGGACAGGTTGGTCCTTTGACTATATCATACAGAGTATGGATGACCTAGAATCATTGACTACTAGAAAGACAGTGTAGTATAATTCTGGACTTGGAGTCAGAGGACTTGAGTTTGAATTATGCCTCTGACATGTACTGGATGTGTGTTTCTGGCCAAGTCCCTTACTCAACCTTGAGCCTTATTTTATAGATGAAGAAACTGAGGCTTGTACTACCTACCTTATAGGGTTGTTGTGAGAAAAGTGCTTTGTAAATTTTAAACATAGGCAGAGACACATTCTCACATGTGTTTAATATTTAAAACAAGAAATATAGGACCTATGTAAGTAAAGTGCATTATATATTATTTATACTTTTGTTGTTGTTCAGCCATATTTGACTCTTTGTGACCCCATGGACCATAGCATGCCAGGCCCTTCTATCCTCCACTATCAAAGTCTGTCCAAGTTCATGTTCGTTATTTCCATGACACTATCCATCTTATCCTCTGCCCTCCCCTTTTCCTTTTGTCTTCAATCTTTCCTAATATCAGGGTCTTTTCCAATGAGTCCTGTTTTCTCATTATGTGGCCAAAGTAAGCTTCAGCTTCAGTATTTGACCTTCCAGTGAATATCCTCAATTAATTTCTGTTAAGTATTGGCTGATCTGATTCCCCTTGCTATCCAAGGGACTCTCAAAAATCTCCTCCAGAATCACAATATGAAAGTGTGGATTCTGTGTTGTCCAGTTTTCCTTATAGCCCAACTCTCACAGCCATACATTGCTACTGGAAAACCATAGCTTTGACTTTATGGACCTTTGTTGGTAAGGTGATGTCTCTGTTTATACTCTAAGTAGTGAGTCATTATTAGAGACAGAAGGAACCTAGTCAACCAACCCTTTCATTTGACCAATAAAGAAGCTAAGCCTCCAGAAAGGGAAGTGATTTTCCCATTGTCATACAGTAAATCTGTGGTAAAACTGTGACCAGTGGCCTGAGAGTTGGAGAAGACTTTACTACACTGTCTTTCTCACGTCTATGCTTGAGCTCTTGGGCCTGGTCTAGATCTGCAAACCTGAAACAGAGCTACAGTTGGAGTGATAGGGGATGGCAGGCCCTCATATAGGTCTTGGTACAGGCTTAAATGAGAGGCTTGGTCCAGATGACCAGGTTCAGTCCATTTCTTTGATACTTTGAGGAGCTATAATTTCGTTATTGTGGGCACTCCCATTATGGACATAGTTTGCAACTTTTCTCCATCTTAGATGGTTTTCAACATTTGTTGTAGTAGAAAAATGTATCACACCTAGGCCAACCTGGTAATGATGAGACTTCTCAAACTTAGCTAAGCTGATCCTTGTATCTCTCTCTCTCTCTCTCTCTCTCTCACACACACACACACACACACACACACACACACACACACACACACACACAAACACTCACTCACTAACTCACTCATACGGAGTCCACACTCAGAGCCTCTCTGCTGGGGAGGCCCTCTCACAACTTGTACTATACTGATAGGACCTTTGAAAACCCAGGGTCACTTATCCAGGCCAGGATGAGGCATTAGACTGGGATTTTAGTAGAAGCCTCTAGCTCTAATATTTTAGAATTTTATGGTTTTCTCCACACGATAGAAGAGAAGGCAGGCGGCAACAGAAGGAAGGGCTGCTTCTGGGCTGCCTTTTAGATGATCTGAGACAGGGGCTATTAACATTTTTGGGTATTTTGCAGCCCTTTGGCAGTCTGGTGAAGCCTATGGACACCCCAGAATCATGTTTTTAAAGGCATAAATAGGATACATAGGATTACAAAGGAAAAAAATTATAATGAAAAGTTACATCAAAATACATCTTTTTTCAATGACTGCCAGTTAAGAACCAACCCCTCTTCGGCTTTTCCGCCCACTCCCTCTTCTATCCCCCCTCTCAAGCTCCGCTTTGGATGCATTGCGCTCACGCCGAGCTCCAGACCCCACACCGCTAGCCGCTTGCCCTGCTGCAGCCGCCTCCCTCCTTCCGCCGCCAGGATCATCTATCCAGACCGCATCAGCCAGGAGATATTCTCTGACCTCTCCGCCGGGAGATCGCGGCGCCAACTGTCTGTGCCGGAAGGTGGAAGGGAAGACGGCCACTAGGCAGAGGGTACCATTGATGATTCACTCATCGGTGGAAATGCCTCTGCTAAAGATCCTGAGGGTGAAGGAACAGAAGCCACTGTAATCACTGGAGTTGACAGAGTAATAAACTATGATCTGCAAGAAACTAGTTTTACAAAACAATCTTATGAGCAATGAGAACATCGGAGACTACATGAAATCAATCAAAGGCAGACTTGAAGAACACAAGCTAGGCAGAGTAAAACCATTTACGACCCGAGCTGCAGAACAAATCAAACACAGCCTTGCTATTTTTTACAACAATAAGTTCTTCATAGGCAAAAACATGAATCCAGATGGCATGGTGGCTCCCCTCGACTTCTGTGAGGATGGTGTGACTCCATATGTGATTTTCCCTAAAGATGGTTTAGAAATGGAGAAATGTTAACAAATTTAGTTGATTACTTTGAATAACCTGTCATCATAATTGGCTGCTGCTTTTTGCCATCTACACAACGTCAGGACTTGGAAAAACTTGGACTGATGTCATCTTGAGCTTTATTTATTTTTGACCTTGATTTATTTAAAGTGGAGGCGTTGTTTTTAAAAACATGTCATGTAGGTTGTCTACAATAAAACGAATTTAACTTCTCCCCCTTCCCCAAAGGAAAAAAAAACTGTATTTGGAGACATCCTGGAGGCTATTCTGGGCCCAGTTCTTCTGGCTGGTCTTTTAGTCATTGCTCTTATCATTAGCATATGGCTATTTGTGTTCCTTGCTAGAAAGAGTGTAGGTGTAGGGGAGAGGAGAATTTACCCCTTTAGGTTAGGATGTCTTTAAGGTCTGCGTATGTACACATTTGTGTTTTTGCACAGCAAGGGAACATGGCAATGTAAGCTGGTGGTTGAACAAGGCTTAGGAGTTTCGATCTCCTTATCCTCCCTTTGTCCTCAAACCTCAACCCTGTTGTGTTTGTTAATGGAGTATAAATAAGGTATTTTCTGGGCTGACTCCACCCAACAGGTGGAGTTCAGGTTCAACTCAAGAAAGATCAAGGATTGATCTGATGGTATTTCTTCTGTTCATATGCATTCTCTTAATCAGCAGTTTGGGCATTTTTCAAATAGGACTGGCAGCACGGAATTCCCATCATTGCAAAGGAGTTGAGGAGAAGCAAAGGGGTTCATCAGAGATATTGTCACTACTTCCAGTCACACAGGACCTTCCTGGGAGCAGCATGTCAGAAGGAGTGAGTACCCATAGCTTCTCTCCTTTAGCTTCTCTTTCTTCTCTTTTCCTCTAATTCTCCCATCACCTGGTCTAAGAGAATAGGCACACACCACGGGAGCTTGGGCCTCATTTCCCACAGACTGCATGCTGTAGTCAGCCCAGACATCCACTCACAAGGTGAGGACTTACCTTGTACTCATATTTCTGACCCTATGAACAAGCACACATTTAAGGGACCAAATAGGACCTTTCAGGTTGCTTTTTCAGAGTAATCTGGCTTTGTTTCTCCTTGTTCTTCATCTCTCCTTCCAATTCTCTACTTTCTTCCCCCAGGAAGGAATATTCCGGACAGTCTCTGAGGAGGAGCAAGAACTGCGTTCCAAGCTGGAGCGACTCACGACCAAGGACCATGGGCCTGTCTTTGGAAAGTGTAGCCAGGTGCCCCTACACACCATGCAGAAGGTAGAGGAGATCAGTGTGGGAGAGGGGAAAAGTGGGATAGAAAATCACTGGATCATAATGTCATAAATTTGAAGTTGGAAGGCCATTTCAATCAACTGTGTGATTTTGTAGATGAGGCTCAGAGTTGTTGAGTTAATTTGGCCAAGGAGGACATACAGCTAGTAAGTATCAGAGGAAGGATCTGAACCCAGGTCTTCCTGACTTTAAGTCCAACATTCTGACCACTATACCATGCTGCCTTTCTAAGTCAGGGGAGGCAGTGTCCTAGCAAAAGCAACACAATGTGCTTGCAAAGGCAATGGCCCAGCATCCTTACATGTGTAATTTGTTTATTCGTTGCCCGGTCCCTGAGGTGCTCAGCTGAGGCTAGATTATTTCAGTCCAGAAGGTCTGACTACTTCTAGGGTCACCCTGAGTGTATAGGCCATAACTGTAGGACAGACACGTAGTATTACTGAGGGTGATATGGTTTGCCCTAGATCAAGACTAATTCTCTTCCATCCCATCTTATATCCTGTTGCCAGGAAGTTCTGAAACCAACTCATTTCCCTAGGATTCTCTAGATTAAAGATCTCTAAAGAAGGTGGAATGAGGTAGTGTGTATAATAAAAGTACATTAAGCTACATGTTGGATAATAATCAGAGGGAAAGGTTGAGAAAAAAAACCACCCCCAACACACTTTTGTCTATAGGGCCTTAGACCTCTGTGTAGGTCTGTGCAGCAGTTTCCCAAGAATGGGAGCTCCCATTTGATCTGAATACCTCCTCTCCAGCAACACCCCTGAGATGAGGCCCTCTGGATGGTTAGAAAACCCTCTTCCCATCCTAGTGCACTAAACCTATTTTATTAGGAAAGCAGTGTACAGGCAAGAGCCAGGTGAGACAGCTGACTGCCCTCAGAGAACCCTAGGAATATGATTCTGGAGCTGCAGTGTGATGAGGGGGGAAGTATGTCACTCCCTCTGGTCTGATGACAACAGGCTTCTCCTGAGGCAATATTATAAGGCTTTTGGTTGGATTTGTATGAGGATCTTGGGGCTAGGTGGTATTTGCTTAAAATCCTCACTTTTGAAAATGGTGTAATTTGGAAGTGTCTGTTTCTTAGTTATACATTGAAAATAAGGACAGTATGTGAATTTCCTCCAATTTGCCCCAAATGTGAGATTTTGAAGTTCAAATGAGGATGTTGCTTGAAAAAAAGATTGTACTCTTGGAGGAAGAAAATTGATACTTATGCATTTGGCAAAGTCCCCATTTTCCACGTAGGATTCATAACCTGTCACCCTAGCCTAGACTGTGCTAAAGCCTGTTAGCCTTGTTGAATATGGAACTTGGCTCCTTAGAAGGATCAGTTTCCTTTTTCCCCCAAGTCTTTTATAATGGATACTATGAAGTTTAGGGACATTCCTCTCCTATAGCACTTCCTTCTGTCTTCAATTCCAGGCCAAGGATGAGCTCAATGAGACAGAGGAAGCCCGGGAGGTGGCCGTGAGGGAATTGCGGGAAATGGTTCAAGAACGAGCTGATTCTGGAGATGACATGGGTCGATTGGTGGCTGAGAAAGTACAGGGGAAGGAAAATGACTTCTTCCTCCGTTTTGTTCGGGCCCGAAAATTTGATGTCAGCCGTGCCTATGACCTTCTTAAAGGTGAGGCTGGGCACCAGTCCTTGGAGCAGGATGTGTTTGGGGGGAAATTGATTGAGCAAGGCCTTTTAGGACAGTGAGCCTTCCCATACCAAAGCCCAGCACCTTTCTGCCTTCCTGGTTGTATCCTTGCAGCCCCATTTAGAACTCTTTATGCCACTTACAGGTTGTGTGAACCTTGATTTTTTTTTTTAAATTTGTAAAGTAAAGTGGTTATATTGGATGGCCTCTAAGGCAAGGGTGGGAACCTGTGGCCTTGGGACCTCATGTGGCCCTCTAGGTTCTCGAGTTCAGCCCTTTGACTGAATCCAAACCTCACAGAACAAATAGGCCGTGTGTGGCCTCTAGGTTGCAGGTTCCCCACCCCTGCTGTAAGGTCTCCTCTGGCTCAGACACGCTGGGATTCTGTCCTGAAGGCACTATCACTACTACGCTGTTTACTCTTTCCTTCACTAGCTGGTTTCAGCTTTTCTTCTCCTACCACAGGGAATTGTGGAATGGAACTAGGTCATAGAATTGGGGCAATGTGCCTAATCAAATAGGGGTACTTCTTCTCTCTGGCTACCTAGACCTCAAGGCTTAATCTTCAGGTTTGTGAATATTGCAGCAAGAGGAGGGAAGAGAGAGTAGAGCTCATTGGGACAAGTGTCTTAGCTCCTGGGACAGGAAATTTTTTAATGGGCTAACTGGATAAGGATGGCACATGTCAGGCTATCATTGCCTAGATTAAAACAAACACTGCAGAATGACACATTTCCCTTCAACCTTTCTCAAGTAGGTAGTCCCATTGCTTTGGAGGGTTTGCTCTAAGAGTAATGTCTGCACGAAGCATGACAAACTTTCCCCCTGCCTCCCAAGGCAGGGCCATAACTAGAAGTTTTTGCTCTTTGGTCAAGTCACATGAAATCTGTTCTCCAGTGCTTCTAGGGAGGCCACCTGTGAAGTGAATGTCCTAGCACAAAACCCTGGCCATCCCTAATCTTCTCAAATTATAGCTCTGCCAAAGAAAAATGGCCTAACTTGGCTCAGCATCAACATCAGTGAGACTGGATTTAAGCCCAGTAGATCAAAAATCTCTGAAACCTTTAAGTGAAAAAGAGTACAAGCTCCTTCTGCAGAAGATCTCCAGGGATGGGACAAGGGGACAGGCTAGCTAGGACTGTGTTTGGTTTCTTTCCTCTCACCAATAGGTTATGTGAATTTCCGACAACAATACCCTGAGCTTTTTGAAGATCTGTCACAAGAAGCTGTTCGTTGCACCATTGAAGCTGGTTACCCAGGCGTTCTCTCTAGCCGGGATAAGTATGGTCGTGTGGTCATGCTCTTCAACATTGAGAAATGGGACTATGAGGAAATTACTTTTGATGAGGTCAGCAGGGGGCAGCAATTTCTCTGTTACATTCAACCTCACTCTGGTGTGGGCCAGTTACTTTGGGTTATACTCCTGTCTTCCGTGAACTTTTTGGCAATACTGACTAAATAGGACACCTATTCAATATTAATTAGAAATATAACATTCCATGACCCGCTCTCCAGAAATGCTTCCCCATTCACTCAATAACTTGGCATATTAATTCACCCTTAAACTACTGTTTCTTATATATGTAACAGACATTCCTTAATTAATTGCATTCCCTCCAGATTCTCCTTATAACAGAAAAAAAACCCAGTTAAACAAAACTAACCAATGACTTGCATCTGACAGGGTTTGCGACATGTGTCACCCAGAAACTCCTACCTCTCTATCAAGATGAGGAAGGTGTATATCATCACCTGTCCTCTGTAGCCCACTGCCTAAAAGGTTGTTTTCACTCACATTGTTGTAATCGCCGTGTGTGATGTATTCCTGGTTTGCTTTCTTCATTTTGCATCAGTTCATACAAGCTTTCTCATCTTTCTCCAAATTCTTCATATTCATTACTTCTGACCAAGCAGTAATATTCTACTAATTCACATACCACAATTTTTTCAGCTGTTCACCGATCAGTGGGTACTCACTTTGTTTTCAGGTGTTTTGTTATCACAAAAATGCTGCTATGCAGTCTTATTCACGTGGGACTTGTCTTTGATTTGCTTGGGGGACACGTGATGACTGAGTAAAAGGTCATGAATAATTTAGTAAATTTTCTCACACAGTTCCTAGCTGTTTTCCAGAATGGTTGGACTAAGTCACTGTTCCACTAATTATGTCTGAGTGTGCTTGACTTCCTACAGCACATCTAATACTATTTCTGTCTTTTCTTATCTGTGCCAGTTTCATGAGTGGGAAGTGAAACTCAGAGCTATTTTAATTTAAAATTCTCTTGTTATTAAAGATTGGAAGTATTTTTTTTCATTTTTCTTCTGAAAACTGTTCAAATCCTTTGACCATTTATCTATTGGGATGATAATTCTCTCTTCCCTGAGGAAAGGTAGAAAGACTGGGATGAGTTCTCTCTTTCCCCTTCCCTTTGTCCCTCTTCCCCTATTCCTACAATTCCAGGGCAGTCATCGGAGTTGGGCAGTCATCGGAGTTTTCAGGGGCCTCTTTTATTCTCTCCCTCCCGCTGATAAAGTACAGGTCACCCCACAGGTTATTTGACCAATGTTCAGCTCCTCTCTGGGGCAGTCCATCCCTGGAACAGAAACACCTTTGTATGAATTAAAGTATTTGTTCCCAACAGGTAAGCAGAAACACCAGACCCACAAGGTATTAGAAGAAGGAACTCAGTCCTGGACACTAATAATGTAAAGAAAGATTCTAGGAGTTGGATGAGTAAATGGCTTTGTCTAGAAGGAGGAAGTCAGTATATATCCCAGGTTCTGGAATCTCCCCAGACACAGTACATTGTAGCAAGACAACTTAAGCTTTCCTCATTTCCTCCTCTCTCTTTTGTGCTGAAGATCCTGCAGGCATACTGTGTCATCCTGGAGAAGCTACTGGAAAATGAGGAAACCCAGATTAATGGCTTTTGCATTGTTGAGAACTTCAAGGGCTTCACCATGTACCAGGCAACAGGCCTCAGGCCCTCAGAGCTCAGGAAGATGGTGGACATGCTCCAGGTAAGGTCACATTTACCTCTCTCCTCAATTATTTTTTATAGCTCTTAGATTTATCCAAAAGAGATCTAAAAAAGTCACCTCTTTTATCTTAAATAGATAATCTTTAAATAAATAATCTTTAACTAGAACTAGTGAATCCAGTCTGTTTTTTAAACCCTCCAGCGCAGAAGACTACATGTCTTCCCCTGGTAACCCATTGCAGTGTTTAACTCTATTATAAGGAAAGTTCTTCCTAATAACTTGCCGAAATAGCAAACTCCTTATATCTAACTCCTTTTCTATGTAGGACTGTGAAAGGATGGGGGACATGTGGCAGAATGAGGTAAAATAAGATAATCTTGGCAGTCTATAAAGTGAATCAATTCACTCAGCAGGCAGCTGGCAAAGCTTGGATATTTAAAATGACAAGGTACCTGAAAATGAATCACTTTTCTATTTATGTCTTGCTGGCTCCACCCAATAATGATTTATTCCAAGTGACACTTGAGCTGGCAGGATAACAGAAGCTATCCTTCCAGCAGGTCCAGCACACAGATATTTAGAAGGGGTGTAGGGACTCCTGGGTCCTCTTCTTGGAAGGACTATGGTGGGCAAGTCACTTCTTCACTCTGTGTTTGCGTCCCTGCTGACTTAGGCAAACACGGGGCAAACGGCTCTTTCAACTTGGGCCTTTCCTGGGGGGTGGTGAGGACAGGTGAAAAGAGGAGAACCACTCAAGGAGATGGGAGAGGTTATCTCTTTGTTTCTGCAGGACTCTTTCCCAGCCAGGTTCAAAGCTATCCACTTCATCCACCAGCCATGGTACTTCACCACCACCTACAATGTGGTTAAGCCTTTCTTAAAGAATAAACTTCTGGAAAGGGTGAGTATGAGAAGGCTGCAGTTTACTGAACTGAATGTCAGGGCTGGGAGCCCAAACTGGGCCCACCAAGGGCTCTGGCCAGTGGTCACAAAGCAATGAACTATAATGATGTCCAAGTCATAAGACTCAGATTACCAAATGGACATAGGCTGAGGGAGAAAATGTCCATCATATCAATCGGTCAGTCAACAAACATTTACTAAGGTGTACTATGTGCCAGGCACTATGCTAAGAACTGGGAATACGGAGAAAGGCAAAAATATGGTCCCTGCTCTCAAGAAGCTCACATCCTGATGCCAGAATCTGTTATCTCACCTTCTGATCTGAAAATTTCAACTTTAAAGTAACTTCATGACTATGTTCAATTTAACAAGTCTCTACTATGTGTGGAGTACCATACAACAACAACAACAAATTGTAATAAGAACAGTCAATTTCTACCCTACCCAACAGGGAGCCAATGAAAACTTCTGTGCAGAGTATGCAGACGAGGACGGCGATACGTCAACATAGATAACTATGATACACAATAGCGCATGGTAAATACAGTAAGAGGTTCATAAAACCAAGTGCTATATGAGGTCTTGAAGGAAAGTCATTATCACCTAAGGAGCTCAGGGAGGGCTTCCTGAAGGAAGTGGAATTTGGCTTGTATGTTAAAATATGGGCAGGAGTCCATCAAGTAAAGAGAAGAAAAACAGACATTCTGGATAAAGGGAACAGAGTAAGATGAAACACAGGGCACATTTGGGGGACATAGTGGTTCAGTTTAGCTGCTGTGTGGAGTGTGTGGAGAGGACTCCTATGGAATATGGCTAGAAAGATAGGGTGACCCTATCAGGGTGAGGAATCTGTGGCCTCAAGGCCACATGTGGTCTTCTAGGTCCTTGGGTGCAGCCTTTTGACTGAGTGCAAGTTTTACAGAACAAATCCTTTCGTGGAGGGGATTTGTTCTGTGGAGTTTGGATTCAGTCAAAGGGCCACACTTGAGGACCTAGAGGGCCACAGGTGATCTCGAGGCTGCAGGCCCCCCACCCCTGCCCTGGACGGTGGAGAACCTTGAATGTTGAGCAAAGGAGTTTGAATTTTACTTAGCAGTCAATATAGAACCAATGAAAATTTCTGTTCAGAGAAAGGAACATAACCAGTTCTATGCACAAGGAAGATCATTCTGACAATGGTATTAAGTCTAGATAGGGAGAGGAAAAGGAGAGATGGGAAGATCTGTCAAGAAATAGTGCAGGTAAGAGGTAAGACATAAGAAGGCCCAGACTAAGATGATGGGAAGAGAATAAACATTTATTAAGTTTCTTCCGTGTACCAGGCGCCATGCAAATATTATCTCATTTGATCTTCACAACAACCCTAGAAAGTAGGTGCTATTATGGCCCCATCTTGCAGTTGAGGAAACTGAGGCAGGCAGAGGTTACAGTCACACAGCTATTAATTGTCTGAAGTCAGATTTGAACTCCGGTCTTCCTGGTTCCAGGCCCAGTGTTTTATCCACTGTTCCACCTAAGTTTTCCAATTGGTGGCAGTAGAAACAGAGAAAAGGGGCCAGAAGCTAGAGATATTGCCAAGATAGTCTTGATAACTGAATATGAGAAGTGAGAGAGAGAGAGAAAAGACTTGTGGTGCATTAGGCTGAGTGAGGGAGGTTGGGGCACAAGATATGTGTTATTGAGGGGGAGTCAAGAAGATTATACCCTGCCCTATCCCCCCTATTCCCTCATCCAGGACATCTTCATTGCCTCACCTTAGGTCTTCATTCATGGAGATGACCTGCAGACCTTCTTCCAGGAGATTGATGAAGACATACTGCCTGCTGACTATGGAGGCACACTGCCCAAATACGATGGCAAAGTCGTAGCCGAACAGCTATTTGGACCCCGAACTGTGGCTGAGGACACTGCCTTTTAAGAAAGCCTACTTATTACTTCCCCCAGGGACCCCAGCGATCCTTTCTCTCTGCCTGTCCTGAAGGAAAACAGTTGTCTGATGAATTGTTTGTGCGAGTGACTAGGCATATATTTTTGTTGTT
The DNA here is from genome assembly GCF_003287225.1 of Phascolarctos cinereus. Classification (NCBI taxonomy): domain Eukaryota; kingdom Metazoa; phylum Chordata; class Mammalia; order Diprotodontia; family Phascolarctidae; genus Phascolarctos; species Phascolarctos cinereus. Next base: position 119,697,243 of record NW_027555736.1, read on the forward strand.
GTCTATGTACGTGCACATCCATGTCTTTCTCCACATGCGTAACCCCAGGCAGTATCAGATATCTCTGTCTTGCCCACACTGAGCCAGCAAAACGGAGAGAATCTTCCTATATGTCTAAAACTGGAGGACAGTCTAACTTTCTAGCTGTCACTTAAACTACGGGGCAAGGGTGGAATTAAGAAAGGGTGGCACAGGGGAGAGAGAAATATAAACATTGACCCATTTTTTTTTTACAACTCTGATAAAAACAAGCTGTTCACTGCTGGCTACTCCCACTGCGGCCTTCCAAGGGACTGTACAAGCGTCTCCTCTTTAGACAGAGACCTTGAGTTGGCAGCCTTGACTTGACCCCAAGTCATTGCCCTTGCAATGAGTGTGATGTAGATCATCATACTTACAGGTAGCTTTTTGGAGTACATATTTGGGGAAGTCTGGGGGCGTATAAAGGCTGTAAAAGGTAGACAAAACACCAGTGCACATTGTAGTTACAGTCAATCATTTGACAAATGGTTATTATCACCTGAGTCTGCACCTTAGCCATATTTTGATTCACTCCTTGACTTCTTGGGTAGTCTCTTTTTAGACCCAAGTCCTTGAGGAAAGCAAAGTCCCTTTAAGCTACCTGATCCCTGGGATCTGGCTGTTCTATTATTTACTCCTGGCTGCAGGCCCAGGAGCTCTTGAACTTTCTCCTACTTTCCTAGGGAGCCCTGAATAGGTCAGTTCCTTGTCCAATAGTCCAAAGACTATTGTTTGACTGACTCTTATTCTTCACCATTCAAAATCTCCCTAGTTTCTTTCCCTCACCACCTTTTACCTCTTTCCCCAGACTAAATAAAATTTCTGAGTTACTAACCATGTGACCTAGGACTAATCATTTAACCTCTCTGGGTAGTGTCTTTATCTGCAAAAGGAGGAGTTTAGAGTAGATCAGAGGTGTCAAACTCAAGGCATAAGTGCTTGCAAAACTCCCAACTGCATCCCAAACCAGATTAGGATGTAATTGGAAAATATTTAACAAAATAAATAAAATATAATTTAATATGGATGATGTTAATTTGTGGTTTTTTTCTAAGTCAATATGCAGCCCTCTGGGATCTTTGAGTTTGACATCACTGTCTAGATAATCTTAAATGTTCTTTCTAGTTTAAAATCCTATGATTCTACCTCTCCTATTCATTCCTGGGCCCCTTTTTTCATGTCTTGGCACATATTTGAGTCTGCCATATTTTACTTGCAGTTTTAGTTCCTGTCAACAAATAATAACTACTCAATTTATATGACACTTTAAGTACATTCTCTAGCTGAGAAAACTGACTCTCAGAGAGGTCAGTGACTTGCTCAAGGTTCCAGAGCTCGCAAGTGTGAAAGCCAGGATTTGAACCCATCTTCTTAGTTCAGTACTCTTTATTGTACCGTACTCTGTCTTTTAGCCATCACACATTTATACTTTCAAAATAGGTATATTTACACAAGGCTGCTTCTTTTCTGTCTATACCTTCCATACCAAAGGGGTTACTCTTAGATTAAAGATATAATGAGAAAAGGGGACAGACAATTCATCAGTTACCCAGTGCCTTTACCTGGGCAGATGCTAGCTTGATTTCTAGGGTCCTATTCTCTCTGCTGTAGTGATATATATATATATAGCTCATGTGTTAGTGACAGCTGAGTAGTCCAACATTAAAAAGAAAAATCTGCCTTTGTGGTGCATTAAGCTGAATGAAGGAGGTTGGGACACAAGATATGCATTATTGAGGGTGAGTCAAGAAGACAAAATTGTCAGTTCAGGCCCCTGCTTTCCCAACTAAGGTTCTATCTAGAGAAAGGACCTGGAGATCAGGAATCAGACACAAGGAAATAATGCCAGTTTATTGGATTAATTTCCCTGAGTCTTACATGTATTTGGTGGAGGAAGAACAAAGGATAAAGGGGGACTGAGAAAAGATACTGTTGCACATGGTTGGTAGAAAGAAGCTACAACCTAAGGAGCAGAACTAAGACTGGGATGGAGGGCACTAGTCGATGGCCCTTTTATTTGATGCAGTATATACTTTTACAATAGCATTTGGAGCATTCTCAGAGTTGCCCCTTTCCTGGTTTTGGCTGATCAGCATTTGGGTGGAGTTGGAGATGATGAACTCCCAGGCTCAGAGGCAATCTTGTGAGTGGGAGAGGTCTCCACAGCCTGGGTCTAATGAGTGGAGCTGACTGGAGGCAAGGGAAGATTCTGCATGGAAGAAGTAAACCTAGAGGAGGAGCTCGAGCCTGTGGCCTGGCTTGCCAGACGATATGGGCTTGAGGGTGAAATGTGCAATGCCTAAACAGCAGTCCTACAAACTGCATCATGTTTAGATGGTTTTGAGTGTCATCTTCCCTCTGGGTATAACAGTAGTTAGCACTGCTTCTTGTTTAGCTTAAGTCTTACTGCCACTATGCTTGTGAGAATCTTTTATGTTTTAGCATCATTTTGTGTAGGAAATAAATACCTGCCCCACATCTGACTCATACTGTACATTGAACACCTTTCTATTTTCCCTGTTGGGGAATAGAAGTGAATTTGAATCTAAGCTTTCAATAATTTGTCCCCAGAAGGATGGGGTAGGACATTTTCCCAGGCTCCCCAAGGATTGAATATGGTGCATATCATGTGCCTTAGTCAAGAGTAGAGAAGCCTCTTAGGGGAGAAGGGTGAGTGCCCCAGCCCCTTGAGAACAGAAGCAGTTCTCGATGTTAGAACAAGGTCAGAGCATCCTAGAGCTTGAAGGGCCTTCAGAGGTCATTTACTCTAACCCCTTCATGTGATAGAGAAGGAAACAGTCCCAGAGAGGGGGACTGTATAAGTCCCCTGTTGTGACCTGATTAGTGAGACTTGAACTCAAGCTTGCTCATTCCCAATTCAGTACTCCTTTGACTACACCACAGCTGCATCTGCTTTTCAATTAACAACAACAACAACAACAACATATACTATTAGGCATCTACTACATACAGAGCATCATTCTAGGCCACTAGGGAGATTAAAAGTTTAGACAATGTACAATTCTTGCCCTCATGGAGCTTATAGTCCATGGTGCACATGTGTATATATGTGAGTGCATACCCATACATATATACATACACAGATACATACAGATATGGGTAGGATAAGAAATGTACATGAAATTAAATATTAATACATGACAAAGTACATGAGATGCAGGCAAAAGGTTATATTTTTAGGACTACAGACTACCTTTGTAGGTCAGAGGAATCTTTCCAAAGCTGTAAGGCCAAAGGTAACAGAGTTTTCTCATTTCTTTTAAAAGAGGAAAGGGTGTGGTCACACTTGATCGCTTAATAGCTCCTAACTATAACTTTGGATGGGATTTTTGGTAAGTGGGAAGCAAAGCCAGCACTAAGGATAGGCCAAGGTAGGCAGCTGCCAAGGGTGTAACACACAGAATGCCATAAAAGGCATTTAAGATTATTTTTATAAACACACATTTTCTAATGTCAAAAAATTCCATTGTCCATGGCAAGGTGGTAATTATTTGCAAAGTCAAGAAGTCTCAAAGCCTCCATAGACACATCAGAAAAGATTCAGTTTTCAAACATTCTTTTTTTTCCCCTTCCATTTTTATCCATCCTAATTTTTCTTTTAATTTTTGGCTGCCATCGATTGGTCTTAGGCAAGTGTATCCAAGCGTATGGAGGGAGAGTGCTTGATAAAATACAAACTATGTGGCCCAGTTTTGCTGTTGTGGGGAATAGTTTTATTACTTGTATGTGGGGTTGTTTTTTTTTTTTATAATTTTAGGAAAATAAACTCTGCTCTAATGTGTTCTTTGAATTTTAAGTAAAATAAATCAGATAACAGGAGACTACACAAAATAAAAAGAAATAAAGAACCCTGTTCACACTTTCCCTACAGCCTGACCTAACCCTCAATCTTGTTCTCAGATTTAGTAAGACGTCTTTTTTTCTTTTCATTTCTAAAACATTTTCCTAGTATTGATTGTTGTGTTTTCAGAGTTTTTTCTTTCTTCTCAACACACACACACACACACACACACACACACTCTTCCTCTCTCTCTCTTTCCCTCCCTCCTCCTCCTTCTCTCTCTCTTTTTCGGTATTCTCTCCTCTCTAATTCTACTGCTTCTCAAAGGCATCTGGTGGCATAATAGAGTATTGGACTTGGAGCATGGAAGACCCAAGTTCAAATACTGCTTCACACAGTTACTAGCTGTGTGACTCTGGGTAAGTCACTTCACCCCTCTTAGTCTCAGTTTCCTCATCTGTAAAATGGACATAATAATAACACCTACCTCACAAGGGTGCTGTGAATTTCATATGTGCAAAGTGCTTTGCAGACTTTGAAATGCAATATAAATTTTAGCTATTTTTGTTATAAGTGATGGAAGCTTTTTGCTTTAGGCTTTCCTCCCCTCTTACTCTATTTCTCTTACCTGCCTATTTACCCACCAATACATTTATAAAGTTCCTGCATTTCCCTGGGAAAGTCCTGGTATTTATCTCTCCCCTTTAGTTTTTCACAAAAACAGCATAGTAATCACCATCTTTACAACATTTTGATAATTCTCATATAAATACGAATATAAAAACAACAAAAAGATTTTTTACATGAAAATTTCTCCTGAGAAAGGGAAGGTGGTAGGTGCCAGAGAGAGGCAAGCTGTACCACAAATGACCTCCTAGGAGCATGGATACAGAACAGTAGTGGCAAAAATATTAGCCAATACTTTAAGGTTTAAAAAAAAATAACATTTCATTTATGAGACAGTTACTACAGGTATGATCATCTACATTTTAATTAATGAGCATACTGGGGTCAGGAAGACTGAGTTCAAAGTGGTGTCTCAGACACTTACTGCCAGCAGCCGGTGTGGTGCAAGACAAAGAGGTGAAAGAAAAACAGGGAAGGGGAAATGGAGAAAGAAAAGTTGGGCTAGGCGAGTCTGAGATTAATGCTCAAGACTAGTTTATTTCAGGTGTTTCATGATTATATACCCATAGAAAACAGCTTTGTACCTCGAGAAATGATCTACAAGCGCTAATTAATAACATAAACAATCTAAGCAGCTAAAGATCCTCATTTTCTTATGAGAAAGTAGTTTTAATGCCAAATTTCATATCTATTGTTTCCCTGCCCAGTTCTTAGTATTATCTGCCTGAGTCAGCCACCTGGCCTCAAGGCTGAGCATGAGTGAGAACTTAGAATCAACAAACCATAACAGGTGGAATTGGGGCAAGAGTCAAGGGAGGATTTATCCCGAGGCAAGCCTCCATAGGTACTGACCCCTTAAGTCTATAAGGACTTAGAGATTTTCCATAAGGACTTGGCTCCCTACATATCCCCCTTTTTTGTTTGTTAATTTAAGCTCCTGTAATTGAGTCGTGTTTAGTTTGATGGTAGCATACATGAATCTCAAAAGGAATGGGAAACAAAAACAAAAACAAATTAGGCCAGGTGCCATAGGGGAGCACTTGCAAAAGCAAGGATATACTTGAAAAGGTGAAAGTTGGCGTAATGTGGACAGGATAACATTAGCTACTTTATTGGGGTCAATCCCACGACGGGGACTGTTTTCAATGTTGGAAGTAATATCATGAAGGGTATTAATATTGAGGGTAATATTAGAATTGTGCCAGGCCCCCAGTAGGTGGGCACACATCTTGTTTCATGAGATATTAGGATCTGAAGCATCATAGGGTAGCAGGGTAACATAAATACATGAATATCTGTAATCACATCACAAAAGCAACCTTGTTTTCAAGGTTTCTAACTCATCTCCTAAATACAGTACTGATTGCTCTAATAAATTGACTTTATACAATATATCTCTCAATAGCTTCTTGTGCTTTAAGTGCTAAACTTATATTTTTTGCTGAGTCATTTACAAATTATGTAGTTTTAATTTCAGATTGTAGTGCAATAGATGAAACAGTAGTGGATACAATAAGAGAAGCAACAGTGATTAAACCAGTAATAAGGAGACCAATAAATCGTTTTGATTGACTTAAGGAGGAAGTAATAATTTGAGGAGCATGTTCACCAGAGTTCTGGAACTATTCATGTGAGATATTAGTAGGGAAAACAGCAAATGATGATTGTTCTACCAAAAGTACAATATAGTCATTATTATCAATACATTGTTTGAGAGTACAATTGACACAAATAACATTCTATTCAAAAGTAGTATTAGATTGAGTAAAATTTACATATCCATTAGATGAACTGGTATTAAAAGATGATGCAACAAGAGAAAGATAGGGTTCAGTATTGTTGCTAACTTTTGTAAAACATATAGGTATCCCGAATGCTAGAGATCTGAGGGTAATTGTAACGTTGGTTCTGTCCTGGAGGAAGGGGTATTCTTGGCCTCCGAATATACGGGTGTTATTAGTATATATAGTCCCCAATTTGTCCATATATGTGAGGGGTCGCAACCAGGGTGCAAAAGGAAAATAAGTCTAGTGCTGAGCACTCTGTACATCACACACTTGAGCAGAAAGTAAAGCTACCATTGCTAAAAATTCAAGTTCAGGAGTTTTCCATCGCTCGATGAGAGACAGCTTTCACTTGACCCCATGTGGGAAGGCAACTCGGCACTGTAGATTGACTCCTTTTGTGCTTTCCCCAAATCCTCATACTCTGCATTTGAGCTGTGAGTTGTAGTACTCGCTTGAACATTCTTCTCCGGTATCCAGACAGGTTTATCAAAGTTTTCTGAAAAAACACAAGCATACCTTTGTACCCTCGTTAGTAATGGATCCGGGCCTCTGGATGTTTATTTTTCTCAAGATGTCTTTTGGCTGGAATGTACCCATCTTTGCAAATATTTAAAAAATTAATGGTATATAATGCAATAACCAATAGCCCTAGTACCCCCTTTTTGTTTAAGAAGAATAGTTTTAATATCTTTGTTTTTGATTATATAGAATGCCTGTGATCAGAGAAATGTTATAAAAAGCATAAAAGGAAGAAAATGTTTTGCTAATGTAAGCAGGAGCATTATCTGTTTTAATTTGTTTAGGTACACCCATAACTGAGAAGGCTTATAAAATATGATTGATTACATGTTTAATTGCTTCAGCTGTTTACAAAGTGGCAAAAGTGAAAGAAAAAAGTATTGTCTATAACATGAATATAAGAAAGCTTTTCAAAAGAAGGTATAAGAGTTACATTCATTTGTCAAATATGTTTGGAAGAAAAGCCTCTAGGATTAATGGGAAAAGAAGGAGGGTTAATAAAAGTAATATATTTGGAACAGGTTTTTTAAAAAAATTATTCTTTATACTATGTTTCTAATAGTGCAGGGGTTTATTTATTTAAAAATAGTCACAAAATGTTATCCTCTCTACAATTAAGGTTGCTGCATTGGTAGAATATAGTTAATAAAAGGCCCAATAAAAGCTTAATAAAAAGTTAAGTGGCAGCATTTTGGTGAAACTGGGAATGAGAATTAATAGTTTGTTGTATGGTAGGGGTTAAAAGTGTTGGATAGAATTGTAGTTAAGAATCAATAATGGCATTACTTTCAGTAAGAGGTCCGGGCAAACTAAAATGTGCTTGTACATGAGTAATATAAAGAGGATTGGTATGAGACTGAATAAGAGTTTGTAATTCTGGGAAAAGGGAATAGAAATTGGGGGACAATACATGGCTTAATTTTGCTGTTTGTATATGTTGACAAACATACATAGAATATTTACTGTCTGACATTACATTAAGAGGTTCAGAAGAAAAAATTTTTGAAAAAGGAGAATCAAAGCAAAAAGTTCTGTCTTCTGGGCAGAGGAAAAGGAAGTTTGAATTACTTTGTGGCAGTGTTGAGAAATATAATAACCAGCTTTTCCACTACTTGAGCTGTCAGTAAAAGCAGTGAGCACTTGGGGTGTAGGGGTGTATTGTAAGACGCTTGGGAAAATCCAAAAATAATTAGTGAAAAAAGATAATATCTTAAGTGAAGGAAGATGATTATCAAGTTTACTCGTAAATACAGAGAGAGCAACTTGGTAATCTTCAGAGGAGGCTATTAGGGAATTAAGCTGTTGTTTATTGTAGGGCCCGCTGAATAACGGGAAGAAAATGTCCTGACAATCGTAAATATCCTTTTGACAGTCGTTGAGCTAATAATGCTACTATGGTAGTATAGGAGGTAAGTGAACTAGGGAATCGATGAGGGAGATAAATCTACTCAATTAAACTAGCAGTTTGAAATAAGACCGTAGTAGGAGAAATAGGTGTGATTAATATAGCTGTTTGTACTTTTCATGGGGATTAACAGGAATTAATTGGGTTTTAGCTATCTTTTATTCTACTAGTTTAAATTCATCTTTTGTTTGAGGTGTAAATATTCTTGGTGAGGTGCCTGAGGGTGGTAAAAAGATTAAATAATTGATTAGTGGTGATCTGCGAGGCAGGCTGAAGCTAATTAATATCTTTAAGAAGTTTTTGAAAATCATTAAGAGTTTTTAAGGAATCTTGCCTAATTTGTAATATTTTTGGGGTCTACTTGTAGACTGTGAAACAATATGCCAATAGGATGATTTCTTTTGTGCCTTTTCTAGGGGGAATTATAAGTCTATGAGACTGAAGGGCCTGTTGAAACTCAGGCATTAATAAGGAACGTTCTCTAGTAGTAGAACAACTGTAAAGCATATCATCTGTATAATGAATTATTTTTGTCCGGGAATATCCCTGTCTAACAGGTTTGATAGTGTCATGAACAAAATTTTGGTATATGGTGGGAAACATTCCTTCTTAAAGGAACACAATAGGGAAACTTTAGATACTGATTTAATGGAGACAACTATACTCAAATTCAAACTCAAAACAAAATTAGTTATAGTCCTAAAGTCTTACAGCTTAAAGCCAGATATAGTTAATTTTACTCTCATGGAGTTGCAATAAGTAATAAAGATTTAGTAGGACTTACATATATAAAAGATTTCACTTAGCATCCTTTTTTTCCCTCAAATTTAAACTTGTCCTGGTGTAAAAGCCAATTATTAGAAATCATTTCTATATGTTTGCAAATTCTCAGCAAGCCAAGCTCATTATTTAGGAACTCTATAATGCAAACAAGCTCTCTTCTCAGGGCAGATGACCTTGCCCACACAAATGGTTTCCAGGGACCTTGGCAAGTTTACAAAATAAAGGGAATTGCCTTGTGCCCCTCCTTTTCACTCATAAGTAATTAATTAACAATTCTAGGTTTTAACATTAAAACAGCAACTCCAAATAACTTAATTAATAATCTGGTAATTTTTATAAGTGATAGTCAAATTGTTTTAGCTCTAAGCCGTTCCTTAATTACAGGTAAAGGTGGAAATACCTGATTTTCTAATTGACAGTTATAAAACATCATAAGACAGGATTAGCAGGGCTTGATAAAGTAATTTAACTGGTTGTACACAATTTTCCCACTGTTCTTCAGTTTCTTTTAGTTCACATTTTAATGACATCCAAATTATGAAAAACTGATTGACATAACTGATATAAGTTTACCAATTGGAAACAATATTAGATTTTTAAAACTTGAAACAAACAAATTATCTTTTGGTTGTGTTCCAATACATAAAAACTTTTCTTTTTGATATGAGGGGAAAAAATTTACCCTCCTTTCCTCTTTCTCTTCCTCTTTCCCACACCCCAGCCCTGGCCAAGTTGGGCACCACAATCTGGCCAAAGCTGAATGTGGAAGAGAGGAAGAGAAAATTTTCCAGCAACTTTTTCTTATTTTTCCATCTACATTCAAAACTTGGCCAGAGTCCAGAATGTAAAGAGAAAGAGAATTTTTTTCTAACAATTCTCCAAAAGTTTACAAATCTTTTACTCTCAAACCCTCTGTTTACACTGTTCGTGCAAACAGATTATGCTTTTCTTTCTACCCATACTTCTCTCATTCTTATATGCTTAAATTTTCTTGCCTTTTACCAGTCACATAACCTAAATAATAAAGCATTTTTCTCTCTTTCTCTCTTCCATCCACCCGCTCCTGTGAGGCGGCTGGTATTAGGGAGGGAGAAGGGGAGAAAGAAAGCGGCATTCCAGAGCCCAGCTGCAGCCCTTGGAATGCTATTCTTGCTACCTGGTTACAAAGAGTATCAGATTATATGTGGACACTCACTCACACCACACAGACAGACAATGAACAAACACAGACAAAATATGACAGGGAAAATCCAAAAGCTCAGAGGGGTTTGTTAGAAATTCCTTGCACAAATCAAATAATTTTTTCTTTTCATGGTTTTTCAGGTGTTATGGAAACCGGGCAAAATTTTCCTTTAGGTCTTGGAGAATGAGCTTTCTCCAGGGAGAACACACTTTAATCAAATGAGAGGAAAGAAAACTTGAAGGTATTGCTCTCGATCTTTAAATTGAGTCTGACCCATTTTAAAGGAGAGCAGAGAAATCCCCGAATACGCCTAACTGTCGTGTTTCTTTCAACACAAATAAAATCCCCTTACCTTCTATCTTTCGTTGTAGTGGAGCTCCTATTTGGTAAGGTGCCGCTGTGTCACATTCAACCTCTTCGATCCCCCCGGGGTAAAAAGTTTTCCCATCCAAGGATCTAGTCATCCCTGGTCCGCGCCAACTGCCAGTAGCCAGTGTGGTGCAAGACAGAGCGGTGAAAGAAAAACGGGGAAGGGGAAACGGAGAAAGAAAAGTCGGGCTAGGAGAGTCTGAGATTAATGCTCAAGACTAGTTTATTTCAGGTGTTTCATGATTATATACCCATAGAAAACAGCTTTGTACCACGAGAAATGATCTACAAGCGCTAATTAATAACATAAACAATCTAAGCAGCTAAAGATCCTCATTTTCTTATGAGAAAGTAGTTTTAATGCCAAATTTCATATCTATTGTTTCCCTGCCCAGTTCTTAGTATTATCTGCCTGAGTCAGCCACCTGGCCTCAAGGCTGAGCATGAGTGAGAACTCAGAATCAACAAACCATAACAGGTGGAATTGGGGCAAGAGTCAAGGGAGGATTTATCCTGAGGCAAGCCTCCATAGGTACTGACCCCTTAAGTCTATAAGGACTTAGAGATTTTCCATAAGGACTCGGCTCCCTACAACTTACTAGCTGTGTGACCCTGGCAAGTCACTTCATCTCTGTTTGCCTTGATCGATTCTTTTTTTTTTTTTTTGAGGCAATTGGAGTTAAGTGACTTGCCCAGAGTCACACAGTTAGTGAGTGTCATGTGTCTGAGGCCGGATTTGAACTCAGGTACTCCTGCCTTCAGGGCCGGTGTTCTATCCACTGCACCATTGTGTTGATCTATTCTTGCAAACCACTCCAGTTTCTCTGCTAAGAAATCCCATGGACAGCACTGGCATACTATGGTCCACAGGGTCACAAAGAGTTAGACACGACTGAAGAACTGAACAAAAACAACAGTAAATGGAATCTCTGAGAAGTTAAGTGACTTGTCCATGGTTTTCCAGCTAGTGAATGAATGAGATAGCTAGGTGGTACAGGTGGAGTGCTGGACGAGGCACCAGGAAGACTGTTGTTCATATCTGGGCTCAGACACTAAGTGTATACCCTTCTGTTTGCCTCAGTCTCCTCACCTGTAAAATGGGGATAATAATAGCACCTACTTTCCAGGGTTGTTAGTGAGGACAAAATGAGATAACATTTGTATTTTGCAAACCTTAAAGCACTGTATAAATGCTAGCTATTTTTAGTAATATTATGCCAGAGGCAGGATTCAAACTCATGTCTTTCCTGACTCCAAGTCCAGGATGCTATCCACTAGGTTACACTGCCTCTTGGTATTGTTCCTAAGGTCAACATGATCCATTACAATTTCACAGGAGTTACTATGATACTAGATAGAGGTGCGGGCCACAGAGGCTGCTGCCTCAGAACATATCTGCTCACATATCTTGCTGGGGTGACCCCATGGGGTGATGAATGAGGGGATCCTCCATTTTTCCTTAGGAAGCAGTTAGATGGGAAATCTGACCAAAGCTGCCTCTTAGTTCTGGGACAGCTAGCAAAGGAGAAAGCCTTTAGTGGCACTCTCTGAGGGTGATGGAAGGCAGTAAAAGGGAGAGATAGATACGACTAAAGGATAGCAGGAGGTGCGTGCAGCCTATAAGAGCATTTTGGTACCAAGGAGTTAAAAGAGATGGCTCCTGACTGCCATGTTGCTTTGGGAAACCCGAAACTAGGGTACACAGGAGCCCCCAACAGGGGAACCAGGGCCTCCCTGAGGGCCACAAGCACAGTGGAGTTAGTTGGGGGCTACTATCTAGGATAGCATTGTAGCACCTTGCATAGATGATGGAGGTGATCCTGATATAAAGAGGCACATGGTACTGGAAACAGAGAAAATGAGTACTGGATTTGATGCTGCTGCTGCTCCCTACTACTTGCATAAACTTGAATAATCTCTCTGGGTTTTGGTTTCCTCATCTGTAAAATGAAGGGAATGGAGTGCATGATTTCTAAGCTTTCTTCCTGAGCTAAACGTTATACTCCTGTGATCCACTGGTAAATTCCATTTTCTTTGATCTGTGAGCATTTGAGTTCATTGCTCTCTCTCTCTCTCTGCTGGCTTTGTTCAACTTCTCTACCTTTATCTTTAAGAAATATGTGAACATGAATGCATTGTTGGTGGAGTTGTGAACTGATCCAACCATTCTGGAGAGTAATTTGGAACTGTGCATACCCTTTGATCCAGCAATACCACTTCTAGGTCTGTATCCCAAGCAGATAAAAATGGGAAAAGGACCCACATGTACAAAAATATAGCAGCTCTTTTTGTGGTGGCAAAGAATTGGAAATTGACAGAATGCCCATCAACTGGGGAATGGCCGGACAAGTTGTGGTATATGAATGTAATAGAATACTATTGTTCCATAAGAAATGAGTAGATTTCAGAAAAACCTGGAAATACTTACATGAATGGATGCTGAGTGAAGTGAGCAAAACCAGGGGAACATTGTACAGAGTAAAGCAACACTGTACGATGACCAACTTTGATAAACTTAGCTTTTCTCAGCAATGCAATGATCTAAGACAATTCCAAAAGACTCATGCTAGAAAATGCTATCCACATCCAGATTGAAGCATACTATTTTCTCTCTTTTTTTTCTTTCTTGTGGTTTTTCCCTTTTGTTCTGATTCTTCTTTACAACATGACAATATGGTTGTATGTATATAACCTATATCAGATTGCATGCCATGTTGGGGATGGGGGGTGGGGAAATTTAGAACTCAAAATCTTATAAAAGTGAATGCTGAAAACAAACAAAAAAATAAACAAAAATAATTATGAAAAAGAAATTTGTGATCAGAGGACAGTTAGTTGGGGAAAGATAGGAAGAGAAAAGCTTTCATTTTGCCCTGTCACTTCCCATAAGATGAATTGATTGGTTCTGATTTTAGAGATGAAGGTTTAATATTTAGGAATACCCTGAAGGTTTACAAGGTACATTGCATACCTTATCTCGTGTGAGGGAAGACATGAGGTTCTATATCCATTTTTATAGATAAGGAAACAGTTTTAGAGAAATGAAATGACCTGTCTAAGTAGCAAATTCAATATTTGAATCTAGGTTTCTTCAATTCAGCAGACCATGCTGGGTTGTTGAAGACACACACACACACACACACACACACACACACACACACAAAATCTCTTCCCACAAGGACACCACAGCTGCTCCGGGGTGTTAGAAGGACACGAATGAAGAGAACACTTGAAGGAAGTGAAGACCTTTGTGGGAAAAAGACTGTAGCAGGATGTGACTTTATACATAAGTCACCAATAAATGTGATTACTCTGAGAAAGGAGGAAAACAGGAGTGCAGGACATGGCCTCTCCACCCCACACTGGAACAGCCAATCAATTCATCAGCAAGCATTTTAAAAGCCCTATTATGTGTTGGGCACTGGGGTAGGTGCCGGGGATACAAAGGCACAAATGATGTAGTCCCTGCTCTCAAGGAACTTAGTTTCTACCAGGGCAAGATGTGGGAAAACAACTGTTTCAAGGGTGGTAGTATCCTGATCCAAGATGAGGCCTGCCCTGTATTGGTCCAAAGTGCCAAAACTTGGCACTTTCTTTCCAGGCTTGTTACTCCCAGGGGGAAAGTGATGACAACAGGGATGAAAATCTGAGTGGGTAGAGCAGAATATCCTGTAGAGGTCCCATCAGAGAGCAGGTGTCTTGCCTGAGTCCTTGGATTTGGACTCAGGCACCAATATAAGTGACCAGTCCTGTACAGTAAATCACTACATTCAAGTCCCATTCTCATTCTCTCTGGGATCTGCACCTGAAAAGGAGTCCACCTCTCTATAATATGCCCATCAAATGGTAATCTCTCCTTTGCTGGCGAGGGGGAACCCACTGCCTTCTAAGGAAGTATATTCCATTCAATTGTTAAGTTTTGCCTTATTTTGAACTGAAACCTGCCTCATTTCAACTTCATGCTTTTCTCCTAGTTCTTTCTGTTCTCTCCTGCCAAACAGAGCAAACCTAATTCTCTTCAACATGACAGCCCCATCAAATTTACCATGCATTTAATATAATAATTTAATTGCCTGGGTCCAGTGAGAACTCTTGCCAACAAAATAATTTCAGTAATTATGGGTGACTGCCAGAAAGGGAGGTCCTCTTTCTTTGGAATCAAAAGTGAGGTACGGTGATCCAAAGCAAAGTTGGCCTAAGGAGTTTTCCATTCAGTTGAAGAGGAGGTGGCCCAAATATTCAGGTGACACTATACCAAAGAGTCTAGTAGCAAAGTGCTGAAATTATGGCAGTGACTTGATCTTCATTCAAGGAAAAGGTCTGTACAAACTATACTTGAAAGTATCATTTTGTGCTGGTGAAAAGTATAACCAAACCCACATTTTAGTAGAATTTGTAGAACCTGTGACTATAGGTACCATACTGATACACAGCAGCCTATCCAAACACAGATGTGAATATGATACACACAAGCCTAGGGGTTGGCTAAGAGTCACAGCTGTCTGGATCCAGTCTGTTTGACCCTGAGCAGGACTAGTTGTCTTAATTGATCATGACAGCAAGCTGTGCAGACCTGATCTGAAACAAATTTCCCACTGATAATGACCTAGCTAATATCCAGGGCCTGGAATGTCTTTCATGCAGCAGTTTTCATGAGGTCATGGCCACTTTCCTCTAAGAGTTGTCTACGATCAAAGACAGCCTGGGAAGGACAGACCTGCTCACCAGAGAAGTATGAAGTTTTTAATAGCAACATGGGTGTTGTCAATGTACCCTCAGTATCCCAACTTCCTGCCCAGACAGTTCCTATTAGGGTCATATCCCTGGTAAAGAGGAATGATCTCCCGGGGCACCCCCCCACCCCATGTGAAGGTCAGCAATACAAAGCTGTATCAGTTTTCAGGAGGGGTCCAGCAAAAGAGGTCCACAGATTGGGACCATTCTACTAGCCTAGGTTGGTGTTCTTGTCAAAGTCACTTCATTGATATTTGTGCAAGGCATTGAGGGAAGAGAGATACAAACCAAATCCTGCTCTCAAGATGCGTACAATCATGTGGGGAGGGGAGGGAGGGAAGATATAGAGAAGCAATGTGTACAAGAACACTCAGGCAAAGTGAGAGATTTGAGGAGGGAAGTATCACTTTCACCTAGAAAATTGAGGAAAGACTTCCTGGGGGATGTAGCAATTGAGCTAGGCCTTAAAGAAAGGTTGGAACTTTAATTGACAGAGGCTGGAGTAGGGTAGGCCATTCTAGGTGGGGGAGGGCAGGGGAAGGGGTGGGGTGACATGAACAAAGACATGGAAAGAAAAGTAGATAGGATGGGGAAGATGGGGAACATGGAACAGTTTAATTTAGCTGGAATGTAGGACATGGGAAGGGTTGTATAAGTCTAGAGTCTGGATTGTGAGGGCTTTGAACACCAGAGCTTATATTGTGCTTTATTTGGTAGACAATAGGGAAACACAGAAGGAATGACATATTGAAGCAATTTGTTATATTCAGGCAGACAGGAAGATGCAAGGAGGAAAAATAGACTGGCAGAAGGAAGACCAGGTAGGAGAAAATTAGAATAGCCTGGTTTAGAAGATAGCCTGAATTAGTTGCTGGTTATGAGTATGAAGGAGAGGACAGGTAATTGTGCAGGTAGAAACTACAGGGACTTAAACTGATTGGATGTGCAAGGTAGGGAAGAGGAAAAGATGAGGTGATGACCTTGCGTGACTGGGAGGATGGTTTTGTCATCAGGTGGTGTCTGTAGCCAGTGATTTGGGCAAATAACAAGAAAACAGGGTGACTATCATCTTAATAATGTCTCCACCAAAAGTTCTTAACTTGGGGTCCATGAACTTGTTTTCAAAATATATTTTGATAACTGTATTTCAGTCTAATTTGTTTCCTTTGTAATCTTATTTTGTTTTATATACTTAAAAACATTACTCTGAGAAAGGGTCCATAGGCTTCACCAGACTGCGTCTATTGACCCAAAAACCATTAAATATCCCTGGTCTACACAGTCTTTTAAAGGTTGTTGCTACTGCCAAATAATGCAAGGTAAGTGAATTTGTTAATGGCAAGGGACAGAGAATGGAAAGTTCAGAGATAGGGCAAGTTAAAAATAATTATGGATTAGTAATTTCAAATCCAGTTTGCAAGTCTGTATTTAAAACAACAGTGATAAGAGCCAGATGTTTGAATGACTTAACAAAAACAACCACCACCTTTTCCTCCTAGGAGCAAACGAAAGTGGTGGTTCTGCTGTCGAGCCTGGCACCTTCCAACTCTGCCAAATGTCCACTCCTAAATCTTGCACCCCTCAGCTGCCTAAGACAAATGCGCTAGCCAAGTCATACATTCTTAGCAATGGTTTTAGATGTGAAAATGAAGAATGAGATTGTTGGTTAGAATAATGATAATCCACATTTATATAGTGTTTTAAACCTTACAAAACAATTTCTTTACAAGCACCATGTGAGGTAGGGAGGGCAGGTATCATTATCCTCACTTTACAGATGAAATTGAGGCTCAGACGTATTTGGGTGATTTGCCCACAATCACATGGCTGTCAAAATGCCAAATATGGCACCTGGACCACTGTCTTCTGATTCTAGGTCCAACGATCTTTCTTTCATGTTGTCTCTGGAAAATAATTACTACACAAAGAAAGTGCCCAGGCCACATCTTGGTTGATTTTGTCCTTTATTTTTTTTTTTAAGTAAAGAAATTCCATTGAATCAAAGATAACAAAATTATCGTTTTTTGTTTGCAATGATCTTTGTTTACCACCACACAGAATCAAAATAGGTCCAAAAGTAATATGAGAAAATAAAAAGATCAAGGACATCATTGCTTAATATAATTTTCTTAATAAAGGTAAACATCACCATATTTAGAAAAAATTGCATTGCTAGTTGCAAATCCTAAATGCCTTAGAGCTAAAGGATCCCATTCTCCCCACCTCCCCCCTTTAAGATCCAAAAGCTGGAAGGTTTTCAGTATACAAACTAATTTTTTTTTTCAGGGCAGCATTTTAAATTTAGGGGAAAAAAACAACCTTGTAACCTAACAGGAATGTGGAAGTGATGGTTCTTTACAAACCTATTTGGAAGCAAATCTGCCAAAATTAAGAAGATATGTTGAACAGGAGAGTCCAACCAAAATACAGAAAGAAATGCACACTCACTCCCCCTCCTTTCCCCTCCCCCATCCCCCCTCCCCCCTCCCCAGCTTCGCTAAGGCCGCTGTAGTGGCAAAAGTCAGAAAGCTCAGGTACAGTGTAGGTCTTCCTGAGGCAGAGTGAACTATCCCATCATCTGGAACCAGTGTGGAAGGAGAGTTTTACTTTGAATTGTGCTTTAGGAAAAATGAAAAAGGTCTGTTCCCCCATTCTCCCCCCACAAAAAAATCCCTCAGGGGAAAACTACTTCTGAAATAAAGAAAAATTGTTCATGGCCATGAACAGTTTGTGAAGTGAGTGGGTTTCATTAGGCCCGAGTTGGTCAGCTGAACTTTTATGGCCTGTTGGCTACCATATCATGGGAGGCCTGGAAGAAAGTTGGATATCGAAATGGAAGGCGCTTCCGCAGATCCCTCAAATGAAGGCTATCCTTGAATTTATGGCAATAGTGGATCCTGGCTAATGTCAACACAATTATTTTCTATAAGTTAAGTTAATATTCTTAAGTTAAGGTTTTATTACTAGTCATCAAAAGTGAAGCAAAGATCTAGAGGCTTCATGGAAATCAGAATATGTGACCTAACGCAATGGCTAGGAACTATATAAGTTCACTCATTAAAGTATATGAAAGCTTTAGTCAACATTATAATTAGGAAATTAGGGAATAGATGAGCCTATTATAGAGACAGTTGATATCCTAGAAGAGGCAGCTCTGATGATTGGTACCTGAAAAAAGGGTTGGCTGGTTTGGCTTTCCTGCCTTGGGGTACTGGCCTCACACCATGCCCCCTTTGTAAGAGAAACACCTGCAGTGTTGCTGAGTCACAAGGAAGATGCAACAGTGGTCAGAAGAAGCAGCTTTTTAGACTAGAAGGTCTCATAGTTCTCTGCCCCTGCTTGTACTCTCCTATACGATTTGGCAACAGTGATCCTCATCTCAGAGAGGCATGGAGAGTTAATTTCTTTTGCTTTAGTGATAAGGAGGAAGAAAACTTCCTTAGCTGCTTCTTCTCCCCAGATTAGAGGCAGCCCAATCTTTATAATTCTAAAGGGGGGCAAACCCAAACTCAATACCTGCGAATCATTTATTTGATCCAAGAGGTTTTAGGCAGTAGCCTAGGTAGAAAGAGTTCTGTAGGTCTACAGGCTTAGTGAGTTTTGGCTGGATTTTAGGAGTCAGACTAGTTATAATGAGAGTGGGGACTATGTTTCCTGCCTTATGATGGTTCTGGTTCAATCTCTCACAGCAGAGAGACACTACAATATTATGATAGATATCAGAGGATTTCCTGGAGGCTCTGGGTGTGAAGGAAGACATTCCCAAGGATACCTGATAGGACACTGCAATGATATAGTACTAAATGGCCCTTCTGTACTGCCTGAAGTATGAAGACCTGTAATATCTTTTAAGCTAGCATGATTCAATAATCTTTACTTCAGGCCTAAGTCAGAATCAGTGCTGTATTGAAGAAGAAAAACAGCTCATATCCCACACATCTGCTCACTTATAAAGCATAAGCAAGAACAAAAGTTCCATTGTGCCCCTGGAACTCACAGATCTTAAGTCATGTTATAAAGAGATTTGTAATTTGGATGCACGGCATGGTGAGCTTGGCTATATAAAGAGTTATGCCTAGTTATGCTGAAGGCTACAAATTGCTTTAATAACTGAATTACAGAACTTCAGAGCTAGTTTTGGAAAAGAAAAGGCTGAGCATGTGGAATTTTCTACCTTAAGAAGAGTCTTGTTGTCCTGCTTGGCTCATGTGCTGAATGACGATACTCAACTGGTTCCCCATGAAATCTGGGCCAAGATTACAAACACTTTAGAATTGAGAAAGGGTTTAAGGTAATAATGGTCACACTACAGAAGGTCCTGAAGGTATGACACAGTGCTCCAGCTGGTACCAATGGTCTTTCCTAATAACAGTTTTTTAAATACAATATCTCTTTCCCTAAACCTTAGTAAGCTAAGCTTTGACACAGTTATATTCCATATGCAAGGAATTTCGAGAAGGTAGTAGTGGTCAGGCTCAGCCTAGAGGGTCTGTAAACAGATCTAGGTTAGAAGAACGAATCTATGCTGACCACCAGTGACCAGCAACTAGATGTGGTAACTAAGTCAAGGCCTTAATAAAGAGAGTCAAGAATGCAGACTCCCTTTTTCAGATGAACTTCCATATTGGAAGGATGTGGTAACACAACCTCTATACATTAAAAGATAAAAGATGACTCCAAGGGCATTAAACAAAGACCTGGAACAAATGAAAAAAAAATCTCTTCTGCCTCTATCCTATGGTGATGGGAGCCTCCCTCCTGGAGAGACAAAGGCTTGTTTTCTAAATCTGTTAAAAGCATCCTTAAACATAAATGGATCAAGGGGTCTTGACATTACTTTCCAAGTGGCAACTGCTCCTCCCTATACTATACCAAATACTAAGCTAGTCTGGATGAGTTACTAAACTGTGGCTTACTTTTGCTTTTTGAGGTGAAAAGAATACAGCAGGAAGAAATATGAACATTCATTACACTTTGGTTTATTATCACTGCTCCTGTGTTGGTACAGCAGCTCAGAATCTGATTTAAAACTAGACATACCACTTCCAACACCATTTGGAAATCCAAGTTCATATTAGCCCTGATTGGTATGGTTTTATTTCTGGTTAAGGGGGAGGTAGAGTAGGGTTTGAAAAGTAGCCCAGGTTTTCCTTGCTACTTTATATTAAGAATATCTTAAAACAGGTTTAAGAAATGGCCAAAAATGTTTTCTTCCCTAGACACAGGTCATTTTATGTGGATTCAACCAATCAAATGCAGACAAGTTACCAGGCTAGCAGACAGAGAGCAAAGGAAAAAACCTCTACTTCTTGGTAATCGTTACTGGCTGTCAGCGTGGGCTGGGAGGAATAAAATAGGAAGCCTGGAGGAATGGAAAAGAAAATCTCCAAATAAAATGATATGCTGCACCCATGGCTTATTGGGAGGCTGGCATTTCTCTAAATTCAATGCTACCCATATTCACCCGAGGAGCAAACAAGAACAAGGATTTCCTTGTAAGACAAAAAGCCACATCCACACCCTCATTTCTATGCTGAAGAGACTGGAACACATACAAAGGGTTTCAGTCAATTCCACTTGGGCCAAAATGGAATGTAAATGCCACTGTCAGTCACATTGCACAAAAGATTTTAGCTGGGATGTTGTCCACAGGATGCTGCATGTTAAATTCTGGTTTTGCAGTCATAAAAGCTGAAAGACAGATGTGACTCTTTTCCAACAAAAGCAAACAGAGAATGATCCTGCTAACCAGTCCCCAGGAAACAGTCTTCACAGGGGAAAAAGACAGTTTCCCACTTGGCTGGATCTTTCCCCTACCTTCAGTCTTTTGTGTATGGAACAATGGTGATCTGATCCTTTTTCCTACTGAATGTAGCAGCACATGCATAAGCGCCAGTTATTAGAATAGGCCAGAAAAGATGGCCAAAGGCAAACAAAAGGAGTCTACCATTTTTGATGCAGTAATTCAATGGTTATAAAATTATTGCTTGGTTTAACTAATCTAAGTTTAGAGAAGTGATGGCAGCATCAGGAAGTCTGTCTATGAATGTTCTAGATTTCAGTTGTGAGTAGGTAGGGGGTTGGGGATGGGGGAATGGAATTTTTTGACCACAACTAAAGTGGATAATTGCCAAATCAAGGTTAATATAATAAAGTGCTAATTGGTGCTAAAAGAGTGTCACAGGAAAGGCAATAAAGAATATAATTTGGAAAAGATTACAATAAATTGAACAGGGAAACAATCAGAAAGCAAAGCTGACACCAAAGAAGTTCCAATATTTTTCAATACTGGCCGTTGTTCATTCTAATAAGATGGTGATCTAATGATTGTCACACAGAATTCCTTTAGGGTAGAAATAAGTCATTATCATCATGGTCACTTGGGGCAATACACATATCCTTCTGTCAATGGACATAAAAATAGTGCCTTCAAAGTGCCTGAGTAGTTCTCCCCAGCTGAGCTTTCCAAATTAGCCTCTACTTATTGCTGGAGTCAAAGAAGTTAAAGAAGGTAAAAGACTGAAAAGGATGCCTAGTAGTATCATTATAAATGCTGTACAATACCATAAAGCAACTGCTGGTTTTTAGCAACTTCATATTACAGAAACCACTGGAGGTTTTAGATACAGAGGGGCCAACAGATCAGGAAAAGGATAAAACCCCAAATCCCAACTGACATTTTTTGACTTGAGACTCTGGAAAAGTCTCTCTGACAGTATATAAGTAAAGGAGATTCAGTAAAAATTCTGTTCCAAAAAAGACAACTTTTTAAATGGAGATGTTTAACTTTGTCTAAACTTAAATTCTACTTTTGAATTGCCAAGCCAGTGTCAAGGAGACCTGGGTTAAAACAAACAAACAAACAAACAAACAAAAAACCTACCACATGATTCAGTGCTAAATAAAATCCTTTACACAAGTAATGAGGAAATAAAAGAAAGGCAAACGATCATATCAAGGCTACTTGTTTGATGTGGGCAAGAATTCAAAGAACAAGAAGTCATCTGGAACTCTGTTCTCTCAAAATCTAGCCAAATATAAATCATCATATAATTTTAGAGTTGGACAGGCTCAGGTATCAACCAGTCCAACTCTCTCATTTTACAGATGAGGAAACTGAGGCTGACAGAGGTTAAATGACTTGCCTAAGGTCATCGTGGCAGAACTAGGATTGCTAGTTTTCTGTCCACTACAATCTACTGCAAATGCAGAAAACGCAATCCCAAAATGGTGTGCCTTCATTATGTCTGAAGTTGATAGTCACTGATACTCAGACACCTCTGGTTATAAACTTCAGTAAGAAATTCTACACAAGATAGTTCTAATCTAAATGCTTTGCTGAACAGGGTGAAAGACCCTTTAAGAAGTGTTGTAAATATGGAACTTGGCTTATTATAGAAGCTGATTTTTTTTTCCTGCTTATGGAGCTCACACTCCCCCAAACTCTCATATACTAAGTGGTTCAAGCTCCCTCTCCTCAGTATTGGCTTGGAACCACAGGCCCTTTCAGAGCTGAAATAACGGCATAAAGTATAGTCGTAAAACTTTAGGATATATCTTGCCACTTTCTTGGGAGGATTTTTTGACTGGCAAAGCAAAGATGATGTTTTCAGATACATTTTTAATAGGGAAATTAGATGACAATTGGCTTAATCAAATGCTGAAATTGGACAGGTGATCAAGAATCCCGCCACTCATTATCATGGCCAATAATGCAATAAAGAAAACCAGTAACCTAAGCACAAAAATAGCCTGAAGATCCTGGGGACAGTCATCTGCCTCGACGAGAGGTGCTCTTGGTGGGCAGCTTCCCTGCTGACATACCCAGGTTATTGAGAAGGATAAAAACCTGAAGCAGCAAGTGAAGAGATGAGTAGTTTCAGAAGGAAGGGCTGCTGGAGTGCTTCTGAGTCTGTAAGGGCATCACTCCAGATCGGCGTCCATTTGCTCTGTGTCTGAGCACTGGGATTTGTTACGCTCCCATTGGCAAATGGCATTGGCATACTGCACCACCAGCTTATCCATCCAGGTCAGGGGTTCCGGGAAAAGAACAGCACCCTCAAAGAAGCCCAAGTGACCTCCATGAAGCGGCAGCACAAACATGACATTCTCTCGTTTCTCTGCAAGGGGAAAAAAAAGCATCTCTGTGAGTGATCAGATTCCAGTTGGCTCCCTTTGGGTGCAGATAAAGGAAGTTGTGTAATAGGTCTCTATTTTGCTCACTGGTAGCACCTGCCTGCTGAAAAGAGCATCCCAAATAGTGGCAATGATTTTCCATTAAATCACCCCTGTCTCTCAAATTAGCTGAGGAAGGCAAGAGGCTAAGATGCTGATGAATTTGGTTTGGGGATGTGATATGTAAAAGGCTATCTGTTCAACACACCTGGCTTAAGATATAAACATAATAATATTCATAGGCATGTTCTTTTTGATTACTATTTTATATGTTTTATAAGACTGGTTTAGAAATCTAGATGTTGTTTTAAAAGAGACTGTGTCCTATTTGATCATTAGATCCTCGGAGATGTGAACAGAGGCTTAGGGCTGGAAGTGACCATGGCCTCCCAGATGTAATCTAGTGCCAGACCTTGGCTCCCATACTTCTTATAGCTCCTGCCTGCTGTGAGGCAGACCTTTTAAAGCCTCTCAGGACACACTCCCACCCCCACCCTCACCCCCATCATCATCATTGGCCACAAGGTTGGACCTCAAGGGAGGGCCTTGAACAGTCTATTCAACTGCCTCCCTCAATGGACCTCTCTCAACAGTTAACACAACTCCTCCCTTTTATACATCATGTCCTATCCCAGTGATTCTCAAATTTCAGCTGCCAATGAACAGATCTCATTCCCCACCCCAAATGCCTGCTCCCTTACTCCCATATCCATCTCAAACCAACACCCCAAGGCCTCATTTCAGATCTTTTCACCTCTTCCATTTTGCCCTCTGTGACACCTGTTTCAAACTTAACAGATTTCTATCTTCCAGTCTTCACTCTTGATGATTGCTTCTTTGGCCTGCCTTGCCAGCACTAGGTTACATTTTCTCTCATATTCTCTGACCCACTGGTTGCAGCAGTAGAGTTGGAACTTTCCTTTGCTTCCCACTGACCCTTCCAGACTCTCCCTTTGCCACCATTACTCAGCAACCTCTCTTCCTTTGAGTTTCATGATTTCCAGGCTTATTACCAAACCCAGATCCTGGTTATTAATCCTGTTATTAATCTACCTCTTCTTTCTTCAATGAGTTCAGTGCCCTCAGACTAGAGGATTTCAGCATACATATTACTTCTCCCTAAAATTCTCTAACTTTTCAATTCCTCAATTTACTAATTTCTGATGACCACTTTATTCCACTTCAGCTAAACAGAGTTTGCTGTTACTCTGTTCCATTTCTATGAACTCTAAAATTCTTTTCTACGACCAATCTTTTAGCATCCCATCTTTCCCTATGCCTTACAAAACCCCAACTCTTTATTTATCCTCGATATAACTTTGAAGATTCCCTTCAGGTCTTTCAGAGGCCACCACCCTCTCCTCCTTTCCCTCTCTTGACTCCTTGGTGAACCAATTCAGCTCTGCACTAACCTCTCCACTTGGTCACTTATCTGATCACTTATCATGTGCCTTGCCAAACCCAACCCTGGAGTTCTCCCACTGTTTGAATCCTCTGCTCCTATTCACATGCTGGAATGGAACTGGAGAAAATACAATATGCTGCTGACTGGGTCTGTTACAAATTTGTACTTCCTACTCTCAGCTAGGCCCTCACTGCATCAAGATTACCTTTCTACTCCCCTTTAACTGATTTAGTATCCCACTGTCTACATTAACTGTTCCAAATCTTCTCATTTCTCCGCACGTATCTCAAGGCACTTCTTCCCCTGATCCTCTCCGTTGAGGACACTACCACATATTTCCCTGAAAAACTGAGGCTGTTTGCCAAGAGCTCCTTCATGTCTTCTCATCTCACATCACTCAAACATTTCTCCCCAACTATTTCTGCCTTCAGTACTTTATCATATGGAGAGGTAACTTTTTTCCTTGTCAAGGCCAACCCCTATCTTTGAACGTAACTTCTTTTATTTTCTCCAAAATGTTGTTCCTACTATCATCTCTATGATCTCTAATCTTTCCCTATTAGTTCCTTTCCAGCTACCTACAAACATGCCCATGTCTCTCCAACTTTAAAAATCCTCAACTTGAGTACTACAAGCCTAGAGTGCTTAATAAATGTTTCCTTCTTTCCGTTCTTCATTCTGACATTTCTGGCAAGTTATCACCTTGTATCTCTCCTCTTCTTCTCAGCTACTCCTTGAGAAAGCCATCTACACTAGATGTTTCCATTTTTACTTCTTCTCATCTCACTCTCTTAACCCTTTGAACTCTCATCCTTCAACTGAAACTACCCTCTCTAAAGTTACCAATACAATTACCAAATACAATAACCTTATCCTTCTTTCTGCAATATTTGATATGTTGACTACTTTCTCCTCCTGGATATTCTTTCCTATCTAGGTTTTTGTGATACTCCTCTCCCCTGGTTCTTATCCTACCTTTTCAATATCTTTTGCTGGATCTTTATCTAAGTCACACCCACTAACTGTGGCTCTGATCTGGGCCATCTTTTTTTTTTTCCCCATCTATATAATCTTAACCCTAAACCTGACCCTAATTCAAACCCTAAATGCCTCTGACCCTCATCTGATTGATTCCCAGATCTATACATCCAGTTCTTATTTCTCTCTTGAGTACTAGTCTAATATCACCAAATGCTTTTCGGATGTATTGAACCAGAGGTCTTCTCAGCATTTCAAACTCAACATTTCTAAAACAGAATTTACCTGTCCTTTCACCCTCCCGAGTACTGTCTGGGGCACTACCATTCTCCTATTCACCTTAGTGCCTCACTTTTACTCACCTCACACCTCCATTTTGTTGCCAAATCATGTCGTTTCTCTCTCCAAAACATTTCTCTTCTACGTTCCCTTCTCTCTACTCACACAGCCTCTCTGCTAGTTCAGCCTCCAATCACCTCTCACCTGGACTAGTGCAACAGCCTTCTAACTATTCTCCCTGCCTCAATTCTCTTTGGACTCCAAATTGTTCTCCCCTCAGCTACCACAGTGATTTTCTCAAAGCCCAGGTCTGACCACGTCCCTTTGCTATTCGATAAACTCCAGTGGCTCCCTATGACTTCCAGAGTCGAGAACTCCTCTGTTAGGCATTAAAGCTTTCATAACCTGACCCTTTCCTACTTTTCCAGTCTTTTCAGGCTTTATTTCCTTCTATGTACTCTACAGCTGGGCTAAAACGGTCCAAAATCTCACTTTCTGCAGGAGGCCTTTCCTAGTTTCCCCAGTTGCTAGTGCCTTCCCCTCTGAGATTTCTTCCCAGGTACTCTATATATCTTGTACACATCTAGTTATTTACATGTTACCCACCCCCGTTAGAGCACATACTCTTTGAAAGCAGAGACTGTTTGTGTTTTTCTTTGTAAATACTTAAAACAATGTTTTTTTGATGAGTTCATTTAATCTGGCCTATTCATTTTACATATGAAGAAAAACCACAGAGGTTAAGTGGTTTGCCCAAGGTCAGTGGTGGTAAACGACAGAGGTAGATTTTGAACCCAGGCCCTCTGTGTATAATGCACTTCTGCTATTATATTCAAATATAAGAAATCATGAGACTATTTCTCTCTCATAATGAAAGCTTTTCATTGTGTAACATTTGACTCCTAGAATACATATCTCTTTTATTTCCTGGGTTACAAAGGCTTTGATAAGTGACTGAGTCCTCTGTGTTTCGTTCTACTACATGTTCTCCCCCCCACTGCCCCTAGCCCTGAGTGTTTTAAATGAACCAACAATTTTCTTCTTTCCTTTGATTCACTTATTATATTCACAAGAGGAAAACGTTTCCCTCACAGTCTTCCCTCTCTTGGGTCTAAAATGATGTGCAGTTTGTCTCCCGGATGACAAAGAAAGATAATGTGGGCATTCCCAGATCTTTTCCTCTCTTTCCTCAGCTTTCCTTTTTGTCCTCTAGCTCTTGGTTAGTATGGAATGAGATCACACCATCCTCAAACCCAATAAACTACTCTCCGCTGGACAGTGTTGTTTTGCTCTTCCAGTTGCTTGGTTTCAGTCCCCAACCCCACTGGAGTCACCAAAGCATCAGCAGTGATGACTTTGTATTGTGTTCTTCCTGTGGTTCTGAATACTTTCTTTCTCAAAGCCAAACTTCCCCGTGGAGAAAAATCATAATCTCCCAGACAGTTTCACATAGCACTGGGTGACAGAAACAATAGCTCCTGGCTTGATAGTTGAGAACCTCTTGCAATAGGACAGGAGGAAAGCCAAAATATTTCTTGTTTAGGTATTCAGGTGGCAACATGATCAGAGATTCTTTGAATATGAACAGAATCTTGCTGGATAAAAGCATGGCGGTAAGAAAAGCCTCCCCATAGAAAAGATATTTCTAGGAGATCATTTCATGAGGAAGATGACAGGATTTACCGTGTCAGAATGAGTACGGAAGAGGATTAAGAAAAAGAAACGCTTACCCGAAAGAGCTCTGGGGATTGTTAAAAGGCTATCATGCACCAAGGGGTCATCAGCAGCATTAACCAGCATGAGCGGGACGTAAATCTGTGCAAGGAAAAATGAAGGTAAAACTCCTGTCTTCATGTACGGCCGTCATTGTTCTTGGGCGGCCAAACCCTGAAACTCGCTACTCAACACTTTCTGAAGAGAAAGTGAGTAAAGACCAGTATCTTTGCCCGTGATGAGTGTATACACATGCCAAGTCGGTAATACATGAATGATAAGCTTCATTGACTTGGAACGTGCATAAACAGGTTGAGAGTGACCTCTGCTAAATTTGTTAATAATATTAGCTGGAAGTGATACAACTAATATATTCATTCCACTACAAAAATACTTTGGGATACACAAAACAGGGCAATTTTATTACTTTTTTGTTAAATTTAACATATACTTTCAAAAAACTTTTATTTAACAGTTTCATATACAATCCTCTTTTCTATTCTTTTTAAAAATCAAGTCTTCCATTTCGGTTAAAAAACAAAACAAAACAAAAACATATGGGGAGATTATACTGGCAGCAGGTTGATGTGAAAAAAGATCTGGGAATTTAAGTTTTCTAAAAGCTAACTATTATTAGCCAACAATGTCACATGGCTGCTAAAAAACGAATTCAATTTTAGTTTGCATTCAAAAGCTGGGATTCTTAACTCTTTTTGTGTCATGGATCCTTTTGGTAATCTGGTGAAATTCATGGACCCCTTCTCAGAATAATGTTTTTAGGTGCGCAAAACAAAATACACAGGACTACAAAGGAATCCAATTATACTGAAATAAATTTTTTTTCATAAACTTCCTTGATATCTATCCATAGATCCCTCTTTCCTCCCTCCCCGCAGGTCTTTGGACCCCAGGGTAAGAACTCCTGCATATACTATTAAGACCATAGTACTGATGCCATTATAGCTCTGTGTTATCTAAACATGTCTGGGATACTGTGTTTAATTCTGGGTGCTACATTTTAAAAAATACAGGGTTTGGAAGGTGGCCCAGGATGATGAGGAATCTGCAAACCATCTCATGAGGAGCAGATTAATGAACTGAGGGGGACATAACAACTTTTTAAATATCTGAAGGGCTTTCCTGTAAGGGAGGTAGATATCTTCCATATAATTCTAGAAGGCACAAAACTAAGCAGCACAGTGTAGTGGAAGGATTGCTTGTATTTAGAGCCAGAGAACCTGGGTTCAAATCCCAGATCTGTCACTTAGTACTTGTGTGACCTTGGGTAAGACATTCAACCACTACGGTATTCAGTTTTCTCATCTGTAAGATAAGAGGGTTGGCCTAGGTCACCTCTGAAGTTTCTTCTCACTACAGATCTATGATCCAAATTAAGAGGAAAGCAGATCTCAGTGCAATATATGAAAGAAGTTTTTTAACAATTTGAATGTGCCAGTGATAAAGTGGGCTGCCATGTGAAGCATTAAGTGCTCCACGACTAGAGGTATTCTAGCAGAATCTGGACGATCATAACCAGAAATAACGTAAGGAGGTGTTTTTTTACTAGCTGGACTCCCAAGTCTTTTCTAATTCCAAGTCCAGGTTTCTTAGGTTTGGGGGCAATGCAAAAATAGTGTTATCATTTATAGTCTGTTCTAGTCACTCACCCTGTGCAGATATCTCATGCAGCTTTCTTCTTCATAATATTCTTTCAGAGAATTATAGCCATGGAACTTCCTAAGATATATCGAAGGAGGAAAAAAATGTAAGACAGGTATAGATACTTTTCTTCAGGCCTCAATTCTGGTCTGTTTTTATCTTTCTTCTAATTCCCAGATTCATTTACAAGAGCTAACATCTTTCCACGATTTTAATAAAGACCAACTGTTTGAGCCCAGACTGGTATGAAGCTAGACATCACTGAAGAGGCTAGGAAATTCAGAGGTTGCTAAGGCATTTTTTTGCAACAGAGGCTGTTCCAGCAGAGGACAGTCTTTCCACCTAGATTGTTGCAGGATGAGATGACATAAATTAGGGAGCGGGAGGTGGACATGGATGTTAAGCTCCAAATCCTGTTTACTTAGGAGGCAGTAATTAGGGATAGACTACTTTCTCTTCTAATTTTTAAAAATAGTATGACCTTTAGTAATAAGGATTATTATATGGTATAAGATGTTCATCTAATCCTAATTTCTATCAGCCTGTTTTTCAGTTTTCCTAGTAGTTTTTATCAAACAGGACGTTCTTTCCTAAGTAATTTGTTTTCTGGTTTATCAAGGTTCCATTATTTCTAATTCTCCCTTGTCTAGTATGTTCTGCTGATGTACCTCTCTAATTTCTTTTTTAACCAATAACAGATGGCTTTGATGACTGCTGCTTTATAATAAAAATTTGAGGTCTGGAAGTGCTATTCCCCCTTTATCCTTACCTCTCTGCATCATTTTCCTTGATATTCTAGATCTTCTAGCCAACCTAGCTTTCCAAAGCTAAAAACTGTCCCTATCTTAAATGGAGACAGTTAAAATCCATTTAACTTTTCTGTTCATGCTGAAAGGTTTCTTATCCCCTCTTTCCCTGACAAGGCCATTTTTTGCCTCATTTCTTACCTGGCCTTAATCACTGAAAGGGCGTTGCCTTAGACAAACTGAGCCCTGGGAAATACCTTAGCTTAAAAAGGCCAAGTTGCATCCAGGGCCATTTCTAGTAGTCCTGATCTATATCTTGCCACATTAGATTCTTATTATATTTTTATAGAGTTCTATAAAGTATCTCTACAATAATTTGATTGGTATAGTATTAAAGCTATAAATTAAATTTAGTAGTATTTATCATTTTTATTATGTTGGCATGGCCCAGCCCAAGCACTGAATATTCCTCCAGCTTTTTAAGTGGTTCTTTATTTTTTATTATTTTATTTTATTTTATTTTTTAGGCAATTGGGATTAAGTGACTTGCCCAGGATCACACAGCTAGTAAGTGTCAAGTGTTTGGTCTGAGGTCAGATTTGAACTCAGGTCCTCCTGACTTCAGGGCCAGTGCTCTATCCACTGCGCCACCTAGCTGCCCCTGGTTCTTTGTTTCTTTAAGGGGAATTTTGTAACTGAACACACACACACACAGACACACAGACACACACAGACACAGACACACACACACACTCTCAGAGTATTTTGTGCACTTTGGTGGATTGATCTCCAGATATTTCATGCATTTTGCATTTATCTGTAATGGGATTGATTTCCCTTCCTATTATTGCCTCTTGGATTCTGTTATTTACATAGAAATGCTCTAGATTTTTCAGGGCTTATTTAGTAGCCTGCAACTTTGCTGAAGTTATTAATTGTCTCAATTAGTATCTTTGTTGATTCCATTAGAATCTCCAAGTAAACCATCATAGGATAGACCACTTTAACAAAAATATAAAATGCTATGGGATGGACATCATAACAAATAACAGCCCTGACTTTCAAGTTTTAGAGGTCAGATTTGTCCTGCTTAAGGCTTAAGAATATGATACAGACCCAGAACATCCCTAGTTCAGACGATTCCTGGGAAACTAATTTTTTTCCAGTGATATTGAGGAGTTCAGATTTGATTTAAGAATGACAAAATGGACAATTTCAGAGAAACCTGGGAAGGCCTGTAAAAACTGATGCAGAATGAAGTGAGTAGAACCAGGAGAATAATGTATGCAGTAATTACATTATAAAGAAAAACTCTGAAAGACGTTAGAACTATGATCAATGCAATGATAAACTAAAATTCCAGAGACCCAAAGAGGAAGCATGTTATCTACCTCCTGACAGAGAGAAGATGGACTCAATATATTTTTGGACCTGGCCAATGAGAAAATTTGCTTTGCTAGACTATGCCTATTTGTTGCAAGGGTTTTATTTTTTTCTTTCTGTTCAGTTTTAACAGAAATAACAACAAAAAAGGATTTACTCTAAGGGAGGCTTGACTCAGTGTAGGAACTCCTTTGCCAACCTAGCTTTCCAAAGCTAAAAACTGTCCCTATCTTAAATGGAGACAGTTAAAATCCATTTAACTTTTCTGTTCATGCTGAAAGGTTTCTTATCCCCTCTTTCCCTGACAAGGCCATTTTCTGCCTCATTTCTTACCTGGCCTTAAATCACTGAAAGGGCGTTGCCTCAGACAAACTGAGCCCTGGGAAATACCTTAGCTTAAAAAGGCCAAGTTGCATCCAGGGCCATTTCCAGTAGTCCTGATCTATATCTTGCCACTGGACCCAAACGGTTCAAGAAAGAATGAGGTTGGTCACTTTACACAGTTCTGCCTCACTTAAATCCAATTCACTTGCAAGTCATGACATCACCTTCCTGATGTCATTGGTCCTCTTTGAGAACAAAGGATAAACAACAGGACACCCTCCTAAGGCTAGTGGCTTAATAGATATCATTGGTGCAAAAAGGTCATTATTGTCATAAGAATCAGAAAAGGCTTTATTCTCCAGGGATGATATTTACCTATGACTTAACGCTAGCTTGCTTCTGTTCACGCCTAAAGCTCTCTTGACGTTAAATAGAACCTTTGAAGTTATAAAAAAAGTTGAGGAGGCAACCTCACCTTTCTCTGCTAGAGCTAATTTCATCCAGCAACTGATGCTATCTTAGAAGGAAGTTATTCTTAGACAGCAAAGCTCTTGCACTATACATACCTCATCACATTGTCATCAATTTGCATAAGGGATGTTGCTGTGTACAATCTGCTCAAGTCAGTATCCTCAAGGCTTTGAGGTTTCTTAACATTGTTTCCAAACAGAACTTGCCTGGAATAAAAATGAAAAAGGACACAACTTCAGGATAAAAACTGAAGGAGCATGCAATGGCAAAGGGGCCTACCCTGCTCAAAGATAATCTGGAAGAGTGAGACTTTGCCAAAGTGTCTATATGTCAATTTGAAATAGATCCCTGTAGCCCTCAGAGTCTGCCAGTGAATGAGCTCAGATTGTTGGGTTGTGAGCAGAGGGAGGTAAGCTGAGACCTTCTGGCCCTTTCAGAGACAAAGATAAGCTCTGTGGAGTGGGTGGAGGCAGTCCAGACAAGGCTAAAACATTTGGAACTGAGACAGTGCCAAACCTTGCAGAACTCTCTTCCTCTCACCCCAGAGCAGGATATTTGTGGAATCTGCTCTGAAGGGAGTGCCAGGCAGCAGGCTGGCTCCATGTGCAGGTAGCACTGGCCCACTGTTGTCAGTGGCATGGCAGCAAACTGGTATTACCACCTCAAGGAGAGTGTCTTCTCCTTTCTGAGTTGGTTCCTCCTCTTAACGAGGAAGGCAATTAGCTTATTCAACAACGTAGTTCCCTTTACAGAAGAGATGCTAAAAGATTAACAAAAAGGAAAATGAGGGCACTCTCACCAGACAAGCCCCAATGAGTAGTATTTATATTTCATCTCTGTAACAGCTGTACATCATGCTGCAGTATTTAACAACAGCTCTGCTCTCCCCTGCGAGACCAAAGGTGGGCAGCGTTTGCTTTGGTGCCCTACCCTAAAGCAGGAATTATATCCAATTGGAAGTAAGTTGTTTGGCACCTTTACAAACCCACTACAGAACTGGAACAGACTTTTTCAGCTTTTTAAAGTTCACTTTGTGAGGGGACTATATGCTGTGTAATTATATGCAATATAATTCACATTTTAAAAATTCTTTAAGTTGTCAAATATTTGGTTTTCCATATTCAAGAAAAGTATATGCACCCCAAAATTTACCGGGTGAGCTAATGCAGCACACACTGGAATTATCCTATATAGAAGGTTCATCAACCTAATGATTAGCAGAAAACTACCTTTCAGATCTTGGTTGGTAGGGCTGAGTCCTTATCTCCCCAAAAAGAGATATTTCACAAAGTTTAACTTCCGGTGGCCACTGTGTTGGACATTTACAGGGCAAAACAAAGCAGCAACGGCATCCATGTCTCACGAATTCGTATCTGGGATGAGGAACAAAAAGTCTCTTCCCCGTCTATTGCCTATTTTATGTAAGGATCAAAGAAGCTATGATAGAATGTTGTTCAGTTGTGTCTGACTTTTTGTGACTCCATTAGGGGTTTTCTTGACAAAAATATTGGAGTGGTTTACCATTTCCTTCTCCAGCTCATTTTACAGATGAGGAAATTGAGGCAAACAGGGTTAAGTGATTTGTCCAGGGTCACACAACTAATATATGTCTGAGGCCACATTTGAACTCAGGAAGATGAGTCTTCCTAATTCCAAGCACTCTATCTACTCTGCCACCTAGCTGCCCCAGCTATACTAGAATATAGCAGCCTAAAACATACAGATTACAGATGATAGTACAAGGAGACCAAATTTTTTTTTCTAATGGTTAATTTAAATTAAAAAATAAACATTTAACAAAAGCAAATTGATAGTTAAGTATTTATTTACTTTTGTTGTTATTTTTAGGTTAGCAAAAAAAAAATCATTAAATAAAACACCTATGGGGATAAAAAAAAAAGTCTTGTTTTTGTAACCTCCAGAAACTGACAATCTTGTTGAAGAGACAGGCCTAGAACTTCTGAGGCAATAACAAGTGACGTGGCAGCCTACGATAAGCATACTGCAGAAAGCGGACTGGACATAGAATCAGAAGACCTGGGATCAAACCCTGAGTCTGCTACTTCCTCCCCATGGGCTTTGGGCTATCATTTCACTCCTCTGGGACCAAACTTCCTCATCAGTCACCAGTTACAGCAAGAGGCTGAACCCTTAGGGGTTAACATTTCTAAGGTTTCTTGGAGTTCTAAATCTTATTATCTTCTAAGTGGTACATATGGGTTGCTTTATACACACCTCTTTTGTTCCTCATTACAGCCTTCTAAGGCAGGGAAATAATTGTGATATACAGAACAAAAGATGTCAACAGAACTTGGGGCTTTTTGTGTGTGTGTGATGAAGCTTCAGAGGGCAGATGTTGGGGAATAGTAGTAAAACCAGAGTAATGTTTTGCATACAGTAAGCATTTAAGCAATTAATAAAACATTTGCTGCATACTGTTGGATCAACAGGTAGACCCTGATTATGGAAGGCCTTAAATCTAGGTAGATGAGATGAAAGTGGAGGGGGCAGGGCAGGGGCCGAGCATTCAAGTTTTCTTGAGCAACTGAATTGACATAATTCAAATAGTATTTAAGTGAGAGCAATAAATATGGCAGAGGCATGTTTTGAGTGGCTATTTTATTAATACATTCTGTGATCAGTTTTGTGAATACATTCTTTAAAATGCTAACAGTCTTTATGATATATAGTTAAAGTATGATGTAAGAGAGCCATTCCCTTCCTGGATTTACTTAAAGGTAGAAAAAAAAAATCTGACCAGCTTTTGGTGGTTGAGGAAAATGTAATTTCTAACAAAGGAAAAATGCAATGATTAGGCCAGCAGGAACACCTGAGACTGTGTCTAAGCAGGCCATTCAGACCATTTGATGTTGTAGAAATGAGGGTCCAGAGCCTCTTAATAGCTCCTATCATACTAGACAGCAAATGACTATGAGCCCCATGAGAAGGAACGAAGGAAGGGCAATGGTACCTGTGAGAAAGAATGATTTTCTTCATGTTGTCAGCCATGAGGAAGTTGTAAAATCTTCGGCACTGATCCCACTGCATAAAGGTTTCCTGTGCCCTATACCAAGCCACAAAATAACAGTTAGAAAGGATGAAAGAAAGGCTCAGAAACGAGAGGTAGTCAGGCAAAGATAATAAGACAGAGATTCTTTCATTGTAATGAGATGCTTAAAACAGGCAGCAGAAGCTTTTAAGGTTGCTGACTTTGGCTTTTGGAAAAGAGGATGTTGACTGACATTGCCCAAACCATCGATTTTAGAATAACACACTGAGTGATCATGCTATTACTGGCAAAGATTACAGCAGGAAGAAGCTGCTCTGGCGGCCGAGACATCTCGTTTGGTCAATGTCACTCACTGGGGCTCCACTTCAACTGCTTGTAAACCTGTTAGCCATGCCAGAAAGTAATATCATCAATGTGACAGTAAAAATCATTATTCTAACATTAGGGTTGCCTTCCACCCTGCAAATAGGTTCTCTAGTATGACTGGTATTTTAATAATGAGTGTGTATGCATATATTTTACATTTGAAAAATGTTCTTTTGGCCATATTAAAAAGGCATAGGGAAGGCATTTTTTTTTTGTAACAACTGAATTTTCATTTTTCTGGTTTCATTACTCACAAAATTAGTGTGACCCCAAATTGATAATCTTTCTTATGACTAGTCTTAGAATTTTGGGGCAGGGGGTGAGAAAATAGAAATGAA
Source organism: Phascolarctos cinereus (assembly GCF_003287225.1). Taxonomy (NCBI): domain Eukaryota; kingdom Metazoa; phylum Chordata; class Mammalia; order Diprotodontia; family Phascolarctidae; genus Phascolarctos; species Phascolarctos cinereus. The sequence goes on from NW_027555736.1 coordinate 119,733,320, forward strand.
ATTAAAATGAGAAAATCCTTTCCAGGCATGACTAGCAGGGAATTAGTGCTGAACAGAGCTTCCCCCTGCCATGCTAGTGCCATCCCATCCAAAATTACCTTGTGTCTGCTTTCTGTGTGTTTTATATGTATCTATATGTATATATGCCGTCTGCCTTTGAACATAAGTCCTCTGAGGGAAAGTACTGTTTTGCCTTTGTCTTTGTATCCCCCATGCTTAGCAGTTAAGTGCTGAATAAATTCTTGTTGATTATTGGTGTGTGTGTGTAAGGAACTGCCAGCCTTCCTTCTATAAATATTCAGTTGCCAGATTTGTACGCCTGTATGAAGTGAGGGTACGTTTTGACAAGCCAATAGCAGCTGCTTCACAGACTAGCTAGGAAGATTATTCCTCATAGACCTCTACTTAATGCCTCCTTTCCACCAGCATAAGTCATAGAACCAACTGCTTACTGAGTCTGAATTAATAAAATCCCTTCATTGTTGTTCTAATGTCATGAATGTCAAGAGGCTCAATTTCACAATGTTTATTAATATATTAACTTAGCTGTCACATATTTCTCCTAACACCCTTAAAGAAACTTTATTTTCATCTTCCAAATAATGGAGTGAGGCATATGGGTGATATGAATCTTTTTTCAACTAATTAATTAATTAATCAATAGTTTTCAACATTCACTTCCACGACAAGAGTCCTTCAAACCCCAGTGATTTGAAAAAATAATTTCCTTCCAAATTGCCTCAATTTCATTTAGGGGTTAGCAAACTTTCCCCATGAAATGATGTTAAAAATGACAATGAGAAATGAAATATTTTTCAGATTTAATGAGTGGAGAAATTGTTGTATGATACTAGTTAGAGCTCACTGTTAAGAATGTTAGTGACACAAAGGTCAAGAGGCCCTAAGGGCTGTAAGCTCTGCACAAACCAGAGCCGAAGAAAGTGAAAAGTTCAACAAGAATCCACAGCAGAACCAAAGCTGTAGGAACTGAACATGTTAACAGGCCCTTGGGCCCCTTCCTTTGGACCCAAGGGGCCAGTCAGGCAATTTCCCCACATGCCTAAGCAATGAACAGCAACTTGCTTCCTTTGCCAGCTCACACCCCTTGACTCTCAGACAACCTGTCCAGAAATTAGACTGCCTCTCTAGGACAATTCTCTTCCATTCTTTCTGCCTGTACCTTGACATGGGGGGAGGAGGAGGTAGGAAGATATGTGTGAAGATGGAGCGTTTGGGACTAAAATTGGATATGTGTACTAAAGTGACTTAGTAACAAAATAAATTATCTGAAGAGCTTTGGCCCCTGTTAGGTAGTTAAGGTTTGATCAAGTGTTGCCATAAGATGCTTATTTTAATGTTTTCACGTTGATTATCTATGGCAAATATGTATTCCCAAACTAGGTTTCTCTTGTCAACTGTCATATTTCTGGGCCATCTTCCCTCATCATCAGGTGATATATAGTTAAGCAATGAATGACCTGTCTAATCAAAAAGACTATAATAAATAAAATACCTGTCTAATCAAAAGTAACAACCATAATAATGATGCTACACACGTGCGCGCGCGCACACACACACACACACACACACACTCTCTTCCCTAAAACCCTCCAAACCATGTGGTCTACAGCCAACTCAATATATTTGAATTATGTATCACTTTATTCACATGACTACTCTCTTTCATCAAAGTCAAGAGTTGGCCCAACTTTGTAATTCAAGTTGAAGACATCTAAGATATAGGGAGAAGTAATCTCAATAAAAACAGCTGTTCAAAATGCAATAAAGTAAGCCCTCACTACCATTTTCAGTGATGCTAAGGCAGCAATCTGTGCTGTATTACTAGAAATGCAGTTAATAATATAGAACCACACTTATCTTGTTTCTACGTGTCCAGATCTTCATTTGGACTGTTTAACAGGACTGGAAATAGTAGTAGGAAAACGGGAGAATGAAACTAAAACTCAGTAGCAAAGAGGAGAATGTAGTTGAATGCAGATAAGAAAGCACCAGGAAAGGAGAGTGGGGACCAGTCAAGGGAACTCTGGACTCTCTGGATGTTTCCATATCCAGATTACTTCTGGTCCTGAGATACCTGGATGGATGTACAATGGTTCCATTGTACATTGCACTGAGAGGATTTTCCTAGTGGGAAGTACTGTATTATTAATAGCACCTTATATTTGAATAACATTGATTTTTCAAAGCTTCTTTATATTTAGTATCCTCTCTATAATCCTGTGAACTAGTGAGAGGAGGAATAATTTCTTACTGATGAAAAACCAAGGTAGAGCAAGACTAATGATTTTCTTACCACAAACAGCAAGAATGCTGTCTCTGCCAATGACTAAAGACAATTGATTTTCCTACATTTGTGCCTTAATTTTTCACATCTGTAAAATCCATAGGCTTATCTCTATTTTCCATCTGTCCTTTCTTCTCCTCTCTGGAGTGTTGTGAGAAAAAAATACAATTCTTTATTATGTACTTTGAGCTCCCCAGGGAAAAGGTTGCTATAAACTACTTTCCTATATTGTAAACTATCTGAAGGAAAGGACCTGGTTTCCCATCTTTACAGCATTAAGTACAGGACTTGTACTTTTAAAAAGTCTGATTACTTCATAAACCACGAATTCTAAATTTGTGATAAGGCTAGGTTAAAGTTCATCTCTTCTCAACAAACTTAATGAGAGCACAAATACTTGAGAACAAACTTTTTAAGTATCCTCAAGTACTATTTACATTAAAGGTGATCCCAGGAGTAACCTCTAAAGCTCTATTAGCCTAATATGAGTTACCTTTTTGTATTTAAAAAAAAAAAGCCTCTCTTTCAGACATTCTGCAGATTCAGGCTGCCCTTTCTCCAGGCCTTAAATCCAGGACTTTTGACTTTTAAATCTCATGTTTTTTCTACTGCATAGTACTGCCACTCATCTAAATTCTATTCAAAGGCCTACATGTAGTGTTATCAAACCCATTTAGTAGGCAATATAACCACACTTGATGGGGATTCTTAATGTGCATTTGATAATTCATGTATTGTTCTTTAAAAGGGTCTTGGGTTCCCACAAGGCAATGCAGAGCCAGGCCCTGCTCCAAGTTGTTAATGCTTCTCACTACCAACCTGTACCTCTTTTTTCCCTTTGTCTCATTTCCTCTTGGAATCTTCTCCTAATTAATTACAACCTGGCTGATCATTCCTGTACCCTTCATCCTCTCAGTACTCATTGACCGTTGGCTGTCCAAATCATAGACTGTCCCTTTCAGTATAATCTGCACACAAAGGGTGCTCAATAAAAAGGTTGTTTTATATTGATAGTGGTTTTGTAGTTACTGCCTGATGTCACAAAGAGACTATTAGGAGTCTTCTCTGAAAAGATGTCCAGAACTGTTGAAATGTTCTGTAAACCTGTTTTGCCTGCTAAGAGACCATGGGGCTTTCCCACCTTCCAGCTCGTAGGTCAGATTCTTAGAAGTAAAGAACTAGCATGAGATGGAGTATATTGCATTTGCATGACCAGTTCTCTCACTTACCTTTGGGACCTGCCAGTTGCTAAATGGATGAAACTTCCACTCAGATGTCTTTAGACACACAGGCTCAAACAACTAATTAAATCAAGGATTAGTTTGACCACACAAATTCCCCTGGCTTAGGCAGCAGCTGCTTATGCCGAGAAATTATCTCAAACAGCATGAGATAGATCACGTGGTTTTTAGTAATTTGTACTGTCTCTTCATTGGTGTAACCCATAATAAAACATGAAGTCATTCAATAGCCACTAGCTTCTGCTGATTAGAGGAAGCAGGCAGCTGGTTCCTCTCTGCTCCTCCTATTTCCTTTTGCCACAGGAAGGGTACACTAATGGGCTTAGGTGACAAATGATGGAAGTCACCACCCAAACAGTTCTCCAGATTCAACTATGAGTGATTTATTATAAGAAACCCAGTGATTTCAGAAGCATGTCAGCCCTCTCCGCTCAACTTTGTTTTTGTTTTTTGCTTTTTGGTGAGGTGATAGGGGTTAAGTGCCTTGCCCAGGGTCACAAAGCTAGTAAGTGTCAAGTGTCTGAGGCAGGAACTTGGGTCCTCCTGATTCCAAGGCCAGAACTCTATCTACTCTGCCGCCTAGGGGCCCCTCCCCACTCAACTTTGGCAAAAAGGATGGGAGGAGGAATGAAAGGTCACAATAATGTTGGCCACTTTCAAGCCCTAGCAGAAAGGGCAGGTTCGGGGCTGTCAGATAATGCCATGGACAGAGTGCTGGACTTGAGTCAGGAAGACCCAGATCCAAATCCTGCCTCAGACATATGCTGAGGGGACAGGTCATCTGACTAAGGCAAATCTAGACAGAATGATCTAAGACTCAGCTTCTTCATTTGTAAATGGGGATAATAATTTTGTACCACTAGTTAAAAGGTCAAATGGCTTTTGAGAGGCTCAAATGAAAATGTATTTGCAAGCACTGCACAAATGAAAGGCAGTTTGAGTGGAGTGGTAAGAGTATTGGTCTGTTTATCTCATGAAGTTGATGTGGGAATGAATGAAATAAATAAAATACGTGAAGCACTTTGCATCTCTGGAGAAGGGGCTAAATACATGTAGCTACAAAATTTATAGCTCTTCATCATATTACAGACTTTGTACTTTTGTTTCCCCATCTGACACACAAACACTGGTCATAAAGGGCCTCATGGCATGCTCTTGACCCCAGTAGAGGGAGCCAGTGTAGCAAAATGAAAGGAGGTTTCCAGTCAGGAGATGAAATCCTTGCAGATGTTTCTGGTCTTTTTCTTTAAAACAACAACAAACATTTTTGTCTTCTCCTAATGAATATTTTGCTGGTGCTTTGAATGTCAAGTTGATGCATATGTCTCCTCAATTTAGACAGGTTATGTTTATGGATAAAATAATGGAGGCCAGGCCCTTCTGGGTATATATAGTAAAGTCAATTAGACATAAAACTTAAGACGCCCCTGGCTTTACTAATTTCAAAGCTGGCTGGTTTCTAACCTATCACTTCCTATCTCCATGACTGAACTAAAGCATAATCATGCAACACAATGTTAGGCTTCAGAAAATCAAGGAAAAATCTAAATTCAGGATGGTGGAACCCATATTAGGATGGTCTCTAAAGTAGAATACCTCATTTACTGAGCATCATTCAGAAAAGCGGTATTCTAATATGTACATTTTCCAGAGAGCTGACTTACTCCTTTTTGTCCAAATCTTATTCACTAAAAAAAATGTATTAAGTACCTATACTTTATATAAGGGCATATTACTTTAACTACATTTGATGAAAATTTAGGCAAAATGTTATGATACACATTAAAGCAGTCTTAAACAGGGAAGGCAGAACTTTTATTTGATGACATAGGATGATTATTGTGGAAAAAATTATCATGTTGTAAAGAAAGGCTAGGAGAAATCAGTATCTGGATAGTAATAGCTAATATTTTGAATAGCCTTTTCAGCATATAAAACACTTTGTAACTTTAAAGAATACAGTTTTGTTTCCACATTCTTAGTCTATCACTTGTGAGCTAAAAATAATCTTGATTAGAAACATCTCCAGCAAAACCAAGAGCAAAAAATATTTACTTTCTGGCTGATTTCATAGTTTTGCTTAGTTGTATTTTTGTTTGTTTGTTATTTTTTTTTGGTGGGGTAGAGGGAAGAGTGGGAGAGGGAAGGGGTGGGAATTCCAACAGAAGAAAGAGAGAGAGAGGTAGTCTAAGAACAATGGACTAGGAGACAGGAGACCTTGGTCCAATTGCTGGTTCTCAGTCACTACCTAGATGTGTGACTATGAGAAAAACATCTCTGGGGCTTTAGTTTTCTATAAAAATGAGACTATTAGGTTACATGGTCTCCAAGATCCTGTTCAACTCTAAAATTCTGATTTTATGAAGAACCAAAAAGTTTCAGTCCAATTCTCTCAATTTATAAGCACTTTCCAGGCTGTAGGACTGGAGCTCAGAAAGTCTTAGAGATGGAAGTCTGTTCCCAGGCCTTTTAAAATGTATTCAGGAATTAATCTGAAGCTATCATGATGTTGATAGCTCTGTATAAGGTCTGGCCTTGGAGTGCACTGATCTCTCTGTCACTACTTCCCAGACTGCTGTTGCACCACACATGAAAACTGATCCTGGGAGTCTAAGATTCCTCTCACTACTAGAGAATTCTCTAAGACTAGATTTAGGTTATATAGTAAGAGATTACACTTTGGGCTAATAATACCTTAGTGTGCTCACTGACAAGGCCTATTATCAGTACAGGAAAACAATGAGGATCACATCAGGAATTCCTGTTGTTTTTTAAAAACCTATCTCCAAGGAGGATGGACAATAAAATAAGGCTTAAACTGAAGCCTAAGGCTTTTAGGTAAAGCAACAAAAGATTTGCTAATCATTAGATTAATATGCTAATATTAGAAGGACTAGGCCCATCAAATGACTGCAAAATTTGCTTGGTCCTTCAAGGTACTATAAATTTCAGCCATCTAACACTGGAACATTATACTAAAGGAGATTTTTGGTAATCCTTCATCAGCAGCTCTTTAAAAACAGGACCCAACTGTAATGGGTTCATGAGTTTACAGAACTCATTAATCCAAAGGCAGTGTAGGCATGCAAATGGATTAAAATGCACATGGAAAAGTATTCAAAGGTTATGAAAGCTGAAACCATAAAATGTCAATAAAGAAAAGCTGAAAAATTCTTAATCCTTAAGGCAAGTGAGGGAGAATATGCTTTCTCATGGCTAGGCCAACCACGATCTAAATCTGGCAGCTGTGATACATCTGGAATGGCAGTGACTGTGTATGCTTTTCTGCTAATCTTTTCTCTTCCCTAGTTACAGAGTGAAAAGACCAGATCATTTAGGATGCTGATAGTTATATCTTAGCTCTTGAGCCACATGTGGCTCTTTTACAAACAAACTGGGATTCTCTACATTTCTAGGGGATGATATGTGATTCTCCAAGGACACAGGGAGTCTTCTGGCTGTTTCGTCCTTCACAAATATTGGTCTAGAGATACAGAAATATGAATAGCACTGATTTATTTTTCTCACAGCAAGAAGACAAGGACATATGCTAAAGAACCCAATCTAGTAGCAAAACATGGTTTATCAAAGACCCAGAATTTTCTGCCTAATCTTGGATTGATTTTCCCTGGAAGAAATGATGACACAGGGGCAGGTAGGTGGCACAGTGAATAGAGCTCTGGCCTTGAAGTCAGGAGGACCTGAGTTCAAATCTAGCTTCAGACACATAACACTTACTAGCTGTGTGACCCTGGGCAAGTCACTTAACCCCGACTGCCTCAGCAAAAAAAAGGGGAAAAAAAAGGAAAAAAAAAAGAAATGATGATAGAAAAACAGAAGAATATACGTACCTTAATGCACTGTATCCTTGACATACACTGACACAGCAAAGTACTCTTTCTTGATTTGCCTGGGTTTCACCCAGGTATTTACACACGATGTTTCCACCCAGACTAAAGCCCACTACAACCAGTTGGGTCTGGGGATAAGTCTTCTTGATGTAGCTCACCATGGCTCCAAATTCCCAGGTACAGCCTAAAAGTAGAGACCAGTCCACAAATCAGTTATGATAGAATGGATATGCAAAACACACTTTTGTTGGAAGTTTTCCAGTGAGGGGGAACCCACTACCTCCTAAAATAACCTATTTCACCTCTGGATAGCTCTAGTTCTTAGGACGTTTTTTTCTCACATTAAGCCTTTATGAGCCCTTTTAGAACCTCTATCCATGGCTGCCAGTTCTGCCATCTGGGACTAAACAGAACAAATCAAATCCTTCTTCCATCCTGGTTGCTCTTCTCTGGATATGCTCCAACTTAACAATATTCGTCCTAAAATGTGGCAGCAAACACTGAACACAAAACTACAGATGTAGGCTGCTCAAGGCAGAGTACAAAGGGAAGATCATTTCCCTGGTCTTGAACCACCTGCTCCTCTTAATTTAGACCGCAGGGGGCATTCATGGCTACTGTGTAACACTATTGACTCATACTGAGCTTGTAGTCCACTCAATCCTCCAGATCTTTTTCAGGCAAACTGCTATTGAGACATGCTTCCCTGTCTCGTACTTGTGATTTTTATTTTTTGAACCACTGATATCCCTGTTAAACACAACTTTGTTCTTTCACATTACAGCCTTGAGAGCAACTCAACAGAAGGTAAGATATTGGAAAAATGATGCCCTATTTTTTTTTTGACAGAAATTCTTAGCTATTAAAGGACTACTTAGGCACTAGTGTCTCTAAGCTCACCTCTAGGTTGTGGATCAAACAAACACTAGTCTAACACTCTTTTTAAAGGTAAATTAAGGGAGATCTGCTCCATTTTCAATCACCAGAAAAGAATGTTCAGGTCACACATATAAACACATACAAAAGTGAGTACAAAATCTGTTGGGTTTTCATGGTGTTGAGAAAAGTATGAAGCTGACGCGCTATTTGCAGGGTCTACTTAGAGAGGATGGGAACAACAGAGGATCTTTAATCCAGAGGGAAGGCAGAGACGTTCTGTACACTTAGGATAAAATGTTCTCTGTCATATGGTGGTAACAAGCAGAGGGAAACAAACCAATTCATTAATCCAGAAGAGATGCTTCTGACAAAAAGCATGTTTGCACCCCATTCCTACCAAGAAAGATGACATCAGCTTGCATCCACATAGGTCATCAGCTAGATAATTTCTCAACAGCTTCTTTAACAAGAGGAAGTCAATTACTATACACCGAAGAAGAACTCTGAACCCCTCTAAGTCCCCAGGTTTGCCTCTGTGGGAATGCAGGTTAAAAAAAAAAAGCACAGGAAGACACTGGGATTAGGGGAGGAGGTAATGGAGAGAGATGCATAAGAAAGCATAAGAAAACTACTGATTTGTGGTGGAGGGCCAGACTTGTTGGTTGGCAAAAACTCAGGAATTTTAACCTAACTGAGCCAGCTAAGCAGCTCATATTACAAAAGAGAAGGCTGAAGGTAAGACCACCTTTTGTTTCTCTTAAATATATGCCTCCCTTTTGCAGCAAGAACTCAGCATCTGGCTACAGGACGCACGCTGAGCCTATTGGGTCAGGCCTTAAATAACTGATTTATCTGCTTTTTTGAATTTGAAACCTATGCTACAAGCTTCCCATCTGGGCAGCTGATTCTATCAGCACTAGAGTCAGATACTTAGAGTCAACCACATCTGGGTACACACTCACTCCTGAATACCAAAGCAAATATTTTTTGCCCAGAAAGGATCTTCAGGATAGCATGAGGTTATCGTCTCTGACCTTCAGATCTCTTTTGGGGAGGCATCCTCTTGATAAGCCCTCAAAAGAATGGTAAAATTACTTGATTTTACTCCTTCCACTGAGGCAGACCAAAAACCCCATGGTGCCATAGGAGTTGATTTTTGTGAGTTGCTATAGCTGAAAAAATGAAACACTTAGTGACAAACTTTCTGGTGATGAGCTTCCTCAAAAGTTAGCTAGGTTGACCTTTGGGCAATACCTGGAATTCCCTTTTCTCAACATTGCCCAGTACCCTCCCCATCTCTGCCTTACCTGTCCCTAGCAGTAGATGGATACAACAGCCTGGAGGGAGCTTAGGGTTATAGCTTTTAGGAGTTAGACTGGGAAGGACCTCACTAATCATCCAATTCATACCTCATTTTATCTTTATTTTATTTATTTATTTTGTGAGGCAACGGGGGTTAAGTGACTTGTTCAGGGTCACACAGCTAGTAAGTGTCAAGTGTCTGATCTGAGGCTGGATTTGAACTCAGGTCCTCCTGACTCCAGGGCTAGAGCTCTATCCACCGCGCCACCTAGTTGCCCCTTATGCCTCATTTTAAAAATAAGGAAACTGTGGCTAAGAAAGTTAAATGATTTGTCAGGATCATACCATAGCAGAGCCAGGATTCTAAACCAGGTCTTCTTCTGTCTCCAAAACCAATGCTCTTTCCACTAAAGCACACTGCCACCCACACTGGTTTTGCTTTCTTCCAGAATAGCTGAAGCATCTTCCCCCAAATCAACCTCTCTGTAGGGGAGTTATTAGCTTACAACAGCACTGCCTATATCAGGGAATACAATTTTCTGACTGCACCCACCTTTTTATCAGGTGTGTCTCTTTCCATTCCACCAAATATCCAACAAATCATCATCTATTTATTCATCTTCTAGTAATCTTGAGGTTTCAACTATAGGGTAGAGTGATCTAGAAAGAACCATAGTGACTAGAGGGTTGCTTTAGAAATCAGGAAGACCTGCCTGGGGAGTTTAAGTCCTATGTTTGACTCCAAATAGCTGTTTGACCATAAGCAAGGTACTCAGTATTCCAGGCAACTGTCTCTGGCTTTCCGTTACATACAAAGTTGTAGATCTGCACCCAGTGAGGAAATTTACACCATAGTTTGCTAGAGCAGTGTAGTCATAAGACCCAGCTGAAAAGAAAACAAACCCCAACTAAAATGAAGTTCAGATCTGAGTGCTGCTCTTTAGGTTTCTGTTTCCTCCTCCGTAAAGTGAGGGGGTTGGACTAGATGACCCTTGAAGTCCTTTCCATTTTTAGATATTACATCCTAATGTCATTAAAACTAGAGACTAATTAATTATGATCTAAGACAAGTATGGAGATGTCACTAAGGTTGCTACAAAATTGATTTGCTACGGTACCAAGGAATAGTTACAGTGAAGCTAATTATACAGGTACTTTGGGATTGACAATTGAATTAAATTGAAACACATCTCATCTGAGAAATGGACCAGTTCAGTTTGTCTCCTGGCACACTGTCAGAGCTGCTTTCCAAAAACCTAATGTCTCCTAGGTACTGGGAAAACAGTCATACAATGGACCTTACACAGTTCCAACTCAGAGTCTTTCTCATGTGGGTAGATATTTCTTCCCAGGTTCACAAGCTGTTGTAAGTTAATGGGATGCTACAGGTTTCAGTGACTTGGAGGAGCTCATACCTCAAACAAGTGGGACCTATTTCCTTGGATTATTCCACTGCAAGTAATACAAATGTCAAAGAGACTCTAATCTACTTTCCAGCATGAGAGAAATTCTTAATGAGATTCTACATATTTAATCCTTATGGGACTAGCATTGGTGGCACTGCTCAGATATCTAATCTAATGCTACGGTAATAGAAATGAAATATAGGGCACTGACTATAGCCTTGCACAAAGAGCTGATTATTACCACTCAACACTTGAGGGCCAACAATGCTCAGAACAGAAAGATGAATGATTCATAGCTAATGTCCCACCTACTGGGACATTAAAAAAAAAAAGGCCCTCCAGGCAAAATCTGCTTGTGATCCACTTCATTTTAGAAGAGTTTTCCCAAATGGGGCCAACAGGACTGAGAAGTTCAACATCCAGGATAGTGAAATAAGAACATAGATTAAATTATATGGGTAAAAACAGAAATGGCATGATAAAACAGGAAAAGCAGGTCCAGGTTCTGATGCTTACTGGTTGTGATCCTTGTTAAGTTAGATTCTTTGACTCTCAATTTCCTCATCTGCGAAATGGGGATAATAATACTTGTAATACTCATACCCAGTTTAGTGGACAGTGTGCTGGGCCTGGAGTCAAGAAGACCTGAGTTCAAATGTGGCCTCAGACACTTACTAATTGTGTGACTCTGGGCAAGTCACTTAACTTCTGTTTGCCTTAATTCACTGGAGAAGGAAATGGCAAAACTGCTCCAGAAACTTTGCCAAGAAAACCCCATGGGCAGTACTGGCACGCTATATGATCAATGGGTCATGAAGAGTCAGACACTACTATTTATACCTCTCAGGGTGGTTATGAGTGGGGTGGTCTGTAAATCTAGAAGTGCTATGTAAAAGTGAGTTCTGATGTACAAGGATATATATCTCCACAGTCAAGTGGTTATACTGTTGGTGTTGGGAAGCAGCATAAGACAACAGAAAGAATGATGGATGTGGAGTTAGAAGACATGGGTTCAAATCCTAGCTCTGTCAATTGCTAGCTGCAAGATCTTGACAAGATCACTTAACCTCCTGGGACTCAATTTCTTCATCTGTAAAATGAGTTGGGGCTCTGTAGTCCCTTTTAGCTCTCATGATCTATGATCCTAGGTGTATGTATATATGTATATATGTATGTATGTATGTATATACATGTATATACAGGAGCACTTAATACATGTTTATTGAATGAATAAATGTGTTATAGGCATGTGCTTACATACTTAAGCATATACCCATGTATATATATGTAAACATATATACACACATATATGTATATGGAAGCCAAAGAGTTTTTATGAGAGACGGGAAGAGAAGATAAATATACTTCCCTGTCAAGTTGAAGATCTGGAAAATTAAGATGTTGAAAATAACAACATGGATTCATTCAGGTGGGTGGAAGCTCTGGAAGCCTTTTGTCATTCCCAGAGTAAAAATACATGAGTCACTATTAGGTCATGTCTACTAGCTATAGGGGAGTTGCCATAAGACTGAATAATTCAGTTAGAAAATAGCTATAGAAACAAAAAAAATCCCAGACTCAAAGTATAATTATTGTCACATCAGAGGAAATGGCATTTCGCAGAAGCAAATCTATACGCTTAGAGTTTCCATTTTGTTTTGTTCCTCCAGGACAATGACATTCAAGGGACTTGGAGGACAGTACTGCCTTCAGGGATGTGAAGGCCTTCAGACTGTAAACTGTACCTACAGGGTTGTTGAGTTTGACTCTTCCCCAAATCTAATGCTTTTTTGGAAGGGGGCATGTTTTCATTTGTACCTGAGAGTTGTGAGACAGAAGAAGTTGAAGGGGGCTTATCCAAAGGGAATGATAAGCTAGTTCAGGGAGCTGACAGACTGAAGGCTGCATTTACAGTCATGACTAGTTTAAATAAATCCCTATGATGCTCCCACTGTTACAGGAAACTGGGTAGAAATTATTGTTTTTTTCTTGAGAATTTTAAAGAGAGAGGGAAAACTATGGAAATCACAGCTGATGTTGAGCTTTAGAGTATCACAGATCTTGAAAAGAGAAGGGGCCTATCATAGGCTCATTAATTGTTTGCATTTTAACTATGGGAACAGTATTACGATCCCCACTCTAACATGTTAGTGTTCAAGGGTATTGAGATGTTGTTCTCAGAGTGGCTTTGGATACTCTGGGGCCAAAATCTGGAGTACAAGAAAATGTTTGTGGTACACATAGCCTGTGCATGTTATGTGCATATACAGATTTGGTAAGAGAAACCAAGTGGTAGTTTTGAATATCTAGTTGGGGGGAGTTAAGTATCATAGGCAGAATTGGGAAAGAAAAGTAATTGAAATCTACAAAAAAATACAAAAGCCAGTAAGATAAATCTTTGTCAACTGAATTAGACATAAAATGAACAATCCCATTTCCTGGGTCATTTCTTCTCTCAGTCATGTTCCCCTCTTCATTCAACTTCTGGTTTCCATTCCTACTGGATCCTTATGATCATTAATATCTTCATTTTCTACATGAAATCAGATATTTCTACCCACTAGGTACCCTTTCCATCTCTGCTTCCATTCCAGTGCAAGAAAAAAAAAATCACTCACCTCTAGGCCAGATAGCTAAAGAGAATGGGCTGAAGGATTTAATCTATTATCTTTTGCTTCCTCAGACTACAATTCCAAGGGGGAAAAATCTCCTTATTCAAATACCACACCCATAAAAATAAAAGCAGAATTAATACTCTGGAGGACAATTTCCCAAGGTCTGTTTTTTCTCTCAAGTCTCAGCAGACCAGCAGCAGCTGGGCTACTTTGAGCTGAATTTGTTTCCATGGGCCACCTAATAAATTTCTCCAGCTTTGCCTGCAACTTCTTCCCTTCTTTTTCTAAAGCTCATCCCCTACACGTGAAGAAGGCTACTCATCTCAAAAATCCATCAAGGATTTGATGAAAGGAATGCCAGAATAGCTTAGATTTCATCCCACCCCATGCTTACTAACTAGTGGGACCAATCCATTCCTCTAAGGGAAGGCTAGAAAGCAGTGGACTTGGGATCAGGTTTCTATCTCTTAGAGAAGTAAGACTGGGTTCAGTCGACTAGCATTAGCTTGCGAAGGAAAAGTCTCCTCTCCAAGATCCAGGGGAGAAGGTAACTTTAATTGTGGGCCTAGGGAAGTGGACAGATAGTTTAGTTTTAGGGGTGGGTGAGTCAGAGGTTCAGGTGTATGCTTGTGTATGCCGTTAGTGGGGGGCAGCGTGTGTTTGTTTCAGCCCCTTCAGTTCAGCTCAGGGAAGATGTTAAGGTTTGAGGAGTTTGGGCATGCTGGTGCTACATACATCCAGGGACTCTTCTGGTGGGGACTATGAGCAGCAGCCTGATATAATTCATCTAGACTGTCCCTTCACAAGTAATCGTATGTTATCATATCGGGCCAAGTATAGGTGCCAACCCTGAAACGAAACCTCTCTGAAAGGAAAACAGTATCTGAGTAAACAAACACGGATTATAGGCCATATCAGGCTTGATACAAGCCACACTGTGCGAGGAGAAGTTGAATCATAAGATCATAGATTTCAAGCTAGAAGAGACCTTCCAGGCCATCCGGTTGAATCCCTTTACTTCAGAGATGAGAAAACTGAGGTCCAGAGAAGGGAAATGATTTGCTCAAAGCCATACAGGCAATAAGGGGGCAGAGGCTAGTATCTGAAGTCACCAACCATCTGAGATTTTTTTAAAAACCCATTTACAAAGGGAAAGGCAAGAAACAGAAGACAAATACCAAAGTGTGGCACAGTCCTGTCAGGATTACATCAGGAGTGCTTACACTTGGTAAGAGGGAGACAGACAGGAGTGCAAGGCTGCTGCTAGGGGAAGCTGAGCATGACCAAACTTTTCAAAAGCAATATGGGAGAAAAGAAGGCAATCAAGGAAACAGTAGGGCTGCTGCTCAGGCTAGAAGGGACTATGGTAACTGCCTAGGAAAAGAAGATAGAGCTATTTAATTCTCACTTTGCTTCTGTTTTCTCTGCCAAGGAGAATGATCTCTGGCCCGGAAAAGAGAGAACCAAAATGGCTAAAAATCAATATGAACATCATAAGGGAGAGCCGAGCCTTGCTACACTGAATCAGTTCAAGTCATCTGCTCCAGAGAAACTATATCCTAGGTTATACTGAAAGAAATGGCTGACATATTTGCTGAGCCCTTGTCAATGATCTTTGACATATCACAGAGAACAGGAGAGATGCCACCAGACTGGAAAAGGGCAAATGCTGCCCAATCTTCAAAAAAGAGAAGAGAATGGAGTATGGAAAGTATAGGTCTGTAGGTCTGAGTTTTGGCTCTTGGCAAAATTCTAGAACATATTATTAAAGGGGGTAGATATCCAGAGAGGAAGCAGTGATTACAAAAGGTCAGTGTGGTTTCATCAAGATCAAGTCATGCCAAATTAAATTTTTTTTAAAAGAATTACTTAATTGGTAGGATCCACATTTTGGCAAATGTCTGCTGAACTCTCTCCTGCTACGCTTGTGGAAAACATGGAGAGATTTGGGCTAAACAATAGTGCAATGAAGAGGATTTGGAATTGTTTGAATGATTGTACCCAAAGAGTGGTCACTGGAGGGAAAGCTCCAACAGGGCAGCCTTAGGGATCTGTGTTTGACCCTCTGATGGATAACATTTTATCAATGACTTGCATTTATCAATATATAGGTGACATGCTTATCAAATTTTCAGAATGACACAAAGCTAGTGGAATGATACTGCATTATAGAGTCAGGATTCAAAAAGATCTTGAAAGCCTAGAACACTGGGTCAAATAGAAAATGATAAAATTTAATAAGAGTTGAATCTAAATGTTACAGTTGGACTCAAAAAAGTCAACTTCACATGTACAAGGTGAGGGAGGCATAGTTAGATGGCAATTTTTCTGAAAAGGATCTGGAGGTTTTAGTGGACCAGAAATTCAAATATGAGTCAATAATAGGAGATGGCAACCAGTGGGGCTAATGCAATGTCGGGTTGCATTAACAAAGGCATAACGTCAAGGCCAGGGAGGCAATAGTTCAGCTATCCTTTGCCCTGGTCAGGCTACATCTGAAGCCTTGTTTTCAGTTCTAGGCACCACACTTTAAGAAGGACACTGATAAGCGATAAGTTGGAGGGTGGTGGGCCGAGGGCAACCAAAATATTGAAGGGCCTTGAGTTCATACCACTTGAGGATCACTTGAGGCTTGCAGAAGAAAACTTAGAGTGAGATATGACAGCTGTCTTTAGGTATCTGAAGAAGGACTGGATTTCTTTTGCTTGTCTTCAAAGCCCTAGGACTGGACCAATAGGTAGAAGTTACAGATACAAATTAAGGTTCCACGTAGGGAAAATCTTCCTAACAATTAAACCTACACAGAAATGCATTGGGTCGTGTTTGGGTTCCCCTTCACCTGAGGTCTTCAAGCAAAGGTTGGATGAGCACTTGGTTGATGGATAGTAAAGAATGTTTACTGCAGTATTGATTGGACAAGACTGTTCCTTCCAACCCTGATAGTTTGTGATTCTGTTACAACACTAAACTCAGCCTCTTTTCACCGTACCTTCCTGTTGTTGTATAACTGGTTCCAGCCAGCTAAGCAGAGGACAGGTAAGAGATAGATAAGCATAGCTCATGCTTATCCCCTTGGAGTCCTTGCTATAAACCAAAACTGGCAGGAATCAACAGGCCAGACTCCATTAAAATGCCTAAGATACTAAGATGATAGTAAATCTGTTCATGATTTATTCATCTGCCTTAAAAAAAAAAAAGGATTATGTTTGGGAAATAGACTGAGAGGTCAAGGCAGTGTAGCAGTTCCTAAAATATCCTTTTGCAGTAACTTAGAATAAGATTCCCTTTCAAATCACATTAGTGATTTGAATAATGGCCTAAATTGTAGGATTCCCCCTCCTTCTTCCCTCTCCCCCTGCCTTTTTAAAAAAATGATTAAAACACCACTGTTCTTGAAGGTCATAGAGCTTTATTGGTTTTGTAGAAGAGATCCCTAAAGTAGGAGAAAGAAAATTCAAGGAGAATTCTCCAAAAAAGTCTAGTACTATGCTTGATAGGAGGCTGAAAAGACCCTCCAGCTGCCAGAACAGAACACTGCCCTCCTGACTACCTCTTGTCAACTCTCCGGCCTTGCCAGCACCTAAGTGCTTAGAAATGAGATTAGTAATACCATTCAAATCCTTGCAGAGCACCTACATTAGCTTGATATTTTGGTCAGAGATGGGTACTGCTAAGTACTTAATAGGCTCAGAGTCTTAAGGGAAGTCAGGTTATATTTTTATCCCTTTCAACATGATACATAAGGAAAGACAAACCTCACTTCCCAGTTCCTTGAATCTAGACCAAACCTAGAAACCCTCTGGTCACAGCTGACATGTACAGTGACATCTTGCTTTCCCATTCCTAAAACTATCGAGGTTTTAAAGACAATTTAAGAAATCCAGATCCAATTACCCTAATAATCCACAATCCGGTTTACTGTTAACTTCTTCAGCTCATGGATGTCTCTCAGCTCATCTTTGCCGCTCACCAGAATATTAGACTATTTACATAAGGCATTTGGAGGGAAAAAAGAAAGTAGAACACATTCTTTATTTTACTAGACCTTTTTCAGGGCCACTGATAGGAAATGCTGTATATTCCAAACACTGTCCAAGGTTTTAAAAACAAGACAAATTAAGCCAACATATCTGTGCTGCTTCACTGTTCCTATGAAAAGCTGTTATTTATTTTTAAAAAAATTTCAATTAAATTTTCTCACATTTTCACAGTGTCCTTTTGTAGGCAAGTGACCAATCTCATCTGGATGTTATTGAGATTTATACCTACTTGGTCCTGACATGACATTGTACATAATTTATTTTTTCTTTGCTTTAATGATGGTTTTGGAAATGACACTGCAGTGGGTCTATTACTCATCTTGAGTTTTAGACTTTATTTTTAGACTAATTCAATTGCTTAGATCATACAAAATGGGTTTTGGACCCACTATCCAATTCACAGAAATGATAAAAATCAAGGAGCAGCCTGGCTGAAGGAAGTTAAGCAATTAATTATCTAGGAGATCAGGTTGAGTGAGTGCTATTTCAAAAATTAACTGAAGCAAACCAACACTCCTACCAACAAATTCAAGGGATTAAAAAGAATGGAGAAGCTTCACAGTCTGCCCTGGAGAGGTATGACCCAAGCATGGTAGCAGCAGAATCTACCAGGATAAAAATAGTGAAGGCCTCGCTACCAGAAGATGTGTTCTAGTGGTTTGTTGCTGATGTTCAGCCATTCAGTCATGACCCCAGTCATTCTTTATGACCCCTGTGGACCACAGCATGCCACGGTGTTTTCTTGGCATAGGTACTAGAGTGGTTTACCATTTCCTTCTCCAGTGGATTGAGGCAAACAGAGGTTAAGGGACTTACCCAGAGTTGCATAGCTAGTAAGTGTTTGAGGCTAGTTTTGCACTCAAGTCTTTCTGACTCTAGGCCCATTGCTCTATCCACTGAGCCACCAAGCTGCATCCTTCTAGTGGTTTATCACCAGTCAAAACTCAGTTAAGCAGAAACTCAGAGCAGGTGCCTGTTTTGGCTGGCATGGGAATATGGGTTAGGAAACATAAAACCAAAAAAAAGAGGAGGAAGTAAATATTTTCCTTTCCCTCCCTTTAAATTCCATCTTCTAATCCCTGGTCTCTAGTACAGAGTAAATTTTTTTTTTTATGGGTTAAGCCCTTATTATAGCACACATGATCATCTCGGATGGCTACTCAATGTGACACTTGAAAATGTTTATAGATACTCAGTTGTGTCAGGCTGTAGACCATATCTTGATTTTTTAAGTAAGTTGGTAATTTCTTCTTATTACAAAATAACTGAGAACAAGATTACAGTGAAGGTGTGATTGCAAGGATACTATCCCTTATAGCAGAAAACTTTGCCCAACGACCTGTAAATATTGGGTTTTTTTTTTAAGGGCAACTCTTAGAGGTAAACTTAACTGAAAAATATTAACTGTGTTAAAGATCATTAGCATCTAAAACCACCTTGTTCATTTTAGTTGTTTTTAAAAGCATTTGGGGCTGCTTAATCACTCTGCCTGAAGTCATTTTGATACCTTTTTGCCTTAAATCTTATCAGAATATACTCAAGATTATGGTGGGATTTTTCCCCCATACCATCCTACAAGTAAAAGTAGTGGCAGAAGAATTCTATAAAGCTAAAAGATATGACTCCAAATGTTTAATTTTTTTCCCTATTCTTTCTTCCAATGGAGGACTAATATCCGAAATACACAGTACATTTTATAAATATTTTCACAATGAGCTTGTGCCATAAGGACAATCAATCAATTAACAAGCAAATATTTATTAAGTACTCATTACACATGAGGTACTATGCTAAACACTGGGATAGAAATACAAGCAAAGATAAAGACAGTTTCTGCCCTCAAAGAGCTTGCATTCTAACAGGGGAGAACAATACAAGAAAGGAGAGTTGAAGAGTGGGGATAGGGGAGAAGGAAACACCTGCTAGGTGGCATGGTAGCTAAGTCCAGAGAATCAGGGATGGCTGGTCTGAGACTGCAAAATGCAGATTCTGGGAATAAAAATATACCACAACATGAGGACATGTTTTCAAATCTCTCTCTTACAGAAACAAACTACTAAAATATCATGCTAGTCAACTTAGGGGCATGCAAAGCAGATTCTGGGAAGAATGAGAGGAAGGGACTGAAAAAGCAGAGTCAGGAAGCAGCTGAGGCATTGTGTAAACAGGAAGGCATCCAAGGCCCAAGACCTTTCTTGAGACATATCACATTAAACCTACCACTGTAGGTGAGACAGTGTACCACAGCATGCAGAGAGATGACTTCAGAGCTGGAAAGACCCGAGTTCAAATTCTGCCTCTGGGCAAATCACTTAACCTCTCAGTACCCTAGGCAATTCTCTAAAATGGTAATTTATGGACAAGCTGTCAATCTGCATTAATAGAGTGTTTCCATACCACAAGTTCCCCATATTGATGAAACTATAAGTCCATATCAAACAGAAAAACTATTATACTTATTTTTGTAAATCTGATCTTTCCTGATAGACTATAAGATCTCTGAAGGCAAGGATGATGTCTTGTTCATCTCTGTACAACCTATTAATACAATGAACAGTGTCATGAGCATAACAGTTCCTTAGATTAAGAGCTGGAAGGGAACTCAGAAGTTATTTTAGTTTAAGACCCTCATTTTACAGATGGGAAAACTAAGACCACAGATGTTAAGTGATCTGCATAAGTTCATATGGGAAGGAAGGGAATAAACACTTATTAAGTGCCTACTATGTGCCAGGAACTGTCCCAGGTGCTGGGGATACAAATACAATGAATGAAACAATCCCTACTCCGAAAGAGCTGACATTCTAATTGAGATTATCTAGGGGCAGAAGGGATCAGAGCCTTTTAAAACTTGGTCCTATGAGGCAAAACTAGGAATAAGGCAAAGAGATGGATGCTAGCTCAGTCTGGGGATAGGGAAGTGAGGGGAAGGGGAAGGGGAAGGAGAACGTAATAATTAATGTTCTGGAAAAGTGGAATAGGCAGATTTCTGAGACAGTTAACTCTCCCTAGGGTCACAGACTTAGAACTTAAAAGGATAGCATGAGTTTGACACCCTAATTTCACAGATGAGGAAACTAATGACCAGTGAGATTAAGTGACTGGTTCAAGGTCATATAGGTATTAAGTCACATTATTGGGATTTGAACTATCTCCTGAAATGTCAAGCTGAAAGTGGATAATAGTATTTCCGTCTGCCTGTCCCTCCCCTCGACCACCCAGCCATACATATTATTTGATTTTCACAAGCCTGTGAGGGGGATACTATTAAGTATTCTTCTTTTAAGGACGAGAACACTGAGATTTGGCTGATTATTTATCAGGGGTTGTGTGGAGAGATTCCTAATCAGATGTAAGTTTGACTAGATAATCTCTGAGAAACCTTTACCTTTGAACTCTTGAGAGTCTATGATTCTGTGGTCTTAAAGGTCTTTTATTTGCAGGTTTTGATTTGTTCCAAAGGAGTTTTGGGGAGCTCAGATCAAATGGGGACACAGTCACCATTTTCATTTTGCCTCAAATGTGGTCAGGAGCTTCCTAGGTTCAAGCGGTTCTCTGCCAAGGTGGCAGTTGATAATGTAATCCCTTAGAAATTTTATCCTGGACCTAAATATCTGGCTCTGGGCCATGACTGATTTTGCAATAAGCCATGGGTAGTGCAAAACAAGCTAGAATTTTGGCCTTTGGTTTTTGCTATAGGTTAGTAAGCTCCATTACAGGGTGTGAACTCTACTTTTTTAATGGTGGCCATTAAAAGTGAAGGGAAAACTAAGCTATAGTCATGAGGATGGAGTAGGAAGGCAAGTTTAAAGATCTCTTTAAGCAGCTACTTATAATGCACTGCCCATTTGTCCTGATCCTCTCCCAAACACTGCAATTTCTCTGGCTATGAAAGTCAGAAATCAATAAAGAGATACTCTTATCTATTGGTCTATAATGTATCTCTACTGCTGCTATTGCACAGGTTAGAATGGCAAGGAGAACCAGAGCAGAAGGAGAACCAGAGTAGTCATACTTAACATGTTTTTGCCCTTACCATAAGTAAACATTCGAGGAGATGTCAACTCAATATTGGGTAGTGCACCCAGGTGGTTCAGCACAGCACATCGATATCCATTTTTCTGGGCATAGTCAACAAAGGTTCGGATGTACTGCTTCTCACTATGGTTGGCAATTCCAGGACAGATGACCATTGTGACATCGTCTACAAGTTGAAGAAAGACATTCAAAGAGACCAGATCAATGATGATATACTAAATGGAAAAGCTAAAATCCAATTTTGTCAGGAAATGGGAGGGTCTCCTTAGTTCCCAATCAAACAAAAGTTTTCATCCCCTTGCTTTAGACAGAATTTAATTCCAAATATCTTAGAAGGAGAAACTCTCCAAATGTTTTAGCCTATGAATGTATTAAAATAATATTACCTACTTTTTACTGTATAGTGCTTTATAATTTAAACTTCACATATCATATATGTACACATATATGTACTGTGCACATATATATGTGTACACACACACACACGCACGCACACACACACACACACACACACACACACACACACACACACACACACTTTTTGGTAGGGCAGGCCAGGTAAATAATATTACTTTCAATTTGCCAATGAGGAAACTGAGGTTCACATAAGTGACTTGCCCACTGTCACAAAGCTTGTTAAGTAGTAGAATTGAAACTTGAAAGTAGATCTTCTCTTTCAACTATACTGTCCTCCCTCTCCACATGAGCAAGTTGTTAACTCTTTCATTATGGAAATGCTGCCCCATTGGACTAGCAACACAGGCCTTGTTTCTTAAATCTGACAAGAATTCTTTCCAAAAGTCCATAAGAGCTGTTTCTTCTAGCAGAGCTTTTTCTGGGATCTGTATATTGACAATTCCCTTGAATCATCTTCATCCTTTCCTAGGAATTAATGGCTTGGAAATATAAGCATTTTTAAAGGAATAAGTCATAACCAAACTGTTAGTATTTCTCATTTTTCCTACCCCCTCACTGCTGGTTTTTTCTTGGCAAAGCAGGCTGGCTAAACCAAATTCTGTTCTTTAAGCAGAAAGTAAAATAAGGTAGGAAATAAAAATATACCACAACACGAGAACAAGCTTTCAAATTTCTCTCTTAGAGAAACAAACTACTAAAATATCATGCTAGTGAACTTATGGGCATGCAAAGCAAGCTTTTAAAATGTGGAATCTGAAGCAAAGCTTCCTTTTCACTAACAAGGTTGATAATTCTAGAGAATTTCAATGACCTGAAGCTTTGGTACATTTGCTGTAATTTTCAATCTTAAATATTATAAGCATCCATGACAGAGTCTAGAGTATAGGGCATACAAATGTCATTCTAAGACATGAGAGCATATATTCACGAGTATCAGTCTTTCTAAAAGAAAAAAAAACATTCACAAAGGCTGCCACAATAATTAGAGGGAACACATGAAAATCAGGTGTCTAGAGATAGGAGCTATCGACTGACAGCAGAAAGAGTATTCAAAATACATGACTTTTTTTGCAGGTTTGCCTAGGGCTGGCCCTGCCCTCATACTTCTATTCACTCATCAAGTCATACCCCCCCCTTGTTTCTCTGAACATCTATTTGGCTTACATGTAGCTCTTTTATTTGTAGGACTCAGAAAAAGGCAAATTGCTCTATATGCGTTGAAGTAGAATGGATACATATACACACATTAACATGTGGCTATCTTTATATGGGAGGAGATATTAGGAGATGCATGTATCTATGGGTATATATATCAGGTATATAAGGTTACTGGCACATATTAAGGTCAGGTAGAAATAAGGTCAAGAGTATGATATGAATGGTCCTGCTCATAAAATTATAGAGCCAGGAGGAATCTCTGAGATTATATACACAGGTGAGAAAACTCATTAAGTGACTTAAGAAAGGTCACATAATAACCAGTTTAGGCAAGGTGGGGATTAGAGCCCAGGTCCAGGCCTGTGTTCTTTCTAGGATGCCATGCTGCTTTTCGTAGTCATTGCTCCATCTCTACTAATGAATGCCAATATAAGCTCCTTAACAATTCATATAGGAAAACTTTTTGGACTTTCATAACACTATTTGAAAAGTTTTAGTACTTATATAGTGTACTTGCATATGCTTATATAGTGTATACATACACACACACATATTTACAACAAGTGATTTTTAATCATTTTTAGGATTCCTCATATAATCCTGGAGACTTGTTCCTTAGCTTCTCTACCACAATATTTTTCATAAGAGACTTTTAGTTTGTAATTATAGACTGCCTAGTAGGATATGTCAAAGTATTTTTTCTTGTTCAATAGTCCATTCTTTCCAAGTAAGGACACAACCAACCAAACCGACTTGGCTTACCTCCAATGCAATGTTCAGCCAAAGGTTCAAAGAGGTCAAAGGTGGAAGTAGCTCCATCTGACATGGTGATGAACTTTCGGTGGCCATAAGGATGAGGTGACCTCACCCTTCCCATTTTCCCATACAAAGCAGTCTGGATGTGTCCACTCTTCCCCCATATCAAGGGTGGAATATATCTAAGGAGGAAAAAATATTGAGGATTACTTTTCCCCTACATATAAGCTTTCAAAAGTCTTCAAGAACACTAACCTTGTAACCTATTTTGATAACATTGGGGAAAACTCTGTGTACTGAACACAATTATATAAGATAAAAAAAATCTTAAGACACACAGCATATTGTACTTTAGCTTCAAAGTAGCTTTAGAATCTCCACCACGATCTGCACGTATGGCAAATGTGAGTGTTTTAAATAATTCACAAGAGTACAAGTCCACAGATTTAGAATCACAAGGACCCTAAGAAGCCACGGAGTCCGATCCCTCATTTTACAAGGATTTTTTTTTAAATTATGTTTTTTACATTTTACAAGGAGACCAATTGACTTGTCCAAGATCTCACACACACACACACACACACACACACACACAGAGAAAGTAAGTGGCAGTAAACTAGGATCTGATCCCCGGGCCTCTGACTCCACATCCCAAATTCTTTCTACTGTACCACCCTGTCTCTTGGCATTTTTATCAAGAAGAAGTTAAAAAGCATAAATATTTCTATGGACACATCACTGTGCTAACCCTAAATTTTATGTCTATATTGTAAGTCCAAAGCAGACAATAACTAACAACAAGTTCCGAAGCTAGAAGCCTGCTTAGAATTTTATTGCAAAGGATAATGACTAAGCTCAGGCAAGGCACAGTGCCTTCACACGACTGTCATTACATGAAAACACTGAACTGGGCAGGTTCCTGACAGGAAATATAAAAAATATATTGTTAGATTATGTCTTGCTGATGATTGTTAATGAATGGAATAAATGAAGGTATAAATGAATAGATCGGAACTTGTAATTATTAACAACAAAAAACTGAAATAAATGACTTTGCTAGTAGTAGTTTTTCCCTGTTAGAGCAATTAGCTGGAGTTTGGTTTTCAGGGCATGCCACCCAGGTGAGGCACAGCATGAGACGTGCATTTGCAGATGTGGTCAATGTGTTGAATTGTTTTATTGATTGTATTTAGGACTGCATTAGTGAAGGAGATGCAGCAAGGAACAGAACAAAAAAGGAGTTCACGATGGGGGTACACAAAAACATGGCAATTTTGTTACTACTGTGTTAAATTTAAATACACTAAAAAAACTTTAAAAGTACATAACAGATTCAATTTCATGTACAAACCTTTTTTGTATACTGAAATGTTCAGTTTTTGTTGATGATTGTTAAGTTCATAATGAGAAAGAAAAATCTAAAAAAATTTGTTCCTTAGAGTACAGAATCATAATATTTTATAGCTGAAAGTGTCCTCAGCATGCATCTAATCCAACTTCTTCATTTTATAGATGGGAAAATTGAGGCATGGAGAAGTGACTCATTTAGACCAAATCATAAAGCTAATGAGGGGCAGAACATGGAATCCATGTTTCTTAACCCCAATTCTGTGCTCTTCCCACTATGAAAGTTCAGTTGTCTAACGTAAAGTTATTTGTATTCCATTCCATGCAGGGCGTTTATTAACAGTCAAAAATGAGATCTGTTAAGTCATGTCTGTGGTTTCCTTCAAAACCATATTCAAAATAAACCTCTCTAAGCAGCTCTTTTTAAAGTAACCTGACCCTATTTTGTTCATGCCTTTATTCTGCACCCACTAGTATCTGGAAAAGCTATAACTAGGAATTTTTATAAGTGGGACAAGTACCACAAATGAAGCTGGGGGCCAGTCTAGTGAGTGACAGATGTAAGGGACCCAGGCCAAGTGGGGAAGAGGAAGCACCATCTGATAGGCTCCTATTTTAACTAATTATTCTTGTTAACTAGATGGTAAATCTTGTGTCTATGATATTGAAAGCCTTCAAGTACTGTAAGTGCCCTTTAAATAATTCAGCAGGACAAAGCCCTGGTAGCCCTTTACTATTTATGGCTCTGATACTTGGCATGTTATTTTCTACCAAATTAATAAATATTTGTTCATGTATTGTTTTATGTGTTCTTAAAGTCATGTTTGTATGTTTGTGTGTACCTAGAAAGTAAATAGAAAACTTGGAACTTCGTAAATTATTTTTAGTAATGATAGAAGTACTAATAATATCTGACATTTATAAAGCACCTTGCGGTTTACAAACTATTTTACCTAAGTTCTTCTTTATGTGTTATGACAGTCCTCTGAGATAGGCAACCTAAATGTAATTAACTATCACAGTGGCTAGCTAGTCCAGCACAATGCAATTCAATTCAATTAATATTCATTGGGTACCATAGCAGGCTTGTGGTCAATGCTTTTTGAATTATTCATTCCCTCCCTCCTTCAGTAAACAAAATGTTCAAAAAATAAAGTTGAGCACCTACTGAACTTGTTGACTACCTGCAAAAGCAAACTGAAGACTGAACAGGATATAGAGGTTAATCAGGTCTCTGCCCACTGGACTTACAATTAACACCTGGCTTTAATTACAAAATCACAGAACTTGAAGGATTTTGGAAGATGACGTGATATATCTTATGGTTTTTGGGTTTTTTGGGGGGTGCAGACAGGAGAGTGTCTAAATCACTCTGGAAAATAGTTATCCTCTTTTAAAAGAACTTCAGGGATGGAGATTTCATAACTGCTCTAAGCAGCTCTTAAATTATTTACCACCACCACTCTGCAAACTGGCTAATTTTTCTCAATACTAAGAATCCATTTTATCATTAAAGGGAAGCAGCATGGTGCAAAGCAAATAGAAACTCCATTCAGTATTGGGAAATCTGGGTTCTGGTCCTAGTTCTGCTACTAAGTAGTAATGTTACCTCAGGCAAATTTCTGAACCTCTCTGGTCCTTGGTTTTTCCTATAAAATGATAGGGCTAGCTAGCCTAAATGACTTCTAGGGTTAGAATTCTGTAATTTTCTTCTGTTATGGGTTTCTAAGATAACATAGTAGGCAAGTTAGAAACTTAAAATCCCATATACCAGGCAGTATTGTATAGTCACTATCCCTCAAACACACCTACTTCCATGCCTTTGCTTACTCTATTCAGAATGTTCTCATTACGTATTTCCATCTGTCTCTCTCTTACCTATTTTCCAAAGCCTAACTGGAGTTCCACCTCTTCTGCGGAGCTTAATCACTCTTGTCTCTAACATGTGTGGCCCCTTAAGTGTTTGCATCACTCACATGACAGCAAAATATAGGAATGCTGAAACTTACATGATTTCAATTGATAGCACCCTAAGCTATGGTTTTCTCATGGAAACAATAATAATGATTATAATATTACCCAGCATTTACATAGCACTTAAAGATTTACAGAACACTTTTAAAAATTATTTTTTAATTCTGAGCTTAAGCATCAAAAAAAGAACATTTCCATACAAACAACAGCCTACACAAAGGGGTTACATATGAAACTGTGAATCTCCATTTCACATCACTTGTTTTTAAAAAAGTGAATAATTCATGTGCTGCTTTAAAAACTGTCTAGCATGTAGGTGCTTCCTTTCGTTTCTTCTGTGCATTTTAAAAACGTTTCAATGACCCTCCTTTTTGCCTGGCCTTACTATTTCCTTTTGGAGTTCCTTTAACGAAGTGATTGGTGGATTCACATAATGTCTCTGTACCCCTAGAGTGCCCACTGTAATGTCTTGCACTTAGTAGACACTCACCAAATAGATTCTGATTGAAAATAAAGAGTGATTGGGACTTCATAGCATCAGCATTTCAATTTTGTGTTTCTGAGGCTGATAGCCAGCACTCTCACTATCAATTTGTTGAGTTCTAAAAAGGTATGGTGAATGTTTTATAGGGGGCCAATGATGTTAGGGTAGAAGAAAATGGTAATGTTCCATAGATTTGCAAAACTATTCCATAAATTTTTTCACCAAAAGTTCTCAGTAGTAGGACTTTTTGTGGTAGCAAAAACCTGGAAACAGAATGGACACTCATGAATTGGGGAATAGCTGAACAAACTGTGGCATATGAATGTAATCAAATAAGAAATGATGAATAGAAGGAATTCAGAAAGACAAAGCCCTGTTTAACTGAAGCTGCCAGAGGCAGTGTTTAAAGCACTAAAAGGAATCAGCACAACTACAGTATAGTCGGTCCTCTGTTATGGAATAATATGTAACCTTGTACAAATCACTTACAACTTTTTGTGCCTTAGTTTCCTCATCTGCAAAATAGGATAATCAGTGTGTTACTTTATCCAGGAAAGGACTCTGAACATAAAAAAAAAAGACAATAAAGTTTTGTTTAATTGAATGGAAGGTTAACACCACCAATTTCCTAGTTAAGGTACTATTGCTCATTGGGGAGAGGTATTTCATAAAACACAAGGTAGTATTTAAAATAGTAATGTTAAGAAAAAAATCCCTCAAATTGACGTTTGGTCATAATTTCAAGAATCCTACTACTTGTTGCCTCCCTCCAACCCCTCATTTTCCACCTCCCAAACCCCACAAAGCACCAGAGAATATTGACCTTCAGTTAGTGCTGGGCAAGTTTTTTTGTTTGTTTTTCCCCCTCAGAGAATGATCCTTTATATTACTGTTGGGGCAATGGAATCTACAATGACTCAGAGAAAAGAATGCACACACCCCACTGACTCATCCAGCAAGAACCTTCATTCAAGTGCTTAGTTGCTGAGATAAGAGAAGACTGTCCAGGGTAAAACGAAGACGGTTAATGAAATTTTAAGAAATAAAAATCCAAAAGTAAAGAATGAAAGAAACACATTAAAGAAAATGGAAACCTTGCACTTGTTATAATGCAAGTATAGCTTCCTAATTTTTATATTAGGAAGGTATACTGGGTCTAAGAAACAAATCAAGTAATTCTTCCAATCTGAGGCTCCTACGACACTATATCCTAGTAGAAGGAAAGTCTAGTTGCTAGACTGGGTGAAGACAAAGAAGAGAAACATGGCCACGCTTTTATTGCTAACCCTTGTCACCTAGAAAAAACGCTGCTAATGATATATCATGAGACTATTGTCTCAAAAAGCTCAGCTGCATTTTATCTGACTTATGGGGCAGTAGGTTTCTGGGTATGGGAATATAAATATTCAGTTCTTTTGGGCAAAAGTCAACTTACTAATTAGAAGTTTTAAAACCATAGAAACATAGGGTAAGAAAATGGACAGATCTTACAGTATTTCTCTACTACTTATTTTAAAAAATCCTATTTGTCTATACTTCTACACAGTATGAAAGTAAAGTGAATTTTGGAGAGCTGCACAAAGATAATCTAGAAACAATTACTACTACTTCTGTTGCTTTCAGGAAGCCTCTTCACTCCCTCTTTTTAATACTAGAACACTTATTATATTTTGCAAATTAATTAATTAGTTTTTCATTTTCAGCATTCACTTTTGTAAGATTTTGACTTCTAAATTTCCCCCCCATCCTCAATGTGGCATGCAATCTGATACAGGCTATACATGTACAATCATATTAAATATATTTCTACATTAGTCATGTTGTGAAAGAAAAATCAGAACAAAAGAAAAAACTAAGAGAAGAAAAAAAACCCAACAAAAAAAGAACAAATAGTATGCTTCAATCTGCATTCAGACTCCATAGTCCTGTCTCTGGATGTGGATAGCATTTTCTATCATGAGTCTTTTGGAATTGTCTTAGATAATTGTATTACTATGAACAATGTTGCTATTACTATGTATAATGTTCTCGTGGTTCTGCTCATTTCACTGAGCATCAGTTCATGTAAGTCTTTCCAGGTTTTTCTGAAGTCCGCCTGCTCTTCATTTCTTATGGAACAATAGTATTCCATTACATTCATATACCACAACTTGTTCAGCCATTCCCCAACTGACGGGCATCCCCTCAATTTCCAATTCTTTGCCACCACAAAAAGAGCTGCTATAAATATTTATGTACCTGTGGGTCCTTTTCCCTTTTTTATGATCTCTTTGGGATACCGATCTGCTAATGGTATTACTGGATCAAAGGGCATGCACAGTTTGGTTGCCCTTTGGGCTTAGTTCCAAATTGCTCTCCAGAATGGTTGGATCAGTTCACAACTCCACCAACAATGCACTAGTATTCCAATTTTACCATATCTTCTCTTAACACTTATCATTTTCCTTTTTGTCATATTAGTCAATCTGATAGGTGTGAGGTGGTAGCTCAGAGTTGTTTTTATCGAGCAATCATCATGTTAAAGAAATGCTCTTTTAAAAAATGTTCCCAGACTTCCGCTTCCGGGAGCCAAGATGGAGGAGTAAAAAGTAAGTCTCTCTTACCCTTCCTTACCAACCTCTGAAAGCCCAGAAAATATCGCCCCAGGAAAAAACCTGGAACAGCTGAACCAGAACAAAGAAAGGGTGTAACAGTCCAGCAGTCCAGGTAGCTTGAGGGATTAACAGGAAAGGCCCCTCTTGCCCTGGGGGAAGCAGAACAGTACTTCCAAGAGGCTTCCCTGCAAGCTAGCTGAAAGCCCCACCTTAGCACACCAGGAGGAGATCCTGAAACCCAGGTGGTGGAGCAGGCAAACACCAACACCTGGACCCCAGAGTGCCTTAGTGAGGACAGGGGAATTGGTGGAAACCAGCTCAGAAAAAAATGTTTCCAGAACTAGCTTAATGGAATTACTACAAACTTAATGATTAATATATTTTGAATTATTTGAGTTAATCTCTTTGAATGATAAAGATCATCATAAAGTAACATGACTAACTAAAAAAAAACCAAAAACATTAGAATTTATATATTAAAATAAGTATTTTGGATATTTCAAAAGAGTCACCTTGGGATATCATTTATTCCAGCAAAATGCAATTGCCTGAAACATTCTCTACACTCTCATCTTTGGAAGTGCTTATAGATTCTGAGGCATATTCTTTTGACCACCACCAATAGTGTTAAGTTTTTATCCTTTGAAAGTGGACCTGATTTTTGGAAATGGCAAAAAGTAATTTTAATCATGTCTGGTGAATGAGATAGGGAGGTGGTCAGGCTGGGCAATAACTACTTTTGTTTAAAAAAATGAAGAGTTGCTACATAGCAAAGGTACAAGAATGACTTTCTTATATAGCTTACAGAAT
The DNA here is from genome assembly GCF_003287225.1 of Phascolarctos cinereus. Lineage (NCBI taxonomy): Eukaryota > Metazoa > Chordata > Mammalia > Diprotodontia > Phascolarctidae > Phascolarctos > Phascolarctos cinereus. The sequence goes on from NW_027555736.1 coordinate 119,764,537, forward strand.
GGTTCCAAGGCAGTTATACAAGTTCCCAAAACTCTGAGCAACATTGCTGGAACAAATGTTTAACTTCAAAGAAGTCTATTTTCAAGGACAATACTCACTTGGATTCATAAATCCTGATGTCTTGTTAAAAAAAAAATCTCCTAACTTCATAGTCATAGTTTCTATTAGGCATGACACTATTCATTATTATTAACTTAGGTGGGTTATATCTTTTTAGCACACAAAAGAAATGATGTGCTATTACATATACCACAGCTGAGAACAGGGGGATGAATGGTGAAGGGAAAGAGTAGAAAATGCTTAATATCTGTAAAAAAAAAAAGGATCAGAAGGTCTGCATTTATGAAGATTTTCTTTATCTTTCTCCCTCTCAACTTCCCCAAGGGCAGAGCTAGGCCTTGGCACTTGTGTGCTGTAGGCAATGTCTGAAAAATGCACCCCCAAAGTGATACAGGCCACTGAAGGCTTTGAACCTTCACTGTAAAACGTGACTTGACTTAATACAAAAATACCTTCATGCCATGGAGATCTGGCAATAAAATACATAGTAATAAAAAGCAATTTTAAAAATGTTTCTTGTTTGTGGCCCTCCATATCTTCAGCCTTGGGCCTAGTCCACTCTTCATTCTGGTTTAGCACCCTCCCAACCTACCCCATAGCTAGATATAATCTCCTTTTCTTTTGATTCCCTAAAACACTTTGTTCTTCTTTATCACACTTAATAGTCTACCTTGTTATAGTTATTTATAATGTCCTTTCAAATCTACCATGTGTAAGCTCCCTAAGAGACTGTTTTATTGCTGCTGGATCACGTATTACACAGTGCTTTACACGCAGTAGGTATTTGGCTCATAGAAACATGATAAGTAACAATAAGAATAAGCAACAAATACTATAAAATTACATCATAAGGAATTTGGGAGTGTCAACAGATCCATTCCCTGTTTTCAGGCGACTAGATTTTAACTACCCCAGATATCCACAAAATCCTGTGAAGTCCTCGGTAATAGGCATTCTGACAACAATATAGTATAGTAGGCCTTATATGAAAAATGAAAGATCACTGTTATGTTTAAAAAGAAACGTTCTTATGAAACAGAGCTGAAATTCCCATTGAGTTAATTGGACATGATGCATATAGCACAGTTCTTTATTTTGAAACAAGAAGAACTCATTATAAAACTCTGCATGATTTCTCAGACTAGTCAGAGAAAACAGATGTGGCTCCAAATCCTGTTGACCAAAAAAGAACATAATTTTTTTCTCTGTGACTTTTTCTAACTTATGATGGGTCAGGAAAGCTTGACTTGAAAACCAAGATATTAAAATTTTTAAGAAGCCAGAATAGGTGATTCATGTTCAACTGCTTATTTTAAAAAATCCCATTAGACTATCAAGTTTTTAATAGCTTAATGACTTCTCTCTGGGGAAGGGTCAGGAGGGGAAAATGACAATCCAGATTCATCACAAAGATGCAACAGAAATACAGTAGCAAACTAAACGACCCTTAGAAATAAAGAAGAAACCCAAAAATTAAGTAAAAGACAAAACGGACTGTAAGGCTTTCAAGTCAAACTTGAAATTCTGACATTAAACCAGGTGTCCAAATTGATCCCTTGAAAGTAAAGGCAGAACAACCCAATACTGGGATGTGGGGCAGAACGGACCTCAGATAACTGTTCTGGCAAAAGGGTTGCCAGTGTTCTGCTGTTACACTTAAAGGATCAGAGTTGTTTTCTGCTTTCTTCTTAGGACAAAGATCATGTCCTTCCTTCTTTACATAGTCTTCCTAGACCAGTAAGTGCTCAATAAAGGCTTGTTGACTGACACTGTGGCTCACAGTGCTCCTTACTTCTCTTAATTCCTATCACATTTGTCTATCCCATTCTTTCTAAACACTAGACTATACTGTACTACAAGCATTCAAAGTAAACACTACACTATTTTGTGACAGGCCTTGTACTGTACTCAATGGTCTCTCATTTTTTCTAATCTTTTCATCTATTTTTATCTTCTCAACTAGACTGTAAGCTTCTTGAAGGCAGGAACCAGGTCCTATACTTTTTTCTGTTTCCTCCACTGTACTTTGCAAAGAGTCCAATAGATATTTGATAGTTAATCAACTAGACCTTCCTCTTAGGACTATGGCCTCTCTCATTTACTTCTCTCTACTATCCTTACTCATTAATTATCTCACCAGCAAAACAGAAAACTATTTTTACTACAATGTTAGAAAATGATGGCAAGGCACTTATAAATTACAAAAATCCAGCCTTTCTCAGACCTGATGCAACTTATCTCATTAGCTAGGCTCTTGACAACAGGATGCCATGATAATATTTCACTCCCTGGTTTGTTTATTTATTTAGCCTGTAGCCACAAAATCTTAGGTTATTCAGTCCTATCCTTGCTGACATCTAAATCCTTCCCTCTGTTCCAGATTGATGACTTCTTTTTCTATAGCTCTGCCTTAGTGGGCCTATCCTATTCTAGAATTTACCCAGTCCTTCTTTATTAAATCCTAAGATAAGACACTTTATTATATTTTACACAGGCTCTTTGTGTCTTGACAAATTTCCCTCATTAGGTGCTTCTTTGCTTTCAAATCTTTCTTAGCTGACTTGAACCCAGTTAGTTAATGGGTTCTGCTACTGATATGTACTGGAGGGCTGCAGATCATCCTTTTCTATTGTCTAATTCTTTTAAAAAAGCTTTCTATTTCTCTTTATCCCTTCTCCCTGCAGCCCTCCCGTCTCCTGCCAGGTCACCAACCACTAGGATGAAATATAGTTTTACATATTTTGAGGCCTCAATAGCATCTTGAACCCCCACAATGACATTTTGGTGGTTCTTGTGCATCAGATTAGGGCACATTCTGTTCCACAATATTTATATGTGTATGTGTGTAAGGGAGGGGAATCAAGAGAGGAAATCACAGGTTCTCAGATATCTCTGATATTTAAAATGGAATCTAAAATGCCAACCTGTTCAATTGTTTCCTTTGTTATGCTCTGGGTTCTGAAACTGCAACTTTGCCCCTCTGCATTTTTCTACTGCAATAACATACAAAAGAGAAGACCAGAATTTTGGTCAACTGTGCCATAGCTGATTTTCAAGTTCTGTACACTGTCTTCTGTCTGAAGAGTTATAATTTTATAGCTGGAAATAGTAGTATTATTATTGTTCCTATTTTGGAACTGAAGAGTAGAGACATTTAATTACTTGTTCAAAGTTTAAACAACTAATAAGTATAGGAGGAAGAATTTGAAGCCAAGTTTCTCTTGACTTAATTTCAGCCCCATTTCTTTTTCACCCTCTTTATGCTGTTATACCTTGCAATTCGTTTAGTCTAACCCTGTCATCACATTACAGATGAACAAACTGAGGCCCAGAGAGGTCAGAGGCCCAGAGTCACACAATCAGTTAGTGCCAGTACTGGGACAAGAACTCAGGTCTTTGGCTCCCAGTCCTCAGCTATTTCCATCATGTGGTGCTGGGAGTCATTCTAAACATTTTTTTTCCTCCAACACAATATCAATGGATAGGAGACAGCTATGAAAGTAGACATTATAAAGTATTAGGGCTGGTAGGGACGTGAAAGATCATGAAGTCTGTTATTTTATAGATGATGAAAACTAAGTAGTAAAGTGCCCTGCCTAAGCCACATCTTGAGTTATGTAGCACAACCAGGCTTAAGACTAGTTAAATTTACTCCTCCTGAAAGAGATCCCCAAAGGAAAACTCCTAGGAATATTGTAGCCCAATTCCAGAGTTCCCAGGTCAAGGAGAAAATATTACAAGCTGCCAGAAGGAAACAATTCAAGTACTGTGGAAACACAATCAGGATAACACAAGATTTAGCAGCTTCTACATTAAAGGACTGCAGGGCATGGAATATAATATTCCGGAGGGCAAAGGACATAGGATTACAACCAAGAATCACTCACCCAGCAAAACTGAGTATAATCCTTCAGGGGAAAAAATGGTCATTCAGTGAAAGAGAGGACTTTCAAGCATTCCTGATGAAAAGACCAGAGCTAAACAGAAAATCTGACTTTCAAATACAGGACTCCAGTGGAACATGAAGAGGTAAACAGGAAAGAGAAATCATAAGAGACTTATTAAGATTGAACTGTTTACATTCCTGCATGGAAAGATGATATTTGTAACTCATGAGAACTTTGTCAGTATTAGGGTAGTTGAAGGAAAAAAATTGTATGTATGTATATGTAGATAGATAGATAGATACAGGGCACAGGGTAAGTTGAAGATTAAGGGGTCATATCTGGAGAATAAAATTAAGGGATGAGAGAGGATGATACTCGGAGAAGAAAGGGAGAGGTAGAATGGGGTAAATTATCTCACAAAAAAAAAACAGAAAAGAAAAGTCTCACAGTGGAGGGGAAACAGGGGAAGGTGAGAGGGAATGAGGGAATCTTATTCTCATAGGATTTGGCTTAAGGAGAGAATAACATACACATTCAATTGGGTATGGAAATCTGTCTTACCCTACAGGAAAACAGGGGGAGAAGGGGACAAGAGAGCAGGGGGGTGATAGAGAAGAGGGCAGATTGGGAAAGAGGGTAATCAGAAGCAAATACTTCTGAGGAGGGACAGGGTCAAAAGAAAGAATAGAATAAATGGGAGGGCAGGATAGGATTAAGGGAAATAGAGTTAGTTTTTCACAACATGTCTACTAAGGAAGGGTTTTGCATAACTGCACATGTACAACCTATATTGAGTTGCTTGCCTTTTCAATGAGGGTGGGTGGGGAGGGAGGAAGGGAGAAAATTTGGAACTCAAAGTTTTAAAAACACATGTTTTTTAAAAAAAATGTTTTCAAATGCAACTGGGAAATAAGAAATACAGGAAATGGGGTACAGAAGTCTATCCTGCTCTACAGGAAAATAGAAGGGGAAGGGGATAAGAGAAGGGAGGGGGGAGAGATAGAAGAGAAGGCAGACCAGGGGAAGGGGTATTCAGAATGCATGCTATCTTGGGGTGGGGGAAGGGGTGAGAAATTTGGAACTCAAAAACTTGTGGAAGTGAATATTGAAAACTAAAAATAAATAAATTTATATTAAAAAAACCCAAAAAAACAAAAAAATTAAAAAAAAGAAATAAAAGACTAGTTAAAATTACCATTTAAAAATCTTGGGGGCAACAATTTTAGATCAGAAACTTTGGAATGTTGACTCTCAGGTTGTATATGCTCAATCATATTCTTTTACAAATATATAGCCACAGTATTGATAAAAGAAAAACACAAAATAATGGGAACTAAAAGAGACTGAATGGGGAGTAAGAGCTTCAAAGGTTTATCATTATTAGTTCAGCGTCTACTGGACTAAAGAATTGTTAAGCAGATCTTATTTTCTATCTAAATCATATTTGCAGGAGAGAGGTGTTTTATTTTCTTCCAGCTTTAAAAGGGCCCGTAACAGTTATTATTTCACAGGAATAAGAATTACATAACATCGGTACTTTGCCCTAAATTCTTTAGAAGGGGCTGGGGTTTCATTGAAATCTATGTCAAGAAAATGTAAGAAAAGCCGTACTGGCTTATATACAATTTAATATTTTATCTCTGACAGTGACACTGAGGAATATTCTGTTCCTGAGAGCATGGCTGTCCTGTGTGATATCAGCCTCAAGAGGTTAGGTATTTATTCTGACTTTCTAACTTCTTTTTAATAACCTGTTAGAGATCTCTCCTCTCACCTATGCATTTCTTTATTTATATCCTTCTTAAAGGCAGTACATAATTATATAAATACCAATTTAATACCTTATGTTGGTAGAGTACTTTATAGTTTTTCAGAGTACTTTCACATAGTATCTCATTTGATCCTCACCACAATACTGTGAAGTGGGCAGGGCAGGTAAATTCAGGGAGAGGTTCACAGTAGTTAAGTGACTTGGTAATGGCCATACACAGTCAGGAATCTAACCCAAGTGTGCTGGCACTAAGTGCAGTGCCCTTTCACAGTATATATCATTAAATATACTGGGAAAACATCCAGCTGTTTTCACTTCAGTGATTAATAGCTTTAATAAAAATTTTTTATTTTTTATATCAAGACTATCTGATAGTAATGGAAATCTTAATGTGTTTTAAATCTGATGGTATAATCTGTAGCTTAAAAAGAAGTTTCAGAGAGCAGCAATTGTATTTCTTTTCATAAGATTAAGATCTTTAGGAGCTGGAGTGCTTATTCACCATTTGCTGGTTACCAGTCAGAGATATTTCAGTAACTTAGCCTTTGAAATTATTTTAAATGTTGACTTATTTAATGAGGACCAACTGAATGGCATCCCAAAGTCAAAATGCCAGTAAAAGGAAGAATAAAGAAGAAACAGACAACCCATAAGTGTGTGTGTGTGTGTGTGCGTGAGCGCGTGTGTCTGTGTTTTCAGAAGCCATCAATGCAATAATCATAACAAGTGGTGACATTTTAAAAGTAAACCTTCACTCATTTTTATTTCTGCCCCCCCCAAAATATATTCAGATTCTGATTGCCTTAGAGAGGAAAAAAGACTAAGACTTGAATATGGAAAATTTTTCAAAGGTGTGATGAATAACTACTTAAAACCCAGTAGCATAGCACCGAAAAGTTACCCCAGATCCTCATAATTTGAGAAATAACTCACAAATAAAGCACATCCAGACAGCTGGAGTGGCTTAAAACCTTTAAACCTAGAACTCATTCATTTGATCTTTAAGAAGAAAGGGCATCTGATGACACAGGAATAAATTTTCTATAGGCTTTGTGGTTTTAAGATTTCATACTAGCACACAAATTATATTAGTGGTTTCACTAAACAAAAACCACTTGTGAATCTAACACTAGACTAGAAGCCAGGAAACCCTGGATGTATTCCTAACTTGATCTGTGAAATGGGTGAGCCAGACAATTCATCTGCCTTCTCTGTCCTTTAGTTTCCCTTTTGGGAAAACATGTTACTGACAGGACACTACAAATACGTGGGGATGGGGGAACGGAACCGAAACATGCTTCAGGTAAGATTGCAACAATCACTCCCCTCCCTACCGCATCTTGCCAAAGGTCTCTTTTCAAGACCTCCAGTGCTTTGCCATAAAGCTGCATTTCCCTTTTTTCCTGAAAGAGCTCATTCTTAAAAGCTGGCAAACAACTTATTTTCTTGGCCATGATGCTCAAATGTTGTAAAGCACTAAAAGTCAGGCTACTGTGTGTGGGACAAGCAGTTTAACATGAAGTAAGTCAGTAGAAATGGCTTTCATTTGCACCCCTACTTTTCAGGAAGACTGTCCATCATAATGGCACTCCACTGGGGGCCCATCCAGTGTGCTAAGGACCTTCTTAGCCTTTTCTTGATCTTATAGGACACATAATAATGGAGCACATGGGCTATCCAATGGTGATCCCTCACTCTTACCACATTTCTCTGATGACATCCTTTGTACCACTTCTCTTTTGTAATTCTTTGTTTGTGATGTGTTACAGCCTGAATATCATATCCATCATAGGCCTCTCTGCTCTCCTTTGGGTAACCTTTGATATGACGTTTTATGGCTTTTAAATCATGGAACATGACAGTCTCCAAAGTATGCATATATACACACATATATATATATATATATATGAATAAAACACATACTATAGACATATATATAAATCAGTCAGTCAATAAACATTTGTTAAGTACCTAGTATGTTCCAGGCACTGTGCTAAGCCCTAGGAATGCAAAGAAAGGTAAAAAGACAATATTGCTCTTGAGGAACTCACAATCTACAAGCTATATAAAGAATAAATTGGAAGTAATCAACAGAAGGAAGGCATTAGAATTAAGAGGGATTGGAAAAGGCTTCTGGTGGAATGCGGGATTTTAGGTGGGACTTGAAGGAAGCTAGGGAAGCCAGGAGGCAGAGATGAGGGAGAACATTCTATGAAGGGGGGAAAGGGAAGCAGCCAGTGGAAATGACTGAATTTAGGAGATGAAGTGTCTTGTTGGAGGGATAACAAGGAGGCCAGTATTACTGAATCAAAGTGTACTTGGGGGTGGGGAGAGGGATATAAGATATAAGAAGACTGGAAAGGTGGGATGGGCCAGGATTTGAAGGGCTTTGAATGCTAAAGGAAAAAAAAAGGAGAGGACAAACATTTATATTTCAATGTAATTGGTTTCCTCGGTAATATTATGTTTTTTATTTTACGAATTTAAAAATATTCTGAAAAGGGATGCAGAGGCTTTATCAAACTGCCAAAGTGTGTGTGGGGTGGGCGGAGGGAGGTGGTCATGAACAAAAAAGGTAAAGAACTCATTTGGAACAACTTTCTGGAAAAGGGTGAATTCTGAAGCTGTAATTTAAAAGGAAGCTGGCCTGTTAACTTCTAAGAGGAACACAATGCCAAGGAATGGAAACAAGCTTCAGCTGATATGCTACGGTTTCCCACCGCTGAAACAGAATACTTTCCCTACGGCATTCAAACAAAAAAAAAATTTCTTAAAATTGTAAACACCACCATCTTCATCAAAATGAGGGCACAAATTCATGCTGTTTATTCCTAACTTATAGTAATAGGATAGTTACAAACTCTCACAAATTCAGGGAGGTTCTGCAGAGGGGCTCTATCTCTATGCCGGTGTGAGGAAGCAACTCAGAGAGACAAAAAATTATGATTTGTAGTCAATCATACCTTTGTAGCATATCAGTGTACACCCATATATATCTATATCTATATCTATACATATAGATATAGATATATATGTGTATATATCTGTATGTATAGTATGTGTGTGTGTGTGTGTGTGTGTGTATATATGTATATTCAAAACATCCAGGATGCAAAATCTTCTTTACTTAAATTCTTGTTAAGACTATCCTGTACTATTTTTTTCAAGGTAAATAAATACCCAAAGTCTTAATGACCATGCATTTGATGTGCTCAAATTCCAGAACTCCTTCTTCTAAAGCTAAGGGTGTGAATCACATAACTAAAACAATTAGAAAATAGGATCGTGAACAAAGGTGAGACATGGCACTCAACTATAAATCCAAAGAACTAGTTTCTAGATCTGATACTGCTATTAATTAGCTCTGTGAATCTAAGGAGGGTACAGAAGCACTCTGGGCCTCAGTTTACTCACTATTAAATTGAAGGGATTGATGTACATAATCTCTAAGGACTCTTCCAGTTTTATAACTGTGTTCTTCATCCTATTAGTATTATTAGTAAGGACAAAGTGGGCTAGAAGAGTCAAGTCCTTGAATGAAGGCCCAAGTCCTGCCTCTGACACATATAGACTTGAGTGCCACTGGGTGAGGTTCTTAGCCACTCAGTGTCCCAGGCAATTCTTTAAGCCTAGAACATGAAGAACAGGCACAGACAGATCTCTTCAAGTACAGGGAGTTTCCTTATTGAGAGTTCCTTATACCACTGAAAAAACAGGTCTGAACAGTGAAAAAATGAACAATATTAAATAAAACTCAAATAAGCAGGTACTCAAAAAGGATTCATACAGAAAGATTTTATAAATTCTTTGCTCCTCCAATGCACATTGGAGGAAAGACTCAAGATGCATATAAATAAAGAAGGGAAGAGCAAGGGGTTTTGGGGAAGAGACAGTCAAAGAGATGGCAAGAGGAAAAAATTGGTGGCTGCCAGTCAGATGCTAAGAATTTCTCATCCAAATCAGGTGCTACTAAGGCCATTCCAATATAGTTGTGCAATGCAGGGTGCTGTGGACCATAAGACCAAGCCCTGAAAAAGATGAGCTAGAGACCAAACTAACAGATAATGGGACAAGCCAAGTCAGAGAGTGGAAGACAAGTGGAGAGATGCTACCAACTGCTTTACAATGAGGTCCTCAATTCTAGTAATTTCTTAGAGTTATGAATTTTCTGAAAGGACTCTAAGATGGAAATGTCATTCAATGGAATGTGGCCATAATTATTTCCTCACTAACCAAGACAGAATGATAGCCTTTTCTATGTTCTTCTATAGTTTCTTCTATCTTCTTTACATGCCTTTTAATAGGCTTGTGCTGTGTCAATGCCTTGGTTGCTTAAGTTGCTTGCAGTGGGGCCACAACCTTGAGAGATATAAAGTAGATTTTGAAGGTAAGAGGCAGGCTTCTGGGTGGGGCAAAATAATTCCCCTGGGAATCCATCAAGATTTATCTCAGTCTATGTGAGTCCAGAGCTATTGTAATGTGCTCCAGATTACACTCACATTTATATAGCACTTTAAAGATTATAACACACTTTTGTCCAGGTAGCACCTTATGTAAAACTTTTATGTATTTTAGTTGAGTGGTTTCTATGAAGAGGTAGTCAAGAGGGATGAGGATATAACATAAGAAGAACAAGTTCTCCAACTATGTTATGTACTAGAATGGCAAGTTCTCTGACTCTTGATATACACTAGAGATTCCAAAGCGACTTCCTGTACTCCATTAATTTCTTATCTTGAAGTGCAAAGATCAGAATAGTCTGACAAAGTCTATGAGGATACAGCACTACCATATTACGATGTTTTTAAATCCCACTCAATTAGGACTCATGTCACGTTCTAATAGTAAACGATATTAAACTCAACAAAATATGACTCCTCCTAACACACTCACTCTTAACTCTGTGAATCACCTTCCCTCCCATTCGATGGAATTCCACAGACATTTGCTGAGTGTCGGCTCTGTATCAGACACTGTGCTAACACAATAGCCAGGTAGAGAAAAACAAAAATGAAAAGTCTTTCCCTTCCCAGAGCTTAGGTACTACATTTACTGAAAAGATTGAAGCCACCCTGCATGAAAGTTTAAGTCTTTTTCCTCCACCACCTTCCAAGCAAAGCAGCTTAGAAGAAGCTTTTATTTCATAGGCAATGGGGGGGTGGGGTGAGGGTGGGGCATGTAAAGGTCTGAGGACATACAGCAACATGACAAAATTAGCCTTCTAGAGGTTTAATCTGGTAGATAAAACAACGGGAGAAAAGTTGTTAAATTTGGCTTGTGAATGTTAAGTTTGAGGAAATGTGAAAAATGTCCAGTCTCAGTATGTTCTTAGGTATCACTTACCTGTAAGATCATAGAAATGGAGTTGCAAGGGCCCTTAGAGATCGTGCAGTCAACTTTCTTACTTTACAGGAGAAAAAAAAAAACCCAAGCCTGGGGAGCTGAAGGAACTTGGTCCAGGGCCTGAGGAGCAAGCTTTGAGCTTTTAATTTACCACTTTTAATCTCTCTGGACCTAAATATCCTCCTCTGTAAAACCAGGGGTCTGAAGAAATAACATTTAAGGTCATTTCCAGGTCTAAAGTTCTATGAGTAACATAAGCAATGAGTGCTTTAAGATCTTGGAGGAAGCAGGATTTGAGATGGGCCTTCAAGGATTTAGATCATCCCTAAAAAGCCTGTATAAGAAAAAGAATAGAGATAAGAAAATGTTTCTGGGGACACTGAGTAGGCCAATTCAGTTGGAGGGGAGGTTTAATAAATACTCACTGAATTGATTTTTCTAACAACAAAAAAAAATACAGACATTTATGACTGCGAATCAAACCTTTCCCTGTAACCGAAGTGTGTGTTCGTGAAGTTGAGAGACACAAGTTGAGAGAGGCAGGTGGGAGACAAGAACATTGCACTGGGTCAAAAGGTGTGGCACCATTTAGATTTAACAAACCTTTGTGAAGCTATTCATTCCATGTTAATGACTGATCAAAAGTTTTAGTGATCTGGTTGGAAACAGCAGGACAGGATGTAGCCTCCCAATGAATCAGATCTAGAAGTAAATACTACTTAGGAGTCAGACACAACCAGTATAGGAAGTTTGTGACATTACTATCCAACAGAAGACAGTGGCGCTAAGCCTTCTACAATGGAGCTATTAGCTTGGAGAATTAGCATTCTTAAATTACGGTAATGAGTGATCTTTGGAAGGAATGGGTGTTCTAGTGCTGCATATCTCACATTTTTAAAAGACTATCTCAGAAGGAAGATTTCTAAGGTTTTAGGAACCCCACAAGCTCTTATGTAATGACCCCTATAACTAGAGGTTGACACATACATTGAACTGTAAGGATGGTTTATTCTCTACAGCAGCAATTGACTCATTTTCATTTTATGTCATAACACTTCACTATGGGTAGCCAGATCCGACTGGTTCTTTTAATCAAAAACTCTTTCCTTAGCTCTCTTCTCTCTTCTTTGGTGAAATCATCTACTCTCATGGTTGAAAGGATCAGTTCCATGTAGATGACTCACAGATACGTCTATATCTTTGTCTATATTATCATCTATATTGTGACATTTAAAAAGTTTTAGAGACATAACTTCCACGTAATTCAATCATTTTACTAATAATGCTAGCATTTTAAAACAAGAGGTCAGTGGCACTCTCAAACGCCAAAGACAACACATGGTGGTAGGCTCACAGTTTACATGCCCTTGGAAGAATGGGTATTCCTGAGGGTGGCAAACAACTCTGATTGCTTAACAATTGTTAAGAATGAATATTACAATGAGAGATGGATTATATTCCAATGAGGGTCTTGAGGGCACAAGACTTGGATTACCCAAGTCTAGGTCAAAGAGGCTTGTCAATTTCTATTAGCACCTGTCGGACAAAAGTGTGAATCCACATTTTCCCAGACCTGTCTGAGTAAACAATGAGTGGGAATCTACATTCACCTAAACTTGGAATTTCTTTTACTGTTCCATTAGATCTTAGCCTGGGTAAGTCTTTGCCCAAGATTTCCCACACTGGCTGATTTCTGGATGAGAAAGTAGAAAAAGAAAAAAACCTTGGTCCTGATTCAATAATTAGTTATTAATACAAGAGAGAAATAATAATTTCTCTCAATATCTACACATAAACATCTCTGTATCTCCTAGATTTCTCTTGTTTTAGTGCCACATTTCCAACTACCTGTGTACATATCCACTTACATGATCCAATGTCACCTAAAGCTCAATTTGTCCAAAAGCGAGATCATTAGATTCTGCAAAAAATGATTCTCAGAGCTTCCCCCTCAGCCAGCCTCCTGCTCCAAAGTTCTTCACAAGGACATTACTGATAATGAGATTGCATTGAGTCTTATCCTGTTCAAATTCCAACCCAGGCCTAAATTGATTTAATCTGCTCAGGTCTGGGTAGAGACTGATTCTTCTAAGACTGCTCTGGCTGGAGTGGTCTGATAGAACAGGTATTTCCTCTGTCCTGAGGTAGAATGATGGTGGAATGATATCAACCCCTACTGAAAAGATACCGTACCAGGATTAAGTGACCTAAATCACATATTCAAGACCCTAATTTTAATATAGCCAATCTCCCAGGGTTTTGTAATCAGAGTTGATTGGGACCCCTGGGGAATACCTATTCTTTGAAGGGCATATTTGGGTACCCCCAAATCCCAAATCAAGCCAGTTCTGGACTGTAACTCCCATGCAATACATGTTGCCAGCTTGGGAGAGAAATAAAACATTGGCATACGATCTAATCTGTTTGTCTCTTTCTTAGAACAACTCCGTTTCTGGGGTTGACAATTCCTCCCAAAACCTTTTCATCCTTCTAACTTTTTTATTTCTGTTGATGGTTGTTATCATCCTCCAAGTTGCCCAGGCTTTAAAGTATAAAATGACTTTTTACTTTTCTGTTTCACTCTCCACATCTAATCAGTTTGTCAATTCTGGTCACTTCTATGTACAATTTCTCTCACATCTGTCACTTCTCCCCACTCACACCATCAGCACTAGATGAGAGGATGGATATCTCTGCCTATTTTTTAAAGCCTCTTAACTGGCCTTCCTGCCTCCAATCTCTCCCCTGATTGATCCTTTACACAAATGCCAATATAATCTTCCTAATGTCTGACAATGCCACTCCCTACTCAAAAACATTCAGTGGTTCCATACTGCTTATAGGGGAAAACAAACTGCTAAGCTTGGCATTTAGGGTCATCCACAATATGGCTCCGACCTACTTTTTGGCCTTATTTCATACTCATCCCCTTCCATAAGCTTGTCATTCCAGTTAAACTGGCTGTTCCTTGATCTTATCCTACATTCTCCCTTCTTCATGCATTCACAAAGGCATTACATGCCTCCTCCTGGTCTCCCACCTTTCCCCCCTATCCCTGGAATGTATTTTTATCTTTATGTATAGAAATCCCCCTTCTTCAGTGCAAGTTTAAGAAGCTACCTTCACTATGAAGCCTTTACTTTATCTCCCCCCCCATCAAATTTTGTCAGAGCATTTTGTCTAGATCTTTTTTGTCCTTTTATCATATTCTATTGTGTATCATTTTGTTGTTTTTTAGTTGTATCAGTCGTGTCTGACTCTTTGTGACCCCACTTGGGGTTTTTGCAGCAAAGATACTGGAGTAGTTTGCTACTTCCTTCTCCAGCTCATTTTATAGATGAAGAAACTGAGGCAAACAGGATTAAGTGACTTGCCCAGGGTCATACATCTAGTGTCTGCAGCCAAATTTGAACTCAGGTCTTCCTGACTCCAGTCCAGGCGCTCTATTTACTGCATTGCCTAGCTGGCCATTGTGTATCACACTTTTGTGTATATGTCATACTCACCTCACCTTAAATTACAAACTCCTTCAGGGCAAGATCTAGACTCTTTCATCTTTGTATCCCCAGTATTTACCACAGTGCCTGGCACGTTAATAGGTACTCAATAAATTTTCACAAAAATAGAAAGTAATATGTGGAGCCCTGGCAAAGATTCTCTTTCAGCTGCTCCCTAGCTTTTATCAAATAATGTAAAATTCACATCAACAAAGTAATTCATAAAGAATCAAAGCTTTCTGTATCAGTAACAGCCACAAAAGACCTCAAAGGAAGGTACATTTCCCTACAAACACAGGGAAATGTGCCTTCCTGATATAAATACCTCCACATGAAAGCAATTCTGATCCTAAGTCTGGTCACTAAACAATCTTATTTTATGCAGTGGGTATTTCCTCTTAAAAGGGTCTATCTTTATCTAATCAGACTACTTTCACCATTCAGCTTCATCATACTCCTATAAAGACAATAAAAATTAGCCCCTTCTTGATATAGTGGTAGAAATAATCCAAAAAAGTAGGTAATCCAAAAATAATTTCTATTTTTCTTTGGAACACATCTAGTTTACCCTTATAATTAGGAGGCTAAGTTAATTGTGTTTTGCTAAGGCTTAATATTAAAAGAGTTTGTATTCCTTGAATGTAAACCATACACTAAGGAACAGCAAAGGCAGCCTAGATACTAACAAATGGCAAGAGGCAACAGAGCTGTGGCATGCCCAGGGCCAAAGAGAAACTGATCTGGGGCTAAACACTGGATGTAGACAATTCACAGAATAGGTATTCCATATGGAGATAATCGAGCATCGACTACACTTAGAATTGTGATGACCTTCTGGAAAATGTTCCAGACTGTAACCTAGAGGTTAAATCCAGTTTTGAGTCAACCTGGGGGGAGGGCAGGAGGGAGAGAGGGCTGCTCTGATCCCAGTAGAACATCAACTCTTTTGAAGAAGGAAGAGTTTCACTCTTGGCTTTGTTTCCTTAGAACCTAGCATAGTGCTTTGTATTCGATACAAACAATATATTTTATTAATAAATATTTACTATTGGCAAATGCTAATTATGTATCCTATAAAATTATGTTAATTTATTGAATTGTACTCTAAAGAAATTCTTCCCAAAACAGTCTGCCTAGTTCCAGGTCATCCTGTATAAGGAAAGGTGTTCAGTACATTCAGTAAGTATTTGTTGAATTGGTGAAAATGAACTAAGAAGGAAGCTTGAGATTACTCCTTAAAAACACTGGATTTAATGCAGGAAGGGCCTTTAGAGGATGTCTAGCTGGTAACTAGAGAACGTAGTTAAGTGGCCCACTCAAAATCTCACAGAGGCAGAATTTGAACTCAGGTATTCTATTTTTTTTTTTAAGGCATTGGGGTTAAGTGACTTGCCCAGGGTCACACAGCTAGTAAGTGTCACGTGTTTAGTCTGAGGCCAGATTTGAGCTCAGGTCCTCCTAACTTCAGGGCTGGTGCTCTATCCACTGTACCACCTAGCTGCCCCCGAACTCAGGTGTTCTTGACTGCAAATAAATCAGTGCACTTTCCATAATACAAAGTTGATCTGAACCCCAAAGCAATCCAGAAACTAAACAGGTATCTCTCTAGGCTAGTAGCTAATATTTACTTGTCTGGGTTATAAAATTATTTGGGGGGGAGGAGTATCAGAATTAGAAAAGTTTATCTGTTTTGTTTTAAAAGTAAAAGAATTCTGAATTATGGGACATTGCTATGGCTCATGATGAACACCATAGATGAAATGAACAATAGACTGACAACAAACGTTTTGAGTCCCTGAATTAATTTTTTTAAAAATACAGTGGGAACAGTGAAGCAAAAAAAAAATGTTTCCTTTATCTGCAGTAAGCAGGGGGATACATTTAGCAGTACTGATTGAAACTTTTATATTTTTTGGTGTTTGGAAAAGTATGTACTCATGAACAGACTCACCTGACAGTGGCTTAGCAAAGCTCATTCAGTCCTGGTATGAGAGAACTGATAAATTGGCAGTTTACTCAGTTTAGTCACAGTGATTTAATAAGACAGGTCTCAGAGACGGTGTTACTATTTAGCAGCAGTTTTCTTTTCTGTCTGGCTTGGCTGGCCTCTTGAACTGGCTATCTGATACAGTAGACAGAACAAGTGGGCAAGATCCCAAAAAAGTTATTTCAAATTATGGGCAAAATAATCTGAATACAACAACAGGCACACATTTATCTAACAATCTTACTATTAAACAAGGGATAAGAGAAGAGATAAGGACCTGTGATTTTCATTGTTAGAGGAAACTTCCAGGTAAGGAAACATTTTATCACAACAAATGATACTGGTTAAAATCAAAACCTTAGAGAAAAAGAGATACGCATCTGGGACCATAAATCCATCTAACACCCTTATTTTTGTTTCCTATTTAGAATTTCTATATAATTCCTATGATAATGAAATACCCCCATTTTCTTAATAGGAATGTTTATAGATGTGTTTGTATGTGTGTGTGTGTGTGTATATATATATATATATGTATTTCACCAGTAGCAGTCAATAAAGAATATACCACACAATAAAGAGCTGACCTCAGGGCAGTGCCACAGTACAGAGAGGCAATCTGGTACAATGGAAAACAGTACTGGTTTTTGGGTCAGAAAACTAGAGTTCAAATCCCAGTTCTGTTCCCTGTGTGACTGCTGGCAAGTCAACTAAACTCTCAGCCTCAGTTTCCTCATATATAAAAAAGGATCTAATACTACTCATACTACTTACCTCACCGTGTTGTTTCGAGGATCAAATGAGAATAACTTATAAGTTTTGAAGTTGCATAGTAAATAATTATAAAGCTACATAGTAAAGTGCCACATAAATATGTTATCTTTTCTCTTATCACAACATAAATATCTCATTTTCAGTAGCGATGGCCCCATGTCTTTGATCTTTTAAGAACTTGCTACTGATGTAGGTTTCCAGCTAAGCAACTCCTTGAGGTTCAGGGGCCTGTATGATCACATTGCCACTTCCTAGATCACTTCATCAATGTTTAATATTTTACTTCAAATATCCAAGTAAATATTTACACAGCTCCTAAAAAGAGGATGAAACCAGTTCAAAGAAAAATGAGAGCTGATGCAATTACTGTGCACCTAGAAAAGGACAAAGCCTTAGTGTTCAGTCTGAAGAACAATAAATCAAAGAGGAAGGAGAAACGTTCAAACCAATCTAGTTTGGAATGTCTCTGTGGGCACAGGAAAATTAAAAGAAATTAGCCCAAGAAAATGAAATTCTTCTGTTCTTTAAAAAATAAAGCATCACAGGTAGTGCTTTTCAAGAGATACTGAGAAGGGTGTGCTAGTGGGAAGTGAGGGCATGCATGTTGAGTTATCTGTGTGCGGTATTTTTCTGGAGATATTACATACTAAATTATAGGACAAATATTCGATGGCTATTTTTCATCTGTGATACACTGAATTTGACAAAGCAAAGTGGAAAGATGCCCCAATTTGAACATTCCCTTTGTGTCCTATGAAGTGTACATCTTCAGACCAGAGAAGCGCAAAGACAGCATATGAGATATAAAGCCTAGCTCCCGAGGGCAAGGTCAGACAGGAAAGTGATCTTGCTGTTATAAGACAGTTAACAGGAGACAAAGAGAGGCAGGGAGGAAGTGATGTCTGGAACAAGAAATGTAAGCTGGCTTACTTTGCCTTAACAGAAATAATAAGGAGATGAATTTGTAGGAAAGACATTACTGATCAGTATATACAGTGAAAACCACAGCAGACAGGCACCACTGTTGGCAAGAAATGAAATATGAGGGCTAATTAACACCAGAGCATCGTATTTCAAAAGACTTATACAGAGCTTGAGCACTTTGAAAAGAGAAAGAAGTGGATAAAACAATATGGAAAGGGAAATAGTCAAGTTTAATAGAAATTGAAGGTTGTTTTGGTCATTCCATTATTGGACAGGAGTCAGAAACAGCCCTAATGGAAAAAAAAAAGGTGCAGGGATGGCTGCATGGTATAGTATACCTGCCATTACCACTAGATCCTATTGCACCCTGCCTGCATGCCCGCCCACCAGTGTTGGGTATCTGTTAGGTTCACAGGTAACAATACCACCCAACGTTTCTCATTAATACAGCCAGCAGCTGCTCTGAAGAAAGAACCCATTACATTTTTATCTCCCAGTAAGAGACGATCAAAAAAATAAGTTGGCAGGGGTTTTGATCATGAGAGCCCTGCCATGGCTCTCAATTGTTTCTTGAATCAAATTAACATACATACATGATCTAAGCTTTTTGACTCTTCATCCAACTTTCCCAAGTGTCCTCATCTACAGCTGAGCCTCAGGCCAGGCAAATTAATTGCTCCTTCCTTGTATGTGCTATGTCTTCTCTTACCCCCAAGCCATCTCTCATGCCATTCTCTTTTCCTGGGTAGCTCTCACTACTCTTTCATATTCAACTCCCCACTGTCTCCATCTTTTCCAAGGCCTCTAAGCCATAGCCTTCCAAGACCAGCTGAATCTGGTTTCTGTCAGTCCCAGCACTAGAATATCTATCTATGTGATACAATCTTTACCTTGAAAGCATTCGACAAAGCATTTATTTACTTGTTGTGTTTATTCCCTTTTCAATTTTTTAAAGCATGCAATAACTTAACAACATCTTTTCTCTTTGCAGACAGGGTTGGCTGGCCTAAGCAAAAGGGAAAATTAAAAAGAGGCCATGTTTGTCATGTAATGACAATACTTACCAACACTGCACCTCCATGTTTTAAAGAAAAACTCCCTTAAAAGTTTCGGTTATGGCCTTACTTTCAATGTTTTAAATTAATATAATATTTGGGACCACGAGGGGTAGCTGTGCTCCTGGATAAGTCCTTTACTCAGTGCCCCCAACCTTTCTTTAAGACACTGGTTCTTCATCTAGGGTTCATAGTCTCCCAAAGGGTCTGGGGATGGATTTCAAATGGTCTGTGAACTTGAAACATTTATTATTTTGATAACTATGTTTCAATATAATTGGTTTCCTTTATAATGTACATATTATATTTTATGCATTTAAAATTGCTGTTCTAAGAGAAGGTCCATGGACTTCGCTAGATCGCCAAAGAAGTCCATGATATAAAAAAGGTAAAACCCCTCTTCTAAGACAATAAATTGCAGAGCAGGTACCAATCTGCATTAGTTGGAAGAATTTCCTTTTCAGGGGTTTCCTATACTAATGAATTCAAAGGTTAGACCTGAAATATGGAGACAAACCAGTCACAGTGTAATCCTCTGCACACATGGCCCCTCCTCCTACTCTCCAATGTCTTTTTCTTCATATTAGGGGACCTAAGTGATGAAGAGAGATTCCAATGTGACAGCTTTGTGGTGTTGTGCCCATATCTGTCTTACTGCGGCATTCCTATCATTAGGAATTTCTCTTTTGTTACATTTTTAGAACAAACTTCTTCAAGGCTGGCATGACTGGACACTCCTGGGTGTGGCATTTACTCTTTGATTTTTTTGACAATAGTCCTAAAAAACCTATCAAAGTGAGCCCTTCCTTTCTGAATTTTGGAAATTTGGGGGAAGATAGTGGGGTGATCGAACAGTGGGAAGAAGAAAAACCTACTTCTTTCTCTATGGCCAGTTGGTACTACTACTCTCCACCTTTCAAGATACCATCTTATCTCCTACCCTTCAGCTGAGTGATAAAACTCCTTGGAGGAGGAGGAGTCTATATGTACTCATTTTCTCAGTTTCCTTACCACTCTCTTCTCTATCCCTGAAATAATGCTTGCCTCCCACCCTACCATTTAGCCCTGAAACTGCTCCCTCCAAGGTCACCCCAGGCCTCCTAACTGTTAAATCCAATGGCCTCTTTTCAATCCTCATCCTCCAGACCAGGTCTTGTAATGTAAAGAGCATGCATGACATTGGGGTCAGAAGTTTGTTGTTATTGTTCTGTCATTTCAACTGTGTTCCATTCTCTGTGACCCCAAATGGCGTTTTCTTGGCAGAGATACTAAAGTGGTTTGCCATTTCTTCCTCCATTTCATTTTACAGATGAGAAACTCAGGCAAAAAGGGGTAAGTAACTTGCCCCAGGTCACACTGCTACTAAGTGAGGCCAAATTTGAACTCAGGAAGATGAGTCTTCCTAACTTCAAGCCTGGTACTCTATCCACTGGACCACCTAGCTGTCCTGGAGTCAAAAGACCTGGAATCCCAAGGCAGAAATAGAAGGCTGGAGTGCTATAGGATACAAAGGATGGCAACATAGTCTCTGTCTTCAAGGAGGGTACATTCTAATGGCTGTGTATAGAAAAATAATATAAATTATAATAATGGCAACTCATATTTATGTAGCTTTTTAGGTTTACAAAATGCTTTATACAGATTACCTCATTTTATCTTCACAATACCCCTGTGCTTTTATTATCAAGTTTACAGATGAGGAAACCTGGGGGGGTTGAAGTGACTTGGTTAGATGCTAAGCACCAGATTCAGGATTTGAATGAGTCTTTCTGTTTCTGGGTCTAGTGGAATCCTCCACGTTTTATTGCCTCTCACTGGACTAGGGGATGATTAACGCCACCCAAATATTAGGTTGAACCTGAAGATTTTTTTCTTTTTTCCTCCATTAAATAGCATTTTATTTTTTCTAGTTACATGTAAAGATAGTTTTCATCATTCATTTTTGTAAGATTTTGAATTCCAAAATTTTCTTTCTCCCTCCCTCCCCAAGATGGCATGCAATCTGATATAGATTATATATGTACAATCATGATACATTTCCACATTAATCATGTTGTGAAAGAGAATCAGAACAAAGGGGAAAAGTCACAAGAAAGATAAAAACAACAAAAAAGTGAAAATAGTATGCGTTGATCTGCATTCAGACTCCACAGTTCTTTCTCTGAATGTGGATAGCATTTTCCATTATGAGTCTTTTGGAATTGTCTTAGATATTGTATTGCTGAGAAGAGTTAAGTCTACCATAGTTGATCACTGCACAATGTTGCTATTACTGTGTACATCATTCTCCTGGTTCTGCTTACTTCACTCAGCATCAGTTCCTGTTAGTCTTTCTAGATTTTTCTGAAATCTGCCTGCTCATCATTTCTTATGGAACAATAGTATTCCATTACATTCCACAAATTGTTCAGCCATTCCCTAATTGATGGGCATCCCCTCAATTTCCAATTTGCCACTACAAAACGAGCTGCTATAAACAATTTTGTACATGTGGGCCCTTTTCCCTTTTTTATGATCTCTTTGGGATACAGACCTAGTAGTGGTATTGCTAGATCAAAGGGTATGGACAGTTTGATTACTCTTTGGGCGTAGTTCCAAATTGCTCTCCAGAATGGTTGGATCAGTTCACAACTCCACCAACAATGCATTCGTGTTCCAATTTTCCCATATCTCCAATATTTATCCTGTTCCTTTTCTATCACATTAGCCAATCTGAGAAGTGTGAGGTGGTACCGTATCACAGTTGTTTGAATTTGCATTTCTGTAATCAAGAGTGATTTAGAGCATTTTTCACATGATTATAGATAACCTTTAATTTCTTCATCTGGAAACTGCCTGTTCATATCCTTTGGCCATTTATCATTTGGGGAATGACTTGTATTCTTATAAATTTGACTCAGTTCTTTATATATTTGAGAAATGAGGCCTTTATCAGAAACACTGGCTGTAAAGACTGTTTCCTAACTCTGCATTCCTTCTAATCTTGGTTGCATTGGTTTTGTTTGTGCAAGATTTTTTTTTTTAAGTTCCTCAACCTCGGCACATTTCCAGTTATAGGAATGGAAATGTTCCAGATATGCAAACAAGAAACTCCCAAGAGCTCTACTGATCAACATTGTTGTTTCACTGGCTGGATAACTGCACTGTATTCCTTTCCAAAGCATACATGGCATTGCCCAAAACAAACCAACACCTACAGCTATTTGTAGAACACAGTAGGAAGAAAGACAGTTTTTAAAATGTAGGCCTTGCCTAACAGAACCATCAAATTGTCCCCTCTCTTCAAAAGCACTGTTCCTAACTTGTGTGAACACAAGGACTGATTCATTATTGGGCAAAATGTATAACTTAGAATAGCATGACCTTTGACAAGCTCAAAACAGCCAAGTGATTTAATTCAGCAATTATAAATACTAATGTATTTCATGCCTTAGTGCTAAAAAAAAATCATAGAGATATAGACTTGTCCTTTGCTATGTGCTAGCAACTAGGGAAGAAATGAAAGAATATCAGAGCAGTACCTAAGACATCACCTAGTCCAACAATGTTATTTCGAAAATAAGGAAACCAAGACTCAAGGATGTAAAGTGTTTTTGTACAAGGTCCCAGGGGTAAAAAGTTGAATTAATGGCACCAGTCAGTCAGTCTGCAAGCATATTTTGCATCTTGATTTTTTTTTTTAATTAGCAGGCATTTATTTTCTTTCCTTCCTATGCATTCTAATTTAAAAGGAAAAAAATTTTGAAAAACAAAGTTCCTGTAACAAATATATGTATAGTCAAAAGAAACAAATTCTCACATTGTCCAAGTCCAAAAATATATGCTTCATTCTATATTTCAAATCTACAACCTCTCTGTCAGGAGGTGAGCAACATAGATCATCATCAGATCTCTAGAACCATAGTTGGTAGTTTCATTGATCAGAGTTCTTAAGTCTTTCAAAGTTGCCGCAATTTATTAAGTACTTACAACGTGTGAGGCACTAGGCATTCTGAAAGTAGTAGCCTGGCTTTCCCTTTAATGACAGAGGAAAAGTGGCATTTGCCCTCTTGTCACAAGGGAATATCTATAGAGAAATCTCTAAGGCTTCTGTTCCAAGAGCTGTAGCTTAGCAGGCTGGTAACCTCAATTCCTTACCTAGAGAATGAATTTCCAAGATAAGAACACTTCTTCTGGTTGTAGCTGAGATAGCTATCCAGACTTGGCCCCCTCAGGTGCCCTCCTTTGGGTCATGCTGCTCTGAGCATACTTTATTGAATATTTTATTTTCTGCACAATTTTGTGGCTTTACTATTCTCCTTCTTGGCTAGTTGATAAATTAAATTTATCTAGATCAAAACCACTCCTCAAGACAATCTCTGATGAGAATCAGAGGTAAAGATAAGCAAGTTGGGCTTACCTAAATCCTGTGTTTAGTCCATACATAGCTTCTCCACCCCCAAAATAGCTTTGGAAGTCTGGGCAAGAAAGACAACTATTTTTCTTCTTTTATTTCGTTTAAGGATCTAAACAGAATTTGCACTCTTGGCATACCCAGGTTTTCTATAGCTATTACTATTCTCTGTGAGCCCACCAGCTCCATTTGACTTGTGTCTTACTAGAAAACTTTATCTCATCTTCATATTTGCTCCATGACTTTTGTATTAATAATGTCTCACATAGTCCCCTTCTCTAAAAGGAGGTAAGTGTGTAGCTAGGTAGCTTTCTGCTAATACCTGATAAAACCTTATATTACTAGGATCATGAAATTTCAAGATGGAAGAGATCTTTGGGATAGTTTATTTAGCATATGGGGAAACTGAGGCCCAGAAAGATTAAGAGACATGATCATACAGAAAGTTAATAACAGCACTGAAACAAGACTACCTGTCTCCTCATCATTGACTCTTTTATGTCACACATTGCTGATAAGTATTAAGAAACTTGTATAACTATTAGGTTTCTTTAAAAAAATAATTTTAAGCCTAATATTGGTCTGTTCATTCCAATCTAAAGTAAACACCCAAGAACAAAAAGCAAATTACTACATCTAAGTATATATTCATCTGCTTCTACTAGTATAAGAGATTTATACCATTCCATTGAATCGAACTTTTTCACTTACCTATGAACTACTTCATTTGTAACGTAGACACTTTATCTTTCCCATGCAGAGTAAAAATTTTAAAAAAGTTTTAATGTCATACATAAGGAAATTTAAACAAATTCTCTTCCAGTTTCTTTCACCTTCCTGCAGATTTCTTCTAAAACGAAGATGGTAAAATAAAAGATACATTCTTATTCAGTTCTTCATTCACCAGAACTGCTTTCTCAAAGTGGGTAGTGCTGATCAAGAACAACAATTTTAAGTGTCCTCACTGACATTTCAAAATTGGAAGAAGATTTGTTAGTGAAAAAAACTACAAGCACCCTTGCTTCTTTGGAAAGTCTCTTGTGATCTAGCTGTTAGAATGAGTACTTATGCCCACAACAGAAAAGCTTTCTGTCCTGGTTTAAAAAAACTGTCATGGCCACAAGGATGTTACATGGAACATTATAAGGAGAAATTGGTTTGGGCAAGTACCAGACACATGAAGGAATGTGAGATGAGAATCTAATTTGAAGGCTCAAGCTCTGATCTAGGTCCTGAGCCAGACTCCCAGAGTTGGGAAAAGTTTGCCCTTCGAGGGCCCCATTTTCAAACAAAGGAAGAAAGGGTAAAACAGCTATCCTCAGATGTAAAGGGGTTAAAACCCCTATGGTCCCTTTGGTCCCTTTTTACAAAGAAGTTTGTGCTTGAGCATTAGAGACTTCTGCTATTTCAATGCCATTCCATCACGCCACAAAAGTAAGACAAACCAAAGGGACAGATCTTGAAAGTAAATTGTCGTTAGGGAGTTATTCATTAAATACATCCCTGAAACCATAGGCAACACCCACGTGCAAATATTAGCCCAGTTGCAGACCCAGGGTAATGCCCAAACCTAACCTAACTTGGAGCTAAGATGGCAATTTGCCAGTAACTAACTTCATGCAATTGGTTCACATAGCTAATCTCTCTCTTCAAATATCTGTGTTGCTAATGGGGACCCAAGGGATCAAAGGACACCTCCACATCAGATGGGAGGTCAGCTGAGGCAGGTGAAGGCCATTTTAATAGAGCCATCACAGATCACTATAGAAACTACAGTTATCTCTAGGTTACTGATAACTAGGGCCATCTCTGCCTTTCAGGCCCATAAAACAGATGTGCCTGGAACAGAGATATACAAGGAAAGTACAGCATTTAAAATCTTTGTGCTATTATAGTGGGGGAAAAAAAGGAGAGGGGGTTCGCTGTTGGATGAAAGAAGCCTAATCAGCTTCCTTTATACACTGAACAATTAATAACTAATCAAACCTTATGTGATATTTCACTGAAGACTGGGCAATAAATAGCAGCTTTCTCCAACTCCCTTTAATTAGTCAGGAGTGAACGGGGTTGGAAATTAGCATTGATCTGCATATAAATGTAAAGAGCTTTAAATATTTATCTTTCTCTGGAAACGTGCCTATAAGGAGCTGGGTTCTAGATGCCTCCTCTCACATACTACCTCCCCTTCTCTCTTTAAGGGTATATCCATTTCCCATGCCAATCAGTTATGCTATGGACATGGAGAGCAGGGAGGTGGGGTGGGGGTATCCAAATAAACTAAAACTCCTCAAGTCTGATCTTTAGCAATGTGAAATGTCTGTGTGATTCAAGAAGTAACATTCTCCAAATTGGGGGAGCGGGAAGGGAGGGAACCATCTAATATCATAATGAAGTAAGGCTACTGTATAAGCACAATTCACTTTAGGGTAAGATTTTAATTTGACATGCTTTTTGAGTGTTAACAATAAGCATTTTTAATGTCTTTAGCTTAATTTTTGCCTAACCTAATGCTTAGGTTGGTAAGCTTGCCTTAATTCAGTCTCTTTGGCAGGAACTGTAACCTAATTCAATATCCTATATATTATCCAAATTCTATATCATATAGAATATATATCAATATTCTGTACTAATATCTGGTTACATTATTTTTCTTGCACTGGTATTTTCTCAGCCTTTTGTTTCAGAAGAACCTGTTATGTTACCTCCAAAAAACTAGACATAAGTTATGAATATTATCAATAATCTTGAAGTAATTGACAGAAAACTAGGAATGTCAAGGATTTATAAAATGAATTTTTTTCTTACTTTATTTATAAGAGAAAAGATACACCTGAATCACTGAATCCTCAGTCTCCACTTTTCAAAATGAAAACTGGAAGAAAATGGATGAAAATTCTTATGCTGGAATCTGTCAACACTTTAGGGAGAAAAAAGGTTCCCAGAAGATTTACTCCCATGGCTTTTTAATTCTGGGCTCAGGCTTGGTTTAGTACTAGCAATAGAAGACACAAATACCCAAAGCAAGTGAATTTCCCAGGGAAACCACACGAAAGTTCCTCATACACCAGCCTCCAAAGGGCTAAGATGTGTTTCCCACAAAATGTGTTTTCTAAAATAATATCTTGGTTGTTTATTTGTGATACTAAAAATCTACTGATGCCCAACTTAGCAGAGGTGGAAGCTCTGGGAAGTCCTACAGAGCCTACAGGCTTTAAGTATGGGCCTGGTGACATATAGCTAGCTGGTCCTCCAAGGACCAGCCCAGCTAAATTCAGACAAGTTCCTTACCAGAAGGGTGATGACACACTGCAACTCATTGAGATCACTATTAAGGCATACCAGGGTAATGATCTTGGTTGCTGGAGGAAGCAGAAATCTACAGACAGAATCATAGATTCTTATAGTGCTGAAGTAAATAGTTAAAATAAAAAATGAACTTTTCTTATTTGATTTCATGAAGTGATATGTTGTTCATGAGTCCCTTTTTTCACATTAAATTCTGTGATTTATTATTTTAAAAAGGCTAAAAAAATTAAATCATATAAAGAAAAAAGAGGGAAGAAAAATAAAGCCTGAAGCACTATTTGTTTTTTGTTTGTTGGTTGGTTTTTTTTTTTTCAAAAAATGAGTACTAGAGTGCCATTCTCATGTATTAGGGGAAAAAATTAACTGAGCTTTAGATATAACAAGGTTCTAATCAGTAGGCAGAGACTAAGAAATTATTCAGGAAATGAAACCATTTTATAAAGCAATTAAAAAACTTGTAGTATGATAAACATCTGAGCATGAACTGACCCACCAAATGGGATTCAAAACCCTTGAACACCAGGCTCACCATCTCCCTGTTGTTGGTCTGGAATTCTACCATCAACCTGCTTCCTACGTCAACATCTCCACCCCCGACACACAAATACACCAAATTCTACAGAATTCCTATCCAGAGGGATGAGGTTTCATTGTTCTTCAAAATTTTTAATAAATACCCAACCACAGAAAATGGCAGTTCCTTTTCCTGTGACTCATACCCAAAACTACCCACAGCAGAGGCTCTAATCCAACCTCCCAATAATTTAAAGCATCCTCCCTTCTCTCCAAAACATAAATTAAAGGAAAAAGGTTTAGTTCACTTGGGGTCTTACCCAACCTGTCAGGACTTAAAAGCAAATGTTCTCATTAGCTAATGGAAATTTGATACATTTTCCCATAAGAGAACTGGCAAGTACCCAGTACGTCTGTGTTTTTTTCTCATTCAAATACTTTGTGCAGAGATGGCTTTTCTGCTCAATATTTATGATCGTTTCACCTATCTGGGATGGGAAATAGTGAACTTGATAAATGGCTTTAAGACTGCCCTGGCTTTACTTTGGCTCCGAAAGTACCACTGTTTCTTTTGCAAAGTCCCTGACACTGATGTTACCACCTTATTACAGAAGAAGAGATGAAGAGAAGAAAAGACTTTATTGCTTCTATTTCTAACTCGGGTGCCACAATATTCAAATGCTAGTGCTACTGGGGCAGCTGTTGGCCTCAACAAGCCCCATATTTCAAATCACAGATAGTGATCAACCCCTCCTCCTTTCTATTGTATACAAGCCAACTTACTTTCAAAGCATAAGTGAACTAGGTTTAATTGCAGTCTTCTCTTTGGAAATCCAAGCAACACAACTTAGAATAAGATTGCAGGAATCACTTACTCTTTGGTCAGGAGGGGACAGGACTTTAGCAGAAATCGAGATAGCCCAGAGTCCTGGAAATAGAGGTCAGGTGGGGCAGTCGGGCTTTTGAGATTCAAACATCTGACGATCACATAGAGCACAGCAGCCACAGCAGCTAACTTCACCCCATCAAATACAGCAGGCAGCTCAGAGGTTTCTAGCATTGCATTCATCTTGAGCCTGTGGAGAAGAGGTAAGGACAGAAGTTTGGTATTTACAGGTCACAGTGAGAAAGTTGCCAAGTTTTAATCTTGTCAATGAAGCATGGAGAGACTTCTTAGAGATTAACAACAGGGCCAGAAGGGTGATGTAGGCTTATGCCAATGAGACAGTAGCAGCATCAATTTCAATTCTTCTTCATAGTCATACGTAGGTCTTCTGAATCCCCAAAAGCCCCTTCCCTTGGCCCTTGTCTCCCATGAAGCTATCATCCCTTTTTTTCTTCCCCAATAATGACCAACCTTTTAGAAAAAAGCTAACTTTATCCAATACCTTATACGTCTTCCTCACAGACCTTTTTGCATCAGTTCTTTATAATCTAGCTTCCACCCCTACCACTCTACTGAAATTGCAGTCTCCTAATGACCTCTTCATTGCCAAACCAATGGCCTTTTCCCAGGCCTCCTCCTACTTCTTTTGCAGCATGTGACACTGTTGACCACCCCCTCTTTCTGGACATGTACTCTTTCCTTGGTTTCAAAGACTACACTATGTTCTGGCTTTCTTCCTAATGATACCTGGCATTTTTTATTATTGAGAGGGAATATAACATAGTAGAAAGAATGCTGGACTTGAAAATCAGGAGAGATCAGGGCTCAGACTCACATCTGCCGGGTAACCCTAGGCAAGTCACTTAATCCCCCTGAGCCTCAATTTCCTCATCTATAAATTAAGATAATAATACTTACCTACCTTACAGGGATGTTATAAAGTGCAAATATAATAATAATATGAGAGAAGTACTTTACAAACCTTAAAACACCATATAAATGTCAACTATTATTATAGTCCCTATTTTACAGATGAGGAAACAAGCTTAGAGAGGTTACATGATTTTGCCCATAGTTACAGAGCTGGTATAACACCAGAGGTAGGATTTAGGGCAGCTAGGTGATGCAGTCGATAGAGTGCCAGGCCTGGAGTTAAGAAGACTCCTCTTCCTGAGTTCAAATCTGGTGTCAGGCACTTAATAACTGTGTGACCCTGGGCAAGTTACAACCCTGTTTGCCTCAGTCTTCTTATCTGTAAAATGAGCTGGAGAAAGAAGTGGCAAACCACTCCAGTATCTTTGCCAAGAAAACCCTCAAAGGGTCACAGACAGTTGGATACAATTGAAAATGACTGAACAACATCAAAGGATCCAGATCTAGATCTCTCCTCACTCCGTGTTTAGTTCGTTTTTTCCATTTTGTCATGAGCTCCCTCATAAAGAGTATGCATTTATATGGCACCTAAATGCACACACAGTGTGCCAGTCCAGGGGGGCCTCATTAGCATGGGCTGTGGAGGTCTATGGGAACTATTCAATGGCAAGCTAGGCCTTCAATGCTCTTTTGTAATATTGTGTGCCTTTCTTATCTCCTGTATGTACATAATGCCAGTGTAATTGCACCTTATTTTCTTGGGCTCAGGCAAGCCATTTGCACCAATCTATGCTACAATATTCAATTTCTACTTTATGACTGCTGTGATTGACTCCAAGTGCACAAAAGGGTATAAAGGCTTGTACCAGCAAGTGGGTCACTTCAGCCAAGGGTGATGGATCCCAAGCAGACTCTAGGCATTTTTAGGTTGGTGAAAACTCTGACAGCATTTGTGCCACTGTATAGTCCATATCCTGGGAATACTGGGACCTCTGGCACAGTCAAGAAATGGCATTTGTCTTTTCACATGTCCTTCATCCAATAAAAGCCAATTTGAACGTTAGCAAGTAAGTGTTCCCTGTTTGCTGATTTCAACTTCTGATGCCCAAGACAGGCTACCAACATGGGTGATATTGCTGATATGGTGACACAGAACAATGCATATGTATTAGCTCTCTAAATGCTTCTGTCTCTTTCACTGGCTTCTCCTTTGTTCTCCTCCTAACTCCCTAAGGCAGTGTTCTCCCAAGGTTTTTCCCCCAAGACCTTCTTCTCTTTTCTAATTATTCCTTGGCAATCTCATTCACTCTCCTGACTTCAACCAAATTTATACAGATGACTCTCACACCTACATTTCTAGTTCTCACCTTTCTGCCAGATCTGCTTCTCTTTATCTCCGAGTGAATGTTGCACTGGCACATCAGACTCAACATTTAAAAACCTGAACTTAACATCTCTCCCTCCAAATGAGTTCCTTCTGACCAAAACTTCTGCCAATGATACCATTCGCCTGTTCTTTATGTCTGAAAGCCTGTCTTATTTCTAATCTTATAACCTCATCTGATATCCAACTAGTTACCAAGGCCTATTGCTCCCTCTTCTATATCTCCTTTCTGCCTCATTCTTTTCTTTTATCTGTTCTTACTGCTACCATTCCTCATTACCACTCAGTGAATACTGTCATTGCCTCTTAACTGGTCTTTCCACCTCTACCCTGCCATTCCATTGCCATTTCATATTACCATCAAACTTATTTTCATTATGTATTAATCTGGTCATATCACTCATTTTTTCTAAAAATCTTCAGTCTCCTTGTTGTCTTTCTTGGCTAAAGTTCAGTCTTCTGTGTCTGGCAGTCACGGGCCTTCAAAATCTGGTTCCACCCTACCTTTCCAACCTCATTTCATATAACTTCATCCTTATGTCCTCTACATTTCAGGGGTTGATCTACTCTGTTTCCCTGCAACCCTTAATGCTTTCTGCCCTCCATGCCTTTGGCTCACTCTGTTATTTGTGCCTGGTATATTCTTCCTACTGAATTCCAACTAATCCTTTAATGCCAAACTACACTAAACCACTGCCTCTTCTCAGAGAAGCCTTCTCTAATCCTTTTTTGGTGATAATCCCCTAGTACTTTGTTTTATACCTATCTAGCTAGACAGTGGACAGAGTGCTTGGTCTGGAATAAGGAAGACCTGAGTTCAAATCCAGTCTCAGATACTTCCTAACTGGGTGATCCTGGGCAAGTTACTTAAACTCTATCTCAGTTTCTTCAACTGTAAAATGGGGATAATACCTAGCTCCCAGGGTGGTTATGAGGATTAAATGAGATAATATTTAAAAAGAGTTTAAGCACAGTGCCTGGCACATAGTAGGTTCTTAATAAATGCTTTCCCTCCTATTTAAAGTACTTGTCATAGCTAACTACAATATATGGTAATATATTTATGTTGTCTCATACTTCCACTATACATTAAGCTTCAAGAGGGTAGGGAACCTAATTTGTCTAAATTTTTATCCCTTCCCCTTAATAAATGTTTAATTGAATTGCTTAGTTAGATCCTTGTTAGAATTTTAGCTTACTTCGCAATCACTGGCCAGGCAAAATTTCTTTAAAAAACAGAGTATAGGGGCAGCTAGGCACAGTGGATAGAGCTCTGGCTTTGGAGTCAGGAGGACCTGAGTTCAAATCCGGTCTCAGATCAGACACTAGACACTTACTAGCTGTGTGACCCTGGGCAAGTCACTTAACCCTGATTGCCTCACCAAAAAGTAAAACAAAACAAAACAAAAACAAAAACCCCAGAGTATATTGGATAAGGGTGTGTGTGTGTGTATATGTGTGGGCACTACTGTAGTTTTTTTTTTCTTCTCATAGTAAACAGTCCTAAGATGCATGAATAAAATTAGAAGCAGCTTGAATGGCCATATTTTGAGAGGGGGAAAAAAGAGAAGAAGAGAACAAGATAGAGAGCAAATATTGTGTTCAGTTCTAGGTAGAGGAGTTTATATGACGTGTAAAAACTGGCTAAGATTCAAAGGAGGGCAATCAGAAAATTGAAGAGTCTTGAGTCTGTGACATGAAGGGATCAGTTAAAGGAACTAGGGATATTTAGTCTGGAGAAAAGAGCTGGATCACAGAATCATAGATTTAGATTTGGAAGGAAACTCAAAGGTCATCTAGTCCAACTCCCTCATTTTACAGATGAAGAAATTGAGGTTCAGAGAAATGACATATTTCACTTCCCATTTAGCCATTCACCCAGGCCATCTTGCCATCTTCCCTCCTGCCTGAATTCTCCTTACCTATGCCAGCAGCACTCAGTAAAAGGCTTCTACAATCCAAGCTGCCAGTCTCTAGGGAAGTTAAATTACTCATCTTTATAATTCCTGCCATAAGGTTAAGCTGTTTTGAGTTATCCCAATTCTGCCTAGCCTGAGATGTCTATTTAGCTGATTCCAGATCAGACTAGGCTTTATATCCCCTTCAGCCAACCTAAGCCATCTTGAAATCTGCCCTAATATCATGTGCATGCCTTGGTACTCTGCCTTCTTTTCACCACTTGCTCTGGGTGTAGCAATCAAAACATCACCAATGCTTTTGAAAAGGGCATGTCAAGTAACCGCCCTTTGGATTAACTCACCTTCCCTGAGATTCCTTAGATCAAAGCTTCCTTTCTTGGTCACCACTCCCCTCCCCTCCATATATCTGTTGTCTCCTCATTATAGAATATAAACTCCTTTAGGTAAAAGACTAACATTTTGTGTCCCTAGTGCTTGGCATATTATCTGACACATGATAAGTGCTTACTAAATGTTTTTCATGCATTAATCCATTCATTCCTGTTCTCTCCAAAGTTATTAACGATCTTGTAACTGTCAAATCTGATGATATTTTCCCAGCCCTCATCCTTCTTGAAAACTGCTGTATCTGACACTGTTAACTACCCTCTTTCCTCCTGGACACTCTCTCCTCTCCTAGTTTTCATGACATGTCTTGGTTTTCCTTCCTACATATTTGACTGTTCCTTCTTAGTCTTCTTTGTTAGATTCTCATCCATGTCCCACGTCCTACCCAAGGCTGTAGCCCAAGATTCTGTCTTGGGATCTCTTTTCTTTTGATACTCTCTCATTTGGTCATTTAATGGTTTGCTGCAGTCTCAATGATCATTTCTACACAGATGACTCTTAGATTTAGATAGTCAGGCCTAGTATCTTTTCTGAGCTCCAGTCTCTCATTAAGTATCTAACAGACATTTTGAAATGGATGCTCCATAGGTATCTAACATTCAACCTCTCTAGAACAGAACTTATTATCTTTTCCCCAGTATTCCTCTTCTGAACTTCTTTATTACTGTCAAAGATACCATGATTCTTCTATTCACCCAAATTCACAATCCTGGTGTCATCCTTTACTCCTTACTAGCACTCATTCCATATGTCCAATTAGTTGGCAAACTGTGTCACTTCTATCTCTACAACATCTTCATTTCACTCACTTAGTCAACTGCCCTAATTCATGCTTTCATTACCTATCACTTAGACTTTTGTAATAGTTTTCTAATTGGCTTCCTTATCACTGGCCTCTCCCTACTCCAATGCATTCTCTACATGACTGCTAAGGAGATTTTCCAAAAATGAAGGACTGATCATGTCATTTCTTGGCCTTTAATGAATTCTATTGGCTTCCTATCATCTCTAGGATCACATATAAACTTCTCTGACTGGAATTTAAAGCTCTTTACAACCTGGCCCTTTCCAGCTTTCTTGAACATCGCTCTGCTTCAAACACTCTACAGTACAGCTGTATTGAACCTCTTGTTGTTCTTCACACACGTCTCAGTGGCTTTGCTTTGTCTTTTCCCCATGTCTAGAATGTTCCTCATGTTCACTTCTTGGAATCTTTATTTTCCTTTAGGCATCACCTTCTACATGAGACCTTTCCTGGTCTGCCCAGCTGAGGATACCTTCTTTCCAAGGTTACCTTGTATTTCCTATAATTACATATGTAAATGTTTATTGTCTTCCTTGTTAGAATATAAGTTCCTTGAGGACAGCTACTGTTTTGCTTTCATCTTTGCATCCCCATCTAGAATAGTGCCTAGCACATAGTAGTTTAATAAATGTCTGCAGATTGAATGATTCATTCATTGCCCCAGGTCACACTGGTAGCAAGTAAGCAGTAGAGCTGGGATTTGAATACAGAATCTCTCCAAATCGAGTGGCAATTCCACTGTACCACGCTGTCTTTTAATGAAGATTTAGAGGAAACCTAACAGTAGTGTTAGGTATTTAAAAGACTGTCACGTGGGAGACAGACTAATCTTGTTCTGTTTGACTCTAGAGAGCAGTACCCTGAACAAGAAGGGGGCTGAAAAGAGGCAAGATTAGGCTTACAGTCAGGAAAACCTTTCTAACAATTGGTGAAGTTCTACAGTAGAATCAGCTACCTTGGGAGGCAGCTGATTTCTTATTTCATGGAGGTCTTCAGCAGAGTTTAGATGACCACTTATAGTATATGCTATATTGGCAGTTCCTACTGAGTATAGATTGAACTAGCTGGCCACTGAGGGCCTTTCAAATACCAATATTATGTGGAAAAAATGTTTAGATTCTATCTAATACCAACAGACCATATCATAGAAATACTGAAATTCATTTTGGGCAAGAATATCAAGACAAACTATGAACAAAAGAATAGGAAAAGGGGGATTTGTCCTAGCAGATTCTATAATATGTGAGTGCTCATACCTTGTGGCAGGACTACCATTTTGCTACCATTACCAGCTTTCAGAACATAGGTGTGCTATGAGTTTCTGTTTATGGATATGCAAAACAGCCTTAAGTAACAGGTGTTTGCTAAGTGTGTACTATGAAAAGATGTCTTTGAAAATGCCAAAGGAAATAAAGTGCTTTTACTGACAGGTATAAGTTTACTGCCTGAGATATTCCAGCCCCCCATAATTAGTTTAAAATTAGACAACAACACAGTCTTTGCCTGATTTCTCTGTGATCTGTTTCACAGCATTTCTCCTGTTTTTAGAGGAAAATTCTGATTCCCAGGCCCATTTAATTCTCTCTCTCTCTTTATGATTTCAGGGAGAGGGGAATGGAACTCTTGCCAAATTTTCCCAGAGGATACCTAAAATGTAAGGATATTTTGATGATGTCCACTTATCTAGCCCAAATTTAAAACAAAAAGAGACTTGAGTACAAGAATACATGTTTATACCTGGTTATTTCCAAAATCTCCTGTTCTACTGTCTTTTGCTCCAACTTGTATGAAATGATAATGTTTTCTCCTTTTAGCTAGCATAAAAATTAGCTCAAAAGCAGGGCAGCTACGGCACTAGGCTTCCATGGAATGGTTCATCACGAGGCTATTTTACTTAAAGAAAACTTACTATAAAGAGATAAACTAATGAATAGTGACAAGAGGATAGCATTTTCCAAAATCTCAGACAGTAGTCAGTTGTTAGTTGAATCTTGAAAAACTGATCAAGACTAAATACAAGAAGTATCTTACACCCCAAACTAGTAAAATGGGAAAAGAAATCCTTTGATCAATAGCAAGAGTGCAACACAACAGAACAGTTCTACTCACCTGTTCTCACAAGAAGAACCCAACTCATTGTGGAAAGCAAGATACAGACGATTTCTCAGATTTTAAACAACTTTCCACACTCTAGCACTTTGGGAACCCATGATGTCATTGGTATGGATAGTCTGTCCTCCTAATGCAACTCGTTGGCACCTTCTTATCCTGTTCAATTCCAACAATGTTAATGACGGATTTGGCTTAGCTCCTTCATTAGTACCCCAATTCTTTGGTTGTCGAACAATGTGACCAATTGTAAACTGTACCACCAGATAACTAAGGACTACATGATTCTTAGCACCAGTAACTCCTCTTTCTCCCACCTGACTGTCTTCATCCTGGAAGCAAGATGGGGTCACATGGCCATTTTGTATTTTAATCTGCATCATCAGTTGCTATGGCCTAAAACAATATTCCCCCCCCCCCAAATCTTTAACTTAATTCAAGATGCAGATGCTCTTCTTGATTATATCAACTGCTGATACCCTCTATCTCTCCCTCATGAACTACCTGGTCTTTAACTACTTTATATTTTTATTTTGTATTTACTCTGGATATATTTATTCTGTCTAGATTTATATAGGTATGTTTCCCCCATTAGAATATAAGTTCCTCGAGTGTAGATTGTTTCATTTGTGTCTTTATATTCCCACTTCTTAGCATGGAGCTTGGCATGTAGGAGGCACTTAATAAATGTTCAGTGATTGAGTGATAATAGGTCAAACTCCAGG
This sequence comes from Phascolarctos cinereus, assembly GCF_003287225.1. NCBI lineage: Eukaryota > Metazoa > Chordata > Mammalia > Diprotodontia > Phascolarctidae > Phascolarctos > Phascolarctos cinereus. The sequence goes on from NW_027555736.1 coordinate 119,801,135, forward strand.
TGATAAACATATTTATACCTAGCTAGAATGAAAAACAAGCCCATACTTTCAAGCCTTTCCAGTTGGAGGACCCATTAGAACTTGTGCTCCACTAACACAGCTTCTGAGAACCTGGGGTTAACCTCTACACCACAATGACAGCTGAAGCAGGACTTTCAGTAGAAGATGCTCTGGAATGTCACTTTAAAACTCAGGATGGACCCTGGATAATTTTATCACATATATATCCTTTAAACTTTTCAAAGGATAACATTTTCTCCTAATTCACTAGGCACTGATGATATGTCAGAGGCTCCTTTGTAGAAAATTATACTAATTACATTGAATTTTTAACTCATCCTAGACTTCTTTCTTCTTACTCCTCCCACCACCTCATCCATTAGTGGCTAAATCTTGTAGTAGTCTACCTGCATAATATCTTTCATATCCATGCCCTTTTCTCCACTCCCATAGCCAGCACCCTAGCTCAGGCCTCTCTCACCCTATTATAATATGGTCCTAACTGGTTTTCTTATTTCTGATCAATCTTCCACACCACTCCTAAAATAATCTTACTAAAACACAGGTCTCACCATGTTATTATCCTACTAAAAAACCTTTGGTTTTTGCCTCTAGGCCTCTGCCCTAATGTCTCTATGAGAAATTATAAATTCACTAATCCTGGCCCTCTACAAATGGGCTCCAAATTACTGTTGTAGCCTAATTTCATATTGCTCCATCACATATTCAATGTTCCAGCCAAAATGAACTACCAGCTGTTGCTGAATTCAGCATTCCATTTCACTCTTCCAAATGCAGAGCTATCACTCTCCATATGTGAAATATGATTCCTCCTTCAACTGCCTCTGAAAAGCCTTTGCTTCCTTCTAGGCTTAGGTCAGATATCACCTTTTCCATTAAGACTTCCTTAATCCCTTCAGATGTTATGTTCTCTTCTTTTTCAAATTAATTTATATTTCTTCATCCGTATACCTGCTGGATACCCTCATTTCCTCCTCCCTTCAATCATAGTAGAATGAAACCTCCTTGAAGACAAGGGCTATGTCATTTTCTGTGTTTGCAGCCCCAATGAATAGCCAAGACACAGAAGGCATCTTATAACTATTTGTTAGATTGAACTGAACTAAACCAAAAGCAGTTTCCTTCTTTACCCTTTTCTCTTTGGAAGAAAATAGATCTGGTCTAATGGGCTTTGACTATCCTCATCCTATTTCATAAAGCAAATAAGCAACAAGCACAGATTCTCAAGTCAATACCTTACCAGATCAGTATGGTGTTGAGAAACACAAGGAAACGGGGAGGGGGGTGGGAAATACCCTTAACAAAACAGTCTTACCGATGTTACTTGTGCCTTGATGGTGAGAATTCTTGAATATCGTCCTTAGAAAGCCGTTGAGCTGAGATAGATCAAAGTTTGTAGTCAAATTATCCTAAAAGTCAAAGAGATATTATATTTGTTTTCATGAATGTGAAAGAGGCAACTTAATCAAAACACACACACAAAACAGTCTAAAAGTATTGCTTTTGTCTGAAGGGCAAAAAAAAAATTATTGCAATGAATTGTAGACAGAAGCAATGACCCACAATCCACTTTGTGAGCACCCACGAGTAGTAGTGCTTCCTGACCTGTCCCATTCACAAGTAATGCTAAAGAAAGTAAGAGCTACTTCATGGTCAGAACCAGTGAACTATAACTACAAGTAGTTATAGTTATGCTGCCCAAACAAATTAGTATTGCTTCTTTAAAGAAATGGAGCAATGTGGCTTAGGAGGAAAAAAAATCTAACTTGCCAGTACTAGATTTTAAGGATGAGCCCCTGAGCAGATAAGTTGCTATCAGCTTTAACTGCCTTCAAAGATATCATCAGATCAGAAACTGTGGGAATGGGTGGAGAAGATTTTTTTGAGCTGGCTTTAAAAGAAAAAACAAAACAAAACAAGGTAGAGATGCATATTCTTCTCATGAATTTACTATATGGAATACCTAAGTGGCAAAGGAAGGCTCTACTACAATAAGAAGAACCTCATCAATAATTATATGTAATGATCCTCTGCTAGATCCTTTTGGTGATATGGAAGATGATGACAGCTCTTGTCTTGCTGGCCTACACAGAGATTTAAGAGGAATATCAGTGAAACAACTGAACAGGAGAAGAACCTAAAGTGAGATATTCTGTGTTCTACACTCTAAATTTGCCACAGACATCTAAAGAAGAGAATGAGATTAAAGGAGAGAATTTAATACCCAAGCTTTTACGGAGAATGTAGATCATGAACTAAGCTTTGAAGAAAGCATGTCATTTAGGCTGCTGGACAATATGGTCTCTAAAGTTCCTGCTAGCTCTACTCTTAAAAATCTTCAGGGGTTCCCTCTTGTCTCTAGGTTAAAGTAAGAAAGACTCAGACTGGCACTTAAAGTCTTCCTCAGCCTGGTTACCACTGACCTTTCCTGTTTTATCTCATTCCGCTTCCCTTCTCTTTGCTTTTCTCTAGTCCGATTGGCTTTTCCCCTCTACACAAGGCTGCAGCATCCATGCCTTGGTATAGCAGGTCCCCTTGTCTGGCCTGCACTTTCTCCTCACCTTTGCCTTGGGGAATTCTCTACCTTCCTTCAAAGCACAGTTTGGATGCTACCTCCTACATGAGGTCTTTCCTGGTCTTTCCAGGTAGCAGTACTCTTTTTCCTTTTGAAAAGACTTCACATCACTTTTTTCTTATACTTGCATCCCACTGATTGTAAGTTCCTTGAGTGAGGGACCTTTTTTTTTTTTGGCTAAGCAATGGGGTTAAATTACTTGCCCGGGGTCACACAGCTAGTAAATGTTATGTGTCTGAGGCCAGATTTGAGCTCAGGTCCTCCTGACTCCAGGGCTGGTGCTCTATCTACTACGCCACCTAGCTGTCCCATGAGGGACCATTTCTTGAGGGCAGGAACTATGTCATTTTTGTTTTTCAATGAAATTCAATTCAAGAAATGTTCGTTTCTTGTCTACCATCTAGCTCCCCAGTGCCTGGCATAGGGCACAGCAGGCACTTAATAAATGTTTGAATTGAAATGAATTTTGTGATTTAAACTGGCTCCATGTACTGGAAATTTAGGGGGGAAAAAAGCAACTGTGATTTGTGCTATTTCTGGACTTACATCCTTAATGTCACTTTAGCTTATCTCTATATTGCTCTACCAATTCCTGTCTTACTTGCTATCCCGCTATCTGCTCCAGCATTCAAGCACAAACTGCCATTAAGTTCCAAAGTTCTAGGCCATACTTCAGACAGAACTCTTACACATTTTGTCTGTGTAATTTTGCTGGAGACCTTCCTTCCTAGCATTTATTTTTTGAATCTTCCATGTCACCTAACAAAGCACAATAGGGCACTATCTATGGACACAGTTACCTAAAATAATAAATAAATAGAATTTAATTCTTAACTCCAGGAACACTCAAAAGCAACTGTCCTTGAACATGGAATATTGATATTTATACTCATCCTAAAACATTCTTTTTAACTACTTTCCATTTATAGCTTCAAACCAAAAATATTTGCACTTATAATCAGCCTGGAAAATGAGATACTACTTCAGATAAGAAATTTGGACCTTTTCTCATTGGAATTAGAAAACACAAACAAAATATGTCTCCAGTATTAATCTGTTGTTCCTAACCCCTTATGCTTCAAATACCTACAGACTTCTAAGTCACTTCTTAGTCTTTTCATATTAGAAGATATTGCCACTAATGGTATTTGTTTAAAGTCACAGAAGATCTACTACATGCAAATAACAATCATAAGTGATATTATCTTCCAATACAAAGGACAACTGAATAAAGCAAACCTCATTTCTGAAGTATTTGAGCAATTGCTCCCTTTGGGCTCAGGGGAACCAAGGTCATTCCAAAAACAGCTGATATCATGTTCCATTCCCCATGTTTTTAATACAGATAAAATCAAGTTAAAAAATCATATCAAAGACAGCTTTGCAGAGGAAAGAAGCCACAGAATACTACATAATGGTATTCTTAAAGTCATGATGTGCAGGGAGCAATCCTGTATCTCAGATGATGAGGAACATGGGAGGGTCAAGTATTTTTGTAACTATTTGTTGGAGGTATTTCCTTCTTTCCTACATATAGCCTCCCTCTTTGAGGTGCTATCTTCCAGAAGCTAGCACAATGTCTTACACATATTACCTACATAATAGTCACTTAAAAAATAGTGAAAGAGCAAAAGGGTAGGGGTGGGGCAGAGGGTTTGAAGGAAACCATGGCCATCACCCTTTTTCATTTGGCAAGATAATATGAATAATTTAGGGCATGTTTGCTAGTCTCTCTAGTAAGTGGGATGGACAATAATATTCATAAAGAAGGGGTAGTAGTTCAGACAGAGCATATTGCTAAAGGATGCTGATACCTCATCAGCAGGCCAAGGGACCAACATCTAGGGCATCCAAAAGAGGAAATTTTGGCATTCTCTGAGTCAGTTGTACATATATGTCTAGTTGTTCCGGCACCTAAATGTTCAAATGGTTTCCTATGGCTAATAAAATGAATTGAAAGACAGCTGCTGAGGGTAAAGATAGCATCCCTTAGCCATGGAATAGGAAATATCTGCATCCCCTTAAGCAGAAAGTGGCTGTGGGCTATTTTGCTTGGTACAATGTTGATGAATGGAACACTCAAATTCAAAGTACAAGCTCTTGGGCAGATCTCTGTTTTTCCTAATAACTAGAACTTTTCTAAGAAATCAAAAGGCTGTTTTTTTTTCTTTTTCATATTTATGCCAGTAATGCTAACATTTTGCCTGCCTGACATGGCACCGATTTCAGGTAAGCCATAACCTTACCGTTCACAAATACTACAGAAGCATTAAGGATACTAGGATTTGGGAGAAATTAAGATATAAAGGATACTATTTGATTTGGGAGAAATAAGTAGTGTGTTCCACAAACTTGGGGAAAAAAATTCAACTAATGTACATATCTTTACAGGGAACTGGCAAAGATCCCAAGCAAAGATCTTCTGCCTATAATTTTTGCCAATCTTTATTCTCATTACTCATTAATTCAATTCCTAAGTTGCTGAGAGACTGTAGAAATTCAACTTAATTTGTTCCTTTATGAAGCTGGATGGGTAGTTGACAAATATGCCACTTTATTATGATAAGCTCTAATAACTTAACCAAAACACAAGTAGTTGATTGACTCAAACTACCAGTCTACTTCTTACCTCAACCTTACCTTACTTTGCCAACCAAATGCTAACTGGATCATTTCAAATTCATTTTCAATTGAATTTCTTTGCCTATGAAATCTGGTTGCCAGAATCATCCTTGCCTTTTCCTTTTAATTATTAGCCTATAGGAGAAGCTCAATAAATGTTTGTCAAATGAATGAATGAATGACTTCCTCTAACCTTTAGACCTCAGTTTCTTCATTTGTGTAATAAAGAGGGAGGAGATGGTTAAATTACCTTTTCCTATCCAGATTTAAATCCCATGATCCTTTTCCCATTTTAAGAATCTTCAATACTTTCAGACTTCCACAGCCCTTCTAGACTTAATACCTACTGTATGGAGGGCACTGTAGCAGGCCCTGAGCATATAAAGATAAAAATTACTATTGTCCTGGACCTCAAAGAGCTTAAAAGCAGAGCCATGCCAAAGACCCAAATAAGTATGGCAAGAGTAGAATGTTATTAAGGACAAAGAAGAGGTCCAGACAAGCTGCTAAAAATTTCTCTGAGGAGGAAGGATTCAAATTCAGTTTGGGGGCAGGGAGATGTGGGGAGGGATAGTAGGAGGTCAGAGAAGGTTTCATGGAAGAGGTAGTACCTTCTAATCTGACCCTGAAAGGAGGTAGGGAATGCTAGGCATGGGAGATTGCCTGTATAAATGCATGGAGGCTGGAATGTGCAGGATAAGCCTGAGGAATAGGGTCAGAGGGAGATTCGTGTCAAACATAGCTGATTAGAGTCAGATCACGGAGAGCTTGAGATGCCTGGCTAAGGAGTTTGTATTTTATACCCTAGAAAACAGGGAGAAGGTTTCTGAGAAGGAGAATAACCATACTCAAACCTTACTATTATGCAGGTATAACCTGTTCAACCTGTATTGCTAATTATCTTCCAATTGCTCTAATAGACTTAAGAGTCTATTCCAAGAGAATTCTGTGTCACCTAGACCAATTACCTGAAATGTGTTCAATGCAAAGGTGGAAAAAATTTCCTTCCTTCCTTAGATTCATGAGCAACTTAAGGCATACCAGCATTATAGCCTACCATATCCCTCAACACTTTTACATATGTTTCCAAGTCAAAAAATGGTTCAGAAAAAAAAAACAAAAACAAAAACCAAATAAACAGAGATCCCACCAGATTTCCTTCCTTCCTTTTGAACTCCATGGCTTTCAATTAGGCTGTACTAAACTTTCCTTACACTGAATCAGTAAATTCCCTCAAACACAGATAAACCATGACAGATTCGTGCTTCTGAATGATACAAATACTTTGGTTAATAGGCTTTCCTTCTAGGAAAATTAAGTCCAGGAAATGCAGGTTTTTGTATATTGTACAGTAAAGCTATACCAGACAATCTAAAAGCCAACAAAGAACCAAGTCTGGTGTTTTTACTTTGCTGGTCTTGAGAGAGCTACTGCAGGAGCTGTTCAGATGCCAGTGATGTCCTTGGAAGCAGCAACTTGAATTGGAAGAAAGTGAGTCGTGGCTCAAGGTGGCCAGAGCAGTCATGTGCTGAGTCATTGTTCAATTTCCAGTGTGAGCATTGACCTTGGAAATCAGCAAACAGCTACAAATCAAGACTTAAATTGTTGTTTTGTTCTATCTTAAGTCTAGATTTTAAACATGTTAACAATGTTAAAATGTTAATAATGCAGAACTTTAAAATGTGTCATGGGTACTTTTTTTTGGGGGGGGAGCTGATTGTTAAATATTTACCTGCATGCTTCTGGGCCAGAATCCCCAAAACTCCTGCTGAAAGAGTTCTTTGATCCTACAAAATATACACTCATCCTCATCCTCATCCTAACCTTAGGGGGAAAGAAGTCTATTAGGCAAATACATACTTGCCCTGTAGACTAGTCCCACTTGACAATCACTTTGTCTTTAGCGTCCTGCTACGGAGTTGCCTCTGATGGTCCAGCACTTCATCTTAAACTGGAATTGTTAAGGTATAGGAAGGGTGTCAGGAGAAAAGGAGTTTGGCAGATTATAATATGTCAGAGAAAAAAAGAAGGATCAGAGAAAGCCAACTTTCTCCTAGTTTTGAACTTGCAGCTTTTCTACTTGCTACCTAAAGGTGTTCATACAATGCAGTGCACTGGAAAGGAAGAGATCAGAGGGAAAAGGTTAAGTTTCACCTGTTTCTCCTTTTAGGTGCCATTCAACTGGTGTAGTCATTGCTATCATATGGACTGGGGACTAGGCATACGAGAGAGAAAAATTTGCTATGAGGAATGGGGACAAGAAACAAAAAATGAGAGATGCTATAAGAAAGATATGGTCAATATGTCAATTTGTTTTGCATTATCATACTTATTTGTTGTAGGAGAAAGTTTTATTGGTTGCTAGTAGGAGAGAGACTCATTGGGAAGTGATGGGGATGAAAAAAAAGAAAGCAATCATGGGAGACTATGAAGGGGTTAAAGATGAAATGCTGAGTTAGGGGAACAAGCAAGTGAACTGATAGAAATGTAGAGTATGTGAAGGAGCGTAGCATGAAATAAATTTGCAAAGTAGGCCAAAGACAGGTGGTAAAGGGTTAAATTCCAAGAAGCAATAAGATGTCACTGAAGATTTTTGAACAAGGAGGTGCCACGGTCTAACTTGGACTTTAAGAAGATTATTTTGGCATTTATGTGGAGGATAGATTAGAGGAAGAAGAGATTAAAAACAGGGAGACTAATGAGATTATTTCAGTAGCTTAGATGACAAGTGATGAGTGCCTGAACTACAGTGATAGCTCTGAATGTAGAGAGAATGGGGAATATGGGAGAGAGGTCTTGGAGGCAGAATCAACAAGACAGCCAATTAATGGATATGGAAGGTGAAAGAGAAGGAAGAATTAAGAACAATTCTGTGGTCATTATCAGAAACAATGAATTTCTGTGTCTTCCATAGGAAAAGGGAAGTTGGAAGGGGGGGGACAGGTTTAGTGACAAAGGTAATGAGTTCCATTTTTGACAAGTTGAGTTTGAGATACCTCAGGACACAGATGGAGACATCCGGCAGGCAGATGACCTGAAAGACCAGAGCTCACAAGAGTGATTATAGTTGGATATTTATATAAAGATGATAATGGAACCCATCAGAACAGGTTTTTCACTTAGTGATTAGACCACTGAGTGAAAGGGTACATAGGGGGAAAAAGAGAAGAAGTTTGGGGACAAAGCCTTGGGAGACACTGATGATTAGAAACAGAACTAGAATGAATAGATGGATGGATGGATGATGGGAAGAGCATTTAAGTGCTTACTATGAGATGGGCACTATGCTAAGTGCTCATGATACAAATAGAAGCAGGTCAGACAGTCCTTGTCTTCAAGTTACTGACATTTTAATAGGGGAAGACAGATATTGGAAGACAGGCTGGAAAGGGGGGTAAAGAGATGAGGGGCAGCTGAGTATATGTGGTTTGGAGTTGGACAGGAAGTGGTATGGTGGTAGGATTCTGGGAAAGATAAGGTGAAAGCTTGTCTATTAGAGCCTAGGGCATCAGAGACAGGAATCTGAGCTCCAGTAGGAGAAGGAGGAATGCCAGAGTAGGACAGACATGGATAATAGATAATTCAGCAACACAGAATGAGAAGACATGGTCAGAGAGGTAGGAGGAGAATCAAGAGAGAAAAGTGTCTTAAGACAAAGAGAGAAGAAAGTATCCAGAAGGTGATTAACACTGTCAAAAGCTGCAGGGAAGTTGAAAAGGATGACAAGTGACAAAAGGCCATCTGATTCAGCAAAGTAGTACTTAGTTACCTTAAGGAGAATGATTTTTATTATTGTTGTTGTCAAATGGTAGGGTAGGAAGCTGACATACAAGAGCTATAGAGAAGCAAGCAGAAGTGCAAGTAGTGAGTGAAGACAGTTTTTTTTTTTGTTAAGGAATTTAACTGTGAAAGAGAAGAGTAATAAAGGTCAATAGTTTGAGAAGACGACAGTATCTAGTGAAGGGTTTTGTTTTTGGTTGTTTTAAGGATAGCTGAAATCTGAGCCTGTTTGGAGGCAAGAGGGAAGGGAACAGTAAATAAGAACGACAGAGAGAGGAGAGATGATCAAAGGGACAAGTTCTCGGAAGAGATGGAAGGGATAAGATCAAGGGAATAAGTGGAGAAGAGTTGGCTTTGACAAGGAGAAAGACCACCTCTTCATTAAAGACTGAAGCAAAGGAAGAGAGAATAGGCATGATATTGAAGAGTTTTGAGATAGGAGATGGACATAAAAGGAAGTTCATGATAGATGGCTTATATTCTCTCAGTAAATTATGAGGTGAAATGCTCTACAGAAGGGGTGAGGGAAAGGGTGGTAAAAGAAACTTGAGGAGAGAAGACAAAGTTTGGAACAGCTGTTGTTGGGAATGTGATCCTGTTGTGCAGCAATTGAGGGCACAGTTGAGATTAGATAACAAATTTGCAGTGGTCTCAGTGAGCACAGTTATATGACTTCCTCTGGTGGCATTCCATAGGACACAAGTAGGAGTGGAGAAGATAAATGGTTAGGGTTTGGTGTAGAATGAGTGGTGACAGAAAAAGAAGGCAAGGTATTCAAAGGAAGAGGACAATGTATAACTGAAACAGGGTCAAGATTGTGAAGGGAATAAAGTCAGGCAAGAGCAGGGGTGATGGTCTAGGAAAGCAGTGGAATGACAAGAAATTGAGGCAATGATGAAAAATAGGTTTAAGAGGAATTAAACACAGGGAGAGCTGGAAGGAGCTTATGATCAGAAAAGAAATTTAAAAATTTGGGATTCTGGGGGTGGTATAGTTATGAATAATGGTGAGATCAATGGCATGTGGCCAGGGTCAGGATGTTTGAAGGGATACCTATATGTACACTGAAGTCCTCAAATATTAGGAAACAGGCTGAAATAGAAAGAAGAATGCGAGTCAGGTACTAACTCCTTGAAAAAGGAAGGGGAATGACCTACAGCTAATAGAAAACAGCAACAAGGACAGATAAGGAAGAGAAGTTACTGAGTTAAGATGGCTGAGTAAAGGGTCTGAACCAAAAATTATTATAATCTTGATGAATTGAATCACTAGTTAAAATATTTGTGTACATGTATGTGTATGTACATATATAGTATATATGTGATATATGTGTGTATATATACAAGTATATTGTATATATGTCATATGTACGATATAAAATTGAAGACTTTTTAATATATATACTTATTAACAAAGTAAAAGAGGAAGTGGACTTTTTTTTTTCATCTGGATAAATAACCCTGTGGGAAAATTAAAGTACTTTCTAAACTATGATAGCGAAAATTTAAAACTTTCCAGAACATTCTGAAAACAAATTTATTCTCTTACACAGAGAAACCATTCATTTCTCAGGCCGAAAACAACCAGCGTGGTTTCCCTAGCCTAGGCAGTTTTTGTGAAGTTTTAAAGCTAATGGTTACTTTACTGAAAGATGACAGATCATAACATGATATACTTACAGAATATAGAAATTCAGTAAAATCTCAGTTAGCCAGAATTTCTAATTAACTGGAATTTATTAACACCTACTTAATTTTTTAGATTAACAGAATTTTTAAAGAAATCACCTTATATCAAGAGATTTCTTCTACAAAGAAACCTCGTGGGTTTGTCTTATGGTCAATACAGATTCAGCTCAGTCTTCAACATCTAAAGTCCTATATAATGATGTTCAGGATGATGACACTGAGGCAGGACAAGATTTTCAATTAGCCATCTTCACTTTTTATTAGTATACTAAAGCTGGAAAATACCCTTATGCAACCCTCAGAAACAAAGAGTTTGATAAAAAGAAGGGACCCTTGTGGCTATCTAGTCCAATTCATATTCAAAAGGAAACTCTACTACGACATAGTTGACAGGTATTTGTCCAGTTTTTGCTTGAAGACCTTGAAGGAAGGGGAATTTGCCCATCTCTGAGGCAGCCCATTTCACTCTAGGACATCTCTAACTGTTGGTAAGTTTTTCCTGACATCAAGTCTCTGTAAATTTTCCCCAATAGAGGTCCTTCACTATATTACAAAGGGAGTTTATAAACTATTTAACTTACATTTAACTACCCTATTCTGGAACTGTTTAACTGAAATAAGTCAACATAATCACAGACTTAAGAAATGGAAGGAACTTTAGGCATTATCTAGTCTAATGGTGTCAAATTAAAATAGAAATGGATCCCTGCTGGCAGTATGTTAACTTAGAAAACCACAAATTAACATAATCTATGTTGTATTTTTATTTATTTTTGTTAAACATTTCTCAACTACATTTTAATCTAGTTCAGGCTGTACTTGGGAGTTTTACACAGCTAGTAGAATGGTAGGCTGAAAATTTGATACTTCTGTCTAATCCCCTCATTTTACAAGTGAAGAAACTGAGGCCCAGAGCAATTCAGTGATTTATTCAAGCTCAGTTACAAGTTACTAGCAGAGGAACTTAGGTCTCCCAACTCCTGGTTCAGTACCTTTCTTTTTTTTCCTTTTTTAAATTAAATCTTGCCTTGGCTTCTTAAAACACAGCATTAGTAGAATACAAAGATCAATGCAATTTTTCCCCTATAAAAATTATAAAACCTTATAATTTAAAAACCCAAGTATTTTAATGAGAACAAACTGGTTTCAATGATAATTTATAATCAGCAATAATCTGGCTACCCTCTTGGAATTCAAAGTCTGTTCAATAAAGCAGCAAGTAACTAGATCTACAAGCAGATAAGACTACTTAACAAAGATAACCAACAAAAATACCCTCTTCCTTAAGTCTGCTCTGCTCAACTTTTCAGACTACAAAAGGATGAAAAGAGATAGCTTACTATATTTTTAACTTTAGAATATTTTGATAATTTTATTATTTCAATAGTTAACAGTAGTTCTCTTACAAGACTAAGCCATACGGTATTTTAAAATTTGCCAAAGATATGCCTTTGGCTTAGTGCCAAATAGAATCTTAGAATCAGAGGATCGTAATAGCTTTAGGGCTGGAATGGACCTTGAGGTCTTCCAGTTTAACTTTCATTTTATAAATTAGAATCTGAGGCCCAGAATGGGAAAGTAACTTGGCCAAGATCATCCACAGAGTATTTGAACCCAGGCCCAATTATTACAAATCCAGCACTCTGTTCCACTACAATTACACCGTTTCCCACTATTCTAAAACAACAACAACAACTGAATGATCAGGTATGGAGGACAAGTTTATATGCAACCATTTTAAGAAATGACCTTAAAAAATAAATTAGAGACCCACTGAATTTTTTGAGAGTATTTTACAAAACAGCAGGTTTGGAGGTTATAGGACCATGTATTTAGGGATGGAAAGCACCTTAGAGTCTCTCTAAGCCAACCCCTTCATTTTATAGATGATGAAACTGAGGCCTATTCAGTGACTTGCCCAAGATTACATAGACTCTATGAGTGACAGAGTCAAAAATCTGAACCTCAGTACTCTAGATTCCAAATCTTCTTGTTTTTTTCACTGCACCATTGTGTTAGGGTTCAATTGTGCTGAATACTTAATACCTAAGACTAGTACCAAAAAGCTAACAATAGTCCATTTTAGTTAAGAAGGCTAGTAAACAAAGTCAAAATGATTTATGATGGAGTGTACCTCTGGATGAAGAAATCTGCATATGATCATTGTTCATCTGCAAAAAAAAAAATCTCTCATTTAGGTTTCCAATGAATACATGTCACTACCTTCCTGAATTTTCAAGACTTAACACATCATCCTAGTTAGTCAATTAATAAGCATTTATTAGGTGCCTATTAGGTGCCAGGTATTGTATTAAAGGTTGGGGGTACAAAAAGAGACAAAAGATAGTTTTTGCCTCAAGGAGCTTCTTACTGAAGGAGGGAGACAATGGGCAACCAAACTTGTACAAACACAGTATGTAGAAGGTAAAAAGGAAATAATTGAGAGAGGGAAGGCACATAAATAGCAACCATTACTATGATGCCTGTTTGGGGAATTACAAAAGAGCCATAGCTGGTATGTTCCCCAACTGGTAAGTAAATATGGTGGAGAGCTATCCGCCTGGTCTAGTACCAAGGACTTTAAGCTGAAAGGACTGTGTGGGTTGTTTTAATGACATGCCAGAGGAGTTGAGTTTCCCATTCTACTTCTATCTCTACTTCATTTGTTACGAGTCTCAAAAGGTAATTACTCCCACCCATACAGAAAGCTTATCTCTGCCAATGAGCTGACTCTGGACTTAGCTCATGGACTCCCTTCTCTTCCTTGTTTCTTGCTCTGCCACTGCAAATGGGAATACTCCTTTCTACAAAATAAGGCTTATAAAATTCTTAGATATCCACAGATGAAAGCTATATTATATTGTAATTGAATAATATACTGAATATTATTTCAATATTATTGGAAGTATTTTAGTTAGAGATTCTAACTATATATATATATATATATATATATATTATATATATATATATATATATATAATAAAAACATATTTTGTGCAGGGGACAACAGAAAATTCAGAATTCAATCTCAGCACCTTCCTCTTCAAGGAAGAAAAGATTCCCAAATACTAGAAAGACTGAGAGGTGGGTAGAAAAAACACAAAAATCAGTACCTCAAAGATACTAAATGTTGTATTTTCTGGAAGTGGGTGGATGGGGGAGTAGGGATCAGGATGAAGAAGAGAACAGGCCATAGACACGATATGAACTCAAGACAGTTCATTGGCAGGGGGTCCTTCTCTTCCTGCTAAGGAGGATGGGAACATTAGGCCTTGGACAAATTACTTACCCTCTCTAAGCTTCATATTCTGCATCTAGAAAATTGTTTAGACCAGATGACCTCTAAAGTTCCTTTCTAAATCTAATCTATACTCCTATGATCCTATTGCCAAAAAAAAAGATAAGAGTAACAGTAACTACCAACCTATATATCACCTACTTTCTTAGCTTTTACAAAATCACTATGAGAATAATCTATATAAATTTCAAAGGCATGTTTTAGTTTAAGAAAGGAAGGGGCAGGCTTTCACTAATGATATTCTACAACAGACCACCACTTTAGAGTCACAGAATTGCCTAGAAAGCATCCACAGAAAATCCTATTGTGCTTTATTATTTGTTAACTTTTTACCCCTGACCTTAGTTCCTTTTTTGAAAATGAGAGAGTTGCACTAGATAACTCCAAAGTCCCTTCTAGCTCTAAATCTACAATCCAATGAGCATATTTTTAAAAATGAACTCTGTATAACAAAATACTGCCTTAAAGGCTCTCTACAAAAAGGCATTTCCTATTCATGTCAAAATTTTAAAATGTAATAAAAAGATATCTAAAAACTCTGTTTTATACAAAGCTAAATATGTGCTAGCCAAAAGTGTTTGCCACCGTCATGGAAGCTCTCTTATGTGGAGAACCAACTGAAGGGGGACTTCTAGTGAACTGAGGTACTATAAATGCTCCTGTTTAGGATGCTATTGTGTTGACTGAATCAAGCTCTGGAATACAGTAGAACCTCCTAAATGAGCGAAATAATCACTCAAAAGAGTTTGGCTTAATCCTTTGGCAGCATGGAGCATGGTCTTTTGAGTCAAACAGGGTTCAATTCCTTTTGTCATTTAGTATCTATGTGACCCTGGGCCTCAGTTTCTTCCTTTGTAAACTGAGGGTGTCTGACTCAATGGCCTCTAAATCTATGACCTCATGATCAATCAACAAGTATTTATTAAGCTCCTACTAAGTGTCAAGAAATGTGTTAGGCATTGGTGATACAAAAACACAATGTTGCCCTCAGGGAACTTACATTTTAAGACCAAGGAATTTAGTCCCTCAGCATTCATTACCAACTACCAAAATTCTTATGGAGATATTCTATTCAAGGGTTTAGAAGTCAACAGATTTGGTGATGAAGGGATAGAAAGCCTGAGAAAGAACTAAGAGGTAATCTTGGAAATGTGCACCAAATTTAGGTGTACACTCATATTTATGTTTTAGTTTTCCAGAGAGGTAGACATCTAAAAAGGAAAATAAAAGCAGTAAGGAAGATAGAACCCCATTACTGCATTATTTGTTACTAAACAGACTTGGATACACTGTAGATTAAATTATATCTTCCCAAAAAGCCATGTAGGAATTGTTAGCATCTGGGACAGTCACTATTTTTGTTGATGTCAAGATGATAGTGCACATTTTATTATGGTGATTCACTTGGGGTTTTTTCCCTAGTCATAGCAATGTGTTGGTACTCAGTCAATCTATACTCTTGCCAAATCCCACTTGTTATCCACAAGTGGAACGGACTGTCTAGGGCGGTGCTGGCTTCCTCTCCTCACTGGAAGTCTCCAAGCAGAGGCTGAATGACCACTTGTGAGGTATGACATAGAGGGAAAGGACATGACAATGAATTCTGTTATGGGTCCACTCATCATTCTCCTGACTTCCCAGACCAAAACACCCTTCCCTAGCTACTACTCCCATTATGTGTCCCTCCATTAGAATGTAAGTTCCTTGAGGACAGGGATTATCTAGTTCTCTTTTCTATTTATATCACCATTGCTTAGCACAGCGACTGGCATACAGTAAGCACCTAATGGTTTTTACTCATTCATTCATAGAGGGAGTCCTTGATTAAGTTCATGTTGGACTAAATTACCTTAACATTCCTTCTACCTCTGAGATATCTGATTCTGTAAAGAAAAAAAAAAGATCCTGAAGGTGGCCTCTGTCAGACTCCTCATAAATTTGTCAACCCTATAAAAAAAAAGCTTCAGTACATCACCTTCACACATGCTAAAGAATAGGGCTTGGTGCAGGACAACAATTCAAAAGCATCTACAATTGTAATGCAGAAGCAATAGAGGCCATTTTATTTGGGAGTTACTGACAAAAAAGCTGTTTTCCAAAGCAAAGAGAAAAAAAATTATGTATGAAATCACAGTTTTCTCATTTTTCTCATAATTCCAATACAAAGTTTATATTATTATGTTACTCATTGCCTCCTGCAGAACACTCACTTGTCTCAGCAAGTTTTCTAGGCCTTCATTAAAACTCAAAGGTAACTCCAACCTGCTTCTTCCCACTTCTCCCATGGGCACACTTCTGTTCATGCTCTGTGTCTAAAGAAGCAGCTTTCTTCTGAACAACATGCCACAGGTGCTCTATAAAGAGGCAGTACTAGATAATAAACCAGCCTAAAGACAGGTGTGGTGCAACAGAAAACACATACATTAGGGGGTGATTACTTGTATTATAGAAGGATTTTTCTTTTTTTGAACTTGCATGGTATTCATTTACAGATCAATAATTACCAAAGTTGTACGGAGGTCAGAGGACAGGGATTGGGGATTTGGGAGGGACAGAAGCAGGGCTCACAGCTAAAGTCTTAGAAATCATTGCTTTCTGAAGCACACGGAAATTAAGGCAATGCATTTCTAATACAATGTAGAGAATGTTTCAATTTGCCAAAGTGCTTTATCCAACTTTAGCAGGCATCTATTACATAAAGTAAAGTATGCCTGGAGGCACCCAGCTGGGTGGGTCAGTAGATAGAGACAGGTGGGCCTGGAGTCAGGAAGACCCAAGTTCAAATCCAGCCTCAGACACTTACTAGCTGTGTGACCTTGGGCAAGTCACTTAACCTCTGTTTGCCTTAATCCACTGAAGAAGGAAACGGCAAAATACCCTAGTAGAAAACCTCATGAACAGTATGGTCCATGGGGTCATGAAGAGTCAGACATGATTGAACAATAACACCAACCAAGAACGTACACTTGCTTATTTCATTCACTAGCACAGGGGTGGGTAATCTGTTCAAGTTAAAAAGTCTTAACTGTATAAAAATTAAAAACAAATGCTCAAAGTACCAGTACAAGAATCATCATTTGCACAGCTGAAAATATTATAACTCAATAATAATATTGGCATGATAATTAATATTGGGATAATGTAATATAACATTGGTTGGCCAACTGATTGATTTAAATTGGCATAAGATAATTGGTTAAAAATATAACACTATATTCATAGACATCACTTGATAGCATTAACATTGAATGGGAATATTGCTTCTTTCTTTTCATACAATTCTTGGTTTATAGCATAACTCCTTCACTCTTCTTCCTTGTATCCTTTTCCTTCCCTCAACTCTCCCTCTTCCATCCCTGCCTTGCAGTCAAGAGGCACAACCACCACTCCTCTACCCTCACACTTAGTAAAATGAGAAGAAAGAGGAAGCTGAAAGGCTTCTCAAAGAATGTGATATGGAAGAAATGTTTATGGTTCCAAATAACCCTTGCCTTGACGAGGATTTTTTTTTTTTAAATTTCAAATTAATTGTTTTAAGTTGTGTCTATCTGAGAATGGCAAAGTATCTGGTTAGCCAGTTATTAATTCATTAAACATTATTATTAAATGCCTAATGGACAATGCATTGAGGTAAGGGAGTATATAATAAAATAAAATAAATAAAACATGGTCACTAACCTCAAGGAACTTATAATCTCGAAGCCATTCTGTTGCTCACATTTGTACCACCAGTTCACAATTGAACAACAGATATGTAATGAATGCCTCCTACTCCATGCTAGAGACTCTGCTAGATTTCTGATGTTTCTGTGTGCAGCAGGGAGGTGGGGAAGAGAGGAGTTGAGGTGACATGACATGAAGAAACAAAAAAAAAGTGTTAAGACTGAACTTTTCTGCAGGGACTTTATAATTTGATTAAGATGGCCAGATACGATGAAAATACAATTAGAAAACAAATTAAGAGTAAATAATTATTAAATGTTATAGTATAAGAGTATACTAATTGTAGAAATTCAGGTGAGTGATTTGGGAAGGCCTCATGGAGGTAAGGCTTGAGCTGATCCTTGATGGATCAGTTAGATTTAGATGGGGGAAGGGGTCTTGAGGTAATGGAAAAATGTGACACTAGGATTCCAGGAAGGACAACAGCTGAACCAAGTCACGCATCTGCAATGAGCAAGATATACATGGGGAAAAGACTGGCCTGATGAAAGAGAAGAGTCCAAGCTGAGGAGTAGTGTAAAATAGAAACATATTATATCAAGGTCTCAGGATATCACTTAACAATTTAAATTCCTGTAGGCCACTTGGGAACTAGGATAGGGTGTATTCTGTCTAGGCAATACACTTAAAATATTAGTTTTATCTCATTAGGGTGCCTTCAAATGTGGGGCTGATGGAAGGCTGAGAAAATGGGAAGCATTTATTTTGTCACTTAGAGCCCAACCCATGATATCAGCGACATGCACTGGCACTGGCCAGTTTTATGTTATACAGAGCACCTGATGACATCTAAGTAGAAGAATATAATCTTAAAAATTTGAGACTTGTATGTTTTTCTACTTTTAAAGAAAATTCCTGTCCATATCAGTTGAATATCCTCTTCAAGATCCTAAAATTCTTAAATTCTCCTCTTCTATAGCTTGCCACTATCCTTTATGGGGACAGATGTTTTATAGTGACATACACAGATCTCAAGATTGCTTTAGAAGTAATTCAAATTCTACACCTTTATATATACCCTGATAGAAATGTAGGTCAGTGCCTTTTTGATTGGGCCTTTATATTAGTAATACAACTTGCCTCATTTCTACAGGAAAGTCCTTTGAAGAAATTTAAATTAGTAGCCACCTAGTAGATACTCAGTAATTACTTGTTGAAACTAAGAAAAGCAAATGATTATAAGAAATCACTGATCAAACTACTTAAAAATTTCCTTATCATTAGATCATTATATTAAGCTCGGAGTAGAATGGGTCTATTATGAATTATTTCTAACAGTATATAGTAATGACTCTAGTCCTTCTTTAATACCTCATCATGGCCCAAAGATGATCCTGGGTTCTTTAAGGCTATGCTAAAGTGGAGAGCGAACTCTAGCAGACCTACTCACTGAACTAAAAAAGCTTCAAGTACAGGCTAGGTGACAGAGAAATATCTTTTGTTTGAAGCTAAGCTTGGAGAAGGCTGGCCACAAGGTGATGATTTTATTTTTATTTTTCAGTCACAGCAGTTCACCACCATACACTAAGTACGGCAATAATTTGTGTTAAAGAAGTGTCCATAACCTACAAACCAGGGTTCTTTGAAGTGCTAAAGTATTTATAAATAACAATAAAGGAGTTCTAAGATCCTGAGAGGTTTCAAAGTCTTATCACTGTTATTTCTGCTGTGGCATACTGGATACAGCACTGGACCTGGAAGCAGGAAGACCTGAGTTCAAATCTAGCCTCAGCCTCAGACACTAGGTAAGCCCTTTAACCTGTTTCTTCTAGTTTCCTCAACTGTAAAATGGGGATAATAACAGCACCTACCTCCCAGAGTTGGTATTAGGATCAAAAAAGATAATATTTATAAAGTACTTAGCACAGTCTGACATATAATAAGAGCTAGATAAATGCTTACGTCCCTTTCCCTTTCTCTCCCTTCTAAACAAGGGATTACACCCAATAGAATCACTTTATCCCACTGAAAGGCTCTAACACTGAGACTATACACAACCTTTCCACCATTTAAATCTGTTTCAGATTAACCAGTCTGGGTTTGAATCAGAAATATGTGAATTTGTTTTAGGAACCATTGTAGGAAGGCAGAAGCATAGTGCTGGGTTGTAGAAGACAGTAAGGGACAAAGATTAGAAACCACACCCAAATCTATAAACAGAATACCAGGTGTTTATAAAAACAGTTGGATGAGAAAGACTTAATTTCTTCTTTTTATTCCAAATCACTTCTTTCCTTACAACACTGGGGTTCCCCATCTGTATATCCTAATCTCCCAATATTAACCATGGCCTGCAGAGTTCTACATTACGTGTGTCCACTCTACTGCTTGCTTTACCCTGTTGTACATTCTAAAGTCCAATTAAGATTGCTCTTCTCCTGACTCTCTCTTACTGTACCACAAATGGTACTCTTACTTGTGCCCAAACCACATCCTCCCTTTCTACTGCAAGTGAACACTTATTTTTTCTAGAAAGCTCTCCTAATTGATTGAGGAAATGAGACTTTTTTAATTCAACCCAGAGCTAAACTGATAAATACAATAATCACATGAGTTGACTGGCATAGCAGTAGGTCAAAGATTATACTGGTGAGTTAGAGAAGGATAGAATAAAGGTAAATAGCACACTCCTTGACAGCAAGGATTCTGTCCCCTACTGTTCTGTGTATTTTCTAGCACCTAACAGTGTTCTATCTACAGTAGGCAAATATTACATATACTAGGAACAAGATAAATCCATTTTTTTTAAGAAGTAAGGGACTTTCCCCCCTTTATTTGTAGTGGTAGAGATACTATGGGAATGGAAAACTGCATATATTCTCAGACTCAATTAACATGTCAGTTAAATTGGTAAACTGATTTTTTCCTTTTTCTTTTTTATTCTTTGCTACAAAGGAGGTCTGTCTGGGGAAAGAAAAAAAAGATCTATTTGGAAATGAAGCTGATGTAAAAACAAGTATCAATAAAACTTTTTTTTTAAGGACTACAGAGCTATAAACCCTCTGGGTGCTTAATGAATACCTGTTGACTCATGTGTTTAAAGAACATCTTCTACCTCAGCTGTATGTGATTTAACAAGCATCAAAGTGAATCACCACCATCACCACTGCTGCCGCTGCCGCCGCCACCACCACCAAAACACTGTGATCTTACCATGGACACCAATGGACATCCCTGAATACTCATCTAAGCCTATGATCTCACTTCCCTTTCTAAAACCACCACTGATGAATGATAACCACCTGCATTTATAGAATGCTTTAAGGGTCTCAAAGCACCTTCTTTACAATAAGCATGTGAAATATTAGTACAAGTATTATCATCTCCATTTTATAGGTCAACTAAGTGACTTGCCCATGACCTAATAGCTAGTAATTTCTGTAGCCAGAATTTAATCCTAGGCCTTTTAACTTCAAGTTTGAAAAAAAAGGAAAATGCTTCCCTAAGTATTTTAGTATTTTCATAATCAGTTTGAGTTAAAGAGACCAGAGCAATTAACCTAAGGCAAAATTTTCTAGCTCATCAAAATGGCTTTCTGGGAGGTAAGAAAGAAGTGAGTACGGGTAAGGTTAAACAAACTACCAGGTCAAAGTCATTTTAAAAAATCATTTTAGCATTTTTCATTCCTTGCTATTACTAGTTAGACTAGTCAATTAATAAACATTTATTAAGTGCCTACTATGTGCTAGCTCGACAATGTACTAAGCACTGAGGATACAAAGAAAGGGAAGACAGTTCCTCTTCTCAAGGAGCTTATAGAATGGGAGAGACAATATATAAACAACTATCTCGAAATTAAGTTGAAAAATTTGCAGTCTCTAATTTACTGATTTGTAGGCTAGATTCTTCTCAACCCTACTGCATTCCTGCACTTAGCACAATATATTGTTCATAAAAGGTGTTTAATATAAAAAAAATAGATTTTAGTTACAAATATATACAAGTAGTGACAATGGGGACAAGGAACTCAGCACAAGCCCGAAGCTTGGACTGTGGATAGCCTAGTAATATTTGGTAAATAGGGTCATCTCTCTATAAATGATAGTTTTTAAAGTATTACCTATACATATTTATTTGATCAAAGGTCACTGGGCCCTCATCACCCCAAAGTAATTCCTTCATTCTTTTTTATTGCCTCCCCCTCCATTTTTCCACAGCTACTGTTCCAAAGGAGGTGTCACACTGGATAGAATGCTAGGCCTAGAGTAAGGAAGAAACTGAGTTTAAATCCTGCCTCTGACTACACTGACCTGGATTTTTTGCACGACATTGTTGATCACCTCATCCTTCTTGAAATTTTCACTTCCCTTAGCTTCTGCACCACTGTATTTTCATGATTTTCCTCTTGCCACTCTGACTACTCCCACCATCCACCTTGGCCCTCTTCTCTTTTCTCTCTATACTTTCTCCCTGAATCCAGAGTATGAGTGATCACATTTATGCCCATACCCTTAACATCCCTATGTGGATGACTACTGAATCTGGGGCGCTAGTTCTAACCTTTCCCAAAACACCAACACATCCAACTCTTATTGGATAGCTTTACTTGGCTGTCTCTTAAATTAAATACCTTAAATTCAACCTGCCTAAAAACAGACATCTTTTAAAAATCTGTCTCTAAATTCCCTATTTCTATTGCTGGTACCACCACTATCCTTCCCAGGTACTTAAGCTAAAACTTCAATTATCTTTCAATTTTTCCTCTCCTTCAACCCCCAACTCTCGGCCAATATGTTGCAAAACCTGTAATATCTCTCAAATCTGTCCTCTGCTTTTCATTCCTATTGCAACCAGCTTAATCCAGGTCCTCATCACCTCTTGCCTAGACTATTTTAATAGGTTCCTAAATTTGTCATTTTCCCTTCTCATCTCTCCCTTCTTCAATTCTTCCTTTATATCACTATCTACCTAATCTTCCTAATGCATCTTTTTGAGCTCCTCTCCCTCCAATCAACAATGTTCCATGGTTTCCCATTGCAATACTGAATATTCCTGTCATTCAAGGCCCTCCATGACATGACTTCAATTCAGCAGATTACAGGCTTATCTCATACTCTGCCCCTTCATTAATACATCTTAACAGTCATTTAGCCAATGACTACTATGCATTAGGCATGAGGGATACAAAGACAAAAATTAAACTATCTTTGCCCCAAAGAGCTAGTATTCTCTTGGGGGAGACACCATGTACTCTATTGTCTAGATAAACAAGGCTACTTATCCTCCCCTATTCCTTTCCTGCTCTTTGTGATCTCCATGCCTATACTCAATATTATTCTATAATAATCTCCCCCCTCACCCACCGTGCCTGGAATAGGTTGTCAGCACCCTCTCTCTCATACCCACCCCCCTCCCCAACTCACCCACAAATCTCAAACCCTGAAATACTTTCCTTCCTTCTTTCAAGGCTCAATTCAGGTACTGACCCTTCCATGAAGTCATCCTTATCCCTTCTTGTTAGACATCTCTTCCTCCTCAAATTTCTCATAGTATTTATTTGAGTCTAACCCCTTCCACTCAACTCGACAAGTATTTATTAAAGGTTTAGTTGAGCAAGGCACTTACATTTGTATTGTGGTTATCTATATAAATGTTTTGGTTGTAATTCCTTAAGGACCGGGGCTACGTCTTATCTTTGCATCCCTAGCACTTAGCACAGGTGCCTTGCACATGATAAATGCTTAATAATAATGTTTGTTGAATTAGATTACATATTCCTTTGATAAACTTTTTGTCTCCACTAAAGTTCTACTCTGATGCCTCAATGTGGTATGGAGGTGACCTTGGGTTCTTGAAGGCTATATTCTAATAGATTTCAAACTCTTGTAGGATTTACTAAGTAGGAGAGGCTTTGAGTATGGGCTTAGTGATAGACTGCACCTACAATATCCAAAGCCAGATAGATATATTTGGAGAGGTTGATCACCAGTCTGGGTCACAGGGTGATGAAATTTTGAATTATGGTAGCTTTTAAAGACCTTCTACAAGGCCTAGAAGAAGGTATAATCTTCATTACTGGAAGAGATGCCTACACTGATGAAGTTATAGGTTAACAGAGTATTAAAGAATAAGTGCTTTGATAAAATGGTGTACAATGTCTACTGAAGGTAGTATATAAAACCTAGCATATGGCATGCATACAATAAATATATTATTTGATGATAATGATGACAGGCTAGGAAATGTGTTTTATGAAGCTTTTTAAATAAGGAAAATATTCTTGGGAATAATTTATCTGGCATTTTCCATTATGTCACTATTTTAAAAGGGTCCATTTTTCAATGTCACTGACAAGAGTGAACACTTGATTTCCATGACTGGAATGGAGAATGGAACTGTAGTTGGTGTATTTCCTACCTTAGAAGCAAAGGGTATCTGGCACGTAATCATCAAATTGAAATGAGATGTGAAGTACTAGAAATAATGATTCCATTTATGCTGAGTTTATATAAGAAATGCAGCACCAGGACTGTTAGGTTTCCGAAATAATAAAAATAAGTCATAAGTAATAGGAAACCCAAATCACCACAAATATCTAGTTGTATTTTATTTATCTCAGTTTTTGGGTAGGATTAATGTCAAAATCAGATCACTGTTGAAAGCCAATAGAATTCCAGGCAATTCACAAGGAAATGGGCTCAATTACATCAATAGTCAGCAAAGGGAGCAGTTCAGAAACAACTATCATCTATAGTCAGCTCCAAGTTATCCTTTTTGTGTCAAATGTATAATCCCAGCATGCTTTGGGCTGCTTCCTGGCACTATCAGTTGTTGAATGAATTAAGGGAATATAAATTTTACAGTTAGCCAAAGTAAAATATAATGAGGAAGGCAAATATGTTCTCCCAAACACATATCATACATTTTGAAGAGAAAGTTTCCCTTTGAAAAGCTTCCCTTCACTAATGTAGATAGATCCAGCTGACCTCATATAGAAATGTCAGAGATGTCGGAGCATTTCTGCTTAAGGACCGTGGGAGGTTGGACTAGATGAACTCTAATATCCTTCGCAACTGGTAAGGTTCTGAAAAGCCCCATACCCAGGCTATGATGATAGACAGTAATCATTTTACATCTCTGTGGAAGAAGAAAAACAATTTGAATAAAAAGCAACAATATGAACTATTACTTAACACCTTTGTGTCTGGAAATGAATTTCACAAACTTAATTAAGCCCATGTATCCAAACAAGCAACCAGAGAACACCGTCCAAATGATACCAAATTCAGTGCCGTAGATCAAAACCTTGTCTTCTTCCTGACTCAGCTGTTATAACAGAGTAATCATCTCAGGAGATAGAAGAATCTTTTGTAAACACATTACTGATAATTTCAGATTTCAGTCTCTCATACACTATTTAAAAATAGAAATGTTTAACTTTTCTGTATGTTGTATAGTACAAGAATATTTTTTTAAACTGTGGTTAGAGAAGACTTCAATTATCCCTATTAACTCCTAGGAAAACTGAAAATCCCTAACTAGATTAAATCACTTGCCCAAGGTCACACCTCAAAAGTAGGCAAGGAGGAATGGCCAAAAGATATGGATAGTTTTCAAAGTAAGACTTGCAGACAGAAAAATGATCCTATGAAAAAGGCTCCAAAATAATGAGAAATGCAAATTAAAATGACTCTTGAGATTTTTACATCATCAAACTAGTAAAGATAATAAAAAAAATAAAATAGTAGTGTGTGGGAAAACAGGTACACTAATACACAACTAAAAGAGGTGTGAATGTTATCTGACCATTCTGGGAAGGGATTGGGAATTGTGCAAGAAGAATTATTAATCGTTCATATCATTTGATCCAGTTATCCCACTACTAGATGTGTCCCTACGGAGGTCAAAGAGAAAAAGAAAGATCTGCTTCCACCCCCACCCCCTCTGTGTGTGTGTGTGTGTGTGTGTGTGTGTGTGTGTGTGTGTAAGCAATCAGGGTTAAGTGATTTGCCCAGGATCACACAGCTAGTAAGTGTCTGAGGCTGTATTTGGACTCTGGTCCTCCTGACTCCAAGGCTGGTAGTCTATCCACTTCGCCACCTAACTACCCCCAGTTCCACATATATTAACATATTCAAAGCAACACTTCATCAGGAAAAAAAGAAAAATAGCAACAAAGTAGGTGACCATCAACTGAGAAATGACTAAAATGTGGCATGTGATTCACTGGAAATGTAAAACCTGAAAATTTTTGAGAAACATGGAAAAATGTGTATGGAATAATACAGAGCCAAGAAAATAGAATCAGGAGATCAACATATATGACTACAGTATTGTGAATTAAAACAATAGTAAAAGACAAATGGCCTTTGGTCAAATACAATGGCCAGAACTGGTTCCAGAGCATAGGTGGTACCTCTCTAAGGTGAAGGAATGAGGATGTCAAAAATTACATATGCTCTTAGATGAAGTCATTGTGTCAACTGGTTTTGCCTTACTGTTTTTCCTGGTTACAAGGAAGGTTTCTATGGAAGCCATTATAGGGAAGGGAGGGACTGGGAAATAACTATGGTATTAAAAATAAAAGCAACAACAAAACTTTTAAAGGAATATATGCTGAAAGAAAAATTACAATTTCTTCCTTCTATGAATATACTTGTTTACATGGCCAGGTAAACACTGTACAGATACATAAATCATATAGTTATATTATGTAAACTTTCTCTAAGCTCATTTCTTTTTTTTTCTGTAAGGATAAAAAGAAAGAGAAAATTCAGTAATATTAATTTAGACTGCTTCATATTTCATACTTTAATAACAATTCTGTAATAACAGAATAGTTTGGCTGAACAGCCATAGAACATGGACAAGAAATCAAAGGCCCTAAATGGGATTGGGTATCTACCATCTTGAAGAACCAAATTAAAGTTCAAGATGACTGTAAATTGGAGACACAGGAAGATATAATTAGGATGACATTTGATAGGGAAAGTGATAGAGTAATTTACCCAGGGGAGAACACAGCAACACCCATGGAAAATAGAACTGGTGTTGGAAAAGTATGGTAAGACAAGATGTAGGGGGTCAGAGCAGACCACAAGCAACTTAGTACTATAGCTTTAAAGAAGGCACACATGATGGCATGCTATGTAAACAGGAGTATGGCATATAGTTCTTTTATGCTTAATAGTAAAGCTTTTATTAGCATGCTGTATTTAATTTCAGACCATGCAATTAAACTGTGACCTGGAGAACTCAGGAAGGCTCCAGAGGAAAACAGCAAAAATAATTTAAAGGCTTTGGGAAACAGGCCTCAAAAAAAAAAAAGGCCAAAGGGACTTGACTTTTAGTCAATGATCAAATGAAAGAACATGCGGAAAGTGCTTCGCAAATATTAAAGCACTATACCAGTGCTAGCTATTATGATTATTAACGATAATTTAAAAAAGAGTAGCTAAAGGGTGTGTACTTGAAAGCCTCCAAAAAATATAAAGGAATAGTGTAACCAGCTTCTCTCCTATTCCACTAATGGCAGGACAAGTAGACACCACCTCATGTAGTAAAACAATGGGTAAAGCAAAAAAAAAGCTCTTACATTAACTAGTTCATCCAACAAATGTTTACTGATAGCCTCATATTAAACACTATGGGGATACAAAAAGACATAACTCTTGCCCTTATGGTCTTGATAGTTTCAAAGGGGAGAGATCTACAAAAACAACTATAAATTTTTAAAAGTAAACTTTTAAATTATCATAAGGATGGTATAAAGTACTGTGGAAATTAATAAGAAGTTGAGACTACTTTAGTTAAGATAGTTAGAAAGGAAAGGGAGAAATCAGGGAAGGCTCCCTGAAGTGCCTTTCAAAAAAAACCTACGATAATAATAGTAATAATAATAATAACTCATATTTATATTGTGCTGTAAGGTTTGCAAATGCTGGAAATAAGTGCCAAGGTGGCTGGGGAGTCTTTTCTGGAGATTAAGAAAAAAATAAAAGTTATCTTTTCTGCATAGTCATACCCAGTGGGCTCTAAGTTAACTCAAGGTCCATTTGAGCTCTGTGATTCCTGGATACACTCACTAATTCATGATATGACCTTGAGAAGTTGTATTACTGGGATTTGCTTAGATCCTATTTATACTCTATAGAAAGAGAATAAAATTTGCCACCAGGGATTGAAGTGCTTTAATTCACAAATGCCGCCTAAATACAATGACTGATTTGTAGTAACACTAAAAACAGAAAAAGTTAAGTTTCAAAACTTGAATTAGGTAGCCATCAGCCAAGCAACTTGGCTTGTTTACGGTAAATCTTCTAGTTAATTTTACTGATTTCCAGCAGCACCACTGAAATAACTAATTCTGAGCCTCCATTTAGGGAAAATCCAAGAAACACGCACACTAGGGAAAAATCCAAGGGTGTCAATGCTCCAATTCCCTAACAAGCTGTTTACTTATCAGCTCTTTTACCAGTGAAGGAGAACACAAAACGAACCTTCTTCCAGCTGCCAATTTATACAAACAGGGCACCCAGCTGTGTCACTGCAGCAAGATGTCCCAGACCTCAAGCAATGATATGAATCAGATAATTTCATATTCATGATTTTTATGAAAAGAAAGCTTTAAATCCAAGAACGTAACGCTTCTGAGTCCAGAATACTGAAGGAGGCAGCTGCCTGTCATTTGCCTAGCTGTATGACCTTGACCAAGACACTTAACCCCTCCTAGACCTCTTAACTGCAGAAGGGGGGGCCTGGACTAGAATATCTAAGGCTTGATTAAATATATGAATCTTGATTTTACAAATACCAATAAAATATAAACTCCCTGAGGGCCAGGGTAAGGGGTTTTCCCCCCCCTTCTTCCCTCCTTTTTCCTCTTTTCTCTGTTTTCCTGGTGCCTAACAGGCCCTGGCATAGCAGGAGTTTAATAAATGGTTAATGAATGAATTATTAGATTGCCTAAAAACCTGGATCAATGTGCTGATCAACTATGATTCTATCCTAGAGGACTGATGAAGAATCATGCTGCCCACCTCCTGGAAGAAGGGTGATGGTCTGAAGATGCAGGTTGAGGTATAAACCTTAGTCACGCCTAATGTCTAATTTGTTTTGCTGACCATTTATATTTATTACAAGGACTTTGTTTCTGTTTTATGGCAGGGGTGGGGAGATGAAGGGGAGAGAAAAATAAGTGCCTGCTAATTGAAAAAAAGAAGTAAAATAAAAGTTACATAAAATAAAAAAGAAAGTACCCTAAGGAAGAAAGTACTATTGGGCTATCAATAAGGAAACTGTCCCCCAAGTAGGCTGAGAACATTAGGAAGCTGCAAAAAACACAAACCTAAACAACACATCAATAAATTGCATGATCTTCCTGAAAGAGGCTAGTTTAGCACCAAAAGAGACAGCAAGGCTTATAACATCTTGTATTATAATCTCCTAACCCATGAATTAAGCAATGTCTGAAGTTTCAGTAAGGCATAGAGATATTGTCACAGAATACCCCTATGCCAATCCAAGTGGCAGAGTGCTGGCTAAAATGACAGCTCAGTGAAAACAGGCACATATCCAGCAGTTATGTCATGGAGGAAATCCTGCCGTATGAAATTCTGTGATGCTGGAAACCATCTTTCTGCCCTGGTCAGCCAAAGAGCACATGGAACAAGATAAAGAGAAGGTGAGAAAAAGATGGAATTTGTCTCCCTACTATGAATGAGAAACCAGAAATGTGGGGTCAGTGGAAAGCCAAAAGACTGGGAGCTATGCCAAAAATTCTCAAGAAGAAGGTACATAAGTGAGATGAGAAAAACTAAAAAGCAAGTAAGATGCCCTTTCACTAATTCATCATCATATGAAAAATACTAAAGAGGAAGTAGCCTTGTTATTTTTTTATTTAAAAAAAACATTCTAATAAATCATAAATTGTACTACTAGACTAGAAGTTCCATGAGGGCATGGATCATTTTTTTATGACCTCTTTGTCTCCCCCACGAACTTGTACTACACCCTACAAACAGCCAGTTTTGCTTATTTTCTGAAATTCTAAAATGACTGAATTTTGGAACTACTCTAGAAACAACTGAAAATCTACCTTTAAGGAAAACGAAGAAAAATAATGTGCCAGTCAGACAGAAATGACAATCTTTAGCTATGTCCTGAAAACAGATAAATATATTGGCTGGAAAACTAAAGCTGCCTGGTGCTTTGGATGAAATAAAGATGACAAGTATCTTGTGGCTTGAAGGGGCCTGGCTGGTATATTTACTGAACTACCTTTGGCTGCTATTTTGAAAAGCCATGAAGGCTCCCACCGAGATGAGGGTGGGAATGAAAATAGAAGGAAAACCCAAAAGCCCAAAACAGAAATTGTACTGCACTTGCCATCTAGTTTGTCATTGTCATTTTAAGCACAAATTAAGAAAGGGAGGAAGACTGATAAACTAACGAACATTTAAGATTCCCAGCAATCATCAGTCATAGTTCTTTTTTTAAGGCAAGACACAGAACTACTTATTCCACCCCTACTCAAATGACTAAGTCTTTGCCTGAATGCAGCTGACATATGATACCTGGACTTCCAAAAAGCATTAATAGGATCAATGTTTCATGAAAACTTTGTCTTTAAATGTTCATCAATTTAGAATCAAATTGCATCATCTAGATGACTGATAAATAAGCCAAAATAAGAATAACACCTACAACAACTTTATCAAGTTCAGTGCGTAATGAAATAGGGTACCATTGAAACTGATGTCTGTATGGCCTTTCTTTACTGCCTCATCAAGCTGAAAAGCAAGTTGGTTTTTTTTTAAAAGGAGATTGTGAAAACTTGCATTTGATTCTAAAATTTGTTGGCATTAGAGTTATCTAACATATGATGGAAAACGGAAATGAAACAAAATATAATTTATCTGGTCTGCATGACTTCTCAGTGCTCTAGGCCTAGGCAATACTCTAAGACCAGAAGTTGAAGAGAGTGCTAACCTTCACTGGCAGAGAGTTTCCTTCTTCACTAGGAGTTCCCTATGCCAATAAAATCACAGGTCCAGTCCCTATCCTTATCCCTATCCCTGTAAAAAAACACATGAATCTATAAGTAAGAATCAGGATAACATTTGATGGATCAAGATGATAATGGGGCCAACACTAGCAAGATCCTGGGTGGAGGAAAGGACAAAAAAATTAACAGATGGTAAAAAAAAAATCAAAACCATAAACAAATAACACTATACAATCCAAACATCACAAGGGAGGAAAGAGTAGAAAGAGAAGTATATATCTGCTATGCCCACATGGACTATGAGTGAAGAGATCTGGGCTCTACTCTACTTACTTCCCATTAACTAGAATATGTGAGTTGGGGTACATGCCAAAAGCTTTCTGGATTTTTGTCCTCTTTTATAAAATGAGGATTTAGACTAATGATTACCAAGGTTCTTTCCAGCTGTAAATTCTAATTATCCTAATACATGGAGGGTAAGGAATGGTTCCAAATTCATTACCCAGAGGAAAACCCACGGTAAAGCAGGCAGGAGGGGAGAAGACCACAAGAAATTTTACGATTCACTCTCTCTCTCAGTTAGACACCCTAAAGCCCAACAACAGAAAACAGAAATTCTACTGCATTTGTCATCTGATTTATCACTGTCATTTCAACCACAAGTTACAAAAGATTATCCTTCAGAAGAAAACACAAAGCTTCTTCTTTTATTTAAGGTTTTTTTCAGAATGGACTGGGGTGGCAGCAGAACTGGGCCAGGTTTTCTTTCATATTTTTTGGTTCTTTAATTTGGATATAATGAAATGCTGCAGAAGCTCAAAAAGCATCATGAGGACATGATATTCAATCTGACAAACATACAGCCTTCCAATGTGTCTCTTCTGAGCCTAAACTTCGAAGACTGCCTTTGATTCTGGATAGTAGAATGCCAGGATGGTACAGGGCAACTAGCAAGTACTATCAAAATTAAAGGGTTGGAGAGATCAATAGGGGAGGGAAGATTGACAGCTAGATCTGTACAGTTCAGACGATTATCTTTCATAGTAGTTTATAAACTCCTGTCTTTGGGGATATGATCCATATTCTTTGCTACTTCACAGCTGAGGGTCCTCAATTCACCACCTTATATTTCAACACTCACTATTCATCCCTTGCACTCAAATCTTAAAGACCACATAGAATAGCTCATAGAATCTAAAGACTAGAAAGGGACCTTAGAGGTCATCTAATCCAACATCCCAACAAACCGGTGCAAGAATTCCTTCTGCAGCCTCTCTGGCTGATGGTCATCCAAGTCTCTGTTTGAATACTTTCAATGATGGGGTGCTCAATTCTTTGATGAAGAATTTACCTTTCTACTGCTGGACAGCTCAAAATGTAACAAAAGTTCGGCTTATAGTAAGCCTAAAGTGCCCCCCTATAACTTTAGCCTTTTGGTCCTAGTTCTGACCTTTGGAACGACAAGGAACAAGCCCATACTTCTCCCTTTTTGCATATGACTGCCTTTCAGATATTTAAACACAGCTATCACGCATATCTCCTCCAAGTCTTCTCTTTTCCGGGGTAAACACCTCCGGCTTCCCTTCAACAGTTCCTCATTGGAGATGGTTTCCAGATACCCAGGGAGCCCTCCCCTAGGGGATGGGAGGGGGTGGTGGGAGTAAGCATAGACGCCAAGGAGCTCCAGGGCAGGGAGAGAAAGAGAAAGAAGGGAAGGGGACAAAGGACTAACAGAGTTATATATCAGGACACCCCCTCACTCCAGATCCAGTTCCAATGGAGCCTCCCGGGGCTGAGGACAGGGAGGCCCCAGGAATGGAGGAAAGAAGCGGAGGGGCTTGGCTTCGGGGCAAGGCCTCGGGATGGGGCAGGCAGCGCCCGCGGGGGCTGTGGGTTTCGGGTACCAGTGCGTGAGGAGGCTCCGCCAAGGAAGCACCTCCAAAAGGACAAGCTCCCGGAGCGAGGCTCTCAGGGAAGACACCAGGACAGGGGCGGAGGAAGCCCGGGAAGGACTAGGTGCGGGGCTGGAGGGGAAGAGGCGGCAGGACGAGCCGAGGAGAAGCGGCCAACAGGGCCGGGAAGGTGGGGGGATCCGCCGTCCCGAGGTCCAGGGGAAGGAGACGGCATGGACGGGGGATCCGCGGAGGGGTATGGATATGGCACCCGCAGACGAGGCCCGCCTGCCGGGCTCCCAGGCTGGGCTCACGGCTCTTACCTGCCGCTGGTTGGCGATGGCGACGTGATTTTCCCCCCCGGTTCGGTTCCACTTCTTCCGCTCTTGCCGGCTGCTCTCATGGAAATGCAGCCGGAACCCCCGACCGGTACCGCGCAGCTCCCGCCGCTACCGGCCCCTCCCGGGCAACTAACGCCACGCCCCCTAACGACCAGCTTCGCCACGCCCCCAATCTAGGGGCTACGGTTCATCCATTGGGCCGCACGCCCGCTACTCTACCAGCCCCGAGCTCTCATTGCATCGGTGCCGCCTACTTACTAGGGTTTTTAGTTCATTGGTCCAATTAGCCGCTCGTCAAGAGGAGGCTGGGCCCCAGGTCGAGTACAATTTGGTAATTGGCCTTCTTTGATGTCTTCGGCCAATAGGAGGCTACTGTTTGAGGAAAGGAACGAGAGGAGGCCGATAGGGTGGGGGCAATTGTGACAGAGCGGGGGTGGGCAGGGCTGGGCAATGTCAGGCGGGAGAGCGGAGGTGTGGGGTTAGGATCTTGGGGTAGTGGGGAATAAATGGGAAAAACCGTAGAGCTGGAGGGAGAAGGTATCCGTGCAGTTTTCCCAGAAGTAGGAGAACCCCAGGAGGCAGCCAGGCATGCGGCCAGGTATAATCACACCCCCGCTGGCCGCAGCCGTGCAAGGGGTGCACCTTTCATGTGGTGCGCGCTCGAGATGCACCGTGGTGTAGGGAGAACAAGTGAGAGCTGCTGCTGAGGGCATCCCAGGCCCAGCGCAGTTCTAAGACTTTCTCCAGTTCGTCAGGCCTGTAGAAAGGGGCCTAGTGCAGAACTCGGGTAGAGCGTTGAGAGGTTATTAAATAAGACAACATGCAAAGCTGAAAATGTAATACAAATACTCTTAAGTGACCTGCCAAGGATCCCAGGGCCAATGTGTGTCAGAGTCAGAATCTGAACCCAGATCTAACTGACCTCAAGGCCAACCAATACACCACACCATACCACAGCCTTCTCTCTAAATACTTGGAAATTTTGTTTCCTATATTTACTTTGCACATTGAACAAGATATGAGGCTCAGGATCTACTTTCACTGGCTTCTGAAATGCAGCCTCCTGGGGCAGGGTGGATATGGCTATAAGAGGAACTCAGAAGGGTGCTGTAATAGGACAAAGTTGTGATAAAAGCGTCTTATCTCTGATTTCTCCCAAAACATAGTACTGGCACTTCAATGTCTGTTGAGGAAAGGCATGTTTTATAAGGTCTTTGCTAGCTCTAACATTCTATAATTTTATAGAACTTAGTTTAATAATTATATATATATATATATGTGGAAAGGGTTGAAACCACCCCAGCCCATTTGAACTTGGATACCTTAACTAATTGAGAGCACGTTTCAATCAATCTAATCACTTAATCATAGGCCTCTGAGGAGGGATTGTCAACCTGTTTTCTGAGTCATGGAAACCTTTTCCATCTGGTAAAGCATGAATAAAGAAAGAATAAACTACTCAGAATAATGTTTTAAAATGTAGAAATGATACACAGTATTACAGAGGAAAGCAATTACATTGAATAAATATAATTTTTTTTTTAAAGCTCAGTGACCCAAGTTAAGAACCACTGAAGGCTTAGACTAAATGCCAAAAGGCCTTCCAACTGGAATGATGTTGCATTAGACTCCTGCTAGGATTCTTATTTAGTCCTGTCTGACTCTTCATGATCCCCTCTTTGGGTTTTCTCTGAAAAGACAATGGAGTGGTTTGCCATTTCTTTCTCTAGCTCATTTTACAGGTGAGGAAACTGAGACAAACAGGGTTAAGTGACATTCCCAGGATCACACAGCTAATAAGTACCTGAGGCCGGATTTAAGCTCAGGAAGATGAGTCTTCCTGACTCCAGGCCTGGTGCTCTATCTACTATGCCACCTAGCTGCACCCTGTTAGGATAGGCAGAGGTAGTCCATAAATTATCAAATGAATTGAAAAGGCATTGAATCCTAAAAATTACAACAAGTATATTCTTCAAGCATATCCTTGAGGAGGAATGGGGTGTGTGGGGGAGAGGGCCTTGGTTTGACCTCAGCCAGGTCTCCTTCCCCCTTTCCATCCTTTGCCAGGAGGAGGACCTTGTAAACTTAAAAAGATCTGGAAGATTTTGGGCTTCTCATCTTCTCACTGATATCCTGTCACCATTCCTTTACCCCTCTTCCCTCCCTAATGGATCAACTGAAGGCAATTCACTATACTTAAGGGAAACTAATTGAATACCTTACAAATGAGAGAAAAAACTAGTAACCAGGAGCTGTAAGTTATACCCCTTTGCTTTATGGACTCTAAGCTTGAGCCCACTTTCCCCTGAACTCTATATGTACTGGTGGAAGAAAGTATCACTAATTTTTATAGGAATGTTTGTACCATTTTTATTTTACTATAACAACTTAGTAAATAGCCTTTTTCTAAAAACTCCTTAAGGCTGGCTGACTAAATGATGGCGGAAGAGGAGGGATGCATACCAATGGAGGCTCAATTTTATGATAGAGATAATCTCCCCTTACCTCTCCAGGTTGCCTCTAGAACTTTGAGGAGGACATGTACTCAGGGTCTAGGGTCTAGGATTTGAACAATCAAAGTGAGTCAGAGTTGGGTTAAGGGTCCTCAGAGCTTACATGGATTCATTACGTAGCTGTGATTTCATCAATGTGATATACCCTTCAATAGTACAAACCTCAATGCATCCATGCCTACCTATATTGTGTGACCCTTATCCATGTTGTCCCATAATCCTTCACAGAGTGGGGTCCATTTACTTGCTGAAGGCCTTTCTCTAGATCTCTTGACATCCTAACAGTAGAGTAAATGTGGCTTCCATGTTGCTCTTGCCCCATGGTTTTTTTTTCTTCCAGTCACACATTTCTCTGATTTGCTTCTGAGAAATTCTTGGATTGTAATGTGTGGGAACCAAGTGGTTCTTTCTAAAACTTGGATTAACTGAATTGTTTGAAAATATCTCTTGAAAGTTGCCTAATTATAAAACAGTAGCTACTACATTAAGTTGATATGTCAAAGAACATTTAACTACTCCTTTCCTTATGTAGATGCAACTACCCCCTTGAGGTAATGTCTAGGATAGTTTCAGAATGTACTGAAATCCACGTGTATTCAGAAACACCCTATCTTCTAGATACAACAAAATGATAAACCTCTTAGTTATGTACTAGTCTAGACCCGTACCCACAAGCCTATTTTAGAACTGGAAGGAACAAAAAGATAATTTGGCCTACTTTTCATTGAAATTACTTTAATGTAATTGTCATACAACTGAATAACTTCTTATTTGGTAAATCTGTCTTCTTCATGTTCTCTTTTGGAAAAGGTAAATTGATTCCTTAGTAATAAAGACATAGACCCAGTTTTTAGTGAAAGGGAAAAGTAGTAAGATCTGTGATTTTTATCAGCCCTGGGTGTGGTGGTAGGTGTAGGAACATCTTTCAGATCTTATCAAACCCTATACTTAGTTGATGAGTCCTGAAGAGTTGCCTGTGGGACTGACAAGCAAAGATGTCAGAGTAGGAGGAAGCCATAACAGTCCAATTCTTCCAACAACTACTCCAACAAAGATCTAAGAAGAGTACCATATTGAATAGTGATCAAGAAATCTAAGAAGACTCAGGGAAGTAACTAGGGCAGGAACTACTGAACAGGGGTGGGCCAGAATCATGGGCTTAGTCCCTGGGCTCAAAACAGGTATGTAGTTCTATTGATCTGAACTTAAGTGGGATCTTATATTCAATTCCTGGGCTCAGAACAGGGGCAAACAGACAACAGTGTCACCCTGAACCTGAAGAAGTTTTCAGCTAGCTAATGGACTGGGACCAGCAATGTGTACTGGAGCCCCATCCAGGGGCAAGTTGTCACTGTGCTGCCTAGACCCACACTGGGAGCCTGAAAAGTCCAGGATAGCACCAATCAAACCATACCCTAGAGCAGACCTTATAGGATCCACTGAAAGTTTACAGCTTTCTGGACTAAGCCACCCCTATGATCTTTGAAGAACACAGCATTCAATACCTGAACATAGTATTAGAACTCCAGATAAGACAAGCCAGGACAATACAAAGCCACCACAACAATCCTGTTAGAAGTATACAGAGCCTGGACCTAACACAAAGTCCCAATGTGTGAAATGAGGGTAGAAGAACAAGTTGCAATGATAAAGGGCTATTACGATGCCAAGGATACCCAAGAAGTGGAGAATAATTCCAAAATACCTATAAGTAAAATCTTAAAGGAAAACACAAAGCTTGACTACAAGGTCAACTAGACTCCCTAGAAGAAAATAATAAGGAATTTAAAATGTTACTAATGAAATTAGAATGCTAGAGAAAATAATTGGAAAATAAACGAGAGTTTTAGAGGAAGATTTTTAAAGAGAACTAACAGCATAGCACAAGAGGTACAAAACTTTACCTAAGTAGACTCTTGAAAATTAGAATGCCTTGGGGCAGCTAGTTGGCGCAGTGGATAGAGCACCAGCCCTGAAGTCAGGAGGACCTGAGTTCAAATTCAACCTCAGACTAAACACTTGACACTTACTAGCTATGTGACCCTGGGCAAGTCACTTAACTCCAATTGCCTAAAAAAAAAAATTAGAATGCCTTGAATGGAGTTAATGACTCCATGAGACAATAAGATTAAAACAAAGTCAAAAGACTATACAAAAGAAAATGTAAAATATTTCTTATTTTAAAAATGGACTTTGAAGGCAGATCGAGGGGAGATAGATAATTTAAGAATTGTTGGGCTACCTGAAAGCTATGAATTAAAAAAAAAAGCCTAGAAATCGTATTTCAGGAAATCATGAAAGAAAATTTCCCAGATCTATTAGAATAAGGGGCAAATGAAAATCAAAAGAATCCACTGTTTACCTCCTGGAAGAAATCCCAAAACAAAAACTCCTAGGAACATTTTAACAAAAAATCAGAACTCAAAAGAAAAGGTCAAAGAAAAAAAATACTGCAAGCAGATAGAAATATTTCAGATCCCAAAGAATCAGAGTTAGCATCACCCAAGATTTAGCATCTATTTACCCTTGTAAAGAAATAGAGAGCATGGAATATAAAATTCCAAAAGGCCACAGATACAGACTTACAACCAAGAATAATATCCTCAGCAAAGCTTAGTATAATCCTATAGGAGGGAAAAAAGGACTTCTTAGCATTTTGGATGAAAAGGCTAGAGCTGAGTAGAAACTTTGAGATACAAATGCAGGAGTCAAGAGAAATACAAAAAGGCAAAAACTGGAAGGACTGTATAAAGATGAAATGCTTCCATTCTAATGTGGGATTGGTGAGTATTAAACAAGAAAAAAAAACAAAACAGAAACCAGGGGTCATAGAGAGAGCCAAGTAAGTTAGAGGGCCTGGGAGTGGTTTTGTTATATTTGGATAGTCTTAAAATATAAAAGGAAAGGGAAGTGGAGAGTCACAAGAAAGGTGAGAAAAAGTAGGGGAATTTGTCCTACGTAATCAGGGTGTAAAAGTAGAAGTAAAAGAAGGAAGTGGTAAGGGTAGTAGGTGTCACTTGAATCTAACTTTCATCTGAATCAGTTGAAGGAAGATAGAAAACACACACACACACACAGAAAGAGAAAGTCGTGGGAGAAATAAGGAGGGCAGATACAGAGAGAGATTAGTCATGACCAAAACAAATATAAGAGGATGGACCCTCAAGATGGGTTTAAAAGGTAAGAATCTGAGTGAAGTTCTGAGTTCTGAATGAAGGGAAGAAAAGAGGAACAATCTAGCATAGGGCACTGGTTTTGAACACATCCCTCTTCCTGATTCTATGCACTTCACTCTGCTTCAATTCCAACAAGTCTTCTCAAGTTTCTCTGAAAACATTTCCTTTGTAATTTCCCACAGCACAATGGTATTCCATCAGATTCATAATATTATTTTTTTCAACCACTCTCCAATTGGTGGGCACCTCTTTAATTTCTAGCTGTCACCACAAAAAATTATTAGAAATATTTTTGTACATATAGGTCTTTTCTCTTTGATTTCCTTTGAATTTAATAAACCTAGTAATGGTATTTCTGGGTCAAAGGTATGCACAGTTTAGTAACTTCTGGGGCATAATTCCAAATTACTTTCCGGAATGGCTGGCCAATTCACAGCTCCACAAACATAAGTGCATAAGTATGCTTATTTTACAGCAGCATCTCCAATATTTGTCATTCTTTCTTTCTTTCTTTCTTTCTTTCTTTCTTTCTTTCTTTCTTTCTTTCTTTCTTTCTTTCTTTCTTTCTTTCTCTCTCTTTCTTTCTCTTCCTTCCTTCTTTTCTCTCTCTCTTCCTTTTTTCTTTCTTTTCTTCTTTCTTTTTTCCTTCTTTCTTTCTTTTTTTGCTATGTATCAAGACCATGTTTGTATCATAGAAGGAATTTGTTAAGGACCCCTTCTTTTCTTTTGCACATAGTTTGCATAATATTGTAATTCATTGTTCTTAGGATGTCTGATAGCATTCCCTTCCCCATTTAGTCCTAGTTTTTTTGTTTTTATTTTTCCTTCTTAAAAAGAACTATAGAACAATAACTCTAATGAACATTGAGTTGGCAAAGAGGCTATAGCAACATAGCACAAAGTATGCCGAGGTCAGAAATGACAAGATTTGACAAATGATTGGATATGTGAGGTAAGGGAGAGTGAGCAGTCAAGAATGACACTGAACTTGCAAAATTGGGTGATGGAGAGTGAAAATACCTTTTATAGTAAAGGGGAAGTTCAGAAGAGAGAAGGTTTGAAAAGAAAGATAATGAGTTCTGTCTTGTACTTGTTGAGTTTGAGATGCTGAGGGGACATTTAGTTTGAGATATGTAAAAGAGATTTGGTGATGAAGGACTGTTACTCAGGAGAGAGATGGAGGCTGGATATATAGATCTGGAAATCATTTGCATAGGAGTGATAATTGAACCTATGGGAACTCTTGAGATCACCAAGTGAGATAGCATAGAGGGGAAAGAGAAAAGAACCTAGAATAGAGCCTTAGGGGTGTTGACACCCATGGTTAGTGGCTATGACCTGGGTGAAGAACCAGCAAAAGAGACTGAGAAGAAGCAATCAGCTAGATATAAGGAAAACCAAGAGAGTGCAATGTCT
Organism: Phascolarctos cinereus; assembly: GCF_003287225.1. Lineage (NCBI taxonomy): Eukaryota > Metazoa > Chordata > Mammalia > Diprotodontia > Phascolarctidae > Phascolarctos > Phascolarctos cinereus. The sequence continues at coordinate 119,841,126 of NW_027555736.1, forward strand.
TAAAAACCTAAAGAGGACAGAGTATCTAGGAGGAGGAGGTGATCAAGTGTCAAATGTTCCAGAGAGATTAAAAAAGAGTGAGGATTGAGAAAAGTTGATTAGATTTGGCAACTAAGAAATCACTGAGTTTGTAATGGTTTTGTTTTTTCTTGCTTAGTGGGAGGGAGAGGTGGGAAGAAGAGAATTGGAGCTCAAAAAGTAAAATTGATTTTTTAAAAAAAGCTTACTAATAGTTTTGGAAAGAGAGCAGTTTAATATGAATGTTAAGATAAGAAGCTAGATTGCTGAGAGTTTAAAAGAGTGAGAGAAGTGCAAGCACTTGTGTAGATGGCTTTCTCAAGGAGTATAGCTGAGAAGAGAAGACATAAATGATAGGTAATAGGGATGCTAGGATCAAATGATGGTTTCTTTAAGGTTGGGAAAAAGGCATGTTTGTAGGCTGTAGGCCAGGAGCCAAGAGGTAGGGAGAGATTGAAGCTAAGGGAGACAGTGGAAAAGATTTTGGGGATAATCTACTTTAGGAATGAGGGGGGTTGGGGTCAAGGGTGACATGTAGATGTGTTTGCCTTGGCAAGAAGAGTTCCCTCTTCATTGGAGACTAAAATAATGGAGAAGAAAGTGGAAGATAATGGTAGAGGGATGTGAAATGAGAAGGGGAGAAGAGGAAGCTTTTGATGAATGGTCTCATTTTTTTCAGTGACATGATGCCAGCTTCTTAGCAGAGGATAGAAGTAAGGGTGCTGTGGGAGGTTTGAGAAGAGATGAGGTTTGCAACAGACACTGTGTTGAGTGACATAGAGAACTCCTGAGAAAAATCATAGAATTGCAGAAGGGACCTCTAGTGGCCATCTAGTCCAGCCCACATAAAAAGGAACCCCCACTGTAACATACCCAACAAGTGATCATGCAGACTCTTCTTGAAGACTGCCAGAAAGGGTGAACCCACTACCTCAGCAAACAGGAACCACTTTTGGATAGCTAAAATTGTTAGGAAGCAGGTCTGGTCTCACGCTTTCCTAGACAATGCTGCCATGCGTGTGCAGTCACTATTGCTTCAGGGTGATTGAATCTCAAGCCAGCAGCTTGATAGCCCATTTAGTGGGAGACCTTGGTCCAATCACTAATCAATTTTGACTCAATTTCTAGTCATGGGAACCCAACAGAAGCTACTGTGAATATCCTTTAGCAAAGGGCCAGAGCAAGGGGCCAGAATATATGCTCATGCCCATCACTGGTTATACCAGTAAGTGTGAGAGGCAGAATTTGATCCCAGGTCCAACTCCTGAATCCATGACTCAGTCTAATAGGCTTAATTGCCAGTGTGTGAAAAAGAAACATTACTCTGGAATTTCATATTTTAAACAGATTGTGGTCTTATAATGGAAGAACTTAATGTTTGCATTTTCTTAGATATTTTTGTGTCTTAAGAGTTCGAGCTACAATTTCCTTGCTGCTGTGTCTTTAAATAGTGTTTCTCAGTTGACTTACACATGTCTGCACATGTGCTAGTCAAACAGTTCCAGTTCAATGAGAGTTAGCTTTTTCCTTTGCTTAGGGAAACAGATTACTTGTTGGGTAAAGGAAAACAAGAAATGGCTTGTGGAGATCAGGCAAGACTTTTCTCAAACTTGATTCAGAGCCACAAAAGCAGCTGTTATGAGCAGAATCCAGATGGGTTCACAATTTGCAGATTCAGTTTTCTCCACTAGAGAAGCAATATTCAGCCAAAAGTTCCAGAAAGGGACCATCTTTCTACTTTAGGAATTCTCAAAACACAGTTATGGGAAAGTAACTCAAAATGAGATGTGGGAGAAGGTACAGCAGAGGAGAAGTCGTGAAAGGACAGAAAAATCTCCTCTCCTTTGCAGCTCCTGTTGCCTTGAGCAGCCTTCCAGTATCACTCCCAGACATGCAACATCTGCTTTCTCCTTTGTCTCTGGGCTCCAATTTTCTCTCCTGTCTGTGGGTTCTTACTCTATTCTATTTAAATGTATTGTTTCAGTTCTATAAAACATTTCCATCACAGACCATTTATGAGATGGCTTGTAAATTGCCTTTGATTTTTATAGATTTCAGTCTTGTCATAGTTCATTATGGCCAGGGATATGGAGGAGTATTAGGACAGTACAGCCAGTCAGTCAACAAACATTTATTAAGTATTCATTATGTGCCAAGTACTAAGTGCTGGAGATGGAAATAAAAGTAAAAAATAGTCCCTCTCCTTAGGTGTGTGTTGTATTGGGAGAGACAACTAGGCACATAAAACATGTATACCGTATTTATAGAAGGTAATATGGGAGGGGTGGGCACAAGAATTTAAGGGACTGGGAAAGGTCTCTTGCAGAAGGTGAGACATGAGCACTGTTTTTAAGGAAGCCAGAGAAGCCAGGATGCAGAGATGTCAAGGCAGAACATTTAGGGCATGGGGGACATATAATGCAAAGGCAAGGAGTTGAGAAATTGAGGGTCCTTTTTTGTGAGGCAATTGGGGTTAAGTGACATGCCCAGAGTCACACAGCTATTGGGTTATGTGTCTGAGACCAAATTTGAACTCAGGTCCTCCTGACTCCAGGGCCAGTGCTCTATGAACGGCTCCGAGGGTCCTTTTCAAAGAACAGTTCATATAGGACAGTTTTGCTGGATCATAGAGCATGTGAAGGGGAATGAAGTATAAAAAGAGGAGGAAAAGTGTGAAGAAGTCACTTTACAAAGCAATTTTAAGAAGCAACATTCCTCCACGTGAAAATAATAGAAAAGAGGATTGCACCTACCCACATTCTGGTATGAGTATAGCTCTAGTTCTTTGCCAAAGCTGAACTGGCTCCCATTTTGACTAGGATAGCTCATTTCTCAGTCCTGTGAAGATCTACTTATATAGTAGGTTGCTAGGAGGCAACATGGTAAAGTGGCAGGGGCAAACTCCCATCACTGCTCATGCTCTTTCTGTGACTGAAAAAAAATCATTTGATCTTCTTTCTGTTTCCATGGAATTAATTTTTACTGACCTATGTACCTCAATAACACTAATGTAGTAAGGCAGTTCTGCTTTAGTGATATATGCGTTCCTAAAAATTAACCCTTTTGCAAAAACCACAGGGCTTATTGGGGAAATGGTGTTAAGAGCAAAACACTCAAATCTGGTCCCAAGAGAAGCCACTGTGACTGCTACATGAGGAAACCCTGTGATGGGATTTGAGTTACTGACAAGGACAGCTACTTACCAGTGAGGGGATGTGATCACCCTATGGGTGACCTTTGGCATGGCCTCTTTCATGAGGCTTCCCAGAGAATCCCTTCCCCTGACACATACAATTATGGACCTAATTACACTGAGGTGCACCCCTACCATCTCTGATCACACTTTTCCCTGGGCAGGTGTTTTGCAGTGATGGAGATGAAAGGAGTTGGGTCATCATCTCATCTATTCTGGGGTAGGGAAGGGAGAAGATTGAGGATATTCCTGACTTCCTTTTTCTTTTCTGCTTGCCTGTCCTGGCCCCAACCTCTCATTCCTCCAGTGTATACCTGGAACCAGAAGCTCTCATTGCATCTGGGGTCTTGAGTAGTGCTTTCTTCTGGTTGAAGCCAGACTTCTCCTCTTCCCACAGGCTCCACTGAATGCTGGCAGTGTCTCTCCCTCAACCCAACTGTGGAGATTACCCCCTTGATGCTCTTATAGTACAGTTTTCTTAATGATGGAAGTCTAATATAAGCAAGTACAAAATTCATGTTAGGCTCAAACTCTTCTTCAAATTACGTTGGAACAAATTCAAGTTTTCAAAACATGCATTATATCAGAACTATCTATGTTGTGTATGTTGGGTACATCAGTAGTTCCTGTAACTGTATATTTATGGGTTTGTGATGGTTTTTTCCTAACAATATTTGCTTTCCATGTCAAGTGTCAGAAACATTCTTTTCCTTATGAGTTACCCTTAACTAGATTCTCTAGTTAAGGATTTTGAGAGTTAGATACTAAGTGGTAGACAAATGGTAAAGAATATAATTTAGTAAATGACTTGCAACAGAGAAACTCATGATATGGCATTAAAGTGATACTGGCAATTTTTGCATGTAGCCTATGAAATCAGTATCATTATGTTATAGTCTCACCTTGTCAGAGCTAAGCAATGCATTTAAAGAATCTCTCAATCTGATCTCCATGCTAGCCTCATCTTGATAATAGAGTCAGGGGTTGCTTATAGACTAGTGGGAGAAGGGAAGGAGCAGAGTAAGACATCATTTATGCCTAGGTCTGGCCTTTCAAACTCAAGAGCAAGACAGCCTAAAATAAAATCATAGGCCTACGATGACAATGCGCACAAGAAATCAAAATGTTTAAAAGCATCCCATGATCAGATATAATAGTGTTGGAAAGGTAAATAGCTAATATGGTTCCTTTTTGTTCACCATACATATTTCCTTTTGGAGTCACTTTTAATTCCAATGATAAAAACCAAGTTCCTAGTTCTCTGAACTCCAAGATAGGGTTACTGCCTAGGTAGTTAATGCTTAAGTCATTAGAACATTTAGCCCATAGCCTTTCTCCGATAGTATCCCATCACGGGGTTGTTATCAAACCATTCAACTTTAAATCTCGTGTAGTTGTTCATTCCTGTTTCACTGAGGAAATCATCAATCTATACTGAACACCTACTATATGAAAAATTCACTGTGTTCAGCATTAAAGGATCTAAGAGACATAAGATACAGAACCTAGTTCGATAAGTTTATTATCTAATTGGAAAGGTATTGGCTTATAAATGAATGGATGAACAGAAAAAGCATTTATTAAGCACTTACTATGTGTTAAGGACTGAGGATTCAAACACTATATCAAATATAGTCCCTTCCCCCAATAAGATTACATTTTAGTGTGAAGAGACAACACACATGGTGTGGGGGAGGGGAAAGCTGCCTAGGGAAGCTAAGGAGGGGCCTACCCTTTTCAGTCTTGAAAGTTACAGTGATGGTAAGTGGAGCCATTGGCAAGAATACTTACTCATTGCTTTTGGAGTAGTGGAAAAATCAATTTTATCATGGTTCCAGAACTGTGTGTGGGTGGGGGGAAAGGCAGCATTGGAAAGGATATTGGTTTGGTTTTTTTTAAAGTCAATTAGGGCTAGGTGACTTTCCCAGGGTCACACAGCTAGTAAGTGTCAAGTGTTTGGTCTAAGGTCGGATTTGAACTCAGGTTCTCCTGACTTCAGGGCCAGTGCTCTATCCACTATGCCACCTAGCTGCCCCCTAGAAAGGATATTGTGTAAGACATAAATGCCTATGAAAAGATAATCAACAATGTTTTGTAGTAAAACAAATGCCGAAAGGATGGTAAAGAAAATAAGGAGTAAGTAAGGAGTTCAGAGTAGGAGAGCTTACTTCCAACTGGGATGATCAGGGAAGAGCTGGGATGTGAGCTGGGCCTTGAGGATGAGGAGAATTAAGGCATATAATTAAAAGATTCAGGAGTAGAATAATTCTTTAGAGAATTGGTAGGATACAGGATTCAAAAGGCAGTTTAGACTAGATCACGGAGGGCCATGAATGCCAGGCTAAGGAGTTTTGACCTTTCCTATAGACAGTGGAAATCCGTTAAAGTTATAGAAGCAGGGTGGTGACACAATAAAAGTGGTATTTTAGGAAGATTAACCTAGCCGTGGTGTCCAGAATGTATCAGAATAGTGAGATACTAAAGGCAGAGTATCAACATCCTAAAGAGGCAGTGGAAAGGCACAGTGAAATCTTTCTAAAAAGTCAATCAGTCACAACCCACATTTTAAAGCAGTTAGGATATATGTAGTATCATCCTAGCCCATGAGGGAGATTAACAATTTTAAACAAGAGATGGTTCCTACTGTCACAAAACTTACTGTCTAATTGGGCCATGAAGCACTAACATAGATCTTTAATAATACATATTACATATTACATGATAGGCAATGGGGTGCAGAGAATAGAATGGCGGACTAGGAGTCAGACTTGGTTCAAATCCTGCCTGACACTTACTAGATGTACTACTATGGAAGAGTCATTTTACCTTGCAACATCTCTTCAGGCAACTCCCTGAGACTAAATGCTAAGTTATGGACAGGTTACATCTGAGTTAGCAGAGGGAGTTGCCACAAGCTGAAGAAATCACATACCTTTTGTGTATATGACAAATGATTTAGGAAATTACAAAACAAAGCATTCTATGAGTTCCAAGTGGGAAGATCACGACATTATCAGTAGGTTCAAGGAAGATTTCATGGAAGAGGAATTTGAGTGAGGTTGTGTATGATTGGTAGGAATTGGAAACAAGGTGAGGGCATTCCTGGCATGGAAACAAAATGAGCAAAGCCTCAGTAAGTAGAGAGTATTCCAGTTAACTAGAGTATAGTGTGCTTGGAAAGGAGTAACATGATACAAGACTACAGATGCACGTGGGGCAGATTGCAGAGGTATTTGAATTTCTATTCAGATGACTGTATCTCAAGCCCTGTCCTCTCTTTTGACCCATTGTCTTCATCTCCACCCGCTCATTTCTACCTGGATGTCCCAGAGTTATCTCAAACTCAACATGTTCAAAACAAAGTTTATTGTCTCCACCCTAACCCTGATCCTTCTTCTGCCTTCACTATTTCTGTCTTGTGTACCCTCTGATTTCCAGTGTTCTTCACCCTGAGGTCATCTTTGACTCTTCCTCTCTTTATCACTTCTCACTTCTGTTCTGTCACTGATCCCATCTCGGTACCATCTCTCACATATGTCACGCTCTTTCTAACCTTGTTATTACAAGTCTAGTTTGGGCTTTCATTACCACCTACCTGGACTATTATAACAACCTCCTTACAGATTTTCCCCAAATCTATTCTCTCCCCAGTCTAATCCTTCATACTAATAGCTAGACACATTTTCTTATCCATTAAGCTGGTTGTGTCACTCCTCTACTCAAAAGCCTTCAGTGACTTTCTATTTCTTTGCAAAAAAATTCAAACTGCTATTCAAGGTCCCTTACATCTTGGCATTACCCTAGTTTTTCAGCCTTATCTCACTTTGCCTCATTCCACATACTCTGCACTCCAACCAAACTGGATACTTCTGTCTCCTGAAAACATACATTGCACTCTCTTTGTTCAACCTGTTCCCAATGCTTGGAATTGACTCTTTCCCTATCTTCACCTGTTGAACTCCTCCCTGTCTTTAAAGTCTCAGTCAAATGCCACCTCCTTCAAGAAGTCTTCCCTTATCACCCCAATTAAAAATGAACATCTTTCATAGATTTCACATTGCGTTGTGTCTTGTAACTTTCTTTTTTCTTTAACAAAATATTGATATCATATGTGTTCACATCACCTTAATTTTCCAGCACATACTACCTCTCTTTCCTACCCATAAAGCCATCACTTATATCAAAGAATTTTTAAAAAGAGTTCAGCAATATAAAACAAATAAAATTCAAAAAGCAATTCAACAAAACTAACCAACATGTTAACCAATGCTATCAGTACATGAAATGTACTGCACTCATTTTTCCAAAGAAAAGAGGGAGACACATTTTTATATCTCTTCTTTACATCCAAGTTAGGTCATTATAATTAGTGTTTAGTTTTGATAATTGCTGTCGTTCTTTCCATTTACATTGTTGTAGTCATTATGTATATTGTTTTCCTGGTTCTGCTCACTTCATTTCCCATCATTCATAGAAGTCTTCCCATCCTTAACTGTATTCTTCTAATTCATAGCTTCTTTGGCATAGTACTAATCTATCACATTCATGTACTTTAATTTGTTTAGCTGTTCCCTAATGGAATCACAGGGTCATAGATACAGAGTTGGAAGATACCTTAGAAGTTATTTAGTCCAACTACTTCACTTTACAGATGAGGAGTATGAGACATGAAATGGTCAATTGACTTGTCCATGTTCAAAAGGCATTAAGTGGCAAAGCTAGTATTTGAACCCAGATCTGCTGACTCCAAACTCAGTGCTCTTTCTGCTACACTTTATTTTTAGGCCTTGGCTACCTCAAAAAATACTACTCTTGTTGATTTGGAGGGTCTTATCTAGTTCTTTGTAGAATGTCTTCCACTTTATTTTCAGTAAATGTCATTGGTATGTAAGATGCAAGTACATTCGTGGTGGGTTTTTAGCAAATAATTACCATTTTTACTGCAAAATGTAATGAGCAACTCTGATGAAATAATGTCTTGTAGCCAGCCCTTGGGCATATACCATTCTACCAGCTCCATTCGCTTATCCAAGGAATGCACATCAACTATCCTTCTATTTAGCTACACCTTGCTTCTTTCTTCTGATTTTGTTTACAGCAAGAGTGGATAAATTTATCAGTAATATAAATATGTCCCTGAGTTTGTTTTCTGAGGAACAAACTAGCTAATTACAAATAGGGACATAGCCATTAGGCTGGCCGCCAGGGGAAAATTTTTGTTGTTGTTCATGGCAACTCACGAAATAAAGAAAAATAAAAAATAGCACTCAGTCCTATGTTGCCCCCTTCCCCTCCTATAGTGACAGTGACAAAATGGCAGAATTATGGGGATGGGGCCAAGAATATAAATGAGAATTATAGTTTTTGGAGTGTTAAGACATTTCACTTTGACTGTTATTACTCTTAAATGTGAGATCCTTTTCTAACGACCAATGATTGGACATATTGCTGGAGGAGCTAAATCTTGACATCTTTGCTACAAACGAAACCAGAAGAAAGAAGGAAGTTGCAGCTAAATGGGTTGGCTAAATCAGTGGACCTGGAGTCAGGAAGATTTGAATTCAAATCCAGCCTCAGATACTTTTTAGCTGTGTGACCTTGTGGAAGTCACTTAACCTCTGTTTGCCTTTATCCACTGGAGAAGGAAATGGCAAACCACTCTAGCATCCTTGCCAAGAAAACCCCGTGGACAGCATGGTCCACAGGGTCATGAAGAATGACTGAACAACAACAGTAGGAGGTTGGCTGTCAGGCTAGAGGGAGACACATTTCTATAGCTCTTCTTTGGATCCAAGTTTGGTCTTTATGATCAGTGTTCAGTTTCGTTTATTGTTGCTGTTCTTTCCATTTACATTGTTGTAGTCATTATGTATATTGTTATGTATGTTATGTACATTATGTTTATTCCTTAGAGAAGCAAAGAAAGGAGTTGGTGGAGTGGCATACACCCATAGACTATAAGAACCACTATTTCATTGAACATTTGGTCTTCACATATTGCAGTACAAATGTCAAGTATTTGCCAAAAGATCACCATGGATATAGTTGAAGCACACATACCGTCAGTTGTTGAGGTTGAAGTAGAAGGGGAATTTAAGCTTTAATGGCTTAAAACTGCACTAAGACTTTTGTAACATCCTGTACAGGGGAAAATATTGTTTAGGAAAAATTAATTAGAAAGGCCAAAAACTTGGAGATTACCCAAAAGCCTGATACATCAGTATCACTAATACTTTCTTTAAAATTAATTTTTAAGCCCTGAGTAAGCACCAAACTGTACCATAAAGAACAAAATGGATTATATTTTATTAGATACGAAGACTTGTTATTGATATGAGAGTTATCCCTGAGTAAGCTGTGTACAGTCAGATCACTGATTCATTAGAAGTAATATTAGAATTTATAAAAACAACAACAAAAACCAAGAAGAAAAATATGAAAGTCCAATGGAAATAAATGGCTGTCAAAGACAACATGGGGCTAGATGAACTCCATTATGAAAAAAAGAACGATGATGGATGATTTGGAGCAGTGGAGGATAAAGCCAGTTTAAAGAAAGATGGGGGGGGGTGTAGAGCAGCCAGGTGGCGCAGTGGATAGAGCACCAGCCCTGGATTCAGGAGGACCTGAATTCAAATCCGGCCTCAGACACATAATACTTAATAGCTATATGAACCTGGACAAGTCACTTAACCCCATTGCCTAACCAAAAAAGAAAAGAAAAGAAAAGAAAAGAAAGTAAAGAAAAGAAAGAAAGATTGGCAATATATCCAACTAAGCAAAAATCATCCCAAGAGCATTCAAGGATCATTCAATCAACAAGCAGTTACAAAATGCCTACAATATGCCAGGCCCTGGGGATACAAGTACAATAAATGAAGCAATCCCTACTTGTAAAAAACTTATATTTTAATGGGGAAGACTACCAGGGCATCAGAATGGAAGAATGATTACACACAGAAGAAAAAGGGGGAGAAAATAAAAGACCGTTTAAACAAAGTTTTCTCCATCAAGGTTAGTGGAAGCACAACCCTTGGTCCCTAATTACAGTCCCTGATGGGCTTATGGAGGAGGTAGAAGAAGCCCTAAAGATGGGAAAAGCAACCATATTTGGGCCAAGTGTGAATAAAGGAGATCTGTACTGGGAACAATAAAAGTGTAAGGACATTAAGGAATCAATATGCAAGGTTATCTGAGGGAGAGAAACATAGTAAAGCCATGGGAAAAAATTTAGACCTCATTAATACCAAAAAAAAAAAAGGTGACTGAGAGAACACAAACCTACGGTGCTACAAACATGCACATGCTTTTTGTCACGGGGGAAAATATTTGTAACATAATCGAGCAATGATTATTGCATAAGATGCCATTAAATTATTTTTAGCATGAACTCCTTGGACCATTGGTTACAAATCCTCAAGGGGTTCTCGAACCACTAAATGGGAACCACTGGTCTAACACTACAAGTTTCAGAGAAGGTGCCAATCTACTTTTGTTGAGGGTGTTTCCTCACCTGCAAGTTCTCTATGCTAATTAAGCCACAAGTCTATTACCTATCTTTATCCTAGATTTTACTCAGTCCTGCAGCCAAGCAAGATCATTTTGATTACTGGCTTTGTCACCCAACTTGGTATACCATCTATCCTTTCATCAAAGCACATATTGATTTAAAAAATATCATACAGCACAAGGGGCAAATACAAATTCTTGAGGCACTCCACTAGAGACATACTACCAGGCTGACAATGATGAATTAATGATGACTCTTTGGGTCTGGTTAATTTTCAAGAAAGGAAGAAATAATCACCAGTCAATAGATTAAAAAAAAAACTTGCAAAGAGTTGCACACAGAGAGATGTATTTAAGTTCAAACTCCCTTAGATTTTTCTATAGGACTTCTTTTATAAAGAGAATCAGCATCAAAAGAAATGCTTACTCTATCCCGACTGGATACACTAATAAGATACAGGAATACATGAGAGTAGAGAAAAACAAACTCATAGTTAAGAAACATCTGTTTTGCACGATATAGGTGATTTGTGTACAAACAATTCACTATAGAAAGAAACATCTGTTCAAACAGGATGCAGAGCATAAGGACCTTTTGTTGTTTTTTTGCAGATAAACATTGTTATACACTTGCGTTTCCCAACAAACTATAGCAGTCCTGTCATCACTTAAAATCAAGGTAGATTTACTTAGGTTCAGTGTTAGTTAAGCTCTGTTTCAACAGGATTACCAAACTGGAATCAAAAGTATATTACATAGTGAATAGAATGGTTTAAAGTCAGGAAAACCTGAGTTCAAATTTTACCTCTGACACTTACTAGCTATGTGACCTGGGCAAGCCACTTAATTTCTCAGTGTCCCAGGCAACCCTCTTGGGTTTACTGCTAAGTTATAGACTCTCATGATCTTCATAGATGGAGAGGAGGCTCCAACATTGGGAATTCCCTATGCTGATAACAATCACCCATTTTTTGCATACTTAAATACTAAATTGATAGGTCACAAACCAGAGAATAGTGTATATATAGTTTACTTATTTATATATAGATATATTTAAAGTGCTTAATAAGTTCTCTCATGCTATTCTTTTAGAAAAGATGGAAAATAGGGGTTAAATAATAATATAACTAGGTAGATTTGTGAACTGCTTGAATGCCCAGATCCAAATTCATGAATGAATCTATGTCAGCTTTGAAGGAGATTTCTAATGGAGTGTTCCAGGGATCTGTATTTATTAGATAAAATCATAGATAAAATGCTTATCAAATTTTCAGATGATACAAATTTGGTGGGAGAACTAACATTTGGATGACAAGAATCCTGCAGGATTCAAAACAATCTCGACAGACTAGATACATTGGGTTCTTTGCTGAGGTTCTTCTGTAGTGGTCAGGTAACCATTACTCCGTGACTTTCCCAAAATTTTTTTTACTTTTACAAACATTTATTACCTCCCCCTCCCATGATTTTCCACTCCACTGAACAATTTTTTAAAAATGCTCACAACTGATGCATGTAGTCCAAGAAATTTCCACATCAGCCATGTACAAAAATACATGTATGATTTGGGATTTTAGGTCTATTGCCTCTCTGGCAAGAGGTGGGTGGAGTGATTCACCTTCAGTTTTCTGGATTTCTGGTTGATTATTGCATTAATCAGAGTTCTAAAGCCTTTTAAAATGGTTTTTCCTCCATAATGTTGTTGTCATTGTGTAAATTGTTTTGCTCATTTACTATTCATCAGATTATAGAGGTCTTCCCACTTTCCTCTTAAACTGTCCATTTCCTCATTTCTCAAGAAAAATAATATTTAATTTTATATTAACATATGATAATTTATTAAATCACTCCATAATTGGTGGGTGTCTTCTTAGTTTTTTATTATAAAAAGAGCTGCTATAAATATTTTTGCACGTGGTACCTTTTTCCTTTTTCTTTGATCTGAATATAGTAGTGGTATTGCTTGGTCAAAGGATATGCACAATTTAATAACTTTGGGGACATAGTTCCAAATTGCTTTCCAGACTAGCTGGACTAGTTTACAGTCACCAACAACTATGTATTAGTGTTCCTGTTTTCCCACAGCCTCTCTAGCATTTGTCGTTTTCCTCTTTTATCATCTTTCAGAGTTTGTGGGAATTATAAACTCTTAATGAATCCCATTCATGATCCTGGTGATCCAGAGAGGAAGCTTTGTCCTTCTTCAAATTCTTTTCTCTTCAAGAGTGGAGAATGTCCTCATCACATTCTCTTCATGAGTTATGGGAATATGTTCTAGAAAGCTTTTCCTATCCCCACCGAAGCTCTAAGAGGGAAGTAACAATGATAGGGAGAGATAGGTAGCGAAATTAGTTTTGTTGGACTCCGTGTGTTTATTGTGAGCATTTTTAAAAAACTGCTCAGTTGAGTGGGAAATCATGGGAGGGAGAAATAATATTTGTAAAAGTAAAAAACTTCACTTGCGTGAAGGAGTGCCTTGGCTATTTTCCTTTTCATTTAGTTCTATGTAAATTGCCATGATCCCATACTATGTGGTTAAATCTATGGGTACTAAGGGAAGAGGGCTGAGAGAGTAAATTACCCAAAAAAAGGTGGTAGTCAAGGTAAAACTATCCATATAGTAAATTTTGTGTTTTAGTGTTTTTATCAATATTTCATCTCCTAGACTACAATCAGGATAGCAAGAGGTTAAATGGTGTTTCTTACTGGTGCTGGCATAGAAGGGGGAGCAGCTAAAAATTTTTCAGGCTTGAGTATCCAATTAGTAGCCACTGGAGATACTGTAGTCTGTGAGGAGCTATCAAGCCCGCCATAATCATTCTACAGTAGACCCGGAATCATGAGAACTCCTGTAGAGGACCACCTTTTGGTTAAATCTCAATTCAAGCTCTTAACCAAATTTTTATCTATGTTATAGAGTCTATGAACTTACCCCAAATGAATAATCCACATATATGTCACATATGAATGTATGTTACTGTTGCAAGATTCAAAAAGGTATATTGGAATCTCCATGATGGTCAGGGGGTAGGGAGGGTTGGAGAATAACTGAGGAGTTGGAATTTGCCAAGAATTTGTTAACAAAGGGATGAAGAAGTTTAGAGATGAGCAGTGGCTTATCTAAGAGGAGATGAATATGGTATGGTATATTCTGAAAAGAAAAAAATGCTAGTTTATAGAAATTCTGTGAGCAAAGTTCAAAGATGTGATGGAATTGTGATTTGGGTGGCTTCAAGGCAAGTAGCTACTTCTTGAAAACTAGATAACCTGGACTCAGACATACGTGATTCTAGTTCCTCAGTGACCAAAGGAAGTTTGATAAAGGATCCATTGAAAGACACAACTCTTGGTCAGTGAATTTAACCCATTACAATTCATTGATGTCACAGCAAACTGGTACTAAAAATATAGCAAGAATATATGTGTAGCATCCAAACTACAGCCACACTTGGTTCATAGTAGGGCCTAATCCTGGGATAGACTGCAAAATGTATCACTGGTGTGTAAGAAAAACTGTACTCTGAGTTTTAGTAGAAGTCTATCCAAGATAATTTATTATTATACATATATTCCTCATTAGAGAGAGATCCCAAAGGGTCATTTTCCCCTTCTAAATGGAATTCTTCCTGACCTGAGCAATGTACATTTATAGAAGTCATGGAACAAAAGACAAAAACTCACAAGATGAAACAAAAATACATAGTTTAGGTTTAAGGCTTTTAATCTGCTTATACAGAGCAATATTAATACCAACATCTATGTACACTTGAAGAAATGTCTTCTTAAAAACAGTCACTTTTTTCTTTAACTTCTCCCCTTTCAAACTGGTTAAGAGTGAACAAAGGAATACTTTTATTTTTTAAATTGGATTTAGAAAAAAAAAGACATTCTCGTTCTTAGTTTGGTCACTATGGATGTTGTTCTTTGTGCTCGAAGAGGATCAAAATGACATCACTATGTTGGGGTTAAGATACAGTGTGTCTGGCTATGGATGATCAGACCAATAAAAGTTCAGAAAGCTCTACCACAAGTCACGCACAAGTAGTCCATATGAATATTTGGAGTGGAGATGTCTCTAAATTTGTATCTGTCTTTTAAGCAAACATAGATTTGGCATTCAAACAACGTGGTCGGCCCATCAAAGTTATGCTCTCTGTAGTAGCGTCTCTTAGTCTTAGGAAATTAAAAGCCTTTTCTGAAATTGATTGTCTTCTATTGAAGGAAGACTGATTAATTCTTTGATTTGATTTAGCCCTAGGGGCTTCAAACTAAGACACTGTCAAAATTATTATTTCTTAATATTTCATAACACAGCTTGACATGGTGGCACATGTTCTTAATCCCAGCTGCCTAGGAAGTTGAGCCTGGTGAATCTCTTGAGTTCCACAGTTCTGATCTCCAGTGGGCTTTGTCAATCAGGTCTCCACACTAAGTTTGGCATTAATATGGTGAACCTCCAAGAAGGGAGTTGGGGCTGTGGAAGGGTACATTATCCCAGGTCAGAAGTGGAGCAGCTCAAAGCACCCATTCTAATCAGTAGGGGTATCAAGCTCATGAGAAGCCCCTGCATTTCTGGCTGGGTAAGATAAGAAGACCTACTCTTCAAAAAAAATTATTATAACACAAGTGATGATAATACAATAGCCCATAGACCCAGGAACTCAAATCCCTTTCTATAGTCAGTAATAAACAAACAAGTCAAATGTGCTTTTGCAGTTGCAGCAATCATGGGTAAGCCAGTCCCCATGCCCTTTTAAAGAATATATCAATCATAAGAAAGCCAAACCTGAAATTGGTACAGTTTTCTTTGATGCCTTATGCCTGAATATTATGAATTCATCAGTCATCTTGGCTGCTCCAAATATGACTCACCTGTATCAGTAGATAAAAGAAATAGTTCTGGCCTTGGGTGAGAGGTTGGAAGTAATCAGCATGAGGCTGATTGATTTACTAAAGCAAATGATAACATGACCTAATACTTTAACAAGGGGAGAATGTCTCAATCAATTGATTGATTAGTTAATAATAAGCTTTAGATTAGATACAAAAAGAAGAAAAATATTTGGAACTGGAATATCTTGCACAGGAATAATATTTAGATAGGCTGAGGAAACCAGGTCATGTCCTCGGGGTCATCTATAAATTATCAAGAGTCATTCTGGAGAACTAGAGTCATTCCAGAAATTCAGATTTCAGAGTAGTGAATAAAGAATGAGTGTTCCAGTTAAACCCCCTGAGAAGGAACCACTTAGTAGGGAAGTGGAGGCCTTGGCTTTGGCCTAAATCTGGTTTCTTCCTCATATCCCCCTTTATCTACAGGATGAGTTCTGAAGGGTCTAGAGGATTTTGAACTTCTTATCTTCCCCTAGACTTTCTAATAGACATTCTTAGATCAGTTGATGGTAGCACCTGCATTGGATTCTGTCCTGTATATAAAATAATAGCTCCAGAAGGAGCCTGGCATCTACGTGGAACTGCTTGAGCACCACACAAAGAGGAAAAAAAGGATTTCCAGCAAACAGGAACTATGAGTTACATCTTTGCCACATAGGCTCTTTAAGTTTGAGTACTCTTTCCCCTAGACTAAGTATGTATTGATGGGAGAATGTCATAGACTTGTAGGAGGATATTTTATACCACCTCTTCTTACTATATCACCTTAGTAAATACCCCTTTCTAAAAGTTGCTAAAGTCTGTCTGACTAAATTGATTAACTGATAATCTTGCAGAGAAGCATTCCATAGGCAATTATACCCTCAAGACCCTCAAGGGTACCCCTAGAGGCTTAACTGGTAGTTGGGATAGTTGCCTCAGAGCACATTATAGGGAGAACTATCATGAAAATATGTAGGTAATTATAATGACCAGACTTGGTTGCAGAAAAGAGTTGAGAAAATTCCTTTGGAACCCAGGCTTCTAAGCTTGGCTCATTTTATATGTCACTGAGTACTAAAAAGAGACTCCTAATTGGTAGAGGTTATGCTGATACCAGAATGCAATCCTGTGGAGTGTGATTGGTGCAAGAGAGACATGTAGTGAAAGAAAGAGGCTAAATCCAGGGGAAAGAAAAACTTTAGAACCCACAGGTGTATGGGGGAATCTGATGCTTCAACATGTCACTCATTTCTAGCTTGTCTCCCTAGCAACTTCTGAGAGAATTTCCCTTTGGGTGAGATTGAGATCTCTCTCTTGGTTTGAACTGAGATCTTATCTTGTACTCATAAGAACTCATTCACTTTTGTACTTTTTTTTTTTAATTCTAACACAGGAGTGGGGAACATGGGGCCTTGAGGCCACATGTGATCCTCTAGATCCTCAAGTGGGGCCCTTTAATTGAATCCAAACTTCACAGAACAAATCCCCTTAATAAAAGGATTTGTTCTGTAAAACTTGGACTTAGTCATAAGGCAGAAGGTCACATGCGGCCGCAAGGCTGCAGGTTCCTTACCCCTGTTCTAACCTACATAACCTCCAATTTCTGTTTACTGTCCTGATTGGATAAATAGGTTTGCTCACTATTTGCCATTTGTCTTACTGTCTTTCAGTGAGAAGGAGTCAAACCAGTTGAGACAGGCTTGGAGTCACCCTCCTCCCTTAAGGGCTAATGGTTAGAGAAGTGGCTTTTGCTTGGAATCTATTGTACCCCTAGACCAAGGATATTCAGGAGGGGAAAGATAATTGAAATTCTAGTCTAATACCTTTTGCAGAAATTAGAGAAAAGATCTCCCAGTACTGCTTCCCTCAAAGCAGGAATTTTGGTCTCCCTTGGAGAGAGGAAGGAAAGACTGCAGGGAAGATTCTATCAGTGCCTCTCATGGGTCACATTTAGATGCCCTGGACATATGCAGGCCCATGCACAATCTTACACCTTTATTGCAGTAGTAGGAAATTATAGATATGGCATATGTATGTACTGTCAGACATGGTCAATATTCTGGTTAGTTTTACTTAATTGCTTTCTTTCTTTCTTATTAAATCTTTGTTACAAGGGGTGGTTCACTGGGTATAGGAGAGGAGAGGTTATATATGGAAACAAAAGTGGTATAAAACAAAAAAATCAATAAAAATATTGATTTTTCCTTTTCAAAAAAGAAAGTATAACATGACTAAAAGGACCAGACTATAAGACATAACTATCTGGTCTCAGGGCTTAATAAAACTTTAAACTTAATCAATTGAATAATATGAAAACATGTATGTAATCTGGGGCCCAGGAACTTAAAAAATGGTAGCTATTTTTCAATATAATTGGCTTCCTTTGTAATTTTATGTATTTTATTTTGTACATTTAAAAGCTTTGTTTTGAGAAGCAGCCCGGAATCCGATGGTCCCACAGCTATTACCATTGCTTGTTATTCCCTGTGTTGTCAAAGAAATCATGCCACAGGACCACTTACCTCTGTCAAAGTGTTGTAGATTCATGGTGCTGCCAGAAAGACATCCAATTGCCTTTGAGTCCACTTCTCATTCAATCAATGATCAGCAGTTGTGATTTGAGTAGAGACAGAGGTATAACCTTTGCAGGATAAATTATTCCTCAAATTCCCCAGACTACCAGACAACCCCAGGGATCCCTGACACAGAAAAGGTGAAGAAGCCCTGATCTAAATAGACTTACTTATTATGCATAGTTTGTACTTCTAAGATGACCTCATAGCGTAACAAAACAGTTTGTGCACTTGGAATAGCAGACTATACTAGCTGTATGTAGAATACATTGCAATGGACACTGTAGATATTTGTACTACAGAAGAAGGGAAGGGAAAAGGTCATGGTTCTTTGGTGCATGGTCTTCAAAGAATAAATCATCCTTTTATTCCCTATGCAGCAGGTTATAGATTGCACCTCAAGTAATCATATAGTTCCCTAAGCAGCCTTCTTTGGGCAAGGGGCTCTGTGGTTTCTACCACATGTTTTATCTGAGAGGTTTGGGGAACGGCCAGTTATCCTCAAAAAACATTTGAAACCTCATAATTTAAGACAATTTATATGTTGCCTCTTTATGACCCTGTAATAAATTGGGGGGATACCCTTTTTTGGATCTTAGGGCCTTTCCCCAGTTTGTTTATTTGTGCCTAAAACTCCCTAAATGTTGTAATCTCCCAAGAATCCAGCCACATTTTCCAAAGCATACTGTATCCTAGAGGGATGACTAACTCAGCCAGACTATGCATGTCATCGTGAGAACAGGAACTCAGCTTTGTGGACACCAAAGGAAAATGATAAACTGAAAACCTCAGAATTAAAAACAACTGTCTGTTTCAGCCCTTGGTGTTTGCCCTAAGGGCTATTAGTGCCAAAAATGAAGTGGTTCTTTCCAATGAGAATATGAATTACTTGGTTTGCTGGTACCTAGCTCTTCTGCTTTGATTAAAGTTAGAAGGGACCCAGCATTCTTATTTTTAAACTGCCTGAACAGGAAGCAGCCTCAAAGGAGAGGATTGGTAACAGAAAGATCTTCTTATAAGTTGCCCAACTGAGTCTGGAGATTCACTGCCGGTCTAGGTTCAGCTTCATGCTTTAAATTGTCCTGTCCTCCATCCTACCCAGTCTAGGCTCTCAGCATCACAATCACTTTAGGAAGTCTGCCTAACTCCACCAGATCCCAGAATAGAATTCCATGCCTGGTTACAGAGGCGAATGTTCCCTCACATTGCTCAAAATGGTTATTTTTGCCAAAAGACTGAGGCCATTTGGGAGCTTGGAAATCCTGGGCCAAGAGAAGCTAAAAATCCTTCAGTCCCAGAAAGTATTCAAAATTGCCAGCCTAACAGCTGGCAATTATCATTGCTTGTTATTGCCCGTGCTGCCACAGAAATCATGCCATAGCACCACTTATTGCCATCAAAGTTCATGGCAACGCTGGAAGGGCAGCCAAGCGCCCTTGATCCTCCTTCCCATTCCATCAATGATCAGCAGTTGTAATTTAAGTAGAGAAAGGGGTATAATCTTCAGAGGATAAATCATTTCTCGAATTCCCCGGAGGGTGGCTATAGATTTAATTCAACTCAGCTCAACAGCTATTTGTTAAATGTCTATAAAACACAAGGTGCTAGAGCTCCCAGACATGGGGCAAAAATGAACACTCCTGGGCAATGCAACATACACACATGTATATAAATACAAAGTTTGCACAAAATGACACAAAGTGATTTCAAGAGGTAGCCTGCTGATAATTGGAGGGTGGGGCAGGCTCAGGAAAGGCCTTGTAAAGAGAGTGGCCATGGAACTGGTCTTTGAAGGAAGCTAGGGATTTTACAAGGCATCAAGGGAAGAAGGAAGGCATTATAGACATGAAAATACCATCTGCAAAAGATGTAGAAGCAGGAGATGGAATGCCATGTATGGAGAACATCTACTGGTCTAGTTTAATTGGAACAGAGAGTATATAAAGGGAACAATAGGAAATTAGGCTGGAAAGGAAGGTAGGAACCACATTACAGACATATTTAAATGCCAAGTTGAGAGATTTGTTTTTTTCTGGAGCCAATAGCATGACTTTGAGTAAATGATTACTACATGTACATACATATGCATATGCATGTGCGTATGTATGTGTATATGTACGTATGTGTGTACCAAATACTCAGGTTTCACTCTCCCAGTGTAAGCCTTCTTTTCTGGGTTCTAGTGAGTGCTTCTGAGGAGTTGGGGTGGAGCTGTTTCTCTGATGATATTGACTCAAGTCCCCATTCTAGTGTTTCTTCTTGCTACTACCTGCCAGTGATTAGCTCCCCAGTTCCATGTAACCCCTTAATATCAATTAGCTTTTACAAAGAGATATTTACTTTGATGATAATGCAAAACATACCCCCCTCAATACTTTAGGAGAAACTTTCTCCTACACCACATTGATCTCTGAGGAGAGAGCATTCAGACAGACTTAATGCAGTTTCTACATAGCACTGGTCCCACCAACTAAATGTCCAAATGTGGCATCACTGCCGGATAAGCCCTTGTCTCAAATACGGCTAGGCTAGGTTCCAAATGTGCTCTTCAATTCTTTGGGTCTAAAAGGTGGATCAGCTGCCTATGAACTTCAACCCAGACTCCCCTTCCCAGACCTCTTAGTGGCTCACTCTCTTGTCACTTCAAAGCTTACAGCATCCAGTCTCCTTCACCTAAAACAAAAGAACAAATGTCAAGGCAAAGAACTAAAGCTGGTGTTCACAGGCCACTTGTTGGCCTTGGGTGCGGTGGGCCCAAGGCATCCCCTCACAGAAATGTTTCTCTTCTCCCATGGGAATGTGGCCAGGTAGGAGAAAGTCAAGCTGAGAGAAAGAAGCAGCTCTGGTCAACTAGTGTCTTTTGAATGCACCCCCAGTTCCAGACAGACAGCCCCTCTTCACCATGTGGTTAGTTGACTGGAGCTAGTTACTGAATGTCTACACAAAGCTCTAAAGTCTACAGGGCAATTGAATTAACAGAGCACTTTACATATGCTTGTAAAGGCGGGGCTCATTACATACATGTGAAGAGGGAGGGGTTTATATGGAATCAGATGGATTGATTTCCTACAAACATGATAATTCTTTAATCAGTGATCAGTAAATTAAAACGGGCTAAGTGTAGTACCTTTCCTCCTCTGTTTTTGCTCAGCCCAGACCATCGAATTATATATACCAATATATGTGACATATGTATAATACACACATGCCATAGGTATGTGGCTACATTGGTTGCCTAGTGGCTCCCCTACCCTGAGATATCTCAGTTTTTACATTTCACTCAGTCTTAAATTTCACAAACTAGATATTTACTTAATGTAGCAAGTATGCATAATGTATGCATGCATGCATGTATATGCATGTGTATGTGTGTGTATATATGTATGTATGTATGTATGTATGTATGTATGTGTGTATGTATGTATGTATGTGTGCATTTGTATCTTTCCCAAGTCACTTGATTCTATTCCTGCTTGCCTCAGAATAATCTAACTTGTCTTTAGAACTACAGTTATTTCTTATTTTGGTTCCACAACCTCACTCAGATTCATCTATGTTGCACCCTTGTGTCTGGATCTCTAAGCTGCCTTTGTTTGCATAAACATATGAGAGGCTCAAGGTCCAAACCACTCTTCTTATCTTTCCTGGTCCCCCACATATTCTCAGGACCCCATCCGTTTCCCCCTTCTATCAAGGAATCCTCAAAGCTGTTTTCCCCTTTAGATTACATTTTGCAGTGTATTTAGTCACTCCTAGAGTGTGTTCAAATGTCTGCAATGGTCCTGGCAGCACACTTGTACCCCTGAGACATCTGAAGAAGAAGAAAAAGAAGACATTTTTTGAGAATCTGAGTGTAACCAGGGAAGGAAGAAGATAAACTAGGCTAGATAGTTGGTCAAGATTGGAATTAAGCGTAGAGCAGAAGTTCTTAACTTTTTTGATATAATTTCTTTTATATATGTCATGGAGCCCTTTGGCAGTCTGGTGAAGCCTTCAGACTCCTTCTCGGAAGAATGTTTTTAAATGCAAAAAGTAAACTTTATAAGATTACAAAGGAAACCAATTTTATTGAAAAACAGTTATTCATGATATTAAAATCAAACAAGTTCTCAGACCCCAGGTTAAAAACCTTAGCTAACGTATTTCAATAAAATAGCTAGGTGGTATAGTGGATAGAATGCTGGATTCAGGACGACTGCTTTTCCTGAGTTCAAATTTGGCCTCATATATTTACTATCTGTGTGATGCTGGGCAAGTCACTTAAACTTATTTACCTCAGTTTCCTCATCTGTAAAATAGGTTGGAGAAGGAAATGGCAAACCACTCCATTATCTTTGCCAAGAAAATAGCAAATGGGGTCACAAAGAGTCAGATATAACTGAAAAAATGACTAAATGACAACTGATGTATTTCATTACATGTTGGAGAGGATGATATGGAGGTGAGATTTAGCTGGTGTAGGGAGAAAGGTGTTCCTCTCTCTGAATAAGTAGTTTTGACTATGGTCTGTGCCTGAGTTGAGGGGCATACAAGGAGTGGAGTCAATCCTCCCTAACCTACTTCTGGAACACAGGTGGCTATATGCATGGTTAGTCTAGTGGGACACAGACAAAAACAAAGATGCTGAAGACAGAAATTCCACAGAGCACAGAGTGGGAGACATGTAAAGGAAGATAATTCAACCTGCAAGTAAGGAGGAAAGACAAATGGCTTCCCATGTGTTTTGCTGTTTCCCCAAGAGTGCAGCTGCTTGGCAGCTCTTCCTACTCTCTATTCCCCAGCCTTCCTCCATTAGTGTCTATTTTCAGAGAAGGAAGCAAAAGACATTTCTTTTGCTTGGGCCCGGTGTTTAGGAAGGCCGCAGCTGCTATGGGAGCCACAAAGAGAAGCTTTTAATGGAAGCTTGGGTTCAGAAGTAGAAGGGAGGGAGCTATGAAAAACAACACTAGCTAAAAGACTTGACCTGGCCCAGCAAGACTAGTCAGAACTACATTGATTGTCTAGGAGCTCCCCAAACCCAAGCTGTATCCCCAGACCTGGTTTTTATATTCTCCTACCCCTTAACTTCCACCACTTAGACTTTCATTTAGTTTAACAAGTATGCTCTTTAAAAAAGAAAGAAAGAAAGAAAGAAAGAAAGAAAGAAAGAAAGAAAGAAAGGAAGGAAGGAAGGAAGGAAGGAAGGAAGGAAGGAAGGAAGGAAGGAAGAGAGAAGGAAAGAAAGAAAGAAAAAACAAAAGAAAGAAAAGCAACTTCTAGTGGGAAGACAACTGTCATTAGCACCTAAGTGTAAAATGTTTACCATGTACTCTTTCTCTTAAACTCAGGAGTTCTTAACTTGGGGTCCATGAATTTGGTTTTTTTTTTTCTAAATAATATTTTGATAATTATATTTCAATATACTTGGTTTCCTTTGTAATCCTATGAATTTTATTTTTTCCATTTTTCTTTCAAGAAGGGGTCTGTAGACTTTAGCAGACTACAGAAGGGGTACATGACCCTCAAAAAGCTTAAGAACCCCTGATTAGAGAATGGAAGTTTTGACTGGAGATTTTGGTGGGGGAAGAAGTAGGTAATTTTAGATATTGGAACATTTGGTGGGGGAGTATTACAGGGAAAGGAGGTGTGGTAGAGTGGAATCTTAGGGTAATATGAGGTCACTGGACAACTGAGGGCAAGGGATAGTACCCAAAAGTGGAAAAGGAAGGTAGAAAAGAAGGTGGGAAAATTTAAAAAGAGCACCTTTGCCTGTAGTGATTGCAATATCTATCTCAAGGGCTTGTTGTAAGGCACAGTAATGTAGTGGAAAGATTCTGGGGTCAAATAACCTAGGTTTAAATCCCAACTCTGCCACTTAATTATTATGTGAGCTTTGGCCAAGTCACCAAACCTCTCTTGCCCTCAATTCCCTCTTCATAAAATGAGGGGAGCTAGATGGTCTCTGAAAAAGGGTCTATGTTCCTGTTGAAGCACTTTAACAGCGTTAACATTACCTATTACTCTGACATGTTGCCTAAGGGGGGAAGAAACTCTTTTCCTTTTCCTAACCCTTCCTTTACACTTGAATTCAGAACTTAGTCCAATACTCCTACTACATATAGTTCAGCTCCATTATGGGTTAAACAAGTTTGTCAGCTATGCTAGAAAGCTAGGCACGATATATACCATTGTTTCTGTGAGAAAACATCAATTTGCAAATGATCCCTTTGAAGTTGGAGATCATAGGCTTTGTCACTACACCCTAAGGATCACAGGACCTTTCCATCTGAATTACAGCTGAAATCTTCTACATGTACTGTCTATTCCATAAGAATGGAACTCCTTGAAAGGAGGGACTATCTTGCTTTCCTATTGTATTCTCTGGGCTCAGCACAGTGCTTTGCACATAGTATGTAAATACTTAATAAATCCTTTAAAATTTATCCATTCATATAGAATATTACAGCCAGAAAGGACTATTTTTGTTGTTGTTCAGTTGTTTCCAATACTTTGTGATCCCGTGAACCATAGCGCAGTAGGCTCTTCTGTCTTCTACTGTCTCCCAGTCTGTCCCAGATCATATTTGTTGCCTCCATGACACTATCTATCCATCCCTGCTATTTCCTTTTCTTTTTTGCCCTCAATCTTTTCCAACATGCAGCTCTTTTCCAGTGAGTCTTATTTTCTCAGCATGTGGCCAAAGTATTTAAGCTTCACTTTCAGTATTTGTCCTTCCAACAAGTAGTCAGAATTAATTTCTTTAAGTATTGGCTGACTTGATGTTTTTGCTATTCAAGAGACTCTTGAAAGTCCCATCCAGCACTACAATTAGATAACACCGATTCTGTAGTGCTCAGTTTCCTTATAGTTCAACTCTCACAGTCATACATACCAAAGAGTGATATGTGCCCCCTGTAGGGAGGTTTGTTGTAGATTTCTATGACATTCACCTTGCATTATTTGCCTTTGGGTAGCATTCAGTTCTTCCACTGGTTTTTCTCCCGACTTCTCATACACCATCTCCTAAGCTCTTCCAAACTACTCATTATTTGATTGCCAGGGTATGTGGCAATTGATGCCATGAAATGAATGCCCTTTGGGATTCCATATGAAACTGACAAAGCTGAGCCGGTAGCAGGATCTGATCATTTGGGGATTGCTATCTTGTGTCATCCCGAAATAGTAACACATTCCTTTGGTATCTCCTGCTCCCTACTCTCTAGAAGATGGAACCCAGTGAGTCTTTGGACTTCTCCTCATCTAGCAAGAATAGGAAAAGTGTGATATCCAAGACAACCAAGAGGTAAGGCCTATACCTAATGTTATGCAGTGCCATAAAGTTTAAAAAGCAAATCTCATTTAATTAATTAAAATGTTCTGTGACAAAAAATGTTATCATCTCCATTTTACAGATAAGGAAACTGAGGCTGAGAGGTTAAATGACTTATTTAGGATCACATGATTTGGAAATGTCTGAGGTAGAATTTGAACTCAGGTCTTCTTGACTCTGTCTTGTCCTACCCAATGGCCTATGCCGAATGTGCAGTGTAAAACAAATTATAGATTCCTTCCTCCTTTCCCACCCCTTGTAGAGACTCGATTTCTCCAGATTTGGAATCTAGGGAAAGATCAGAACTCCAGGGCATTGCCAGAATCCATGCAGCACACATCGGAGAGACAACTTCCTGTCCTGTACATCCAGATCCTCCTGTATTCTGTTCTTTCTCACTGCCATCTATTGCTCCCTTTTCTCCTTCTTTCCCATTGTCTTCAGTTGTTCTGCTGCTTCCAACACATCTTTACCATGACCATAGCCTTTCCAGGGATTGTGACAGGATTATAGGGTGAGAAAATGGTGCCCTTTCCAAGACGGGCCCATTGCATCGGCTGAAGACATTAGGTCTCTGTCCTGATTCATTTAACTTCTCTTCCCCCTCCCACTCAATTATTTTCAAAAATATTTGACCTAGGTTCAAATCCCATCTAGGGTGCATGCTAAATGTGAAATCAAGGGCAAGTCACCACCCCTTGGTCTCTTAGATCCTTAGTTACCTTACCTGTAAAATGAGGATAATAATAGCACTTACCTCCCAGAGTTGTATCAAATGAGATAACATATGTAAAATGTTTTGCAAACCTTAAGTGCTATTTGAATGCTAACTGTTTTTTAAATTATAATTAGTAGTAATAAAAATAAACAAATAGGTAAATTGTGACAATTATCTGGGCTCTGATCCCTCACCTCTTTAAATTTCTCACAACATATGGATCGTTGCCAGTTTTAATACGTGGAATTAAAGTAAAACAGAGAAGCATTTTGCTAGCTATCAGCTCCTTTCCTTTCTTTCTTCTCTTCCCATCTTCTGTATGTGGGAAGTCCTCAATCATACCTGAGGCTCATAGCATGAGAAGAGGGGAAGGAATTTTGTATTTCTTAGAGACAAGAGAATGAGGAAGAAGCAAAATATCTTTCTCTGGCACATGCATCAGTTCTCTAGCAGGACTCATGGCTGATCACTGTCCATAGCAAGCCTTAGACAAAAGATGATGGTGACATCTTTTTCCCGCTTGGTCTGGGTTGGCTTCTAGTTGCTCCTGCTTGGTTGTACTTGTCTTTTGACTGTGCCCAGAAGTTCCAATGATGAAGTAGCTATAAATTACAGCCATCCCCCCATCCTCTATTTTGGAGGGATTTGGCATGACCCCAGAGTAGTCTTATTTTAGGTAGAAGGATGTCAGAATCTTCCCACACTTCCTCTCAAGAATTCCAGGCCTACAGAAGACTTAAAAGGCAGAGACAGTGAAGGCTATATCCCTCAGGTTGCATAGGTAACTTGACCAGTCAGTCGACAAACATTTAATTAGTGCCTACTACGTACAATGCACTGTGCTAGATGCTGGGGATACAAATCCCAAGAAAGAAATAATCCCTACTCTCAAAGAGTATACATTCTTTCAGGGGAGATAGCACCTGCATACATAAGTATATACAGAATAAATACACATGGAATAAATAGAAATTTCTTATCAATGCATGACATATATTAACATTAATAAATGTAAATAATATTAATAATAAACATAAAATGGTTATTAGGGAAGTAAGGCACTAGTAGTTGGAAGGGGTCAGAAAAGGTTCAATGTAGAAGACAGTGGCTAAGCTGTGTTGAAGAAAGGGAGGTATTCTGTGAGGCAGAGGTGAAGAGAAAAGTATTCCTGCAAGCGGAGGTAGGGGAGCATTAATACAATGACAGAGATGGGAGATGGAGTGCTACGTGTGAACAGAGAGAAGACCTGTTTGGCTGTGCTATGTGATGTGGAAAAGAGAGTAATGTATGATGTGGCTGGAAAGATAAACTGAGGTGAAGTTGTGAAGGGCTTTAAAAAGTGGAGAAGGTTTAGCTAAGGTGGTGGCTGAAATAGAAGCTGCAGTCCAGCTCCCGCACACCTGCTCCAGCAGCAAAAAAAAAAAAAAAAAGAAAGAAAGAAAGAAAGGGAAAAAAAGCACTCAATTGGACTAGACTGGATAATGATCATGACATCCCAAAAGAAACTATAGTAACTTCTTCCACCCCATAAAAGAGTCTGCCAGAAACCCACAGGCAGTAGGAAAAGGGGCCCCACCAGAAAAGCCAGCACTAGCCTAAGCAGTCAGGTGGCACACTGGATAGAGCACTGGATCTGGAGATCAAATCTGGCATAGACTCTAACTAGTTGTGTGATCGTGGGCAAAGTACTTAACATTTGTCTGCTACAGTTTCTTTAACTGTAAAATGGAGATAATAATAGGCTCTACCTACCTCCCAGGGTTGTTACAAGAATAAAATCAGATAATATTTGTAAACATTTAGCATAGTACCTGGCACACAGTGGTATTTATGAAATGCTTGTTTCTTTTTCCTTCCCTAGGCAAACATGAAGACAGATCAGAGAGATAGAGAAGAGATGTATGTATGTAGTATGCAAGTCTCTTTATTTGGAGACAGCAAGAGCAGAAAGTTCCCACTAGAAAGCCTCGGTGTGGCTGGAAACCCACAGCATGGATTTTGGAAGCAACCAGGAACTGGAGTTCACAACAATACATTGCAAGCCCAGGGTCTTCAAGGTCCCTAGCACTCTGTGCTGAAATGCTATAGATCTCAAAAATGGGGGTGGTTGGAGTGAGTGGGAAGGAGTGCTAAAAATATCAGTGATTATATTGTGGATTCACCCTAGAAGGTAAACATAAGCATAAAAACCCAGGTCAAGACCAAGCAGAGCCTATCACACCACCCAAAAATACAACAGGGATATGACCAGATGGGATTTATACCAGGAATGCAGGGCTGGTTCAATATTAGGAAAACTATTAGTATAACTGACCATATCAATAATATAATCAACAGAAATCATACGATTATCTCAATAGATGCAGAAAGAGCCTTTGACAAAATAGAGCATCCATTTCTATTAAAAACACTAGAGAACATGGGAATAAATGGAGGTTACCTTAAAATGATAAGTAATATTTGTCTAAAACCATCAACAAGCATTATCAGAAGCAAGGAGAAGCTAGAAGCCTTTCCAGTACAATCAAGGTGAAGCAAGGATATTTATTATCACTGCTATTATTTAATATTGCACTAGAAATATTAGCTATAGTAATAAGAGAAGAAAAAGAAATTAAAGGAATTAGAATAGGCAATGATGAAACTATCACTCTTGGCAGATGATATGATGGTATACTTAGAAAATCCTACAGAATCAACTAAAAAACTATTTTAAATTGTTAACAACTTTAGCAAAGTTGCGGGATACAAAATAAACCCACATAAATCATCAGCATTTCTATATATTACCATCAAAGTCCAGCAGTAAGAGATAGAAAAAGAAATTCCATTTGTATTAGACAATATAAAATACTTGGGAGTCTACTTGCCAAGACAAACTCAGGAACTACATGAACACAACTGTAAAACACTTTTCACACAAATCAAGTCAGATCTAAACAACTGGAGAAATATTAATTGCTCATGGGTAGGCTGAGCCAATATAATGAAAATGACAATTCTACCTAAGTTAATCTATGTATTCAGTGTCATACTAATCAAACTTTCAAAAATTATTTTATAGAGCTAGAAAAATAATAACAAAATTCGTCTGGGAGAACAAATGCTCAAGGATACCAAGGGAATCATTTTAAAAAATGCAAAAGAAGGTGGTCTAGCCATACCAGATCTCAAACTGTATTATAAAGCGGTAATTATCAAAACAATCTGGTGCTGAATAAGAAATAAAGTGGTGGATCAGTGGAATAGATTAGGTACAAATTAAGGTTATAGTAAATGACTATAGTAATCTCGTATATGGTAAACCCAAAGATCCAAACTTTTGGAACAAAAACCTCATTATTTGATAAAAACTGCTAGGAAAACTGGAAAACAGTGTAGCAGAAATTAGGTATAGGCCAACATCTCACACTGTATATAAGACCAAAATGGCTACATGAGTTATAGATAAAGGGTGGTACCATATGCAAATTAAGAGAGCATGGAATAGTTTATCTGTCAGATTTATGGATAAGGGAAGAATTTAAGACCAAAGAAGATATAGAGAGTATTACAAAATGTAGAATAGATAATTTTGATTATATTAAAATTTAAAAGTTTTTTCACAAACAAAATCAATGCAACCAAAATTAGAAGAAAACAGAAAATTGCAGGGGGGAATTTTGCAAAACGTATCTCTAATAAAGGCCTCATTTCTCAAATATATAGAGAACTGAGTCAAATTTATAACAATACAAGTCATTCCCCAATTGATAAGTGGTCAAAAGACATGAACAGGCAGTTTTCAGACAAAGAAATCAAAGCTATCTATAGTCATGAAAAAATGCTCTAAATCACTATTCATCAGAGAAATGCAAATTAAATAACTCTGAGGTATCACCTCATACCTATCAGAGTGGCTAATATGACAAAAAGGGAAAATGTTGGATGTTGGAGGGGATGTGGGAAAATTGGGACACTAATGCATTGTTGATGGAGTTGTGAACTAGTTCAACCATTCTGGAGAGCAATTTGGAACTATGCCCAAGGGACCATAAAACTATGCATACTCTTCGATCCAGCAATACCGCTATCATGTCTCTATCCCAAAGACATCCAAAAAAGGGAAAATGACCTATTTGTACACAAATATTTATAGCAGCTCCCTTTGTGGTGGCAAAGAATTCAAAATCAAAGGGATGTCCATCAATTGGGGAATGGCTAAACAAGCTGTGGTGTATGATTGTAATGAAATATTATTGTGCTGTAAGAAATGAAAAGCAGGATGATTTAAAAAAAACCTGGAAAAATTTACATGAGCTGATGTATAGTACAGTGAACAGAACAATCAGAACATTGTACATAGTGACAGCAATATTGTTTGATGAAGAATTGTGAATGACTTAGCTGTTCTCAGCAATACAATGATCCAACACAATCCCAAAGGACTAATGATGAAACATACTATCCACCTCCAAAAAAAATATTGCCTGAATATGGACTGGAGCATGCTATTTTTCACTTTTTTTCTTTCATTTTTTTCTTTTATTTGAGTCTTATTGTACAAAATGAGTAATATGGAAATGTATACAATTGCACATGTATAACCTACATCTGATCGCTTACCTTCTAAGAGAGGGGGGAGGGAAGGGAGTGATAGAATTTGGAATTCAAAACTTTAAATAAAAAATTTTAAAATTAAAAAAAATACAGCAGGGAGTAGACAACAGATGAACTTCACTCTTATTGGACTTGAACAAATGAGGATTGAACACACACATTTACACACAAATACAAAATTTGGTTCAGAAATATATCAATTTCAGTAGGGGAAGAAGAGTAAATAAGGAAAGGGGATTAAGAGTGACTGACATTTTGGGGTGGAGATAGTTATAAGCAAAACCAACTTCAACTTTGTAGGGTAGTTCCTGAAGGAGGGATTAAAAAAGAAATAAAAAGGAAAGCAAAACCTAGAAACTAAGGGAGGGACCACAAATTGTGAAGTAGCTAAAGCAAACATGGCATGTGAAAATGATGGAAAATTATTGAACTATAAGAAATGGTGAAAGACTTTTTGAGAGGATCTTGGGAAGACTTTTATGAAATGATGCAAAGTAAAGTAAATGGAACCAAGATAATCATATATACAACAACACTAGCATGGTAAGGACAATGTCAAAAGACTTAAGAACTCTAAATCAATGACCATCCACAATTCCATAGTACCTAAGATAAAACTTCTAACTTAACTTGTGACAAAGAGATGATAGGATAAAAATGCAGAATAAGATATACATTTTTGGACATGGACATTTCAAGAATTTATTTTGCTTGACTATACATGTCTGTTATAAAGGGTTCCCCTTCTTTTGTAAATGTGTGGGGTGTGATATGGGGAGCAGAAGGAAGGAATTGATAGGGTTGCATAAAAAAGGAATAAAATAGGGTCCTTCAAGCATTTAAAAAATGCACAAAAGAGAATAGAAGAGAGGACAGAAGGAATCACAGACAAGTAGGCTAGCTTTGGAAATTATGTGACAAATTTATTATATACTTTAAAAGAAAAGCAAGGTACGCATAACAGATTTTTCACTATTTCATGTACAATCCTCTTTTTCTATTCTGTAATGCATGTGGCAATTCTCATTTTTATTCAGTACTTGTTAGGTTCAGAATAACAAAATATAAAAATAAAAAATATAGTTTTGAATTTGTTGTATGTTTTTTTTTAAAGACAGAAACCAGAGATTTGTGGTTTCCTATATAATCCTCTTTTTATGTTCTACTTTGTATCTGGAAATGCTCATGTTTTTCTTGGTGTCTGTTAAGTTCAGAATTTTTTAAAGCCAAATAGAGAAGTTTATGTTTGATTCTAGAGCTAATAGGACCCAGTGTGTGTCATATTCAACATTACTATAAAAACAAAAGATTTGTTCATGCTAAGACTGGTTCATGTAGGCTGATAATGTGATCTTAATTCATTGGACTTTGAAATGCCTTTGAGATCATAGCAGGCAGAAAGTGACCAAAGTCTACCTTGTCTTTTGGGTACCCATTGTCCTTATCCCAGCTCCACTGCCTCTTTCCCAGTTCTGGAGCTAGTCAATCCTGCTGCTGCCTCCACCACTCCTGCTCACTTCCCTGATCCCTTCTGAAGAAAGCATTGAAGACAAAAAGCCCCTTTCCTCTTAATTCAGCTGAGATAAAGGAATGTTTTTACCAAAACACCAAGAGAACACAAAACCACAAAGCATAAAATCAAAGGGGTTTCACGGAATATAGATTTCTCATCTCAGAGAGATGGCTTTCCTGGCTCTTTCCTTCACCTTCATTCTGTCTGAAATTAGCCCCAGTGTCTTCCCAGGCATCTTCCTTTTCTCATTCCTTTCTGTATCAGACTCAGTGGTGGGAGTAGAGGGCAGGGAATGGGGCAGAACTTCAGACCACATCACACAGCCTGATGTTAGAGAGAAAAAAAAACACTCTGCTTGTTATGCCCATTATTGAATAAGTTACGATAGATTGGCATCTCACATAGCTTGGTCTTTATAGCTATTGTTTCACCTCCAGAAGGTCCAGGCTCCAGGATCTCCTTTAGAACCCAGATTATTTGCCCTCAAAATTCTCTAACCTTCACTGCAGGCAACCCACTGCACAGCTATTCCCTGAGCAAGCCACCAGGGGGCATACGTTTGGAATGGCATGCTGCTTTCAAGAAGAGACTCAGCTATATAATACAGTAATAGTACCAAGAATAGGATTATAAAATAATAGGTTTAGAACTATAATGGACCTGTGACCTCATCTAGCCCAATTTTTTCTTGCCTCATTCCTTCAAACTGTCCTATATGTTCAGATTAATATTTCTATAGAAATGCTTTGATGTCACACACTCAAAAATCCTTTAATGACTTCCCCGCTCCTTATGCTGTAAAATTGAGGTTCCTTAGTTGATCATTCATGGATCTTCATGATCTGTCTCTAACATTGTCTCACTTATCCTTGTCTCACTGCTTTCCTCCACAAACCCTTAGCTTGCACTTGACTGGTTTTCTCCATGTCCACAGAATGAATTTCAATCCTTCAAGAAGCTGTGGTATTCTATAGGCACTCCCTCTACCTACATAGATCATAATTACTTTATGCCTTATTGTGGCTGGAAATTAATGACCCAGTAAGCGATCAACCTTCTAGGGATAAACTTTCCTATTTATAATTAGTTAGGCTTGCTCTTGGATGGCAGACATTTATTGGGCTATGTCTTTCTAAGTTGTATTAGTTTTTGTTCATACGTGTTTAAAAATTTTTTAATTTTATTTTTAATTTATGGAATAAAACAAGTATTTTCATAACAGTACAATAAAAAAGATGACTGCACATGAATCTGCAAATCACCTATGCACAACTTGCTATTTCTTTCAAATATGCATCAAAATTGTCATGTAAATTTTCTTTTTTCCCTTTTTTTCTTTCCTCCCCACCCTGCCCACCCTAGAAATGCCTATCATTAGACACAAATAAGTATATAAATAGATATAAGTATATATACATATATGTAAAATTATTCTATAAATACTTCTTTTTTATCAGTTCTGTCTCTGGATACAGATAATGTCTTTCTTCATATGTCCTTTATAGTTAATTTGGGTATTTATAATAGTCAAAATAATTTATTCACTCAAAGTCATTCTTTTTTTATTAATTTATTTTGATTTATCAACAATCACTTCCATAAGCTTTTGAGTTTTAAATTTTTCTTCCCCTGGCTCCTCACCTCCCTTCCCAAGACAGCGCACAATCTGATACAGGCTATACATATACATTCCTATTAAACATATTTTCACATTAGTGATGCTGTAATTCTAATTAGAATTAGAACCAATAGGAGGAACCACAAGAAAGAGAAAACAAAACAAAACAGAAGAAAAAAAAAGCAAATAGTATGCTTCAATCAGCATTTAAACTCCATAGTTCTTTCTTTGGATGTGGATAGCATTTTCCATCATGAGACCTTTGTAGATGTCTTAGATCCTTGAATTGCTGAGAAGGGCTAAGTCTATCAACATTAATCATCACACAACGTTGCTGTTACTGTGTACAATGTTCTCCTGGTTCTGCTCACTTCACTCAGCATCTCAAAGTTGTTTTTAAAACAATATTGCTGTTACTGTACACAACGTTTTCTTGGTTCTACTCATTTCACTGTAACATTTTTTTCTTTTTTGTTATCTGAACTTGATGCATGCCAACAAACATAACCATTTCTATATGTAAAGAATAGAAAAAGAAGATTGCATTGTAAATCTCTATTACAGCCATCTTGTTTCCCTTTTTAAAGTATACAATACATTCAGTGTCTTGCTTGTCTGTGTCTTCCTCTGAATATCCTTGTGTTCTCTTCTGTGCACTCTTTTAAATGCTTTGTGGACAGTCTTTTTCATTTATCTTTGTTTTTTAAACATCACTATCATTATTGCCCCCCTCTACATCTCTCCCTATCACAATTAAAAAAAATACTTTCACTTATAAAAAATAAGCATAACAAAATGAAACAAATTCCCACATTGGCCATCTCTAAAAATGCATGTCTCATTTTAACCTCTAGTCCATTACTTCTTTGTCTGGAGATGGGAGATATCCTTCATCATCTCATGGTTGATTGTTGCACTGGTTAGAGTTCTTAAGACTTCAGTTTCCTTTCTTCATAATGTCATAGTGTTTGTATAAATAATTCTCCTGGTTCTGCTCGCTTCATTTTCCATCAGTTCACACAGGTTTCTCTAAATACTGTACATGTCTTTTCTACCTAAGGTATGACTATAATTTTTTGTCAATGTAGCCCTAGCACCTACCATAGTGCCTGACACAAAGTAGGGCATTAAGACAATAAGCATTTATTAAGCACCAACTATGTATGTGCCAGGCATTGCACTGATACAAAGAAAGGCAAAAGTCAAGGTCTGATGGAGGAGACAACATGCAAA
Source organism: Phascolarctos cinereus (assembly GCF_003287225.1). NCBI lineage: Eukaryota > Metazoa > Chordata > Mammalia > Diprotodontia > Phascolarctidae > Phascolarctos > Phascolarctos cinereus. The sequence goes on from NW_027555736.1 coordinate 119,876,284, forward strand.
TAATTATGTACAAATAAGACATATTCAGGATAAATTATAGATTATAAACAGAGGGAAGGCACTAGCATTAAGGAAGATTAAGAAAGACGTCTTGCAAAAGGTGAGATTTTAGCTAGGATTTGAAGGAAGCCAACTGTGGAGATGAGGAGGGTGAGAGTTCCAGGCATGAGGGTCAATCAGCAAAAATACATGGAGTCAGAAGATTGATTTGTGCAAGGAACAACAAGGAAGCTAGTATAATTGTATTGCAGAGTACATAAGAGATGGGTTGGGGAGTAATGTGTGAGAAGTCTGGAAAGGTAAGAGGTTATGAATAAATTTGAATGCCAAATGGAAATTTTATATTTGAATCTGGAGGTGATAAGGAGCCATTGGAATTTATTGGATGGGGTGTGTATGTGTGTGTGTGTGTGTGTGTGTGTGTGTGTGTGTGTGTGTGTGTGTGACATGGTAATACCTGCACTTTAGGAAGATCTACTTGATAGCTGAGTGGAGGAGAGGCAGAGAGACCAGTTAGCAGGCTATTTCAATAGTCTAGATAAGAATTGATAAAAGCCTGTACCAGGACGATGACAGTATTAGAGAAGAAAAGGGAACACATACAAAAGATGTTTCGAAGATCAAATCAAAAGGATTTGTGAACAATTTGGATATAGGGGAGGTAAGAGAGTGTGAGGAGTTAATGGTGACACTTAGGTTGTGCTCCTGGGGGATTGGGAGATGTTCATTTTTGGAAGTGTTGAGTTTAAGATGTCTACAGGATATGCAATTCAAGATATCCAATAAGAAGTTGTGTGTCTGGAGTAAAGGAGAGAGGCTGAATCTGTAGGAGTTTATGAAATCACCAAGCAAAATAGGAAAAAGAGTTGGGGGCCCAGGACATAATCTTGGAGGTCACCCACAATTAGCAGGTATGACCTGGATGAAGATATAGCAAAGGAGACTGAGGAGTGGTCTGACAAGTGGGAGGAGCATCAGGATAGAGTAATGTCATGAAAACCTAGAGAGCAGGGAATACACCATAGAAAAGGGTGATTGACAGAGCCAAAGGCTTCAGAAAGCTAAAGAAGGATGAGGACTGAGAAAAGGTCATTAAATTGGGAAATTCAGAGATCACTGATAACTGTGGAAAGAAAAATTTCAGTTGAATGATGAAGTAGGGAGACAGACTTTAGACAGTTAGAAGAAAGTACAGGAAAGGAAGGGGAGGCACCTTTTGTAGATGACCTTCTCAAGCAGTTTAGCCACAAAAGAGAAAAGAGATGGAATGCTAGCTAGCAGGGACGGACAGGTGAAGTAAGGGTTTTTTGAAGATGAGGAGACGTGGGGTTTATAGAAAATAGGAAAGACAACCAGAAGATGGGGATAAATTGAAGATCAGTAAGAGAGAAAGGATTAGAGAGGGAGCAATGTGCTGAAGAAGACAGGATGGAGTGGGATCATTTGTACATGTACATGGGTTTGAGTTGGCAGAGAGAAGGGGCATCTCTTTAGGAACAACTAGGGTGAAAAAGGAGATAATGGTGGAAGTCATCTGAGTGAAGTGAGATGAGGAGGAGGCCATAAGAAGGAGCTCTTGGTGAATAGTCTTAATTTTTTTCCTGTGAAATATAGGCAAGGTTCTTAACTGAGAGGGTAGGGGAGAGGCAGCCATGGGAGATTTGAGTATGGATAAAATATTTGAAAGAGCTGCTGTGGGGAGGTGGCTAGTAAGTTGATTAGGAAAGTATAAAAGGCTGTAGTGAGGGCTCTTAATTGCTTGTTGAATGAATGAATGCCACTGGGTAGCAGGAATCATGCCTTTCCTTTTCTAAAGGCTAGTAAAATAAATGCCTTGGACATACATAAAAGGTACTCAGTGTTGATGAAATTATGATGGCATCGTTAGAAGACCCATTAACTGAAAGCATTAGAAAGTTCTCAATTATGCAGTGATTGATTATCATCAGTAGGAACAAACAAGCTGCAGAAAGACTGCATCAGATGGATGTCAAGGTCACTTTCGAGCTGAATTCTTCTTGCCGGAAGTCCAGTGTCAGGAGCCAAAGCGAAGAGAAAGCATGATCCCTGATGTGCTCCAGGGGCTTTAACTTGTGTCCTTTGTGGCCAGGACACAGAAAACTCTGGGTTCTGTTGTCAGGCACGGTCAAAAATGAGCCTGTCACCAAGGGTTAGAAAATGAAACTGATCTTGTTGGCTAATCCAGCAGACCTTGAAACAAAACAGAGTAGAGGCTGAAAAGATCTGGGCTGGCTAGCAAATCACTCGTCCCTGGACTATTTCCTGAGCAGATAGAATGAAAACTAAGCAAGGTCAAGCACGGTCCTGAGAGACTTCCAGGAGAAAAGCAGAAACTCCTGGAAACGCTTGGTTGATGTTCGTTTAGGAGATGGTGTTTACCCCAGGTGAGAAGGAAGCTGAGATCCCAGTTAGGCACTAGAGGGAGCTGAGTAGCAAGAAATTATGAAGTTGACCAAGCCGTAGCGCATTCTCTGGAAAATCTCAATGCCCAGGGATCAAGAACCCTTTGCTTTTTAGGTGGAGAAACCAATTGTCATGTCCAATGGTTGATGACATAAGGCATTATCTAAAATGGTGCCTTCCAATCTAATGCTTTACTCATGGACCATCTCTATTTTCATAGCTTTGGTCACTTATAGATTATAGTTTAAAGGTCATCAATCAATTAATCTTCAATCATTTATTAAGAATTTATTGTGTCAGGTGTTATGCCGAGTGTTGGGGATACAAAGAAGGGCAAAACAAACAAATAAAAAACAAAACAAAACAAAACCCCAAACTGACTAATCCCTATCTTCAAGGAGCTTACATTCTAATGGGGTAGGCAGCTTGTAAATGAACAGGTACATATAAGATATATGTAGACTAGAGGGAAGGGTTAGTTACTTACAAGGGAAGTTTAGTAGCTGAGGGAACTGGGAAAGGCCTTTTGAAGAAAGTAGTCTTTGATGAAGCCAGCAATTCCAGGAGGTAGTGACAAGGAGGGAGAGCGTCCCAGTCATGGGGCCAATGAAAAGGTAAAATGACAGAGATGTAGTAATGTGTGTGAGAAGCATAAGTAGGCCAATACGGTTAGATCATAGAATGCCTGCAGCATAGTAGAGTGTAATAAAACTGGAAAGATAGGAAGGGACCAGTTTGTGAAGAACCTTAAATGCCAAACAAAGGGCTTTATATTCTATCCTGGAGGTAGTAGGGAGCTACTTGAGTTTATTGAGTAGAGAGGGTAACTTGTCAGACTTAAGCTTTAGGAAGATCACTTTGGCAGCTGTGTGGTAGATGGACAGATTGGAATAGCAAAAGACTTAAGACAAGAAGAAGAATTAGAAAGCAATTATGGTAGTCAAAATGAGAGATGATGAGGACCTGAACCAAGATGGTAGTTGTGTGAGTGTAGAGAGGAAGGAGACATACATCATGTCATCTAGTTCAATATTCTCATTGCAAAAATGGGGAAATAGAGGACCAGGAAGCGAAAGATTTGTCCAACGCTATATAATTAAGTAGAAGAGTTAGGATTCAAACCCAGGTTCTTGGGCTTCAAGCATAAGAGTCAGAAGGCACAGGTAACTTGGACTCTAGTGATGCTTCACATGTTAATCAAAATAAGATTCTGACCTTTTTTGAGAAGGTAGAGAAGGTTTGGACTTGTGATCTCATTGATGAAGGGAACTGGCATAGGAAAGCTCTCATTACAGTAGCCACTGAATCTGATCATTTCTGGCCAAATTTATGTCTATGTGTTAAATACATCATTAAATCCAATGATGCTTGTGAACCCCTGAAGGTTTTTAAATGTATAAAATAAAGCATATAAAGTTACAAAGAAAAGCAATTATCTTAAAATAAATATTTGCTTTTTCCTACTTCAAATTCATGGACCCCCCTGAAATCTATCCATGAAACCCAGATTAAAAATTTCTGTTCTAGACAATGAAAGGAGTGGTCAGAGAACTTTATCCTGCAAGACCTTTTCTCTGCACTACATAGAAGCAGAACTATCAACTAAATGGAACAAATGAAAATTTTCCTTTAGAGAATTAGTTCTCTCTCTCTCTCTCTCTCTCTCTCTCTCTCTCTCTCTCTCTCTCTCTCTCTCTCTCTCTCTCTCTCTCTCTCCTGCCCCAAATTTGACCACAGAGAAGCCAGGGAATAATTAGGGTCTGACTCAGAAAATGTCGACCTTAATTGGTCTCCCTTACCACAAAGGTATTTACAACCAATGGACTTGGTGTTTTTTTCCAAGTTCCTTAAGATGTTGAAATTGGCCAGAGGACAGGAGCGTGACAGAGAGCAGGGACAATGTGGCCTGCTTCCTGCTCTTTAAAAAAACATTTAAAAAAAAATGAGACCAGGACCAAGGAGTACTGAACCACAGACAGACTATTCCCTGGGATGAGCAAAGGAAGCAATGGGAAGTTTGGAAGCTGGGAGTCTTAGAAAATTGCCTCCAGTACCAAGAGCGACAGTGACTTGCCCATAGTCACACACCTAGTATGTGTTAGAGGAAGAATTTTAACCCAGCTCTTGCTGACTCCAAAGTCAGTTCCCTATCCACTGTGCCATGCTGCATGTGTGTTTAATAAATGTTTGTTGAATTGAAGACTATATTGAGGTCCAAGCATAATTTGATGTGAATTTTCTTTTATCTCTGGCTCTACTAAAATTCCCAGGGGTGCTTTTTGTCCCCTGGGGCTATGCTAAGCCTCAGCCTGTAGGCTCCTCAGAGCAATGAAGACCAGTGCAGCCAGGCAGCTATGAGCCATAGGCTCACTAGAGCTGAAAGGGACCTCAGAGGCCATGTAGTCTAAATCCCTCATTTTATGGTAGAATAAACCAAGGTCTAGGGGAGTTAAGAGACTTATGTAAGGTCACAAGGTCATAAATGTCAGAGGCAGGATTTGAACTCAGGCCCTCTGACTCCCAGAGTCAGTGATTCTTCCATTATACCAGCTGCCTCACTATGATTTTGCTCACAGTGTAATCCTAGAGTGAGGTGGATTGGCAGAGACCTTCACTGATACACTGCTTTGTGAAGCATTGGCTTTTTTTTTTTCATTGAGGTTAGATGACCACTTGTTGCACTGGATATTGCATTGGAGCTTCTTGGTCAGGTTGGACTAGATGGCCCTGAAAATCCCTTCCAACTCTAAAATTCTGTGAGTCTGTGTGACTAGCTAACTGGTCAAACCCCTCCCAGCTCTGACCTCTTATCTATTTGTTCTGAAATCACCCCTGTCCACTTAGCACAATGTCATGCTCCGAATTCAATGAGCAATGAATGAAATCCTTGGGGAATTCTGGAGGGAAGGGAGGAAAGAAAGAAAGAAAAAGAAAGAAAAAAGAAAGAAAGAAAAAAGGAAGGAAGGAAGTAGTGAGTGAATAAAATGAAGATTGCTGGCATACTTAGGGCCATCTCTGGGAATAGAGAGGGACATCATGGGACAAATCATAATTTTATGCAGGTGAAATAAGGTTGGAATGAACATCAAGGATAGTCTTGAAAGGGAAAATTAATCAGAATGTGGCAATATACAATCTTTGAGCATGTTGAGGGAAGAGGACTCCTGTCTAAGTTCATAAGTTGCAGAACAATTGCTTATTTGCCTTGGTAAAGTGGATTTCCTCTTTGGGAGTTCCCTACCTCTGTAAAGTCACACATCTAAGCCAAATATGCATAAGCTATGTATGTGATATGTATATAGCTATATGTATACATATATTTACACCTATATGTAGAAAGTATAGTATATGGAGAATAAACTGGAATCATGCCCAAAGAGTTATAAAACTATGTATACTCTTCGACCCAGAAATACCCACTATTAGGTCTGTTTCCCAAGGTGATCAGGGAAAAAGAAAAATATCTAAAAATATTTGTAGTAACTCTCTTTGTGGTGGCAAAGAACTGGAAACTGAGGAGATACTCATCAATTGAGAATGGCGAAATAAGTTGTGATGGAATATTACTGTACTATAAGAAATGATGAGCAGGTATCAATCTGTTTTAGGAAAACACAGAAAGACTTGCATGAAATAACGAAGAGTGAAATGATCAGAACCAAGAAAATGTTGGATACAGTAACAGCCGTATTGTTAGAAGAGTGAAAGTGAATGACTAAGCTATTCTGAGTTATATGAATATTCAAATCAACTACAAAGAATCTATGAAGAAAGATGCTATCCACCTCCAGAGAAAGAACTGATACATATATAACTATGTATTGTATGTCACATATATATATCTATCAAATGTTGGCCTACTCTGGTGAGGAGTTGAGAGGTAGGGAGAGAGAGAGAGAGGGAAACAGCTTGGAATTCAAATATAATTACACACACACACACACACACACACACACACACACACACACACCCCTTAGGTCCTTTGAAGCATCAGTTGGTCCCAGCTACCTCCTTCTCTCTGTCTGTCATTATCCCAGTCCAGGTACAGAAAAAAAAAATAACAAATTTGAACTAGTTCTGGATTATAGAGGTTTCTATTTAAGTACAAATAGGACTTTTATGGACAGAAGGATGGAAGCTATTTCAAATCACTCATGATTTTGATTAAATTATTATCAGCTTAATAAAGTTTTACTGTGTTTAGATTATACCCTGAATAATGACAAGGATGTGCATAGGCCTTGAAACTTTCCTGGAGGATCCCATTCTTATTACTGTATTATGTAGATGCTAATTCCTCTTTAGTCTCTATCTTCTATAAGCAAATGGGCAGGTAGTAATTTCATCTCTATATCTGTCTGCCTGTACTCACTGTGGTCACAGGCACAACCCATCTGGGACCCAGGCTGGCTGGTTATAAAATTTTAGGAACAAAGGAATCACAGGGGCAGGAATCTGAACCACTGAGATGATTCTTCCTTTGGCTATGGGTACCCAGCATGAGCTGGCGGCAGAGTTTCTAAAAAATACAGGAAATGCTGTGGTTTTTGTTTGCTGCAAACATCTGGATGCAACGAGATGGTGTTGGCAGCTGCTAAAGAATAGAACCCTTAAATTCAGAAAAAATGATGTCTTATGCTTCCTTCCCAACTCCCTTGCCCAACCCCTATAGGAGACATTTTTAAAAGGAATAAGGAACATAGAATCTGTAGAATCTGAAAGCTGGGAACGACCTTAGAAATGTGGTCCAATACTCTGACTTTGGGAAACTAAAAGGGCAGATATGTAAGTAAGTGACTTATCTAAGCTCACAAAGGAACAGTAGCAACTGTTTTTTATTTGGTTTTTGAGAGGTAAATTTACTGGGAGAGTTAGCTCCTGCGAGTCCCTTTTGTTTCAGTCCTCAGGAGGTGGAGTTTGGTTTCCACTGTTGCGTGTAAAGGGTTAAGCAACAGTTCAAAGGTCTCTCAAGACTAGGAATTCCATTTGTTCAGCTAGCATAGTGGAGGAGGGGAAGGATTTCAGACTTTGCTGAAAAGCTTGCAAAGACAGGCATAGACTGGGAACTTGAGGGTCTGCAGTCTCATGTCTGTGTAAACAGTACCACTCGGTTAATCGATCAATAAGCATTTCTTCAGTACCTAATATAGGTCAGGAACTGTGCTGGTCACTGGAGACACAAATGAAAGATTTCTGGCTCAAAAGGAATCATATGATCTCATAGCTTTAGTCCCAACCTAAAACTAGCTCAGCCAGACCTCTCTCTTGGGGTGGTGGCTTAATACAGCAGAAAGACTATTATTGACTTTGGAGTTACAGACCTGTGTTCAAATTCTGTCTCTGATACTGACCTTAAGCAAGTTGTATGTCCTACATCAGCCTCAGTTTTCTCATCTGTAAAAGAAGGGATTTGTATTAGAAAGGCTTCTGAGGCCTGAAATGGTCTTTTCAGCCCCTTTCTGTGGCTTGTGGGAGGCATGAATTTTTAGTCTCCTCTGCCCATCTTTTTCCAAGGGAGACTTTGATTCTTACTAGGAGGGGGAAACAGGCAATTGTTGCTAGAAGCAGGCCACTCTCCTCTCCTCTCCTCAGAGAAATGGTAGCTAGAATTATATTTACCTGAATTATATTTGTATTATAACTTATCTATTACATTAGTCTAGGAGAAATAAATTTTTTAAGTTTAAACTGAACTCCCAAATGCTATCCCTTTATGGAAAATAAATTTCATAAGCTATATATAACCAAGTCTTGACTCCCTTTCCATGAATGCCAGTTACACAAAAAACACACAGTGAATAGCCAATAAACCCATTTATCTAAGTTGACAGCAAACAGAAATCAGAGAAGGTATACAGATTAGACATACCAGACAATACACAGAGTGAATGAGCTCTCCTACTGGGAGTGAGATGAGAGAGAAAGGAAGAGGGGGAAGGGGAGGGGAAAACAGAGAGAGGAGGAGGGAGGGAGAGAGAGAAAGAGAGAGAGATGAATGTTTGATTATTCTTGGGGTCTTTCTCTGACTTTAGGGACCTTTCCCTGAAGAGAATCTGGAATTCAGTGTCCTTTCTCTTGAAGCTGGAAGCCCCAAAACCAAGATCTCTCTTTTCCCAAGCTCTCAACAACTCTGCCCCCTCTTATAGGCATGAAACATTGAGTAATCAATCTCCAGCAAAGAAAAGAGGCTTAAGCAAAAGGACTTTAAGCCATGTGTTGCATTGAGTAGGGAGAGAGAATGAAGGAAAAAGAGAACTTAGCTCTTCCAACTATGACATTCCATGAGTATAAATAAAAACAAACAAAAGAAAGAGAGAAAATAAGAGTGAAAGAAAAGAAAGGGGAGATTGAACCAGTGAGGAGCAAAGTGTGTAAAAGAAGGACAGTTTAAGAAAATATCTAGAGGGACAATTTTGATTCAAAAATTGGTGCAACAACAGATAAACCTTTCTATTTTTCTAAAAGTGGTGCTGAAAGCATACTTCTGCTTATCGTGATCTCTCACCAAAGGCCACAAAAAAGGCCTGAACCCACTTCTTCTAGTTTCTCTATTTCTGTCAAAGGTTCCACCATTATTCCAGTCACCTGGATTCACAATTCAGGAGTCATCCTCTATTCTTTATTCTCCTTAATCCTTATATTTCATATTAGTTGCCAATTCTTATCACTTTCACCTCCTCAGCTCTCTCACATTTGTAGTAATCCTACTTTTTCATCATCTGTCCTGTTCTCTCCACTCATATAGCTAACAGCCCTGATCATCACTTGCCAGTTCTATTATAATAACCTAATAGGCACACCTGAATCTGGTCTTTTCTTTATCTGATCAATTCTCCACATAGTTGACAAACTGCTATTCCTAAAACACAGGTCTGATCATGGCAGTTTCTTGCTCAAGAAACTTAAATAGTTCTCTACCTCCTGAAAAATAATATGGAAAATTTTCTGGAATTCAAAGGTCACCACAATTTGGCCTATCTTTTCAGATCTATTATATGCTTATTTATGAACATATTATATCCTCTCATCAGATTGTAAACTTGGAGGAATGGCTTGTCTCAGTTTTATATTTGTATCACTATCACCTAGCCCAGTTCTTGGCCAAGAGTAGGTACTTAATAAATGCTTGGTTAATGGCTATTTTATTATTTGTTTATGTGTTGCTTTTACCCAGTAGAATATAGGATCCTTGAGGCCAGGGACTATTTCCATTTTTGTCTTCATATGCTTGACAAATGTTTGTTGAATTGAACTGAATTTTTCTATGCCTCAGTCTTTCCATCTATATTAAGAACCACCACACAAACCTGTTTTTCAAAGATTCTATAAAAATGTTTTTTTGAATTTCTAGAGGAATTTTCTGGGAAATGACATTTTTTCATAGGCTCTCCAAGTTGAAAAGGACATCCAAGACCAGTTATTCCAACTCATATCTGCCTAAAAATCTGTTATTCTTGGCCAAGGAGTTAATTGGCTAAAGACTAGACCTAGACAGGAATTGGTTTGTGTCCAAGGACAAAAAGTCTGATAATGCACCTGGTAGCTTGAGGAAGTTGTGAAGACGATTCTTCTTTCCCCTCTCTAAACCTTGTTGGCAGGACATGTGGCTAAGGTTTGAAGGGCTGAAGATTTGCTCTGTTGGATTAGAAAAGGGAGGAGGGGGGAAAAAGAGAATAATAGGAAAATTTATGAGTATCTCCAAGGACCAAGATGTGAAACGAAAGATGAAAAGTGTTTACATGAAACTAAATTTTGCCCAGAGACAAGGTCAAGGGCAATGCTTATGCATTTCAATGACTGTTTAATGAGGATAAACAACTACTAAGAAGGGAGATCCAGGATGGATGATTGAATAATATTTAGGGAGGAAAGCCATGTAGGTAGAAGGACCGTGGAATGTGATTTAATGGATATAATATTGTATGTTCAGTTGCTATATGCACAAGTCCATGCCCCAAGCTATGTAGGTTCAATGAAGCATATAGATAAACCCAACTTTATTCACAAGTTTCTCTATGAGCTTTCTTGGAAGGCTCGTGGTGAAGGCCCAACATGGAGGGAGAATGGGGAGGGGCAACAGAATCCCATCTACAGTATCCCCAACAAGTTTACATCCACAATACCCCAAAAGTGATCATCCAGCTTTTGCTTAAAGACCAAAGTCGTTGTTGTTGTCGTTTGTCCTTTGTTGTCCAAGAGGACCATGACATCAGGGAGGTGATGCCATGTCATGCAAGTGAATTGGATTTGAGGGAGGGAGGGCTGCGCAAAATTTCTAGGATCACAGAATCATTGTTTTAGAGAGCCCCCTTATTTTCCAGACAAAGAAACTGAGGCCTAGAAAGCTTAAGAAACTTGTCTAAGGTTATCCAGTAACCCAGGTAAGTGGTTGTGGCAGGATTTGATCCCAGGTCATATGACTCCAAATCTAATACTCAATACTGTGCCACATGGCTTCTTACATTAACTTTTTGGCAGTTTTTGTGAAAAATGGATTGGAGTGGGGAGAGGCTGGAGGCAGGGAGGTCAATTAGGAGGCTATTGTACTAGTCCAGAAAAAAGATGGCAAGTGGATGACTGAGTAGAGCAAGAGATATTGTAGAGGCTGAGTTGACTGGACCATACAATAATAGTAGACATTTGTTCAGAGAGTGGCAAAAGCCTTTGTGCTGTTTTAAGCACTAATTTAAGCAATTTGTGCAAATTTAAGCAATTCAAGCTATTAGAGCTTAAAACTGCAAAAAATCTTTTGGGGCACCCTATATAAAGCATGTGGCATGCTTTATGTACATTATTTCATTTGAGCCTCACAATCACCCTACAAGGTAAATACTATAAGTATTACTATTCCCACGTTATAGATGAAACTGAGGCTCAGAAAAGTTAAATGAGTTGCCCATGGACACCCATTTAGTTTCAGAGAAGGAATTTGAATTTAGGTCTTTCTGATGTCCACTTCAGAATGGAGTTCATATTCCACCAAGGCCCCTGAATCTTTTTCGGACAGACTACTATTGCCTTAATTCACCCATCTTGTACTTGTGAAGGATATTTTTTGAACCTAAGGGAAGAGTTTACATTTGTTCTTATTACATTACACCTTATTAGATTTGGCTCCATATTCTAGCCTTTCAAGATGTTTTTGAATTCTGATTCTGTCACACATGTTAGCGATCACTCTCAGCTTTTCATCATTTATAAATTACATGACATGGATGCCTTATCTCTCAAGTCACAGATAAGCACATCCTCGCAAGGCTAAGGACAGAATCCTGGGGTACCATATTAGTGACCTTCTAGAAGGATTCAACAATTCATCACTGCTCTGTGGGTCAGGTAATTTAACCAGTTCCAAATTTACCCATCATTATTAACTTGCCCTACATTTGCCTCACATTCAGAAGAATAAATAGTATGAGAGACTTTGTCAACTGTTTAGCTAAAGTCTAGTTTGAATATGTCTATAGCGTGCCATAATTCATCAGTCTAGTTATTCTGATAGAAAAGGAAATGAAGTTAGGCTGGCATGGCTGATAACATGAAACCTGTTGTCTTTGTGATCACTACTTCCTTTTCTAGAAATCACTAATTACTTCCTTATCTAAGAATCACTAGAATTTTGCCAAGAGTTTAAAAGTCAAACTTACTGGCCTATTGTTCACTAACTCCATGCTTTTCTATTTTTTCTCCCCCTTTATTTATTGATTTATTTTAATAAAAGAAATGTTGTAAACTTAAATTATAAAATAAGAAAAAAACAAAAAAATGTCATGTGCACAGCAGAACATGGGACAGGATTCCAATTATATAGCGATAACTTTTCATTTCAAGAAAGCCTATATATTAAGCACTGTTCATCTGTTGAAAGCTGTCCATCTTTGCTTCCTTATAGGTTTTCTTTTGTTCTCTGCTGTATACTTTTTACTTTGTTTTATTTTTCCCTCTCCCTCCCCTCTACCCACCACCCCAAGGCTACAGTTCAGCCTTGGATATATTTATATATAGGTATTGATATATGCATATACTTATACATATATACACATAGACACACACACATGTATACATACATATACTTTCCCTAAGAGATTCTACTCCTAATCTCTGTTTTTACGTTTGTGCATATCTCTTTATTTTTCTTATCTCTTCCAACTCCTCAACTTTTTATTTCTACCTGCTACCTTACCCTCCTATTACTTAACCTACTCCCACTCCAGCAATCCCTCCCTTTCCCTCCCATTCCCCTAAATCTATTTCTTTAAATCACTACATTTGACTTCCTTAACTAATCAATCAACAGGCATTTATTAAACGTGCTTGTCTAAGCTCTATACTGGGCCCTGTGCTAGACAATGGGGATGAAAAGACAAAAATAAAACTTCTCAAGAAATTTGTATTTCATTAGGGGAAACTGTGTACTAAATACTAGCAAATATATGTATATGTATACATATATATTACAACATAACTTGAGTATGTTACTAGCTGAGGGAATCAGGAAATACATCCTGTTGGAGGTGACATTTGAGCCGAGATTTAAAAGGAGCTAAGGATCCTAAAAGGTGGAAATGAGAAGGAAGTTCGTTCTAGGCATTGGAGACAGCTTATGCAAGATCACAGAGATAGAGATGGAATATTGTATAGGAACAAGAACAAATAGGCCTGTCTGGCTTGACTATAGCATGCATAAAGGAGTATAATATGTAATAAGGCTGGAAAGGTAGTCTAGGCCAAGATTGTAAAGGGCTTTAAAAGCCAAATCATGGGATTTCTATTTTCACCATAGAGATAATAAATAGCTATTGGACCTTATTGAGAAGAGGAGTGACATTTTATTCACAAGGAATGTCAGTTTGGCAGTTGTATGAAACATAGTTTAGAGAGGGAAGAGGTTACAGGCAGGGACACCAATTAGAAAGTTATTACATTACAGCAGTTGAGAGGGCATTAGGGCTTGAACTATGGTATTAACTGAGAGTGGAAAGGAAGGGACAGAAGTAAGAGATGTTGTGGAGGGACAATTAACAAGACTTGGCATCTGGTTGGAAGCGGGAGTGGGGTGAGGGAAAGTGAAAATTTGAGGTTTCCTCCTAGGTAGCAAACTTGAGTGAATGGAAAAACAATGGCATCCTTCACAGAAATGGGAAAATTAAGAAAAGTGGTTGATTTGGGAGAGGGGGACATGATAAATTGATGGACATGGTAAATTTGAGATCTCTACAGTTGAAAATGTCCAATAGGCAGTTGGTGATTCAGAGACTGGAGCTAGGGCTGTTAAGTACAGATCTGGGAATCATTTGCATTGAGGACATAATTCATGAACTAATGAAATCACAGAGCCAGGGTGCTAAGAGAATAGACAGCCTAGGACAGGGTTTGAGGGTACAACCACAGCTGGTCATGCAATCCTGTGGCACTTCTGTTCTCCATGATCTTTCAGAGATAACCTAGAGTGGCTCAGCAATCTCATCTTCCTATTCTTTCATTGCCTTTGGATATATTTCATTTTGACTTGTAACCAAATTGATTTGAACTCATTAATCTGAGTGTTTTCTTCTTAGCATCTTACTGGGTTTCAATTCCTTATTTTTGTTCTGACCTTTCCAGTTTTAAGATCATTTTTGGCGAAGAAAACAGATTCAATATGAGTTAAATAGGTCTGCCATGTTTGCGTCATCTATTACCATTTCTCATCCAACTTGATCTGTAGTTCCATATCTTTTTTCAAAGGGTCATAGATTTAGAACTAGAAGAGAACTTAGAAATCATCTAATCCAACCTTTTTACTTTATAAGTAGGAAACTACTAGCAAAGTTAAGGGACTTGCCTGAGGTCACACAAGTAATAATAGTGTCAGGATTTGAACCCAGGACAACTGACTCCACATTTAGAAGTCTTTCCATTCTACCACACTGTCCTTTTTGAGGCTCTTATTTTCTTTAGAATAACAACCACCACCACAACAATCAGCATTTATACAGAGGGTATTTAGGTTTGCAAAATACTTTACATATTTAATTCAACTGATATGCACAAGAATCCAGTGGAGTAGATGTGGGTTACTGTTTTGAGGTACTATTATCCCCATTTTACATATGAGGAAACTAAGGCACAGAGAGATTAAGTGATTTGCCCAGGGTCACATAGCTAATAAGTGTCTGAAGAAGAATTCAAACTCAAGTCTTCTTGACTCAAGACCTACTCTATATCTACTGCTGAAGAGTTATTTTTGTTGTCCTTAGCCTTCTTCGTCAGCACCAGTTCATCTTGAGCTTTAAGTCTCCTTATATTATTTTGACAGGACCATGCCATGCTTTTGTATTAATTCCTCATTACCTGCTCTTGCCTAGAAACCCAATTTGATTAATTAATTCACTATATATCCACACAATTCTCTTTAGACAACTCTTTTCTCCCTCAGCAGAATTGTTCCCATTTGCATATCCAGAATTTTATTCCTGAGAATTTTCTGTCCCTTTTGGGCCCACTTTCCTTTTACAATTTTGGTCCAACGTACAAAAATATTTCTAGCAGCTCTTTTTGTGGTGGCAAAGAATTGGAAATTGAGGGAATGTCCATCAATTGGGGAATTGCTGAACAAGTTGTGGTATATGAATGTAATGGAATACTATTATGCTATAAGAAATGATGAGCAAGTGGATATCAGAAAAACCTGGAAAGACTTACATGAACTGAAGAACCAGGAGAACATGTGTGATGATCAGCTATGGTGGACTTGGCTCTTCTCAGCAATACAATGATCCAAGACTACTCCACAAGACTCATGATGGAAAAATGCTATCCGCATCCAGAGAAAGAGCTATAGAGTCTGAATGCAGACCAAAGCACACTATTTTTATTTTTTTTTGGTAATTTTTCCCTTTTGTTCTGTTTTTTCTTTCATAATGTGACTAATGTAGAAATATGTTTAATATGATTACACACATATAACCTATATCAGATTGCTTGTCCTCATGGGGAGGGGGAAGGAGAGAGAAAAGAGAGAAAAATTTGGAACTCAAAATCTTATAAAAATGAACGTTGAAAGCTAATATTATTTATTTTTAAAAAAGAATTTTAGTCCAAGGAATCTTAGCTATCTTTTCTCTGAACCTTTCAAAATATTATCTCCCAGAATCTAGCTTAGGTGTATGGCAAACTGCTCAGCTCTCCTCTTTTCTGCCACAAATTCCAAAACAGAGCAGTCATTTCTCCTCAAAGTTTTTATAATTGCTACATCAGCAATCAGTTCTGTTGGTCTGAGTTAGGTCCAGAATAATACTTCCTCTTGTCAATTTCTCTACCTTTGGACACATAAAAATATTAAGGCAAGCTTAGATTGTATCAGCCACTCTGTTTTTGGCAGAGGGAAAACTGTATGTCCAAATAATTGAATTCTCCATCACTGAAATATTATGCCTCCTGTCAGACTTGTAATATGTTTCTTAAATTCTTCATTTATTTTTTTCTTCTACCTAGTTGATCGATAGTATACTCTTACCATAATATTGCATCTTTTTCTTCTTCTTTTTGTCTTCGTCTAAACATTCTCTCCCAGACTTCTCCCGTTTGACTCCATCTTTTCCTTGCATTAGTATATCTTCTTAATTTATTTTGCTACTCAATCCCACCTGCATTTTTACCTCTCCTTTTGATTGAGATACATTCTTCCAGAGGTAGATTCCAGTAATACCAACCCACCAAGTCTTAGTTATATCTACAAGGTAAAATCTGCCTCCATGATTTAAAACTTATAATTTTCCTGGCTTTTTTTCCTTATGCATTTGTATATGCATATCTAAACCCACGGATTTTATTTTTGGCCTGTTTCCTTAGCTTTTGTCTCTTGTGAATTACTGGATGCTGCTACTTCTAATCTTTCTATTCTGTGAGGTTAATCTCTATAGCAGGATTCTTAGCCATTTTTCGTTTTTGTTTTTTGGGTTTTTTTGCATTATGGACACCTTTGGCAATCTAGTGAAGGCAATGTCATTTTTACAGAACAACATTTTTAAAATGCATTACATAAAATATATAGGATTGCAAAGGAAACCAATTGTATTGAAATACAGTTACCAAAATATTTGTAAAAACAAGTTCAGGGACCCTAGGGTAGCCTCCCCCCAATAGTATCTAGGTAGATAGAAGTATGCAGACAATTTCCTCCCTCTTGCTTCTTTTTTCATTTAAAACCCTTTTGAGGTATAAGAAGAGGAAGGGGATGGGATAGCAGATAACCTATGACCATTAAATTCAAATGAGAAAATCACCTGGTGGGTAATTATTGAAAATTAACCAGAAATATATTTTTGACCATCATAACTCCAGCTTAACACAAGTTTGTTTCTAATATACTCCAAATTTGTATCCATCCCAATACTACATTTAACTTAGCCCTCTCTTTTATGTCATAACTATGACACACTGTTAATACATAATGAACTCAAAGATGAGTATGTATTAACTGTGTCATAGCTATGACATAAAACTAATTCAATCTCATGCTATACTAATGGAAGTATGGTATCTAGTACTTAAGAATGAATAATCCCAGGCAGCCAGATGGCACAGTGGATAGAGCTCCAGGCCTACAGTCCAGAAGACCTGTGTTCAAATGTGGCCTCAGGCACTTACCAGCTGTGTGACCATGGACAAGTCACTTCACTTTGTTTGCCTCAGTTTCCTAATCTGTAAAATGAGCTGGAGAAGGAAATGTCAAACCACTCCAGTCTCTCTGACAAGAAAACCCAAAACAGGGTCACAAAGAGTTGAACACAATTGAAATGACTCAACAACAACAAATTAAGGTTTGCAAATAGCTTTACAAATAATTTCATTTTATCTTCACAACAACTCTGGGAGGTTATTATTATTTCCGTTTTGTAGATGAGGAAATTAAGGCAGACAGAATGCTGCTAATAAATACCTGAGGCAGGATTAGAACTCAGACCTTTCTGATTCCAGGTCAAGTGCTCTATCCATTGTGCTACCTAACTGCCACATGGGGAATGATTGTAGGAACTACAGATGTTTAGCCTGGAGAAGAAACAATTAAGAGGGGATATATTTGCAGAGCTGCCATGTGGAAGGGAGATTAGAAATATTTCATAATGGCTTTGGGGGTAAAATGAGGATCAACAGATGGAAAATATAAGAAGGCAGAGATGAGTTCACTTTAAGGAAGAGCTTCCTATAAATTAGAGTTATCCAATAATGTAAAGAATGTTAGATAATGAACTCCCTGTCATTGGAAGTGTTCACGAAGAAGCTAGATGACCATCTTTCCAGAGAGGTTTTAGCAGGGCTTTTGTCTTCGAGGGCAAGACTAGGTAACCATCCAAATCCTTTCTAACTTTAAAATCCCAGAATCTTCTGATTTTCATCTGGTTGTTCTCCCTGGGAAGCCTGTCCTAGGAATAGATAATAGACTTTCTTTATATACAGCTCTTTCATTCCTTTTCCAAATACTACTGAGGCAGTATGGTAGATACTATTTTTCTCTGTTCCCACATGTGTCCTTCAGGCTGGGCATATTTTCCCTTTCAAAGTTGCTTTTGATGTTCATTTTAATATTTTAAAATGTGAGATGGGAGAGGTCATCTCTCCTAAGACACTGCTGCTCCCTTGGTTAGTTATCGTTCAGTTCTATTTAACAAACGTGGCCTTGGACCTTTTGGCGTCTCCTCATGAGGCACTGCATTTTCCAGTCTATATTACTGACTACTAGTTAATGATGGTGTTTCTGACCTCTTTGCACTCATTCAGTGAGTGCTGGGTCATGGATCACATTTGGTCCAAACCTCTGAGGTCCAACATAGTTCTAGTTCCTTGTGCCATTGCAGGAATAATATCAAAGTTAATTTCTGGGTGATCTGCAAAAAATTTCTCATAGGGGGTTTCCTCTCTGGAAAAAAAGACAAGCTTATTTCCTCTTTAAGACAATCCTAACTCATTGAAGGAAATTCTAGAAATTTCCCAGCATCCTGGGAACCACTGGACTAGTACAAGCACAGGGCCACTGTTGTGAAAAGCCGTCCAAGAGCCTACCACCTGGATTTTGGCTCTGGGGACGGCCCTATTGACCTAAGCACTGACCCAGGCTCTGTACTTCAAGGAAGGCTAACCATACTGACAATTTTCATTCCTCTGTGTGTGTGTGTGTGTGTGTGTGTGTGTGTGTGTGTGTGTGTGCATGTTTGCCAGCACCAACATGTATAATGACCTGATTTATTTGATCAGCTATACAGAACATAGGTCATGCTGTGGCCTGGTGAGAATGCCTGATTCCATATCTCCTTCTTCTCATATTGTGTTAATTTTTCTCTAAGCCTGTCCAGAGAGACCCAGACAGGAAATTCCTATTTCTGGCTCTGATCAGTTTTGCTGTTATTTGGATGGACTCAAGCTGGAATTCCAGGAACTCCCAAATGAAGGGATTGGTTTCAGAGAAATGAGAACTTCAGGAATATGAGGAAGGGGCTTAGGATTTTTAGGGGATTAGAGGTACAGAGTTTTCTTATTAGTCCTATGTTTTTATCGAAGGACCTACATAGTTCTGAGTTCGATCATCCTACCCCTTCCCCATTCTGTAGTGTATCGCACACAAATTCGAGTACATGAACCACTACATTACTTTTTTTTAAAAAATTACTTTCCTAGAACCTTTTACCTAAAGATTACAAGTGCTATATAATTGTGCCTCACTATATGAAATTTCTGAAAAAAAATTTTAGAAAATAAGATGAAAATTTTAATTGCCCTAGAAAGATCTTGCAATAAACAATTTTGTAAAATTATCTTTAAGTATAATATATTTTTTGAAGTTTGGATAAAGCCAGCTGGACTTTCTTAAAGGGGACATATCTTTAAGGTTAGAGTAGAACAAATGTTATCACCCCTAAATTCCAGATAGGGAATTTCGGAGATCCATTTAAGAGAAAGGACTTGCTTACTATCATATGATGAGTTGGCAGTAGACTGGAGTCTGGACGCCAGGTTGGTCAGAATGTACCTATTTATTTACATCTTGTCTTTCTGATCAGTCTATAAGCTCCCTGAGGACAAGGACTGTTTTTGTATTTCTGTCTTTTTTGTATCCCCAGCACTTAGCAAAGTGCCTGGCACATCATGTTTGCTAAATAAACTCTTGTTAATTGATTGAGCTGGTAGATTCAGTAAATCTCAAAGGGGTTCTGCAACATCTAATTTGCCACTTCCATTATCATTCTGGTCTTGCTCTGTGAAACTGAAGCAGGATGAAATAAGTGGCATTTATAATTTGAGTTTGAGTTTTTTAGATAGTCTTAGACTAGTTTTGGAACATGGAGGGGTAAGAATGCAGAGGTCAGTAAACCCCGGAGAAGGAATTTTCTTTTCTTTTTGTTTTTTAAATAAAAAGTTTAAAGTTATTTACAGGGGTGGGGAACCTGTGATCTCAAGGCCATATGTGGCCCTGCAGGTCCTCAAGTGTGGCCCTTTGAATCCAAACTTCGTGGAAGGAATTTGTTTTGTGAAGTTTGGATTCAGTCAAAGAGATGTACTTGAGGACCTAGAGGGTCACATGTGGCCTTGAGACCTCAGGTTCCCCACCCCTGATTTATAATTATAATTATAATCTTTATCAGTTTATTTTTAAAATGTATATTAAATTTAACAAAGTAACAACAAAACCATCTTGTTTACTTTCATATCCTTCCCCCATTTCAACTTCTTTTCCTCCTGTGTATTTTTCTAGATTTTGTTTTTATTTTATTATTTACAGAGTTGTCAATAACAATTGAAAGGACTATTTCATCTCTAAAATCTTTATTACAACAATCTATGCACATACAGGGTTTCTTAAGAGTCTTAGTACTCAAGAGTTTTAAGTTAGTTTGAAGCTTAAAACTTTTGGGACCCCTAATATTGAAACCATCCTTGATGAAAGCATGAAAAGTAAACAGGTAGATTTCCATAAATGAAAACGATGTGTCAGGCCACATCTTCACAGTGAAATGACTGACTGAAAAATTCAGAGAACAGACGCTCCTGTTGGGTTTATTGTTTGTTGATTATTCAGAAAAAGCATTTGATTCTATAGAAGAAAATGCAACCTTATAGACTCTTTTCTTTTTCCAGGCAATTGGGGTTAAGTGACTTGCCCAGGGTCACACAGCTAGTAAGCGTCAAGTGTTTGGTCTGAGGCCAGATTTGAACTCAGGTCCTCCTGACTTCAGGGCTGGTGCTCTATCCACTGTGCCACCTAGCTGCCCCCAACCTCATGGACTCACCTCTATCAAGGTGCTTCCATAACCCTTGTCCCAAAGCTCATTGGCATGGGACTGTATTGGTGGAGATGAAGGCCCTCCTCTGTGAGAAGGGTGGGATTGAGTTAGTGAGAGCTTCAGTTCTCAGCCAGTCCCCACTTTGAGGACTCCTCAAGAGGCAGTGCTGACTTCTAGCTTCTAGGGAGAAGATGGAAGAGAGTAACCTCACTTTGGGTTGCTGACAGAAAAGACTCTGGGAAGCCATGACAGGAGTGGGCAGTCTCCATCATGTCCTTTTCCCCAGCTTGCTACTCTAGACACTTTGGGGAGTCTTCCCTTGGGTGAGATACAGGACCCTCTATCTTGGTTGAGCTGAGTTATCTTGCTCCCAGTGGGAGAGTTTTCATTCTGTGTTATCTGGTGTATAGTCTCACGTGTATATCTTCTTTGATTTCTGTTCTACTGTGATTTAGATAAACGGGCTTCTCTGCTATTTGCTATGTGTGTTCATTGTGGAACTCATATTAGGTAGGGGAAGGGATCAAGCCTTGGATGCAGAGCTTGGGGTCCTCCTTCCCCCCAAAATGACAAAGTGATCAAAAGTTAAATGGAACCCAATCTTACCCCCAGACTAAAAATGTTTAAGGGACCAGCTAGATATAATTCTAGTCTGGTATTCCCCTTTCCCTCTGAGAAGAGCAGTGTGGTGGCCTCTGGCCCTGACCTCTTGCTTCCTTTTTTGGCAGGAATGAAAGTCTCCCTTGGAAAAGTTGGGTGGGGGAGAAAAGGAGAGAGAGATGTCCATTCTGCCTCCCTTTGAGCCACACACAATGACAGGCCCTCACAACATGTGGAACCTGTTTATACATGTGGGGCCCCCGCTCTCTCCTCTACTGCTACATACATACATACATATATACATACATACATACATACACACATGTATTTACACACACATGATTCTTCCATAGAATAGAAATAGAAAATAGAAAAGTCAAGGGTGGTATAAAACAGGCACCTATATACTTACTAAAGCCATTTGCCATTGTCATAGAGAATTCCTAGCACAGAATCTAACAGGAAGACTGATTTCTGAGAGATGATGAGATCTTCCAGATGTTCTAGTTTGTGAATTGCAACAAGTCCTGGAACACTACTGGAAATGATATCCACAACCGCTCAAAAGAATCTGGCTAAAAATATAACCAAGAGATAAAGAATGTCTCCTGTCTTGATTATGATATGTAAATGAATAGGCATCCTATTGAACTGGTCTATCTGTGTATAGGGGCAGCTAGGTAATGCAGTGGATAGAGTGCCAGGCCTGGAATCAGTAAGACTGATCTTCATGAGTTCAAATCTGCCTTCAGACACTTATGAGCTGTGTGACCCTAGGCAAGTCACTTAAACCTGTTTGCCTTAGTTTCCTCATCTATAAAATGAGCTGGAGAATGAAATGGCAAACCGCTCTAGTATCTTTGCCGAGAAAACCCCAAATGGGGTCATGAAGAGTTGAATGTGACTGAAAAACAACTGAATAACAATAACATCCGTGTATATTTTTGTCTTAGAACAAGATTCTTAACCGGGAGTCTACAAACTTATTTAAAAATGTTTTCATAACAATTTCAACATATTTGATTTCCTTTGCAATCTTATGTATCTTATTTTTGCATTTAAAAACATTATTTTGAGGAGTCCAATGACTGCATCAGATTTCCATGAGGTCCATATAGCACCAAAAAGATTAAGAGAGCTCCTGTTGTAGACAGACACTGGAAATAGTGAGCTAGGGACTAGAATTGCAGAGAGAGAAAGTAAACTGGGTTACTTAGGAGAACTGAGCATAGGGCTTGCCACGAGCACAAGTAGCTTCCTGAAACAAACAAAACCCTCCACATCTTTTACAATCCAATATTCTTCTGGTGATGCTATATGATTGCAAATTGTAGAATAGCACAATCCCCAAGGAATCACAAATACAGGTGACCCAAAAGGTAATGGACACATAAGGGGCACAAATAGGCTGCTACACGCTTCCAACAATGACACTTGCAAAAAATGGTGCAAAAGATATGATCCTGGAAATATGTGGTGGGAAGAGGTGGCAGGCAGATCACATAACAAGCTTACACATAGCTTGAGGCAACAGAGAGCCCAGTGCTGAACCTGAAGCCACATAATTTTCAATGGCCTAGAGAAAGACCTCCAGGCTATATGGCAGATTTTCATGGAGGACTTATGAGAAGACAATGATAAGAGTTGCATGGGATCTAAAGATGTGGTTAGGTTGATTAAATTAATCAACTCAATTACTGGAAGCAATGACCAAATCAATGAGCACAGTATGTGCATTGGTATATTATTGCTTTGTTTTCACTTTCTTCATTACATCACTTTATATTTGTCATTTTTTGGTGGAGTATCTGGACCTATGATTTCATCAGTGTAGGGCACTCCCAGGGTGGATACTCCCTCCACAGATGGAGGGCAACAATTTATCTGTAACATGTGGTCATAGCTGCCTGGGTCACTGAAAGGTTAAGGGATTGGTTCATGATCACAGAGTTAGTATGTATTAGAGGAAGGATTTGAATCTAGGCTAGAATGCCTTCTGTGCCCTACTCTGTGCTGCCTCTTGTCATTTATTATGATATAAGAATATTCATACAGTCATAATTTAGAGCTGGAAGGGGACCTTAGAAGTAATATAATTCAACCTCCTCATTTATAAAATGAGGAAACTGAGGCCCATAGAGATGAAATGATTTTCCCAAAGTCACATGAGTAGTAAATGGCAGAACCAAGATTTGAACACAGCTCTCTAGATACCCCAATCCATCATTCTTTCCATTGAACTATTCTATTACATTTGTGTACCTGTTTTTCAGACATCATAATCATTGGGCTCATAGGCTGTTTTCAATGTTATTACGAATAAGGCTGGTGGGAATACTTTTGTACAGATAAATCCCTCTCCTCTCATCAATACCATCCTTACAAGGGGCAGCTAGGTGGCACAGTGGCTAGAGCACTGGCCCTGGAGTCAGAGGACCTGAGTTCAAATGTAGCCTCAGCCATATAACACTTACTAGCAGTATGATCCTGGGCAAGTCACTTACCCCTATTGCCTAGCCGCCCCCCCCCAATAACATCCTTAGGGTATAGTACAAGAAGTGAGATCACTGGGTCAGAGGGTATGAACATTTTTTAAACTTTTATTGTATAATTTCATATTACTTTCAAAAGGTATCACACCAATTGCAAGCTCTACTAGTAATATAATAGCTTGCCTGCGTGAACAATATTTTCTAGGAGGTTTTCTTGCTTGTTATCAGCCAGATATTAGTGGTCAAGGGAGGTTCTGGACAGAGTGATTGCAGCTGCTGACTTCTGAACACAGATGTGGGCAGGCACATCCTGTTGTCCTGTAGGCAGTGACGAAGTTGAATTCTCCAAAGACCCTAGATCTCCACCCTGGCCTTCCCTGACAAGACCCCTCCTGATGTTCTAGAAATTTTCTTTCCTCCCTGTTCTGGAAATGCACTCTGGAGAGCTGGATAATAGGTTAGTCAACACAGGACTCACTAGGTTGCTTTGATTTCAGCTGCTCTATTGAAACCAGAAAAAAAGTGCCTATGCCGTGTGTGCAGTGGAGAGGAGGGGGCACATGCAGAACTCAGAAAGAAGCTGGAGAGTTTGAAGAAGGCATTTAAGGAGGGAGGTGATCAAAGTGAGTGGAGGTCAATGCTATCAAGATGGCAAGACTTCCAGGTCAGATGTTAATACTCCTAGTGCTTCCCATGTTCAAATGTGAAGCAAAGAAAATGCTCATGGATTGTATGTTTGGCAAATTCTAGATAGTTCCCTGTAATACCACAGGATCCTCTTTGCTCCTTATCCCATTCTGTTCTTGTTTTCTAACTAGTTTCTCTACCTCCATTTTCCCCCATTTTCTAGACCAGTGGTGTCAGACTCAAGTAGAAATACTCCTCTATGGGCTGCATATTGATTTAGAAAACCACAAATGAGCATTATCTATGATGTGTTGCCTTTTTATTTATTTTGTTAAACATTCCCAGTTACATTTTAATCTGGGCCACACTTGGGAATTTCCCCTTCTTTACTTGGTGCTAGTCACTTGCCCCTATGGTTAAGAGTATGATACCTCTGCTCTACTCCACTGACAGGTTAGTCTTCCTAAAGCATCACTTACATGTCACTCCTTCCTCAAAAATCTTCAGTGGCTTCTTATTGCTACAAGCAAAATTCTTAGCCTAGAATTCAAGGTCACTCACATATTGTCCCAACTTAACTTTTGAATCTTATCTCCTATTTTTCACCTCTGAAAATGTTATATGCTTCCTGTTCCTCTCGCTCAGAATACATTTCTTACTCTCTTCTTTTCTAATTCAAAGCTTTATTTTAAGGCATAGCCAGTGGTATGCTGGTAAATGTTTAACAACTGGCTCTCCAGGAACAAAAAAGTATTCATGACACACTTTTAAGGTTAATCTGCATTATTAATATTTTCTCCATCATTTTGTTAGGTCTAGAAATCAACAAAACAATAAATCAAGCCCTGGTTTGTAGTCCATAAATATTCACACTGAAAATTTAACAATAGGATCTTGTGAGCCAGTATGAGCTGGCTCTAGCACACCTCTGGCTCCAGCTCAAGTTCCGCCTCCTCTGTGAGGACTTCCTGGTCTCCCTCAGTTCTCAACCATCCCTTCCTCTTCTGAAATCCTGGAGTATTCATTGTCTATAGCAGTCATTGGCATTTAGTGCAAGCTTCTTTGTGTTATTATTGATCACTCCTGCCCTATGTCTTTTCTCCCAATCAAGGGCAGGGACCAGGTCTTAATAAGTGTTTTGTATTCCAATGGCTCACATAGTAAGTGGTCCTCAATAAATGATGATACTGTTGATAATGACGGGAAGAAGTATCTTGGAAAAGCAAAGTAAATAGTTGGGACTATCAACCCAATCAACTTGTTAATTGATTAGGGACATATACATATACATATACATACATACATACATACATACATACATACATACATACATATATATACGTATGTATATATACACACACAAACATATGTATATACACATATACATATATGTATATTTGTACATATACATACTATATATGTATATGTATGTATAGATACACATATATGGTATACACAAGTGTATGTGTGTGTGTATATGTGTAAGTAATGTATAATTGCGTATGGAAAGCCATTCATCTGGGATTCATCTTTAGATGATTAAGTAATGGGGACTAGGGGATTAACCTGGAGAGAGTCAGAAAACTTGTATGAGAGGAATCTGGTTATGATATTAATTGACCCTGCTGGCATTTGAGCTAACTGGCATAGGATTATTTATGTTCAGCCTCAAGTGCCATCATGCCAATACCTTATCCCACTTCTGGATTTCTCACTTCCCAAAGGCTCACCTCTCCATTGTCCTCACTAATCTTGAATATGAGACTCGAGTTGCTTTTCATTTGGGGCTTGGTTACGATGAAGATATTCATATCATCTATTTCCATAAATGTTTCCTGGATCCTGGGGTTGGAGGGGGGTCAGGGGGTAAAGTGGGTCTGCCACTTACTATGTTATCTTGGGCAAATACTTTAATGTCACTGAACCTCAGTTTCCTCATCTGTAAAATGGAGGACAGTATCTTCCTTGCCTACCAAACAGTTCTGAGAATCAAATAAGAGGTAATTTGAAAAACTGTAAGCCTTTCATAGGATGGCACAGCAGCTCTATAAATATAAGGTGGTGGTGGTGTATAAAGGAGAAACTCAGGCCTACACAAATATAGTCAGCTCATCTCAGTTACCTAATGAATCTACAGAGGATATGAGACTAGCATCCATAGCAAATTTAAATCTTTATTTAGGGGTGGCTCTTTGATAGGTCCTGGGTAAGCTCTGATCCCTAGACCACACAATGCCAAGAGAAGGTGGCACAGATTTGACCAATGGTTTGGCTCAGCAATGGATTTGGGGACCCAGAGAAAGAGGGCTTTGTTCCCTCCCTCCCCCTATGGTTGGCAGGAGCAGGACTGCCTGGCTGTGCCTGCTTTCTCTTTCCTCTGCATAAGAGCGAAAAGGGACTCTCTGCCAAGCCCTGATGCCAGTCCTGTCCAGTTGGTATTCCCCTCCAAGGAACTGGCTGTTAGGCCTCCTATTTTGTTCATGCTGGGAGATGGACAGCTGGGGAAGACCCCTGCCAGGGGGCAAAGGAAGCCTTCCCTCTCAGTGAATGCTCATCTGCTCCTCAAGCTGGATATAATTGCTGCTCTGGGAAAAGACCCCATTGTACCCAGCCCTCAAACCAGGTCCTCTGGGAGCTTAGCAGCTATGATGTGTTAATGCATGGGAAGGGGGCTGCTTAGCTCTGACTAATTAGGAGATTGCATTTGTAGTGACTTTTTTTTTTTAATTTATGCTTTCCTCAGCAATGAGCTTCATTTTTGGCTTCCCTATCACCCTGCTTTTCTCATTAACAGTTCAGGCTGAATGGCCACCTGTAATGACCAAATCTGCTTCCTAATCTGAACTCCTCTACTAACAGGCTATACGTTTGGTGAGGGAATATCCACAAATCCAAAAACTCTTCTTTGATCGCATATGTAAAGCTTAGTGTTGTAGGACGAGATCTTTTCCAAGTATTATCTCTAATGAACACTCCCATAGACTGACAACCATTTAACTTTCATACAGGAGCAACTTTTAAAAAAAAATCCTCTTAAAAATTAATTAAAATTAAACTTAATTTAAAAATCAATTAAAATTGTATTTAAAAATATTTTTTAAAAATTCCAGTTACTTGCCCCACAAACTGTGGTGTATTTATTGTAGTGAATTAAAATGATCCTGGTATTGAGGGCCAGAAGACCTAGGTTCTAGTTCCAGCTATGACACTTATTGTATGACTTTGGATGGATCCTTCACCACTCTGCATCTTAGTTGCCTTACCTATAAAATAAAGGAATTTGAATAGATGACTCCAAAGGTCCCTTATGACTCTAACCATGCATGTCTCTATACTTTTCCCATGTACTATGCTAGTATCATTGCAAGATGAAATGGACAGTAGAAAGAATATTGGGTTTGGTGTCAAAGGACTTGGTAGCTCTGCCACTTACTACCTATGGGACCTTGGTTCTCAGGTTATTGGAATAAATGATCTAGACCTAACATTTTAAGACTGCCATTCTATGCTACAGTGACTGAATTAGGAGGGAGGTGCTATGGAAAGAGTACTGAATTTGGAGTCAAAGGACATGGGTTCAAGCCCCAGCTCTGTCACTTATTACTCATGTAACCTTGGAAAGTCACTTTACCTCTGTGGGCCTCAGTTTCCCCACCTGTAAAAATGAGGGAATTGGACTAGATGACCCCTATGATCCCTTTCAGGGCAAAATGTTATGATTCCACTCTATGTCTACACTAGAAACAGCATGAGATAATGGCAAGAACACTTCTGCTGGAGTCCCAGGCATGATACTCGCTTACACAGCCTATCTCATGGAACCTCAGGGTTGGAAGGGACCTCAGGACCACCCAGCTTAAGCCATTCTACATAAACGTCCCTTTTACAACATCCTCAACATGTGGGGAATCCAACCTGGGTTTAGAGACTATCAAAAAAGAATACATGAGTTCCTTTGGCAGACCATTCTATTTTTAGATGCCTCTGAGTATTAGGGTTATTTTGAGAAAAGTACTCTGTAAACCTGAAAGCTCTTTATAAATGTGAGCAGTTATTATGATCATGACTTCCAAACTTCTCCTCAGCCAGACTCAGTTGTAAGGAACGTGTGCAATACATTCCCCGGAGAGCCTAATGCAATGCTTCAATACCCACCACAGTTCTATGGACAGAAAAGCCTCACATTGAATTACTGAATTTTTAAAAATGTGTCTTCTAGGGCCCATACTTGAAACTTAAGGGGTGTGATGGAAATAGCAATGGGTTTGTGGTCAGATGACTTGGATTAGAATCTTCTCTTTGCCATTATACTATCTATGTGACTTTAGGCAAGTCATGAAGTCTCTCCAGATTCTTAGTTTCATGTTCTGCAAAATGAGAGAGACTAGATTATCTCTAAGATCAGTTCAAATATCAGACACTTACTAGCCGTATGACCTTGAGCAAATCAGCCTCTGAGTACCTCAATTTCCTCATCTGTAAAATGGGTATAATAATAACATTGCTTCCCAAGATTGTTGTGCGGATCAACTGAGATCATATTTGTAAAGCACTTATCTCAGTGTCTGGTACCTAACAGGTGTTTAATAAATGCTTGTTTTCTTTCTTCCTATTATCCCATTACTGAGCCTCCTCTTAATTTAGCCTCATTTCCATTAAAGGTGATTGTCTTGATTTAGGCTGCTGACTCATTTCCCAGCTGGAGAAACCAAAGGGTTTGTGTACCTTCAACAGAAGCATCAACAGGGCCTTCTCCACCCCTCTTTCTTTCATTCGTCCATCAGGCCAAATCAAGTCAACTCTGCCCCCAGTTTTCAATTTTTCCTGCACAAGGGAGTTACTTCTTTTAGCTTGTTTCCAATTAAAATGACTTCATTAATATTTTCCTCTCTGGTTTTACACTTCATTATCTATTGATTTTAATTTTGATATTGATACTGTTTTATTATATATTCAATAACTGTCAATATGACAAACATTCAAATAAATGGACACATTCAGGCAGGGACCTCAGTCTAGTAGATCGTGAGGTTCCCCTATGACACAGCAATATTTTAAAAGCAAATCATATAAAAAATAAAAAACACAAGCTACAGCCAATTTGCTTTTTTAGACATAAATGCATTTATTAAAATAATAGCCAAACACTTTGTTTGCTCCTTTGTCCGCGGATGGCCTTCTTTTCTGCCCTGTACATGATCAGATTTCATTCCTGTTATTATTAATATTTATTTTTTTGAGTTCCTACATCAGGAATTGGTTGGAGATGCAAAGAAGTTCAAGCCATGGTTTTTGTCTTGTATGCTCAGTGCCTGAAACATGGCAAGCACTTAATAAATTCTTGTTAAATTGAATCGAAAAGAACTGACAATTTGATTCAGATGACATAAAATCCTAGGGCCATAGATTTAAAGCTGGACAGGATTTTAGAGGTCATGGAGTACAATCACCTAATTTTGCAGATGAGGAAATTGACTCCCAGGAAATTATAGCTGAAAGGGACCTGACAGGTCGCCTAGGACAAACCCTTCATTTTATAGAGAAGGAAAACTGAGACCCAGGAAGGTCAACCATTGATTTAACTGCTGGAAGGTCTTTTACTGCTTAGAGGTCACTTAGGTCAAATCCTTCATTTTACAAATGAGGAAACAGAGATCCAGAGAAATGAAAGGACTTATTCAAGATCATGGAGGCATCCAGGTCCTGTAACTCCAAATCCATTATTCTTTTCACTGTACCCTTCTAACTAAAAACAACAAGCCATATTGGACAGTGTAATAAATGTCCTAAAGTGTCACAGAACTTTAAGTGGGGAGGGGAGAGAGAGGAAAGTAGAAGAGAGGGAGCATGAGAAAGAGAGACAGAGGCAGAGGCAGAGAGAGAGAGAGAGAGAGAGAGAGAGAGAGAGAGAGAGAGAGAGAGAGAGAGAGAGAGAGAGAGAGCACTTCTGGCTAGTGTGGTTGTAAGGGCTCCCTGGAGTAGAAGGAATTTGAACAAGACCAGTTTTCAACCGTTAAGGAAAAAAAAATTGCACGTAAGCTGCCTAGCTGTAATGGAAATTAGAGGGAGCTGGAGGGAGTGAAGGATAGATTGTTAAGAACTGCTTTATAAATCATGCCTCTATACTTTCAGGAGTCACAGTTTTGCAACTATGTAACTACTTGTTAGGAATTACTATCTATAATAACTTCTCGGCAGCCTATGCCTACCAGGTTGTTTATCTAGTTCTTAGATTCAAGGAAGACAGAGAACAACCTGATGAAAGAAGCTTCAACTAGGTCAAGGGCTTAGGACCCTGCCCTTGAGCCAGGACTTGGGAGTTTCCGAAAAGGGGCTGCAACAGATGCTCTTCCCCCTCCACCCCTAGATAGGCATTCAATCAAACTCTGATAAGGAGGTAACAATCTAAAATTTTAAACATTTGCTGATAATAAAGATCCCTCCTGGCCAGCAAAGCTGTCTCTGAAGGAGTATATGAATTCTGATAATCCAGGGACTGGGAAATTGAAAGATTCTGGGAGGTGGGTGCTTCCTGTGCTACTTTCTCTAATAAGATCCAGCCAGTTGGGTCCTCTTCCAATTTAGACCTGCTTGGAGCCTCCAGAGAACTTATTCTCCAGTGCTTAGCACAGTGCCTGGCACATAGTAGGCACTTAATAAATATCTATTGGGTTGGGTTTGGATATTTAGCTGGTGGTAGGCCGGGAAGACAGAAAAACTGTTTTCTTTATTGGATATTTTGCTGGTGGTAGGCAGGGAAGACAGAAAAACTGTTTTCTAGATCCAGGTAGCAGAATTTGGAAAACTAAGCTCAAGGGGTGGGGTGTGTGTGTGGGTGTGTGTGTGTGTGTGTGTGTGTGTGTGTGTGTGTATGTGTGTGTGTGTGTGTCTGTGTGTGTGTGTGTGTGTGTGTGTGTTTGCGTCTGTGTCTCTGGGTGCGTGTGTAAGACTTCTTGTAAACCAGGCAAAAATACTTGAGGTCCAGAAGACCTGGTCTCTGGAACAGCAATATTCAGAATTGAATAATCTCTTTATGAGACTTATCCTAAATTGTACATAGCAGGACTTTTGTTATCAATGTTGTATCTGAAGCAATGAAGAGTAGTGGATAGTCTGTCAAGATGTAGAGTCTTGCCTCATATACTTATTTACTGTGGTTTCAGTGATATATGGGTATCATAAAAGAGGGACATAATTTCTTCTAACAATGCAAGTCTGGTACATTCTCTCCAAGTTTTTAGTCATTCAGAGTTGTTTGGAGCACTGGGAGGATCAATGACTTACCTAGGGTCATACAGCCAGTATGTGTCAAAGGCAGACCTTAAACCATGGTCTTCTTGTCTGCCATGCCTGTTCTCTAGCTACTGTACTATTCTCTCTTTCTCTCTCTCTCTCTCTCTCTCTCCCTCTCTCTCTCTCTCTCTCTCTCTCTCTCTCTCTCTCTCTCTCTCTCTCTCTCTCTCTGTTGTTGTGAGAGTAAAATGATATGAGGTCCATGAAGTGCTATAGAAACGCCCCCTATTATTTTGAAGTGTTACAATGATCTGTACATAATTTTCATCCTGATCAGTCCTCGGATCTACAAAAACAAACAAACAAAAAGCTTCTGTGTATTCTTAGACAATCAAATTGAGCATGCAGCATTACTGATGCTGTAGTGGCAAGAAGGAATGCAGGCAGGGAATCTACAGGACTAGAAACTTATCCCAAGGCCATAGAACACAAGTGAGGGGGTAGGAAAAAGTGAGATTAGGCGTTTGTACATGGTTCCTTGCAAATAAATGCCATTTGTTGTTTTTGTTGTTGTTTATTCATTTCAGTTGTGTCCGATTCTTTTTGACTCCAGTTGGGGTTTTCTTGGTAAAGATACTGGAGTGGTTCTGCCATTTCCTTCTCCAGCTCATTTTACAGATGAGGAAACTGAGGCAAACAAGGTTAAGTGACTTGCCTAGGGTGACACAGCTAGAAAGGATCTGAGGTTAGATTTGAACTCAGGCCTTCCAAACTCCAGGCCCGGCACTCTATCCACTCACTGTGTTACCTAGCTGTACAAATGTCATTTACAAAGCCAAAGAATTGTGAATTTCAAATTGTTAGGGCAGTCAAGACTCAGGGTCTAGAAATCACAGCACCACAGTTTAGTATTGACTGGTTTACGTTTGTTTTTTGACACAATATATGCATACATAATACGTATACACAAATATACACTATATGTAATTACTTCATTGAATTTTCCAGTTACATATTACTTTACAATTCTTTTTGTTGTCATCCATTCATTTTGTTTCATGAGAAGTGCCATGAAGCACCTTGTCTCAGAAATGTGTGATCAGAAAAGAAGATAGACTGGTCATATAGTCCAGGTAATGGATAACATATGAATGGCTCCAGGGCTGTACTGGTACCTGCCAAATGCTGAAACCACAGTAGAGGAAGGCCATTAGCATGCTGGGCAGTTCCCTTATGGAAGACTTGATGGAGAAAGACATGGATGGAATTGAACTGGATGAGGTGTGTAGATATGCTACAGTAACAGTATATATTTTAAGCGAACATCCACAGCCTATGAGATCATGCCTCCACTCAAGTATTAGCATTCACTTTGTGAGATAAACTATTTTTGCTAGCCCCATTTTTACAGCCCCATTTTCCCCTGTCACACAGGAAAATTAAGGGAGGTGCTCTAGTCTTAGAGCAAATTACTGGCAGAATTAAAATAACTCAGATTCTGAAAACCTATTGTCTTGGGTTCAATCAACTTAAAAGAGATAGCCATGAGAAGAACTGAATGAATCCCAGCAGATGATTCTCCAGCAGGCTGAGCAAGATGTCACTTATTCCTCTTTCTGATTATTGATTCTATAGTGCCCTATTCTCTAGACTGTACTGATACCTACTTTGACATTCTTTGGGTCAATGAAATCAGAGTGTGGATGCATGAGCACGGTGGCTATGCTGGGGGTAGCCACATATCGGTAATCATAGCTCACATTTATGCAAAGCTTTGCAATTCACAAGGTGCTTTCCTTATTCATTATTTCCCTCACAGGCTTATCCCCATTTTAAGTGCCTCTAATGCCTTTCACTTGGTTTGTCACTCCTTTCTCCACGCCCAGAAACCTAGGCCCCAATCCCAAACTTTTTTTTAAAATACATAGACCAAAGGATCTCTTTAAACTGCTTCCAAGGCTGTGATCTTTTGAAGGGACTTGGATTTCTTTCCAAAATGGCCTCTCTGTAGGCTGCAGTAGCCAAATAGACTTTCCAGATGTCCACCTGGCCATGTTAGAAGGCCTCTGACCAAGGAACTTTCAAAAATAGATTTAAAAACAAATTTCTCCCATGTTACTTTTAACTCATCAGATTAATTTCTCCTATGTCTGAGATTATACATTCTCCTATTCTATAGCTAATGGTGACTTTTATAGAAACTTTGAATGCCAAATTAGGTTTTTTAATGTGAATGAATAAAATCTAATATATTGCTTTGCATTCAGTAGGCACCAAATTTTTTTAAATATAGTGCAATTTGGGATTAGAAGAAATGACATGAACTAGTATCTGGGTGACTTGGGACAAACTATTTTACCTATCCAGTCATTTAGTCGCTCAATAAGCATTTATGAAATGCCCACTATGTGCCAGGGACAGTGCTAAGCAATGAGAATACAAAGAAAGGCCCAAAACAAAAACAATCAGTCCTTGCTCTCAAGGAGCTCCCAGTCTAACGGGAAGACAGCATGCAAACATCTATGTACAAAAAAAATTAGATAGAATAAATTTGAAATTACTAACCAAGGGAATGTGCTAGCATTAAAGGAGATCAGGAAAGGTTTCTTATAAAAGGTAGGATTTTTGGTTTTTGTCCTTTGTTTTTAAAGAGGACCAATGATATCACCACTGATGCCTTGACTTGTGTGTGAATTGGATTTAAGTGAGTCAGAGTTGCACAAAGTTGTCAGCCTCACTCTTTCTTCCAGAGTCATTGAAATCTAATGGCAGGACAAAAGTTAAGGTGATTGGCAATGGTCCAGGATGCAATTCAACCTTGGTGTCTTCAATGTTTGACCGAACTCTAAGAACTCCACAGTGCCTGCTTTAGCCACCTTTACAAATGTGGGATTTTAGCTGAGGCTTAAAGGAAGCCATGATGGCCAGGAGGTAAAGATGACGAGGAAGAATATTCCAGGTATGAGAGACAGTCAATGAAAATGAATGGAGTCAGGAGATAGAGTATCCTGTGGGAAGAATAGCAAGAAGACCAGTGTCACTGGATCATAGAGTCTTCAGAATAAGGTGTAAGAAGACTGGAAACATAGAAAGGGGCCAGGTTATGAAGGGCTTTAGTAGCCAAATGGAGTATCTTATAGTTGGATCCTGGAAGTGATAAGGAGCCACGGGAGTTTATTGAATGGGGTGAGGTGGGGTAGCATGGTCAGAATTATGCTTTATTTTTTTTAATATAAATTTGTTTATTTTTAGTTTTCAACATTCACTTCCACAAGTTTTTGAGTTCCAAATTTTCACCCCATCTCCCCCCTCCCCCACCCCAAGATGTCATGCATTCTGAATATTCCTTCCCCTAGTCTGTCCTCTCCTATCCCTCTCCCCTTCTCTTATCCCCTTCCCCTTCTATTTTCCTGTAGGGCAGGACAGACTTCTGTACCCCATTTCCCATATTTCTTATTTCCCAGTAGCCTGTGAAAACATTTTTTTTTAAAACATATGTAGAATTATGCTTTAGAAAGATCAATTTGACATCTGAATGGAGAATACACTCCAGCAGGAAAGACTGAGGCACGGAGACCAGCAAGTAGGCTGTTGCAATAGTATAAGCATGAGGTGATGAGAGCCTGCACAGGGTAGTAGCAGTGTCGGAGGAGAGAAGGAGAGGTATATAAGAAGATAAAGATAAAGATAAAATTAACAGGAGTTGGCACCTGATTGGAAGTAGGGGTGGGGAGCAGTAGAAGAGAGAAAGGAGTTGAGGATGATGCCTTGGTTATAAGCCTGGGTGGGCTGTAATGAGGGTGATACTGTGGACGATAACAGGGAAATTAGGAAAAAAAGGGTTGGAGAAGAGAATGGGAAGGAAGATAATGAATTCAGTTTTGGACATGTCAATGGGACATTTGACTTGAGATGTCCAATAGGCAATTGGAGATGAGGTTCTGGAGATTAGGAGAGAGGTTAGGACTGGACAAGTATATCTAGGAATAATCAGCATAGAGATGATCATTGGATTTATGGAAGCTGATGAGATCATCAAGTGAAATAGTATGTATGAAGAAGAGAGGAGGGCCCAGGGCAGAGCCTTGGGGGACATCCATGGGCATGACCTGGATGAAGATCCATCAAAGGAGACTGACAAGGAGCAGTCTGACAGGTAGAAATTGTCGAGATTGAAATTAAGGTAAACTGAGGCAACAAAGCTGTGAGTATTTTCATTTATTGGTAAGGCTAACATTTAATAATAAAAGTGATGTTTAGCTCCTCAGCAAACCAAAAGACCCCGGATGAGGGCTGACAGAACATTTTTAATAGACAAAAATAAGAAGCCTCTAAAAACTATAAGGCAGCATCATAGATGGGGAAAACAATACGATTGGTTACAAAGTCAGAAGCATCATAGGTGTGGGGGGCAATATGATCGGCTGGAAATTGGGAATGAAGGGCTAGCAACAACTCCTCCTTCCATCTTGTTGCTAGGAAATTCTAAATGATTTAGTCCACTTGCAAGAGTAACTAATGGTATATAGATAACAGAGTTTCTATAATTGTACAAAGACAGCTAGAAATATAGAGGTAACGGGTTTCTTTTAATTAAAGTGATTTGTAGGGAAAGTGAACTTTTAAACAACTCAGAGAGGAAAACTGAATTTCTGAACCTAGAAACCCCTGAACTTAATTCAAAGACGAAGAAACATGGCTTGGGCAGTTATACAAAATGTCAGCAGTGATACAGAACAGACTCAATTACAAAATAGAATCAATTTTGATTTTTTTAAGAATCTTGGTCTCATTTTCCACATCTCTAAAATGAGACCATTGAATTATATGATGTCCAAAACTCCTCCCAATGATAATATTCCATTTGATAAGCATTTATTAAGCACCTATTACATACAAGACATTGTGCGAAGCCGTGGTGGGATCCAAAGACACTAGAAACAGTCCCTGCTCTTGAGGAGCATATATACTACTGGGGACACAACATTCACATGGATAAATAAGTGCCACGAAGAGGGAAAGAGCATTGACAGCCAGGAGATAAGGCAAAAGCTCAGCCATTTATTGTTCTTGAACAGCCAACAGAGGGAGCACTCTGCGATGAGGGAAGCTTGACATTTTTTTCCCCATCTGCCCTCCTCTCCCCGTACTCACTGACTGCTTGGGCAGAATTTACAACTCTAAGCTCTAGTTTTCATATGTCTCACTAGGCATGCACTGTGGACTGATGCAATGCATGTTGGATATTCAGAAACCTTCTTTCATCAAAGTCTAGTTTAATCCTAGAATTTCTCATCTCTTTACCCCTCAGATCTCTAAGTATAAGCTGACTCTTAAGCTGTACAACCTCTGGGGGTATCTACCTTAAATGCCTACCCTATGATAACCCTGGTGGAACAAATATTGTTAGCCATATGCTGGGTTATAGAACTTGTTTTAATTTTATATATCTTTGTGAGTGGATTCCAGATGATTCTGACGCTTCCCTTCCTCTCCCAATGTGCTATTTGGAAACCCGCCCTTCTTTGTCTCCCCCATTCTATATTATAAAGGGAGAGGGATAAGTTAATAATGACACTATTAATCAACCAAATAAATAATAATTATTTGTTAGGCATAGAGTTCTATTATTTAGGGACATAGAGAAGTTAAGACATAAAGTTTATATTGTCTTTGAGGAGGCAAGATTAACAACAGATAATTCAAGATAGTATTTAAATAACTGCTGAATTGTGTATAGAATAAAAATTGTGGAAGAAGGGAGATAAATGATGTCTAGGGAAGGCAGGAAAACTACAGGCCTAGATTATTACAGGGAAAGTGAAATGAAGGTACCTAAATAAATACTTAGCTAACTGACATGGATTCCGATTGAAAAATCTTTTAAACCCAGGAAACAAATATTTATTCTTTGTAAAGCAAAATCTTTAGCCCATGGTTTCTTCATCTGGGACAAAAAAGATGCTGTTTGGTAATGAGTTTATATATTTGCTTGTGAATTAATATGTGTACTTCCAGCGTATGGTTTAGGATGAGTAGTGCTGTGTTTGTGGCCTTAGAGAGTCTATGCTTGTATGTTAAAGCTCATGGAATGAATACTTTCATTTATACTAGGAGAGGTTGGGAGGAGGGAGAGAGAAAAGGAAAATTCAGGTTGATTCAATTCAATAAAAATGTGTTAACATTTGAAAGTAGAGCCCCTGGAAGGTCTCAGTTCCTTTCCTCTCCTATGCAGTTGGTTAAACTTGAAATAGAATAGAAATAGAATCTTGGAGTTGAAAGAGATCTTAGTGAATCTCCCACCTAACGTAGGGATTCCCTTTGCAATATCCTTGATGAATAGAGTATCACCTAGCCTCTGGTCAAATGCTTCCAGGGATGGGAAATTTACTACCTTAAATGGAATTTCATTTCATTCTTGTGAGAAAGTTTTTCCTTGCATCTAGCTAAAACTTAGTTTCCTGGGTTTTAACCCATTGCTAGAGCTACACTGAAGAAGTCAAATGCCTCTTGTATCCAACAATTCTTTAAATATTTAATAACCCATGTGTCTCTTTCCCCAAAGGTATTTTATTTTCTAGGCTAAACATCACCAGTTTCTTCATTCCTTATTTGACGTGATTTCTAGAACCTTTGCCATTTCAGTCATGATCCTCTGGACATGTTCCAGTTTCTTAATATCCCTCTTGCCTGAAATAGAACTCAGTATTTCAGATGTAGTCTGATTGGTGCAGAATCCTCTCCATGGATCATGAGGTTAGAGCTAAAAGGGAATTTAGGGATGATTTAATCTGATTCTCTCATTTTGTAGATGAGGGAAATAAGGCCCAGTTTAAGACATTTGCCCAAGTGGTTGGTGAAAAGTGGGACTGGGATTCATAGCTAAGTTGTCTGATTCAAAAGTCCACTACAGCACCATTTATCAAAGGTTTGACTATATGATTCCTATGATCCCTTCTAATGCTAAATCCTATGATGGATCCTATAATCTAGAACCCGGACCTCCAAGTGCTCTTCTTTCAAACATTAAGAAATTTCAGTTGAATTGAATCGAATGGAATTTTCCCTTTCTCCCTCCTCGTAATCCTTTCTAGTATCAAGGAAAGCATTCCTCACATGAACTTTTAGCATACAAGCACAGTCTCTCAAACACCTCAAATACATTACTACTTACCCAAAGCTGGATGAACAATTACAGCAACCTTTAATGGTCTAAAACAGCACTAAGACTTTTGGGGCACTATGTATTTCTAGTAATGCAATGGGAGATTTCAGTAACTTATTTGGAGGAGGAGGAGGGCGTCTTTATCACTTTCTTGACTTTTATTACATTTCAGGTTCACTTAAAAACATACAAAACATTTTATTGATGCTTTTATATCACAATCATTTATTACCCCGATCCTCCACTGAACCCTTTCTTATAAAAAAGAGAGGTGTTGGTGTTATTGAGTCAAGTTTGATTCTTCATGACCCCATTCAGGGTTTTCTTGGCAAAGATACTGGAGTGATTTGCCATTTCCTTATCCAGCTCGTTTTACAGATGAGGAAACTGAGGCAAACAGGGTTAAGTGACTTGCCCAGGCTCAGGAAGCTAATAAGTATCTGGGGAGGGATTTGAACTCAGGAATTCGAATATTCCTGACCCCAGGCACAGCATTCTGTCCACTTCATCACCTAGCTGCCCTTAAAAAAAGAGAGACAATTAAACAAAAACATCCAATACAGAAACCTTGTCTGGCAATGTACATAACGTTATGTCCAAATAGTCCCCCACCTCTACTTCATAAAGGAAGAGGTGTATTCTAAGTCTTTTACACTTGAAACCCCAGGACAACTGCAATGTCTTGCAGGTTGATCTCCTTCCCTCAAGTATCTCCCCACTGCACTCTATCCTCCACTCAGCTGTCAAATTGATCCTTCTAAAGCATAGGGCTGACCAAGTTACCCCTACCTCACCCCATTCAATAAATTCCTGTGGCTCCCTATCACTTCCAGGATCCAAATACAAAATCTTCCACTAGGCTACTAAAATCCTTCATAACCTGGCCGCTTTTTACCTTTCCAGTCTTCTTTTTAAAATTTGTTTATTTATTATTTATTTTTTAAAAATACTTTTATTTATTTATTAATTTTTATTTTTTTCTTTCCAGTCTTCTTAACATTATACTCTGAGACTCTGATTCAGGAACACTGGGTTCCTTGCTGTTCCTTTCACAGGACACTTGCTCTTCTGGCTCTGTGCAATTTCAATGGCCATCCCTCATATCTGGAATACTTTTCCTCTTCCTCTTTGCCTTCTGGCCACCTTGGCTTTCCTTATATCCCACCTAAAATCTTACCTTTTACAAGAATCTGTTCTGATCCCCTTTATGCTAATGCCTTCCCTTGGCTGATCACCTCCAATTTATCCTTTATATATTTTGTTTGTGCATAATTGTGTGTATGTTGTCTCCTCTATTAGACTGGGAATTCCTTGTGAGATCAGAGACTGTATTTTTTTTTGTTTTGTCCCATCTTGTCTTTCTT
The DNA here is from genome assembly GCF_003287225.1 of Phascolarctos cinereus. Lineage (NCBI taxonomy): Eukaryota > Metazoa > Chordata > Mammalia > Diprotodontia > Phascolarctidae > Phascolarctos > Phascolarctos cinereus. The sequence continues at coordinate 119,916,449 of NW_027555736.1, forward strand.
TGTATCCCCAATATTTAGCACAGTCCTTGGCTAATAGTAGGTGCTTAATAAATGCTGTTGATGACTTGATTTGGCTTGACTTTTTCAGGAACTAATACTAAGCCAGGTCTCCCACCCCTTGTACTTGTATAGGTGACTTTTTGGAACTAAAAGTAGAACTTTATATTTACTGCTATTAAATTTCACCTTGCTAGCTTGGAATCAGTATTCCAGTCTATGAGACCTTTTTGAATCCTAACTCTTCTACTTAACATATTAGCTAGGCCTTCAGCTCTGTGGTGACCACAAATATGATAAAAGTGACTTATGACTTCCTCCAAGCCTGATAAAAACTGTCAGCTCTGAGCCAAGAACAGAGGCTCTGCTTCCTTTCTTTTTTCTGCAGTTATCTGAATTCCCTGCATCTGTAAGGCCTAGTTTTAAGTCTTGTGTCCTCTGGGAAGCCTTCTCTGATCATCCCCAGCCCACAGAGCAATCTTTAACTTTTATATCCCTCATTGCCACTGATTCACTGCATTGTATTGTGAGCTTGCCACCCCAATGAGATTCTAAACTCCTTAAGGGCTGAGAGTGGATTTTCTCCATTTCAGTATTCTACCCGGTACCAAGCAAAGTACCTTACACGCAGGAAGCACTCAGTAAATCCATACCAGAGAGAGGTGCCATTTATAGTTAGGTAAATAATAGTTAAGGCATAGTAGAAAATGGCTGGGAAATCTTAAACTAAGTTTGGGGAAACTCCTGATGGGACACACTCATTGGCAGTGAATCAGTTGTCCGAGGAGCCTCTCTTTAGAGGGCTTGCGCATCCTTTTCACAATCTGCATTCTCTTCAGGACCCTCCTAGCAAGAAGATTTGTTCTGATTCATGCTCAGAACTAACTGGGCATCAGCAGAGAAGGGGTGGCTGTCCATGATTGGAATAGCAGATGATCTTGGTCCCAAGCAGGGGTGTCCGCTACATTTCTGTACTTGGAGAACAACTTTCCCTCTGGCAGACAGAGCCTCCCAGACTGAGGGCCGCTTATTCCTCACGACCCTCGCTGGTCCCAGAGCCCTGGAGCTTAGCTCAGCAGGAGCAGCACAAGTGGGGCGTGCCCCCACCCCGCCCCCACAGCAGCAGTCTGTCCAGCCCCTCCAGCTGGCTGAGCCCATCCTAACAGCTTCCTCCAGCCATTGGTCCTTCCAGGGAGGAGGCGGGACCCGGGGCCCTATAATATTCAGGCTTAGCGTTCAGTAGGGGAGGGAGTAGTCGGTTGACTGACTCATTCTGTGGCTCCCGTCCCCGGAGAAGTCAAAACACAAACAGGCTTGAAGAGCTTGCAGAGTCAGCCCAGCGGGGCCGCAGCGCACAAGCCCGGGCAAGAGCTGCCCTCTGAGCTCTGGTAGATAGCATGAAGGGCCCCAGCCTCCTCCAGACACTTTGGAGACTCTTATTCTCCCTGTCTGTGGTCTTAGCTGTCTCTGGTGAGTCGGATTCTTCTCTTCTAACCTTCCCTCTGTAATCTGAAATGTTCTCAACTTCGGGACAATTTGGAGACTCTTAAGGAAAACAGTTGTTACTTGGGAAGTCGGGGGTGGGCTGAGGGTGGGGCACTTGGCTGTTGATCTCTTATCCCAGCTGCTTTTTAGCGAGGACTGTTCCCCCAGACACCTCCCTTCACCACCATATCTTATCCAGAGAGGACCGAGGGCTTTATGCAGTGCGGTGGCCCTGGCTTTTCTTTCCTAGTCTGATTTTTTTTTCCTAATGAAAAGTGATGTGCCATGTATGGTCCTTTCCAATTTATATTTCTCAAGAGAAGAGTGACTCAGACTGTGTATATATCATTTCTACCCCAAGGTTTTCCATCTCCCCCATCCAGAACTCAGGACAGAGATGGGTCTGTTGTGATATGGGCGTGTCAAGCAGGGCATGATCCAGGGACTTGACAGAGCAAGGGGTGAAGCCCGGGGTGGGGGGGCTGGATCCTGAGCTGGGACTCTAGAAAAAGAGTGAACCTGGATGAGAGGCTTGCTTAGAGGAAGCTCACATTCTGATTTGCTTCCTGGATGATCTTGGGCAGCCCGTCTCTCTTTTCAGAGCCTCATCAGCTTCCACTGAGAAAAGGGTAAGTAATAGTCTGGTCCCAGCACTGCTGAGCAGACTTAGAAGGTGTGTGAGTGAGGTGCCTTTTCCTGCTCTTTTTTGTGCTGCACCGTATGTGGTTGGACTTGGTTGGTAGAGATCAACCCACTGTTTGGGAAAGGTGTGCATGGGGAGGTGAGGAAATGGAGAGCTGGAGGAAGAAGGGGAAAAGGGAGATTGGAGTTCCAGTCACCAGCCTAGACATTCCTTTTCGAGTAAAATGGTGATGGGATAGCTAGATAATGATAATAAGGGATCTAAAATTTGCACTGTATTTTACACACATTTTCTCATTTGATCAACCCTGTGAAGGAGAGTCCTATTTATCACTCCCATTTTACTGATGAGGAACTCGAGTCTGAGAAATTGTAACTGGCCCAGTATGCCAACCACACAGTTAGTAAATGGCTAAGGCAAGAATAAAACTCAGGACTTCCTGACTCCAAGACTCTAGCCCAATATGTCCAGCTGCTTCCCTGTGAGATAGGAGGGAGCTGAGTCTGGCTTCAGGCCAGCCTCGTCTAAGTTGTGGGAAGGTCTCCTGCTTTAGTCTGGTCCCCAGGGCCTAGAGAATAGTGGCATAAGGGAAGTGTGGGATGTTCCAATACTTGTGAACAATTTCTTAGGAAGGATTTGGGCTGGGGGAGGGGGAGGGGAGGAAGTCCTAGACTCAAATTTTTGGTCTTCTCTGGTAGTCCCCCAGTGAAGGTAACATCTGAATTGAGGAGCCCTTTTTAACCTACCACCTATTCTCCTCTGATTAATTTGGGATGAATATGTGACCTGAAAAAATAAACCAAAAAGTCCAGAATGTCTGTGACTGACCTTGAGCTAAATATTTAAAGTATGTTCATAGATTCAAGACCCAGAAAGGAAGCTTAGAGATCATCTAATCTAATTTTCTCATTTTATAAACAAGGTATATAGAAATGAGTTGACTTGTCTAAGGTCATACAGCTAGTTAGTGAGGTTTCATTGCCATGAAGAGGAGAGATGAAAAATCCGGACCAATGTGATTCATTCCTGTAGTTTCACAGGTCAGGAGAAAGAGCTATAGAATGCCTCTCTTCCTCTTTGCTAGGGAAGGCAAGAACCTTTAGTTCTCCTGCCTGGAAGAAAGAGGCCCAATCAAATGCATTCTTTATTTCCTTCTCAGCTATATGGTTCAGGTGTACCTGAAACTTTTCTCTTTCACTTTCATTACCTTACTAGTAAATGCCTTTGCCCTGGGACTAAGGTATTTGAGGAGCACTTGGAATTGGTTTGGCCACACTGCCTTGGTATAAACTGTGAGGCTGTCTGTGGTCACCATACTAGTCTCTTTATACTCTAGCCCGTCTGCCACAGACTCAACCCTCTGGAGGGTCAGGAAATGGGATTAACCTGCTATTTAAAGAACAATGACTAATAGCTTGTTAAGAGTTGACTTAAGTTCAGTGCCCCGTAAATTGGAGCTGGCAAAGTTTATTCCTCCTCTATTCTTCTCGCTTCACAGACCGGGCATTCTTTCTGGGACCCTTGAAAATATGGAAGATCCCATCAACCTTGGATGGAGTGAATTTGGAAACTGGGCTTGTAAAATTGTAGAATGTCAGAGCTAAAAGGGTCCTTAAAAATCATCTAGTCCAAATTGTACCTTTTATAGCTGAAGAAACTCAGATCTAGAGAGGAGAAGAGCCTGGTCAAGCCATTGAGCAAATTGAGGTTTCTTATTGCTAACTCACTGTTTTGAATCCAGCTCCAACCTGAAATTTGTCCAGCTCCTCTAGCTAAATTCATGTGAGCGGCCTCAAAGCAATACTTTATGAGTTTATGACATGTTAAAAAACAGTTATCAAGTAACTCTTTACCTGGTCCACACCTTGAGCTATTAACTTGTAGGCGCAGAGCAAAGGGGAAGACTGGTGATATTGGGCTTTTGGGAATCCCAGTATACAGGAAATAGATTTCATGGAGGGTCTTGTTTCAAAACCACTGCTCAGGAAGTTGTCTCTAACAGCTCATTTTCATTCCAGGTGAGGATTGTGATCCCAGCCTGTGTCTGAATGGAGGTACTTGTCTGAATGGAAGCGAGAGTTCCACTTTCTACTGCCTCTGCCCTGATGGATTCACTGGGCAGAACTGCAACGAGACTGAGCAAGGTATGCTGGCAGGGGTTGATTGGCTGAGTTTTTCCTGAATTCAGACTCAAGTTTTGAGAATTCTAGAGAGCAGGGCAACTCCCTCAGATGCCACTGGCATACTACCATTAGATTGTAAGCTACTTGAGGGCACAGGTAGTCTTTTGACTCTGTATCCCTAGAGCATAGCATGGTTGGTGCCTGCATGTAATAGGTACTTAATAAATGTAGATTGATTGATTTTTGAGCCAGGCTTACTACCCAAATAGTGAAAACTAGTTGGAGAAGGAAGGGAAGTGGCATTTTTAACCTCTGTTTGTTGTAGCTGCTTCATTGAATTGACAAATTCCTTCCCTTAAGCCATGTTAACATAAACCCTGCTGACTTCATCTAACTCCCAACCAGGCCTTTTTTTTTTCTCTAGTGGGCTGGGGGACGAATTAGTCCTATTTTCTGGGCCAGGTGCTAAGATACTTGTGGGGGTGGTGTAGGATCTTCTTAGGAAAAGTGCTTTTATTTCTATTATTTCTTCAGTCCTTTGACTGTTCCCAGATTTCACCTGATCTTTGGGTCTCTCCTGGTTTCTCTTTTAGGGCCCTGCACCCCCAATCCCTGCCAAAACAATGGCCAGTGCCGAGTGGTGACTGAGTCTCGGCGAGGAGATGTCTTTGCCCAGTATGTCTGTGACTGTCCTGAAGGATATGAGGGCCCTCATTGCCAGAGAGCAAGCAGTTCCAGTGAGTGCCATCAGGGCTGTTGGCAGGGGAGTGGGAAGGAACAAAGGGTATCCTTATGTTTTGGGTAATAGTGATGATGCTCGTCCCTGCACAGGGTGGACTCTGGGTAAATCTTCAGGGGGATGGCAGGGGCTTGATTACATTTAATCAGAGGCTGGTAGTAGCAGAGATAGGGGTCATATTAATAAGGTTTTTTATAAAGTGTTTGCTATGTGCCAGGCGCTATGCTAAGTACTGGGGATATAAAAAAAGGCAAAAATAGGCTTTGCCCTCAAGCAGCTTCCAGTCTAATGGAGGAAGGCAACATGTAAACAGCTATGTACAGTTACAGATTAAATTAGAGGTAATCTCAGAGGGAAGGTGCTAGTATTGGGGGGATGGGGTGGGGTAGAATTTGGGCTGAGTGTTGAAAGAATCCAGGGAAGCCAGGATGCAGAGAAGAGATGGGGAGGCAGTCACAGTGATGCTGTTCAGATATTTTAAAGGCTTTCCCTGGACCTGGTTAATTTACCCGTACTTTGGGAGGCTTGGTAGTTGAGTTTCTTTAGTTAACCAGGTTTCCCATTCAATTAAATCTTTTCTCTTTGAGGTAACTCTCCCATAGGCTTGTTCTCTGTCTCTAGGCAGCAGGCCAATTCCTGTACCCAGGTGAGTTGCCGTGGAGACACATGAGATCATTGGAAGCTCTGTATAGGTCTCTTCTAGAAAGAAATGAGGTTAATGTAGCCTAAGGCCAAAGCATCAGGATTAGGGTTAATTCTCTTGAACTTTTCCATTGGAGACAAGAATGAAAACAAATGCTAAACCTTGCTGGGTCCAAGGGGACCATAAATCAAAGTTCGAGGCTTGGGGCCCAGAGTAGGAAGTTGTGACATCCTTGTCATGGGAACATGATAAGGGGAGAAGAAGACTGGGGAAGGCAGGCTGCAATTAAAATTTCTAGATATTCTATCTATGAATTTATCACATGCTTACATACCTTTTCCCATCTTTGATAGTGTTGGGATAAATAGTAGTCCTGTCTTTGACTATGGTCAGACCCTGCTGATGAGAACAGTTATCTCCATAGCCTACCTTCTCTCTCACCTTAGTAAAAATATTCCCACTTTAAAATCTTGCAACCTTAGCCCAGGGATTCCTTCTGCCTGACTTCAGAGCTGGCTGATTGACAAGATGTCACATAGAGCCCAGAATATACCTTGGATTCCTTTCTTTGTGGGGGTTGGAGAGATACCTCTAGCCTTCCATAGACCAGTATCTCCTTAGCATCTCCAAGGAAAGAAACCCTCTTCAACAGGATGATTATATAGAGAAAGCAATCTGGAAAACTCCATTATCCTTCCTGTGGGGAGAAGGAATGCTGTGGAACATTGATCAGGAGCTGAAGCTTCTCTATTCTGACTTAGTACAAGATACAGGGTAGTCCTGGAAACTCTTACAGAAGAAAATTTCACCAAATATATTTTTTTTTGCCAGAGGCTATTTACTGAGGCCAAGAAGGGGTCCTGTATTCAAAGACCTAGGTTCAAATCTTGCCTCTGCTACCTACTGTCCATGTGGCCTGGATTTGGAGACCTGAATTCAAATCATGCCACTGCTACTTATTGGTTATGTGACCTTTGGCAAGTCACTTAACCTCTGGCCCTCAGTTGTCAAATGTGACTTAAACTGAATGACCTCTAAGGTTCCATCATTTCTAAATCCTGTGATTCTATTCAGGATGTCAGTTCTGATTACCATTGTCTCTTCCCCTGAGGAAGATGTGACAGCAGAATATAACCTCTGCTGGGAGTACCTGGTGGTGTATCCCTATTCATGAAAATCCCTATTCATTCCCTGGGTCTCTCTGGGGACTTCCCAGAGGAAGTGGTTTTGGACAAACCACTTAGAGGTGGTAGACAGAGAGCCAGCTACACAGGCCATGACTTGAAGGTCCCAGAGGAGGCTCCTCAGCACTCCTCCTTTCTCCTTACCCTCCCTCCTTTTTCTGTTGTGCATTTTTTGGGGGGTAGACTAATGCATGAAGGCATGTACGGCTGTGTTCCTCTAGGGCCTTCCGTGAAAACTCTAGGCATTCTTTCTCGACAACTAGGGAGGCAAAAATAGTACCATGGAAAGAATGCTAGATTTGGAAGCAGAGGATGTGGGTTCAAATCTTAGCTCTGATATTTATGACTTCTGTGACATTGGGAAAGTCCTTCATCCTCTCTGAGCCCCCAGTTCCTCATATGGAAAATAAGGGAGTTGGGCTAAGTAACCTCCTCTAAGTCCCTTCTGGCTCTAAATCTACAATCCTATGAACCACAAACATCCAGGGTCTAATTAGGCAACTGTTTAGGATACAATGAAATATATATTTAAGATAGCATCTTTTAAAAAGTTACAGATTTTTAATTCCAAGAGCTATTCTATCCCATAACTCTTATTCCCACTTATAAGTGATGAGGCATTTCCAAGGCACTGTAGATCTATATAGTGGGCCTTGAGGTTTATTTTGGGAATCAAAGTTCCTATGTTAGCTTTGAACCTATCTCACCTTTGGGGGTATAGAACAGAGAATATCCCACTAATATCCTTCCCAGTGTTCATTCGGTTTGTTCTAATCTAGGTGAAACCTACCATGGAAGCTTCTAAAGGATTGAAAGAGAACAAAACTACTGTCAGCCACTTTTAATGGAAAATGATAACTGTAAATTTGTTTTAAAAATATTTGATGTTAAATAGTCATGGATGTCTAATGAACCTAAACCCTCTGTTTTTCAAAGCTCCCAGTTATCAACCAGGGTTAACTTGGATTCTCAAAATGTGGGAAAGCCAACAGGTTGGACTCCAAAAGCGTGTTTCTAATCAGTGGAGGGGGCAGCTAGGTGGTGCAGTGGATAGAGTTCTGGGCCTAGAAACAGGAAGCCTTGTCTTCCTGAGTTCAATCTGCCTTAGATACTTACTAGCTGTGTGACCCTAGGCAAGTCACTTCACCCTGTTTGCCTCAGTTTCCTCATCTGTAAAATGAGCTGGAGAAGGAAATGGCAAACCACTCTATTATCTCGGCCAAGAAAACCCCGAACGTGGTCACGAAGAGTCAGACCCAACTGAACAACAAATCAATGGAGGAGGACCCCTCTGTGGTAGGAAGTAGAGCTGAGTCAATTCTGTTCTCTTCCCCCAACCCATCTATTCCTGAGCAGTGAATGAATGCAACATACAGCCTTGCAAGAACGGTGGCACCTGCTTTGACCAGGAAGAAGGCTACATCTGCAAGTGTCCTTTCCCGTTCATGGGAAGGTCTTGCCAGTCCCGTAAGTGCTTGACTGGCATTGATCTCTTTTGTCCCAGTTATTTTTCCTGTCCTACAGCCTCAAACCCTTCTTTATCTTGAAGGAAGAATTAGGTGGGCGTCTGTGAGCCTGGGGCCTAGAAAAGAGTCTAAATTCAACTAGAATAGGAGTGTGGGGGTTGGGTGATGGTGAATAAACTGAGTTAAAATTATAAGTATCTTCTTTTTCTCAATGTTTTCTCCTCTTTTTGTCCTTCACAGCCCCCTCCCATTGTTTTCCTAATATTATGCTTCCCTCTTGGAATGCCTTCTCCTTAGCTCTCCTGACCAGGAAGACACTGTCACTGTCTTTCACCTCAGATTTATACTACCTCCTCAAGGCCTCAGGGAGGCCACATCTAATTAGTTCCACCCAACACTGATTGGTTAGGCCTATTTATTTGGGGTCCTGTTCCTATTTGTAAATTAATTTGCACTATTTTATATGTTTTTATTTTGTTTCACATATGTGTGTGTGTGTGTGTGTGTGTGTGTGTGTGTATGTGTATCATCTCCCTTGATTATATTATATATTCTTTGAGAGTAGGGCAGGGAAAATGTTTCATGTTCCTGGTACATCGTCCCATTCATCTCCTTAGTGTTGACTGTTTGTTTTTTTCTCACCCCAGCTTGCAATATGCCACTAGGCATGGAGGGAGGTGCCATTGCTGATTTCCAGATTTCAGCCTCATCTGTACATTACAGCTTTCTGGGGATGCAGCGTTGGGGGCCAGAGTTGGCCCGGCTCAACGCTAAAGGGATTGTCAATGCCTGGACTGCCAGCAACTATGACAAGAATCCCTGGATACAGGTGCTGGGGAATACCAGGGGCCCCTGGGTAGCCATTAGCTGGGCATGGGGACCCATGAGGGAAAGGAGTTTGGAGGTAGCATTCATGAATCAACATGATAAAAGTGGAAGTCAGGAGTTTTTTGTTTTTTGTTTTTTTGTCAATCCTCCCTGCACATTTAGGGGACTATTAATAGATGTTTCTGCCTTGGGAGTCTAGGCCAGGAGTTACCTACTTTCTACAAGTTAAGGGAAGTGTATGCATAATGAATTTAAGAAACATTTATTAAGCATCTAATGTGTACCAAGCGCTAAGCTGTATGTATGTATGTATGTATCTGGTGATACATGGATGAAAAAGGACCTAGCGCATGCTTTCAGAGATCTTGCAATCTAATTTGGTGAAGGGGGAGAGTCGGAATAAGACATATTTACAAAGAATTTCGATAGTAGGCAGAATATAGGTAAAAGAGAGATCCAAAATGTGCTTTTAGAAATAGGAGGAAGAAGAAATTTTAGGGGTGTGTGTGGTAGAATCAGAGAGGACTTCACAGAGGTGACACCTGAGTTTGGCCTTGAAACAAAAGGAAGGAGTTTTAGTAGAATAGGAGAGTCCACTCCAGGTCTAGAACATTAAGAGCAAAGGTGTTAATATGAGAGAATGCTGGACAACAAGGGGGATGGAAAATAGTTCAATTTGACTAGAATGTAGAAAACATCAAAGGGAATAATGTGAAATAAGGCAGAAAATGTAGATTGGGGCCAGATTGTGGAGAGCTTTGAATGTCAGGAAAAGGAATTTCTACTTTATAGGATTATGGCTTAAGAGAGCAGCAGGGCCAAGGAAGAAAGTGTTTTGTTTTGTCTTATTTAGGCTGAGCATGTATATAAACTTTATGGGAAGAAGTCAGTGCAGAGGAAGAGATTAAAGATGCATGTGATAGGAGCAACTGATAAAACCATATTGTCAGAGTTACTGGAAGGGCTAGGATCTAGAATAAGCCATTTTGACTAGTACAAATACCCAAATTAACGACAAAGGACATAGGAAGGAAGACACTATCTGTATCCAGAGAAAGAACTAATAAATAGAAGTATGTATAGAATGATTTTAAAGACATACACACCCACATATACACATATTTGTGTCTAATATAAGCCATCTCTAGGGTGGGGTGGGAGAAGGAAAAAAAAGAAGGGAAAAAAAGAAATTCACATAATAACATTATTATATATTTAAAAGGAATAGCAAGTTGTACATTATAGATTTGCAATCATCTTTTTATTATATAATGTTATAGAAATGCTTGTTTTATTCCATAAATTAAAAATAAAATAAATACAGTTTTTAAAAAAGGATACAAAAAGAGAGCTACTTCTTCCTGAGATTAGAGGGAAGGAAAAGAGTTTGTATGAGATGCAGAGAGATGTTGGGGTTAGTGTTCTATTTGATTCACCAAACATTAAAGAAACGACTGTGTTCAAGGCATTATTCTGTCCTAATGATACAAGGACAAAAATGAAACAATGCCTTCTTCCAAGTAGCTCCTGCTTCTGGGGGGAAATAACTGTTATACAGATGAGTAAATGTAAGATATTTTGAAAAGGGAGAGCACTAGCTTGGGAAAACAGGAACCTTCATGGCAGAGATGATTGAGGAAGAGAAGAATTCTGAGAGGAAGAGATGCTGATGAGATATTTTCTAGTCTGGAGGGACAGCGTATGCAAAATGCACAGAGATGAAAGATGGAATGTTGACTTTGGGGAAATGGCTAGCAATTCAGTATGGCTGGAACATAGCATGTGTGCAAGTGTGTCCCATGAAACAATCTTGGAAAGTAAGTGGCAGCCAAATTGTAGAGGACCCTAAAAACTGTGTTTATCTTTTATCCTAGAGGCAATAGGGACTCCCAGAAGACTTTTTGGGTTAGGAAGTGACATGATTAGACTGATTGTAGCTTTGGAAGATTACGGCTTTAATATTCTCAGTTAAGTAGCAGACAATGCCATCTGCTCAGAATAAAGGGTGATAGTGGTGGATCTGGGGGCTGGAGGGCTAAGATGAAGATTTGGAACACCACGATGGACAATGTGACAGTCATTAAAAGATTTCTAAAAGGATTGTGGCATATCAGTTAGAGCCTGATTGAAGCAAGATAGCAAATATTTTCATGATTTCTTCTGTTGTTGTTTAGGAGTTAAGGTAAAAGAGGTAGATTCTAAGAATGACTCAGTGTTTAGGGTTAGCAGAGTGGAAATGGTGGGGAATTCAAGTGTGGAGGAGAATGTATGATTGACCTGGCTGATAGTAAGGGAGGGAAATGAAGCCAAAAAGGGCTTGATGAATGGGCACAATAAATCAGAACCCTGGATTCTAATGCAATTGATGATTCACTTCAACACATAAAATTCAACAAACTGGTTACCCACTTTGTGTAGAGAACTGTTCTTGATGCTGGGAGAGATAAAATTCAGAAGGTAAAACTGCTGCCTTCATAAATCTCATAGTCTGGTTGAGCTTTTGAAAGCTGTCTTTATATATAACTATAAGAAAAACTAATATGAAAGTGGATTTGAGAGGGGTAGAAAAGTGCCCCTGTATGATACTGGGATCCAGTGAATGAGGAAAGATCCAGATAGACTTGGACCATTCAGAAAGCTTTGTGGAGGATAGGACATCTGAGTTGAGCTTAAAAAGGTGAGTATAAATGACATGACAGGTAGGGGAAGGAGGCTATTCATGGCCTAGGGAATGCTGAGAAAAATATGGAGGTGGGAATGAGAAAGCTGTATCCAGGGGAATAGACAATAGTTGATTTTTACTGGGTTATAGGATATGTGGGGGGAAATGATATGAGATGTGGCTAGAAAGATAGGGTGGTACCATATTGTGGAGGATCTTGAAGCCATGCAAAAGTTGGAACTTGACTCATTACCTAGTACTAGGGAGCAACTGAAGATTTTTGAGCAGAAGAGAGACATGACTAGATCTATGAATACTGAAAATTAGTCTGGCAGTGGTAAGAAGAATGGATAAAGATGGAGGAGGTGAATAGTGGAATCAAGGAGTCCTATTAGGAAGTCATGATAGTATTCCAGGCTGCTAGGTGGCACAGTGAATAGAACACTGGGCTTGGAATCAAGAAGACTCATCTTCATGAGTTTAAATCCAGCCTCAGACATTTTCTGGGTGTGTGACCCTGGGCAAGTCACCTTACCCTGTTTGCCTCAGTTTCCTCATCTATAAAATGAGCTGGAGAAGGAAATGGCAAACCATTTTAGTATCTTTGCCAAGAAAACCCCAAATGGGATCACAAGGAGTTAGACATGACTAAATAACAACAGCAATGTTCCATGTGGATAGTAATGAAAGCGTTTAGTAGGGTGGTGATAATAGGAATAGAGAGGAAAGGACAGGTGCAAGAGATATTTTAAAGTTAGACTCACCAGGACTTGGTAACTGATTGGATACGGGAAGTCTAGGAGACAGGAGAATCAAATCTAACACTAAAATTACATTAGTAGGAGATGGACTAATGGCTATGCCAGCAGCAGAAATAGTAAAGTCAGAAGAAGGAGCAGCTTTAGGGGGAAAAATAATAAGCCTTGCTTTAGACTTGTTGAGCTTCAAACTTTGTTTTGGCATTTAGAGGGAGATATACAGGAGCAGTTAGAGTGGTGGGTCTGGTACTTGGAAGAAAAGTCAAGGGCTGGAGATGTAGAAGTCGTGTGTATAAATATGATAGCTAAAGCCGGAAGAGTGAATGAGATTGTCAAAAGAGACAAGAGGGCCAACAACTGTATCTTGGAGAATTTCCTATTTTCAAGGCTCAGGAACAGGAGCTATCAAATGAGAGGAAGTAATTGGAGAAGTATAGGAAGGACCAAGAAAGTGTAGCTCTGGGGTCTGAAACTAGACTGCAAGAAATAAAGGAGAGAGTAGGTGCTAAGAGAGTTTTAGGCCTTATATATAGGGAGTTTTTTTTTTTAAGTTTAGAAGCAAAGGGAAGGAAAGATAGGATTGTATCTGGATAAGATGAAGGGTTAAGGGAAGATGATTTTAGGCATGGGGATACCTGAAAATATAGGCAGATGACTAAGAGCCAGTGGAGAGACAGAGATTGACACATGCATAACCTCTATCAGATTGCTTGCTGTCTTGGGGAGGGAGAAAAATTTGAAACTCAAAATCTTATAAAACAGAATGTTGAAAACTATCTTTACATGTAATTGGAAAAAATAAACTACTGTTTACAAAAAAAGAAAGAAAATGCATGAGAGAGAAGGAAAAATCACTGAAGTAAGGAACTTAGAGAAGGTGTAGGGGTATAAGATCAAGGGCATAGTAGACAGGAGGGAAAGAAGAGAGAATGGGTAATGATGCTGAGAAGATTTGAGAGGGCCCTCATCTCAATGTCCTCATTGAAATAGGAGGGTAAGTTATCTGCATGTGGAATACAGTTTGGGGGTTGAGGATAGAGGAAAAGATTTGGAAAAATTGCTGTGGAGATTGAGCTAGGGAGGCAATTAGAGTCCCATAGGGAGGACCCCACTGAGGTTATACCATAAATCTGTAGTGGGTAAAACCAGTTCACTATCATGATCTTTTGCCTAGCAATGCTCAGTATTCTGGAAATGGGAGCAGAGAATTTACACAATGGAGGTTATCCAGGGTTGAGTTTGAGAGTGACAGGTTGGGGGTAGGGTGTGGGGGTGGTGGTAAGGCATTCCAGGGAAGTGGTTAGTGAATCATCAAAATGATAGGCCACTGGAATAAGGCTGAATGTGGAGGCATGTGAAGCCACAGTTTGGGAGAGATTAAGAAAAAAGGGATGAGTCAGGGGACCAGTGGTCAAGGTGAGGGTAAAAAGCAAGTTTATTATGAGTTAATGGGAATGGAGGGTTAGGAGACTATGTTTGGGGTGGGGAGAGGGATTTCAGAGGTCATACTCTCGAATCTGTACCAGTTTCAAGTGATACTGAGATCTCAGGTGTAAGCCCCCATTGTGAACATCCAAGATAGAGCATAGATGGAGCTTAGGAATCCAAGGAACTATGAGTTCTAGTGTTAGAATGATCAGCAATGTGAGTGTTAAAGTCTAAGAGGATGATAGGAGAGGAATGGGGTATAGACTTTAAGCTATGTACTGAATTCACTGAAGGTCTGTAGAGGTAGCCAAGATGAAGCTTGGGGTTCACAAATGCAAGGCATTTGGGGACAAATGTCCAGTGACCTGGGAAGGGGGTCTGTAGGGAACAGGCTTCAGAGAGTAGACTTTACATAGAGAGCCTGGTAAAATGTTGCAAACTGAGGTTTTTTGAGGTGGGGTTTGGCAGAATGCGGGGAAAGTAGATCTAGGAGGCCGATATCTGAGCGGTCTGGCTCTGCTGGGGTACTTAGCCTGATTTGTATGTGTTTGCTAATGGAAGAGCTTGGTTGTGCTATTGCCTAGCTTAGTTGGGATCCCATTGCAGCAGGGGATAGCTTGAGATGCTCTGATAGGAAATAGGGTCCTGGGCAAGAAGGGCCTTCGTTGAAAACTCCCCTGAAACTCAGGATTCCCTGCTTTTCCTCAGGTGAACCTTTTGCGGAAGATGAGAATAACAGGCATCATGACACAGGGTGCCAGCCGGACAGGCAGTTCTGAATATCTGCGGACCTTCAAAGTGGGATATAGCAATGATGGGAACATTTTTGAATACATCAAGGAGCCAAACCAACTCAGGGACCAGGTAAGACACAGACTGGTGCTGGAAAGAGAGATGAGGAGGAAGAGGGACATGTTAGATTAAGGGGTGGTCATCATTGGCTGTGGGAGCAGCACACAGGACTATCAAAGCGAAGGTGATGGTTTTGAGGACCACGTTGATGAGGCATAAGCAGCTTCTGAAGGAGGAGGAGGATACAAGGTAAACAGGTGTCTAAGGTGCCAGTCAGTAGTGGGTGTATGGGGTTCAAATGTTTTTTAGGGCACATCTTGAAGATGCTCCCTATTCTATTCCCACGGAAACTACTTTCAAGTATTTTCAATGTATATGTTATTACCTTAAGCTTCTTGAGGACAGGGATTGTTTAACTTTTGTAATTATATCCTCAGTACTTAGAACAATGCCTGGCACATAGACACGATTACCAAATAGCATTTGGAAAGGCTCAGAAATAGCCATGGTCGACTCTGAAATGTCTTTTTGAGCTCTGCTTGCAAGCTGGGAATGAGCATCTAAGGTGCCAGAACTGTTGGAATGATTGACGGCTGTGTGTGGGTGTGGTATGTGTGGAAGTGTCTATAGGGATGGAGAAACTGCATGGGAGTTCTAGAAAAGTGCAAAGAACATCAGGATGAATAGTAGTATCAGGACTGTTGTGGGATCTGGACCTTAGACATGATTCACAACCAACTGGCTCCATGAAGTTTCTCTCTTAGGAACAGTCCTGTACTTCTTGCCCTACTCATTTCATTCCCATCATGCCAGGTCTTTGTGGGGAACATAGACAACAGTGGCCTGAAGACCAACATTTTTGATCCACCTTTGGTGACCCAGTTTGTGCGTATCGCTCCTGTTGTCTGCCGTAGAGCATGTACCCTCCGGTTTGAGCTTTTTGGTTGTGAAGTGGAAGGTGAGTCACTGGGGGTGGGGAGGTGGGAAGTGGGAATTGGGAAAGCAAAACATGTTAGGCTACTTCCTTTTCCCCCTAGCTGAGTAGTGCTTGAGGCCTCTAGCCTACTGGGTAGATCCTCCGTGGAGGGTTTATAGAAAGACATGAACAAGAAATGCACTGGAAAAGAAAGCATAGAGGACTGCTATTTGAATCATTGGAGGAAGTACTGTGAGACAGTTGATCCATTGACATACTGATTTCTAAGTCAGGCAGAGAGACTTTGGATGACAGGTATGGGCATGGACTCCTAGGACTCCTAGGACTACCAGTAGAATAGGCAGCTGGTGACACAGTGATTAGAGCACTAGATCCGGAGTCAGGAAGACCTGAGTTCAAATCAAATCTGACCTCAGTGACCCTGGACAAGTCACTTTACTTCTGTCTGCCTCAGTTTCCATATCTGTAAAAATGGGGATGATAATAGCACCTACCTGCCAGGGTTGTTAGGAGAATTAAATGAGATAAGATTTGTAAAGTACTTTGCAAATCTCAAAGTGCTATATAACTACAAGCTTTTATTGTTATTATGCCTGTGGGCATCTAGGTGGTGCAGTGGATGTAATGCTGGGCCTGGAGTCAGGAAGACTCATCTTTCTGAGTTCAAATCTGGCCTCAGACACTTACTAGCTGTGTGACCCTGGGCAAATCACTTAACACTATTTGCCTCAGTTTCCTCATGGGGTCCCAAAGAATAGGCCACAATTAAAACAAATGAACAACATTATACCTGTGGAGTCGTAATAAGACCTAGAGACGCTTGTCCTAAAGGTCAGGGGTATGACCTAATCCAAGGAGTTGACAGCCTACTTGATGGAATTCTAGGGCATGAGGCCAGGAATCTTGAATTGCTTTAGTTCAATTTTTTTTCCTCTTCATGGAAACAAACAGAGAGTTAACTTGCAAATGGAAATCCAGAATGCCCCCTCCAAGGACTAATGAAGATGCAGCACCTTGAACATACTTTGGTCTTCTCTTTTCCTCATATCTCTGTTCTGGCTCTCTATGATTCCATCTTCTTATGGGATTCATCTCAAAGAGCTTATATCTTTTGATACTGACCATATTGGAAATTAAAATGGACAAAATTTTAATATTTTTCTAATTACATGTAAAAAACAATTTTAACATTCATTTTTAAAAATTTTGAGTTCCAAATTCTCTCCCTCTCCCTTCCCTTCACCCTCCCTGAGATGGCAAGCAATTTGATATAGGTTATACACAAGCAATCTGATAAAATTTTAAATACTTATTATTAATTCATGAAAATGACAATAACAAATCCATTACGTTAGTAGTACATATTTTTATGAAAAATAACTTTTCCAGAACAAAAAAAATAGAAGGGTGTCATTGTTTACATATTTTTATAAATAATCTTTAATGTCTGGCTTAGTAGAAGACAAGTGTATTCTCATATTTGCTTCTGCATTCAGTCTATTGTGATATATTGTTTTGGTTGAAGTATATGGAGAAAACTTGGCTCTACACAGATAAGTAATTGGAAAAAAGAGATATTTTAATAGATAAATAATGTTTTAGTATTATTATGGAAATAGTTTTGGTCTTGAAGACCCTCTGAAAGGGTCCTGGGTTCACAGACCACACTTTGTGAAACCATGGTGTAGTCCAACCTAGTCATTTTACAAGTTAAGAAAACTGTTTTTCAGAGAGGGTAAGTGACTTACCTAGTGAATCTGTAGCATAGCAGGGAGGATAGTCTAGGCTTCTTTCTGCTATGACACTGACTTTTAAATAATTCAAGAGACATCATGGAAACCTTGGAGTGATAAGAAGTAGAAGGATTGTAGGAAAACTGTGAAGATCATTTTGCCCAGCCCTGTTGGTTTTGCGTATGAGAGAATGAGAAGAAGTTAAGTGATTTGCTTGAGGTTGCCAGAGCCAGGTTCTCTGATTCCAAATGTGCCTTCTTTCTAGAGATGAGGCTAGCTTCTGCTCTTTTTCTGTCCTCGGAGAAAGTATTGAACCCTTCAGAAGGTGATATCCTCCCAAATCCGGAGGGGACAGGTGTCAGAATAGCATAAATATTCAGGATGTTTATTTATTTGCCTTCCCTAAGTGCTGGGTTGGAAGAAGGCAACAGTAGCTGGAAAGAGTGATGGGCTGGGGGTGTTGCCTAGGGGCTGAGCATTGCTGTAGAGGTGACAATGAGCTCCTTCCATCCTCACTCAGCCTGGTTTTCTTTCTTGAGCTCGCCCCTGTGCTTGAATAAACCATTTCCCTCCCTCAGTGGCCACACTGACACCTCATGGCCACAAGTAGAACTGCAGTCTGTTCCCTGATCTGTTGGGAAGCCTTTGACTGACACTAGGCTTCTTCCTATACTGTGAAGTCATGATTGCTCTCATATTCCTCTGCTTCTTCTTGTGCCTCCTTGTCTGTGATGTATTTTTAAAAAATTTCAAATTAATTTGTTTTGAATTATCAACAATCACTTCCATAAGCTTTTGAGTTTTAAATTTTTCTCTCCCTTCCTCCCCACGACCCTCCCCAAGACAGCACACAATCTGATATAGGCTATACATATACATTCCTATTAAACTTATTTTCACATTAGTGATGTTGTAGGTAAGAATTAGAACCAATAGGAGGAACCACCAAAAAGAGGAAACAAAACACAACAGAAGGAAAAAAAATAGCAAATAGTATGCTTCGATCTGCATTCAAACTCCATAGTTCTTTCTTTGGATTTGGATAGCATTTTTTCATGTGATGTACTTTCTTGATTCTCTCTCCCACTCTCCATTCTCCTTTCCCTTTTCAGTCCTCTATTACTTATTCCTGGGTTTGAATCCTGTATCCAACAATTTCTAGCTATTTGATTTAACCTTTATGAACCTCAGTTTCTTTAATTTTTAAATGAGGATAATTAAGTTCAATAAATATCATTAAGTGCCTACTATGTGCCAGGCATTGTGCTGAGGACTAGGAAAGAAACAAACTGGAGCTCATTGAGAAGATGGCAACCAGGAGGAGAGACCATGCCAAGAACAGATCACTCGAAGAAACTAGAAATGTTGTCTAGCATAGGGAAGAATTAAGTGAAACATGATACAGCAGTCTTGGGGGAGCTGAAGGGCTAATGAGGAATTGGTCTTATTCTGCTTGGTCTCAAAGAGTTGAACTAGGGGGAGTGGGCAGAAGTTACAGTTAGGCAGAATAAGGGTAGAGTTATACAAAAGTGGAACAGACTACCATGGGAGACCATGAGTTACCCATTACTGGAAGTCTTCAAGAAGAATCTGAATGAGCTCTTGCTGAGAATGTCCTATTTTTTGTCAGGTACAGATCCCTTCTCATTCTGATATTCTTTGATTCTGAGTCTGAACTTTATTCTCTAGGTAGTAGGGAGTTATTACTGATTTTTTTCCCCCTTAAGCAAGGAGGTAATATGATCAGAGTGATATTTTAGGAAGGTCATTCTAGTAATTGTGCCTGGAACATAGTAGGCAATTAACAAATGTTTGTAGGATGAATGAATGGTAGACAGGATGGACTAAAGCAATGGCTCCCAAACTTTTTGGTTTCAGGATCCCTTTATACTCTTAAGGATTATTGAGGATCCACCTCCCCAAAGAGCTTCTGATTATGTGGGTTATATCTATCAATAGTTACCATATTAGAAGCTGAAATATCTTAGTATTATTATAAAAATAGTTATAACCTTATGGATCCCCTGAAAGGGTTTTGGTGACTACCAGGGGTCCCAAGGTCACTAGAGGAAGTGAGACTGGTTAGGGGCTACTGCAGTTGTCTGGTGTAAGGGCCAGATCTAGCGAGGTAGCAGAAGGAATGGAACAGACATGATGAACTGAAAGAGATCATGAAGGAAATAGCAGAATTTGGTGTGAGATATGGGAGTGAGGGCAGTTCATGAGTCAAAGATGTCTTTGAGGTGGTCAGCTTAGATAATAGGCTGAGAAAGAGACTTTTTGGGGAAGATATCAAGCTTTAGTTTGGAAATGCCCAAGAAACACTTGAGGATGTGGGCCCAGAGCTTTGAGAAGTTGGAGTTGGAGGTACAAATTTGGGAGTCATCATCAGGGAATCATGGTACAAATCTTTGAAGAAGATAATGAGTCAAGGGAAGAGAAGAGGACCTTCCCCTGTGCAGCTGCCTACACTTAGCCAGTGGAAGAACAACAAGGAATTAGTGAAGGAGAGAGCAGTCAGAGAGGTGGAAGGAAAACCTTTTTCCTATATAGTGCCAGGTCACAGAAGCTGAGGGAAGAGTTTCAAGAAGGTGGCGGTCAGCACTGGCGATTGCTGCAGAGGTTAAGGAGGATAAGGAGTGAGAAAAGGCCGCTGGATTTGGTGATTAGGAGATCACTGGTGGCTTTGCAAAGAGCTGTTTGTGTACAGTGGTGGACGTAGGGAAGGTTGGGAAGAAACCACATGAAGGTGTTTGGGTAAATGGGAAACCGCTAGGTTTGGCTGAGAAAATGAGGGAAATGTGATGGTACTGCTGCTGTTCCTAACTGCTCACTGCCCTTCCCTTCCCTAGAATGGGGTTGTTAATGGTCTTCTTTCTACTTTAGCCGTCCCCACCTTGGCTCTCTCTGTGCCTGCTGTCAGGTTTGTAACCATTGCACCTTTTATTCAACTTTGCAGGTTGTTCTGAGCCTCTGGGTATGAAGTCTGAGATCATCCCTGACAGTAGGATCACAGCTTCGAGTACCTTCAAGACGTTTGGCCTGGATGCTTTCAGCTGGCATCCCTATTTTGCTCGATTGGACAAACAAGGCAAATTCAATGCCTGGACCGCTCAGAGCAAGGAGGACACTGAGTGGCTGCAGGTATGTCCCGACCTTCCCTTGACTTTCTGAGTCCCCTCGTTGGACCTATCTGGAAATAATTTAACACCTTCACTATTTTCCCCAAGGAATAGGCTCCTCACTGGCTCTGTTGACCATACTCCAGTCATTGCTCCTGACTTTCAGGGGGAGTGCATTTCAGAAAAAACAAAAAGAAACACAACACAACTCCTTTTGGTTTGCTCTTTGCTACCCCCTTTCTCCTGCCTTTCCTTGCTTTTCCTTTCCTTCCCTCCCTCGTCCCCAGGAAACTGAATCTCCCTTGTATTATAGCCCTGGAGGAAGAAGGACTCCAGTCCTTTACCTTCCAATATCTCCAGGATGTGTCCTCTTTCTCCTGAATGAGAGGTAGAGCCCCGCTTCCTGGTTGCTGCTGGTGTCTCCCCCATTAGATTGTAAGCTCCTTGAGGGCAGGGACTGTCTTTTGCCCCCTTTTGTATCCTTAGCACAGTGACTGCTACATAGTGGGTACTTAATAAATGTTTGTTGATTGATTAATCGATTATTTCTAGGGTTGATCAGGTCCTATTGTTTCTGTGGCTGAGTTGAGCTAGGATAGAAGAGGAACAGTAGGGCAGGTTGGAAGGTTTTGCTGTGCCTGGCGTTATCCCCCTTTAGCAAACCCTTATTAGGTTTCCTTACCCGAGGGAAGAGGGAGAGACGTATACATGAGGACAGCCTGTTCTGCTTGGGGTTGGACGTCAAATTTAGGTACAATGGGTGGTAGTTAAAGAAAACAATTTGACTCAATAGAAGAAAGAACAAAAACCTGTCTGTTAATTCTCTTGACTTCTCTCCCTGTTCGGTCTCCTCCATTGGTTACTCTGTTAGGTTCCCACAGGGAGCCTCCTGAAGCAATTCTAAGTTTCCTCAGCCCAGGAAGCTGCTGTACCTCACCACGTAGAGGGGACCCTTTACAATGATTGTCTCATACAGGGCTTCTTCCTATGAGAGCCATTTGATCTTAAGATCATAGGAGTTAGAACTAAAAACAACAACAACCCCAAACCCTTAAATCAGTTAATTCAACGTACCTGTTTAACAGAGGAATGAAGTAATTTGCCCAAGATCACATAGGTAGTAAGTGGCCGAGCAGGATTTGAACCCAGGATGCCAGATCCCAAATCCGTTGTTTTTCCACTTGTTCTAGCAGAAAGATATGTTTGATCTTTTTTTTCCTACAGATTGACTTGGGTATCCCGAAGCGGGTGACAGGCATCATCACTCAGGGGGCCCGGGACTTTGGGAATATCCAGTATGTATCAGCATACAAAGTGGCCTATAGTAATGATACCAAATCGTGGACTGTATACAAGGACGGCCGAACGAACAGTAGCAAGGTGTGTCTTCTGGGGTCTGTGGCTTAGGAGGAAGAGGGTCAGAAAAGCTCCACTCCCAGGCACTTTCTGTAGGTCTCTCCCAGTGACCTAGAAAAACTAGAGGAGATGGAGAGGAATGGATAGAGTCCCTAGATTTGAGTTACTTGGCATGTGGAGGTGGTGATTGTGGGGTATGTGACCCAGAATAGTGATTGTTCCCTGGAGTTTGACAACTTGTTCCTTTCTAAAGGGAGGAGGAGTATGTGAGTGTGTGTGTGTGTGTGTGTGTGTGTGTGTGTGTGTGTGTGTGTGTCGGGAGTCGGGTAGGGACTCTTGCGGCATGAACTCAGGCTGCTGACTCTGGGGAGAGGGAGAAGGGATGAGTTCCTAGGCTTGTCTGTGCTATTCATCAACTACTTTTTTCTGTCTACAGATCTTTTTAGGAAACTCAGACAACAATTCCCACCAGAAGAACATATTTGAGACCCCTTTCTACTCTCAGTTTGTCCGGATCCTGCCTGTTGCCTGGCATGGGCGTATCACCTTGAGGGTGGAGCTGCTGGGCTGTAAGGAGTAGAGCCCCTCCCCTTGTGGGAGAGACTGGACCAGGCCTGAAGTGGGTGTGAGGTTTGAGGCCAGGCTTGCCTTCTTCCTCCCCCTAACCCTGTCTCCAGCCTCTGTGCCTCACTTGCCTCTGCCTGCATGTCCCATGTCTCAGCCCCTAGGAACAGGATGAGCAGCAGAGGTTCACCGCCTGATTGTAGTTGAAACCTGGGGTGGGGTGGGTGGGAGGGGCTTCAGGGCCCCCTGTTTTTCTCTGTAGGGGACAGGCTTTGCCTAGGGTGACCCTCACCCTCACGCTCACACTGCTGTGGCCCCCACAGCTGTTGCACACTGGGGACCTGGGTCCATAACCCATACATTGGGAATTATTTCAGATTTATTTAGTTTCAATCATTTTCATAAATCTTAAGAGTTCTGCATAGAGAAGTATGATTGGTATGTAAGAAGTCTGTGTTATATGTGTGGGAATGGGTAATATGTATAAGTGGGGTTTGTGTGTTATGAATTGCAGTGGAGAGTGAGTGAGAGAGAAAGAGAGAGAGAGAGAGAGAGAGAGAGAGAGTGTGTGTGTGTGTGTGTGTGTGTGTGTGTGTGTGTGTTGTGTGTGCTGTATCTGCTTTCTTTCCCCCATCTACCTTTCCCCTTCCTCTCTAAGGCTTGTTTTTAGAGGCAGAAATGTAGGGAGAATTGATGGTAGAAAGGCCCACTCTTCTCTTCAATTTCCTACTACCCTCCCTGCCTTTTCTTCCTCCAGCTGTCTAGAAAAAAAAAATAAAAAGGATCTGCAGTGACTTTCTATACTGATGACCCCTAGCAGGGGTCCTCCTCCTACCTGTCAGTTGTACACTCTGAGGCAAGAGTAACAGGAGGGGGAGGGGATCTTCCAGCAGGCTGATACTTGCCTTTATCCCTTTATCTCCTACAGACTCTCCTGTTTCCTTTCAGTCCTCTCCTTTGATACCCAGAAGAAGGGGATATTAATTAAAAAAAAAATCTCAAGAAGGAGATGGGGATGGGAGTGGAGACATTGCTATAGGGCTCAGGAAAAGGGTCTGAGAAATATCACTTGGGGCCAAAGGATTAGTCTATTACCCTAAAAAAGCTGACCGAGAGGGGTCAGATGAATGCAGGGGCTCTGATGCCTTCTCCTTACCCTCGTGATTGTAACACAGGGTGGGTAATTGCTCAAATATATTTATACTTAACAACTCATTCATTTCCTGGTACTGTGTCTCATTGGAAGTTCATAATCAGAAGCGTTCCATTGGGTCTCCCTGGTCTGCTGTGATGTGTAGGAGGGAGGGAGGAATCAGCTCCCCCATGGTTCCAGTAACCAGTTGCTTGCCCATATCCTACTGGTTTCTGCCATTTTTGTTTTTGTTTCTATGTGCTTTGCTCTTATACTCCAGGGCTGAGAGTCTCTCTGGAGCTACCCTTACCTGCCCTCCCCCAACACTCACCTGCTTATCTTGTGCCAGGCACTGTGGGCATTAACACACAAAGGCAAAAGCCATCACTGGTTCTTGGTTTCATCCGCTTATATTCTACTGGATGGGGGAGGTGGGATAGAGCAATCAGGAAGGCCTTCCAGGAGGATGTAGCACATGAATTGCCTGGAAGAGAGCAAGGGATTCTAAGAGGCCATGCAGAGGATAGAATGCTAGATTTGGAAGACACTAGCTGTGTGACCCTGGGCAAGTCACTTAACTTGTGTCTGCCTCCGTTTCCTTGTCTATAAAAATGGAGAGAATAATAGCACCTACATCCTAGGGCTGTGATGAGGATAAAATGAGATGGTATTTGTTAAGTGCTTTGTAAACCTTAAAGTACTATAAATGCTACTATTCAAATTTTATTTTTAATTTATGGAATAAAACAAAGTATTTCCATAACATAGTACAATAAAAAAAGATGATTGTACGTGAAACAGCAAATCTACTATACATAACTTGCTATTCCTTCCAAATATACAACAAAATTATCATGTAAATTTCTTTTTTTCTTTCCTCCCTCCCTGTCCCCCCAGAGATGACTACCATTAGACACATACATATGTATGTGTGTATATATATATATATATATATATGTGTGTGTGTGTGTATATATGTATGTGTGTATATACATATATATGTATATGTAAGGCACAAGTGAGGAGGAAGTGCACTCTAGGTATGGGTAACAGCCTTTGCATTGAAGTGGGAGAGGATATGTTGATTTGGGGCAACAGGTGGGGAGGAAGGAGAATCATGTAACTAGTTCCAGATCTTGGCATGTTACGCAGTTTGTCTCCCACTTACTTGCTGGCTGGAGGGGAGCCCAGGACTTTGGCTTGCATGCTAAAGATTTTCTTGGCAAGCTTCCTACCCATCTCATAACCATCCTCTCACCTGTCCACAACTCCTCCCTTGGGCAGGCAGCAGGTAGATTCCTACTGGAAAGGAGGACACTTGGGCAGCAGTGCCTTTAGATTTTCTCTGATGAGGAGAGGGTTAAGGGGTAGGGCTCAGATCTCCTTAATTACCTCATACCACCTGTCTTCTTTGCTTGCCTTCATTCCAAGCCCGTGGACTGATGTTAGCTCTTAGAATACCTGGCCCACCAGATGTGTTTTTTTTTTTTTTACTTCTGAGAACTTCCATTTCTCTCAGGATCTGAAGCCTAGTCAATAAGGTTGGGGCAACGGCAGTTATTAAAAACCTAGAGAAATTGACTGGGTCAGTTTCTCTTGCCCCAGAATTGCAGAATGCCTGGGGTTAAATAGGAAGGGGGGCAGGGAGTAGTCCATAGCTCTGGTGAGTAAGAATGTCCTCTTCCTCCACTCCAATTTGCTTCTATCACCTTTGAGAAACACAGCGGTAAGAGTTCTGGAGGTGAAAAACCTGGGTTTAAATCAACACCTCTCACAGGTGCTATGTGTGTGACCTTGGGTAAATCACTTAACCAACGTGGACCAGAGATGAGTTTGCTCATCTGTAAAATGAAGGAGTTGAACTCGACATCCTCTGAGGTCCCTTCCAGTCCTAGATCGATGATTCGCTGTGGAAATAATGCTGGCTTTGGAGTTAGGACCTGGGCTTGAGTTATGGCCCTAACACTATATAATCTTGTAACCTCAGACTCCTTCCTGGAATCAGGAAGACAGTTCAGATCCAACCTTAGACACTTACTAGCTGTTTGACCCTGCGTGAGTTACTTAACTTCATGGTGCCTCAGTGTCCTTAAATGTCAAATAGGGATACTTAGATGACAAATCATCATATGGATTTCATTTATATTATTCTAGGTGATCTTGAGCTTTTCAGCACTTTCTGCTTTCCCATCATTGCAAAACACCTAGAGGAAACCATTAGTAGATACAGCTCCAGCTTGGCATCTTAAAGGTACTTTGCAGGATGAGAGGAGAGCCATACATGTATATATATGTATATGTAAGGCAAAAGTGAGGAGGAAGTGGGCAAGACAAACTGAGTAGATGGGTTGTCAGAGGATTAATAGGATTTTGTGCTGGAGGGGACTTTAGGGTTCTACCCTTTCATTTTACATGTGAGGAAACTAAGGCCCAAAGAAATGACTCTTCCATAGATATTAAGAAACAAGGTCAGGATATGAACCTGGAGCCTTAGACTTAGTGTGCAGCTGATTGGAATCAGAATGAAAATCCCAGGACTGCTGCTTAGTATCTGTGTGACTTTGGGTGGGTCACTTGAGGTGTTTGGCCTTCAGTGGCCTCATCTGTGAAATGGGAGGAGGGATGAACCAGATGGTTCTAGGGCTCCTGCATTTTGGCCCTAAATCTATGATGCTCTGCCTTCTTTTCATTGGCCACCTGAGTGAGGCTGATGGCTTTGGGAAGCTCTGCCTCACTTAACTCCAATTCACAAGAAAGTCAAGATGTCACCCTCGTGATGTCCTTGATCCTCTTTGAGAAGGAAGGAGAACAACAAATAAATCTGAGCACCTTCGGTCCATGGGTAAACGTGGCTCCAGTTGTGGTGGGTGAACCAGCGCTTACTAGGCACAGTACCTGGCACATAGGAAGTGCTTAATAAATGCTTGTTGGCTGACTGAATCATAGGGCTTATAAAATTCATGTAATCATGATATCCAAGAACATCCTTAATAGAAGAAGTGATCTGTAGAGATGACCTTCAGCCTGTCTTGAGGAAACTGGCCCTTTGAAGTTTATCAAGGGAGGGCAGTTTGGACTATTGGATTCTCTCTAAACAGAAACCATCAAGAAAAGCCCTGCAGCTGGAAGGATGGATTTGTATCATTTCATTTCAAGAAGAGGAAGCTTGAGGTTTTTGTTGACCACTCTTGGAGGGGACCGTTCAAGCCAACAAGCGGTTTTTCAAATCAATTCACTGAGTGTTTAATTATTTTCAGCAATTATCTTCAGATAATAGGTCATTTAATATAGTGCTTTAAAGAGTCTTATGAAGTGCTTTCCTCACGACTCTGTGGGACAGATGGTACAAATAATATTATCCTCATTTTACAGATATGGACACTGAGACTTGGTGACATTAAGTGCCTTGTCCGTGGTCCCAAATGGCGGAGGGGTATTTGAACCTCTGGAGGTTTTTCTAACTCCCAGGGCAGCTGTCTTTCCATAAACCACCTAGCCTCGTAGACCTCCCAGATCTGAATTCCTCTCTCACCTTGGTTATCACTCCCTCTTGGCTTCTGTCTACACAGCCTTCATAAGCCTCTAGATACAGAGTCAGAGCACCAGTGACCCGGAGAGTCACAATCTCTATGAACCCAGTTTTCTTATTTGTAAAATGAACCAGTTGGACCAGATAATCACTTCCAGCTTGAAATGCTATTCTCTTCATCATGGTATTCCATTTTCTCTGGCCTCGGATAACAGCCTTGCTACTGGTGCTTCCCCTTCCTTGGGGCTCCTATAATTCCCTCTCTCTCTCTCTCTCTCTCTCTCTCTCTCTCTCTCTCTCTCTCTCTCTCTCTCTCTCTCTCTCTCCCTCTCTCCCTCTCTCTCTCTCTCCCCCTCCCTCTCCCTCTCTCTTTCTCTCCCCTCTGTCTCTTCCTCTCCTCTTCCTCTCCTTTTGTCTCTCTGTGTCTGTCTGTCCTTCCTCTTTCCCCTCCCTCTCTCCCTCTCCTCCCTCCCACCCTCTCTCCTCTTTCTTCTCCCTCTCCTTCACTTTCCTCTCTCCTCCCCCCTCCCTCTCCTCCTCTCTTTCCCTTTCTCTTCCCCTCCCCTTCCTCTTTCTCCTCTCATCTAACCATCTATTTTCCCACCTACTGAGTAAGTGGGAGTGGTGGGGGTGAGGGTGGTAGGGGCAGGAATGTAGGATCTAGACAAAGCCTCCCTCCCCCAGCCATCGGCTATGGAGGAGGCTCTCTGATGTGATAGGGAGGGCCTCCAGACGGCAGACAGGCCTCCCACAACGCCTCCTTCCCTATTCAAAACTTCTGCCTGCCTATGCCCTCTGTGCATTCACTGAACACAGGCTTGCTTGGCCCCAGGACTTCTTCACAAAACTCACACAATGCTCCATTCAATCTGTGGAATTAAAACAGAGATGAAACAAGGTGAGCAGGGTGAGATCGTGAGGCCAGTGATTAGAACTAGTGTGAAACCACTACTATCCAGCCAGCCCACTGGGCACCAGCTGAAGGCCTGCTGAGGCAGGACCTGAGTGCAATGAGGCCCTGTTTCCTCCAAAGCGGACAGAGCCCTGGCTCTGGGGTCAGAGGAGCTGGGTTCAAATCATCTGGCTTCTGACACTCTCTCCTTTTGTTCTCTTGGGAGTCCCTTCACTTTGGTCCTCAGTTTCCTTTCATCTGCAAAAGGAGGGGGCTATGCTAGTTGGCCTCTGAAGTCCCTTCTAGCCCTAGCTCATAGCAGCTATGATCTTAGGAGCTCCTTAAAGAGAAACCCAAGCTTTAGGCCTCATCTTTTCTTTTTCACACTTCCTCCAGGGTGGCCAGCATGCCTGGACTGTAGAGTTGTGTTCTTGGATCAGCACCAGGCCAATAGCAGTCCTGTGGGAGAATACTGGTGATGCAGGCAGTTGGTGGAGCACAGTGGATAGAAGTTAGGGTCTGGAGTCAGGAAGACCTGAGTTCAAATCCAGCCTCAGATACTTATTAGCTATGTGACCCTGGGCAAGTCATTTAGCCTCTGTCTGCCTCAGGTTCTTTAAGTGCAAAATGGGAATAATAATTACCAATACAGTGTAGGGTTGTTGTGAGTCTTGAATGAGATGATATTTGTAAAAAAAAAAAAGCTTAGCACAGGGCCTGGCACGTAGTAGATACTGCATAAATGCATATTCCTTTCACTTTCTTGTCTGCCTCTGGAGGAGCAGGGATAGCTGTTCCCTTTTAAACTGACTCCCACAGCAGGATGAGTGAGTAAAGGGGTGCAAAGAAAAGAGTCCTGGATTTGTAGTCAGATTACCTAATCCTGAATCTGCTCTCGGACAAATCACTTGACCTTCTCAGGGCCTCAGCATCCTCTTGTACCAAATGATGAGACTGAACTAGAAAACCTCTAAGGTCTGTTCTAGATTGAAATCTGGATTTATTTCCACACCTGGTGACACCTAGTCCTGACTTAACTTTGTGGGAAATAGCAGTTCTGGGGCCCTGGAAGGGGTCCTCTAAAGACTACAGAATTTCTGTGACTCATTCTACAAACTTCAAGTCATATCTATCTTTTTAGTTTCATTTCTAAACTCCAGGTGGCGCCTTAGGCTGTGGGTATGTAGCCTGAGGCCGCCATTTTGTTTTGGATTGTGACAGCTAACACCTAGCTTGCAGGGTGGTTATGAGGACTCAGTGAGATAATATTGATAAAGCTCTTAACATTGTGCTCTGCACATAGGAGGCTCTGAATATCTTTCCTTCCTCCCCCCCCCTCCCTCCTCTCTTATTTCCCTCCTTGCTTCCTTCCTTCCTCACTCCTTCCCTCTCATTTCCCTCTTTCCTTCCTTCCTTCCTCTTCTCAGAACATCTCATAATTCGTATTCTGAAGTAGGAAAAACTGAATGACAAGACAAAACTGTTTTAAAGTGGTCTATGAATATCATCTAATGAATCAGTCTTGTTCTTGCCTCAAGGGGTGTTGGGTAATTTATAGGCCAAAGAACTGAGATTTGGGAGGGAACTTAGAGAACATCTAGTCTAACTAGTCCAACTCTCTCATCTTATAAATGAAGACTGAGGCCCAGACAGGTGAAGTGATTTGTCCAAGGTCACGTCTGTCCAAGTCCAGGTCCTGTTTCCAAATACGCTGCATCCTGCCACCTGGTGGCAGATCTGGGTATTAGAGACTCTATAGAATACTACTGTACAATGTAAGACATGAGAGCTACAAGATGCTACAAGATACTCCCAAGTGCCCCAAACCATTTAACCAAATAAATAAAAAATACCAATAAAGCACAGGTAACTCTACATTTCAAGTCTAAGTCAACATGCAGCCACAAGGAACCTTACGAACACATTCGTGGCCCTATAGCGGCCCCCATTTCTGTTTGAGCTTGATTCTACTGGTGGAGAGATCTTTCTTCTCATGCTCTTCCATTTCCTAAAAATCTTCAGGCATGGAGTTCAAAGGTCACTAAGGTCCCCAACAAGTCATCTGGTCCAACTGCCCCATTTTACAGATTTGAATAGACCGGTTTATATAACTCAATAACTCCATTCCATTGTGCTCTGCCCGCAGTGCTTGGTAAACTCATGGCTGTCCCTATGAATTAGCTGACTTTTCAGAGGCAGGTGACTAGCCCAATAACTCAAATGATACAGGTGTTCATTTTTTTGTTTCTTTTTAAAATTAGTTTTTGTTGGTAGTCTGTTTTTATATCAGACTACTGTGTTTTCACTACTATGTTTTCACTCCATGTCTCAACGTCTACCTTATTTTGTGGTTGTTCAGCTGTGTCTGACTCTTTGCGACCCTATTTGGGGTTTTCTTGGCAAAACTGGAGTGATTTGCCATTTTCTTCTCCAGCTCATTTTACAGATGAGGAACTGAGGCAAACAAGGTTAAATGACTTGCCGAGGGTCACACAGCTAGTAAGTGTCTGAGGCCAGATGAGTCTTCCTGACTTCAGGCCCTAGCACTCTATCTTCTGCACTACCTAGCTGCCCAGCCACCCCCTTATAACAAAGAATAAAAAGGGAAGACAAATAGCAGACTAGCAACAAATCAAGATGTTAAATAAGTCTGATAGTATATGCAGTGGTCCATATTCTAAAGCTCTCCCTTCCCCCATACCTGCTTATATTTCTTGTTTTGAATCAAGCTCAGTCATTACAGTTTTGCAGCCTTCATCAAACATTTTTTTGTTGTTCTTTCATTTTACGCTGTTTAAGTCATTTTGCATGTTGGTTTCCTGGTGCTGCTTACATTGATTTGCCTCAGTCCATATACATCTTCCTCATGCTTCTCTGTATTCAGCATATCCATCAGTTCTTATAGCCCAGTAATGCTCCATTTTGGTTAGGTATTACCACTTGTTTAGCCATTCTTCAAATGATGGATAATAGACTTTAACTTAGGAATTGCTTTATGTGCATATTTCTAGCACTCTGCACAGTCCTTCCTCTAACTTATCACTGTTTTTAGCTCCTGCTGTGCCAGAGCAGCATAGGTCTTGTGACCATATGTTCTGAATTTTTGGAGATGGAAATGATTTTGAACGTATTATCTTATATGACACCATGTTGTTTAGTTGTTTCAGTCATGTCTGACTCTTCATTTCCCCATTTGGGGTTTTCTTAGCAAAGATACTGCCACCTAGCTATCCATGTGGCACCATTAATACCTGCGTGGGAAGTCCTTCCACCAATGTGAATTGCATCCTATTTATAGTGTATAGTTTTAGAAAGTTGCTTGATGGTCAGAGAGGCTGAGAGACAGTTTGGTAAGGTGGAAAGAGCACTGGATTTGTAGTCAGGTAACCTGGGTGCAAGTTATGGTTTGCTATTTCCTCCCTGTGACTTTGGACCAATCATTTCATCTCTCTAGGTTTCGATTTCCCTTTTAGCTTTGATTCTGTGTGAGAAAAGTTGAATTACTTGCCCATGGCCATATATCTAGTAAGTGGAAAAGGTGGGATTTAAACCTAGGTCTTCCTGACTCCAAGACCAATATTATGCTCTGCTACAAGTTGCCTCTCATATCTTCAATTTAAAATATTTTGTCCCATTGTCTCCAAAAATTTGGGAAATGCCTCAGAAATTCTGATATGTTAGCAAATGGTAATGGAATGAATCGAGTCATAGGAACCCAGGATTTAGAACTGGAAGTTAGTGTCATAGTATCATAGAATCCAATAAACTCATTTTTTAGATGATGAAACTGAAACACAGAGAAAAGTGTCTTGCTCAAACCAGTAAGTACTCTAGTAAAAGACTGAATGTAATTAATGATTGAAAACCACAAAAATTAGAGATCACGGGTTGAAGAAATGTTGTCCTTTTTAAAAACAGGTGCATAGTAGTAGCTCACATTATGTGTTTACAATGTGTACATGCATAATTTTATGGTGCAGGAGGCAAGACGTGGGTGGTGGTGGTAACAGCTGTATGTTTCTGATTGTAAACCCCAAGACAGTATGCTGTGGATTGATGCAAAGACCATTAAAATCGTCCTGATTTGAAAGACACAGATTTAAAAATATAAACTGTCTGGCTTGGAGAGTAGAGTCTAGATGAGTCAATCATCTACCATTCATTAAGTGCCTACTGTGTGCCAAGCACAGTGCTAAGTGCTGGCCATATAAGAAAAAGGCAAAAGACTGTCTTTACTCTCAAGGAGCTCACATTAACATGCAAACAGCAATGCACAAAAAGTTACATGCAGGATAAATTGGAGCTAATCAGAAGAAGAAAGGTGCCAGAATTAAGGGGAATAGAGAAAGGCCTGTAGAAGGTATAATTTTAGCTGGGACTTAAAGGAGACCAGGAGATAGAGATGAGGAGGAAGAGTGGGGGCATGGGGGCACAGGATGAACAATACTGGGAGTTAGAGATGAAGTGTCTTGTGTGAGGACTTGCAAAGGAGGCCAGTGTCACTGGACTGAAGAGCATGCCCAGGAGGATAAGGTATAAGAAGACTGGAAAGGTAGGAGGGCGCTAGGTTTTGGAAAAGCTTTATAAGATAGATGGCGTGGGGTGGGTGCATCTAGGTGGCACAGTAGATAGAGTAGTGGGCCTGGAGTCAGGAAGACTCCTCTTCCTGAGTTCAAATCTGACCTTAGACACTTAGTAGCTGTTTGGCCCTGGCCAAGCCACTTCATCTGTTTGCCTCAGTTTCCTCATCTGTGAAATGAGAAGGAAATGGCAAATCACTCTAGTATCTTCGCCAAGAAAACCCCAGATGGGGTCACAAAGAGTCACACATGACTGAATATAAGCCAAACAAAAGGTTTTATATTGGACCCTGATAAGTATACTTATGGCATTGGCCTTGAAGTCATAAACCTACCAAATATTCTAGGCTTTGAATTGTACCAGCTGTGTAGCTGTAGACAAAATACTTAGGTTCTCTGAACTTCAGTTTCCTCATTTGTAAAATGGGTACAATAATGCCAATCTTGCTTACCTTAGCAGTGAAGATTAAATGGAAACGCATTGTAATCTGTGAAGTGTTTTACAGTTGTAAGGCATTATTATGATGTCAGGCAAGGGCTGCCCTGCCTCAGGGTATTAACTGACTTTTTTCAGGTTCCATCTCAGAACTCATCTTTCTGGAGGACTTTAAGGATGCTTGCCCCTCAAGATGGATGCAGAGGAGCTCTCTAGTGCTGGCACCAGGACCCAGCCTTGTGTCAGGCCTGCCATCCGGATGGGTGGGCCTCCACTCACCTCGCAGGATGGCTCTATTTGGACAGCGTTGTTTTCCTTCCGTCTAGGCAGAACACAGGTCCTGGCCTGCCATGGCTCATTTCCTTAGCACAGGACAACAAACCTAAGTAGGAGCTGCTGCTGTTGGCCCCAGGACGGGCCAGGGGGAAGGGTCACAGGGTCACAGAGCCCAAACAACCCCTAGCTTCTTCCCTTGTACCCCTTTTACATTTTTACAGCTTGGGTTGGTAGAGAAGCTAGAGCCTTGTTGGGCTCATAGGGTGGAAGGTGGGGGAGACAAATCTAAAGTGAGGTGCTCTCATTTTCGTTTAAGAAGCTTTGCTTAAATGGATCATCCTTCATTCAGTTTACTCCAGGGGAAGAATGGGAAAAAAAGGAGCACTGATCCTGGAATAAGAAGGCCTCTGTATCAGGGGCGTGCTAGGAAATGTTTAACAACTGCTTCTCTAGCGGAAAAAAAATGTACCACAACACACTTTTAATTTGACCTGTATTATTATTATTGTTGTTGTTTTGCAAGACAGTCAGGGTTAAATGACTTGCTCAGGGTCACATAGCTAGTAATCGTCAAATGTCTGAGGCTAGATTTGAACTCAAGTCCTCCTGACTACAGGGTCGGTGCCTTGTCCACTATCTACCCAGCTGCCCCAACCTGCATTATTAACATTTTTTTCACGACTTTCTTAAGTCTAGACAACCAATAATGCAACAAATCAAGCCTCGATTTGTAGCTACTCACATTGAAAATTTAACAATCAGCTCTCTGGAGCTGGTTCGAGGTGTCTCCAGCACACCCCTGCCTGTGTTCAAATCCCACTTCTGACCTCACCTGTGTGATGTTGGGCAAGTCAATTCACCTCTCTAAGCCTTGGTTCACTCATCTATAAAAAGAGAAAGCTGTACTCAGTGACCTCTGTGGCTATGATCCTTGTTATTCCCAGAGAGGAATGAAAATGAGTAAATTGTCTTGAGTCCCCTCCCCACCTCCCTGCTCCCATGCTCAGCTCCTGAGATTGAGGAAAGATTCAGGGCCAGGGCCCTACTGGACCGCCACTGGGTATGCCACTGACCACCTGGTCTCTTCTTTCTCAGTGACTCTCACCCCGTCTTTTAGAGTAGGAGATTGCTACCACCAGGCACTGGTGAAACTCTCCCACACCTTTTTCCTGTAATTTAAACTGAGCCTTCTGCTCTAGCAAAGCCTGCTTCCTCTATTCCCTTTCTGAGTATACTAACTCTGGGTGCAGAAAATGCCCTCATTCTCAAAGGCCCTTAGGAAAGTGCTCAGGACTGCAGTGGCTACCCTATCCTCCAGCCTAGCCAAAGCCTGGGAAAGGGGCGTGTGTTCC
This sequence comes from Phascolarctos cinereus, assembly GCF_003287225.1. Lineage (NCBI taxonomy): Eukaryota > Metazoa > Chordata > Mammalia > Diprotodontia > Phascolarctidae > Phascolarctos > Phascolarctos cinereus. The sequence continues at coordinate 119,951,106 of NW_027555736.1, forward strand.
TTTAAGAGGCTGGCCCAGGAGTGGTGGGGTTTGTCCTGTGCTGTTTCCTTTTTGGCCATTCAAGAGCCCCAAACCTATCCCGGAGCCCTCTAGCCTCATTCACTGAGCAGGGGGCAGTCTCACAGGAGCTGGACTGGTAAGTGGGAGTCTCTGAAGTCCTGGCCCAGGGAATCTAGGGAGGCACCTTTACAAACCTGTATTTTTTTTTTTTACAATCTCTTTTTCCCTAGTGAGACTCCCTTACTCCTACCCCTGGTTCAGGAGAGGCTGGGCTGGGATCTGAGACAAGATGCAGGACTAGAATGGGGTCTGCTATTTGGACACCAGGACATTCAGAGGCAGAGGGAGAGACCCCTGAGTTTTGGGTCAGGGAGCTGGGCTCTGGGAGGGGGCCTCTTTGGGTTGGAGGCATGGTGTGAGACCTGGTGCCAAGAATGAAAGATTGAGACAGGGGAATCTTGGGGGACAGGCTAATTAAGGTTTAGGGCAGAGGTCCAGCTGACTACCCAGGGCAGAGTAAAAGGATTTGCAGTCTGCTGTAATATTCTTCAGGGGGAGAAACTGTTTTCTGTATGCCAGTTCCACAGAAGTTTTCCTGATGGAGTGAGGTGAAGAGGTAAGTTGGTAGGATTGGGGCCAGGTACCTAATGAGTGCTAACCTTCAGTTGCTTGGGGGAACCTGAGGACAGATGGGGGGTTGGTAGTGCTGGAAATGACCCTGTTGGCTGGCCTGGGCTAGGCTGGGACCTCCATTCTAGCTCCTCTAACAGTCCAGGAGACCCACGTTTTTCAGCCTGCCTCATTTGAAGAAATAAGAGAGGGACAAGCAAACATGAGTGAAAGTGTGACCCAGAGCCAGAGCAAAGCGGAGAACAGAGCTTCATGCTTCCCTGACTTCTCTAGCCCCTCTCCTGGAGTGCCCTCCAGCAGTGGGAGGGGCAGGCAGACTCATCTGTGGGGCATTAGAGGAGATGAGGGCCAAGAAATCTTGTCTCTGTCAGAAAGTGGGACTGGCGGGAGGTCCCTGGAGTGTTTCTGGGGGCAAACAGGTCTATTAGATAAGCAGAGGTTCATCTAATGGACTCTGTAGCCTGGAGGATCCTTTTCTTGGGGATCAGGACATCCAGCCCTTGTAGGAAGAGGCTTTCCTGATGTATGGGAGAGGCTCTGGTTCCCTTGTGGGCTCAGGGTGAGTGCACAGGGAATGTCAGGAGGGATTGTGATTCCCCTCTCAGCTCACCTCCCGCTTCCACATTCCCTTGACTGATAGTGGCAATTTCAAAGGAACTCATAAACCTTGTCCAAACAGGGGGCACAGATGTCAAATTCCTATCCCAGAGCCCTGGGGGCTAGAGGTTATTGAGAAGCCTGGTAGGTGCATGGCACCCTCTGCTGGTAACATAGGGATGTGCAATCACCTGGATACAGAAAGACACTTGGTTTGGAGCCATAGATCATAGGAATATAATGATTCAGAGACAGAAGGGTCGTCTCATCTTCCTCATTTTGCAGAAAGATCACTTGCCCATGATAGCAAAGGTAGAAAGTATTAGAACTTAGAATTAAACCTAGATTTCCAAATCCAGCTTTTCTACTAATCCTTATAAAGCACTTGGTAAATCTTCAAGTGCTATGTAAATTCTATCTATCTATCTGTCTGTCTGTCTGTTTGTCCATCTGTCTGTCCTTCCTTCCGTCTGTCTGCCTTTCCGTCCGTCTGTCTGCCTTTCCGTCCGTCTGTCTGTCTGTCCGTCTGTCTTTCCACCAGTCTGTCTTTCTGTCCGTCTGTCTGTCTGTCTGTCTATCCGTCCATCTCTATCCATCCGTTTATCTACCTATTTATCTATCTGTCCATCTGACTGTATGTCTGTCTATCTAGTTTCTACTCCTCCTCTTCCTACTCCTCCTTCAGAGTCCGAAGTTGATACAGGAAAAGCCAGAAACCAAGGGAAATTTTTAAATTTGAAAAACTAAGAGGTATGTGATAGGAGGGAATGTGAAAGACTGCATTTAACCTTGTAAATAGAATTTTGCCTTCATTTCTTCCCCCTTAATTGAGGGGGAGAGTCTTATGGCCCAGCCCCAGCAGTTGAGGTCTGGATAGAGATTTTCTTGCTCCCAGTATGCTCTGTTGCATCAAAGTGTAAGGAAAGGAGCACAAGGAGTCAGTAGACATAGGTTCTCCTCCTAACTTTGCTACTAACCAGCTGTGACTTTGGACAAGAGTCAGCTAGATGGCTCAGTGGGTTGGGCTTTAGTCAGGAAGACCTGAGTTGGAATCCTGCCTTAGACACTTACTAGCTGCATGCCCTTGGACAAGTCCCTTAACCTCTCAACCTCATTTTTCTCATCTGTGAAATGGGAATATCAATAGCTCCTTCCTCAGAGTTTGTAGTGAGGATCAAATGAGATGACATTTATAAAGCACTTTGCTAGCCTTGAAATACTCTATAAATCGTAGCTATAAAGTGAGGGGTTTGTTAATCTCTAAGGTACTTTCCAGCTCTAGGAAGTGGTTTTTATCCTCAGTCTAAAGGATGCCAGGAAGATCAGAACAGTTTTGAGGAATCAACCTGGTGCTCTGGTTTCCTTCTCTGAATGATTCATAACTGGACTGAATCCTGGGCATTCCCTATTTGTATCCCTAAGCCAGAGGAAAATCAAATTGGCCTCCAGTGGTAGGGAAGAGCAGGGTGTTGTGTGACTGTTCCTTGGGCTCTTTTGTTCAGTTGGATGCAGGACATGAGCTGAGCAAAAGGATATGGGGAGTGTGGAATGAAGTCTGTGAGAGCAAGGTTAAGAAGGGAGTGTTCTCCAATGACCTTGTGTGGGCAGAGAGATATTTCCATCTCTCAGCTTCGGAATCTCAAGAGTGTAAAATCTGGAAGAAACTTTACAGATCATCTAGTCCAACACTTTAATTTTACATATGAGGCAACTGAGGTTCAGAGAGGTGTAATTACTTACCTTAAAGGCAAAACAGGAATGAAAGCCCAGGTCTTTTACTGACCAATTTAGGGTTATTTCTACCATGCTAGTCTGCCTCTCCAATTTATACTCTGGCTAAATTAAGGGCCTACATACACTAATTTGGATTTAGAATATTAAAACCCATTCTTGTCTCCAGCCTAAAACTAAAGAAATGAAAGAGGGGAAAAGTTGTGGGGAGCCAAGGCAGGAGAGACATCAGAGCATAATGGAAAAGAATGCTGAACCTGGATAGGAAGGCAAACTGCCTGACAGAAGAGACTGCATCATCATTAAGCAAATGGTACCAGATCGCTTGTCACATTAGATGATTGGAAGTAAGAAGGCTTGCGTTTGAGTTTAATTGTTACCAGTTAGGGGGTTTGGAAACTTTTAATTAGTCATGATCTTCTGAGTTACAGTTGGGTCATCTGTCAGATGGGGAAGAGAAAAATAACCCAGGTATGTTGTGAGGAAAATGCTTTGTAAATGTGGTGGGGGCCTGGCTGATGAGGGTCCAGTCCAAGGACCATGCTCACGGGACCCATGCGGATGATTGATGAGTTTGCTTCTGGAAATGTGTGATGATGCTGAATGGAAGTCCCAGCTCGCCACTGTTTCCTGGCTGCTTAGGAATGACAAAGAGGGGCCTTTTGGTTGTCTGGTGGCTGAGTTGGAACCGAAAGTGTCTGCCAAAGTTTCCAGGAGTCCAGAGTTGGAGGAGTCACCAGAGATCCAGGGACCAAGCTTGGGAAGGTGGCATTCCTGAGGAGTGACATGCTTGACCTAGCCCAGCTGCGTACTGATGTTGCAGCTGAGATGAACTCAGGGAACTCACCCATTAGCCTTGCCAGTGGTAGGAACTCAGTGGTAGGAAGAATGTCTGTAGCTGCCACTTTCAGTTGGAGCCCACTCTCCCCAAGGACTGAGGTGGTTCTTCCAATCTTTCTAGCTCTAACAAAGCTCTCCGCCAAAGGAAAGACTTCATCCCAGACACAGGCTTGCCAAGGAGGCCACATGCTCCAGAGTTAGAGCATTATCCTTACTCCTTGTGTGGAGCAGGAAGGAAAAGCATGAGTTTCTCCACTGGAACCTTTGGCATACACTCTCAGTGATAGCTCGTCAGCCAGCCATGAAGAAAGCAGCCAGAGAACAGTGTGTGTCGAAAGTGAAGAATCAGACTCTTCCATCGTTGCATCGCTCCAGAAGCAGGCTTGTCAAACATCCACGTGGGACCACTAGGCTTCCTCCCAAAGCTGGACCTTCATTGGCCAATATAGAAACCTTATTAAAGCCCTGTATAAATGTAAACTGCTGTTGCTTCAGAACCGGTCAGTCCTTCTTTCCTTTACGTTCCCTGCAGCTGTTGTTTGCTGGTTCTATGCCACTGCATATGAACCCCAAAGCACCCAGAAGAAAAAGTGGCACATAGTCTGTATTTAATGCTTGTTGATTAATTGATTATGTCTTGTGGATGCCACTGGGAACATGAACAGGGCCCAAAGCTCTACTTCATGTTCCTTGCAATCTTGACTCCATGAGAGCAGAGACTATTTTTTTTTTGCCTCTTTTTGTATCCCCAGTACTTAGCATAGTACTTGGCACGTAGTAAACATTTAATAAATGTTTATTGATTGATGAACTATGGAGAATCCAATATATCCATCAGGTGGGAAAGAGATACGGATTCATTCCCTGAGTCTGCTGAAGAGGATCCTTATGGCTCCTTATGGGGGTAGAGAAGAATTTTGGGGTAAATGGAGTCAGAGATCCAGGTCCTGGAGCAGAACCAAAGTATGTTCCCTCTAGCTGTGGGCCGACTGCCTGACAGACAGGGCATAGTTCACTGGGGCAGCCAGCTGGACCACACTCAGCCTGAAGGGGTGGGAGGGCTGGCTGCCAATCTTTCTCAGCAGGGAGACCAGACTCAGGGTTAAGCAAGACATGAAAGGCTTAACTTACCACCCAGGGCTAAGAAATGGTAGGAGAGGAGACTGAGCTGAGGCTACATGGATTCTGATTTCTTTGTGGCTTTTGAGTCGTCAGCAAAGGAATTTTTCATGGACTAAGAAGGAAGCTCAGAGAGGGTGCCTCTGGGCTGCGCCTATCTTGCTTGGTCCAAGCTGTCTAGATGTCAGAAGGATGTGTCCTGTCCTCCTTTCCCAGTGGAGTCGTTCTCTCGGTCTAACCCATGTGCTCTTTTCTTTTCAGCTGGCTCATTTGGAGCCCTCAACCCTTAGCCAAGAGCAGTTGAGTTTCTCTGGATGAGAAATGCTGCTGGTGGTGTTGATTGTGTTTCTACTGCCCTCTGGTTGTCCCGGACTCCCTTTCTACAATGGTTTCTACTATGGAAATGTCATGAATGACAGAAGCTACAGAAATGGCAACGGAGAAGGTGGGTATGCTTTCTTATTTGTGCAAGGCAGGGGACTTCAAGTTTTCCTGTTTAACCAATCAATCAATCAGCAAACTCTTAGTAAGTGCTTACCTATAGTCTGGGCTGGCAGTTAGGTGGTGCAGTGGATAGAGCCCTGGGCCTGAAGTCAGGAAGACTCATCTTCCTAAGTTCAAATCTAGCCTCAGACACTTAACTAGCAGTGTGACCCTGTGCAAGTCACTTAACCCTGTTTGCCTCAGTTTTCTCTTCTGTAAAATAAGCTGGAAAAGGAAATGGAAAACCACTCCAGTATCTTTGCCGAGAAAACCCCAAATGGAGTCATGAAGAGTTGGAAATGATTGGAAAATGACTTAACACAAATATTCTAGTCACTGCACTGGGGATACAAAGAATGCAAAAACAATCCTTGCTCTCCATGAACGTACTTATAAGAAAAAAAGTTTTAATTTAGATCTTAACAGACATCAAATACAATTCAGAGTTCTTAAAAATTCAAAGTTGTTTGTCTTTACAATGCTGTATGATGACAGCGTATTGCTCTCCCGGTTTTGCATCAGTTTATTAAAAATAAAAGGCTTCCCAGATTTCTCTGAAATCTTCCCTCTTTCCATTCCTTAACAGTGCAAAACTATTGTGTTACATTGGTAATTCTCAAAGGGTGTACTGCTAGTTCCATTGGGTGGGCCATGAAATTTTGGATGTTATATTAATGCAGAAAAAAGAAAAAATTGAAATAATGTTGTTTAAATGCGTTTTACTTATCCAACTACCACATGTAGTATAGCAACCACATAAAATAAACAAAACCTGCCTATTATTTGTATGTGCTAACCTCAAAATGCATCAACCTTGAACTCACAGAGAACTCAACAAAAACAGCTGCTCTTATTTAAGGGAAACTGTGAATACTGGCGTTTTTTGTCTCTCCTGTAGTGTTGCCAAATTAAATATTCAGCTCTTTGAACAAAAAGTTTGAGAACTAGTGTATCACATCCATGTACCACAATTTGTTTCTTCATTCTCCAATCAATGGGGATCTACTTTGTTTCCAGTTCTTTGCTACCATAAATATGTTGCTATGAATATTTTACTGTTGGGCTTTTATTTTTTTAAATAAAAATTCGTCGTAATCACAGTTCATGGACAACTCTTTAGCCTTTCGGTTGGGCTGAAAATGTAGATTGTCCTTAGCTCCTTACTTCCACTCTCTTCCAGTTAAGAAGGGAATCTAGTTACAGACGAGTCTGTGGAGCTGGTGATTGGCTAATACTTTTGGGGGTATCTTTGCTGTTAGGAGAACATTTCTTCAATGTGTCCTGTAGCTGGGCAGGGACTGGCCTGGGAGCTGGCTTCTTCTTCTAGCTGACCTCTTCTGACCAAAATTAAAAAAAAAGTCATTCCTGTTTTTATTTATTTGGTATTTAGTTGGAAGGTTGGGTTGAACATCTGTTTTCTTTTTCTTTTGTTATTGATTTTATTTTTAGATTTTTATTGATAACTTTTTGTTTTGTTGTTCTTCTCCTGTCACCTCTGAGAGAGCCATCCCTTGTAACAAAAATAAGAGGGGGGAAAAGCAGTTTAGCAAAACTGATGAATCCATCTGGTCTGATAGTATATACAAAGTTCTGCACCAATACTCTCACACCTAGGCAAAGATGAAAAGTGAAAAGAGGTACATTTTATTCTCTCTTCTTCTGGGTCAAGTTTGCAGGTTGTCTTTTTATTAGGACCTTTTGAAATGCTTCCTTAAGGGCAGCTAGGTGGTGCAGTGGATAGAGCTCTGGCCTTGGAATCAGGAGGACCTGAGTTCAAATCCAGTCTCAGACACACAATACAAGACATTTACTAGCTGTGTGACCCTGGGCAAATCACTTAACCACAATTGCCAAGCAAAATAAATAAATAAATGAAATGCTTCCTTAGACCTTTAGTTGCTCTAATTTAAGTTTTGAGTTGTGGTTGTGAACTGTAGCTGTGTGATAAATACCAAGGGACATCTTGCTTCTTGATACTGGCCTTAGATAATTCCTCACCTTGCATTCCCATCTCTCCCAAAAGGTTTCTTCAATGGGGTGAAGTTGGTGGTGGAGACACCTGAGGATCCTCTATTCACTCACCGAGGTGCCAATGTGACACTGCCCTGCCGCTACCTCTATGAACCGGCTCTGACCTCTTCACGTCCTGTCCGGATCAAGTGGTGGAAACTGGGGGAGAATGGAGCCCCTGAGCGGGATGTGCTGGTGGCCATTGGGCTGAGGCACCGAAGCTTTGGGGAGTTCCGGGGTCGTGTTCATCTGTTACAAGAAAAGGAGCAGGATGTCTCTCTGGTGATCCGTGACTTGCGCCTACAGGACTATGGGCGCTATCGATGTGAGGTCATTGATGGGCTGGAAGATGAGAGTGGTGTGGTGGAACTGGAACTGAGGGGTGAGCAACTAGGGGAGGGGGAGAGAGAGAGAGAGAGAGGGAGAAAGAGGGAGAGAGAGAGAGAGAAGAGAGAGAGAGAGAGAGAGAGAGAGAGAGAGAGAGAGAGAGAGAGGGAGAGAGGGAGAAACAGAGACAGACTGAGAGACAGATAGAGAGACAGACAGAGACAGAGAGACAGAGGGAGAGCAGGGGGGTGCATTATTGGGGTCGGGGAGCCCAGGGGAAAGGGATGGGTGTGGTTGACCCTCTCTGCTCCTAGGGTAAGACTGTTTTCAGAGTATCATGGGATTTTGATCTTGAAGGGACTTTAGAGATCAGCTAATTCACCTCCTTCGTTTTATAGGTGAAGAAACTGAGGCCCACCCAGAGAAATAAAATGATCTTCCCTGACTTACATAGGTAGTGAGTCACTGAGCCAGGTTTCAAACCCAGGTCTCCTGACTCGTAATCTCATGTTCTTTTCACTATTCCCTGTTACCTATTGTATTCTTAGTATCTCAGTTTCTGCCAATGCATCCCCTAGCTAACCAGAGCCTTATCTGAGCTATTATTATGCTCATTTAATAGGTGGGGAAATGGAATCCAGGAGAGATTAAGTACCTTGCCCAGGGTCTTACAGTTAAATGTCTGAGGCAGGATTTGAATTCAGGTCTTTTTTATTCCAAGTCCAAAGTTCTGTCCACTAGACCATAGTTCATAGCTTATATTTATAAAGCCCTTTTTGTATAGTATCTCATGTTATCCTCACAACAACTCTGTGAATATCATTCCCATTTTATAGATGAGGAAGTGATTTGCTCAGCTCTAAATGTCAGAAGCAGGCTTTGTGTCTAGGTCTTCTCGATTCTAAGCACAGCACATGCTGTTAGCATGTCTAACTAGACTGCTAACATTCCGTTGGCATGTCTAGACTGCAGAAGTCTGCATCCTTCTCCTGAAGTGAGGAGGAGAGGCATGATAAGAAAAGATAGGGGGCTTCATAGGACCAAGGTATGGGCTTGATGTCAGAAAACCAGTTTCTAGTCCTGTTTTCATCTTGTCTGCTTAGTAGCCTTGTGATTTTCATCTTAGTCACTTTACCTCTCTCTATTTTCATATCCTTACCTGTAAAATAGGGATAACATCTCCCTTGATGTCTTCAGAAATTGTCAGGATCTAATGAGATACCGTATATGAAAGCCTTTTGAAATCTGTAAAACACTATTAAAACACAAAGAATTATTATTTCTCTGATCCCTGGATCTGGGTCTACATGGGTTTACTACGTGTAGGGAAGCAAGTTTGGTTGGTGACAGAGGCTGTTTGCTGGACACCTCTCCTTTGTGGGAGGGAGGGCTTTCTGTAGTGGGGAGGGCCTCTCTATAGCATAAGAGAAGTCTCTCTGTGGCCAGGGGGTCTACAGTCCCCCCAGACTTATTGTATTGAGAGCTAGGAAGAGGAGAGGAGTAGATATAGGGCTGGTAGGGGAGTGGGGGTGCGAGGTGGTAGAATTACAAGTGGTATGGGGGGATAGTTGGGGGATGGGAATAGGTGGTGCCAGAGGTAACTGGAAATGGGGTGATTAGGGAGCTGGGAGTGAGTAAACTCAAAGCAGTAGATAGGAGAGGAGAGGATATTAGATGGGACAAGAGAAAATAAAGTAGATGGGGTTCAGATGTGTGGGCCGTGTGGTTGAGGGCCAGACAAGTTGTGAGATTAGAAAGGAACCTTTATCTTCTCCATCCCCTCACCCAGACCTCCTTTCCTCCTCAATCTACACATCTTATTTCTGGTGTGTGCTGCCTTAGGCTTGTCTAGTTGTTTAAATTTCTTGCTTTAGGATGTAACCTGAAGCTTGTGGTGAAAAGCCAAATAAAGGTCACGCAGATTCCTCAGAGATCAGGCCACTAGGCAGAGTTTCCAGGCTCTCAGGCCACTGCTGATGGTGCCCTGCTGCTTCCTAGAAAAGAAGAAAAGTTGCCTAATAAGGTCACTTGAGCAGGCAGGGCTAGAAAATGAGGGCTAATTCTGCTCTCTGGCTGGGATATGAAAGCTGCCAGCACTGGATTCTTGATCTGATCACTCAGTGGAGGCCCTTCTCAGGACCTAGAGACCCTCAGGGCTGATACAGAACCATAACCCATCATCCTTTTAGCATTTCTTCTGTCTCTCCTTTTCTATTATCCTCCCCGTGTACTTTCTCCTACTTCACTCTCTCCACTGGCTTCTTTTTCCCTCATATTTGCTCATATCATAGATACCTACCCCTTCTACCTCCTTCACTCCCAATTCATTCTGTTAATGTATAGTCTAAAGTATAAAGCTTTTCTCCCTTCCTTGACCCTTTGTGCATCAGTTTCTAGTTCAGATAGCTTACAAAGGACCTCCTAGCCATGCTGACCTCAGGTTCGCTTTCTTCAGAAGCCAGTCCTGACTCATCCATCCAACTCTTCCCTTGGTCACAACTCCTTGTCCTCTCCCTCTCTTCTCCTTGCCAGGTGTGGTGTTTCCCTACCAGCCACCCCATGGTCGCTATCGGCTCAACTTCCAGGAGGCACAGCTGGCCTGTGAGAAACAAGATGCTGTGATGGCCTCTTTTGAGCAGCTCTTCAGGGCCTGGGAAGAAGGACTGGATTGGTGCAATGCAGGCTGGCTCCTGGACGGGACGGTGCAATACCCCATCACCCTGCCTCGGCAGCCATGTGGGGGGCATGGCCTAGCACCCGGGATTCGCAGCTATGGAGAGCGTCACAAGAGACTGCACCGCTATGACGTCTTCTGCTTCTCTTCCTCTGTGACAGGTGGGTGTCCCCTGGGAGATCCTCCGCTTTCCTGTGTTTGTCTGGTCACGGGTGTCTGGGGAAGCTTTCCTGGATCAGATCATGTGTGGGTGTGGGGGCTGGGTGACATTGGTCATGCTGTAGCATGGGAAACTCAGGCCAGAGGCTGTGCCAAGAGTTTCTAACTGCTAAATCAGAATCATAGATCAATATTATTGTATATTATATATGTAATATATATTATTTTATTAATTAATATTAATTAGAATTAACAATAGTTATAAATAATAAATTATAGACAAAATTAATTAATTTTATTAATTAATATTAATTAGAAGATACATAATGTATATTATATACATATATTATATATGATATGCGTATATAATGTATGATATATACATATATGTAATATATATTATATACAACATCATATTTTTATATATGTGTGTATATATAGAAATATATATTTAGACAGCTATAGAAATATATATTTAGAAATATTATATAGAAACATATACATTTGGAAATATATGTGTTTATCTATACTTGTATCTATCTATATATCTTGTTTGTACTTTGTTATTTGAATGTTGTTTTCCCCATTGGGGAGAACCCTCTGAGAGCAAGAACTGTCCTCTGCTCTTCTTTGTATCCTGCACACTTAACATAGTGCCTGGCACATAGTAAGACAATAAATGTTTGTAGACTTGTTGGATTAATAATAATAATATCAGTAATAATGATGATGATTAATAAGGGGAATTGATAAGGTGCTTTACTAAACTTATCTCATTATCTCATTTGCTCCTCTGTCTAAATTTTGTATCTTCTTCAGCATGCTCTGCAGACAGTAGGTGTTTAATAAGTGCTTACTAAATTGAATTGAACTATAATCCCTACTGTGCTGGTTGCTTTAATGCTCATGGCTCTCCCCCCACCTCCTTGTCCCCACAGGACGGGTATATTATTTGGAGCACCCAGAGAAGTTGACACTGGCTGAGGCACAAGAGGCCTGTCAGGACGATGGGGCTCACATTGCCAAGGTGGGGCAACTCTTTGCGGCTTGGAAGTTCTATGGCCTGGACCGCTGTGACGCAGGCTGGCTGGCTGATGGCAGTGTCCGCTACCCTGTCACTCGTCCCCGACCTAACTGTGGATCCCTAGATCCTGGAGTGCGAAGCTTTGGCTTCCCTGACAAGGAGAGCCGGAAATATGGGGTCTATTGTTACCTACAGAACTAGGGTTAAGGAGCTGGCCTCCCTTGGCCTGGGCCCTGCTCCCTCTCCTTTTTCCTCCATCCTTCCCCCTGCTCCCCCTCAGGGCTGGTGTATTTATTGAAAGTCTCGTTTTCCCTGAGGGTTGAGGAGATTTAGATGACTTTTTACATTTTTCAACAATTTGTTTAAACAATAATATTTTTTATTATGTGTTTTTTAAAGCCAAAAGAGGAAATTGAATTTTACTAAGACATGCCTTTTTATATGACTTTCTTACTTCTGGGCTCCATCTGTCACCCAGGGCACTCAGTAGGAACATAGAATCTTAAAGCTAGAAGGAACTTCAGAGATCATCTAGTCCAATTGTGTCATTTTATGGATGTAGAAATGGAGTCCCAGAGTAGGGAAGTGATTTGTCTAAGGTCACACAGCAAGTTAATGGCAGAACTGGAATTAGAATCCAGATCTCTAGACTCCTTGTCCACAGTTCGTAAAAGTACCCTGGGTTCTCCCTTTTCCTTCTATTGGTGGAAGTGGGGGTTATTCCTTATGTGAGAGGAAAGGAGAGATTCAGGGGGTGGAGCTCTGTCCATCTTATGTTGACATCCAACAAGACAGGGGACTCTGAAATCAAGAATTTGAACAGCTCTTGCTAACTTGGCCTTGTGCCTCTCACACTTTCCTTCCTTCCTCCCATTTCACTGGGGACTATTCTTGTCCAGGTGAGTCCAAATCAGTCCATCCAAGAAGTCGATGCTTCAGACAACATCCCAAGCCCCACATCTATGCCTGGCCTAGGGTTTTTGGGTCTTACTCTCATTTTCTACTTCCTTTCTGGGGAGCTACCATTAGGTCTGTATTTTCCAAGAGCTGTAAATGGTGCTATGATTTTTTAAACAAATGGTAGTTCCTTCTTAGTCCTTTTCCTTCCCTTTGTCTCTACCTCCATTTTTTTTTTGACTGAACTGGAAGATGGATGACAGTACCTCTTGCTCCTTGGTGAGGTATGGCTGCGCAGAATGATAAGAGAGAAAGAATCAGGGTGCCCACGTGTGTGCATATTTGTTGGCAGTGAGTTGAGAAAGTATGGGAGAATTACTGCTCCCCTGAGTTGGGGGCTGCTGCCAAGGAAAGGTTTTCTTAAATGCATGCAATAAATTTGTGAAACAAAGAGATGGTTCTGAAGGGAGGAGTGAGTGGGAAAAGCCCCTACTGTATTAGTGAATCTTTGCTGCTACCGGAGGCTGGATTCTAGGGTCAGATTTGTTTTTATTACATCTTCACCCAGAGCTGCAACTCTGAGCTGAAGATGTCTTTAAGGTCTCATTACAGAAGCACTCTTTGCTCCTAGAGACATGTAATACTATATAGTTCAATCTGGAAAATCCAGGTAAAATTTTTTGGCCCTTCCTTAATACCAGAAAAGAAGTCTGAATTATTATGGTATTAACAGATAAGACATGTTGATGATATATAACGCCATACATTTATTTTATGCATTTCTGAGTTTCTAAACCTTTTTGTGTTATCTGCTGGCCTTTGTGTGTCGTCTGTGGCTTCCACACACTCTCCTAAAATTCCCATTTAATTTCTTGCTGGCCTAGGATATATCAAAACCTCTGTGGAGAAAGTCAATGTGAAAGAGATAGCTGTATATAGAAATTCCCTTTTTTTGATTATAGTAAAAAAAATTAGAGGGAGGGGTTCAAGCAGAGAACCAAGTGTGGCCAGTGTTCTACTTCAGACTCAGGCCTGAGGATTTCTAAGACCAACTGAAGGGTCCTCTCTGCTCTCCCCCACTTACCTTCTGTGGGCCCCAGAAATCAAAAGTAAAGGATGGATTCAAATTCTGATCTCCATTCACTCCAAATATTCCTCTGTGATTTCTCCCCCATTTTCTTCTCAGTGTCTAATCCTTTCCATATACCCCTTCCAAGTGCATAAACCAACTTCCTTAAGTACATTCTGTTTCCAGAGCACTGTATGAAGCCCAGTTCTTGACCTGACTATGAATCCATGAAGACACACACACAGATATGCATATCCACACATACATACTCCATCATGTTAGCCTCAGTTTTCTTGTCTGTAACATCAGGGGGTGGGTGAGATGACCTCTCATATCTCTTCTAGCTCTAAATCTATGGTCCTACAGAAATCATTTTGATAAGAATAAACTGAAGTAGGTTTTACTGTATATGGTTTATAGCAGCTTGTCTGCTGTACAGATACCTAGTTCCAAGTTTCCTTTGAGCAAAAAGGATTTATAACCTTTGGAGAGTTAGCCAAAAAGCCTTTCCACTTCCCCAAATATCCCTTCAGTAAGCCCTTAGTTCTCCGGCGCCATTTCTTAAAATATAAGGGAAAAAAAAAGGACTCTTCCAATTTTTTTTTATTATCATCATTGTCAGTTTTCAAAAATATAAATAGGTGCACGGAACCATGGTGGCCTGCACGGTCCCGGGGGGTGACGCTCGAACCTTGGATCAGGAGTGCCCCCCAACCCTGCTGTGACACTGGCTGTGACGGCAAATTGGTGGTGAGAGGAAGCCAGAGAAGCTAATTAGTCATAGAGTGGAACCAGCCCCAGAACCCATCCTCCTTTGAGCTTCTCCTTCCATCTTGCCCTCCCCATGCACCTTCCTCCCTCTTCCCCCTCCCCTTATCACAGACCCCCTACCCTTTCTACCCCCTTCACTTCTGATACATTCAATTACAGTTCACTAGTATACTAGTTCAGCATTCTCCAAGTCCTCTGGCTCTGGAACATCCACGTGATCCCACTTTCCCTCTCCCTCTGCTAGCCCTTCTTGGAGATTAAATAACAAATAATTACATTGTTCTTGGATAAAATCAGGAAACAAAAAATAATCTTCTTTATTTAATTTAACCCCCTCCCCGTGTCCCCTCCTCCCCCCCATCCCTGCCCTGGTCCCTGAAATAGGCACAACATGAAATTGAAGAAAAGTATCTGAACTCAGACTGTGGGGAAAAATATGTGACTGGAATCTAGTTTTTTTGCTTTAGTGTTTTGTGAAAAGAAAATAAAACAAAGTATTTTGGGGGATGATTTTTGGGGGGTGGGTATATACATGATGTGGGTTTTTTTCCTTTTTAATGTAATTCCTTATATGACAGAAAGCAACAAGAAGGTGACAATGACTCCGTGAAATAGTGTCAGTTCCGTAAGGTCTGTCAGCTCATTCTGTCCTTTTTGGCTCTCTGGGGGGGATTTTCCTGTCTAGTGGGCTGTGCTGTGGACGTTGCTGCGCTGAGGCTGAGAGTTCCGCCTTTGTAGTCGTCTCTTATAGGTGGTCGCTGTGGGATGGGAGGAGAACATAGTGATTATTCAGCAGAGGGAGGACATGGTGAGCCTACTCTAACCCCATTGGTGGTTCTCTTCCATCTAGTTCATTCTGCTTGGTCCTGGTTTCTATTTGGTGATAGATCTTTGGGCTTTGCTTTTCCCCGAAATCTACCAGACCTATCAGGTCTCAGCCATAGTTAACAGACATGTAGAAAATCTCTCCTTTATCTTTTGTGTCACGTATGTTTTTCATGGTAAGCACCCTCATAGATACTATGTTCCCGATATGATTCTGTTCAGCTTTGTGGATCTGTCGGGTCCTGGGGCCAAGAAGGCAGCTGGGATTCCAAGAAAATTCTTGGCAGAAGAATGTTGGAATTGGAATCACAGGATCTGGGTCCCACTTAACTACAGGTACAACCTTGTACAAGTCATTAATCCTGTCTGGGTCTCAGTTTACTCATTTATAAAATGAGGGGTTTTATATCACGTGATTTAGAGCATTTTTTCATATGACTAAAGATAGCTTTGGTTATTTCATCTGAAAACTTCCTGTTCATATCCTTTTGCCATGCATCAGGTGAGGAATGGCTCTTATTTCTACAAAGTAAGCAAAGATATTTTTAAAAGGGCTCAGGGCTTCTGAGTAGAGCTCTGGTTAATGAGGACTTCCAGATTAATCTTGGACTGCACCAAAATACAGCCACTTCTGGGATGAGATGGGTAAAGGAATGCAGAGAAGGATGATAGAGAACAGATCAAAAGCACACAACATGTACGCCTAGTATGCCTAGATGAACTCTAAGATCCCCTTCCAGCTCTAATTCTATAGTCATATTTTTCTATGACTCCCTACTCCCATTTTTTTCTAAGTAGGAATTGGGACATTTTCAAAAGTAAAATTCTAGAAATTCTGGAGGAAGGATGCCTTATGCTGAAATCCTTAACTCTCTATGTTTAATCCATTGATCATATCCTCCCAGGATAGCATGGGAGAGGAAGGAAGCAGTGGGTGAACAGAAACAGCCAGTACTTACAGTCTATGCAGGCTATCTGTGGCTCTTCCCAGTTTCCACTAGGTAGGCATCGGATTGTGGGCACATGGCGCTGGACAAAGCCCTCCTTGCATTGGTATCGGACCAATGAGTTGATTTCATACCGATCCTTTTTCTGTCCAAAGGTCCTAGCATGTTCAACTGCAGGAGGGTTTCCACAAGCCACTGTAAAATTGAGAAGGTGTGTTGAAGCAAAGATATACATTTTAATTTAATATTTTATTTTTTTCCCCCATTACATGTAAAAATAATTTTAACATTCATTTTGAAAAATTTTTGAGTTCCAAATTCTCTCCCTCCTTCCCCTCCCCCTCATTGAGCAGGAAAGCAATTGTATATACATGTGTAGTCATGCAAAACATATTTCCATGTTAGTCATGTTGTGAGAGAAAACACATATTTTTTTAAAAATAAGAAAAATAAAGAAAGTAAAGAAAAAGTATGCTTGATCTGCATCCAGACTCCATCAGTTCTTTCTCTGGAGATGGGCAGCATTTTTCATCATAGGTCCTTCAGAATTGCATTGGATCATTGTATTGCTGAGAATAGCTAAGTCATTCACAGTTCAGCATCATACAATATTGCTATTACTGTATATAGTGTTCTGGTTCTGGTCATTTTACTTTGCATCAGTTCATGTAAGTCTAAGTTTTTCTGAAAGCATCCTGCTTGTCATTTCTTATAGCATCATAGTATTCCATCACAATCATATGTAACAACTTGTTCAGCCATTCCCCAATTGATGGCTATCCTCTCAATTTCCAATTCTTTGCCACCACATAAAGACCTGCTATAAATACTTTTGTATATGTAGGTCCTTTTCCTTCTTATTTTTTTATCTTTTTGGGATGTGGACCTAGTAGTGGTATTGCTGAATCAAAAGGTATGCACGGTTTTATAGCCCTTTGGGCATACTTCCAAATTGCTCTACAGAATGACTGAATTATTACACAACTTCACCAAGAGCGTATTAGTGTCCCATTTCCCCCACATCTCTTCCAACATTTGTCATTTTCCTTTTCTGTCATATTAGCCAATCTGATAGGTATGGGGTGGTAATTCAGAGTTGTTTTAATTTTCATTTCTCTGAACAATAGTGATTTAGAGCATTTTTTCATATGACCAGAGATAGCTTCGGTTATTTCATCTGAAAACTTCCTGTTCATATCCTTTTACCATGTATCAGTTGAGGAATGGCTTTTATTTCTACAAATTAAACAAATATATTTTTGAAAGGGCTCAGGGCTTCTAGGTAGAGCTCTGGTTAATGAGGACTTCCAGATTAATCTTGGACTGCACCAAAATACAGCTACTTCTGGCATGAGATGGGTATAGGAATGCAGAGAAGGTTGATAGAGAATAGATCAAAGGCACACAATATCTATGGGACTAGAGGCAAGCCACTTAACCTCATTAGGCCTTATTTTTCTTATCTGTAAAATGAGATCTGGACTATGTGAACCCTTGGGCCCCTTCCAGCTCTACCAGCCCAGTCTTCTAGGATCTTTTGTGAAGTGAGTCATTGCTGGCTCTGACATTTTGCTTGCTTTATCTCTTTCACCTGATATTTCTTCCTTCAGACTCTCCCTCTGCTCATCCATGTCTGATTTTCTTCCAGGCTCAGTTCAAATCCCATCTCCTCTTTGAAGCCCTCCATGACCTTATCCCATACTGATGCTACTTTATATACTTTTCCAATTCCTTGATTATAAGATCTTCAAGATCAAAGTCTAGATTTTCTACCTCTATTTCCCTCAAAAAATCCTGGCTAGATAGTGCCGGGCACAGAGTAGGTAAAACAGAAAACATTTCTTGATTTAGTATAGGTAGTCCAGTGCCTCCCTCAAAAGTGTTCTCCTGTATTCAGACTCTGAGATAACATTTCACCTGGAAGGCAGTTTAAAAAAAGGGATATTATTTCAGCATTTGGTTCAGTGCAAAGAGGGGCTTAGCCCTAAGAACAGAAGAGAATCCTGGGTGAGTTCCTGGCAGCTGAGCGTCTGAACAAATAGATCCCTTATTGTGGAATTTTTATCTGGATTCCTCTGGGATTTAGGAGAGTATGAATAAATTCTCATGGGCTTCTCCCTTTTCAAATTATAGCCAGAAGATCATAGATACAGAGCTGGAAAGGAACCCAGAGGCTGTCTAGTTCAATCCCCTTAGTTTACAAATGAAGAAACTGAGTCCCAGAAAGGTTAAGTGACATATACAAAATCACATAGGTAGTAAGCATCAAATATGAGATTTGAACTCAAGTCCAATGAATTCAGAATCTTGAGCTCTTTCCATTGTACCACACATATGCAATCTGGGTCTCAGAAAAGTTAAGCATTTGCCCATGGTGACAAAGCAAGTTTGGGGCATAGTGTGAACTAGATTCCAGGTCTCTTGTCTCCCAGGTCAGTGGCATATAGATAGACAGATAGATGGATAGATAGAGACCTATAGATAGATATCAACATATATCTATCTATAGATCTATAGCTATATATTTATATCTATATATCTACCTATACATATATCTATATCTATGGATCGCTCTCTCTCATACATACACACACACACACACACACACACACACACACACACACACACACACACTGTCTCATTATTTGAATCATCTTCATCCATTCAACTGGGGAAAATCCCTCCAGTGATAGGATTGTAGGATCACAGGTTTAGAACTAAAAGGGATTACAGAGGCCATTAAGTGCAACTGTCTCATTTTATAGGGAGGTGACACACCCAAATCACACAGGTAGCAAGTGTCTTAATTTGGACTTGAGCCCAGGTCTTCTGATTCCAGAACCAGTGTTCTTTCCTCTGTAAGCCCTAAAAGTTTCTTAGTGCTTGCTGTGGCAATGGCCTTAGCTTACCTGTGCCCTTTTTACACGTGAACGGCAGGTGATAGTTGCAAGGGACATCATTCCATTCACCCTTCTCATGCCAGATCATCACTACGCAGTCTTCCCCAGTGGCAAAGAAGTTGTCTGGTTGGTTGGGTCTCCAGTTCTCAAATTGCTGGGGACAGGATATGGGGCAGAAAGTGAGCAGAGGGCAAGAAGAAGGATGGACCATTTGCTTTTGTCTGTGCTCAGTCTTGACTTTCCTCCACCTTCCTTCTCCAAATGTTTTACATCTTGCTCCTTATATAGTGAAACTTATTTTGTCATTAGAGCAGAAGCTGCTTAGAACCTGGCAGCATTGTCCCTAGTACCCTGGAGAATGATCTTCTCTGATTATATAACCTTGGCCTTCCACCCTTAGGATCTTAAAACATTCAATAAAAATTCACAAAATCTGCCAAAAAGACATTTCATTTTCTCTCTTTTGGGGGAAACTAAGTGATCTGATTTTTCCAGTTTGGCCTGAAATGGTCTGAAAATTATGTTAGAAATGTGGGTTAGAACCCATGAGAAAGTCCAAAGAAGATTCTATGGGGTTTTCTTTTTAGTAGAGAACATTCTTCCTTCCCCTTTTCTGATACCTACCTGTCTTAGAAGTCTTAGCTCAAGTTCTACTACCTTTATGAAGCCTTCTATGATCATTCCAGCCAGCAGCTATTGACTCAAGACATATTATACTTCTTATTTCTGTCACTCACTTGGCATTTATATTGTTTCACAAACTACCTTTTCATGTTTTTCTGACTAGATGATAAGCATCTTGAGGGTAGGAACTCTGTATTAGGCTTCTATTTATCTCCTAAAATGCCCAAACACAGTGTAAGTGATCTTTAAATATGTGTTGCTTTCTTTCTTTTCCTATGATCCTTTCCCAAAGTTGAATCTCTATTCAAGCTTTTTAACTGATCAATCAATAAGCATTGATTAAGCATTTAGTATGTTCCAGGCACAAGCTTGGGATTCAAAGGAGCAGCAAAAAACAGTCCCTGCTCCCAAGGAGCTAAAATGGGGGAGACGATATTAAATGTGAATTCTTGTTATTATTACTCTGAGCCCTTCTCTTTTTAGCTTGAGTATCATAACTCACCAAGGGGTGTCCATCTGACCAACGGAAATCACCTTCGATAGTTCTGTCATTGAGTCCAATCCATTGGTAGTCTTGGGCATTGTCTGTGGAGAGAAGTGGAATCGGTGGGTATGACACACCGAGGAGGTTTGATTTAAAAAATAATAACCCAATCTGAGAAGATGGAGATGTGGGAAAAGTGTAATGGGGAGGCCAGGCATTTTACGCTTTCAGGTCCTTGTCAACCTGGTCCTGGGGGACTCATCCAAGAGTGTAAGCCTGAGTGCCTAGATCAGGGGTGGAGAACCTACAGCCTTGAGGCCACATGTGGCTTCTAGGTCCTTTGACTGAATCCAAACTTCACAGAACAAATCCTTAGATACTCAGGTGGTACTAAACAACTTTCTAAGGATGGTACAGGTTGGTAAAATACATGTGAGTGACCTATATTGTTTTTGGGATGGGTTAATATGATAGTAGGGTGTCCTAGAATGCGAGGTGGTCCAACTTAGAAGACTTGACTGAAACGATGTGGCACACCAACTTTAGATATTGGAGCTAGACTTTACCTTCACCCTAGAATAGGCCCATGACTCTTAGACTTAACAACTGTGCTTTTTACCCTTAACTACCCATGTTGGTGGTCCCCTTTACACTCACTGTTGACAAACTCCTGCTCTTCAGGTGTGACAATGCTGCTCAGATGAGACTGGTGCTGTCGGCATCGGCTCTCGGCATCTACCCAGGTTTCCCGGTCCGGGAAGTGCCGGTAACAGTGTCCCTGGAATTTGGTCCAGCCCTCTTCACAAATCTCCTGGTCTGAAATAAACATCAAGGGCAAGAAGGGACATCCCAAGGTTGAGCTCATATCCTGGTCTTGATTGGGCCACCTCAAGTACAGGCCTCCAAGTGAGAGGAGAGGCTTAGCCAAAGGATTCTGTGGCCTTAAGCAGGAAAGGACTGGGCCCTGCTCACAGAAGTCTTAGAGCTCTGGCTGTGAGATTTTAGAGACCCTGCATTACTGCCATTGGCCTAGAAATATCTATTTTGTTGGAGACAAGTTCTAGAGTACAGGTATCAAACACATGGCTGCAGTCCACTCCTGAGTGAAGCCTGAACTAGATTAAATTGTAACTGGGAAATATTTAACAAAATAAATTAAAATACAATAATACATAGGTAACATTACATTTTAAAACTAGGTCAATACATGGCCCAAAAGATCCTTATGTACTATTTGAATTTGACACCACTGTTCTAGAGGATGGACATTCTCTTCCCAACCTTATCTTTTTCTCAACAAAAACAGATTTTCATTTGAAAAGTGGAGAAGAGAGAAAGGCTAGAAGTCAGGTGGAGAGGATGAAGTATTTTAGAGAGGCTACAAGGTACCACAGTTCTGGATGGGCACATAAAGTTGGTAGGGGCAAAGGATTGAAGACAATAGAGGAATAAATAATATGGTACAGAGCTGGAACTAGCCAAATCGTGAGTGGTTTTATAAGCAAAAATGAAATAGCCTCATGGGAAGATAGGGTTCAGAGCTTTCAAAATGCTTGTTCCTTAATAGATTCAGCCTTTGGGTCTACCACCTGCATGTTATATGAGGGATACCCAAAACTGAGGACAGTTGGCCCTTGGGCCTTGTTCCCAGCATTAGGGGATAAGGAGAGAGGATTGAGTCATTGACCAATCCTAGGGTCAGACCCTGAGGCCATATGGAATACAAAGGAACAAAGGCTTATAGAAAATTATAGGATCTAGGGAAAGCTATAAATCATGCTGCTCCCTCATTTAACCAAGGGGATATATGCCAAGGAGATTTGATTGTTATAATTATTATTTGTATTTCCAATACCAATTTCTTATTTTAGCCCCAACACCCTCTCAATTGAAATGGTTGAGCCAAGGGAATGCTGGGTTTAGGGGTAATAGAATTTCTTCTTCTAGTGTGTGTACAAGTTTATTTCTTTGGATTTCCGCCTTTGTGGGCTAAGGCCTGCCTGTCCTGCCAAGGGAGCAGAGAACAGAAAAAAAAATGGTAGCTGGAGAACTAAAGGGAAGAAATGTGGAAATGGTGGAAATGGAGGCCATGGCAGATTCAAAGGCAAGAGGAGAGGTGTCTATGAGTGGTAGTAAGTCTAGAGAGGAAGTATGAAGGGGATTAATGAGAATAGTAAAATTTTAGAGCTGGAAAGAACCTTAGGCTCTTTATTTTACAGGGGAAAAACTGAGACTGAGATGAAGTGACTTGCCCAGAGTCATATAGTGTCAGAGCTGGGACTTCATACAATTCTCCTCACTCCTTTTTTGTCCAGTGGTCTTTCCATCACATTGTGCTGCTCTCTTCATTCCTGTCATTACTGCTGCCTCTTTCACCATGAGACAAAATGAGGTTCTGAGGATATCACCAGAGCAGAGACCAAGGTGATACCAATTCCACTCCCCCAAGATGTTTGGCTGGATCCTGGACAACTGACCATCTTGACCCATCCCTTCCCACCCAGCTCAGGAGGTGATGCTCAAACTAGCTAAGCAAAGCAAGAGGGAGCAATAGCTCATGGAAGGATGGAGAGAAGAATCTACGAAGGAGGACCTTCAAAAGGCTGAGAGACAGGGCAACCAGAAGAGGAAGCCAAAGTAAAACCTGAGAAGCAATGAGGTCTAAACTGAGATGGTTTGTTAATACAGTTGCTATTGAGGACAGCAGAGTCAAGATGAGGCAGAAATCTTAGAGGGATTTGCTCTATGATGCCATGACCAAGAAGATCAATTGAACTTTATCTGATTCCCCATCTGCTATTTTTGTTTGGGAACAGAGGTCTGTCATTGTCCTAGCCTCATTCTGAAAGATTTCACCTTCCTCCCACCTCTAAGGTCAAAAGTATTGTTTTTATGTGTATTCCAGAATGCACTCTCATCCATTTCGCCATTCTTCCTTAAGGGATGTTGTGAATACCCAAGCAACCTTGAGGAGAATGTCCTTGAAGCTCTTCTTTCCCTTCTCAAGTAAGATTCCATTCTTGGGGTCCTAGAGTTAGGGGAAGGTTGAGGCATTTTCTTCCAGAAGTATTACATTCCATCAAGAATTCTGTTGGAAGTGTCATGGGACATGGGTTGTAGTTAACACATGCCCCCATCCCCATTCCTTCCCCAATGCTATATTCACATAGTGGGACAAGGAATGCCTATCTTGGGACTTAAATGGGTCTCAGCTGACCTTTTGGAGTTTTCTGATGCTCTCTCTCAACAGCTGCTGGCACAGTTCAAAGAAAATGTCCTATGCAACTACATTCTTCCACCTCTCCATGGGACATTGCTAGTAGGTCTCAAGGATCTGCTCTTTCCAAGAAGAGATGCTTTCTGAGGTCCAGGAGGTCTATGATACTTCCAGTTAGAGAGAAGAGATTGAAAGGCACTGAAAATGAACCAGGTGGGTAGTCTCAGTCAGGAACCTGGGAAGGTCCATAAAGCCCAAGTGTTACTTAGCATTTAGTGCATTAGCACTGGTTTTGGCAAGCCCTAGGAGAGGAAACCTAGCCAGTGTCCATCTAAAACCAGGCTCTTTTCTGACCAGTCGGTCTGTCTCCTTCCATGAGCTTCCAAATCCACTTGTATTAGAGGAAAGATGGCAAAGGAGAAAGAAAGAGAGGCTGAACGAGTGGCAAAAGCTATGTCTGTTACTGTTGTCATCAGAAGTTACAGAGATGGAGGCATCATGCAGCTATCCCCATTCATGCATAGCCCTAACTCCCCATTCATGCTTGAGAAACCAGAGGGACTCCAAGATGGTAAATATGTTTGTTTGTTTGTTTGTTTTCTTGAGAGAAGAGAGAGGTAGCTCAGCCTTGGTGACATGGTGACTCCCAGGGCCAAGGAAGTTCCCATGGGAATGTCAAGAGGGATAAATATTATTATTTCCATCCAGGAAGATGCAGGGTCACCAGGGAGAAAGCCAAATCTTGCCACCCCAAAACTTCCTTCAAGACAAATGAATGAAATTTGCACCATCCCTTCAGCCTGATGCATTCCTGTCCTGGCGAATTTTAGGAGAGCAGAGTGGTTGGAAGTCCTGGGAAAGATTAGTGCTCCAAAGATCCCACATAGACACAGATTCCAAGATTGCAGGTTGGCCCATACATCCTCTTTTGCAGTCATATTTGCTAACATCCAAAAGGGGGATTTTCTAGTTGTGCAGCAAGGCATCTCAGTCACCTCCTCAAAAACAGTTGCTTGGCTGGTGTGATGGGTCACAGCCCCATCTACCTGAAAATAAAGACTTTCCTCAGTGGAGAGGCTGTTGCTTAGAGTAAGAAGGTAGATTGGAAATTCTCAAGGAGAAGAAAGGAAACATTTGGGGGAGGTGAGAAGAAAGGAAGGAAACAAGGAATATGGTGGTTAGTCACATTAGCTGAAGCTGGGGTGGCCGTACCGATCTTACACAGGTCCCCTCCGTAGCTGGGAAGGCATAAGCATGTGAAAGAGTCGATGCCATCCACGCAGGTACCTCCATTCAGACAGGGGTTTGAGTGGCATTCATCGATGTCTGTAAGAAATGAAGGGCTGCCATTAGGACTTCTGGCAGACAAATCCAATGTGATGATGGCCCGTTGCTCCGCTCATCCAGGGCAAGACCTGCTCTTTGTGGAGAGGACTGGGTAGGGATTGGTTTGGTACCCTAAGGACTGTTGTTGCTGCTGCTGCTGCTGCTGCTGCTGCTCCTACTGAAGCTTTAACTGCCATACCAAGAGATTGAGAATAGATGCTATCCTGATGGCAGGAGGAGAAGGAAGTTGTAGGGAATGTCATGTTTCATAGTTCGTCCCAGGTCATATTGACATACATCCAATGATTTGCATGGGGTTAGTGGTAAAGTTCCTCCAAGATGTTGCATCTTCCTAACGTTCCAATAGGCAATTGTTCTGACTTCCAGAAAGGGTTCACCAAGAGTCCAGACTACTGCAGAACACACTCAGGAAAGGCTCTTGAAAACCACTTGTCATATTCCATTTCCCACTAGACCATAAAGGTCTTTGGTCTTTCTGTAGGCTACTCATCCTGGAGTTCTGGACCAGTTTTTAATTATAAATAAGTGAAGGAGGGCAAAGTTGTAGAGCAGGGACAGTGAAAAAAAAGTTTGCAAAGATGATACCTGTCTTTTTAAGAACTGATTAATGGTCTACTCATTGAATGTTGGACATATTGGTGGATGCCATTCACGTAAAAGAAAAGACATCCTTCTGTTGCAATTATCTTCTCCTCTTTAGTGGTCTCTTACTGAAGCTACTTTGTTAGGGACTTTGGTGGAAGGACAGTAGGGGAAAAATTATTTGACTTCCTAGTAATCTTCCAAGGTTGGTTTCTTCAGGCTCAATATTCCAGAAGGTGATTTCTCAAGTGAGACGCAACTTTAATCATAGCCTGGAGAACTAGAAGCTTTGTCCTTACTAGTTGCTTGTCAGCTCATATGGAATGCCTCAGGATCTAATTTTATTAAGTCTTGTTATTATTCAATTGTTTTCAGTTGTGTCCAACTCTTCATGACTCCATTTGGGTTTTTCTTGGCAAACATACTAGAGTGGTTTGCCATTTTTTTCTCTATCTCATTTTACAGATGAGGAAACTGAGGCAAACAGAGGTTAAGTGACATGCCCAGGGCCACACAAAAGTGTCTGAGAATGAATTTGAACTCAGGTGTTCCTGAATCCGGGACCAGTGCTCTCCACTGTGCCACCTACCTGCCAGTTTTATTTAGTAAGTATGGTAACTGATGAGTTCTGGGATATTATATTCCAAGTTCCCTTCTCTTTCTTCTGCATCCAATAGACTCTTCTGCTCTTCTGTTCTTCTGATATCTAGATGATGCCACCAACAAATTTTTTCTCATTTTTTTCAGGCAGGTGGGTTAATATGATTAATTTTCCAAGTGGCTTTTGCTAAATTAAACTGTCACGGCCAAAGGTCTACATAAGTACTGAATAACCCTGAGTCATCCTCTTCCACCTTGACACCCCACAATAACTCAAAAATTCTTTCCTCCGTCACCTGAATTTGACCTCAAAAACTGAAGATACCCAAAGAATTCAGTTTGGTCCAGGGACATTATGACTGATGAGTATCTATCTATCTTTTCCCTACCAGGCTGGAGAGGAAAAGGATATGCTTCATCATTTCCCTTTCGTCATGGTGTCGTGGAATGATTGTCACAAGCTGTCACATTTCTTCTTAGGGTATCACTGGAGTGCATGGTTATTTCTGGTTTGAGGGAGCCACACATGTGCCTGGACTCATGACACCACACAAGGACCATGACTTCTAAATAAGAGACCTGGGGGAAAGTTCCAGAATGACAAGGTGCTGCTCTCACCGTCTGGCTCTTTTATCCATCATTTGACTGCAGCATTACTGTTGGAATAGGATCCAGGTGTTGGGTCTCCACTGGTACTAATGTACAGAGGGAAATGTGTTAGACTTTTCCTTGAGTAATTTAGGGAGGTCAAAGCCAGATGAAAATCTTATTTGGAAAGGCCAAGAATCTCAAGTCTCTGGTGAGACAATCAAAGAACTTTCCTTTTGCTCCTGACATTAGCTTTGGGTCTACAGGAGGCATCTTCTTGGGCTAGAAGGTAAGCTCACTTAGATTGCAGGTTGAACATCTCCAGCCTTTCTTATCCTTAAATTCTCTTATACTTTATCATCAAGGAAATTAGAGAATAGGTCAGAAACTAATAGACTCAAGTTAAGTCTGCTGAAATTCATCCAGTTGAAGATTCAAACTCCGTCCAACCAAAAAGATAACAAAACCAAAGAGGAAAAAAAAGGCAAATCCTAAAATGCATGGAGGGCCTTATGATATCCCAACATACACTAGGATTCCCAGCAGCAGCAGTAGCAACAGTAGGTCACGCCAGTCTGCAAGGTGGAAGGTGAAGGTGGGCAGGGCTCTCACCTGAATAGGAAAGCAAAAATTCTTTGTCCATTAGCTTCTGTTATGTGTCAGGGTAAAGCACCCTGTTGGCAATGGCAATAAAGCAAAAACAGGAGCTAAAGCAGGGTATTCAGCAGGGAATAAGGTTGATCTCTGGATTGATTGATTAGAGAAGTTGGTGCCATGGTCAGATACTTCTAACCAACCTAAGGTCAAGGAGGAGGGAGGGAGACACAAAGGGAGGTCATACACGATAGCTCCCTAGGTGTTCACAAAGGGTGGGCTATACAAAGGAAATACTTAGCTCATCACTTCCATCCCAAAGTCATCAATCCCTGGGACCATTCTCCAAATTTGATCTAAGTGGATTGGGCATTGCATGTGATCCAGTGCAGATGCTTGGACTGATGGAAACTACAATGAACAAAATCACATGCTGAATTCTCAGAAGCTAGATGTTCCATGGTCATCCTAGAAGTAGGAAGATAAGGGGAAGGGGACTCTTTATCAGGTCATATATTCTTGGTTTATGCTGCAGTCAGCTGCAGTCATTCTCTTCTCTGGACTGGGTGTGGGGGGGAAGGTAGCTCAGATTCCCAAAGGTTGTCAGCTCTTCCTCTGGTCTGGAGTAAGTGAGATCTTAAGCTCCCTTTTTCTCTTCACGATCTACTTCCTCTCTGATAAATAGGCTCAGAAGGTCTGGGATCCTTCTTAGTTTCTGAAACTGTGAGGAATTTAGCTCCACCAAAATCTGAGAGATGAAAAATTCCAAGCAAGACAAGACTCAGGATGGAGATTTGGCCATTCTATGTCTCAACTTTGGGAGATGGGGAGAGTCCTATGGAGGAGGGGGATGCAAAACAACTATTGTGGAAAAGAAATGTTATAAAGGTACAAAAGCGAAGTGGTTGAGGTTCAAGAAATGGCATTAGAGGTTGGGTCTCTGTTGCACGTGGAGGAGGAAGATCTCAGGGCTCATTGTATTGAACTCAAAGTCTGGTATTTCATGATTTTATGTCTGATGTACACAGTGGGAGTGTAACAAACATCTTGTGAATATTGATTAGGCAATCCAGAAGGGGTCAAAATGCTTAGGGTTCTTTTCCTGTCTCTTCTCAGTGGAGTGGTTTTAATTAATGACAAATAACTCTTCATCCAAAGTACCTAAAGCTAAGATCTCATTCATTTTCACAGAAGCTGTCTAGCAAAAGGGAAAATTCATCTTGCAATCCTATGTTAAGGTCAGGGAAATAGAGGCAGAGATGGAAGGGGATTTGGAATGGTGTTTTCATCATGACATCATTGAAACTGTCATTTCTCCGAATGCCCAGACCAGTGTTCTTGCCCTGTGGTCTGTCCATGTCAAGAATACAGGTTGAAAAATTATTCTGAGCTCAGAAAGAGGTGGTATTTGACCTATAAGAAGGGCTGAAGGAAGTTCTGTAGGAGGTGTTTTTTACCTATCATATTCTAGATAAATGATGCCAGGGGTAATTCTCCAAACTGAGCACAGCAAGATTAATTATTTGGCTTCATAGATAAGTTTTGAAGAATATTGTACCCATGCTATGTATATCTGATCAGGGCTATTAAGAATAGGAGCAACTTGACATGAGAATGACTGAAAATACAAAGTTCTTTATAATTTACAAAGCCTCATTTAAAGCCTTATCATTATCTATAATAATAGCTAAAATTTGTATAGTGTTTACTATATGCCAGGCACTGTGCCAAGTGCTTAACAATTATCATCTCATTTTGTCCTCACAATAGCTCTGGGAAGTAGGTGCAATTATTATTCCCATTTTACAGATGAGGAAACTGAGGCAAAAAGCGGTTAAGTGGCTTGCCAAGGTCACACAGCTAGTAAGTGTCTGAGGTCACATTTGAACTCAGGTCTTGCTGACTGCAGGCCCAGTGCTCGATCCACTGCACCACCGGACTGCTCATTTAAAGCTTCACAATATTCCTATGAGATGGATTCTAGAGATATTACCATGGATGAGGAAACTGAGGCTCCCAGAATGTGAGTGACTAACCCAGTATCACTTAGTGGTGAGTATAGGTGGAGGCGGTTCAAACCCAGGTTTTTCTGAGTTCTAGTCCAGCACTCTATTCAGTACAGACAGGCCTCTTGCCTCTAATTAAACAATGATGTAAAAAAATACACTTATCTTAGTAAGGCCTAATTATTGCACAATTGTGAAAACATATTGATCATCTACAATTCAGCCCAACTGGAAGTTTAAAATACGTGTTTCTTTTCTGCAAAACCAATGCAAATGGTAATGCAGTATTTTAATATGCCAGGGAGAATATTTCCCCTCCCAGGGAGAAAAGTTTCTTTGAAATATAAGCTTTCCCCGGGGAAAGTTTAAATGCCAGATCTCAAGCTCAGAGCATGAGAGCTAGAAAGTGAGATCTGGCAGTTAACAGAAAAAGAAACTGATTAAGTTTTATGTTCATGGCCCTCTTAACTACCCAGTTAAGTGGAGCCCAAACAGCTCCATTGGTGAGCAGAAAATTAGATACGAAATCTGGTTTCAGTTTTAATGCCCCCAGGTGCTAGTTAGCAATGGAGGGGAAGATTCTGAAATGGATTAGATTAGTGCATACAGTTCTGCCTTTAATCACTTAGGGATCAGAGAATTCATTAAATGGATGTTTATTGCAGTGTCAAAAATGCTGATTAATAATTTATCAAGGACTTGTTTAGGGAATACTTGCTAAACAAGATGAAGATAATTGTCAAGTCCTTTCTCTTAGGACTAATTACAACCTCAGACCCCCAGAACTATGTGAGATGTTTCTTTAGTTATTCAAATATTGCAGTAAGATGAATACTATGTCTTTGAAAACAGCCTGGATCTTTGGCCCTATTTTGAATGATGAATAGAAATCCAAGTTAAAAGTTCCTTCTTCTGTTCAGGACCTGCCTTTGCAAAGGCAATGACAAGTGAGTAAATGATGAATCATCTTAAGGACAGGAAAGTTACTTAGAGCCCTTCCTTCACTCCTTCCTGCTTTTCTTTTCTGCCTTCCTATCTATCCTCCATCCAGCACTTAGTAAGCACCTCCAAGTGTGATGCAGTGTGCTAGCTTTAATGGTACAGAAGCCCTATGGCTCCCCTAGAGCAGAACTAAACTTTTTTTGTTGTCGTTGTTCAGTCATTTCAGTCGTGTCTGATTCTTCATGATCCCATTTTTGTTTTATGGCAAAGGTACTGGAGTGATTTGCCATGTCCTTCTCCAATTCATTTTATAGATGAGGAACTGAGGCAAACAGGGTTAAATGACTTGCTCAGGGTCACACAGCTAGTAAGTGTCTGAGGCCAGATTTGAACTTAGGTCTTCCTGACTCCAGGCCTAGTGCTCTATCCACTGTACCACCTAGTGACCCAAGAATTGAACTAGTGACTGAATTTTTAGCTCACAGAGAAAACACTGACTTAGTGCAAGCCCCTTTGGTGTTATGTTAGGCTAGCCCAAAATAGGGGAGGCTTTACCATTTTACCTCTAAGAAAACCCCAAGCTTCACAAATCTGGTGCCAGGCTGACAGCTCTTTCAGACCAGAAGCTGTTTTTCAGTACTCATCTGGGAGCTCCCATTAGCACCTTGGGCTAAGTGGATTAAGACATACATTCTGGTTCTGACTCCATCACTCACTTACTCATTGTGTGATGCTGGGTAAATTACTGAGCCCCTCTCTTCTGCTCAACTCAGCTACAGAGTAACTCTAGATAACATCTACCTCATGGGGATGTTTGAGGAATAAGTCAGAAAGCCCTGTGGAAACATAAAATGCTTAGCCAGTGCTGAATAAGAAGAGCCTATGGTAAATTAGGTAAGGTCCACTTAACACCAATCTTCCCCTTTCAGGCTGGCTTGCTGCTCAAGGACATCAGTCCTGCTGAAGCAGCCAGAGAGAGATGTCTGTGACTTCTTTTTTCTATTAGTATTTTAGTATTAAGTATCAGACTGGAGACAGAGTTATTGAGTATCAGAAGGTGCTGAAAGGACAGAGCCTGTTGTTCTGATCCAGAAAGTCAGTTCTGGTTTTCATAAGATTGATTTTGTTCTCTTAAGCCTAAGGAACTTCCGAGTAACCCAGGGTGAACAGGAGGGGAAATTAGGCTGTGTCATGTCATCTCTTTAGTACAGCAAAACATTAACCTCTGAGTTAACTTTCTTGGTTTTTCTCTGTCCTACCACTCAATGGTGAGTTTTATGGAAGGGACTCTGGAAAAATGCCCTGAAAAATTCTTCAGGATTGAGATGTTTGAAAACAGAACTCATCCTTATTCAGGGCTGGCTCTCTTATCCTCAGTCCAGCCATCAGCAGCTTTCAATCCTAGCCCCAGAATGCTGGAAAACACAGAGATCTGCTCTCTGAACTCCCAGAAAATACATTTCATGGCTTCTTCCCTCCAAATGGGAGGCAGCTGTGGAGATTTCAAGGCGTATGCCAAGGAGGAGTCAATCCCATCCCTGGGGTCACCAGTCCCCCACA
This sequence comes from Phascolarctos cinereus, assembly GCF_003287225.1. NCBI lineage: Eukaryota > Metazoa > Chordata > Mammalia > Diprotodontia > Phascolarctidae > Phascolarctos > Phascolarctos cinereus. The sequence continues at coordinate 119,982,653 of NW_027555736.1, forward strand.
GAAATGCTGACACTTTTGTAGTAAGGAAATTAATTTTGTTTGTAAAAGTCATCATTTGTTGCTCAAAAAATTAATCACATTGCAGTTGGTCTGAAAATCATCCTGGGAATAAACTCTTCCCACCCCCATACAAATGATTCTTCTGGAATGGGGAAAGGGTTTAGGGATGTACAGTATCATGTTATCACCACAGTTAGGAAAAGAACTATTTTTACTATATGCACTATATATTCCAACTTCTGTTTATATATACATATATATTTCCTGTATATATGCTATATACAGTGTATTTATTATATAGTATATACCTATATAATATGTAATAAAGATGTTAGTTTGAATATATACATATATATAAAAGCACAATATACCTTATTGCATATGTCTATGATATTGGAGGGCAAATATACATATTATACATTGTGTGCTTAGTTTTCTTTTGATTTTTCCTTCCATAACTCTGCATTCCTTCTACTAATTGAATGAGGCAAAACAGATGAGAGCTCTGCTACAGAGGCAGAGACCCCAGCTTTTCTGAGATTGACTTACCCAGATAGACTCGGGACATCTGTAAACCATCAGTAACAATGGATTCATAAGATCATAGATTTGTACCTGGAAGGGTCCTTAGAGGTCAGCTGGTTTCACCCCCTCTCTCAGCAGCTGAGCAAACTAGGGCTGAGAAGTGAATTGGCTTGCCTATGGTTACACGGTAAATAGAATAGACAGCATTTGACCTCAGGTCTTCTGACTCCAGGTCCAGCATTTTTTTCCCAGTACCCCATGCTGTATCCATGATGATGAATTTTGAACTTTGCAGGGAGGGTCATGGAGCATCTCTTCTTTCTTTAGATCATGTATACCTAAATAATGCTATTGCTTAGAAGCATTCATAGATGTTGCTTAAAAGGAAGGTGCGTTGGTTTAAAAACAATGACAACAACACTGTATACAACAGTGGGATAGAAACAGGGCTGTTTAGGAGTTGTTACTTGGATGTGATGCTAGAGAATCAGAGGTTGGACTCTGATCAACTCATTTTTTTTTCTTACTATCCCAAGTTGGAGGAGCTATCCTGGCCACTTCCTGGCCCCCTTTCCACCTCTTGCCTCCCAGGAAAAGCAGCCCAGCTGCTCTGCTTGTAGTTTGAGGAAAATTCATTCAATATAGTAGTAAATGTTTAGCACACATGTAATATTAGATTATGGGCCTTCCCTTCTCAGGTGTTCACTGTGTTGGGCAAAGGGGTGTAGGAAACCAACTATCTTTCTCATTTCTACTTGGGTTCATAGGGATACTGGACTCTACAGAACCTATATCCATGAGTATATCCCAGTTCTTCCAGCTGCTAGCACTATATACTTATCATCCATCTTCTCAGTATGTATCTTGTATGTTTCCATTTATACATGTTTTCTCATTCATAAGAATGTATGCTCCTTGAGTGCAACAACTGTGTTTGGTTTTTCCTACAATAAAAAAAGGTCCCCAGCACCTGGCATAGTTTCTGATAAGAACTTAATAAATGCTTGCTGATTGATTTACTACTCGACTTTAACCTACTTTTCCAACCCTATTCTATATGACTCCCCTTTGTGTACTATGGTCCAGATTGGCCTTATTTTTCCTCCACATGACAGTCTATCTCCCATGGCCATCCTTTTGCACAGGCGGGCCCTTCATACCTCAAATGTACTCCTTCTCCACCTTCGTCTTTTAGAATCCTTAGCTCTCTTTAAACTCATCCCAAGTGCCATGAGATCTTCCCTGACCATTACTGCCTCTAATCCTCCAATTACCTTGTATTGATTTTGTACCAACTAATATGTGTTCATATCATGTCTCCTGATAAAATGTAAACTCTTTAAGGTCAGGAATGGTTTCATTTTATCTCCAACATCTAGCATCGTGCTTGACATGTGGTAAACACTTAAAAATACTTGCTGGTTGATTGATTGAATACCATATGTGCCATACCAGTTTAACCAACCCTTGCATTGATACAGTAGATAGAATTCATACCCCAAATCTAACCCTGAAATTGGGATTGAGAGGTGTTCCTGGGAATTTTCTCTATTTCTGCTTATTTTCCAATTACTCCAGAAGAAGACTTGGAAACTTAATATCTGCTTTGGCTCCTGCTGTTGGATCTGCTGAAGAGAACCATGGGAGCATCAGCACTGGATAATGGATTTATATTTATGTTCACTGCCTCAATTTGTTTATGCTATACACTGGATTTCTCTTATTATGTCCAGGTAAACCAAACTAGGGCTAAATGGTGAATGCAGACTCCTCTTCTGAAGCTGGAGGAGTCTACCAGCCCTCCCCCATTTAGGCTAAAGAAGGAGCTTACCTATGTCACAGCGATTGCCCATATACCCAGGGGGGCATAGACAGATGACACTTCCCTCCCTCTCCTGGCAGGTCCCAGCTCCACATGGCTCTTCAGCACATGACCTAGGGGTGGCTGTAACCAGCAGGGGAAGAGCAGATCAACCAGATTATCTTGCCTCTTTGGGCAGCCACTCGGGCAGCCTGATTGACCTCTCAGATAAGGGAGCTGCGGTCTCTGGAGTTCTCAGTACACTTGTTTTGGGTCAATATGTTTCTGCCCAGCTTTGCTTTGTTAGATGTTGAATCCCACTGATTTTGTGTGGGCTCTGTGGGACTTTGAAAAAGACACTTGAGAAACAAAGGAGAGGTAGAAAGAGCCCAGAAGAAGTAAAGAAGGCAAACTGATTAGAAACCACTTTTTTTATACCTACTGGAGGGGTCTACTACATCATTTCTAATGATCTCATTTTCTTTCTGTGTTTTGAATACAGATAATCCAAGTCTATCTCTTTATTATGAACAGCTTCCCCTCCCCCCTTTCACACATTCACTATATTTGAAGTCAGAAAAAATAACCATACCTTCAGTTGTGGATTCTGATTGTTCTCTCTTGTCTGAGGAAGCTTGAGATGCAGTGGAAGTGTCTGTAGGGGAAGGGACTGTTCCAGCTCTTTCAGTCTCTTCCCCTGATACTATGGGACTAGAAGACTCAATTTCTGTTTGAGCCTCTTCAGGGCTCTGGGTTTGATGCCTGAATTCAGTCTCTGAAGCACTGGTGCTGATGACTCTGTCTGGCAAAGAGGTTTCACCTGAAACATCTGGCAGAGGCAGAGTTGGGAGTCCAAAAGCTTCCCCACTGGCTTCGGTCCTGTCTTCAAGACTCACAGGGAATTCACCACTAGCCAGAGGCACAGATGATGTTTCTAAGTCCACATCTTGGGTGCTGGATGTCTCTCCACTAATATCATGTGTGGCAGATGTTTCCTCAGAGATCCCATGAAAGGCTGATGAGTCTCCACTCAGGTCAGGTGTGGAGGATGGTTCACTGGTCACTTCCTGGAAAGTAGATGTTTCTCCACTTCCATTCGATGATGAAGACATGCCATGGTCAGTTTCATAAAATGCGGATGTTGTGCCACTTACGTCAGGAACTGCAGATGCCTCAGGATATGCTGATAACTCACCACTCACCTCGGGAACTGCTGATGCCCCTACCTCAGTTTCATGGGTTGTTGACATTCCACTGAACTCACCAGCAACAGAGGATTCCCCACTGGACTCAACAAAATAAGGGAGTGTCACGGTAGATCCTTCACCAAGTTCCTGCGAAACCGTTGGTTTAGTAACTGCTTCCACGAAATCTGTGGTAATCAAAGTGACTTCTGGAAATCCCAAGGCCTCTCCACTGCTGCTGGTGACTGCTGATGATTCTCCACTTACATCAGTGACCCCTGAAAAGTCACCACTGAAAGATGGTATGCTTGATGACTCTCCACTGGTCTCTATCAACCCTGGCTGTGACCCACTGAGATCCACACTTCCAGATATTTCCCCAGAGGCTTCTGTTTCTCCCGAAGGAGTTCCACCAATTTCTAAAACCCCAGAAGGTCCTTCTGCTGCCTCTTCTGCTGTTGGAGTTGGGGTTGCAGATTCAACCAAAGTTCTATCCATGAGAGATACTGTGGGAAAACCAGATGAAAGTCCACTGCTGTCATATTCTCCAGATGGCAGGCCACTTCCAATCCCTGCTCCTGAAGGTTCTCCACTGAACTCCACCGATCCACTTGGCAGGCCACTAAATTCTGGGGCACCTGAAGCAAGGCCACTGGATTCTACGATTCCAGAAGATTGTCCACTGAAGTCTACAATTCCAGAGAAGTTACCTGATAGATCTGCCTCCCCAGAAGGAAAGCCGCTTATTTCCACAGAGCCTAAACCTTCTTCTTTTTCCCTGAATGTAGTTGGGGTGACTTCAACAAAACCAGTATCAACAAATGTAACACTGGTAGATTCACCACTGCCACTTACAGTCCCAGAAATCAAACCACTAAGATCACCCACCCCACTCAGATCAGAGATTCCAGATGTGTCACCACTGAACCCAGGAACTCCAGATGGTTGCCCACTGATATCAAATACTCCAGATGTTGCTCCACTGAGATCAGTTTCTCCAAATGGTTGCCCACTGCCAAATAATACTCCAGATGTCTCCCCACTGATATCTGTTATACCAGAAGGCTCTCCACTGGGCTCAAATACTCCAGATATTTCTCCACTGACATCGGGTAATCCAGAGGGTTGACCACTGAGAGGGGGTACTTCAGATGGCTTCTGAGTTAAGTCAAAAATCCCTGATGTCTCTCCACTGGCATCAGGGAAGCCAGATGCCTGTCCACTGATCCCAAATATTCCAGATGTTTCTCCACTGGCCTCAGGAGTTCCAGATGCATGCCCACTGACCTCAAATAGTCCTGATGTTTCTCCACTGGCTTCGGGAATTCCAGATGCCTGCCCACTTATTCCAAATATTCCAGATGTTTCCCCACTGGTATCAGGCAATCCTGATGCTTGTCCACTGAGCTCAGTTCCTGAAGGTAGTCCACTAGCTCCTCCGCTAATGTCCCACTCTCCAGATGGCAGCCCAGATATTTCTCCTTGACCGCTAATTCCAATGGTTCCTTTCCCTTCCAATTGACTGGCAGTGGTTGCTGTGACCACTTCCACCAAAGTAGTATCAACAAGAGAGACAGTTGGGAACCCGGATGGAAATCCACTTAAATCAGGCAGTCCAGATGAGAGGCCACTTCCAAAGTCCACCCCAGAGTGCTCACCACTAAATCCAGATGGCAAGCCACTTGTTTCTGGAGTTTGACCACTCCCTAGAGTTCCAGAAGGCAGTCCCCCTAGGTCCAAATGTTCAGAAGCAGACCCAACTAAGTCATCTCCTGAAGGCAGTCCACTTACTTCAGTAGGGATAGACCAGCCACTTATATCTGTTTCCCCTGAAGCTGATCCACTCTCCTCAGGTAACCCAGAGCCCTCTCCAGATGAAAGGCCACTGAAATCCAGGCCACCAGAAGGCAATCCACTTACACTACCCTCAGAGGGCTGCCCACTTGTTTCAAACTCTCCTGAAGCTTCTCCACTAGCAATGAAGTCTCCACTCTCATCTGTAATACCAGATGGTTCTCCAGAAGCTGATGATTCCCCAGTGCCACTCACATCTGGAATACCAGATGGCTCTCCAAAGACTGATGGTTCCCCGGTGCCACTCACATCTGGAACTCCAACACTTGGGACACCAGATGGCTCCCCAGAGGCTGACAGCTCCCCACTTCCACTCACATCTGGAATTCCAACACCTGTAACAGTGACTGGTTCTCCAGAAGCCGATGGTTCCCCACTGCCACTCACATCCAGAGTGCCAACAGCTGGAACACCAGATGGCTCGCCAGTGCCACTCACATCTGGAACTCCTACATCTGGAACACCAGATGGCTCTCCAGAGGCTGATGGTTCCTCAGTGCCTCTCACATCTGGAACACCAGATGGCTCTCCAGAAGCTGATGGTTCCCCACTGGCACTCACATCTGGAATACCAGATGGCTCTCCAAACACTGATGGTTCGGCGGTGCCACTCACATCTGGAACTCCTGCATCTGGAACACCAGATGGCTCTCCAGATGCTGATGGTTCCTCAGTGCCTCTCACATCTGGAACACCAGATGGCTCTCCAAACACTGATGGTTCACCAGTGCCACTCACATCTGGAACTCCTACATCTGGAACACCAGATGGCTCTCCAGAGGCTGATGGTTCCCCGCTGGCACTCACATCTGGAATACCAGATGGCTCTCCAAACACTGATGGTTCGCCGGTGCCACTCACATCTGGAACTCCTACATCTGGAACACCAGATGGCTCTCCAGAGGCTGATGGTTCCCCGCTGGCGCTCATATCTGGAATACCAGATGGCTCTCCAAACACTGATGGTTCGCCAGTGCTGCTCACATCTGGAACTCCTACATCTGGAACACCAGATGGCTCTCCAGAGGCTGATGGTTCCCCACTGGCGCTCACATCTGGAATACCAGATGGCTCTCCAAACACGGATGGTTCGCCAGTGCCACTCACATCTGGAACTCCTACATCTGGAACACCAGATGGCTCTCCAAAGACTGATGGTTCCCCCGTGCCACTCACATCTGGAACTCCTACATCTGGAACACCAGATGGCTCTCCAGAGGCTGATGGTTCCCCACTGGCGCTCACATCTGGAACACCAGATGGCTCTCCAGAGGCTGATGGTTCCCCAATGCCACTCACATCTGGAATGCCAGATGGCTCTCCAAAGACTGATGGTTCCCCGGTGCCACTCACATCTGGAACACCAGATGGCTCTCCAGAGGCTGATGGCTCCCCAATGCCACTCACATCTGGAAGTCCCACAACTGGAATACCAGATGCTTCACCAGAGGCTGAAGTTACTCCACTGAAAGAAGGCTCTCCAGTACTTTCTTCTGGAACAGCACTAGTGAGAGGCCAAGATGAAGGACTTGCTGAAGGAGAAAAGGAAAAAAAAAAGACAAGATTTTATTGACAAGCACTGATAGGACCCAATGGCCCTTCACATCTAGAAGCCTGGGCCCATTGTCACCATTTTCTTTGCATTACTCGCTGTATACTGATGTTGGGATTCTTAAACTGGGGTCTATGGACACCTAAACAATTCAGAGGGTCTGTGAACTCTTATAAAAAAGGAAAATATTTTGATAACTGTATTTCAATACAATTAGCATCCTTCCTATGTATTTTACTTTATATATGTTTAAAACATTGTTCTGAGAAGGGGTCCACATACTTCAACAGACAGCTAAAGGTGTCTGTGATAGGAAAAAGGTTAAGTATTCTTGAACTAAAGACTTACAACATCCCTGGGAGGAGTAAAGGTGACCTACCACTGACGCTAACTCACTCTGTGTCCTTGTGCAAGCCACTCAATCTCTGAGAGCCTTAGTTTTTTCAAAATGGTGGTGGTGGTGGTAAGGACACTAGAAGTGATCTGTAAGGCCCTTTGTACTTCTCATATTTTATGACTTTGACTAGCAACACTATTACTATAAACTTATGCTATTAATACCATATTCAAAAGTATTTTCACAGGTATGTTCTTTCTTCTCACCTTAGGAGTAGGTATTATTTTATGGGTAGGGAGACTGAGGCAAAGACATTTAAATGAACTGATTCAGACTCATAAACTTAATCATTCCACAGATCCTTCTAGTCATTTTCCATTAGTAGCTTCAAATGCAGTCTAGATCCACCTGTATTTTCACTTCCAGCAGTGACTCTGTTTTTACTGAGCCCCTATGGGAATATGGGGCTCTTCCTGTCTCTCTTATCTTTCTGTCTGTATGTCTGTCAATCTGTCTCTTTGTGATGACTCCTGTACACAATATTTAGAGAGTGCCAGTGCCTGGCACATAGTAGGCACTTAATAAATGTCAACTGGATTAGATATAGTGCTACAATATATATTTAATTCACCCAACAGTTATTCAGTAGCTACTGTGTATAAGTTATCGTCCTAATACTGGGAATACAAAGAGAGATGCCACAGGATACCTGTTCTCAAAGAGCCTTTGATGATGCCTTTATGTAATTTGTCCCGTGATGAACTAATTATGGCAGATATGGGACAGAACCATTTCCTGGAATCGGTAAGCAATTAAGGGACCCCAGATGGTCCTTTGCTCAAAAATCTCTCTCTCTCTCTCTCTCATATTCTAGTAATTGAAGATTCCTGTGGCAATAACTCTTTGGGGATACAAGTAGTCTTGAGACTGGTTAAATCTCTTGATCATTCACACTGCAGGATCAAATGTTTTCATCAGAACAACTATTGGCTAAAATTGTCCTTGATGAATGGAAATTTTTACTAGGGAGGAAGGTGGGGAGGAAGAGAAAGAAAAGGAAAATTGTGGAATTTTGGGACCCTAAAGACTTTCAATAATCTGGTACTAACTTCTCACTTTCAAGTCAAGAGTAGCATAGGTCAGACTCTATCCATATAACCCTCTTCCCCTTGGTCCTGCCCAAGTACTCCCTCTCTATCTCTATACTCCCTTCTTTGAGGGACTATGGGATATAGAAGGCTATGGAGTCAGGGTGATCTTGTATATTTGTAGCTAATGAAAAGCAGATACCATTTCTGCTTTCTTTTCTATCTCAGCCTCACTGAATTGTTATACATATAGTATAATTGATTGGGGAATTAATTAAAGGTGGTGTGGATGCTGAACATTCTCTTTGAGTTCAGAACCTTAGAGATATGCTGATCTAGAACTGTACAGAGAATCGATAACTGATATGAGAAAGAGTACAGGTCTCTGGGATTCTCATGGAGATAAAGTATTCCAGACCTGAGTAGAGAAGGCATTGCTAGCATTGCAGTACAGTGGATTGAGACCTGGACTTAAAATCAGGAAGACCTGCCTTCAAAACCCACTTCAGACTGTTATTAGCTATGTGACCCTGGACAAGTCACTTACATTGTTCGTTTCAGTTTCATGAGGGAGTTGGACTAGATGGGCTTTAAGGTCCCTTCTAGCTCTAAATCTGTGATCCATTGGCTTAAATCAAAATGTTTCCTAGGAGGCATGGGTTCATGCTAACCTGAGAGTAATGAAGCATTTGTTGGAAAAAATTCTGTTTCCCACTCTGTCTGATTCTCAGGTACAGTAGTAATATCAAATTCTCCTCTGGATAGGACCTCCCCCTCCTTTGGAGCCACCTGAGTTGGAATCAGCTCTTCATCAATAATGGAGACCTGTGTGCCACCTTCTCCTTCCTTCAGAGAGGGCCCAGCTGAAACATTCAAGAGCAGATAGTGAGTAACTTGACTTTACAAGCAGGAAACTCCTACCTTGGATTACTCAGGGACCTGTCCCAGGAGACCCATTTAGGACATAGTTCTTGGTCCCTGAAGAAACAGGGACAGACAAGGGGGAGATTCCTCTGTAAATATGCACATTCTAAGCCACTCAGGCAACATTTCACCTGAGCTTTGATGGAAAAGCAGGAAGAGCTGAGATAATAAGCTCTCTGCCTTTGCCCCATGTCTGTCTGTCTGTCTCTTTCTTTGTGATGACTCTTCTGCCTCACTTTTGGATTGTAGGAACATCTAACAGGTACATGGCATGGAGGGTCTATAGCAGCATAGGGGTTGAGGGAGGTGACTATAAATATAAGTAATTCTTTAACATAAAAGGACCTTTCCTGCTGCATTAGGGAAAATTGGGTGGCATGAAAAGGATGGCACAGTACCTTGGAAACAGAAAGCATGGTGCCGGGATAGGGGATGAGGAAAGCCAGTCTGGTTGGAGTACAGGTAGACAGTTCTAACACCTGGTTTATCCCCACCACATGCAGAGCGGGGAGTGATGATAGGATAGCGGACGCTGCCGTCTGCCAGCCAGCCAGCATGGCATTTGTCCAGGCCCCGGCGCCAGGCGGCATAAAGCTGCCCTGTAGAAGCCAGGGTGGCATTGTGTTCTTTGCAGTATTCTTGGGCTTCTTGGAAGGTGAACAGCTCCGGTCGAGTGGCAAAAAACACCTCACCTATTAGGAATATACAATTAGATTCGCTTGCTCCCAGAGCCAAATACCTTGTCTAGAGGCACCCCTCCCCCATATCTCCCCTGGGCTCTTACAGGCATTTTCACACAAATGCACATATATTCAAAGTGTCATAATCCCTTCCTTCACACATACACTTGTGATTTATACCGAGTATGGCTCCAAACTCCCTGAGCATTGTGGGGAACTGCTGCGTGTGGAAGCTTCTTCCACCAACGTAGGTTAACTACTAGTCTATAACCCAGAGTCTTGGAGAGTAGGCTGGGAACACTGGGAAGTTAAGTCACTTGCCCATGGTCATGCAATTAGCATGTGTCGGAGGCAGGACTTGAACCCAGAGCTTCCCAGTTCCCATATTTAATTGCATCTCTTGGATGACGCATTCTCCTATAACTAGAAGCATTTTCTTCATTGGACACTGTGTGAGTGCTGCACACAAATGCAACATATACTTAAGCTCTTTTAGACCAATTAGTGTGCACATATGAGCGTGGGCAGAGGATAGCTTGGTGTTGGTGATTTTCTTCTCTCTTGTGCTGGGGAAGTAGCACTGGAAGTACTACACTGAGAGAGAAAGAGACGGAGAGAAAGATAGAGAAAAAGACAGATTTACAGACAGAAAAAAAGAGACAGAGAGATAAAGAGACAAACAGAGAGATAGAGAGACAGAAACAGAGAGAGAGAGAGAGGAAGGGAGAGAAGCAGAGGAAAAGAAAGTAAGAGACAGAGACAGACAGAGGCAGATACAGAGATAGATGGAATGTGGTGGCCTAAGAGAGAGATTGATCCACATTTTTTCTCCACTGGATCTTTTCTGACTCAGAGAGTTGCGTAGGAAGGACAGATGGTATTTCTGGGATATTTGCCCATTGCTAAGAAGCTCCATCCAAAATTCCTCATGTTAGGCCCTCAACCCATATAGACCAGAACTTTGGGGGTGTTGTTTCCATACCCAGTAGCCAGTCTACATAGCAGTATACATCATAGGTCTCTGATGCTGGGCGTAGGCCATAGGTCCTGACCCCTGGGCTGCTGTCCTTATCTCCGACACACGGGGTCCGGGGACTCACAATGGGGTATCTGTGGAGGAGAGAGTGAAAAAATGTTCAGCTTCTGACAATAGGAGACAGGGCTTTTGAAGCAAAAAGTATTAGTCACTTAAGGACTGAGAGGAGGAATGTCTTTGGCTCTTCAAATGGAAACATGATGAGGAATCCTGGACCTGGGACTTCCAGGCACAGAGAAACATGCAGCTTTGATACAACAGCATCATCATGAACATTAGCATCAGTTGTGAGGATGGATTTGGAGGCTTCATAGATGACCTGTGATTACAGGGAATAGCTTGGGAATCAAGATCACTAACTGAGCCGGAAAAGATTAAGAATGAGTGGGGCAGGTCTCTAGAGAAAAAGTAATGGGAAAGAAGGAGATGACTTCTCCCCCATCTACTTAGTGACTCTTGGAGGTATAAATTGTGAAGACTTATATTGAAAATCCTTCCTCTGTTTTTTGTCAAGATTGTCCCTGATTATCTCCTGTTCTTTGTTTTTTTGCTCTTGGCTGCAGAGAGAAATCAATAGCTATAGTTTGATTCTGGACTCCTAAGAGGCTCTTAAACTCCTTTTCTGTAGCCAAATTCTGCTGCCGAGACTAGAGGTCACCATGGTTGGGAAGTGCCTAGAAGTGTTGTACTGGTAGAGCTAACTTAGGAATGGGCTGCCTCAGAACAGACTAAATTCGAGTACAGTGTTGGAGGACCACTTTTTCTGGATATTGTAGAGATCATAGGATCATTGACGTGGAGATGGAAGAGAATAAAGAGGTCATTTTAATCCAACCCACTCATTTTACATTTGAAGAAAGTGTGACCTTGAGAAGTGAAGTGACATGAACCAGGATTCCTGATCATAAGACCATAGGTCCAGAACCAGAAGAGACCAGATGTCACTTTATCCTACGGCCTCGTTTTATAGACTGAAAAAACTGAAGCCCAAAGTATCACGACTTGCCTAAGGATTCCTGCTCAGATATAGGTTGGGTTAGATCTCTGAGGTCCCTTCCAGCCTGGAGACTGTAATTTCTACCTGAAGAGCTAAGGGACAAAGGGAAGCCCTGGCTCTGGGGCTCACCTGACTGTCTGGTCCTGCAGCCAGCCAGCATCGCATTGTTCATAGCCAGCTTCATAGGCTGCCTGTAGCTGTTCTGGTGTAGCGATGACAGCTCCCGTGGCCCTACAGGCCTGTTGGGCCTCTTCAAAGCTGAGAGAATATCTGGTGGAGCCTGGACGGTAGTGGAACACAACACCTGTTGGGAAAGAGAAGAAAAAGGGAAAAGTGGGTGGTGGCAGTGGTGAGGGAGATGCAGATTGAGACTTCTTTTCATTAAGTCTGGCAATGCTAAAAGCATACTTCCCATTTCTACTCCAAAGCCCCCACATTCCAAATCATTTTTGCTATTGCATCACACCTTTAGGTTTACTCATTGAATTAGCCAGACATGCCACTTGGTTTCAAAGACTCAGTTTTTTTTCTTCCTCATCATCATCATCAAACATTTATTATTGCCTGCATAGTAGGCAGTTACTGTTCTAAATGCTGAGGATTCAAAGAAAGGCAGACACAGTTCTGGCCTTCAAGGAGGTCACATTCTAAAGGGGGGACCACATTTGAACAACTATTTACCAACAAGATATACACAACATAAATGGGAAGTCACTTTGAAAGGGAGGTACTGTGGGGTGGGGTTCATAGATTTACCACTGTATCTGTTTCAAATGATTTTTAAAGTTATAAGAGACTTTAGAGCTCATCATTTTACAGGTAAGAGAACCGAGACCCATAAAGGTGAAGTGACTATAATGACAAGAGCAACAATTACTAGAAAGTAGTATAATTCTAGAACTGTGGATAATTGAAAAAAATTATTGTTTAATTATGACCAATCTGCTTTTTACCTTCCCACTTCTCCTTCTGATTTTGCCCTTACCTAATCCCTTATTCTGTGGCTGATAATTTTGAACAACTTGATTAAACCTCAGAACCTTGGCTCTCTTTCCCATTCCCTGGACTTCCAGGAAAACCTAAAGACTCTTACCAAAGGTACATTGATGGTTGTTTTCTTTTCAAGGGGGCTCTGAGGTGCTGTTTACACCTTCCCATTTTGTTGCTTTGAGAACGTAGGACCCCTTAACTGCTAAAGGATTCCCCTTTATTCCCCCATCTTTCTTTAATTTCTTAAAGTTTTCCATTTGCCATTCCTCATCGGTCATTGAATTGCTCTGTAGCTCTCATATTCTTCAGGCAAGCTTCCCACCAGGTGAAAGTTGATCAGTTAATAACTGATAGCTTTTATCCACTGGTTCTTTTTTCTAGCAGCTTTCTAGTACCTTTCCAACAGTCTACAGTTTTCCATATAAGATATCCACTCTTCCTACTCTTCTTACCAAATTGCACTTACCCTGATATATAATGATCACTGAAGAATTTAAAAAGAATATCACAGAGAGCAATGGTGAGACCTATGATAGGTATGAGTAGGCTACAACATGTAGCCAAAGAAGAACTTGTAAGAATAAGGATAAAACATGTCATCAAGGAGATGTAAGATAAGAAAATAGGATGGGCTGGTCAAATGGAGAAGGTGAGAGCTGATGGGTAGATAACCAGTACTCCACTTGTAGGTACCCTGGCAATGTCAGTAGAAGTAAGAAAGGCCTCCAGAACATTGGGTGCGTCTCCTGTGGTGTACTCATAGGGGGAGATCCTTCAGAAATGGGCAAGACATCCTTCAGAACAGCAAACATGGAGGGATTGTGATCTCAATCGCTAGAGAAAACTCCTAAATCAATGAGATCACATATCTTCTTGAGTTTTTGAATATTTGAGTATCAGATCTTTACTGCCAGATTTGTACGTCCACTATTTTTTATTTGCTTAGTAGTATATAGGCTTTTCTGATGCCTCCACAACAGTATTGTCCTTCTGAGATGCTGAGCCGAAAGGACTGATCCTAATTCTCTTTACATAGAGCCTATTCATAGGGCCATGGCAAGTTGATTCTAAATAAATAAATGATATGATAATCTATCTGTTGGTGCCAGTCCTTGTGATGGCTCTCCAGTGCTATGTGGGGTATTTCTAGGCTTCCCATAATAGGACTATCCAAAGACCCTCTGAATTCCTTCAAAGGGCTTGCAATCAAGTTAGTCTATATGATTTGAAGGATTTGTGGCTCTGTAAGATTATCTAATAATACCAAATTCTGCCTGTCTCCTACCTCTAGACCCATAACTAGGGTAGGGCAACTGGTTTTCAATCAGTTAGCATGTCAACATATTTTTAAGGTGAGATTTTGACAACGATACCCCCAAATGGGGAATTTTGTTCAACAGAAGTTCAATTGTTGAGGTGACCCTGATGGTGCTGGGGTTAATAGAAGGGTGCTGGTTGGATGAAGGTGAGATGGGCAAGAGAGGAAGCACTCATGGGAAAGTGCTGTGAGTACCCTCTAAATGTGTCACCTGGTGAAGGGTGCTTAGCACATAGTAGGTGCTTAATAACCATTTATTGGCTAACTGACTAAAGACCAGCTACCCAACCCTAGTTAGGGATCTGGGGGTGGGGGACAGGCAGTTGTGTCACATAGATCATGAGCTTGAGGCTGCTAAGAGAAGGCCTGAGAAAAGAAGGAGGTTCTACTTCTATTGGCATTTTTAACCCCCTTGAATTACAGAATTTTGGCTGAAAGGGACTTTGAAGATCATTCTAGTCCAACTACCTCCTTTTACATTTGGAGCTCTGACAAGCTGTGTTGTAACCAGGGCATAGACAGGGCAAGAATTTGGGTCTCCTGCCTTCCAGTCCCACGTTCTTTCCAATATAATTTATGGTGTGCATAGCACTGTGAATTGCCTGGCGATTTACCTGTTGGTGAGAGTGGGACAGCAGCAACTTCTGGAACAGCTGTTACCAGTGCAATCAAGTCCTCTCTTGTGAAGGCTGTGGCAGGTTCCAGCTCAGGGGTGACAGTAGCAGCCCCCTCTGTTACTTCACTGGGGAAAAGAGCATCACGGGAAGAAGCAGTGACCTCTGGAAGGAAGCCCCATGGTCTGGTGGCCTCCTCGGTCTCATTTTCCAACTCTGGGTAGCCTGTGCCACCCAGTGTCCAAGTGAAGGCTTCCTCAGGCTCAAGCCCAGTAGGAGTGATGACACTCTCTGAGGTGATGATGCTGCCTCGGGACTCCTGCTTGGTGACATTTTGAGGCAGCTGCAGTTCCACATCGGGCTGAGTGACTGTCTGAATAGTGATCTCCCCCTCACTGCTCAGCTCGTCAGTAAAACTCTCTGGTATGATCCCAACAAAGTCCTCCCCTGGAGTAGAAAGCAAAGGCCAATGGGAAAATCAGGGAAGCACATCTGTTGAAAGTCTCCCTCATCTCCCCCTCCCTTCAGCACTCCCATCTGGGCCATCCAAGATGGGCAAGGGGACAGGTTGAGTGGGCCCCATATCTAGAGTTACACAGATGCTTTCAATGATCACATTGTGTCTGGCCTCCATCTCTCAGATGTTGTTCTTGTTGCCTGTTTATGTGCCAGCAGAGACAGTGAAGAAACCATATGGCCCCACATTTGTGTACAAGTGGCATCTGCTTGGCCATGCATGGCATATGCTACTGAGAGACAGATTACCTCTGCTGGAAAATTCTCAGGATGTCCGAACTTTAGAAGACCACTTCTACTATCACTACCTCTTATTTACATGGTACTTTATGGGTTTTAGATTAATTGACAGCTCATTTAAATACATTTGCTCATAGAAGAGCTTCTAATGACAAGGAATCAATAAATCAAGTATCTAGGGACTGATGATGCCTCAATGGATCGGGCTAAAATTAAAATGTTAGAGCTGGAAGGAGCATTAAGCATCTTTAATCTAGTCACTTCTACAAATGGGGACAAAGGCTTGAAGAAATTAAGAGGCAGTGTGACACAGTTCAAAGTGGACTAGGAGGGGGCTCTTCATATGGGGATTCTGGACCCGCAAAGGTCCATAGACTTGGATGAGAATAGCTTTATTTTCTACTATTTTTAGTTTTATTTTTACAAACTTTTGGTTGTCTTTATAATCCCATGAATCTTATTCTATACATTTCAAAACGTGACTCTGAGGAGTCTGGACATACATAAACTTCTCCAGACTGTCAAAGGGGTCCATGACACAAGAAAGGTTAAGAATCCCTATTCTAAGGAGATATCAGTTTTAGCCAATGCTCTGCCACTAACTAGCAGCATAATCTTTGGTGGATCATTTAACTCCTCTGTGCCTCAGTTTCCTCATTTGTAGAAAAAAGGGACAAGAACTCTGATCTCAAATATATGAGAGGTCTATTTTGAGGATAAAATGAGACAATATATGTAAAAGTAACTTCAAACTGAATACTACTATACAACTACAAGGAATTATTGTTTGTGTTACTATTATTAGTGAGGCAGCCATTGTGTAGTATAGAAAACTGGCCCTGAAGTCCAAGAGACTGGAGTTTAAGTCTTGCCTGTGATACCAATGGGCTTTGTGACCCTGGGAAAATCAGTTAACCTCTTAGTGCTGCAGGCACCAAGGATAGAAGTTACAGAGAAGGTGCTAACAGGCATTGCTTGAGAGAGTTTACTCATCTAGGAGTTCCATATACCACAGAAGTTACAGACCCCCTATTGCTAATATTAATTAAAATGATCATAATGACAAATATCTTGCCCCCGGTCACATAGCTATTTAGTGAATGAACTCAGGTCTTTCATCTCACTGTTTGGTGATCCTTCCACTTGAAATAAGGTATAGCTAAATCCAACAATGAACTCTTATTGCCCCTAACTGGTACTGTCCCCCAAATTTGGGCTACTTTGTGGGTGATGGAGCAAATGCTCAAATACTCTTTGGAATAATGCAATCTTAGCTAGTGGTTACCACTGCATTGAGGGGAAACGCTGGTATATACCAGGATCATAGGACATAGGAGCCTATAGTCAAGACTAGGAGATATAGGTTAAAATTTCCCCTAGGATACAGGGGCATGGTAGAGTGGATAGAATGCTAGACTTGGCATTGGGAGGAACTGAGCTCAAATCCCACCTTTGGTACTTCCTAGCTATGTGATTCTGGAAAAATCACTTAACACTCTGAGTCTCTGTTTCCTCATCTATAAAATGGAGATAAGGAACTGTATAGGACCTACCTTATATAGTTAGCATGAGGTTCAAAGGACCTAATCTGTGTCAAGAGCCATATAAATCTGATTCCCTATAACACGGATGTGTACAAGAAGTCTTTGTATAAGATTGGGTGGTTTGTAGGTATCTGGCGTATGTACCCTTCACTACTTGGGGTCAGGAGTGGGGCACCTTTCACAGGTGATAGAGTTGGTTTTACAGTGATAAGTATTTGAATTTAGTGGCCTTTGGTTTTAGAAGGACGTCATTCTGTTTTCCTGTAAATCAGGCTTAATCCCACAGCTAAGGTAAGAATGTTCCCATCTCTAACTCTCTAAAGAAAAATATGGGTTTTTCTCCATTTGGGGTATTCCTCTAGCACCGGGGAACTCAATAGTTAATATGGTCTAGTTCTGAACTTTTGGTGATCACCTTTCTGTTTTGAATTTTTTTAACTGAAGACACTTTTCCCTAGCTGGTCTGCACTGCCCCCCAGCGTTGACATGGCAGAGCTGCAACAAGAGGAACTGAGTTTGAGTCCCGGAGAGAGAATTGCCTGTCATCACTATAAGTAAGAGCAGTAGGGCCCGAAGGCATGCAGAGGTGGAAAGGAGCAGAGATGCCCCTTTCACTGCCCATGGAAGATTGTCCTGAGGTGCCAGCTACAGGCTCAGGGCTGTGGGACACAGGGGAATCAAGCAGGTTCTTTTCCTGGGGAATTTAAGGGAGACAGATAAAGGCAAAGAGGTGTGTGTCTTAGATCAAGCAGCCTTGCATTTGGTGGTGAAAGGTCAGTGATTGTAGGGGAAAGAATAGCCAAGGCTTAGAGAGGTGGTGAATCTGCAGCCCTGCTTGGTTCCGAGTTTCTCTACCCGCTGTATTGTTACTGTGGTGTAGGTGGTATCTGGATTGATCTTGGGGTTATAGCTAGCACTGCCCCAGAGCCCAAGCACAGAATGTACCAGAACGGATGAAGTGAGTGTTGAATTTAAAGGATGTAGACAGATCTAGGCTAGCTTTGCCTTGTTGTTGTTGTTGTTCAGTCCTGTCTGACTCTTCAGGGTGTTCTTGGCAGATGCTGGAGTGGTTTTGCCATTTCCAGCTTGTTTTACAGATGAGGAAACTGAGGCAAATAGGGTTAAGTGACTTGCTCTGGGTCATACAGCTAGTGACTATCTGAGGCCAAATTTGAACTTAGATCTTCCTGACTCTAGGCAGGTGCTTTACCCATTGCTGTATCCTAGCTTCCCTATAGCTTTGCCTATCTGGATGCTTGCTATCAGCTGAACTTATTTTCGATTCCTTCTCCCTATAAGAAGGAGATATCTAAGGGGAGAACCATAGAATCATTCAATAGTAAAGTTGTAAAGTACCTTAGACATCTTTTAGATCAACACTATCATTTTACATATGGGGAAACTGAGGCCCAGAGAGGACAAGTGATTTGTTTCAAATTAATACCACAAATTAGTGGCAAAATTCATGTCTATTGATTTTCTCCCCAGTGTGGACTGGTATGTATGTATGGGGGGAAACTGCGGGGATAAGCAGTTATTTGATTGAAGTGCTAAGCCTATACCACTTTTCCTTTCTTCCTCTGCAGGAATTACTTGCCCTGTCCCCCACCCCAAACCCTGAAATTGCAAGAAACCTACCTGTGTAGCAGATGGCATCGTAGCGGGATAAGGGGTCCGGATAGCCTGTCTGATTGGCGTGCAGGTACACAGTCCTTACCCCTAGGAGGTTGCCCCCGCAATTAGGACGTGCCTTCGAGATGGGGTATCGGACACTGCGGTCGGCCAGCCAGCCAGCACTGCACACGTCCATTCCACTTTGCCAGGCCAGGTACAGCTGCCCAGTGGTTGCCAGCCGGGCTCCCAGGCGCCGACACTCATTTGCTGCCTCTTGGAAGGTGAATTTCTCCGGGGATGTAGAATAAAAGACTTCCCCTAGAAAGCACATGTCAACTAATGTGAGCATTTTCCTCTCTTCCTCTAATAGGACCTTATCAAAAACCCTGGTTCTCCAAGTGCCCAAAGTCTCGATTGTCCAGGCTCTTTTCCCCATTTCTTCATATTCCTAAGGCCACAGTTTTCCCAAGTGCTAAGAATCTCAGACTCCTATTTATCCATTCCTTTAATTCCTAGGTCCTCATTTTAGCAGGTCTTTGAAAGTCTCAGACCTTGATCAGTAACCCATCCCCCAAAGAGCCAGCTCCCACAGATTCAAGGCTCCTGATCTCCAATCCTTTGGGCAGGCCAATATCAAGAAAACAGAGAAAGTCAAAGGGAGAGAAGCTAAAATGACAAAGTAGTGGTTGAAAGCAAAGCTGGCTTTATCTGTGAGCAGAGTAGGTGTGATATGAGGGGCAGCAGGAAGGCTCTGCTGTCTAAATATATCTCCTCTACTGGTCTGTTTCTAGTACATGAATTCCCATGCCTGGAAATGAATTCCTGGGCTCCTTTTAAAATAGAAATTCTCCTGGGAGTCAAACATAGTAAATAAGGGCTGGACCAGATGACCTTTGGAAGACATCTCTTCCAAATAAGATTCTGTTCATGTAATGCCTGACATCTTAGTATAAATAAGCTTATCAGTTCTTTTCTCTAAGGCAAAAGGAGGTATGTGAGAGTACAGGGTACCTGCCTTGGAATTTGGGGAAATATCCCCCAAAAGGAGAACTGGCTAGTAAAAGGGAGGAGGGAATGGCATATGGCATATCCACTTCAGTTATAACCACAGCTTATCACATTTTCCCATCTGAGCCTGTGAGTTATGTAGTTATTTCCAAACTACTTTTTCCCTATTCTGATTGATGCCAAGGTCATATATGTCCTTAAAACAATTAATACTGCTTAAGTAAGGTCCAGGCTGAGGAAGTGAATGTAGGGGTACCCTGAGCATAAGCATGAAAATGGGCAGCTAGCTCTGTTGGGATGGATTTGAAAGCTCCATTTATTGGTTCAGGTGGAAATTCAGGTTCAGGAGTATATATTATGGCCACAAAGCAGAATAGGTGAATTCTCCAGATGGTAGGACACTAGGAAAAGTATTAAGAGAGAATAGGCTATGCTGCTCATTTCATTGCCTTGCTGGAGGAACAGACAGGGTAGGCCACCTCATAGAGCCCTGGGTAAATGCCCATCTGTTTTATGGCCCTGGTGATATGTCTTTTGGAATAAACAGACATACTTACCTTCCATCTCCTCTGCAAAGCAGTAAAAGCAGTACACATCATAGGTCTCATTGGTATCTCGGATGCCATAAGTCCTTACTCCAGGGAATTCATCCTTGTCTCCATAGCAGCCTTCACGGGGGGCTGTGGATAGGGTATCTAACAGAAACGGAGTGAGAGGGTATAGAAGACAGAATGAGAGGGGAACCAGCTGCAGGCTGGACAAAGCCTGCCTGTGACTATATGTACATGTATCAATGTGGCTGCAGATACGTATGTAGTCCAGTGGTGTCAAACTCAAACAGAAATGGGGGGCCACTGATGTATACATAAGGATCCTTGTGCTCCACATATGACTTGAGTTTTAAAATGTAATATTATCAATGCTTTACTATATATTTATTTTATTAAATATTTCCCAATTATACTTTAATTTGGTTCAGACCATATTCAGTAGGGTTGTGGGTTGCATGTGGCCTGAGGGCTGCATGTTCAACCTCTGGTATAGTCTACCTATTTATTCAACTATTTTTTAACATCTGTATTTTTTTTTAAGTATTTGAGAGGCAGTTAGGTGGCTAAAGTGTTAGGCTTGGAAGCCAAGAAAATCCAAGTTCAAATTCTGCCTCAGCACTTACTAGCTGTTTGTCTCTGGGTAAAATCACCAGACTTCTATCAGCCTCAGTTCCCTCATCCGAAAAATGGGGATAATCATGGTACCTACATCACAGGGTTGTTGTGAGGATAAAATGAGATAATATGTAAAGTGCTTTGCAAACCTTAAAGTACTATAGAAATGTTAGCTGTTATCATCTGGTCTTCCCATCTTCTCTGTAGGTTTTGTTCCAACTAGACTGTGAGCTCCTCCAGGGTAAGAAAGAATATTGCCTCTTACTGCTGTTTGTTACTATCTATCACTGATAATGCAACAGCAGTCACTCTGGAGGTGTTTGATAAAGTTTGCGTTGACCAAATGCCGGCTAAGAACAGTACTTGCTGGAATGAATCCATCATTCTAAGATAAAATAATAGGTTTTTTTTTGTGGGGCGTAGGGTCTGGACCTATGATTCCAGCTGTGTAAGGTACTCTTGGTATAGAAATGCCTTCTACTAATGTAGATCAACAACTCTAACTGACTCCCTTAGAGGATTAGTTGAGTTATTGAAAGGTTAAATGTCTTGCTCCTGGTCCCACAGCTAGAGTATGTCAGAGATAGGATGTAAATCCAGGTCTTCTGAATTCCAAGAAGGACCTTCTCTCCATTATAATATATTTATTAAGTATCCACAATGCACTCAGCACTGTACTAGGCAAGGTATTCTCCTGACTTTCTCTCCTATCCCAGTCTCCTAGTCCCTAAATCTTACTATTCTTCCACTCCCCCTTCTCACGTTTGGATCCTGCCGTGGAAAGCCTACCTGACAGTTTGATCAGCCAGCCAGCCAGCATCACACTGGTGGTAGCCATCGTCATAGGCAGCCTGCAGCTGCTCAGGGGTGGCAATGACGGCACTATTCTGTAGGCAAGCCTGCTGTGCCTTCTCAAAATCCAGGGTGTAGCGGGTAGAGATGGCTCTGTAATGGAACACGATGCCTGGAAAACACACACACACGCACACACACACACACACACACACACACACACACAGATGTCAGTCAGTATCTCTGATGCCTTGCTAACATCATATTTGGAGGCTACCTCTCTTTTCTGGGGAAAAGGATTCTCTGAGTCCCTTGGAAAAAATAAAAGTGGCCCCAGTAGATTTCTTAGTTGTCCTTGGATTTAAAGGCTTTCCTCTAAGATAGGGATTCTTAACCTCTGTTTGTGTCATAGATCCCTTTGGCACCCTGGTGAAGCCAATGGACTCCATCTCAGGATGTTTTCAAATGCATAAAATAAAGTACATAGAACTACAAAAGAAACCAATTATATAGAAATATAAGTTGGAAAATACATGTATTTTTAAAGCTCAAGTTCAGGGATCCTGAGTTCTCTGCTCTATGAATACCCATTTGGGATTATCTTTTGAGAAAGATAGAGTTGGTCATCTTCCCCAGAACTTCCTATTTGTCTTCTGTTGGGCAAAACCTGGTGACAATGTGGATTGGTGCCAGAAGTATTGCTGTTACCCCAAGAAAGACTATACATTCTCTCTGGGATCATAAAGAAAATAGACATGTAATATAACATTAGTCACTTTCTGTGACTTCTGAGATTACCCTGGAGGTAGGGCAGCATGACATAGTAGAAAGAGTGCTAGACAAAGAATTGTTGTTGTTACTGTTTAGTTGTGTCATCATTTGGGGTTTTCTTGGCAGAGATACTGGAGTGGTTTGCCATTTCCTTCTCCATCTCATTTTACAGATGAAGAAACTGAGGCAAATAGGGTTAAATGATTTGCCCAGGCTCCACAGTGAGTGAGTGTCTGAGGCTAGATTTGAACTCAGGAAGATGAGTCTTTCTGGCTCCAGGCCCTGCACTCTGTGCACTATGGTGTCACCTAGCTGTCCTGACAAAGAATTAGGGGACAGTATGATCACAACTCCGCGACTAACTTGCTAACATGCTATTAACTTGCTGTGTGACCCTAGCTAAGCCACTAGGCCTTAGTGTTCTCATCTATAAAACGGTAATGTCTTGAAGTAGTTTCTGGGAAATAAACAAGAACATGCATATAAATGCATTCTTAAAAGTATAAATGTGAAGTATGATTATTGTTACTTCAGAAGGTAAAATTGTGGGGCAGCCACCTAGCTGCTCCTGGAGTCAGGAAGACCAGAGTTCAAATTTGGCCTCAGACCAAGCACTTGACACTTACTAGCTGTGTGACCCTAGGCAAATCACTTAACCCCAATTGCCTAAAAACAAACAAACAAACAAAAACAAAAGCAAAAAAAGACCCCAGAAGATAAAATTGTTTCCTTTGGGCAAAGGACAGGTCATAAATACTCAGGGAAGGAAATCTGGAGAAAAAATGTCTTGGAACTATCATAGGATAATAGGTGGATCCTGGAATCATAGATTTAAAGCTGGAAGGGACCTCTGAGGCCTTGAAGTCCAACCCTCTCATATGTTTCCCACATATGAGGAAACTGGCACAAGAGATTAAGTGACTTGTTCAGGGTCATGTAACTAATATGTTTCTGAGGTGGGATTTGAACTCAGGTCCTCCCTGATTCCAAGTTTAGTTCCTAATCCAATACACCTGAGTTGGGATAGAGGGTTCCCATGAGGAGGAGGCAGGGGGACCCTCACCTTTCACAAGGACCTCCAGGGTAGCCTGGCTGTCCTCGATGCCATGCATCACCTCGCAGCGGTAGACGCCCGAGTCATTGGAGCGAAGGTTGTTGATCTCCAGCGTAGCGTCACTGGGGATGGCAGGGTAATTGGGCAATGAGATCTTGTCCTGGTAGTTACTGTTGACCCGCACACGCCCCTCCGTGGCTACCAAAAGGACCACTTCCTTCTCCTCCGAGAGGCGGCTCCATTTGATCCGGGGGGAGAGTGGGGGTGTGGAAGGGGCCGTCGTCACAGGGTGCACAGGGTCAATGAAATAGCAAGGGATGGTGAGAGAGTTCCCAAGGAGGACACGAAGGGGAGAAGGCTCTGGGATGCTCACACTCAGTGAGTTGCCATGGTCTAGAAAGGGGGGAGAACAGGAGAGAGATAGGCCATTAGCACCTTAGGAACAAACAGACAACTGTGTTATTCTAAATTAGGAGGAGCTACCCCCCTCCGATTCACCAACAGGGATAATGCCTTTGAGTCTAGTGCAAAAGCTTGGTGTGCTCTTATTGCCCAATGCATTGTCTCGTTTGACACCCTTAGCATGAACTCTACGACTGAACAGAGAGGCATCCTTTTCAAATTCCAAGTGATAAGAATTCATGAGAAAATGAGGCCCTGGGAAGTTCTGGTCAGTGAGCCTCCAGAAGGGCATTATGCAATTTAAAAAGATCCAGACAAGGTAAATGTAAACATTGGAGAATAGACTAGGTCTCTTTGCTTTGGAAAGACAAAGGCCGAGAGAAAATAAAATTAAAGACCACAGAATCCTAAATATTGCCAATAAGATAAACACAGACTTATTCACTAAATCCTAGGACATTAGAAATATCCCTTACTGCTTATAGAAGGTAGTTTGCAGATAAATAAAATTTTGAACAATGAATAGTGGAAACAGAAATTTTTTTGAGGTTGTACATGCCATCCTGAAAATGTAAAGCAGTTCAAGAAATTTTGGGGAGAAGACAAGGATATCTGGATCATATTCCTAACTTTTTGAGGCAAAAGACATGAATGGTAACTACTTATTGAGAGACCAATCAATCAATCAGTATTTACTAAGTGCATACTATGTGGCAGATACTGCACTAAATGCTGGGGATATAAACGCAAAAGTGATAGAGTCTCTGCCCTCAAAGAGCTTAGGAGGATACAATACAGATAGAGGAGTGGTAACAAGGGAAGGGAGTTTTGGCTTTATTGGTCAGGGATTGTGAATGGAGTCGGAGGGTAGTAGATTTTTATACCCTCTCTGGCAGAACCATGGTAGTTTTGATTTAATTAAAGCTCCCAGAGCAAGAACAAGATATTGGGAGAGGTGGTGCATATATGATCATGGGACACTTGGCAAGATGCTTGAGATGGGTGGGCCCTAGTGCCTTAATTGGTGAAGCACCACTGCTCCTCTGACTCTGAATGTAATTTCTTATGTTCTTATGAAAGAAATTAAGACAACTACAATGTCCAGCAAGTTATTAACGCTCCCCCCCCCCATAATATTAAGGAAAGGGCTTATGACACTGACTTACTCTGAGTAGTTGAATTGTGGTTTTGCCTGAATGTTGGATAATGAGGTTTTATGATGATATCATAGGCTCTTAGAGTTAAAACAAATAAACCTCAGAGATCATCTAGTCTAAGTCTTCCCTGAAACATGAAGCCCTTCTACAATGTTCCTAGTAGTCACTGAGTCTCTGCTTAGACATGTTCAATGATGGGGAACTTACAACCCATTTGATTGTGTATTTAAGAGGTTCCTTTCTCCCTGCTTCATATAGTTTCCTTCTTTTTTTTCTCTTTTTTGACTTTATCTGTGCCTTTAAAAAACTTTATCTTTCAATTTATCTATGCCTTATCTTTGTCTAGGCTTCCTGTCTCTCCAATTTAGCTTGTAAGAGCTGCTGGCATGTTCCAGTAGAGGCGCAGGTGGTATTGTCGTGGTATCAGTGAAAAGACCTCTGCCAGGATTTGTCTAATGATGTCAGATTACCCGACAGAGGCCAGTAAACGGTCCTACTGTTGTTGCTGTTATCATTGTTACTGATCCTTCATTTTTGAAGAGGACCAGTGACTTCATGAGAGTGATGTCTTGACTTGCATGTGACCTTACCACTCTGTTACTCCCACAACCTCTAACGAAGTAAAGTTCTGTGGTGTTACTGTGTATTGTGTCTGTATCAAGTAGGAATCAAGAAGGAGGAAGTAGAAAAAATCATCTCCTCATTGGTACTTCCCATGTACTTTATTTGAATAATTTCCACCTGCCTATGTGTCATATCCACTCAGTAGAATAGGTAAACTATAAAAATAAGTAAAGACTGGTCTTTTTCTTTTGTCTCTACATCTCCAAGGCCTAGCACAGTGTCTTATGCCCAGTTAGTACTTAATAAATGCTTATAGAATTGGAGTGGCACTCTCGTCCACGATGAGCAGATGAATAGAAGTAGCTTTTGAGAGGTTTCAATGTTTGGAGTACAAGACCAAAATGATTCTTGGATTAGATTGTATTTATGGGTCTGTTATGATGCAGACAACAGCTCCTCCATAGTTTTAGTCTTTGGCCAGGGGTGTGGCCAGAGGCCGTGGGCTGATAATCTCTGAATTTGGCTAGGCTGGCTCATCCTCCAATAACAGACATGTAATAGGCCCATACTTGGAGTCTTTCCATTTGGATAAGTCTTGTGAGGGCTGACTCTTTGCTGACCTAGTCTTTGAGAAGCTAAGGTCACCTCAGCCCTGAATCAAGCCTCTGGAGTACCTTAGGGGAGGACATGATCACTAGTTAGGGAGTTCAGGAATGTTGGAGCCCTTACCTGAAACTTCCACAGAGATGGCTGCAGTGATGACTCGAAAACTGAACAACACTAAGAGTAAAGTGGTCATAATTTACCTGGAATAGATAAAAAAGAAACCCAGAATTTGGATGGTTAACATGGAGTGAAGCCAAGGAAGAACAAAGGTCCCAAGGAAGACCCTCTAGGAAGGTTACACTCTAAAGCCAGAGGTGATATGGTAGATAGGACATTGGACCTCGAGTCAGGAAGACCTGAGTTCAAATTTGACCTCGGACACTCACTGTGTGATACTAGGCTTAAGTCTGCTTCAATTTTCTCATCTGTAAAATGGTAAAGAGCACCTGCCTCTCAGGGTTTTTGTGAGGATCAAATGAGATAATATTTGTGAGGCACTTTGCAAATCTTGAAAAGTGCTGTATTAACACTAGTTGAAATTATAATTCCTTCCCCCTAGTTAAAGAAAATATTCCTTGCAGTGACTCTTGGCCTCACAAAACCTTTAGAAGAATGAGTCTATGTAAAAACCAAACAAAAACAAAACTCCACTAAGGTAATATATAAAAAAATATTCCTAGGACACCTCAGTGCCTCCCATATATTAGGCACTAAATAAATGTTTTTTGAATTGTTCTTGCTGCAGTGAGAAAGCTCTCTCCCTCATGACAGTGATTAGTCTCAATGACCTCTAACCTTTTATAGACACCACTTTGTTAAGAAAATAAGTTTCTGTGATGTCTTTTGTCCTTATCTAATGGTCTTTTTTGGAATATACCAACAATGAACCCGTCCCATAACAAGAAAAGGTAAGCAAAACCAACCAAAATACAGTGACTGTGTCTGACAGTGCATCTAACTTTTTGCCCTCATGGCCCCCCACTTCTTTTCCAAGAGGAAAAAGGTATATCTCCTTATCTCTTCTCTGGAATGATTATTGTTTCTTCAGTTACTGTTCAGTTTCCGTGAAGTGATCTTTTTCATTTACATTTTACTGAGGATAGAATTGAAACTCCAAGAGAATGACTTGACCAATCATTCGTGTTGTGCTTCTTTTATCCCTTCCCCAGTTTCTGATACAGGAGCCTTGCTTTTTTCTCTTGGATGCTAACATGCTCAGGAGATTTAGGAAGAGTTCATGGGATGGAATCCAGATACACACAGAAGCCACAGAAACTTAGCAACACTCAGCACTCAGAAAGATGGACAGAAGGTACTCTCCTTAGTCAATGGAGCTATCTATGCCCCAACAGAGCCTGACTGGACCTTAGAAAATGGGTAAGAGGGTAGCTGAAGACAGTCTTCAATTTACACAAGAATTCGCAGAATTTCAGAGTTTGTAGGGACTTTGCAGACCATCTGATCAACCTGTATCTGAACTAGAATTCCCTCTGTGTCACATCCAAGTTCTGTTTGTTGGAATTGGCTATCTAGCTATCTAAATGGCTATGTAGCCATTGCGGGAAGACCTTCAGTGAGGAGACCCTCCAGCTTCCTTAGCACCCATTCCACATTGGGATAGCTATGATTTTCTTACCTCAAATCTAAATCTGCCACTTTTCACCTTTCACCTTCTCTCCTAGCTCTGCCCCCTGGCCAGAATAAAACTGATTTCTCTTCCATTTAGCAATCCTTGAAATATCCGAAAGCAGATTTATTGCCCTCCTATTATGATTTCTCCTGTTTAAAGATGCTTTCAAACCATCCTCATAGAGCACATATTCCCATTCTATCTCATCCTTTTGCTTCAAGTATTAACCATATAAGTATTTAAGTTAGTTTAGAATCATGTGATTTTGAAATGGAAGGGACTTTAGAGAACTTAACATTTACAAGGAAGGAAACTGAGGCCCATACAGAGGGGAAACTAGGTGGTGTAGAGGATAGAGTGCTGAGCTGAGAGTCAGGAAGACATGGGTTCAAATCTGGCCTCAGACACTTACTAGCTGTGTGACCCTGGGCAAGTCATGCAATCCTGTTTGCCTCAGTTTCCTGGAGAAGAAAATGACAAATCACTCCAGTGTCTTTGCCAGAAAACCCCAAATGCGGTCATGAAGAATTGGACACCACTGAAACATCTCAACAACAATAACCACAACTTTATAGAAGCTTAGGAAAGGAGGAAGGAGGAAAATTTGAAATTAAAGTGTTGGGATTTACTGTATAAGACCATAGATCTGATGTTGGAAGGCTATTTAGTCCTACTCCCTGATTTTACAGTTGAGGAAACTGAGGCTCAGGGAGATTAAGTAACTGGGCTGAGGTCACACAGGTAGTCAGGGTCATGAATTGAATCTAGGTCCACCTATTACAAAGCCAGTGTTCTTTCCGCGGTTCTGCAGAGCCCCCAGAGTCTCGTAAACTATAATGTTAAGTCAAAAGTGAAATAGAATTTAGCTTTTAGGAGTAACTTCGTAGGAACATAGTCTCTGTAGAACTACCCTCCAGTAGATGTCACTATTTGCTTATTCATCTTTCACTGCAGAGGCTAATTTCTTTAAAAGAGCTTGTAGAGGAAAGGACTTCTAGCTTTCCTTGAGAGGAAGGCCCAGGAGGGGGCGCTATGGCAGTATAGTCCTAAGGTGTAGCCCCATACACCTCAGTGGCTGCTCGTAAGTAAATCATGGTTTTAACTGCAGCAATGGAAAATTTGACCCACATAACTAGAATTATATTTCTTTAGACATCAGGGGATTTTTTTCCCCATTCAATCCAATCTAACCCAATCTAACAAACATTTACTTAGTGCCTTTTATGAATAAAGCACCAATACCAAAGAAAGATTAAATACTCAGTGATCCTTAACCTTAAGGATCGGGTAGGATTATGCCCTTAATAATCTGGTAGACAGAGTAGACACAGACATAAATGACTAAAACAATTTAGAAAAAAAAAGAGTGAATACTTCAATATGTTAAGAATGTTTACTTTAAGATGAAGCCAAATGGTGTAAGATGAATTGGATTCAAATCTTTCCTCAGCTGATTACCACCTGTATAACTGCCTATAAGTCGCTTAATCTCCCTAGGACTCAATTTCCAAATGTGTGAAGTTGGATTAGATGGCCTCTGATATCTCTCTTTTCTCTACATCAAAGATCCATGTAAATGTTCCCTGCCTCATGCTGATCACAGTCTCTCTATCACTTTATTTTATTTTAAAAATAATTTTAATTTTTCTTATTCTAAGCTTGGTAAACAAGAAGAAACACATATTTCCAGGAAAATGTGAAACAACCTCATATTCATTATATACAGCTATCCCGATATTCTTCTGAACCTCTTTCTGTTCCCTTTGATTCATTTAAAAAAACACTGCAGCGATCTTCTTTTGTTTCTTTTTTCCCCTTCTGTATCACTTTCATCACTCTTCCCCCTCTCCCAAATCTCTTCTCATCCTCAATTAAAGAGAAAAAAAACTTTCATAACAAATAAAACTAGTCGAGAAAAAGGAATACAAACAGTGATCATGGAGATGGTCTCCATCTGCACCTTGAATCCTTCCCCTTTTTGTCAGGTGGTCCTCACCACTTCAGAAATTATTCTTTGTGAGTTGTGGTGGTTAAGAAAACCCATTCCCTGGTGGTTGAAGCTGTGCTGATGAAACATTCTGAACTGACCTAGTCTAATCTTCAGAGGAAAGACAATAGTCTATCAATGACTGAAGGCAAAGCTCTTCCAGCTTGGTAGGACACATCAGAGTTGGTGTTCTGTTGACATTCTTTGCTGTGGGGCAGCTTGGTGGTGTAGTGGATAGAGTCAGGAAGACTCATCTTCCTTAATCAAAATCTGGCCTCAGACACTTACTAGCTGGGTGACGCTGGGCAAGTCACTTAACCCTGTTTGCCTCCATTCATGCAAAATGATCTGGGAAGGAAATGACAAACCACTCTAGAGCCTTCACCAAGAAAACCCCAAATAGGGTCATGAAGAGTCATGACTGAACAATAACAGCAAACACCAATGGCATTCTTTGACAATTTAGCTCCAATACACCAAGCTCTGCGGAAGATTCAAAAAAGGCCACTACCACTTCCACATCAGAAATGGAATAAGACTAATGTTACCAAAATTAAAACCAAAAACCCTTCCAAATATGATAATACACAAGAAGCAATGAAGAACTGGGCAAACATCAAATATTGACCTATTGGCCACCCTAAGGCTGACTTGAGCAAAGGCTTAAGTTTTGGGTGAGGTCAAACAGAGTGATTAGAAAGGCTCAAGAAGGAAGATAAGGGACAAAATGGAATCTGTGGCCCATTTTCATACATTTTGAAGCTGGTGCATGGCAGGTGGTAAAGGGACATATCATGAAGACTGTTTCTCCAAAATACGTGATACATTGAGCCTCTTCTCCATTCTACCCCCTTTTGCTTTGTATGAAGTACCTTCTGCTAGCATCTGTTTATTAAAGCAGAGGTATAAAACTCATGGGCCCTGGAACCACCCTTGACTGCAGCCAAGCAGATAGAAATATAATTGTGAAATATTTAACAAAATAAATAAAAATACCATAGAACATAGATAATGTTAATATGTGGTTTTCTAAGTTGATGTGCAGCCTGCAGGGATTCTTATGAGTAATTTAGTGGCCCTGTTTCTATTTGAATTTTTTTTTTTTAGGCAATTAGGTTTGAGTGACTTGCCTAGGGTCACATAGCTAGTAAATGTCAAGTGTTTGGTCTGAGGTTAAACTCGGGTCCTCCTGACTTCAGGGCCAGTGCTCTAACCACTGTGCCACCTAGCTGCCCTTTCTATTTGAATTTGACACCATTGCATCAACTCTTATGTGAAAGGCACTGGGCAACAGCCTATAGAAGGTGCAGAGATGACCAGAGCTTTTCCTTTTGGGGTAAATCACTTCGGGGTCTACTAAATACTAGATAAATATGCTTTATTTGGGTGGGAATCCTTGGATGCTGGCGCTTTGCCCTTGAGACCTTTGACCTTTGTATCTTTGGGGCAGGTGCTGGCCATCAGTCCTGCCATCCCTCTCCTTCCAGCCATCAGTCCAGGACCAAAGCCCCTTCTGAGTGAAGTTCTCCAACCCTGGGGAAGATAACATTCCACAGCAGTGTGACCCTTCGGGCAGAGCTGACCTGCCTGAGGATTAGAGAGTAAGAACCTAAAGCTTAAGGGCAGCTAAGTGATGCAGTGGATAGAGTGCTAGGCCTGGGGTCAGAAAGACTCATCTTTCTGAGTTCAAATCTGGCCTCAGACACTTACTAGCTAGGTGACCCTGGGCAAGTCACTGAACCCTGTTTGCCTCAGTTTCCTCATCTGTAAAATGAGCTGGAGGAGGAAACAGCAAACCGCTCCAGTATCTTGGCCAAGAAAACCCCAAATGGGGTCATGAGGAGTCAGACGCAACTGAAACGACTGAATAACAATGTAAAGCTTGCTTTGTCCCTGTATAAACAGCCAGGTCTCAGGATTTCACTGTCCTCTGCCTTGACTCTCAGGCAGGGCTAGAGACTCACCATTTGCCCCACAGCTATGTAGGTACCTCTTCCCACATCCCGATCATTCCACCTCTTGCTGAGGGATTGATCAGCATAACTGCTGCCATTGTGAAGGGCATGACAATCTTCTGTCCAATGGCTCCTCTCAGAACCTCCTGGATAGCCTGGGCTGTGAAGCTCCTTTCCCTGGCTATGTACTACTTCCCACTTCCTCATCCCCATCCATGTCAGTCCCCTCCTTCCTATGTCCCCATTACATTCTACCCTGCCCTTCCATCATGTCCCCCGGACCTTACTTTCTGGTGTTGTCAAACTGGTCTTCCTATTAGACGTGCACCCTTCCCTGGGACACTGCTTTGTATTTAATTTCTATATACATGCTGTTTACACCCAAAAGAATATAAGCTCCTCAAAGGCAGGGTCCATTTTGATTTGAATTCAATGCATTTAGATTTGTGTTTGGTATATACTTGCTAGAACAAGTTGGTGCCCAAGGCTCCTTGTAACAGACTCTCAGAGATACTCCTCTGATATTTTGACTAGTCTGTGGGATAGCTCCTCACACTCCAAAACTGAACTCATTATCTTTTCCCCTAAATCCTCCTCCCGTAACTAATTTCTTTCCCATCCTCCCTATCCCTCAGGCTGGCAACGTCGATGTCATCTAAGACGCTTCACTATCTCTCACTCTCAATCTGTTGCCAAGGCGTATCAGCTTCACCTTTGCCATATATCTTGAATCTGTTGCCTTCTCTCCTCTGACACTGCCTCTGCTCTAGTGCGGGCTCTTAGAACCTCTCATTTTCAGTACTGCAATAGCTCGCTGGTGGGTTTGCCTCAAGTCTCTCCACACTCAAATCCATCATCCACTGATTTTCCTAAAGTAAAGGTCCACCTCTGTCAATAAATTTCAATGGCTCCTAATCACCTCTAGGGTCAAGTACAACATTTTCTGTTTAGCATTCAAAGTCCTTCAGAACCTAACCCCTACCTACCTTTCTGTCTTCTCACATTTTACTCTTGCATATACTCTTTGATCCAATGATACTGGCCTCCTTGTGTTCCATGAGCAAGACACTCCATCTCTTGGTTCAACCACTATTTTCTCTGGCTGTCCCTTATGCCTGGAATACTCTGCCTCCTCATCTGCACCTTCTATCTTCCCTGGCTTCTTTTAAGTCCCAACTAAAATCCCATCTTTTACTGGAAGCTTTACCCAACCTCCCTTAATTCTCACGCCCTCCCTTTCTTAATTATTTCCTATTTATTCTGTAAATAGCTGATTTGTACATATTCGTTTGCTTGTTGTTTCTCCCATTAGACTGTAAGCTCCTTGAGGGCATGGACTGTCTTTTGCTTCTCTTTGTATCCCTAGCACTTGGCACAGTGCCTGGTATATAGTGCGTGCTTTAAACATGTTTAGTGACTGCTAGATATAAAGTATTTAGTTGGACTTTCTGCTCTGGAAGGGCAATTAGACTTTTACACTCTGCTGTTGAGAGCCCCTTGATTTTCAACTACTGTATCTGTCTTCCTTCACTTCGTCAGCAAGTTGTTGATTTTTTTTCAAAGGTGTTGCCTGTTTCTTTACTCCCTGAACAAGCTCAACATTGTCCTGAGATGCTGTATTTCTTCTGAGGGCTCAGTGCTTTCTGTTCTCAGTTTAGGCCAGGAAATGGGAATGAATTAAAAGAGAGGGGGATTTGGGGGAGGGAGTAGAGTGGGCAGAGAAACTAATTTTATTTCTTTTTAAATTTTACTTTAAAAGACAAACTTTGGGATAGAAATATCTCAATAAATATGCTCTTGTACTTGGGTGTGTTTTCTCAGCTGTAAAGAAAATAGGGAGAAATATTCCATTCTGTCTGAGTTCCAAACCATTCCAGGACTAACTAACCTCTTTATGCAGGGCTATTACCTCTGCCAGGCCAGTCCCACCACAGGCCAGGACACAGGGAGGCCTTTCTCCACTGAAAATGAAACGTGGCAGTGACTTCTCTGACATTATGTGGACAAGGAATTGTGTGGGTTGGGATGCAGAAGGGTAGGGAAGGGATTCCAGTTCTCATCTCCAGATGGTCTCTGTTCTTGGTGTTATACTTGGGCTATAAATAGAGGTGGGTTGAATAAAGAGGGGAAGTAAGAGGAAGGTATGAGGGGGAACATGGGGAAAGGGGGCTTCCTATTAGAAAGCAAGAAGGTATGAGGTACTAATAAAACCCAGGTTCTTATGGGCAAATCTCTATGGGTGGCCTTTCTGGAAATCTTTGATTTTTGCGTTCTTCCTTAAGAAAGTATTCTTTTCAGGACTGTTTGGGAAAGGTGAATGGATGAAGTTAAGGGAGCATGCTATTTCTCTTCACCTTAACAAAAAGACATGTGTATGAAAGGTATCAGAGAGAGGACTGGAAAGAAGAATTAAGGAAGATAGTATTGGTGTTAGTGAGGGATTTGGTTTATATCACATCCCAGGACCTTGCCCTGTACTGGGCAGGGATGTGAGGGTTGCAAGGTAGGTTCCGGACCTCAGGGTTCCAAATTCCCCGTTTAGCAAAGGTGACTTTCTGGTTTCATGTATGAACTCTATTCTGTTCTCTGCCCTAGAAGTTGGAAGGGATGTTAGAGGTCATATTATTGATCAGTCATGATTGATACCAATCAATCAATTAATATCTATTATCATGCCATTATACGGCAAGCACGATGCTAGCAATACATAAGTAAAAGTTAAAATCCTTGCCTTCAAAGAGCTTACATTCCATCACTCATCGATTGCAGTAATACCTTCTACATGACAGGATCATAGAATCTATAAAATCATCAAATAGAATGTAAACTCCCTGAAGGCAGAGACTGTTTCATTTTTGCCTTTATATCTTCAGCGTCTAGTATAATGTTTGCCATATAGTTTGCACTTTTATTTTTTAATAGTATTTTATTTTACCAACTTCTGTTGGAAACTTTTCCCAACTTGTTGGCACTTTTCATAAATGCTTATTGATTGGCTGATTGATCTTGAGCTGGATGTGACATTAGTTATCTTGTTAAATTCCTGAATTGTCATCATCTCTTACCTTTCAGTTTATAAAAGGCTTTCAAAACAGTTAGTTCCTCATAACAACTCTATGAGGTAGGGTGGGCAGGTATGACTAAATCCAACTTAACAAATAAGGAGACTGAGGGTCAATGAGGAGAAGTGACATACTCAAGATCACTCAACTTGTAAGGATCAGAGTCAGGATTAAGACCCAGGATTTCTGGCTCCTAGTTTTTTGCTTTTGCTATTAAATTATGAAGTCTCCCTATCTTTAGCATCCATGCCATGGACATTTAGTTTCTATTTTCACTGGCTGTCCCCCATACCTGGAATTCTCTCCCTCCCAGTTTCCCTGGCTTCCTTCAAGTCCCAGTAAAAGGATCCCACTTTCAACAAGAAGCCATTTCCTCTTAGGGTCTTCCTTCCATTGATTATCTCCAATTTCTCCTGTACATAGCTTGTTGGTATGTAGTTGTTGTCTCTCCCATTGAGATCAAGGACTAGCTTTTGACTTTCTTTGTATCCTCAGCATTTAGCACAGTGCCTGACATATGGCAGATACTTAATAAATGTTTATCGACTGACTGCTTTAAGACTTCTGGGGACAGGGAGATCACTACTTAACAAGGCAGCCTATTCCATTGTTGGGCAACTCTATTATCAAATTCTTATCTTGAGCCAGACTATGTCCCTGTAACTTCTACCTAATTGCCCTGGTTTGAGCCTTTCAAGAAATGGGATACTCTTTCTTCCACCTGATAAATCTTCACATATTTGAAGACAGCAATGGACTTCTCTTTTGTTTCCTCTCCAGGTTAAACAACCTTGAGTTGTTGGGTTTTTTTTTTCATTCTTTCTTGATACAATTTGGTTTTTAAACCATGTTATAATTCCGGTCATCCCTGAGCTGAATACAAAACTATCCCCACCTTCATAGTTTTGGGGAGAGCCAAATGAGATAATATGTGTGTGTATCTATATACATATAGATGTACACATATACTTGTATACGTGTATACATATATAATATGTGTGTACATGCATATATATTACATGTGTGTATACATATCAGGGTGCTCATCCTGTGGGAAGTAGAGATAAGCTCCTTGGTGCTTTCTGACTCTGGTCAGAGTTGGGGAGCACACCAGTGAGGTATTCCTGGCTGTCTGTTCCATTGTGAGTTCTAGCCTCATGGCCATTGGATACATCCCTAGCTGAAGAATCCTTTTTAAGTTGTCACTCTCCTATTGCTACACCAGAACATAAGGAATGAGCAGGTGGACAGAACAACAGATCCTGTGGCGCATCTATAGATATTGCTTCATCAACTGGCTGCTTTGTTTTCATCAGCTGGTCACGTAGGCCAAGTCACAAGCCATACTCTTTTTGAGCACGGCTGGTTGTAACAAAGCCAAGGTTATGCTTCAATTCTAGCTTGGGTCACTTAGCTTCCCAGGAGAAAAAAAACAAAAGAGAACACTGCTCTGTAGTCACAAAATGTATCCTTGACCCCAGCTACACCCTTCACAAATACATCCTAATACATATTAGTGAATTGAATGAATTAATGATCACAAGGGAAACCAGATAAGGAGGGTGGATGGCTCCATATAACCTATCACCAAGATACAAAATAGCTCATGGTTCATGTCCAACCTAGGGCAACAAGGTAATAGAATTGATCTATCTATGTATCTACCTATCTATGTGTATGTATATATATGAAACATCTTCATATCTGAAAGAGGAGATATGTTTTAAAAATCTAGTAGACAATAACATGCCTAGAGAGGCATATTCACTGTTTCAGCTCATGAGGGGACTATTTACTCCACAGCACTGGAGAAACAGGAGCGAGGGATCACCTATGCGTGCTATTCAACAGATTACAAGCCTTTATGAAGTCCCTACTATGTACAAGACTAGAAATATAATCCCTGCTCTCAAGGAGCTTGGGGTCTCCTGGGAGGAGAAGACATGAACACAAAGCTAGCAAGCTAGGGAATGATGTCATTAAAGGAGACATCCCGATAAAGTACTCTAGGAAAATGTGTAGATAGACAATGGTATTGGCAATGAATATCCTCCTGGTGTCTCTGGTGCCCTCACCAGAACCAAAACCAGAACCAGAACTTTGGTTCGTATGGGGAAATGTCATGTGTGGTTCTCAGCTAAACTTCTCTAACCAGATCAGAGGTGGTAGGTCCAGCCAGACAAGGGCTTCATCTAGATTGAGGCTGTTAGACTATCCTCTGATAAGTTACACTGAGTAAGATCTACTGTTCTGGGTGGTTTTGATCATGGGAGATAGAGATCCTGGTTCCTTTGGGAACTTAGCATTCGACTCTTTCCATCAGGAGTTCTTACCTTGGTGTCGATGAATTTGTTGTATTTTTGAGACTTAGTCTCCTTATCTCACCTGGGCTGGAAGTACAGTGGCCAGCCACAGTTCTAATCTGACTACTGATTGACCCACTGCCTTTCCAACCTAGGCTGGCTGGTGCTCCCTCCTTCTTTCTTGGGGGTTTGGAGGAGGGAATGGAGGCCTTGTCATATCGTTGCTAGATTTAGTGAGGATGTCTGATCAGCCTGGGCAGCTAGGTGGTGGAGTGAAAAGAGCACTGGATTTGGAGTTAGGAAGACTCATCTTCCTGAGATCAAATCTGGCCTCAGACACTTACTAGCTGTGTGACCCTGGACAAGTTACTTAACCCTGTTTGCCTCCGTTTCCTCATCTGTAAAATGAACTAGAGAAGGAAATGGCAAACCACTCCAGTATTTTCATCAAGAACTCTCCCCTACCCCTGCCCCCCAAAAAAAGGGTCATGAAGAGTGGGACATGACTGAAATGACTTAGTGACTTAAGAACAACAAAACTTGATTGGCTTAGCCCACTGCAACTCAGAACTCCTGAGCTCAAGTTATCCACCTACCTGAACCTTATCAGCAGCAGGGACCACAGCTGTATATCATCACACCTGACCATGAACTTATTTTAGAAAATATTTTTATAACTGTTTTTAATTAATTTATTTTAAATTTTAATTCAATTTTAATTAATTAATTTTAAATAATTAATTTCCTAGGTTTTTTATTTTTATAAAAACATTATTCTGAAAAGTGATCCATAGGCTTCATCAGATTACCAAAGAGGTCCATGACACAAAACGATTAAGAACTCTTGCATTAGATTCTAAGCTCCTTGAAGGGCTGTCCTCTTGTGTGTATACCCTTAAAACATACTAATTATTTCATTCATTCATTCATTCACTCACCACTAAGTAACTAATATCACTTTGATGGAAATAAAACATAAAGGAATAGCCTGGCACATAGTGGATAAAGTGCTGGGTTTGACCCAGGATGACCTTGGTTCAAATTATGCCTCTGAACCTACTTTGTAAATAAATCTGTGAAAGATACAACTTCTCCTCCCCTCTGTTAATGCAAGTTGGCATGTTCTCTGCAACTTAAGAGTCTTAGAGAGCTGCCTACAAAACTGAGAGTCTGAGTGACTTGTGTAGGGTCACATAGAGGTGATGAAATTTGAACTCAGGTCTTCCTGGATTTAAAACCATCCCTCTCTCCACTATACCAGTTTGCTTCTCACCCATGCTTAAAGTTACAACTAAAGCTTTGCCTCCTCTGTGGGCCTTAGTTGGATACTTACTACCTGTGTGGGACCCTGAGTAAGTCACTTAGCCTTTCTCAGGCTCAGTTTCCTCATCTGTAAAATGGGGATAATAATCGTATCTATCTCCCAGGGTTGTGAGGATAAAATGAGATATTTATTTGTTAAGTGCTTTGCAAACCTTAAAGCAATGTATAAATGCTATTATTATTATATTATTATTATTGTTGCTATGGCCCATAGGGAGCTGTCCCTCTTTTGGATTTCTATTGTAGAGTTGTGTAGTTGACCATTTAGTATTTAATTGTTTTCCAGCTGTTTCAAGTCTGTTATTTTTCCCTATCCAATTAGATTGTGTGCATCTCAAGGACAGAGAAGCCAGGCCCTAAACTTCTTTAGCTCCCCACACAGTAAAAGTCACAAGTATAGGCACATAAGCATACCACAAATACTTGTTGAATAGATGAACAACCATCTTAAGTGCCCGCAATGTTTGGGACTGGTTGAATTGTTTGTACAATAACAAACCAGATCATGCCAGCATTGGAGTTTTCCTCTGTGAGTGTCTTGGGCACTTTGGCAGGGATTTGAAAAAAAGTCAATTCTCTCTCCCAACGTACATGATTTATTCACAGGGAGTGGCTTACTCATTAACAAGATTTGGCCATTTAAGTATAAAGGCCCTTAGAGATGTGACTTTTGGGTTTAGGTTTTGAATCCAGAGGAGGAATGATGCCAGGAGTCATGTATTAAGAGGGATTTCATTGAGACAGACTCAAAACTGTAGCCTTTTCTTTTCCATAAAGTTAATTATAAGATGTGTGACAAGCCAATATGCTGTGGTGGAAAAGAACACAATCCAGGCCAGAACTCTGGAGACCTAGATTCTAGTTCCACTGACTCCCCCTGTCATCTGGGCCTCAGTTTTCCCTCAGTCAAATGGGAACACAATAATAAAATCTGCTCTATCCACTCTCAGTATTATTGTATCACATGAAGTCATGCAGAACATAAAATGTAAAGTGATGCAAAAATTATTATTATTTTTCTATGACATCTATGTTTTCCTTGTATCAAATTCATGAATGACTTTGTGGTGAATGAATTTGAGATCAGTTCCTAGGGCTTTGCATTCTGACTTCTTAAAAGGTGGCAAAGTGAGTAGAATGCTAGACCTAAATTCAGGAAAAACTGAGTTCAAATGTGACCTTAGATAGTTACTAGCTGTGTGACCCTGGTCAAGTCACTTAACCTCAGTTTCCTCATGTATAAAATGGAGATGGGACAAACCTCCCAGGGTTGTCGTAAGGGTCAAATGAGAAAATATTGGTAAAGTATTTTGTAACCCTTAAGGCTCTATATAAATGCTAACTATAACAACAGCAACATTTATAATGATGTTGTTCAGTCATTCTAGTCATGTCTGACTCTTTGTGACCACCTAGCTGCCCTGACACATTTATAAAGCACTTACTATGTGCTAGCCACTTTACAATTATTATCTCATTTGATCCTCACAATGACCCTGGAAGGTAGGTGCTATTATTAGCCCCATTTTGCAGATGAAGAAATCAGGCAAATAGAGGTTAAGTGACTTGCCCTTAGTTAATGTCTAAAGCTAGGTGGTAAAAGTGGATAGAGTGCTGGGCCTGGAGTCAGGAGGACCTGAGTTCAGATTTGGCTTCAGACATTTACTAATTGTGTGACCTTGGGCAAGTCACTTAACCTTGTCTGTCAGATGAGCTGAAGAAGGAAATGGCAAACCACTCTAGTATCTTTTCCCCCAAAAAAACACAAAGGGGGTCATGCAGAGTTAGATATGACAGAAAAACAACCGAACAACAATTATAACAACTGTCTACAGGTCTAGTGCTTTATCATCCACTGAGCCACCTGGGTGCCTATTATTATTATTATCTTTATTATCATTGTTATTAGTTTGAACACACCCTCTCTACAACCACTCTGCCTTGAGACCATAGATGTAGATACATCAAAGAGACCAGTGGTTCTCGATTTTTTTGGTCTCAAGACCTCTTTACACTCTTAACAATTATTAAGGACCCCAAATAGCTTTTGTTTAGATGGGCTTTATCGACATTTACTATATTTGAAATTAAATTGTTTTAGTATTATTATGAAAATAGTTTTGACTTTGTGGACCCCCCTGAAAGGCTCTCAGGGGCCTGATGGGGTCTAACATGTGACCCCAAACCATACTATGAGAACCTCTGATCTCGTCCAAACACCTCATTTTGCAGATGAGAAAACCAAGACCCAGAGAGGCTCATTGACTTTTCCAAGGTCACATAGGTAGTAAATGGCAGCCCTAAGATTCCAACCCAGGTCCTCTAACTGAAAATCCAACACAATTTCCATTGTACCATGTTGTCTCCTTACTGATACTGTCAACAGTTGGCCTTCACTGGGTAAATGGGCAGGGCAAAGTTTCTTCTTTCTGGTCTACTGAGGACAATGACCTGGCCCTACTGTATTTCAGAAAGAAGAAGAATTGAATAAGAAGGAGCATCATGAGGACTTCATTAAACCTTTACCTCATGAGGTAGTGTGTTATAATCCCCTTTCACAAGTGAGAAAACTGAGGTCCAGAGAAATTATGAGTGAGATATTATAGAAAGAGTGATAGACTTGGTATCAGGAGAAACCTGGATTCAGATTATGCCCCTGACATTTACTAGCCATGTGACCCTAGGCAAGCCACATCATTATCATCATCATCTAAATAAATTTACAAAGTCAGCTTTAGAGTTTACGAAACACTTTGCCTGCATTAAAATCTGTAGAAATGTCAGCTATCATTTTTATATGCTTGCCCTTCCCATCCCCTGGGGTTGTTGTGAGGAAAGAGAGTCATAAATTTTATATGTGTATATATAATGATACATATACTACTATATATATAT
The DNA here is from genome assembly GCF_003287225.1 of Phascolarctos cinereus. NCBI lineage: Eukaryota > Metazoa > Chordata > Mammalia > Diprotodontia > Phascolarctidae > Phascolarctos > Phascolarctos cinereus. The sequence goes on from NW_027555736.1 coordinate 120,024,142, forward strand.
ATATATACACACACACACACCATACACACACACACATATACATATATATATATATAAAATGTGGAGCTGAGGTCATTATGATGATGATGGTGATCATTAGTATTTATCTGGGACTCACCAGCTACTAAGTGTTAGAGCCAAGATTTGCTCTCTGGCCTTCTGACTCTCAGACCAGTATATTTCTTTTCATTTGAAAGGATATTAGATATAGTGTTGATGATAGGAGAAGACCAATGCATCAACCTCAGCGTTAAAGAGGGCAACCAATGCATTGCTCAATGCATTGAATAAGGCGTGCCCAACCTGTTGCTTGGGAGGCTGTCACAGTAGTCTCAGGAAAATGATCTACTTCAAGGAAATGGATGAGTGGTTGGGGAGCCTCATGAAAAAGCCCCTTCATGAAAAAGGCCCTGGGGAATGAGTGTATACATTGTTAGTGTGAAGATAATTTTGATGCCCCTACTCAGTTTAATCAGTATTTACTCAGTTCCTTGTGATTTAGTGGATATCAATAATTGTATCAGTGATTTAAGTAGAATAAAGTTTAATTTACTTAATGCTAGAAGTATAAGAGATATGTAGGCTATGATTTGTATTAATAAATTAACGAATGTTAATACTACTAAGTTATTACCTAAGGTATTAACGATTATATTACTTGTATGTGATTTATAGATTAGATTTATAATGATTAGTTAGGCCTGCTGTAAAAATTTATATTACTTATGTTATGAAATTGCTGTCATAGCACAATCTGCCCACTCTTACATGAAAATTGTGCTTAAAAAAACACTGTTGCCTTGTCCTAAGTGTTCTCCCTTGCTCTCGCCTATTGCTGACAAGTGAGCTCTAAAACCTTGCTGACAAAGTCCAAGGCCTGTGGAAAGCCCCTGAATACTGTTAACAGGGAAGAACTAGGCAACGAAGGAAACAAGTGATGGAATTGAAACTAGCTTGTCCTTGTATACTGAGGGATATCCCTGGATTCTACCCGTGCTCACAGAGCCAGTGAATGTGAGCTAGGTTTGGACTAGAGACCGTCTTCCTATCTAGTATCCCATGCTGCCTCTTATTTAAATGATCCTTCTATCTCTTACTGTAGGTACAATTCATTTAGCAATCAATGTATCATATTTTCTATTATTGTCATGAACAGTTAATTGTTTATTGCTATTTAACTTTACATTTTTGGATCTTGTCCTCCCCAGCTGGAATACATGCTACTTGAAGATAGGGTCCTTATCTTATATTCTTTTTGTATCATACAGTGACTACTAGCACATAGTAGGCAGCTTGGGTGTGGTATACCAATGGATGGAGCCAGGAGATATGGATTGGTGGGTGTGTGTGTGTGTGTGTGTGTGTGTGTGTGTGTGAGACAGAGATCTCTTATAACTCGATCTAGAACTGTGCTTACACATCACAGTCACTCATTAAATGATGTGATGAGATTTCATCTCAGGGTAATTTATAGTTTGTTGCCCCATTTAAAGAGATTATGCAAATGAAATTGCTACTACTTATGTTACATTCAAATCAGGTGGAAAATTTGGGTTGAACTAAAATCTTCCTGGCTGGGAGGTGGGATTCTACTAACCCTCATTAGCACTTGCAGCCCAGGGCTCATCACAGGACTTTCCCTGCCTTGGCTTACCCCGCCTGCGAAGTGTGTAACAAAGACTCCTCTACCTTACAGTAGTGAGGCGTATAGCCTGGGAATTTGCTTTGCTGTACTAGTCAGCTAGGTATTGAGAACTTTGTTTTTGTTTTTAAAATGTACTCAGTAGGAGGTAGTGGGAGGGACAGATTAACAAATGAATGAATAAATGCATGAATTAATAAATAATTCTGGGGAAAACAGGAATGAATCGTTAGGGATTTGATCCTGGGGAGCACAGAGGGCTCCATTTTTATGGTTAGGTAGTCAGGGAGAGAAAGATATGGGTAAAGATATAGATAAAAGCTCCCGAATCTTATTCAAAGCTTTCCAGGTGGTCTGCAAAACAGGAAATTCTACAGAAATGTTAAAAAATAACAATGGGGTGTTTGGGATGAAGAATATGTATGTATTCACATACAAGAGCCTTGCCTCATTATTGGGTTCTTTATCCAGAAGCCAAGACTCACTTCCCAGACAGAAAGGTGTTATGCTGCTCTCCCAGCGTACCCTCCTTCTCTGGAGTCTCACTCCCTACCCCAGACCCCTCCCAACCGTTAGGTCAGGCAAACTGCCAGAAGGCGCCAAAGAGGAGGCAGGAACGAGACAGATTCGTCCCTGGAGGCCAAATTTGGAGACAGCCTTTTTTGACTGCCGTCTAGAGAATTGCAAAATGGGCTTTTAAAGAACTTTAATCAAGCTGTCCCCAATTAAACAGGTCGTGTTTCAGCAAACACCCCCGTGAACGTGAACATCATTTGCTCAGATGCATCCTGAGTCCTATCTGCTGACTCCTCCGAAAAGGCAGTGCTGAGGCAGTGGGTGGGAGTGGGGGTTTGGGGGGACAGGAGAACCTAGTTATCTCTAGCCTTAGGACCCTCTCCTTTGGCATGGGGACTATCAAGTCAACTTTCTCCTTCCCAAAACGCTAATCACCAGAGGGGCAGGAAGAATTGGAGCCAAGAAAACAAGACCAGGGCCTTTGGGCTTTTGAAACAAGCCAAATGGAACTGTTTTTGTTGCCAATGGCAATCTGTGGCCAACCTCACTGACCAGAGCCAAGAGGAGATTGGCCAAACACTAAAATAAAACTGGTTTTAACTTTTTGAAGGGGTTGAGTAGGCTTGCTGGGGGAAGAAGTCTGTAGGAGGAGATGTGTGATCAGTCCAACAGCAATCTGAGCAAGCAGACCCCAGCTCAGGACATTTTGCCTGGAAAATATTTTTAGGAAATGACAGCAGTTTCTCCCTCTCCTGGCCTCTTTTCCTTGGCTTAAATCAGCCTCTTGACATATAGGAACTTCCCTAGGTCTCCTCTCTCTTCTGACTCCATTACCTGACTCAGGGCTGTTATGAAAGTGTCACAAGCACTCTATTCCTCTCCATCTCCTGCTCTTCTGGGCTTCACTTTGACCCCAAACCCTAGGGAGCTCCTCCACCTAAGTATCCTGAAACCTCAGTAGGGGAGCCCTTCCTATCTTGTTTGTCCTCTTCAGATACAATGCAGTAGAAATCACATCTCAACGTACAGAGGAAAGAACATACAGATTTTGGAGTAACAGGACTTGGGTTTGAATTCTGGTTCTTTACTACCTGTCTAACTTTGGGTAAGTCATTTAATCCAGCTGGGCTTGTGTTTCCTCATCTGTAGGGTGAACTTGAAAGATCATATTTAAAGTTTCTTCTTAGTTCTAACATTCCATGATCCTTGTTATGGTCCAAAGTGATGGGGGCGGGGCCCAAGCCAAGATCTTCGCCCTTTGCCCCGAAGGGAATCTGACTCACAGGCCCCAGACCCTCATCTCCCTTTGAAAGCCTTAGCCTTACCTTTTAATCTTATTCAGATGCACCCTAAAAGAATCTGGCTCCCTTTTGTTTATAGGCCCCAGAAAGGCCTTCTCTGGTCTCAAACTGTTCCTTATAGACTCCCCTCATCTCCTTTTGAAAGTCCTAGCCCCACCTTGATTTTGTGCAGATGCCTTTCAAACTTCTGCCTTCCTGTTCCCTCCATTAGCTGTTCCCATTGTCTATTCAATCTCTCAGACCTCCCCAATTAGAATTCTTACCTAGACCCTTTTCCCAACCCCCTTCTCTGGCCACCCAAAGTTACTTTAGTATTTAAGATCCACCTTGGCCCTCACTCAGATACTGAGAATCTCTTGTGCCCCAAAGGCTGAGCCTTTGTCATGCCTGCCTGTCCTTACGGGTGTCACCTGGTCAATGTGATTTATCACTAATAAACTTTTCCTCTGACTGAAGATTTGAGTTGAATTCATTCAGCAGGGCCCGGTACCGCGATCTTGGAGTCCCAGCACCCCAAAAGTCCTAGACCTCTTCACAAAGGGCCTGGTGAATATAGCCCATGGAGGCTTATTTGATTTGCTTTCTACAAGTTGTATTTTTCCTGGCTCTGAATTTTTTGTAATCTTGTTCCACTTGCTGTCATCCTATGTGTATATAATTCAGGTGCAATAGAGGATTAATTTCTTTGTCCTATCTGTTCAGGCTTTAACATAGAACTGTCATTGGTAACTTTGCAGTTTTCAGTCGGTTTTTTCAGTCATGTCCGGCACTTTGTGACCCCATTTGGAGTTTTTCTTGGCAAAGATATTGAAGTGGTTTGCCATTTCCTTCTCTAGCTCATTTTACAGATGAGGAAACTGAGGCAAACAGGGTTAAGTCACTTGCCCAGGGTCACACAGCTAGTAAGCGTCTCAGGCCAGATTTGAACTCACGAAGTTAAGTCTTCCCAATTCCAAGCCCTGTGCTCTATCCACTGCATCATCTAGGCGTCCTTATATTGCAGTCCAGTTATCCTTTCCACATCATGAGGGTTAGGCCCCCACAACCTGGAAAATCAATATAAAATTTTTTGGCCCTCCCTTCATACCAGAGAAGTCTGAATTATTTTGGTGTTAAAAGATAAAATATGTTGATATTATACAATGTTATACATATATTTTATTCATTTTTGAGTTTCTAAACTTTTTCTGTGCTGTCTACTGGCCTTCACGTCTTGTCTGTGGTATCCACAAAACTCCTCAAAAATTCTCATTTAATTTCTTATGCTGAATTGAGATTGGGAAAGTCCCAATGTGGAAGGGATAACTGTGTTTGATCCCCATGGGGCCATGCCTTGTTGCTGGGCATTGACTGATTTTGGATTTGTGCTAATACTGCTAAGTGTCTGAAAAAACCTTGCTTGCATTGACCCTTGGGATAAGTGGTAGGACCATTAGTCCTGCAAAATTCCAGGTCACTTCCAGGGTTGGCAAATGATCTGTCGTTATCTGCACCACTGTGTAATCTAGTGTTTGGGAATCTATAGACTAAAACGTGTGTGTTCCTAACCTTATATCCTTCACCTATAGGATGCAGTGTAATGTAATGGAAAGTGTGTCGGCTTTAGAATTCAAAGTCCTGTATTCGAATTCTGCTTTTGCCACTTCTTACCTTGTGATCTTGAATAAGTTACTTAATCTCTCTCGGCCTTAGTTTCTTTATCAGCAAAATGAAGGGGTTGAATTAGATGGCTTCTAAATTCTCCTCCAGCTCTACATCTATCTTTCTATTGCTTAACAGCCTGATTTGACCTGCTAGCAGTGTTTGAGGCATCACCTTACTTGGGTAGTTGCCTAATACTTGAAAGAAATGCAGCTCTCACCGATGCAGGCTTCCAGTTCCACACAGCACTCTGTAAAACACAGGACCCTACACATTCAGTGTTTCAATGTCTTGCTAAGCTAAAATGACCTTTTTTGTTACTTGTTGGGATTGCAAAGGGAAGGGCAGAAATGATGGGCTAGACACAATGATGTGCTAGGCAGCTAGATGTTTCAGTGAATAGAGGACTGCAAGAATTAGGAAGACCTGAGTTCAAATCTAGCTTAGGAAACTTTCTAGCTGTGTGATCACGGGCAAGTCACTTCATCTTTCTCTACCTCAGTTTCCTCATCTGTAAATTAAGGATAATAATAATATTTACATAATAATCAAATGAGATACTTACAAAATTCATTATAAACCTCAAAGTGCTATAAATAGCTATTATTCCAATTATGATTATTATTATTGTTATATGCCCAGGATCTGATATGAGCACCTTACTAAGTAATAGATATTGTCCAATTTCAGCACTTTTGGCATCCAAGTGAGGCTCCTCGACAGTCAGAAGAGACCCCTATCTAAGGCTCATTTCTTCTTGAACTGGAGATAATTTGGGGGGGGGCAGGGACAAGGGAACAGTTGTTTTATATTAGTCATAATTCCCCCTGCCTATGGTGACTACTTCCTTTTCACTACTCTTGTCCACCACTTTCTGCAGAGTTGAATGATGCCTGTTGAGTCAGCAGAGCAAATTTCCATGATCACAGACCAGCTCAATAGACAATTATAGATTTATGGCCACTGGTCAGAACTTCCAATGGCAGAGTTTCTAGGTGTGTGGGACACAGTATGATATACACTGAGAGGCCATTCTGTGGTGCTTCAGCTTCCCCCCCACCCCTATTCCCCAAAAAGTGTAGACTACCCTTCAGGTCAACAAAGAATGTTCGAATATTCTTTGAGGATAATCTGAGCCTGATGGTTTGGGAGCTTGTACTATAATGATCTCTAGAACTAGGCAGTGGGGTCAAGGTTTAGAAAGCCAATAAAGATTAAAATGCCCATTTATTACATATATCATTTAATCCTCACAGCAACTCTTGTCAGGAAAGCCAGGTGGGGCAAGGCTTGGTATTACTTTCCCCAGTTTAGAAATTAAGAAACTGAGGCTGACAGAGGTAACCTGACATCCTCTAAGATGACATGATTACTAGGTAGTAGAGCCAGGTTAGAACCCAAGTCTTTGGGTTCCTTGATCCAAGGAATACACATATCTCGGGGGCAGCTAGGGGGCTAGTGGGTAGAGCGCCAGGCCAGGAGTCATGAAGACTCATCTTCCTGAGTTCAAATCTAGCCTCAGGTACTTACTTGCTGTGTGATCCTGGGCAAGTCACTTAACTCTGTTTGCCTCAGTTTCCTCATCTGTAAAATGAGCTGGAGAAGGAAATGGCAAACCACTCTAGTGTCTTTACCAAGAAAACCCCAAATGGGGTCATGAAGAGTCAGATATGACTGAACAACAATACATATCTTGGGAAAGCCTACTGGGCTAACAAGTTTTATTTAGTCCAGACTTTTGAGTCTGAAATTATTTTCAGTGTCTCTATAATGACTGCTGATTTCAGCAAAGTCAGCAGTTTCTGGGAAGCACATAAATTTAGACATTATTTAGGAGGCAGCTTGGTGGTATGGTGGATAGAGCGCTGGGATTAGTGTCAAGAAAACCTGACTTAACATCCTCCCTCATACAGTTACCAGCTGTGTAACTTTGGACAAGTTGCATAAGATCCTCTCTCAAATGAGGATGATAATAATGTTACCTATCTCACAGTGTTGTTGTCAGGATCAAATGAGATAGCATATGTGAAAGTGTTCTGCAAACTTTAAAGGTCTATGCACATGTTAGTTAAATCATTATTATTATTATCATCAGAAAGTGTTCTACCTCTTGATGAATTCTCAAGCTCCATTTGAACTGATTCATCTTTTTAAGGGGTTTCATCTACCCAGTTGTTCCTGGAGTTGGTGCTTTCTATATCAGAGAATGACTTCCCTTTCCCACCTGGGCAGTTCCCAAGCAGCTTCCCTCTTCCCGCTGCTTCTTTTGTCTTGCTGCATTGTTCTTGCACACTATAATCCCTTTGTTTACCCTCTCAGGAGTCGCATTGAAACCACATTTAGAGGGAACACTTGACCAATGTCTGTGTATACATGTCTCCCTTGGCATGAATTTTTATTGGCCAATATCTTTGAAACTGACTGGCATTTCATAGCCGTTGCCCCGAGTCATCTAAAGGAGCTCTACCAGATCTATAACTAGCAGTTCGGGAACCTGGAGCAAATAACTCAAAGTGTACCCTTAAATCAATTTCTCAAGGCGAATTCAATAGGTGGGGCAGAGAGAATCTTTGGATTGGGGAGATAGAGACCCTGAGGCTCTACCGAACTATCTAGAGTTGGGGGAGAGGGGAGCAGAGCAGAGTAAGGCTAGTCAGAGCCAAGGAGAAGCTCCCTGGAGGACAGCAAGTCATCTAGTACTTTCTTATCTAAACTAATTAAACCAAGTGATAAGCTCTGTTGTTACTTTCCTGGTGTGGGAGAACAAGTACTGTCAGTGTCCTCTATATTTCTCCACCCTGGAAAAAATCCCCAGGTTTCACTTAAGGTTGGAATGGATTCTGCTTGCCAAAATTTATTTCTCTTCTCAACCACACTCAGAAACTGAAAAGCAAGTTTGCAATGTCCTGTGTCCAATTTCCCTAGTTTATTCATCTCGATCTGGGCATACTCCAGAAAGTAGATTCTGGGATCTCTAAGCTTCACATCAAAATCAGGATTCCTTAGGTACAGCTTCAGACTTCAAATGGAAGCCAGATTGTATTGTAACTTTTAATATGAAAGACACAGCCTGGCAGATTACTTTCCAAGATTAACAGGCTGCCAAAATTCTCTCTGGCAGGGTTTGAACAGGCCCCCTCCTGCATGTTAATACTGTGTCTTCCTATGTTCTTTTCATTCCTATATTCTTCTAGGATTCTTAGAGTTTCCAGGCTGACTCAACTAATAAATAATCATAAAAATGATGACAATAGTTCCTATTCTACTGAATTCTTATATGAAAGGCTCACCCACGCTGTCAGCAGTCTCAATGGCCATGTGCTCAAAACACTAGGCCAGGGGAGCACAAGGTCTGGAAACTCCTATTGTTTTGGAAATATCTTGAATATGACCTTGCAGTGGGCTTTAGATGCATCTTCTAAGTCTAGCCTAAGTAAGTTTGGAGGGTTTCATTTCTGGAAGGTTGCCCTCCCTCCCCCCCATCCCTGCCCACACCGGTGATTTTTCTAAAGCTACAATGATTCATGACGATTGTTTACTAAAGCACTGAGGAATCAGATATTTGATATTCCTCTGTAAGTAGATGGAACACCCACACAGATAAGAGTAAGGGGGAAAAATGTAGAAAGAATTTGGAACTAAAGGGCCTAGATTCAAATTTCAGCTCCATTATTTACTAGTTGTGTGAACTTGGGCAAATGATTTCATCTCTTTGGACTTCATCAGTAAAATGAGGTGCCCAGACCTCTAGGGTCCTTTTCAGTTTTGAATCATATAATTCTAATCACTGATTTCCCATCTACAACATAATTAAAGGTGTTCAAACATTTTCCTTAAGACAAAGCTGTGAGGCAGGTAACACAAGTCTTTTTATCCCCATTCTGTTTCTGTTCAGTCATTTTCACTTGTGGGGGACTCTTCGTGACCCCATTTGGGGTTTTCTTGGCAAAGATACTAGAGTGTTTTGCCATTTCCTTCTCCAGCTCATTTTATATTCTATAGGTGGGGAAATTGAGACTCTAAGGAGGCCCAAGCTTTCTTACCCCAAGTCTAATGCTCTTTCCATTATACTACAAATATTTTCCAACATTTCTAGGCTGTTCCCCTTCTGCCCTCCTTCTCTTTTCCCCCTCCCCACTATTCACTCAAACATAGCTTTCCACTAAAATCAAACTGTAAAGCAGAAACATGTGGACCAGTATGTTTGTCTGGCTAGTGACCAGGACCTAGAGTGACATGAAGTCATTGCCTCTGCTCCATATGACCAGGGAAATTCAGCTTTCCCAACTCTATCTGCAAAAAAAAAGTGTCTTTTACTTGATACCTGCCCCCTTCCTGTTCTTAAGTCTTGCTGTCCAATGCTGGCACCTGAAAGTTTGCTCTGCATTAATTTCAGACTTTGTGTAAATATTAGACCCAGATTTTTGGAAGCAAGTATGTTTCAGCCCAAACTTTCCACCAGGCACAAGCACCTTCTCTGTTGTAGAAATCACGGACTAGCGGTTTACTTCTTAATCCTGCCTGACCCCTATTGCCAACTCAGGGGCAGTTATTAGAAGGAAGCTTCTTTCATGAAGTAGAATCTTGAGACTAGGAAGGGACCTGTAGGACAGAGTGGCGACATCTTGGTAGACACTCTGAGCTGGATGTTGCCAATTCATTCTGGAGCTTATTTGAGACAGAGGATTCTGAAACCACAAAGCTCTAGTGAAAACTCCTGCCTTCCAAAGAATGAAGTGGGAGGAGAATCAAATTTATAGGGGAACTCTTGCAGTGGCCATGGGAATGGATCTAAGATCCTTTCTAACTCTGAGGGTCTATAATTCCTTGTGCCGTCAGAAAGGCTGAGTGCCAAGGATGCTACAAAAGAGATTGACCTTTCAGCCAAAGAGCTCTAAGCAATTATGAATGTACTGTATTTACTGGACTGTTGGTCCCGGTAAGAAGACAGAGGTGTTTTTCACTCCTGTAGTAGCAGGAGCTCCATTTTCAATTTACAGAATTGTGAGAGAAAGGAGACCCTGTGGTAGAAATCGTGGGTCTGGTTCTGTGGAGATCAGCATGAAGGTGCACAAGCAGAGGCCTTTGCCTCCTTTCTGTGGGGCCCTGTTTCCACGAGGGGAGTGGCATTGCTCCATTACCTATACCTAGGTACAGGGACACTAATGTCGCTATTCTGCCCCTGGCCTGCATACTGCATACTGGCCCTTAACCTTGCCACATGGCTACGTGGCCTGGCAAAGCAGTGAGGAGTTAGCCCCAATGTGGTGATGGCAGCCCTGTTGCAAATATCATCTAAGTCCTCTGGGGTAGGGGCACAGTTCCTTCCTTGATTGAAGGGTGAGAATGAAGTTGTTGTGGCTACTCTGACTTTCTCCTCTCCATCTGGCCATAAGCCATAAGGAAACAATAAGGTTGGCATCCCTTTTTCAGGCCAAAGTCAGGTGGTAAGCCCTCTGCAGAATTTGAAGTGAAAAACTAAGCCCAGTGAGTGTCTGCTGTGGTTTGGGAGAGGGAGAGAGGTGTGGCTCTGGCATAAAAATTCATTGAGAGATGACCTAGATCAGGAGTTCTTATCCTAGGGTCTATGAACTTTTTAAAAAATTTATAACTGTGTTTAAACATTACTGGTTTAACTCTATATATTTTATTTTATGCAATTAAAAACATGATTCTGAAAAGGGGTCCATAGGCTTATAGGTCCAAAAGGCACACTACTGGGGACATGGCAAACCCGAGTGGCCCTTAGTGATGCAGCAAGGTGGATGGCACTGTCCAGGGATCTGGAGGGTGTATTGGCAGATTGGATGTCAATGTGGGTCAGGTCCACAAAGCAGGGCTGTGAGAATCCTAACATGCAGAGTCACATTTTTCAAAAAGCATCAGTCCAATTAGTTGTGTATAGCTCTGTGTCAGGGACCACATGGAATGATTTGGATGAATAGAGTATACTCACTGAGGTAGAGAGGAAGGAGGGGCTTACAGATTAAAACAGCTTGTGTGCATCAGACTATAACAAACTCTATAAAAAATGTGACTGCACTTTAGGATTCACAGTCCTGCTTTCTAGACCTGACCCACATTGCCATCCAATCTGCCGATGTACCCTCCAGATCCCTGGGCAGTGCCATGCACCTTGCTGCTACAATGTAAGGGCCATTCAGGTTTGCTGTGTGCCTGATAGCATTGCCTTTTGGAACTATAGGGCTTGCCATCCACCCTGCATGTGCCCCTTTCTATTCCTGTTGTCTCCTCTTATCGAAATAGGAGCTCCTTAAGACCAGGAACTGTATTGCTTTTCTGTTTGGATGCCCAATTCTTGGCATAATACTTGGAACATCGTACACTCATTCATTCATTCATTCCTTAGTAAAGGGAAGAGAGTGACAGACTGGGTTCTTGATCCCTGTACTCAAATCTGTTTCTCTCTTACTTGATTTGTGATCTCTGTGTCATTACTTCAGTACCAAGTAATATTTTAAATACTTTCAATAGGTTGATTGATGGTTTGACCTCTCTGGCATCAGCCTCATCTGTCAAGGTAGATAATAATGAATTATCTCCCTTCCTTCTTTGTGAGAATAAAAGAGGTCTCATAGGTGAGAAGTGCTTGGTTTCATTGTTAGGAAGGCTTTTTATAAACTGATTATGAAAATAAAAACAAAACACACAAACTAGGGTATTGCTATAAATAGTCAAGTTATCCTAAGTGTATTCTATGAAATGGAGGCTCTAGGATGAGACCTAAAAAACCCAGAGGGAGTTTTTCATAGAAGCTAGGATTTTGCTGCTCATTGTAATGCTGACACCCTCCTGTCTCCTGGCTTGCTCCCAGAAACAGATAAGTTTCTGGAGGTGGCCAGGGAACAGAATGTAAAATATTGACACTCTTGTCTCTCCTACCTTGTTTCTACCCTGTTCAGTATGTCTGCAGCATGTATTTCTTTACCTGGTTCTCCTGGCTGCTGGACAGTCCCCTTCAAGGGTGTCCTGCCCTTCAAGACTACAATGCCTAACTAATCACAGTCTTCCAGCTGAGCAGACAAACAATACTGGAGCCAGCAATCTTTGCTAGGCAGTTTTCTAGGAACTCAGTGAGCTGAAATCTCTGCCCAGTCTTCTCCATTCATTTTTTTTTCAATGACATTCCCCCCAATGATAGTCACCTGACTTGGATCGAGCCTGTTGATTTCATATTCAGCAGGGATTCCAAGAGAAGGGAATTAATCTTCCTTTTCTGGCACTATCAACCAGAGAGTTTTACATATGGTTCCAAGCAGACGGCTCACACAAAGAGAAACAAGACAGGGAAAAGGCCATTGTCAGCCACACTATCTTGTGAAGGTATGTATCAAAGTGGAAGGGTTGGAAGAAGCTCCTGGCAGGAGCTCTGAAGGCTCAGAAAGAGCCTACCTTTAAAGCCTGTACAATTCATTCAGGTTTCTGCTGACAGCCCTAATCCTGAGGTCCCTTGCCATCAAGAGTGCTTATTTGGGGGCCAGACTGAGAGAAAGATGATACTCTTAGTGAGAGTTGCCTAAGATTCTTCATTTAGCCTATATACGTGTAAAGACATATTTTTTATACACAAAGACAAAGTTCTACTACTGAAACTAGGTCTCTTGATTCTGGCTCAGTGCTTTTTTTTTTTAAACAATCTGATATGTTGTTTCCCTTACATATATATAGCCCAGTAAATACTGCTGTGCTCTGAATGAGGCTGCATTTTCTAACTTGTAATCAGAAATAATTTTTCACTATATGACACTATATATACATATATGTATATATATGTATATATATATGTATATATATATATATATATATATATATATATATATATATATATATTTTTTTTTTTTTTTTGCCCTGTCAAAGAGCTTATTTAGGGGCATATTCAGATCAATACAGTGTGAAGACACACAATACATGTCCTCTCCTGGACACATGAAAGCAGGATTTTATTGCTTAGCCTGTTGAGTTTTATATGTATAAAACACAAAAAATATTATGGTTAGACTGTAATGTTCTGTGGTCTCCAAACAGTCTTTTATTAAAGGCTCATCAAAACCACTTTTAGCAGTACACCAGGCTCTATCATGAGTCAGGGTTTCCCTGCCAATGGACTTTTTAGTCCCAAACACAGACTCTGGCTTTGGCTGTGGTCAATGATGAGAGACAGCATGGTATATACTGGATAGCATACTGGAGGTGGAGTCAGAAAAACTCTAATTTAAATTCTGCGTTTAGATACTTACTGACCATTGGAGCTGGGGATATTACTTAACCTCTCAATCTCAGTTTCTTCATCTGTATAATCAGGGTAATGATACCCATAATACCTACCTCTTAGGACTGCTGTCAAGTGTTTTGCAAACTTTAAAGTATTATTTAAAGTCATCTGTTGTTGTTGTTGTTGTTATTTGACATAGGTTAAGGTAACCAAACTAAAGTTATAGAGTGTTTCTTAGTAACGGAAAGGACCTAATAGAGTTATAGAAGAAGAAACCAAGACCTAGGAAGGTTGAGTGATGTGTCTAAGGTCACACAGCTAGGACTTCCTGACTCTTAGCATTATTTCCATTGAACCACATGGTCTTCAAAACCTGCAGTTCTGCCTACTGACATGAAGTCAGTAACTTATTTTGAGAAGTCAGAGAAATTCTCTTTCTAAACCCTTTGAAGACCTTCATTTAAGAGCAAAAACTCTATGCTTCTACATTTTAAATTAGAACATTGGAGAAAACATAAAATATCATGGAGTCACCATTCAGGAAGCTGACATTTGCATATCAAAGCCAATATATCAAGCTGAATAGAAAAGAGTTTTCACAAAACATCAACCAAAATACTAGAATGTTTCAACACTAGTACCTTTGCCAAAATGGGGTCAAGAAAAGTCAGACAGGATTGAAAAACTACCAAACAACAAACAATATGGAGATCCCCTGTCCTGGAGGACACAACATTTGGTTAAGGTGTGCTCTCTACCCTCACAGACCTTATAATTTAATGAAGGGAGTAACACACCAACAGGGTTAGCTATCACATGCAATATTGCATGGTTAGTGCAGTAGAGAGTCACAGAGCGAAGTGCTTTGTGAGTTCTCGAGAGGCAAGTCATTACCAAGTGGGGGACTAATGAAGGAGGAGATGGAATTTGAGCTGGGCTTTAAAGGCCAAATAGAAGATTAACCGGCTAAAATAGGGAGGGCGTTCTAGGTATAGGAAAGAAAGAGCCTAATGAGAGTAAAAAGGTTGGAACTTTAGTTCACGTTTAGGTACAGAGTGATTCAATTTGGTTGGGGTATAAAGTGAATGAAAGAAATAATGGAAGAAAGAACTGGAGAGATAGATTAGTGCAAGGTTGTAGAGGACCTTCAATGCCAGTTGGTCAAGTCTAAACTTTACCCTGAAGACAATAGCATGCCATAACAACTACACAGACCGAAAGAATCTTCATTTCTAAAGTCTTGTGGGATTCTACCTAATTAACTCTGAGGAGGTAACATGAAAAGAAATGGGAAGCTACGGGCCAAATTCATGTGTTCTTAGGAGGCTGGATTTATTGTTTGCTTGTTTCAGTTGTGTTCAACATTTTACAGAAGAGGAAACTGAGATAAACAGGGTTAAAATAACTTGTCTAGGGTCACATAGCTAGTAAGTGTCTAAGGCTGAATTTGAACTCAGAAAGATGAATCTTCTTGACTCCAAGCTTAGTGCTCTATCCGTTGCACCACCTAGCTACGTTGGGAGGCTGGATGGATCAATGGAAAGAGCATTTGAATTGGTAGTTAAAATGTTTACATTGGTTTTCAAGCTCTGCAAGTGACTAGTGATATTGGCCATGAAAAAATTACAGTTACGGAAGTCTTAGTGCAGTTTAAAGTGCTAATAGCCTAAAACTGGACTAAGACTTTTGGGGTACCCTGTATTATGTTTCTAGCTCTTTAAAAAATGGAGGTTTGAAGAGCAGAATCATAGCATTTTAGACCTGGAAATTTAATTTAACAATCTTAATGAAGTGCCTACTGTGTGCAGAGGGTAGCATTTGGTCCCACAGAAGATATCAAGTTGATGTAAGACCCAACCCCTCCCCTTATGGGGCTAATAGTCTAGGAGGGAGATGACACATATACAAATTACAAAAATGCAAAATAATAGCATAGAAAGGACCTTATACTGGAGATCACCCAGTCCAATTCCCTTCCCCTTCCCCCCCCCCCAATTTAAAGACACTGATGTCCGAATGGAAAGAATGGCATGATGTAGAGAAAGTTGGATTTGGAGTCAGGAATATTTGGGCTCAAATCCTGCCTCTTATTAGCAAGTGTGACCCTGCTCTTCCTGAAACTCTATTTTCACATCTGTAAAACAGGGATAATGATGCTTGCAGTGGCTACCTCACAGAATTGTTGTGAGGCTTAAATGAGACAATTTTTAAGCTCCATCAGCTTTTATTATCATTGCCCAGTGTAAAAGATCTAATTAGCAACAGGGGCGGGGCTATATTGGGAAGAACAATGAAATAACTTATAAAGTCCTTTATGCTCCACAATAGAAAAGGCATATATCACAGCATCAAAGATTTAGAACTAAAAGGACCCCTAGACTTTAATCTAGTCTCCAAGGGCCCCTAGAACTTGATCTAGTCCATAATGGCTCCTAGAACTTGATCTAGTCCACCTCTATCATTTCACAGGAACAAGGACCAGAGAGATCATGACTTGTCCAGGATCACATGGGACGCAAATGGCAGAGTCTAGAGTTAAACCCAGGTCTCCTGCCCAGAGTTCTTTCCACTATACAAAATTGTGGTGAAGAATATGGCACAGATAAACATCTAAGGAAAAGAAAACTGTAAGCCAATATACAAAGCAGAAAGTATTGCTTGTCTCATTTTTCTTCTAGGTCCAGATGAATAGGAACAAGAGGAGTTACAGATGGAAGGAGTATTTATGCACCACTAATGCCCAGTCTGTCTAGTGTGGTGACTTCTCTCAGTGGTCAGCAGGGCCTCTTGGTTTGTCTTTGTGGGCAGGGCTTCTGCCTCACCCTCTATTTCAAGCTCTTTTAGTGTCATAGCTCAATAAGATTTTCCCCTCCAACTTCCTTTGGTGGGACCTATCATTGACTTGAGTTCTTAGTCTAACCTTCAACTGGAAGATAGCCCCAATCACTCCGTATCCTTCTTTTGGGGGACCATCCACAGGCTAGATTTGCGTGTCTGCAGATGTGTACACAATACACACACATATTCCATGACTAACTTTTTTGTATTTCACACTAGGGGTCCTCTGTGGGTTTGACAAATTCATGTGTGTTTCTTAGGATCATAGGATTTATAGTTGAAAAGGACCTTGAGAATCACCTAGTCACTTTACAGATAGGGAAACTGACATCCAAAAAGATTAGCTGACTTGCCCAAGAAAACATATAAAGTAAGTTCTTTTCCTTAGCCTGCCCAGACTTTGATGAACAGAAACATATAATGTGTATACAAACATATATGTGTGTGTGTGTGTATATGTACAGAAAAAGACAAACAGAGGCAGAGAGACAGAAACAGAGACTGAGAGACACATAGAGAGAGACAGAGGTGCACACATCTCTTTTACCCTTAGCAACATAGCCTCTAAAAAGGGAGTTTCCATACAACCTTGTTTCAACAGGACAAAAGCTTTTACTCAGGAAGTCCTTCATTATGTTTAACAGCTTTTGTTCTATGCTCAGTGGAGATGGAGGACAGTTTGTCCTCTGGGATTTCATTTGATATCACCTTTCTTCTCTGAGTCATTTTGTGTGGCCTCCTCAGGCTTGTTTACTCCCTGAATTTTTGGACACATTCTCTTTTTCTCCCTTTTACTTTCTGTAGAAAAAAAAACTGCCACGTTCCTGAACCCCATACTCACATGACTAGAGGCAAGTGAAATATGTGTCCTCACTCTAGCTTCAGACTCTCTCTTCTTCTAGAGTGTGTGTGTGTGTGTGTGTGTGTGTGTGTGTGTGTGTGTGTGTGTGTGTGTAGGCAATCAGGGTTAAGTGACTTGCCCAGGGTCACACAGCTAGTAACTATGAGGCCAAATTTGAACTCAGATCCTTCTGATTCTAGGACAGGTGTTCTATCTACTGTGCCACCTAGCTGCCCCAAGCACACATTTTTAATGCCAGAAAATTCTGTTTTCCACTGCAAGGAGCTGTTAACTTTGTAGTAAGTGGTCATGTGTGGGACAGTGATGGTGGAAAGCCTCCAGGGGACAGTACCCACTCTCTGAGCCTGTGCATTTTCTCTGGGTGTCCCCCCTGCCTGGAATGCTCTCCCTCCTTATCTCTGCCTCTTGGATTCCCTGGCTTCCTCCAGGTCCCAACTAAAATCCCGTCTTCCATAGGAAGCCTTTCCCAACCCTCCTTAATGTTAGTACTTTCAGCCTTGAGATTAGCTCCTTATAGTTGTTTGCATGTTGTCTCCCACTTAAACTGTGAGCAACTTGAGAGCCAGCACTGTCTTTTGTCTTTCTTTATATCTTTAGTGCTTAGTGAAGTCCCTGGTACACAGCAGGAGCTTAATAAATGCTTGTTGACTTGACTTGTCTGAGTCCTCACCCCATATACACACATAAAATTTTTGAAACTTGCATTCAACTTACAAATGCCTTATTCTTGCTTTGCTCTTAGGAAAGGTGAAGGAGAAAGGATGGAATCAGTGAGATGGGTGAGTATTGCTCTTAACATGCAAATATGTTTTATGAGTATAGATGTTATAAAGGCTTAGGATGGTCAGGGAAAGAGGGCTTCTGGTTGGGCTGGGAGAGGGCCACGGGAATAAAGTTGTGGAGAACTGAGACTTTTAAAAAATTAAGGTAAAATATGTGTCCTGAGAAAAGTATTACAGCCAGGATATAGCCTTACAATAGGAAGAAAAAAGAGAGTAATGCTTGGATTTATGGGTAAAGGTAGGGGGGTTCTGAGAGGCCATCTAACTCATTTTACAGATGAGAAAGTTGAGGCTCAGAGTAGATGGGTGACTTGCTCATGATTATACAGGTATTAAGTGTCACAGGTGGGATTCAAACCCAGTCTTCTGAATACCACACTATCTCCCACAAGCTTTTGCCTTCAACAAATATTTATTGTTCACTTTCGGCTAGACACTTGGGACACAAAGAGAAAGAAACATCTCCTGTCCTTATGGACAGGAGGGAAGGGGGTTCTCATAAGAGATGTGGAGCTAAAACCAATGGGAATTGCAAAATGATGGATTCTTTGCTCTCTCTCACTCAAAGATGGAAATGTCTCTGAGGCTTTGGACCTGGGTGACTTGAAGTATGGGTGACAGAAATAGGGAGCTGAGAGGAGAGCTGGGTTTAGCAGAGAAGAGGATGAGTTTAAGTTTTAGATTTGTTGACATCCAGATGGAGATGTGAGACTGGAATTTGGGAGGGATATCTTGGGCTGGATTTATAGCTATATTGAAATCTATAACGATAGATCTTTCTATCTGTCTAATCCAGGAGTGGGGAAGCTGCGGCCTCAGGGGCACATGTGGCCCTCTATGTCCTCAAGTGCGGCCCTTCGACTGCATCCAAACTTCACAGAACAAATCCCCTTAATAAAAGGATTTGTTCTGTAAAACTTGGACTCAGTCAAAAGGCTGCACCCAAGGCCCAAGAAGGCAACATGTGGCCTCAAGGCTGCAGTTTCCCATCCCTGGCTAACCTTTCTATTTTTCTGTGCCTACATGTCTATCAATCTATATTATCTATCTATCTATCTATCTATCTATCTATCTATCTATCTATCTATCTAATCTTTCTATTTGTCTGTCTAGCTTTCTGGCTCCCTATCAATCTGCATTATCTATGTTTCTATCTGTTTATCTAATCTAATTTATCTGTCTTTCTACTCTATCTAATTTGTCTGTCTATCTATCTAGAAATTTGGGAGTGATGTATATAGAGGTGATAACCAAACCTATGAATATAAATTCAATCACCATGGAATTCAAGTAGAGGAAAGGTAAGGAGTGTCATTTGGTAGTAGAGTGGAGGAGAGAAAAATGGAGGGGCAATTCATTTGGATTCAATTCAGCAAACATTTATTGTGCAAAGCACTGCTTTAGGCCTTAGGGATACAAAGTCAAAAGGTATTCTGAATACCTCTCTTTACATACTAACATTTTTATCCAGGTAAAATCAGATTAAGATGAAGATCAAGGGAAATATTTATTAAGGGGGAAAAAACCACCAACAGAAAATCTGAGACGGGTCTGTGTGTGTGTGTGTGTGTGTGTTGCTTCATTGATGGAGGAAAACTTAATAGGATAATTGTATGTAGGTGACCCTCATGCATTTAGTTGCAAGGCCTTCATTCTCTCCCCTACTGAGTCCCTGTCCATCTGCCTGATTCCTGAGGGGAGAGGAGGCTGTCCTCCCAAACCTGGAGGCCTGAGAAACTGTCCAGAACAGCTGATCTGTCTGGATGGCTATGCTCTCTCACCTTTGTATCTGTATCCTAGCACCTAGCAGAGAACTTGGCACATAGCAGATGCTTAATAAATGCGTGTTGATTGATTGATTGATGTCAGTAGACTATATTTCAGGGACAGGAAAAGTGATATCTAGGGAATAAGAGCTATGTCATAGGTCAAGGAGAGATTAAAAAAATAGGAAAATCTCTTATTTTCTTCAGAGATCAACACAAGGCTAAATCTGTAACTCCACTTGGGGCTAGAGTGTGGAAGCAGGACACACTAACCAAAACTGTAACTGTGAGGGTCAAGTCCTAGAGAAGAGACCTAGGAACTTCTACAATAATACCAGAGCAATCTTTCTTGTGTAAGAAGCTGGTCATGTCATGTCTCTGCTCGAAAATCTTCAGTGGCTCCCTATTACCTCTCAAATAAAGTTCAAAGTCCTTTACTTTGACATTCAGGGCTCTTTGCAATATGACACCACTGTTATCTTTCCAGGTTTATCTCAGATTACTCCCTCTGTTCTTACTACGCTCCAATCAAGCAGGACTACCCCTTGTCCCTTCAAATATGTCATGCACCTTCCTTTCTCTTTGACTTTGCTCTCATTGTTCCCAACGCTTAGAATGCTATTGCTTTCCCCTCTTTCCCTTGACATTCCTACCCATCTTTTAAAGCCCAAGACAAAAGCCACCTCTTCCATCAAGCCTTCTCTGATTTCCCTTGCCAGTAACACCATTCCCTCACATAAACCTCACATAGCTGTTTGTTTTGCCGCTCTAGGGCATTCATCATCAAAGGTTGTATATTTTGGTTTTTCATTTTTGTGTCTTATCCCTTCTCTATGAGGGTTGTTGTTATTGAATTGTTTCAGTCATATCTGATTCTTCATGATCCCATTTGGGGTTTTCTGTGACAAAGATACTAGAGTGGTTTGCCAATTCCTTCTCCAGCTAATTTTACAGATAAGGAACTGAGGCAAACAGGGTTAAATGACCTGCCAAGGGTCACACAGCTAGCAAGTGTCTGAGGCCAGATTTGAACTCATAAAGGTGACTTTTCCTGATTCCAAGCCAAGTGCGCTATCCACATTGCTACCTAGCTGCCCCCCTCACAGGAGGGTAAGAACCCTGTTTTAAATATACTTGGAATTCCCTTCAATGTCTAAAGTATTCTATACAAAGTAGGTTTTGGGGGCAGCTAGATGGTGCAATAGATAGAGCTCTGGCCTTGGAGTCAGAAGGACCTGAGTTCAAATCTGGCCTCAGACATTTGAAACTTACTATTGTGTAACTCTGGACAAGTCACTTAACCCCAATTGCCTCACCAAAAAAAAGTAGGTTTTTAATGAATACTTGGTGAATAAATCATGATTTGTACCTAGAGGGAATCATGGAGTACTTTAAACAGTGAAAAGCTAGCTGAATAATGTGATCTCTATCTGTGAGATACCTCAGCTGTATGTATGTGCTTGACACTCCCTCACACTGCAGTAAGGTTTAATTGTACACTGGGACCATCCGTGATTTACTATGGGCAGAATGGGTAAGATGGGTACTGATAGAGAAACCAAGTGGGGATTACTAATGGAAGAAATCTCTTCTCTTTTTACTTCTATGTGGTGGTGAAGAGTGAACCCAGATCCTTAGTTTTGATAAGCCTCAATTCCTAGCTTAGTGCTGTAGACAAAACTGGCATGCACTCAGTAATTTGTGAACTTGGCATAGTGACTCAAATGTAGTAGGTACTTGATAAGTACTTACTGTATTGAACTGAATAGACTTCATGCATTCAAGGAGGGAGGAATCTATTTTGCCAGTTCTCTGAGGGCCACCTTTCACCCTCCAAGATGTCTATTCAGTTTCCCACATTGGCTGCTTCCCTGGTAGAGAATATGTCTACATCCATTGGGTGGGAAGAGAGATGGAGGATCTGTGGCTGACCTGGTTTGGATGTGGGTTTCTGAACTAGTGAGGCTTGGACATCTATTGCCTGGCCCACAGTTTCTCCTTGACAATTCCTAAGCATATTCCTGGCTTCTGCCTGCTTCCTGGTCATAGCAAGAGCAAAAAGAACCTAGGAAGAACCCAGATTAAGTGACAGAGAGATAACCAACCAATTTGCTTTGAGCAAATCTTGGAATAACTGCTCAAAGCAGCACTTCCTCGTGGTACTTGTCTGAATTCTTGTGTCTGGGGCTCCTAAGCATGAGAAAACAGGGGATGGAGGACAGGGTTGGCTTGAGCAACCTTCAGCAGATCTCCTCTATCAGACAAAACACAAATTACTTGTGGCATTTATGAGCTTCTCCAATCTGATTCTAGATTGTTTTCCCCATATTATTTAGCGTCTCTTCTTTTCTTGGATTCTAACATCTTCCTGTCCTCTTCCACCTTTGTGCATTTCTGAATGCCAGCACCCCAAGACTTCTTTACATTTCTGCCAACAGAGATGCTTCATTGGAAACTTCTAGCTAGGAAAAGCCTACATTAGCAGATGTGTAAGAGTGAGGCTTCTCACTGACCTTCCTCTTACACCTCTACTACCTTGTTCTCTTCAGAAAGGCCATTTCTCCACCTTGTTTCTCCTTTGGTGACCTCAACTCTTCTTTTTGTATCACTTTCATGCTAGGACTCTTGCCCCCAGGACCCAAAATGTAATACTGTCCTGAGTAATTTATTCTCAAGAAATCTACAGGAAGGGGAAGGGTCAGAACAAGTTTCCTTGGGATCATAATGATAACAATAAATGAAACCTGTATAGTGCTTTAAGATATTTTGCATTCCTTGTTTTATTGGAGCCTCATAAAGACCCTATGTGGGCACTACAGATGTTATCTTCAACTTAAAGATGAGAGAACAAAAAGTCAGCAAGGGTAAATGTCTTGCCTATGATCACATAGCTAATAAGTGCCAGAGGCAGGATTCAAACTCATGCTTTCTGGCCTCCAGATCCAGTCCACAGTACTATGGCATAGGTATTTCTAAGACCCCAGATCAATGCTCAGTCACAGGAATTTTCCACCATGGACAACTAGAAAATGCATCTGGCTATAAGAAGGGGTAGGGTGATAGCTACCTTGGCATTTCAAATGAACAAGCAATAGGGTTCAGGGCTGAAGCCAGATGTTCTTAGGACCTTCCTTGGCCCTAATCCCCAGTCTCAAATCACCTTTAGAAAGACAGAAAAAAACCAACCCCAAAAGAACAGACCTTATATGGCGAGAGGTGAATTTCTTTTTCTTTTTGGTTTTAAAAGAAAAAAAATAACCTCAGTGGGAAACAAATCTCCAAATCCTGATGCCCAACATTACACGCCCCAAATCCATCTATTCATAAGTGTAACAAAAAGCTTCTTTAGGTTATACTGTAAGTCCATTGAGAGTGAGGAAAGAGGGCCACTCACACACATACACACTCCCTTATACACACAGATGGAGCCACAGATTCCTCCCCCCTCACACACACACAGATGGGACTGTTCTGCTCGTTCACAAGGAGGCACTGAGTTTTTAAAAGTAAACTCTGCAGTTTCCGTTCTTGCCCTGGATTCAACTTTTTTTTTTAAAGTAACCGTTCTCTCCCATCTCCCTCCTTCTCTCCATTCTCTCTCCCTTTCTAACAGCAGCAAAATTGAAGATTATGTTATAGCCACTCAGTTACCTTGTGGCCCCCAGGATCTCCTGGACAGAGTTTTGTCACCCTGGAGAAGATGGGCTTGGATGGGGTCAGAGAGTCCAGCAACCATTGGGCTTATTGAAGCACAGTAAGGACTGGAGAGACGTGAGGGGAAGCAACAAGCCTTGCTATGGGGGATACCCCATGTCGTGGCACCCCTTCCCCTTACCTCTCACAGCTCTGATGTGCTTAAGACCAAAAAGAAAATAAAAAGAAAGAGAGGCGCCCACAATTAAAGAGACAGGAGGGGGAAGGTACCAGTGCTAAACAAAACATACAGAAAAAGCAGAACAGCATAGAGAAAAGGTCATTCTTGTGGCACTCTTGTCCCTCTCTCAGCTCAGTAACCAGTTATGCTTTTCCCCAAGATTTTCCTCCTCATTTCTGTCACACTAATACTCTGTACATTTTTGTGTTCTCTAAGAGTTGTTCACTTTTACTGATTCTTCTTCCTCTTTTTCCACCAAACACACACACACACACACACACACACACACACACACACACACACACACACACACTGCCCTCAACTTAGATAGCTGTCTCAATTCCTAAGCCAAAGAATATCAACTCTCAAGCTCCAGACAAGAAAGGGTTAAGCAGAGGTTCCAGAGGACCAGCTGGACGTCCTGGCCTGTCTGTCTGCACTAGAGCAGCAAGGGGGCCTCAGTGCCTCTGACACCAGCCAGGAATTCTTAGTGACAGGGAAAACATCTACTCAGTTCTCCATGTCAGAGGGGTCCTGCGGTAGCCCACATAGGATGTAAATGAAACACTGTCCTATTTGGTTACTCTCTAGTTTTAGGTTCTTAAAGGCATCAGAAAGGGGGAGCCTCTGGAAAGGGTTTCTTGGGAAGGACCCAGGCCACCTTGGGAAGTGTGAAAGGAAGGAATGAGTAGCTTTCTGGTAAGCTCACTTTTGGAATGTGGAGAGCAATTCAACTTTCCAGGGAGTGTGCAGGTGGGATTCATGGCAATAATGAGTGTGTTGCAGCAGAGTTTGTGTATTTATGATGAATATGGGCTTGGGAGTGTGTGATCAATGAATGGGTGTGCTGGCTGAAAGCAATGAGTCTGAGTAATAATTGTGTGAGTATTCGTGTAATGCATATTCATGAATATGAAATTAGATGAGACGATGTAGATGTTGGATAAATGTATAATCATCTCTCTCTCTTTTTTATTTTTTAAGTTAACTCCACACATATATGGATCCAGATCTATGATTTTGGTGTAGGAAGGGTATGTACCTTTGACTTTATCTCTGTGGGGAGTTCTACAAGAAACTTCCTCCACTAATGCAGATTTGTAGCTCCCATCTATATGTTACTAATCTGTATATAATCTTTATATACACACATATCATATATAGATATATTTACATATTAATTACATGCCTACATACATATTATCATATATGTGATGAAGTGCAAAGAGTGCTAGATTTGGGATCAGAGGACCTTGGTTTCATTTACAGCCCCGTTATTAGCTACTTATTCAACTCTGGGCAAATCATTAAGCCTTTCTGGATCTCAGTTTCCTCATTTGTAAAATGCAGTGGTTGGTCTGGGTCAGATGACTCTAATGTCTCTTCCAACTCAAAATTCAATGATCCTATGCATGTATATCTGGATGGAGGGCATGGGATGTGTGAGATCAATGTGTTTGTTGAACTAGGTGTGAATGTGTAAAATTAAAGGATGTAATGCTCTTGCAAAAGTGCAATGCTGGAATATTTCAGAGAAGTACACCAAGAGAAAAGCCTTATGGGAGTCATTTTTCTCTCTCTGGGCTCCTTATACCTTCAGTTTGCTGACTAATATATCAAACACATTTCCCACAAAATGAATAATGGAGAAAGGAGTCTAATTTTAATATTTTTTCCACTGGGCATTTCATTTTCAAAAGCTAGAAAAACAAATTACCTTAAATACAATTGCTATTTATTTTTTAAAATGAGGGTATTTTCCTTGAAAAAAGTTTTCTGTTCTGAGGTAATTTATTCTTTCTTCACTGAAATCTGTTCAAAGAGTAGGGTAACTTCACATTTTGTTCTGTTTTCAAAGAGAGACACTCATCCTGAGCACTCCTGACAGTCATACAGCAGTATTTCCTTTCATTTTCTCCAGCACTTCTATTCCTAGGAGTTCACTGGCAGATGCTCCTGCCTCCTTCACCCACCCTACACCATCTTGCCCACTTTACAGAAGGCACTAGCAAGTCACAGAAAACCAGTTATAAATCTTATGTAGGAAGGGAGCTCAGAGGTCATTTAGTCCAACCCTTTCATTTTACAAATGAAGAAACTAAGGCA
The DNA here is from genome assembly GCF_003287225.1 of Phascolarctos cinereus. Classification (NCBI taxonomy): domain Eukaryota; kingdom Metazoa; phylum Chordata; class Mammalia; order Diprotodontia; family Phascolarctidae; genus Phascolarctos; species Phascolarctos cinereus. Next base: position 120,049,703 of record NW_027555736.1, read on the forward strand.
TGGTAGGTCAAATATCATGCCCAAAGTCAAATGGGTAAGAAATATCAACAGTAGGACTTGAACACAGATCCTGTAATTCTCTCTAACTGGAACACACTGCCTCCAAGTGACTTGGACCAGCTGAACTAGAAGAGGAGTTATAGGCTATAGCCCCAGTGCCTGCACCCTCATGTCCTTCCCACCTACTCTAGGGGCCAGAGGTGGGTAGTGGTGGTGGTGGTAATATAAAAACACATTTTGTCCTATTTTACCATATCTTTGTCTTACACTGCCCCCTCAATGCTTGAATTTACACACCTGTTGAAATATGGGATGACAGAGTTCATTAATAATGAAAGTACAATGGAATCCCATTATGACACAGCTTTACGCACTTCAGGTCAGATCCTGACCTCTGAAACCTAACAACCATGCGGAGGGAAAACCAGATCCCAACAGTGTTCATCTACAAGGTAGGCTCTAAAAAGGGGTGGGCAATGTCAGAATGAGGAAAGTTCCTAAGGTAATTTTGAGGGAAACCTGCCCCTTTCTCTTTCCTAAACTGTAACTTAACAAATAGAAGTTCTTGGTGGGCATGGAGATTTTATATAGGTAAGTCCTGTGTACTTGTTGGGAAGGCAAGCCCTCCTTTTCCTACATGCTTACCTGCCCATCAGTGTCTTCTATCCCTCTTTTTTTCCGTCCTGTTTGGCAAGGCCCTGCTCTTTCTTATTGGAGATCTTGGAAACCTTTTAGTTCCCCTATTTACTCCCTTGGCAGATGAAGCAAATAGAAAAAGAGGGAGGTTTGTCCGGCTCCATTCCCAAAGAGACCCAGCAGACACTTAGGTTAAATGAAACTCCTAAAAATTTGGAGTAAAGGATCTTATTTTCTATCCTCTTTAATCTGTGGAGCTAAACTTCATTTTTTTTCTAACACAATTTATTCAGAAAACTAATACATGTTTCAAATTCACAAATGTTCTCTGTCCATCCATCAGCCCCCCTCTATCTGTATCTATGTTTTCTGTCTGTTTCTGTGCCTGTCTCTCTCTGACTCTGTTTTCCTGCCTGCCTGCCTGTCTGTTTCTTTCTCTGTCTTTGTGTGTCTCTGTCTCTGTCTCTCATTCACTCAGGTTGAGAATAGGATCAATAAAAAAACCGATCGCTGGGGATTTCCTACGCCAAGCACCGGCAATTGCCTAGTCACAAGACATCAGCCACAACCCCCATCATTCCTCCTAGCGCCGAGTTTGTTTTATCTGAAATGCACCAGTAGGTTGGGGAAATCGTCAGCTCCCAAATTTCCCTCTTCCCCAAAGTGGAGAAGGAGCCAATCAGCTTTAGCTCCCAGCCACGAGTGCGTTCTGAGTGCCGGCAAAGGAGAGAGCCTAAGGGAAGAGAAAAGAGAAGAGAGGAGAAGGCGTTACCTTAAACAGTACAGCGCAGTTCAAGAAGTTAAGTCCCATACACTTGGCAGAGCAATTTAAGATTTCCTTTGGGTGATAGAAGAATGAAAAGTCCGTCCCTTCTTGTTCCTGAAGACCTCCTCTTCACAGCCTCCAGAGAGATGTTTCTGTCCTTAAATTTTTGCGCTCCCCCTCCGCCTCTCTAGAAGAAAAGCAAAAATCCCTCCCCACCCAGTGTGATGTTCCCAGGTTCTTTTCAGGCTGTGACAGCAGCAGGAGAAGCAGCAGGGTTAGAGTCTTGGTCGTGAGCGTGAAAGAAAGCTAAAAGATCTTTCTGGTGTTTTTTGTTTTTCCAAACCCCTTCAGCCCAGAGTCAGATCACTGCCAGTGGCTGAAAAGAGAGACCTTTAAGACTCCTCCTGTCAGCCTCCTTAGGACACCTCCTAGTATGCTATGTACTCAGGGATCCACCTCTAGCGCACTTAGGGTAGGTAGGCAGGCAGGCATCGAGGGAAATGACACATAGGGTGGGGGTGGAGGTGGGGGTGGAGGAATGGGAGGGTGTTAGGGAAGAAGGAAAAACCCTCCCTCCTGGGGGAGGGGGTGAGAGCAAAGTCGGGGGAAGGGGAAAAAGGATTGTGAACTGCAAAAAAAAGAGCGCTGACGGAGGGCTCTGATAGTTCCCTTTGGAAACCCACAGCTGGTCCAGCAGCGCTGGGGGATCTTAAAAGAAAAAAAAAGATTAATTTAAGCCAGGAGAAAGAAACGAGGAGTTATCCAGGGGCGGGTGTGAAATTAAAAGATCAACTTAATTAAGAAAGGGTTGTGAGGAAAGCGTTATAGTAACTGTGCGTCTGCATTGCAGTCAATAGCACTGCAGTCTGAATGGGAATTAACATACTTCTGAGCAGCTGAAAATGGGGATAACCCCGGATCATCTTGAAAGTTTGGAACACTCCGGTGTGGTTTATCTGTGCGGCTGAGGGCAGTGGGGGAGGGAGGGGAAAAGAAAGAAGGAATCTGGGGAGGGAATGCTGAGTCCAAGTGTCCAGGCTTGAGGGGTGGGTGGGATGAAGGGACCCTCAAGCTTCAGGCTATGCTGAACCAGTTCAGAGTAGTGAAGTAGCTTGGGGGTTGGGAAGAGGAGCTCGAGGAAAAAGAAAAAGCTTGGTAGCCAGAAAATTGAGAAAAGAGCAAGGGGAGATCAGGCAGGCATAACTAGGACTCAGATGAACCATTAGGACCTTAGGGCGCTGACCAGCTGGAGCAGTCCAGAGGATCCAAGGCTCATAGATTTAGAGCTGAAAGGGACTTTAGAGCCCATCTAGTCCAACCCCTTTATTTTGTAGATGGGAAAACTGAGGCTTAGAAAGATTAAATTGTCTTTAATCATACAGCCAATACAAGTATTGGGAGCAGGATTTGAACACTGGTCTTCCTGATTCCAAGTCCCTGTGCTCTCTATTCATTACAACAACCTGGTAAAGGGATTCATTATTGCCCTTCTTGAATCCTGTGGTTCAGCCAAACAGACACTTTCTTGACTTTTCTCATATACGACACTACTTCTGTCCCCAAGCCTTTATGCAGGCTCTCCCCAGTGCCTAAATGGGGGAGACTGCCTTCTTATTTTCATCTCTCAGAATACCTTGTTTCTTTCAAGGCTAGACTCAGGGGCTACCTGCTAGAGGCCTTTTCTGATCCCCAATCCTTGCCACCACCACCTTTCCCCCAGCTGCTAATGCCTTCTCCACTCCGAAGTTTGTATTTACTATATACATATTTGTATCCCCAGTGCCTGACACAGTAAGCACTTAATAAATGCATGTTGAGTAAGCATTTGATTGATCAGTTGAAGTGACTCAGGATGTTTAGTCTACAGAAGAAGAGACTTGGGGAGTGAGGAGGATGTGGGCCATAGCAGCTGTCTCCAAATATCTGAAGGCCGCCATGCTGGAGGCAGATTCGACTTGTTCAGCTTGGCTCTAGAGAGCAGAATTAGCCAAAGGATCGTTGGATGGAAACTGCAGAGTTCGATTTAGGTTTCTAAGGAAAAACGTCCTTACAACAGAGCCATTCACAAGTGAATTGGGCTGCCTGGAGAGTGAATGAATTCAAGGGAAAGCTGGATGGCCACTTGTTGGGAATGTCATAGTGGAGATTCCTGGCCAGGTATGGCCTCCGAGGTACATTCCAACTAGAGATGCTGTGATTCGGTAAATCCTTGGGTCTTCTATTGCACCACTCACTGATAGAATAATGGGACACATTCGTTATTTGAAGGGAGGAATATACTGAAGAAGTAGGTCTTCTGCTGGACCAGTTCTGGAGGACCCTAAGGGTGATCCTTAGGGTCCTACAGGGCCTCTGACCACAAGATGATCCAGCCCTCACGGACCATACCAGTCATAGCTCAGAAAGCCATACAAAATGAGTTAATGGCTTCAGCCACATGATGCTCATTCCTCAGCAAAATGGAAACTAAATTGACAACATTTTAAGAGGAAACTAATAGAACAGGAGAAAAGAAAGTGTGGAAGAGAAGAGGGAAAGAAGAAAGACTATTTATTATCTCTTTCAAGGACAATAGGGAGACTTTACTTTCTTCCCCCTCCAAAGAAGGGGGAAGAGTCTTCCCACATTTGCAGATCCTGGTTAGTTTTATAGTTCCAGAGCTGGGACACTGAGCATCATATAGTCCAACCCCTATTCCACAGGGGTCAGAGAAATTTGCCTAAGCTCACATGGGATCTGAGTGGCAGAACTGGGATTTGAACCTATGTTTTCTGACTTCCGCTGTGTTATGCTGCCTCTCAAAGTCCAGAACTGGCTACTGAGCTGGAGGGTTTCTGAGAGTCTCTGCTAACCTCAGCAGGGTCAGATTTCCTATAGGTTATTGCTGAGAATTTCAATCAGAATACAGAGACTGGACGAGCCTGGAGACAGGCTAATGAAAGGTACACTTCATGAAGAGACAGTGCAGCTTTGCAACCCACCAATAAGTTGACAGTCTTGTGGTCATCAGTAGAGTCAGACTGCCCTCAAAGGTGAAAGGATGGTTTTCAGTGGCCTTGGGCTAGTCGTATTTTTTGCATTTTTCCAGCAGGGGGAGAGAGAAGTGCTCTAGGATGGTTTGCCCTTCCTGGAAACCATGGAGTGCGTTGGTAAAATTGGAATTTGCCTAGCTTACTTTGTGGTAGTAGCCTGACTGTGGTATGGTGCAGTGGGAAGGACATGTATCTCTTCAAATTCCAGCTTTTCCACCTGTGTGACCTAAGGTAAATCACTTCATTTGTGTGGACCTCAGTTTCCTCATCTGTAAACTGAGGGGGTTGGACTCAATGTCCTTTCAGTTCTAAATCTATGATCCTAACTTTAGTATTGTAACAACATTTTTGAATCTTGAGCAAACCACTTTTTTTTTTACACCTCATGGATAAAATTAGGACATTGCCTATTTTCATCCCAGGAGAGAGAAGGTTAAAGAATAACAATGAGCATATTTACTTAAAATATTAGAGAATAATTGATACTAGTTCCCCAGGGTGGATCTTTTTCTTCTTAGACATAGCTAAAGGATAATTAAGATTATTATAAATTCCTTATTCTACTTAAATACCCTTGTGCCCATGGAATATTAGTGTTGGATGGACCTTAGATAGGATTTAGTACAGTTGACCACCCATTTCAGGAATTTCTTCTACTTCATTCCTGAAAGACAGTTATCTTGGCTGTATGCTAATACTTAAAGTGATAGAGATCTTACTGATGAAAGGCCTCCTACTGTTTTTGTTGCTGGAATATTCTAACTGATATTTGACTCCCTTTAAAATCCACATATTAGTCCATAGTTTTGTCCTCTGTAGCAACACAAAACAATTCTGTTCATTCTTTCCACGAAAGAATGTGGAAAGGTACACAAAGATACCAAATCTAATCAGATATTTGAAGATGGCTATCTAACGTCTCTTTATCTTCTCTTCTCTAGGCCAAATTGCCTAACAGACCAAATTACCAAATAAGTATTTCTTTCAAATATTCCCCTGCAGATGGTTTCCAAATCCCTTACTATGCAGGTCTTGCTCTTCTAAGTTTCTAGCTTGTCAATATTCCTTTAAAAAATGTGGCAGCCCAGACTGAACATAATACTCTGGGTGTGGTCTGATCAGCACAGAGTACAGTGGAACTCTTATTTTCCACCATCTTGAAGACCCTACTTCTATTAACATAACCTAATATTGGCAGCTTCATCAGGATTGTCTTATATTAAACCTGCGGCCAACTTATTCCCCTCTCTCCCCTCAGCCCCCATCTTTGTTATATAAACCACCATCTAACCAGATCTCCACCATCTTGTACTTCTGTAATCGATCTTTTAAAAGTCTAAATGCAGGACATTACATTTATCCAAGTTAAATTTCTTTTTGTTGCTTTTGGCCCAATGTTCCAGCCTACTGAGAATAATTTTGTATTTCCATTCTGTCTTGAATCATATATTAACTATCCTTTCCAGCTATGTGTCAGTTGCAAAATTCATGAGCACATCTTTTTTTTTTTCATGAGCATATCTTTATCTAAATCATTGGTAAAAATGTTGAATATGGCAGGGTCAAGGACGTCATGCTATGGCACTCTACTACAGATTCCCATCTAGGTTTATACAGATCCATTAATTAAGCTCTTTGAGTATAGCTACATTCAATCAATTATTAATCCACCTAATACTAATACTGTTGTATTATCATCTAGCAATATGGCAAATGTTTGAGTACAGGTTCTGACATTTACAGGAGCAGTCACAGTTTCTCTGAGTGTCAGTTTCTTCTGTAAAATGGACAGAAGTGTACTTGTACTCCCTATCTCAATAATGTGTTGTGAAGAATGCTAAATAATTATGAGCTATTAATAATCAATGTTGAGGCTCCCAAAGCAGAGGGTTTCCAGTATTTCTCAGACAAATGAGTATCTTCTATGCTGCTTTGTGGTTTATTCTCTATTTCAAGCAGTGACCAACAATGTCTCCAGAGGGTGTGATGAAGCATGTTACCCACTTCCTGAGAGAGCAGTGATGGCTTCAAGGTGCACAAAGTGGCATACTTTTTTGGGGGATGTCGTTGCTATAGATATGCCTGAACATTGTTGCTGTGGATATATTTTTCATGACCATGCTTATTTGCTACAAGTTTTTTTCCTATATTTTAAATTGGGGAGAAGTTGAAGGAGAGGGAGAGGTTTAACAATATTAATGGTAAAGAAGGGGACCTTTGAAATATTTTTTAAAAGCATAGAGAAAATGGAAGGAAGTTCGGAAAGAAGTACAGATAAGCAGGACAGTTTTGAAAGTAATGTGTTGAATGTATTATATACTTTCTTAAAAAGCAAGAAGAATGAAATGCAGACTCCTGGTTACATATGCAATCTACTTTTATTCTGTAGTGCACGTGAAAATGTTCTCTTTTTTTTGGTGTCTAAGTTTAGAATTTTAAAAATCCAATTAACAGGGACAGCTAGGTGGCACAGTGGATAGAGCACTGGCCCTGAAGTCAAGAGGACCTGAGTTCATATCTGGCCTCAGACATATAACACTCACTAACTGTGTTACTCTGGGCAAGTCACTTAACCCCAATTGCTTCACTGAAAAACAAACAAAAAAATCTAATTAATACAAAACAAAAAGTATCTAGAGAAGGGGAAGAGACCAAAGCTGTGAGAAAAATCTTACACCTTTTTGACACCTGTCCTGTAAGACATTGATAATTACTGACCTATATGTCTACTCTTCTATCTATACAAAATCTTTAAGAGGGCTATCTATATACAAATTGAGGGTATCCTTGATGAAGGTGTTGGTGAAGAATAAGCAGACTTTTGCAAATGATTTTCAACAATGGAACATACCTTTATTATTATTGTACTTACTGTTTAATTACAAAAAAAATCATTCTATTAGATAATAGAATGCCATCTTTTAGGGTCTTTTACAACAAGGCATCTTCCATTTGCATGTCAAGATCATTCAGGATTCCTTGGGAGGTGTAACAACACAAATAATACTATTCAATGACTTTTTGGTAACTATCAGGCCAGGCAAAGAACAAAGATATGTATGGTCACCAAAAATATTCACTGTTATGAAGGAGGAGATCCACTTTAGAGTGCAGGTTGAAGAAAGATTCCCTATAGATACTGAGGTCTTCCAAAATCTCCTGATTGCAGATGACATCATGCTGATTGCATAAAACCCCAACACATTGCAGAGCCTTGTGGGGAGGCAATCAGTAATCACTCAAAAGAGTTCTTTCTGTCCATCCTAACAGAAAACACCAAATGGAAGAATGTTTATTGCTCAGATTTCAACAAACATCTGAATGTACACCCCAATAGAGCAGGAGTTTTAAATCTATGTATGATCTGTGAGCTTTTATACATACATACACACACACACACACACACACACATACTTGGTTAACTATGTTTTAATTAATTGGTTTCCTTCCATAATCCTATGAATTACATTTTCTATATTTAAAAACATTATTCTGAGAAGTGCACAGGCTTCACTGAATACCAAAGGGGTCTGTGATACAAAAATGATTAAGAACCTTTGCTACAGAGTTTGTCCAAGAGTATGTATATTGGGGACAGATATTACAGATGGACAATGAGCTGGACCCAGATATTAAAAGGAGGACAGGGGAGGCCTGAATTTCTATCAGGAGATTACAAAGCAATTTTACTAATCCTGAGCTTCCAATAACATCAAAAACCCATCTTTCTAATACACACATTTTACCCATATTGCCATATGGAGGTGAGACCTGGAACACCACTGCTTCTGTAGAGCTTCAGTCAGGTATTACATAGAGGGCAATGAAACAATGCATGTTGAGTATGAGCAGATTGTAGCATCTAACCAATGAGGAAACCATAAAGGGTGCCATTAAGGAATTGTAAAACTGAAAGAAAAGATGGGTTGGTCTCGTGGAAATAATGAAATATGACAGCTGGATGGACAGAGTAATCCATCTGGTACTCTTAGGATGTCAGGAGAAAGCTAAGAAAGCCTTTATCACATGGGGTGGATCTTTCGGGATGACAAAGATATGAGTTGCACAGATGGGCAGGTGTTGGTGTGATCTGCATCTGGTAGGAGGGAACTCTCCAACTGATAAGATCATAGATCCATTTGAGGTTTGCAAAGTACTTTCTTCCATGGAGAGACAGGTGATGCCAGTATTATTGTCCCCATTTTATTGTTATGATTGTTGGTCCTTTGTTCTCAAAGAAGACTGATTACATCATGAGGGTAATGTCTTGACTTGTGCATGAATTAGATATATGTGAGGCAGAGCTGAGCAAAGTCCCCATTTTATAGATAAAGGTGAAGTGGTTATCCAGAGAGCAAATGACAGAATTGAAATCTGAACCTGTTTTGCCTGACTCCAAATCTAGTACACATCTCAGTGCAGCACACTGATAACATTTACCTGACTTGCCTCCTTGGGTGGAATGAGGACTATGTAAAACACTTTGTAACTAGGAGCGATATCTAAAAATGAATTCTTATTTGTGGGATCAAGACCTGCTATTTTTACAGCATTCCCTTTATTGATCTACCCTAGAGTCTTCTCAAAAAGCAAATTACAAATAATATATAAAATCACAAGCCATACTTTTCATACCACTCAGTTCAAATAATTTCATAAATACTCTTTCATGATAAAAATCCAACATTCCAATCTATTGAAAACAGCCAGTCACTGATAAATATGACCATAAATTGTATAAATGGTTTTGGCTCCAAGTTCCCTCAAGGACATAGGTAATGATGAATAAACATACTTTGGCTATACCAATTAATCAATAAGCTGTTATTAAGTGCCTATTATGTAATAGGCTCTGAGATAGGCATTTGAGATATAAATACAAAGAATGAGATGACCCCACTCTCAAGGGGTTTATGTTTTCTTGGGGAAGACAAAAAGAACGTATATAAGTATATACAGAATAAAATAACGACAACAAATACAAGACAGCTATATGCAAGATGGCAGCTAGGTGGCACAGTGGATAGTGTCCAGACTGAAGTTAGGAAGACTCATCTTCCTGAGTTCAAATCTGGCCTCAGAAACTAACTCTGTGACCCCGGGCAAGTCACTTAACCTTGTTTCCCACAGTTTCCTCATCTACAAAATGAGATGGAGAAGGAAATGGTAAAATTGTTCCAGTATCTTTGCAAAGAAAACCCAAAATGGGGTCATGCAGAGTCAGATACAACTGAAACAACTGAACCACCGCCATAACACATGCAAGATAGCTTGAAAGGAAGGGCCCTGGTGAGTTGATGTGGAAAAGTTTCATGTAGAATGTAATGACTGAACTACATCTTGAAGGAAGAGAGGGATTCTATGAGATGGAAATGGGGAACAATTGAATTTCAGATAGGGGAGTTGGCCAAAGCAGAGATTTAGAGACAGAAGATGAAGTGTGAAGAATAGAGAGAAAGCTAGTTAGGCCAAATTGTAAAAAGTGATAAGGGGAGTAATGCACAATAAGATTGGAAAAATAGGTTGGTTCCAGGTTATAAAGGGCTTTCAAAGTAAAACAGAAGTCTATGTTCTATTCTAGAGGCAATAGAGAACCACTGGAGTTTATTGAGTAGGGGCCTGACATGGATAGATCTGCACACAAGGAAAATAAGTTTGGCAGTTGAGTGGGAGAGACTAGAATGAGAGGAGTCAGGATGGCATAGTAGGAGAGTATAGAACTTGGAGTCAGAAAGCCCTGGCTTCAAATACTGCCTCGGATCTAGCTGTATGACTCTAGGTAAATCATTTACTTTCTCTGAGCCTCAGTTTCCTTGTATGTAAAAGGAGGATAATAGTAGTGCTTACCTCACAGGTTCATTGAGGAAGATCAAATAAGATACTGTTTATAAATTGCTTTGCAAACTTTGAAGTGCTAAAATCTTTGTGAGCTATTATTATTAACACCATGAAAATGTAAGCTATTCTGATTATTTGCTTTTATTGAGTGGAAAAGCAAAAGATTGAAGTCTGAGGCTGAACATACTTTGGAAACACCTGAATTCACTGTCTGGTACTGGAGCCACTACAAAACTCAGTTTCATCTGGGCTATATTGTACCTTCCTCTTGGGCAAATTTTTCTCCTCTCTCCTTCTCTCCTCTCCCCATTCATCCTTTTCATTCTGTCCTGCTGTATACACTTTTTTTCTTCTGATAATTAGGCAATGATGACCAAAGTGTGCTGGAACAATGGTATCCTTGGCCCTACTAAAATATCTGCTGGCTTGGGGATAGTTTGAAGTATAACCCAGAAGGTCAAAGGCAGAGATAACAGAAAGCTGGAGTAACCTAACCCAGTGTGTACTTTCTTCTCTCATTTCCTTCCTTATTCAGTCATAAGAGTTGGTAGAGCCCTTAGAAATCATTGTCTCCATCCCACTCCCATTTTACAAACGGTGAAACTAAAGCCCATGAGAGATTAAGTTGTTTACATAAAAAGTACATTAGTCTTGGAGTCAGAATTAATGAGGTCAGTTATCAGCTCTGGCTCTGACATTAGCATTTATTTATTTTTATTTAAATAGTATTTTATTGGCACTAGCATTTAATTGGCTCTGGCCACCTTTGACCTCTGAGATGTTTCTTTTGTAAAATGGGATAGAGAACTTTACCTGCTCCATGGGGCTATTGCTAAGAAAGCACTATGACCTCATCCATGCCTAGTAGATTTGTGAACCTTAAAGTACTATATAAATGAAAATTGTCATTATTATTATTAATATATTATAATATTATGATGTATAAGTGCCTTCTCTGTTAAGTACAATCTTCTGTGTTGGAGATATACAAGAGGAAATGAGGTATATAGTTCCTACCCAACAGAAGTTTACAACCTAACACTGGGTTTAAAGGATTAATCTTGCCTCAAGTCATTGGTCAGTAGTCATCTTATGATCTGACTGCATTGTCTTGGGTAATAATGATAATGAAATCACCTTTCTAGAGTCTATGTTATAGCTTGAACCGAATGGCTTCTCCAATATTAAAGCTGGAAAGGACCTGTGAGATCATATGTAGCCCGATCCCTCACTCTATAGGAGAGGAAACAAAAGACACAGAGAGTGACGGTAATGTAAGTAGTGGCTTAGTACACTACCTGACATATAGTAGGCACTTCCTTAATGTTTATGGATTGATTGGTAGAGCTGGGACTAGAATTGAGGTCTACCTGTTTCCAGGAGTGTGCTGGTAAATGTTTAACAACCAGATCTCAGGGGGTAAGAGGGACGGGGCAGGGAGGGCGGGAGTGTACATCTATTGCACTTTAAAGTTTAATCTGCATTGTTAACATTTTCTCCATCATTTCCTAAAGTCTGGACAATCAATAAAACAATAAATCCAGCTCTGATTGGTAGTGTTTGCTGATTTCCATGGTTCAGATGCTCCCACTGAAACTTTTCTTTTACTATGCTAAAGCTGCCCTTCCTTTATAGCCTCACTTTACTCGCAATAAGCATTTTGTTTTTGTTGTTATATCCCCAGAGACTAGCACAGTGCTTGGCACTTCGGATGCACACAATCAATGCTTGTTGATTATTGATTAATTTCTGTTGTTATTGATTCTAGAGGCTGTTATGATGGTTCCGTGAGCTTGGTTTTCTTTAGGTCTACTTCTTGATGGTGTGAGGATGAAAATAACTGGGGTACATTTTCTCCCACTCATTCACTTGAATGAGTAATTTCATTCCAAATCTAAATCTTCATGTTAATTCCCTTTCTAGCATGCAGGGAGACTGCGAAGAAATGCACACCCTTCTCTATGCATTAGGAGGTAATGCTGCAAAAGGAGGTAAAATATCTACCTCAAAACAAAGCTGTAGTGATAAACAACACGTATGATGTTATTGAGGGATGTAGTGATAAGTAAAATGCATGATGTGGGCAAGGGATGCTATGATGTTATTAAGGCCCTTTGTTTCCAAGGTGCAAAGTAACACAATATATAGAAAAATCTCCCTGATTCAGAATTGGCCTGGTAGAGTGGAATCTTCTCTGACTTAGTGTAAGTTGGAAAAGAACACTTTTATTACTTTGACCGGCTATGGAAATTATTGACAGAGATGTAAATGGAGAGCGACATATAAAATATGGCAAATTAACAAAACAATTACAACTAGTGATAATAATTCTAAATAACTATAACTCACTTGAAAATAGTGCTTTATTCTTTCCAAAGGGCTTCCACTGTATCCTCATGGTAATTCTGCAAACTAAGCAATGTAGGTATTATTTTGTCTATTTAACAGATGAGGAAATGCAAGCATAGAAAGGTTGCTAATAACTGGTAAGTCTGGGCCTTAAACATAGGTATTTTGGCTTCTGTATAGATAAAAATGCATTATAAGCAGAAAAATTTAGGTGCTTAATGTATGCTTGTAGATTGATTTTTTTTAAATATAAGAATGAATTGGTCAAATGAGAAATTTGAAGGCAACATTGAAAAATCTTAAATTCTTAAGTATTTTGCTTGAAAATCTATAGCTTTTATGTTTGGTTCTCTTTATTCACAAGAAAGATGCTGAAAATTTACAACTGAATTTATCATATACCTTTTATTCAACAAAAATTACATACTGTTTTTGATGGTTGCAAATGCTGAGTGGCACCTGACTGACATTTCCCTCTATTGATTTATATTATCATCATGATGGTTATCATTAGCATTCTGAAGCCAGGCTGTAGATTAGAGGGAGTGATTTGTGGAATCCTATTTTATCTCAAGCAAGCAGCCAAAACAAAACAAAAACCAAACCCAAAAACCTACCTTAAGCTTGAGAGAGAAGGGATAAATCAAGTTGTCAACAGAAACCACACATATGGAAGACAAGACCAAATTTAAAAAAATCTCTGTAACAACAGAAATGAAACCTTAAAGCAAAAAAATCCACCTTTTTGGTGGTTTGGTGGACTGGAGGAGTTGGAAAGAGGCATACATTTCAGACATGGTCAATGTCCTGATTTGTTTTGTTTGGTTCTTTGCAATAAAGGGTTCTATGGGATCAGGAGGAGTGTCAGTGATGTACTGAGCTCAGATCCCATCCTCGACTTTAATTAGCTGTTCAATCATGGGCAACTTACTTAACAACTGATGATGAAGAATGCTCTCTATCGCCTGAAAGAGATGGACTAAATATGCAGATTTAGACACACATTTTTGAACATGGTCAACATGGGAATCTATTTTGCTTGACTTATACATACATATATTTCAAAGATTTTGTTTTTCTTTTTGAAAAATTAAGCTGGGGGTGGAGGTAGGATGGAGAGAAAAATAAATGCTTAATAATTTTAAAATAAAAAGAAATGAAAAGACAAGTCTAGGTGGGGAACTATACTGTGGTTTGAGACCCTGGGCAAGCAAAGGACAGCATAGAGTATCTAGGCGACTGGGGGTGGAAGGTAGTTGTGGGGTGGGGTAGAGGAAGTAGGAACTGAATAGCAAAGACGTGGCACAGGAAGACTCACTGAGTCACGTCACCTATTTCATACTTTTGCCTAGGAGTAGTACTTTGATGCATTTCTATCTAAAATGAGAGGGTTGTCTGAGTGTGGTGGCACTGGTCTATCAGTCCTGCTGTTTGCCTGGAATCCCTCTATTGGGGAGGGTGAGGCTGATGGATCTCTTGAGCTTGGGAGCTCTAAACCTCAGTAGAGTTAAAGTTGATTGGGTATCCACACTAAGTCATGTGATAATATGGTGACCCTCCCACCCCACAGCAGGGGCCACCAGGTTATCGGAGGAGGTGGAACCAGTTCAGATTTAAAATGGGGCAAGTCAAAGCTTTTGTGCAGATCAGCAGAGGGATAGGGCCCATGAGTGGCCATTGCACTTCCAACCTTCCTGAGATAGGGAGATTCAGACTTTGAATCAATTAGTCAATAGGCAATTAAATAAATGAATAAATGAATGTATAAACAAATAAATAACATTTAAAAATAAAATGAGGGGATTGGACTAGATGATTTCCAAAGTCATTTCAACCTCTAAAAGCTATGCTCTTTTAAGGCAATTGCCTAGTAGCTATAAACGGACAGAGTACATCTGATAGTACTGATTGGAGATGAAGGGGTGGAGATCTATAGTTATCCTTAGGGCAGAATACTGCCATAGTAGACAGCTTGGGATATTCCTATCCTAGTTTTTTTGACCAAACATCAAAGGCTGTCCATCAAAAAATGCCCAGAAAAATGTTTCCTCTTGCTCCTCTTTCTTGTCCCATAGATATCCTATCTGGCTTTGGCTCTTTCCCAATGTAGACAATATCTGGTAGGAACCATTTTCCGTCATCACTTAAACTTTCTGAGCCTCAGTATATGAGTATCAAATGACAGAATGTGTGTAAGTTATTTTTATCAAGTGTGATGTTATTTATACAATAAATACTACAAATACAAAAGAATACTTTAGTTTATAGACTATGACCAGTTAAGGCAGAGATGCAGAGGGCTAGTAAGGGGAAAATGGAGAGGGTGGAAAGGAAAGAGGAAGATGAAGAAGTAGAGAGAAAGAGACACTCAGAAAAATGAGAGAGATGAACACAAGGAGAGATAGAGACACATTTACATGCAAAGGAGAAAAAGGAAGACCCAGAAAAACTGAGCAAATCAACAGTATGACCCTCTCATTGACACTCAAAGAAAGAGCCAGAGAGAAATACAGATGCCCTTTCCCATAGCAACATGGTGCAATGGCAAATTTTTGGATTCTGAGGACCTTGGCTCAAGTTCCAGCTCTGCCTCTTACCATCTGTGTCACCTTAGGCAAATTATTTCCTCTCTCTGGGCCTCAGTTTCCTCCTATGTAAAATGAGGGGTTTGGACTATGTTATCTCTAAGATCTCTTTCAGCTCTAAAGCTATCATCCACAGAGTAATATTTCTTCTATATCGCAACTGCTGTCTTTTAAAGCTTTGTTGCATTTTTGTAGTTAAAAGCATTAGTGAGGGTTTAATTTCTTAAATTGGGGTCTGAATCTTGTTTGCACGGACTGGGTTTTTTAAGAACTTGTACCTTAAAGAGAGGCAGCCATGGAATAGTGGATGGAGTGCTATCCTTGGAGCTAGGAATGCTGCCTTAGACACCTACTAGCTCTGCAACCCTGGGGAGGTGTTTTTTCCTCTCTTAGCCTTGGTTTTTTTCATCGATAAAAGTGCAGATAATAATAGCACCTATCTCATTGGGTTGTTGAGAGGATCAAAGCAAAACAGATAATATACGAAGGGGTATTTTGGTAAACGTGTAACAATGGCTCTCTGGGGAAAGCACCTTTTTAATTTTAATCTGTGTTATTAAGGTTTTCTCCATTACTTTCTCAAGTCTAAACAATCAACAAAACAATAAATCGATTTGTAGTGTTCGCAAATTTGAGAAGTATAAATGTTCCTACTGAAAACGTAATCTTTGGCTCCCCTGAGTCAGTTTGAGCTGGATCCATTAAAGCTTTCAGTTTAGGTAAAGTGTTTTGCAAACCTTAAAATGCTTTATAGATGATAGCTATAATTATTATTAACTTGCTTGGGGTCACACAGCCAATATGTGCCGGAGGCAAGATTTGAGCCCAGGTCTTCTTGACTCAGGTACTGCTTTCTATCCACTATTCCATGACTACTTCTCCTTAAAGCATATACAACAGACCAAGAAGCAGCGTCATCTAAACGGCTTCACATTAATATACTGCAGAACTAAGTGAGAACATCAGTGATGAGAGTGTACAGAAATAAAGTAAAGATGTGGTTGGAGTGGGAGGTGGTGGTTAAGAGTTACAGTTAATCAGGAGGAGCTAAAGGAAAAAGAAAAAAGTCTTAGTTAAACCTGGGAGGTACAGGGGTGGGGGTTGGGGTGTTAGATGGAGTGGAGGGCCTGTCCAACAACACATCTTTGAAATTGTTCGTTACTTCCACGGGAGCCAACTCCCACTCTGACTCGGAATCTCACAAGTACACACCCCTCCCCATCCCTAGTTCACTTTGTCTCCTTTAGTTGGAAATCTGGCTTTTCCAGAGTCCAAAGCCAGGGGACAAGGCACCTATTCAACCTGTTGGGATTGGAATTCTCCTCTGAAATTCCTTTAAATGCAACGCCTTCTCCCAAGCACACTGTGCATCTTTTCAAATTTCAGACATAAACAGTGGCATGGCCCTGCCTGGCCCTCCCCATGACTCCCTGGATCGTGGTTTCTCTTCATTGCCTGATAAATATAGAAAAAAATCTACGATGGGGAAAGCCGTGGTAACAGTAGGGTTTTGTTGATCAGCTGTTTGCATCGGTTTTTCTATATCCTCCCTGTGTCTTCACGAGGTGTGTCTTCAAGGGGAGTGGCAGGCTGGATTCTCAGGGGAAGGAGTCATCTCTGGAACTTCGCCCAATTCCATCTGAAGCCCCAGATACATCTTTGTGGTTGAACTCCATGTTTGAATGAAAGACACATTTAGACTTGGTCAGGGGCTAGGGTGCAAACTGTAGCACGAGGGAAGCAAAAACAGTTAGGGATTGTTTCAGAAGTGAAGAGAAATTAATTTGTGAGATCTTGTGGCCACCATTGCTATTACCATAAAAACAAAAACAAAGAAATAAACAAAAACCCACTGGGTAGCGTAGTGTAATGCAAAAAGCATTGGATTAGGAGTTTGAGAACTTGGCTTCAAAACTTGGGTCTGCTACTTCTTGCCTAGGTGATCTTAGGGAAGTCAAGTCACTTCATTGGGCCTCATTTCCCTCATCTATAAAGGAGGGAGTATGACTAGATGATCTCTAAGGTCCTGTGATCCTATGAATTTTGTTTTCATCCGACATATACTAGGTGCTTTTCATTCCCTTCCTTCAGAGATCTGTGATTTCATCACGTCACAATCTCCTTGGGCCTCAGTTTACTCAACTGTAAGGTGAGAGGGTTGGTCTAGATGGCCTCTGAGCTCCCTTTGAGGTATCCATCTATGATCCCATGATCATCAGTATGAGTACTCCTTCCCCGACATTGACTGCAACCCCTCAGCAACTCTATACGAGGCCTTCAAGAGTTTCCATGGCCAAAAAATGCACCCGCTTACAGCAAACGGGATGAATGCCTTTTGAGATTCGCTAGACTAGTCCTCAGGTAACAGCCATGCTCTGCAAGCTTGGGAAGGCCTTGTGCTTTGTTCGAAGAACCCAAGGTCACCTCTACACTATGATGAATGAGGATCAGAGGAGGCTTTAATGGAGAATGCTGGGTGTTATACAAACATAATCATCCATAAAGTCCATGCTTTCTCTGAACGTACTATTAAGGGACAGACCCTAGGGTTTTAATGTATGCTTCTAGATAGCAACATCTAAATGGCAAATACAAAGATAAACTATGTATCTCTAGGAAATACTTATAATTTGGGATGCCCAGCTTAACTAGCTAGTGATGTAGGCTCAATAACTCCTTCTCTATGGTGTTCTGAGATGCTCTTTCAATTTTTCTAATCAGAGAAAAGATCCTCTAGGACACTGCACTGGTTCTTAACCTTTTTTGTGTGATGCATTGCTTTGGATCTCTTCTCAGAATAATGTTGCTAAATTCACAAAGTAAAATGGGTATGATTACAAATGAAATCAATTATTTTGAAATGTAATTGTCAAAGTATTTTTTAAAATTCAAAGATACCAGGCTAAGAATCCTTGCTTCAGCTAGTAGCTACTAATTTCTTCTTCTTGATCTCAAACTTGTAAGGAAAGGAAGTTGTACATTTAAGCATCACTTTTTCATTATGGGTGAATAATTATGTGTGTGAATCATTAACTTTATAATGCTTTTAAAGGTTCAGAGATGGCCATCAACTGGTCAATCAATAAGTATTTATTAAGTGCCTATTATATACCAGGCACTGTGCTAAGCCCAGAAGATAAAGACAAAAACAAAACAGACTTCATCCCCAAGGAACTGACATTCTAATTATGTACATATATAAATTTAGAATATAGATACAATAAGAGGTAGTTTGGGGAGAAAGGGAACTAAAAGCTATAAGAGATGGGAGGGGAGGAAATCGGGAAGAGCTTCATGTAGAAGGTGGCTCTTGAACTGACTGTGGAAAACCCCCCATAGACTCCAAGATGGCACTGAGAAAGGAGAGCATCCGAGGCATGGGTGATAGCAAGTGCAAAGGCATGAGGATGGGAGATGAAGAGGCTTATGTGAGGAACAGCAGGTAGATGACTGGGTCATTGAATACACAGAGGAAAGTAATGTGTAAGAAGAATGGAAAGGTAGACAGGGGCCAGTTTGCCAAGAGCTTTAAATTCCAGGCCAAGCTTATATTTGATCCTAGAGGTGATTGGGAGCCACTGCACTTTATTGAATAGAAGGATGACATGGTAAGATCTGTGCTTTAGGAAAATCACTTTAGCGACTACATGGAAGATAGATTAGAGTAGAGAGAGATTTGAAACAAGAAGATTGAATTATCATCAGGATTGTTGTAGAAAGGACTCCTGTACTGGGAAGGAGGTTGGACTAGATGCCTTCCAAAGTTAGCCAGTTGAGTAAGTTTATTACATGAGTGTCAAGCTGTAACTAGGAATTCTGGCACTAGGGGCAAATTCAAGTGAGGGGTGGGGAGTGGGAGTGCAAAGGAAAATCCAACCAAGGGCCTAGTTATGATGGCAGGATGGCCCATGGCCTAGAAAATCCAGCCTTTCACAGGAGTTGGTGGGGTGTGTGGAAGGGAAATAGGCCTGGGGAAAGAGGTGTTACATCAATGGGTCCCTAAAGAAGGTGGCAGGGGCGGCTAGGTGGCACAGTGGATAGAATTCTGGGCCTGGAGTCAGAAAGACCTGAATTCAAATCTGGCCTTAGACACTTACTAGCTATGTGACCCTGGGCAAGTCGCTTGACCTTGATTGCCTCAGTTTCCTTTTCTGTAAAATGAGCTGGAGAAGTAAATGACAAACCCCTCCAGTATCTTTGCCAAGAAAACCCCAAATGAGGTCACAAAGAGTTGGACATGACTGAAACAACTAAACAACAACATAGCTATAAGGATGGTGGCCTGGGTGGAGTTCTATCTAGTGGGGTAAGCCAGCAGAACATGAAGCAAAGTGCAGGGGCAGCGGAGGCTGCCCTCTTCCCATCATCTCTCTTTCCCCCAGTGTTGGCATTCTGGGTCAAAGCCCCATTTACCCCTTGCTAACTATGGTTCTGAGGATAAGTATATATTAAGATTTGGGGGAAAGAATAAATGTGAAATTAAAGAAAAGAATTAGAAGGAGGTTATTCATAGAAATTCCTTCCTTGGACCATAATCAGTCTCTTGCCAATCAAGGAATATATCCAGGATGAGGAAGGATTCCAGAAGTTGCTTGAAAATACAGAAGAAGAGGGGGCAGCTAGGTGGTGCAGTGGATAGAGCACCGGCCCTGAAGTCAGGAGGACCTGAGTTCAAATCTGGCCTCAGACCAAACACTTGACACTTACTAGCTGTGTGACCCTGGGCAAGTCACTTAACCCAATTGCCTAAAAGCAAAAAGAAAAAAAAAAGAAAATAGGAAGAAGGAGGTTAGTGGAAGGAGGAAGATGATATTTTGCCAAGAATATGACAAAGCTTCGGCAAAGAGCAAAAGTCATTTGGAATATACTCCACAACCCATTCTTTATACTCTTTCATCAAAAAGAAAGAGGGGTCAGTTTGAGGCTTCAGAGGAAGCTAAGAATTCCCCCAGAGAAAGGTAAGACTAGGCTTTCCCACAGGGGAACCAGAAACCTGTACATTTTAGATTTTTAGCATTTTGGAGAAGGGGGGGGCAGTGAAGGCCTGTCATCCCTGGAAATTTTATTGGGTGGCTTGGTGCCCCAGGTATTTGCCTGATCTGATTTGTGAAAATTGTCTGACCTTGAGAGGAAAGGGATCTAGCAAACTATTCCATGCAGTATGAATTTTCTGTGAGCACATCTTAGCCTTTGATATCCTTAGAAAGTCATACTCCTGGCAGAGGTACAATCAGGATGGCCTGAGCTAGAAGTGGGCATAGGAAACAGGCATCTCCAAGGAGCTGTGCTGTTGGAAAGGTACACCACCAATGGATTAATTTCTCTTCCCCTATTCTGAGCCTGTCTTTTCAAATAGTGGATGGTCCCTTAGCCATGTGGGAGTAACGTATGATCTTCTAATTTCTTCTAGTTCCATCAACCATCTTCCATTTGGCAGTGATATTACCTCAAATCTCATCTTACTAAACCTAGAAAACCCCAAAGCTTAGAGGAAGCAAAAGAGGTTGAGAAGTAAGATCTATATATTTAGCCATTCCAAGAGGGGTAGCAAGGTATATCAGTAAATCAGTTATAGTCAATAGCATTTATTAAGTGTCTGTTATGTGCCAGGCACCGTGCTAAGAGCTATGAACACAAATACATGTAGGAAGATAGCTCCTGCCCTCAAGGAGCTTACATTCTAATAGAGAAAGAGAACACTGAAAGCTGAAAGGGGGTAGGGTGGAGGCACAGATTTTTCTAACTGAAAGCCAGAGACCTGGATTCAAATCCCACCTCTGATATCTTACTAGCTATATGATCATGGACAAGTCACAACCTCCTTGAAACTCAGTTTTGTCTTCTATAAAGAAAGATAATAACATTTGCTCTACCTAACTCACAGACTTGTTTTGGAAAACAGTGCTTTGTAAATCTCAACACCCTATAAAAACACAAACAATTAGGTGTTCAAGGCGCTGTAGTAGGTGATGTGAAGAATTTGTGATTTCCTTAGCCTAGGGGACTTCCCTTCAGTATCATAAATCCAAATCCATTTAACCTGTATATGACTTCGTAGATAAGTGCTAGGGAGGTGCCTTAGACACCTTAAAGTTAAGTGACTGGCCCAGAGTCACACAGCCAGTGTCAGAGGTGTGATTTGAGCAAATGTCTTCCTGACTCAAAGTCCAGCACTCTGTCACCTAAACCATTCTGGCTCTCCGAGGTGATAGGGCTCCAGAAATGACATCGGACAGCTCCCACTTTAAAAGAAGCAACAGTCTAAAAGGGGAAGTGTGGCCCATACACAGCAGTGAAGATGGAATATTACAAGGGGAAAGGAAAGACTGAGACAAAGGGTCTGAGGGTAGAGAGATCACTGATTCCTTAGGGATTAGAAGAGGCTTCAGTAGAGGAGATAACACCTGAGCTGGTTCTTGAGGGAAAAGAAGAGTTTCATTAGGAATGGTGAGGGTCATACATTGCAGGCACTGGAGATAGGGCAAACTATGTGAATGTACCTGTGTGAATGCCAAAAGCTGGAAGAGTCCAGGGGGAGCCTAGGGGACAGCTTCTAGTTCCAGTTTGGCTAGAACATAGAGGGCATCAAAGAAAATGTAAGCTTCTTGAGAGGAGACCCTGTTTCATTTTTTTTCTTTGTATTTCTGCCACCCAGAGCAGTGCCTGGAACATAGTCGGTTGTTGAAATAAATGGAGAATAGAATGAGAAAAGAATAAAAAGGTAGGTTAG
This sequence comes from Phascolarctos cinereus, assembly GCF_003287225.1. NCBI lineage: Eukaryota > Metazoa > Chordata > Mammalia > Diprotodontia > Phascolarctidae > Phascolarctos > Phascolarctos cinereus. The sequence goes on from NW_027555736.1 coordinate 120,071,639, forward strand.
AGACTGGTCACTTGGACTATTAGTACCTGGTTAATGAGTCTGTATTGCCTAGAGAAATAGGAAGCCAATGAAGGTTGTTGGGTAACAATATCAGCCCTGTGCATTGTCACACCTATCCTAAAAGCAGCAGCAGACCTGGTGAACATTGTGCCCAGTGTAAATGTTATGGGTTTTACTGGCTGCAGCATGGAAGCAGGAGCTTCTGCATCCCCAAAGGAGTCTGCATATGCTATGTTCATACATCAATTTGTACTAGGTTGCAAATGAACTAGCGTTGGTTTGGGGGGTATGTGGCTTCCTCTTGCATAGAGACGACAAACTGACTTCCTCTAGAGATGGCTTTCCTGGCTTGGTTTCCAGATCACTATATAGTACCATCTTCAAGGAAGCCATTCCTTACCAAGTGGAAAGTTTCGGCTCCAGCAACTGTGCCCCTAGAGAGTGGCATAGACTGCCATTCTCTCTGACTCTCTGGGAGTTTCATAACTATTTAGCCATGGGCTCCAAGTTGATCTTGCTCCATCCCACCCTATTTGTTTATCTGTCTGGGTTTGTTTCTCCTGGCTGGTCCATCTCTCATACCCAGTTTCACACTAAGCCTGAAGTCATTCGGTCTTTTGGCCTTGCCTTTCTCTATTCAAGTTAATGTTCCAGGGAGTTTCCTCTAGCCTTCATACCTATACCTCATTCAAGCCTTCTTCTTCTACCTATGCATGCTAAACTGAAAAGCTAAAGAACTCAGGACCAAGAGGAATTTATACAATGAGTGGTCAAAAAGTGAATTTGTTTTACTTTCTTCCTGTTCTAGGCTAGAGTCATGGCTCAGTTTGTAGACTCTTCTATAAGGAGATGGAAACCTGTTTGCCTTTCTCATTCTCTATGGTCTAGTACCATCTAAACAGCTGGCTGTTGACCTTGGGAAGGGATGTAGAGCTTATGCCAAGGGAGACAGCTCCCCCTAATTTGCTCTGAGGCTGACATTCCTGTCCGTGGTGGGGTAAGATATGCTCCCTCTTCTTTTCAGAGGAGTCCATAAACCATCTCACTAGTGGATCACTTTAGTGGATTCTTGCAAATATAAGAACTAAAATTTCTATCTGGGCCTTACATGTTGGAGATGTTACCAGATTCAGCAGAAAGTATCAAGGAAAGGCTAGAATACAGCTCTATTTGTCAGAAAAGGGCTTGAATACATAATAGGGTAAGTTGGATACTTCTTGCAGAATGTGATCTCTTTACCCTATAAACCAGGGTGACTCTAGATAGGAATTGATGAAGCCCCCAACACTGGAGTCCTCATGAGGTCGGGGTTTATTGGGATTCAACCAACTTTCTTAATAATTCATCCCAGTCTATCTGGGGGCCAAACTGAATGGGCCCCATAAAAAAGCTTCCCAGATAATGCTACTCTTCAGTGTAGACCTCATTAACATTGCTGATCAGAACAAGTAAGCCATTTTTACAAATACCTAACTTACAAGCAACCCCTACCAACTACTATAAAATGAGAGGAGGGATAGTCTACTCATCTAAGACTCTTCTACTCCCTAACTATCCTGGAAAATTATCTATTTTTCAGTTATAATTGACTCTTCTCTTTTACACATGATGATAGTGAAAAAGTGACTGGTATTTCAAGAGGCTGGGAGCTTTTGCTGCCCACCCAAAATGACTCTGATACCACCACTACCAAAAGGTCCAGATGTGTTCTTGACACCCCTAGTTGGACCTTGGAATTCATTTAGAACCAATGTTATAAATTGTCGTTGATCTGACATTATTTCTTGTTCTTCTTCTTGTTCTTCCCCTTGTTCTCCTTCTCCTTCTCCTCCTCCTTCTTCCTTATCATCATCCTCATCTTCATCATCAACAAGCATCTATTAAGACTCTACTATATGCTAGGCACTGTGCTAAGTGATGGAGCCATGAAGAAAGGTGAAAACATAGTCTCAGTACTCTATAGCTCACATGCCAATTGGGGAGACAACATGCAAATATGTTCCAGACAAAATCTCTCCAAAGGAAGCCTTTTCTGATCCCCCTTTAATTCTAGTTCCTTCACACTGCTGATTATATCCAATTTATCTTGTGCATACCTTGTTTGTATGTAGTTGTTTGCATACTGTCTCTTTCCTTAGACTATGAGCTCCTTGAGAGAAGAGAATTGTCTTTTGCCCTTTCTTTGTATTAGCACAGAGCCTGGCATGTATAGATAAAGGTTTATTGACTAACTACCTGTAAGATGTGTGCAGTGTAAATAGGAGGCCATCTCAGGAGGAAGCTACTAGCAGATGGGGGAGGCTGGGAGAAGTCTCCTTTAGAGAGGTAGAAAGTGAAATTTGAGCTGAGTCTTTAAGGAAGCTAGGGAAGTCAGGAGGTTGAAGTGAGGAGGGAGGGCAATCCAGGCCTGGGGCACAGACAATGAACTTCAGCACTTCAATGATCTGGTACTCCTTATGCTGACACAGATCGCAAGCCCTCTAAAATGTAGGTGATGGTCTTTCACACTTGTGACTGAAACATTTATCATCTTATGACCATCTGGCTGATTAGCCTCTCTGAAGTTAGTGAGGGTGGCTATTGGACAACAGACATTTGGTTCATTACCCAGCCTATACTCAAGGTTTTTTTTCAATTTGGTGGGGTCTACCAGAGCTTAAATCCCACCAGCATAGGTTTTGAGAACCCAGGGTTACCACCAGGCCACAGTAAGGTATCAGAATGGAAGATGAAGATACCAGTAGTAATAATAATACCTACCATTGTATGTAGAGGAAGCTAGGTGGCAAAGTAGATAGAGTGCCAGGCCTGGAGTCAGGAAGACTCATCTTTCTGAGTTCAAATCTGGCCTCAGACACTTACAAACTGTGTGACCCTGGGTAAGTCACTTAACTCTGTGTGCCCCAGTTTCCTCCTCTGTAAAATGAGTTGGAGGAGGAAATGGCAAACTACTTCAGTATCTTTGCCAAGAAAAAAGAAAAAATGGGGTCACAAAGAGTCAGACATGACTGAAAAATGACTCAACAAACCATTGTATATAGATCTAGCACTTTATGAATAAAAATGTTTTCATATATGCTCTCTCCCTAGCTTCTTATAATAATGCTGGGAAGCAGGCAAGATAAATATTGTAACAACTTTTTGCAGATAAAAAAATGAACCTTACAGATGTTAAGTGACTTGCTTAAGATCATATAGTTGGTGAATGGCAGGGCAAGGACTAGACCCAGGCATCTGCTTGCTGGTCCAGTCCTCTTACTCCACCTCATCTTTCTAGAACTTGATGCCTGGAAACTTTGACTATCTAGAACCCGTTTGAGAAGCTGGAAACAAGCACATTTCTGAGGAGCTAGAATAGATATCACAAAGGCTAGTCCACTAAAGCTTTTCTATGTCCTCAGGGTCTCATTCAAACCAATTTTATCTTATATACAGTTCTATTAAGTTTGAGAAGGTGCAGTATAATGGGAAACTGTGAATTTGGAGTTCTCCTTGAGACCTGAGTTTGAATTTTGGCTCTGCTACTAACTGGCTTTTAGTGCGGACAAATCACAGCCTCTCTGAAAATCACTTTCTCCAATGATATAAGGACAGGATTAGCCTAGATGATCTTTAGGATTCTTTCCAGATAGAAATCTATGATCCTCTCTAACCCAATTTAGAAAGTAGTAGTAGTAGCAGCAGCAGCGCCTAATATTTATATAGTGTTTACTAAGTGCTAGGCACAGTGCTAAGGGTATTACAATTACTATCTCACATTTGAGACTCACAATAATCCTGGGAGATAGGTCTCATTATTATCCCTGTTTTACAGATAAGGAAAATGAGACATTAAATCACTTGCCCAGGGTCACACAGCTAGTAATTGTCTAAGGCCAGACTTGAACTCATGTTTTCCTGATTATGGGCCCAGGGCCCAGGGCTCTATCCCCTCTGTTCTAGCCTATACTGTTTGAATTACTTGGGGTGCAGCTGGTAGGTATCAAGAGATTAAGGGACCAGGTGTGGTGGTGGACAACTATAATCTTTGCTACTAGAGAGGCTGAAGTTGGTGGCTCACTTGATTTGGGGAGTGCTGAGCTGCAGTAGGCTAGGTTGACTGTATGTCTGTCTGCACTAAATCAGTCACTAAATATGGTGAGCTGCCTGGGACTCAGGGACCATGAGGCTGCCTAAAGCAGGGTAAAGGGGATCAGGCCAAAAAAACAGAGCAATGCTGATTAGTGTTGGGCCTGTGAGTGGCTGCTGTACTTTGGACCTGGGTGGGCTTAGGGAGACCCAGGCTCAAAACAAAACCAAAACCAAAACCAGAGATTTATGGGGTCAGGGGTATGACTGATCCATCTATTACAGAGTAAATAGGTGTGTCAAGAACACAGAAATATAATGAGTCAAAGTGTCTGCGCTACCATAGTGGAAGCAATGAGTGTTGAACATTTTTTTCAAGAGGTTTGGCTGAAAACAAGAGGAGAGATACAGGGTAGTAGACCTGTAGAGGACTTTTAAAAAATAGGAATACCATAATATGACTGTAAGGCAACAGGAAAGAAACTAGTAGACAGAGAAAGAGCGAAAGAGAAGGGATGAGAATGGGGTGAATTTGCTGGAGAAAACAAAAAGCAATGGGGATTGACTTGGATGTGCTCAAGCCAGCTTTATTTAGCCTGAGAGAGCCCATTGTTAAACTCTCAGTGTGTGTATTTACACCTCAAATGGAAGTAACTACAAATCAAAACTTGATGTATCTTTTTGTTGATTTTCTAGACTTAAAAAGGAGTTAATAATGCAGACTCAGCTTAAAAAACTTGTGTGCAAACCTCCACCTTCCCAGTCTGGTTGTTAAATATTCACCAAAACACTTCTGTGTTACCTTATAAACATTGCTTGAACTTAACAGGAGTGCAGTAGAAGGAAAAGGGAATGAAGTTATCACCAGACGAGAGACCTGGTGACTGTAGGCTAAAAATAATAATTAAAAATAAGAATAGGAATTGGAATTTATGTAGCCCTTTGAGGTTTGCAAAATGTTTTACATTCATTATCTCTTTTGACCCCACATCACTGGGTCAAGCTTGTATGTAGAGAGGATTTGCTTTGGTAGGAATAGGATCACCACTTCTTTTAAAATTAATTAATTAATTAACTAATTTTTAGTTTTCAACATTCACTTGCACAAGATTTTGAGTTCCAAATTTTCTCCCCATCTCTTCCCTCCCCCACCCCAAGACAGCATGCATTTGAATGCCTCTTCCCCCAATCTGCCCTCCTTTCTATCACCCCCTTCTTTTATCCCCTCACCTGTATTCTACTGTAGGGCAGGATAGATGTCCATATCCCTTTTCCTGTATATCTTATTTCCCAGTTGCATGTAAAAACAGTTTTTAACATTTGTTTTTAAAACTTTGCGTTCCAAATTCTCTCCCTTCCTCCCTCCCCACCCACCCTCATTGAGAAGGCAAGTAATTCAATATAGGTTATACATGTGTAGTCACCCAAAACACTTCCATAATAGTAATGTGAAAGACTAATTATATTTCTCTCCGTCCTATCCAGGCCCCTCTCCCCGTTTATTCTATTCTCTTCTTTGACCCTATGACTCCTCAAAAGTGTTTGCTTCTGATTACCCCCTCCCCTAATCTGCCCTCCCTCTCTCATCTCCCCTCTCTTATCCCCTTCCCCCTATTTTTCTATAGGGTAAGATAGATTTCCATACCCAAATGAGAGTAAGATTCACTCATTCTTTCTCACCTCCCCCCTCTTCATCTCCACTGTTAAAGCTTGCCTCTTTTATGTGAGATAATTTACCCCATTCTACCTCTCCCTTTCTCCTTCTCCCGGTACAACCCTCTCTCACCACTGAATTTCATTGAATATCTATTTTTCCCCTTCATTGATTATACTCAGTTTTGATGGTAGGTGATTCTTGGTTTTAATCCTAGCCCCTTTGACCTCTGGAATATCATATTCCAAGCCCATTGATCCCTTATTTTAGAAACTGATAAATCTTGTGTTACAGTGATTGTATTTCCACAATACTTAAATTGTTTCTTTCTGGATGCTTGCAATATTTTCTCCTTGACCTGGGAACTCTGGAATTTGGCTATAATACTCCTAGGAGTTTTCATTTTGGGACCCCTTTCAGGAGGTTATTGGTGGATTTTTTCAATTTCCATTGTACCCTCTGGTTCTAGAATATCAGGGCAGTTTTCCTTGATAATTTCTTGAAAGATGATGCCTAGGCTTTTTTTCTGATCATGGCTTTCAGGCGGTCCAATAAATTTTAAATTATCTCTCCTGGATCTATTTTCCAAGTCAGTTGTTTTTCTAATGAGATATTTCACATTGTCTTCTATTTTTTCATTCTTTTGGTTTTGTTTTATAATTTCTTGATTTCTCATAGAGTCACTAGCTTCCATTTGCTCCATTCTAATTTTTAAGGAATTATTTTCTTTTTTTCCCCCCTTTATTCAAACACCATAATTTATTTCCTCAGACATTATTAGAAATACAGGACAATTTTTGGAGTACAACTCCTATATATTTTTACCTAATTTGAGTTTTTAAAACCACTAAATTCTAGCTCAACAGTGATTATTAATCTAAATATTTTCCTTTTCATCCTGAGACCAAGTTGAGGAGAGGCCTAGAAGCCATGACATGAGGACTTGTTGAAGGAACTTGGGATATTTAACCTGGAGAAGATTTTGTTTGTGTGTGTGTAAATTGAGAGATGGTCATTGTCTTCATTTATTTAAAGGGGAAGAAGGAAGAGGAGAAAGAGTTAGACTCATTCTTCTTGGGCCTAGAGGGCACAACTAGCATTACAGATAAACTTCACAAAGAGACATACATTATAAGGATTTCTGTTCAACATGAAGAATACTTTCTTAACAATTAGAACTGTCCAAAAGCTTTTATAACATTTGTCCCATGGAAAACGTCCCATGTAACATTAATAAGAAAAAAAGAACTGTGAAAGCAGAGGCAGTGCTCTTTGCATTGTCCAGTTTTGTGTACCCATGTGTCCCAAGGTGTTGGTCTAAAGGCCTCTCAAAAAAAGGAATTATTTTCTTCAGTGAGCTTTTGGATCTCCTTTTCCATTTGGCCAATTCTGCTTTTTAAGGCACTCTTTTCCTCATTGGCTTTTTGGACCTCTTTTGACATTTGGATTAGTCTTTTTTTCCCCTAAGGTGTTATTTTCTTCAGTATTTTTTGGGTTTCCTTTAGCAAGCTGCTGACTTGTTTTTCATGATTTTTTTTTTTGCATCACTCTCATTTCTCTTCCAAATTTTCCCTCTACTTCTCTTACTTGCTTTTCAAAATCCTTTTTGAGTTCTTCCATGGCCTGAGACCAATTAATATTTTTCTTGGAGGCTTTGTATGTAGGAGCTTTGACTTTGCTGTCTTCTTCTGGTTGTATGTTTTGATCTTCCTTGTCACCAAAGTAAGATTCTGTAGTCTGAGTTTTTTTCCACTGTTTGTTCATGTTCCCAGCCAATTGCTTGACTTTTTAACTCTTTGTTAAGGTAGGGCTCTGCTTCCAGTGTGGAGGGTATACTGTCCCAAGCTTTAGGGGTTTTATGTAGCTGTTTTCAGAGATACTTCTAGGGACCTGTAAATTTTCAGTTCTTCCAAGGTGGTATGATCAAAGGAGAGCTGTTTACTCCTTTCCTGGCCTATGCTCTGATCTTTGGGTGACCACAAGCACTTTTTTCTGCCCTGGAACTGTGAGGAGGGTTCTCTCTGTACTGCCACCACAAGCTCCACCATGCTAGTGCTCCTCCTTGCCCCAGGACCACCACCCAGAACTGAGACCCAGATCCAAGTATGGGCAAAGCAAGAGAATCCTGCCTCAGTGCCAGCAAAGAGATCCCTGAAATCCCCCTTTCGGTTCCCTACACCATCTCTGGGCTGAGAGCTCCAGAAGCAATTGCTGCAGCTCTGGCCGCTGCCCTGGGGCTGTGCTAGGGCCATGGCTGGACCTCACTCCCCTCTTACCTAGGTCTGATAGACTTTTCCCACTGACCTTCTAAGCTTTCTTTGGCATTTGTAGGTTGAAAAGTCTGGAAACCTCCATAGCTGCTACTGATTCAGTCTCCTGAGGCTTGCTCTGAGTTTGCTCTGGCCCTATCTTTGCCTGTAAGGCTCACACTGAACTGCACTCCTCTCCCAGCCCAGAGCAACAGACCTTTCCTACAACCATTCAGGTGGTCTTGGGCTGGAAATTTGTTTCACTCTGTCTTTTTGTGGGTTCTGCTGCTCTAGACTTTGTTTAGAGTCATTTTTACAGGTATTTAGAGGGGTTTGGGGGAGAGAGCTCGAGCAAGTCATTGCTTTTAGTCTGCCATCTTGGCTCTGCCCCCCACCACAAGATCACTTATTACTCAGAAACTGGAGTAAAGGAGGAGATAGTGGTGGGGGAGGAGGGTGTGATGCCAAGGGTAGTGAGATAAGGAGAAAGGGAAAAGATTGAGCTCAATGCAAAGAGCCTCCATATTCTCAGTGAAGTATGAGACAAGATCTTCAATTGAAAGGGTTGGGGTAGAGGGAGGTATCTGAGTCTTAAGAACAGAAGAGAGGTCTGGAATAATCCCCCGTGATTAATGAGATATAAAATCAATTAGGGAAAGTAGAAGGATTGTCTTGCTGTAGTGAAAATCTGCTTGAGATTAAAGAACATAAATTTGTAGTGGACCCAGGCAGCCCAATTGAATGACTTTTTTCCTAGATTTATTCCACAGCCCATGAATAAGAACTGAGAAAGCAAATGGGTTGGGATTTGGCATGAGGTAGCAAGGGATTCAACAGCAGAGGATACTGTACAGTTGAATTGGTTCATTAAGGAGTCAAGATCAAAAAGGGAAGACAGAGTAGTTAGAACAGGGAGTTATTGCTTATGAAAGTACTGGTGGAGGTATTGTAAATCGTGGTTAGGATTAAATACAGAAATAAAGTGTTAGGAAAGAGTCAGTGGTTAATCACTACATTCAGAAAATGGAATTTCATGGTTCTTGATCGTGGAAATAGAATATGTGGGTAACAGCAACATCAAGGGTGTATCCATCCCTGTGCAAACGAAGGCAGAGTGAAGAAGTAGGTGTTATGGGGGTTGAAGTATGTGAAGGAGCAGCAATATGAATGTTGAAGTCTTTTGGAATGAGGGAAAGAGTTCCATTGAAGAGGAAGAATATTAGCCAGGCACAGAATTTTTTGAAAAAAGTGGGAGAGGGGCAGCTAAGTGGCACAGTAAATAGATCTCCGGCCTTGGAGTCAGGAGGCTCTGAGTTCAAATCTGGCCTCAGACATTTGACAATTACTAGCTGTGCAACCTTGGGCAAGTTACTTAACCCTGATTGCCTCACCAAAAACAAAAAAGTGGGAGAATGTCTTGATGATAACAGCCACCAGGGTCTAGATTGAGTGATAATTGACTACAACAATGTTAAGTGGAAATGAGAACTACCAAAAAACCTTAATGTTGAAACTGAATGCCATGTAACTATAATGACCAAACCTGACCCTGTATAGACAAGAAAATGAAACTTCTCACCCTCCTTGAAGTGAGAAACTATGGGTGTGGAACACTGCATATCCTGTCAGACTTGGTTGGTATATTGATTGGTTTTTCTGGACAATTTTTTCACTTATTTTATCTTCTTTGTGATAAAGGATGCCTCACTGAATAGGAAAGGAGGAGAAAAAAAAAATATATATATATATACATAATGCACACATACTTACTAGCTGTGTGACCCTGGGCAAGTAATTTAATCCTGTTTGCCTCAGTTTCCTCATCTGTAAAATGAGTTGGAAAAGGAAATACCAAACCAGTCCAGTATCTTTGCCAAGAAAATCCCAAATGGGGTCACAAAGAGTCACACATGAATGACTGAACAATGAAAGAGAGAGAGAGAGAGAGAGTGTGTGAGAGAGAATGAGAGAGAGAGGGAGGGAGAGAGAGGTTATTCAAAACAAAATCCACAAATAAAATAATATTTTAAAAAGATTGCTGGATCTGGAAGCAGAAGACCTACATTCAAATCCTGGTCCTGCCATCTGATACTGGTGTGACTTTGGGCAACTCAATTAACCTGTCTGGGCCACAATGGCCTTTAAATCTTTAAATGAGAAGATTGTACTAGATGAAATATAAGGACACTTCTAGCTCTAGAGCTATGGCAATATCAAACCCTACCTAGGTGATGGGACTCTTTCTTTCAGATTTATTTTGTTGTTCAGTTGTATCATTATGTCTGATTCTTTGTGACTCCATTTGGGAATTTCTGCCCTTTTGATTTATACTTCTTTGTAGATGTAGGCTACGGGGAAGCTAGGTGGTACAGTGGATAGAGTACTGGGCTTAGAGTCAGGATAGACCTGAATTAAAATCTGGCCACAGACACTTATTAGCTGTGTGACCCAGGGCAAGTCACTTAACCATGTTTGCCTTAGTTTCTTTATCTGTAAAATGAGCTGGAGAAAGAAATGTTGAACTATTCCAGTATCTTTGCCAAGAAAACTCCAATTTGACTGAACAACACAATAAACGCAGGCTATGCTTTTATACCTTCCTACTTTTACTCAAGTGATTTCAAAGGCCTATAATGTACTTCATTCTCCTTTTTGCCTATTTAATTCCTACTCATCCTTTAGCCTAAATTCAAATGTCACTTCTTAACTAAAGTCTTTCCTGATCCTTCCAGTAGTTAGTGACCTCCTCTCTCTTCCCTCCTTCCTGGACATCATGTAGCAACTTGTTTAATATTTCTTTAATGTACTTAGTATGAATTATAGTTATTCATGCTTTATTCTGAACCACCCCCCTCCCCTCAACTTCATTCCCTCTCCCACACTTGCTCCCTCCTCCATCCACAGTTGATTAGCCAGAGGCCATGTCTTGGAGGAACTTCTGCCTTCTGCTTTTCTGATTGATGACTGCCTTTGCCAGGCCACTCTTTCAAGAAAAGCCTCACCATGCTTAATTTCAAATCTTTCTCTCCAACTACCTCCTCCACAACCTCCTTGCTAACTTTCTCCCTTCCCTTGTCTCCCCTCTTACTCCCAGTTCTGGAGCCACGAGCCATGCTCATATCAACTCTGTCACTGTCCTTGGATAGGGTGTGCCAATCTATTCCTCTCTGGCCCTATTCACCATCCCTGTAATTTTCTGGACCAAAATGCTTCTCCCTGGCCATCATTCCCTGGTGTCTGTTATCTCCCCCTTTAAAATGTCAGTTCCTCGAGGGCAAGGACTGTCTTTACTTTTGTATGTATAACCCTAACACTTAGAGCAGTGTTTGGAATATACTGAGCCTTAATAAATGATTATTTATTCATTCTTTCATTCAGTGCTTGGGTCTTCTCTGACCACTAAACTTCATAAGGATACAGATTGTGTCTTTTTGAAACTTTGTCTTTTTTTTTTTTTGGCTAGGCAGTGGTGTTAAGTGACTAGCCCAGGGTCTCATAGCTAGTGAGTGTCATGTGTCAGAGGCCAGATTTGAGCTCAGGTCCTCCTGACTCCAGGGCCGGTGCTCTATCCACTGCACCACCTAGCTGCCCCCAAAACTTTGTGTCTAACTTGCTTTTAAGTATTTGGGGAATGAATTGGCCTTTGGTTAAGTTACTCATTTGGTTAAGTTACTAATGATAATTATGTGCTTAATACGATCCCTGCCATTCATTATCTCTGGCTATGATTTGACTTACAGCCATGTAAGTACTTTGCCAGGAGTTAGTGTCTTTGTAAAAGTCACTGGCTAGAACTCACTATCCAGTCTTGAGAACTGGGCTGAGCCTTGGAAGGAGTCCTGCTTCAGGATGGACCCTTGCGAGCAACAAGAGGTGACTGCAGACAGCAAAGAAAGACAAAAAACAAAAAAAGTAAAGCTGCCTGGTGGACTGGCCAGGACTGGTCAGGGCAAAACCCCACTTAACCTCAGGACGCCCTGAGAGTATCAATGAGCATATATCAATCAATCAGCATAATAAGTGATGTTCATGGGGCAGCTAGGGGGCACAGTGGATAGAGTTCCAGCCTTACAGTCAGGAGGATCTGAGTTCAAATGTGACCTCAGACACTTGATACTGACTGGCTGTGTGACCCTAGGCAAGTCACTTAACCCCAATGGCCTCACCAAAAAGGAGAAAATGTTCATGAAGATGCCCCTCTCTTTACCCCTCAAAATAATGCTTCCATCCCAGTTTATCTTACTCCTGTCACCTGAGAGTATGAGCTGATTCTCTCCGTTTTGCAGAGGAATACACCTGAGGCCCCGAAGAACCATCAATGAGTCAAGGGAAGAGCTGGGAGTAGAACTCAAAGTCTGATCCTTCTTGCTTGGGCTGCTCACGTGCTTCTGAGGGCAGCAAGGCCAAGACATATTATCTGAGAGAATGTCCTTCAGGCTATCACTTCCCAACACACCTGAGGCTTTGTACCTAGGTATAAAACAAAACTTTCCAGCTTTAGGAAAGAACAGACCCATAGCTCCTAAAATATCCTGCATGGTCACAGTGCACTCTCACTGTCCTTTCCATTAGCAAAACTCCCCTCCTGCCAAGGTCCCCCATCTTCTCCAAAGGGTCAGTTTTCCTCCTTTCCCCAGTTCGGCCTGATGCCTGGAAGGCTTCTGTAACAACTGCATGGAAAGCCTGGAAGAAACTGAAGCCCTGTCTCCCTTTCCAGTGGGGGTGGCTGGTTCCTTCTGTGGGCAGGCCTATGGAGAATCCTGGAGCTGGAGGCCTGGGAAACAGGCTGGACTCTGTGAGGACCTGAAGCAGCAGTCCTGAGAGGAGAGAGCCTTAGCCCCCAGAGTGGGGCCTGAGAATGGACTCTAGTGTGCGGTTTGTTTTCTTTGGTTTACTGCAAAGAAAAAAAACACACCCTATTTCACACATAATTAGGGCCCTCCAAAGCAGCGAGATTGTGTTCATGGCCCTTTTACTGGAAATTTCAAGAGGGGGGACAAGGGAGAACTGTATTCCTCCTGCTCTGGAGCTGGAAGGAGGAACAGGTACTGGCCAGCAAGACGAGGGAGACAACAGGGAGCGTTCACAGGGCTAGAATGGGAGCCTTCACAGAGGCAGGGTGTGGGGCTGAGGTGAGGGCTGGCATGGGGTGGGGTGGGAGGTGGTGAGAGGCGGGGGCTGTCTGGCTCCTCTAGCCTTGCCCATCCTTCCCTCCCATTGGGTCTAAGTGCCAGCTGAAGAGATGAGACCCCTACAGGGAGAAGTGGTGGTGTGAGAAGAGGGGATGTGAAGGGGAGGAGGGAAGAGGCCTGAAGGGGGGATGAAGCTGAAGAGAAAGGATAGAGGGAGAGAGAGAGACAGACAGACAGAGAGACAGGGAGGGAAGGAGGGAGGGGGAGGGGGGGAGAGAGGGGGGCATGGGGAGGAGAGAGCGAGAGGGAGGGAGAGAGAGAGAGAGAGGGAGGGAGGGAGAGAGAGAGAAAGAAAGGGAGAGAGAGAGAGGGAGGGAGAGAGGGAAGAAGGGAGAGAGGGAGAGGGAGGAAGAGAGGGAGGGAGGAAAAGAGGGAGAGGGAGGGAGGGAGGGAGGGAGAGAGAGAGAGGGGGGAGAGAGAGAGAGAGAGAGAGAGAGGGAGAGAGAGAGAGAGAGAGAGAGAGAGAAGCCATGGAAGGGCGGGGAGGGTAAGGGAGTAATGTATCTATAAATGTCTCCTGGACATTTTCATGTGGATTTTCAGTCATTTCCTCAAACTCAAATCCCAAACTGAATTCATCATTTTTAGTTGCAGTAGACCTGGGTTCACAGGGTCACAGGATTTAGAGCTGGAAGATGCTTTAGAACAGCTATTCTCCAAAGGGTGGTCTCCAGGCCCTGAGACTCTTTCAGGGGTTTCATGAGATCTAACTCTTTTTATAATAATATTAATATGTTATTTGCCTAGTAAAATGCTTCTTACCTTTCCAACTATACATCTGTGTGAGGCTGGATTTTCTTCATATATTTTAACCAAAATAACATATGGCAACAGATTAAATGCAGAAGCAAATATGAAAATCCAGATGTCTTTTTTTAAGCCAGACAGTAAAGAAATTTTCGAATATATATAAAACAATGGCCAATCTTACTAACTTTTTTGTTTTGGAAAACATAATTTTTTCACCAAATATGTATTTATGTTAATTTGTGATGCATTTATTATTTTTTTAATGATAATTAAAAAAGATTTCTGTTTTAATTTATAATATAGTAAATATCTATGAGTATAACTGGAGGTATACTGGAACCAGCTGAATTGGCTAAGAGCTGATTGTTAAACTTCCAGTGTTAGTATTTACACCTTGGAAATCAGCTACAGATCCCAGTTTGATTTTTTGTTTTGTTAGGCTGATGGTCTAAACCTAAAAAAAGTAATGGAGAAAACGTAATAACGTAGGTTAAACTTAAAAAGTTTCTGGTAGGCTGTTGTGAGGATCAAATGAGATGACATATATAAAGTATTTTGTACGCTTTAAAACTATAAAAGGTCTTCTTCCTCCTCCCCCTCCTCCTCTACCTCCCTCTTCTTCTCCTTCCACTGAAATCTGTCGCTCATTGCTTCTAATTCTGTTTTCTGGGCCAAAGTAAATTAAGTATTGCATTTTTATATTTTAAACAAATGGGTTAAAAATTTACCCTAGCTCTTTATTTGGATGATATTAAAACATATTAATCAATAAAATTTCATTAAGTATCTACTATATACCAGACACTGTGCTAAGTGCTAGGGATATAAATGTGAAAAAGAAAGATGATCCTACCCTCAAGGAACTTACAATCTAATGGGGGGGGAAGGGAAGAGACCACACAATAGGAAGCAGAAGAAAAGGTGGGGGGAAAAGAAGGTACCCATGGAGGAGCATGATGTAGAAGTCAAACGAGTGCCATCAAATGGGAAATGTTAGAAAATTGTTTCTAATTTCATAAAGTATATGATTTTTTAATAAATGACAAGTGTTATTGTTGGCAACAAAAACTTAGTTTTTAAAAGTTTTGTTTATTGTGATGACTTTGTATTTTCATTAACTAATATTTCAGAAGCATAGTGTATACTCAGAGTGAGAGATTCATTGTTAATGATAATGGCTGTATGTCCATATTTCAAATAATCTTAATAACTGACTTTTTTGGAATCTTCTTCTTGTTAGATTTTATTAGTTTGTCATTGTATTTACCTTGAAATATGGCTGACAAAGAACTTATATAAGGAGTAGAAGTGTTAGCTCTACCACTTTCTTGTTGTTTGCCGATGGCTTGACTTATTAGTATCATCTTCAATCCATGGCATCTTTGCAGGAATTTTGTGATGGTAGTCTAATTGAAACTGCTAATGGCAGCCTTGGAAAGGCAGAAGTTTATAACAGTTGTATGTGCTCTCATCCAGCTGTCCAGTGAGATGACGGTGAGAGGCTGTGGTGGACCCTCTCAACTGTGCAACCTCTGGAGCGGATGAGGCAGTCACCTGAGCTAGATTCCAAATGGATGGGGGAAATCCTTCCCCTTTTCTCCAGGGAGCTGGATCATGTGTTTCTGTCCTCTCTGGTGGCTACAGAGTTGAGACAGTCTATCACTAACTGCCCCAGATATCTCCCTAGCTACTTGATTCAGAGCACAACCCTCCCCCAGATTCATCCATCTCTCTGACTCTGTGACTGAAGATTTCCTTTCCCCTTTTGTAAGTCCAGTACTGAAGTGACCTGGATCCACAATAGCCCAAACTATTTAAATCATCTCTTGATACTAAGACTTAAACACTTGTCCTCAATGAGATTAGAATGGGTAGACAAGTATTCAAACCCAAAACACGTTCTCAACTCTCTCAATGAGGCATCAGTCGTCCACATCCCATTAGAGTGTGAGCTCCTTAAGGACAGGGGTATCATTTGCCTCCTTTTGTATCCCCTGCATTTAGCACAGTGCCTGGCACATAGTAGGCATTTAATAAATTTAATACATTATTGACTCAGTAACACATCTTCATATTGAGATGCAATCAAAGTCCCAAACAAAAGCTCACCTACTACTAACTTTATAAAGTCTATCAGGCTTCCATAATCAATCCTTCCTAAGGAATAAAATTTCCCAACAGTAGAACAAGCTGTTCTGTTGAGTAATGAGATAACCATCACCAGAAGTATTTAGGTAGGAATTCAATGGCCATCTGTCAGGTACACTATAGATTGCATTCCTCACTGAATGGGAGGTAGATCTCCAAGGTCCTGTAACTATGATCAGTTCATTTCTACATGCCTCTTACATATTTGATAGTATATACTTCTGGTCCAGAATCTCAATTCAGTCACACCCCTCCAGAGTATGGATTATAGTTATAAAGCAGTAACCCTTTTTCTGTGCTAAACTCATAGTTTCTATGCTAAGCCAAGAGTTGTCTTTGCCTGAGTAGTGTTCCTTTCTCAGTACTTAAAAAAGCAAGAGCCAGCAGAAGCAAAGAATGTAAAGAGTTGAAAGGAGGGGGATACTACATCTTTCTCATCTTCTTCATTGGTACAGCATTGACATTTTTAATGGATACTTTCTTCAAGAAGAGTTGGGAGGTGTCGGATATGGTGAGCAGCAAATAACATCACAAAAGTGAAATTTATCCTTGTAATAATACAGTCGGCATGTGTACTTGGTGGGTTTTCCCAGGCAATACCTGAAGGGCTGCTGCAGCAATAGTTTATTCCTTGCTTTTGTCTCTACTTTCTGCAAGTCTATAGGAAACAGACTTTCATATTAACTGATCATTGAGAGAGCTCTTCTTTATGCCCATTTGAAAGTCCTCCAAACCCACCAAGTCTCAGGCCAAGAAGAGACTGCCCAAGAAGGAAGCTTTTGCTGACCTGGCTTCTAAATTCTTTAAGGATGAAAAATGTAATAGTGTTCCAAACTTTTGGAAAACTATGAAATAATTTCTGTTTTCAATGCCACTATCCTTAGTTGTTTGTGACCTCCCCTTCTCATCAATACCCTCTCTATTTATATTTATAAGGACTTGATTTTTCACAGACCCAATCACAGAAAAGAGACCAGATTATAAGATGTTAAGTGTAAAAAATGTAGCCATACCAGGCGACTCCTTTGTGAAGTGTAATTAGACTCTTTAGTGAATCAGAAAGGAAGAAATGCTATAGAATGAAGAATGATAGAAACGCTATAGAATGAACAATGATAAGGTAACCTCAGTCCTCAAGACAGACTGAAGAGGAACTCAGACATATATGGATCTGGAGATGCTTGGAGCTGGAGAAAGGGAAGCTTTCAGAAGCCATTTGGAGTCAAGAGAACAGAAGCGAAGGCAGAAAATTGTTACAAAGAAAATGCCAGGAGCAAGGCTGCTTGGGCAGATTAGACAGGAGTGGCAGAATAGAAGCTATGCTATTAAAACTCACTGAGACTTTAGACCCCAAGGTGGTCATCCAGTATTTCTTTTATCCTCTTAGGTGCCTTCATAGAAACCTGAAGCCTTTCCCTTCGGGCCTAGAGAAAGACTGTTTATTTTTGTTTTAAATATTCACTTATCTTTATAAACCATGTTAATTAATGACATTTCCCAGTACATGTGTACTTTTTAAGTATGCAGTTGGAAGTAGGAAATTGAGGAGGGTGGTGTGGGGAAGCATACCCTGAGAAGAGAAGTAGATCTAACATTAAAGTGTTCCAGAAGTTGGGGCTCAGAGCTTTAAAAAAAAGATAATTATAGGTCTTTTGATACAATATCTTGGCAGAAAAGGAACATTCTATCAGGAAACCCTTCTAATTAATGAGTCAGTAGTAGGATGAAGGAAGGGAAAATTGAAATGGATGAATAATGCTGTTCACCACTGCATCTCACTACTGCTCTTACTACATCTGCAATCAAATTTGTGAAATCATGTGCTTCATTAAACACAGCAAAATTGTAAGAACTTTGTTAAGCACTTTCCTCACGGATTGTTAAATATCATCATCTTTCAATCTACTTTTTGGCTTTTATTTGCCTATTCCTGGAGATCACAGGAAATGAGTATGACCCATCTAAGGTCAGGTCCATGAGCCAGGAAGAAAAGTGGGAAGTAATGCAAGAGGTGAAAAAATGGTCTCTTGGCCTTCTCACCGATCAATGAGTTTTCAAAGCAGTTGGCAGTTCAGTGTAGCTCCAGCTCTTTCATTGCCATACAACTCATGTCTCTGACCTTGGAATCAGTTTGGTACCCATCACTGACCTCAATTTCACTGGTCACTGGTCCTGCTTTAAGCAGCTGTCATCAAAGGTGACACAGTAGAGGAAGCTAACATTCAGAGAGGTTTCATGTCCCCACTATTCTCCATCTTCCTCTCAGCTCTTGGTCCCAAACTGAAAGGAGAGAGTGGAAGAAGGGTTTTAATCTTAAAGGCAGAGTAACATCTCATGCAACACATCTGTGTTATGGGTTCTTCATAGTTCTGTCTTATCATCCTGTATGTTGTCCAAGTTTGCACTCATATCTCTTAAATCATCATTGTTATCCTCTGGGCCCAGGGGAAAATAACAATAATTCAATTAGAAGAGGAGGAAATATATTAGCACTGGTTATATCATATTTCCACAAATAGGAAACATTTGGTTACTGATTTGGCAGTCATTTCTGAATCAGCTATCTGTGTGCAATCAGACTACCAGCTTGTTAGAGCAAAGATCAAAGGTAATTACAAATGAGAAGAATAAAAGTGGGAGGATATGGTGTACAGTTGAAACAACTTCAACCTTACCTATTTAAACATATTGCTATTGCCAAAAAATGGGAAATGGACAAAAGAACAAATATGGACACAAATCATTACCATTACATAGTGAAATTTAAGCAATCAAAATCAATTTCCAAATTGAAGAAGTTTAACAAAAAAAAAAAGCCTAGAAACTACCTCTGCCAGTAAACGTGTTTTTCTTGCCAAGTCAGGAGATATGGCAGCCAAGGGCAATACTGGTAAACTCACTTGTAAAATCTTACAGAGGAGGATAGTGGAAGATTATGAGCAATATCATCCCAAAAAAAACCGAGAATCAATGGAGAGAAAAACATGTTTACAGAAAGCTTGGCAAGAGCCCCAACTAAGTAAAATAGTCCTGAGAGCATTTGAGGATGAAACTGGAAGAACAATAAACAAATGAAAAATGAAAAAGATCTGTAACCATTTTTACAACAACCTCTTTTCACCATCAATGACAACACACTATTTGAACTCTAAAATCACAGTCTTGTATGTGCTCCATAAGGAAATGGAAATAGCACTGAAGAAAACAAACATGAAAATAGTAATTAGACTACACCAACTATACACAGAGGAAGTCATGTTGTAAGTGATAGAATTTTGAGGGTGTTAAGGGAGCAATTCTTAAGGCATCTGGAAAAGGGGATGATATCAAAGGATTGGAGAAAAATCTCAATTTTTATACTTAGCAAAATGAGGCAACTAAGAGGTAACTAACTATTGCCCCATATGCCTATGTTTCTCGCTACAGAATTTCTATGAGTCCATATACACAGCAAGAGTGTCCTTCATGAAGAATAGAGACTAGGAAGGCTTTTGGAAATGCCATTATAGCAGACAACATCTTTACATTGACAAAAGTGACTGAAAAGTGTATATAACACAAGATCCCATTGTTTATTGATTATTTAAGGGAAAAAAACTGATTCAGTAGAGTAAAACACTGTCTTAAAAGCTCTCCTGCCACAAGGTGTTTTCATGTATATCAAAATTGGATAGAGTGAAAAAGTAACAAAAGTGATAACTTTATTTGATGATTCTCTGATTATTGAGTCAATCTAGGCATGAAACAAGATCCAGTGTACTTATCCAAGTAAACGGGACCTTTTTCTCCTTTTTTTCCCTTATTGATACAACCCACTCACCTCTCATAGTACCTGTCATATCCACTCCTAATCTGACATTATTTAAGAACAATGCAGCTGCCTAAATTCTGATAAGTGCTTAAGGAACCATTCCTCTTATCATTTAAACCCAATTTCCTAATGTGACCCCTGTATTGTTCCTATATTGGTGACCCATATATTGGGGCAGACTTTGGCAGACTTCTAGACAGCATAGTAGATAGAGTGATGGACCTGGAGTCAGGAAGACACAGTCTTAATCTTGCCTCAGATGCTAACTAGCTTTGGGACCCTGGGTAATCTTAACTTCTCTTAGCCCCAGTTTCCTCATCTGTAAAATGGGGATAAAAATAGCATCTACTTCACAGGGTTATTGTGAGGATCAAATAAGTAATTGTGTAAAATGCTTTGCAGACTTTAAAGTGTTATATTATGTATTATATACATGTGTATAACACACATAATATATTTTGGCTATTATTATTAAGAAATGAGGAGGTGCTGAAATGTCCTTTCTTTCTACTCTGTGTGTTCCAGGAAGGTCATGCTTAGGCTCCATTTTTTGACCCTTTCCCTTCTCTTCCTTCCCTTTCAGACCAAGTCTCCCATTCCAATGCTAGAAAAACTTGCTCTTAGAAAAGAACCCAATATCAGTCATTTAGGCCTGTGTGTATTTAATTAACTATAGTTGTTCTCTGAAAGGTACTTGTTTTTAAAGTATTTAATTGATAAATGAAAGACCTTGGGTTTCTCTCCCTCCATCCACTTTCCACCTTTTCTCTCTGTCTGTCTGTCTATCTCTCCCAGATCTGTGATTCCATTGGTATAGGAGATGCCTGATCAAAAGATTTCCTCCATTTCTGCAGCTAGCCAAGTGCTGCTTACAGTCTTAGAGAGTTGCCTGGGGATATCTGAGAAGTTTAGTGACTCAGCCAGGGTTACACAGAGGCTGGAACTGAACCCAGTTCTCTTCTCTCTCCAGCCTCTCTATATCTGGGCAAATCTTATCACGTAGATAAGGGGGACAGGGCACCTTATTTTGCTTCTTAGAACATCTCAAGGTAAGCCTCAGTAGAAGTAAGAGGTGTGAAGGAAAGCTCCTGCCATCCACTTATGAGTTGTCTGTACAGTTTCAGTAACCTTAATGATATAGGTCAATGTAAATTGAGGATCAGAATCAAGTCATTGTGGTTGCACTGATTTAGCCAAAAGGTAATTAGAAGGCCCAACCTTCCATTATCAGTTCCCCTGGGTTCCACCTGAAAATCAAGTTTCCTTTCCATCTTTTCCTGTTTTCAGCAAATAGTTGTAAACACATTGCTCCTCTTAAGTGTGACATTTAAAAAGTTTGAGAGACGTAATTTCTGGGTAATCAATCATTTTATTAATAATGCTCACGCTTTATTAATAAAAAAGGCCAGTGACACTCTTGAATGCCAAAGACCCCTCATGGTGGTAGGCTCATAGTTTATATGCCTTTGGGAGAGTGGGTGTTTCTGAGGATAGCAATCAATTCTGCTTGGTTAACAATTTCCAATGAGGTGTTGAGGTACATGACACTGAGCACCCAAATCTTGGTCAAAGAGACTTATCAATATATGTATCAAAGATGGAATCTTCTTCTACCCCAGATCTTTCTGAGCAAACACAATGAACAGGAATCCAACCAGTTCGCCTAACTTTAGAATTTCTTTTACTGTCATTGATTAGATTTTAGCCATCCTAACTGGGGAAGTCTTTGAGAAAGATTTCCACACTGGTTGGTTTCTGGATGAGGAAGTAGAAAAGGGGAAAAACTTTTGTCCTGATTCAAAAGTTACTTATTAATACAGGAGGGAAATAATGATTTCTCTTATAAGTAATGACCAGTCAGTAACTAGATGCAAAAGTGCTCAGATTTTGTTTAACTACTAAACACAGCCAAATACTCATGGTTTGAGAACAAACATTAATATTTAATCGTCCTGTTACTACAGCCCATTCCATTTTAAAAGTCTTTACCTCCCTCTCTGACCTGACATATCCTTGTGTGTGCTTGGGTTACAACTCCCTGCAGAGAAAAGGAAACCCAGGTTTGAAGTTATCCTTCAGTGGCTCCCCACATGGAAGGTTTTAGGCTGTAACCACAAGCACTAAATACAGTAGAACTGAACCTTGCCCTGAAGATCCTAAGTCTACTGCTGAAGAACAGAAGTCTGCAATCAAGTTATTAGAAAGGATCGGGGCCCTGAGATTCATTGTCTCTCTACCGCTATCATTCACCATCCCAACTCCCCCAAAGTTACTCTTCCTGTCTTTTTTCCAGGTTTCTTCTCTTAACATCATTAGAGTGGTCTTGAGGGGTGAGGTAGAAGGAGAACATGGAACAGAGCAGCAAACTGGTAATTTGCATCCCTGCATTCCAAATCCAAGACCCAGAAATAGTAGAATGGCCAAAATTCTAATTTTAAATTTCCCTTTGCATGCCCTCCTTTTTCTACTCCACCCTCCCCTCCTCTATTCTTTCTGTTATTCCCCCTATGGAAAGTGACTATTAGATCTTTTGTTCAAGGATATTGGATTTGAAATGTTACCCATTCTAGATGTCTTGTATTTAAATAAAAATCAAAGTCAGGAGCCAAAGGGTTTGATGTTAATACTAATAATGATAATGATGTCCAAGTCTAACTGTAGCCTTCTTTGGGTGGGGGTGGGATGGGGGGATAAAGTAAAAAGTGCACAGCAGAGAACAAAAGAAGACCTACAAAGAAGCAAAGTTAGGTAGCTTCGAAAACAATGTGTAGTATTTATTATATAGATTTTCTTGAAATGAAAATTTATTGTTTTATATTGAATCCCCTGTTATGTTCTACTGTTCTGCTACATGGAAGTATTCTTTTTTTTCCTTTCTCATTTTGTATTTAAGTTTAAAATGAATAAAAAATTTACAAAAAATAATGATGATGATGATGATGGTGATGATGATGTGCCAACTCAAATTCAAAGTTCAGCTCAAGTCTACCTTCAATCTGTGAGTATACACACACACACACACACACACACAAACAAGTGTGTGTGTGTGTGTGTGTGTGTGTGTGTGTGTGTGTGTTATTAGGACATGGGGAAAAGAAATCACAAAAGTATTTAGGAAGCATAGATTCCATTTCCTAAAGTTATAGCAGGAAGGAAAGTGGGGAAATTCTTCTTAGCAAAATGGGAGACTTCTTGAAGCAGATAGCAGATACAGAAGGATGAGTGGGTTCACCTGTGAAGTTCAGCTTTCTTTCCACTCTAGGATGCTGGGGCTCCAGTCCTGCAATGCCAAAGGACTCTAGTCCTCATCCACAAGACTTCTTCCAATGATAACTTCTATTCTATACATTGCTTCCTAGACTTCCTTGGAGCTCTGTTAGAGGTTATTATTTGCCTCCCCCTCCAAAACAAAAAAGTGGGCAGCTAAATGTTACAGTACATAGAATACTACACTCAGAGTTAGGAAGATCTAGGTTCAAATCTTGCCTTAATACTTACTAGCTGTTTAACCCCAGGCAAGTCATTAAATGCTCTCAGCCTCAATTTCCTCAACTGTAAAATGGGGATGATAATAGTGCCTACCTCTCAGAGTTATTTGTGAGGTTCAGATGAAATGATGTTTATAAAATACTTTGTAAACTTTAAAGGGCTTTATAAATACTAGATACTATGGTGCTGTTCTCAGCTTTCTTGTCTCAGGAAGGAAACAAGCATTTATTAAACGCCAGACAATGTCCTAAGAACAAAAGATTCAGATATAGGAAGGCTTGACATTAGCCATGGCCAGATTAAAAAAAAACTTTCCTTTTTTACAGGAAGTTTTGCTTCCCTACTTTCCCAGATTCTGAAATGACTACAATCTTCTCAGCCGATTTTCCATGGTTGTGGGGCCTGAGGTTGTTCTGTGACATGAGATCCTTCTCCTTCTGAAGAGGGTGAGCAAGCCACCAAAAGGTCCCAGGGCTCATGTGCTTTGGGGAGGAAAGGAGTTACTGAGAAGCCATCCAGGGACTGGGCTATTCAATAGCAAAGCTTCTCTGGACTTGTGTACACTGGGATTCCTAACTTTGCCTATGACCTGGCAGAAGATCAGTAGCCCACAGAGAGGGTAAAATAAAGGTATTTGACCTTTGGTCTGAAAAATGAAAGGAAAAGAAACCACTGTGATCAGATAAGATGTGTAAGGATTGGTTGAAGGGAATGTGAGAGTAACCAGATCGAGCCCATGACACTGAGGTTTGAACTAGGATGAATCCTTCAGTATCTAACATCCAGCACAGTTTTGGAATTACTGAGAAAGGAACTTTGAACTCATGAGAAAGTAAAGAGAATCCTAATGACTTTTTTCCCCTTCATAACCTGCTTCCTGCTCCAAATTAGGATGATGTTGGAGGCAGAGGCTTGGATTGGATCTCTGTGAATAAATACAGGCTTTTTTCCAAATTCTCAGAGGTAAAGCCGAGAAGGATGAAGGATAACTTATCACATGACAGTGAATAACTATGACTCTTAGTCACATGATTTTTTTGTGCCCCAGGAATCTCTCAGAACTTCAGGGATGGCCTCCATTTGGGACACATGGGACAGCTCTGGGACTTATGGGAATCTCCCTCCCCCAAGCCTAATTGCATAGATAGTGCTGGATCATTGTGCTTATAGAATAGGAGTTCTTAACATGGCATCCCTAGATCCCTAAGGAGACTATGTATAGATTTTGGAGGGTGTCTAAGAATTTGAGTGAAAAAAAATCTCATCTTTATTTTTTGACATTTTAAAATCATATTTTATTTTTTTCCAATTACATGTAAAGACAATTTTTAAACATTCATTTTAAAATAAAAATCTGAGTTCCAAATTTTCTCCCTCCCTCATTTTCTCCCTTTCCTAAGATAGTAAGCAATTCGATATAGGTTATATATGTACAATCATGTAAAATGTATTTCCATATTAGTCACATTGTGAAAGAAGAAACAAGACAAAAGGGAAAAAACACACATAAAAAAGAAATGAAAATAGTATGCTTCGATGTACATTCAGAGTCCATCAGTTCTTTCTCTGAATGTGGATAGCATTTTCCATTATGAGTCTTTTGGAATTGTCTTGGATTATCGTATTGCTGAGAAGTCAATCATATTTGATCATTGCATGATGTTTCTGTTACTGCGTACTGCGTGTGATCTTCTCCTGGTTCTGCTCACTTCACTTTGCAGCAGTTCATGTAAGCCTTTCCAGGTTTTTCTGAAATCTGCCTGCTCATCATTTCTTGTGGCACAATAGTATTCCAGCCATTCCCCAACTGATGGGCATCCCTTCAATTTCCAATTCTTGGCCACCACAAAAAAAGCTGCTACAAATATAGACCTGGCACTGGCGTTGCTGGATCAAAGAGTATTTATAGTTTTAAGCTCTTTGGGCATAGTTCCAAATTGCTCTCCAGAATGGTTGGACCAGTTCACAGCTCCACCAACAATGTATTAGTGTCCCAATTTTCCCATGTACTCTCCCACATCTTTCTTCTCACTAACCTTAGTTTTCCTTTGATATTTTAGATGTTTTATTTTAGACATTTAAAAAACTATTCTGAGAAGGCATCCATGGGCTTCAATAGACTGACAAAGGTGTTCATGGTGACCCCCAAAAGGTGAAGAGCCCACCTGTTATAGGAAGCCTTTCCTGCTCCTCCTTAATTCTTGTGCCTTCTCTCTGTTGATTATCTTTAGTTTAACCTGCATGTAGCTTGTTTGTCCGTGGTTGTTTGCATAATGTTTCCCTCATTAGGTTATGAGTTCTTTGAGAGCAGGGACTGTCTTGCCTTTCCTTGTTTCCCTAGCACTTACCATAGTACCTGGAATATACTGAGCACTTAACAAATGTTTATTGACTGATGCTGGAGCTACAAAACTCAGGAGTGGCTAAGAAAGGAAATGAGTCTAGGCAGAGGGGTCCCTGAGGGACTAAGAAACATTTGACCTAATAGAAACTTGCTATAAACATAGCTCAACATGGCTTAGATTTGGAAACATCCCCTGAAACTTAAGAAACAAAGAAAAATTCTATTACACAGTTGATGAAGGAAGTCAGTCCTGACTCACTAAACTAGTGGTTTAAAGGGGTGGTTCATTGGACGATAAGGCCACTCACCATTTCACAGGCTCAGTTATACGGAGGGTCAAATCACCTCTCCTTACCTCATACTGCATATTATAATGAAGAAAGCATATAACAGGAATAGTATTCTAGTTTCTATCCCCCTTCTGCACCTCCTTCTGCACACTAGGGTTTAGACAGAGTACTACCATAGTATTCCAAATTGACTCGAAGGTGTGTTGATATTGACCAATAGCAACCTCAGGGCCATGGTTTTCTCTAGAACACTTTTAGCTTTAGCATCTTCTTCCCCTTGCCTCTGAGGGACCAACGGCAGTGTCCGAACGATCCTGGGCAGAAGGGGTGGGGCTGACACAGGGAGTTGTCAGGTCTCCTAGGAATGTTGGTGGTTTTTTCTTTTTTTCCCCTCCTGTGAGTTGTTTCTGTATATCCTCGTCATCTGGATGCTTAATAGGGCTTCTCTACCCTGCCTCACTTAGTGAAGGAGAAGCAGGAGCAAAACTTTAGGCTCACTTCAGTTATTTTTATGCTAACTCACTTGTTCCCTCTTCCCTGCTTTGGCAGAGAGACTGCACTAGGATAGGTCTGTGTTCCAGGTTAGAAGTATATTTCAGTGTAGGGACAGAGGTCACTGCAATCAATTCTTATACAAAATTATGTCTACGTAAAGAATTGTCTTGAATTGTTGTAAGGAACCAGCATCACCAATGGAGTTCCCAGACAGGTTATCTCTACAGAGCAGTCTTCATGAAGAACCAAACTTCTTAAGATTAGAGATGAGAGTTTCATTAAGAAAATTACTCCAGGGACAGCTAGGTGGTATGGTGGATAGAGCACTGGTCCTGAAGTCAGGAGGACCTGAGTTCAAATCTGGCCTCAAACACTTACTAGCTGTGTGACCCTGGGCAAGTCACTTAACCCTGATTGCCTCTGAAATATTAAAAAAAAAAAGGGAAAAAATTGTGACTCAGTAGAGCAAAACAGCCTCAGCAGATCTCCCCCAAGGAAAGTTTCCTGGACAAGTTGAGATCATAAAAGACTCTTTGAAGTCAGGAGTACCTGAGTACAAATCCAGCCTCAGACCAAATATTTTACACTTACTAGCCATGTGACCCTGTGCAAGTCACTTAACCCCAATTTCCTAAAAAAGAAAAAGAATTACTCCAGGGGTAGCTAGGTTGTGCAGTGGATAGAGCACTGGCCCTTAAGTCAGGAGGACCTGAGTTCAAATCTGGCCTCAGACCAAACACTTGACACTTACTAGCTGTGTGACCCTGGGCAAGTCACTTAACCCCAATTGCCTTTAAAAAAAAAAGAAAAATAAAGAAAATTACTCCATAGAGAGAAGAGGTCTAGGAATTCAAGTGGTGTTACTAATTCTTTGCCTCAATTCAGGGGATAATTCTTTATACCCCACTAAAGTGGGAAAGGGAAGAAAATATGGAAAGACTAAAATAAAAATCATGTCAATCCTTCTGTCATATCTATTCCTTTCTTTCCATTCTCACCATCACTACCATCCTAATCTTTATCATTTAATGCCTGGATTATTGTGGCTGCCTCTTAATTGGTCTCCCAGTCTCTCTACCCTCTCAAAAAAATTCAATCTGTACAGCACTGCTCGATAAGTTTTCCTGAAACCCTACTTATATCAGAGCAAATATCTCTCTAGATACCTCTGCTCAAACATCTTAGAAATTTCTGAACTACCTACAGGATAAAGTATAAATTCCTGGAATTACCATTCAAAATCAGCCTAATCTATAACTTTCCCAATCTTATTATCTACTTACTTGGACAAACTCAGCATTTTGGCCAGATCATCATGTCCATTTCTCCCTGAACTGCCAACCCAACCCACTATAGACCTTGTGCATTTCTGTCTTTTGTTTTTGCTCAGACCATTCCAAATCTCCTATTTCTTTCTCCATTCCTCTACACTTATTCAAATCTTAATAATCTTATTCAAGTCCCACCTACTCCATGATCTTCACTGACCCATCTGAGCCCACAGCAATTGACTACTTCAAAACTCTTAAAAGTACTTTTTGACTTTACCACTCATTTATCACTTAGAGCGTGCTCAGTAAACTAACTGAAGCATAGGGGGATGTGGTCATGGAGGATTTAAGTTCCCACAAGCTAACAAGCCATGGAGCTGATAGGACCTTGATTACAGGAAGAAAGTCTCAGGACTATGTTGCCAGAAGCTCATAACATGGTGACTTCTGGTCACTGGCAGGATTTAATCCTAAATCCTCGGACTCTAGATGTGGGTTTCTTTTAACTCTATCACATAGTTTAAAGGAGTTTGCCAGAGTTTCACCAGGAGAAAGATGTGAGTGAAAGGGAGAGAGGGGAGCATGGGAAGTAAAGAGACAGGACAATCAGAAGTTGGGGATGAGTGGCAGAGCCACCAGAGAAAACACAAGCAGATAATGTAGACACAGATCCCAGCGTTGTGGAGAAGAGCCAGTATTTGTTACACTGCACACTCCAGGCAGCCATGTGGAAAGATGCCAACACCTGATAGGCTCTTCACTCCAGATAACTACACCAAGATGGATTGGGAAATGCTTCAGCAGAGACATTGCTGCTGATGCGGATCTCTAACATAGGTGCTATAAGTTTGACTGTGTCCCACACCTTTGAGGCTCAGAATGCAGGGGGAATTAATGAGGAAGCAGACAAACTTTACTGAGGAACATAGGGAGGGGGATAACCATTTGGTATAGGTACTGAGAATGTTGCTACTGAATTTGATTTCTTTGATTTATCTTACTGTCCTGTTTCTATGAAATGTTCTTCCCACACCCCACTCTGATTTTATATGTTTCATTCTGGTATGGTATGGTGGAATCATTATGGATGGATAAATGAATCAGAGAAAGAATTGTGAGAAGACCCTCTAAGAGGGAATATAAACACTGTGCACTCTAAGTACCTGGAATTGCCAGAGATAATTGAAGTGTAAGGTGTTTGCTGCTTTTATAAGATGTTTATGTCCACTGTGTCTAAATGTGGCTCATAGGAGGCATTGCTAGATATCTATGAAATCTTGAAATTTTTTCTCCAAGGGAGATTTCAATTCCTTAAAAGGAGTAGAGAAGGGGTAGAGTTCTTCTCTTAGAGGGGAGGACCAGATAGCCAAATATGCTGTCTTTCTGTCTCTGTCCCTGTTTCTGTCCCTTTGGCCCTGTCTCTCTGTCTCTTTGTCACTCTTTCTCATTCAAACCATCACTAACCCTTTAGCAGTCATAAATTAACCCCAGTCAATGTCAATAATTGAGAATTTTGGTGAGAAAATGAGATAGCTTGAGAACACATAGTCTTCAATACTGTAAAGCTGGAAATTACAATTGAATTTTCACAATAATTTCTGAGCTCAAATTTTTCTAAAAATAGTATTATATAAGCTTTAAGCTTAAGCGTGAGTAAGCTTAAAACTGTAGTAAGCAAATGCTGGAGGGGATGTGGAAAAATAGGTACATGAATGCATTATTGGTGGAGTTGTGAATTGATTCAACCATTCTGGAGAACAATTTGGAACTATGTCCGAAGGGCTATAAAATTGTGCCATACCCTTTGACCTAGTAATACCACTACTAGACCTGTGTCCCAAAGAGATCAAAGGAAAAAGGAAAGAACCTATATGTACAAAAATATTTATAGCCACTCTATCTGTGGTGACGAAGAATTGGAAATTGAGGAGATGCCCATCAATTGGGGAATGGCTGAACAAGTTATAGCATATGATTATAATGGAATACTGTTATACTATAAAAATGGTGAGGGGAATGGCTTCAGAAAAATCTGGAAAGACTTATATGAACTGCTACAAAGTGAAATGAGCAGAACCAGGACAACATTGTACACAGTAACAGCAATATTTTAATGATGATCAACTGTGAAAGACTTAGCTACCCTATCAATCCAATGATCCACAACAATTCTGAGGGACTCATGATGAAAAATGTTATCCACCTCCAGAGAGAGAACTGATGAACTCTGAGTGCAGATTGAAGTATATTTTTTACTTTGTTTTTCTTGCCTTTTTTTGTAACATGGATAATATGGAAATATATTTTGCATGACTTACATTATAATGGGCATCATATTGCTTACCTTCTCAGTGGATGGGAGAAAGGCTGGAGGAAGGAAGAGAATTTAAAACTCAAAATAAAAAATCAATTTTTTAGAAATTAATTTTAAAAGCTGCTCTAAGACTTTTGGGACATTCTATATTTATATATTTTTGTGTTTTTTAAAAGGTATTTTAATTAAAATCTGTTTTTAAACCTGACTTTTAAAAATAATTTCTTCTTCATCTTGGGAGTATATGGTAAGGGCGTTTCTAGTAATGATGGGCTAAGAGTCCTTTTGCAAAATTTTTCTGTGGGTAGGATGAGACAAAATATTAAAATATTAGGCCATTTCCCAGGCTTTCCCAGAATGTGATTTTCCCCTTATATGGAACCTGTGGTTATTTTGCTGCTTTCAATAATTTCAGTAATAACACCCTAGATACATATAGTGTGTTCTCCTAAGAATTTAACTTAATTCTACTCAAATAGTTAGGTTTAATTAATTATCTGGTGCTGATTCCACATTGGCTGGCTAGAAATGTGGCTGCTTTAATTTAGGCGAGCAGTTTGTCTTAGGTTACTTTTTTTTTTATTATTACCACCCAAAGGTAAAACAAAGAAAAAGGAGGCATTGGGGTTCTGGAATTTTTTTCATTCATTTTCCTTCCTGCTATCCCTTCCTCCCTACATTTCCCACCCTGTCGCCCATTGCTGGCTGCCCCTCCACCCTCTAATCTAAACTCCAGAGACCATGCTTAGAAGATAAGCCACTTAGCTTGGCACCCTATGGCATCTTGAAATCTCCTCTTCACCTAGATACTTTCCAACCTGCATAATCTTCCCACTCCCACATTTTCCGCTTCTTGATCTGAGAACTGTAATCAAACGCACACTACCATTGCCCTTGGATGGAATGTGTCAATTAAATGCATGATGAGTGTACATTGTTCCAGGTGCAGCAGGCGCAGGGGTGGGGAATCTGCAGCCTCGAAGCCACGTTTGGCCCTCTAGGACCTCAAATGAATCCCTTTGACTGAATCCAAACTTCACAGAACAAATCCCTTTAATAAAAGGATTTGTTCTATAAAACTTGAACTCAGTCAAAAGGCTGAACCCAAAGATTTAGAAGGCCACAAGGCTGCAGGTTCCCCACCCTTGTCCCAGACCATAACTCCCATGTCTTGGTCACCCCTCCCATACATGTACAATCTCCCCATTAGAATGTAAGGTCTTTAAAGGCAGGGACTGTCTTGCTTGTTGATTTGTGTACTCAATGCTGAGCATAGTGCTTGGTTCATAATAATCGCTAAATAATTCCTTTTTATTCATTCCTTTCTGCTGAAGTCTGGCAGACAAAGCTTGTTCAATTGTACAATTAAACCTAATTCTGATAAAAGGGAAATTTGAAGCACAAGTTGAAGAGGGGAGGCTTCGAGTTAGATGTGAAAGGATGAGTAGTCAGAAGACCTTTGTTCTTTTGTTGACCTCAAAGTGGGACCTTGGACAAGTCACTTTTCTTCTCTGGGCCTGTTTGCTCATCTGAAAATGAATTACTGGGTTAATTGTCCTCTCAAGTTTCTTTCAGTTCTCAAATTCTATGATTCCCTTACATTAGAATTTTTCTAAGAGGTTAGTCCTTAGGCCCACAGCCTAAGATCTCATTTCTCCTGGATTGTGAGACCTTGGTCCTTTTTTCTCTTTTTTAAAATTTTTGTGATTTGATTTTCCCCTGCTGCCCTTCCTGTTTTTATCATATGCTAATATACCTCACACTAAAACACATGAGACATGACATATGGAAATTTGACTTAAAAATACATTTTAAGGGATGACATATTATAGAAGGATGGCTTTAATAGATGTTTTCCCTAGTACCTGAAAAGTTGTTAATTAATTGAAAGAAGGGAAGAGTATAGGATGGTATAGAAACTGTTGTTATTGGCATCTATTACCAATAGAAGATGACAGAGACAGCTCAACATAAGGGAAAACCCCCACTGGCCTGAGAATCAGGAGACCTGGGTACCAGTCCAGTGAGTTGAGCACATTTAACCCCTATGTACTTCAGTTTCAGAATCTGCAAAGGGAAGGTGTTAGACAGCTAAGGTCCCAGCTTTTGTGCTGACTCTGGCAGAAACAAAGACAAAGCATTTTAGAAATCCCACTTACAAAAATTCCATAAAGATTTTTGCTTTCAGGAATTCAGTTTACATGCAACTTTCATGAACACAGTACCACTATTTTGTAAATCGAAGTCCAACTGTAATCTAATTCACTAAAAAATAAAATTTCTGTGATTGAATTTTTCCAGTTCCATTCACAACCTAAGGGGGTGAGATTAGTGATATTTAATAAAGATCTAATTCATGTCAGATCCTGAAATAATTGTTCTTCTTTCCACTTGCCTATCCCTGGGAACCTTATCTGCCTATCCTGCAAATGAAACAGATTTTAGTAGTAATGGCTGCTGTAAGACTGGTATGATAGTTGCTTTCCCACAGCTGAATCCTAAGAGAGAGCAACAATTAGTATTTTTAGATCAGATAATGACCTCATTCTCCCTTCCCTCTCCCCCCAACCCCAACCTTCCCTAAGACGGCCTAATGGTGTCCAGGAGTAAGGGATAGTGAAGAGACTATTCTTTTCTATATCTCACTGTCCCTGGAATAGGCCCCTCTACTTCACCAGGATAAAATCAGGAAGGCTCAGATAGTCTCATGCTTTTGGAAGAGGAAGAGTTTGACTATGCCTTTGGTCAAGTCCAAAGCTTTCAAATGTGAAAACCTATGATAATTGGTCTTCACCAAATCCTCAAGATATCTGGGGAACAGAGGGACCGAAAAATCCAAGCTGAATGCTTTGGCTCTCATTTTACTAACTGGGGCTGAGTTTGGCAGAGTAGGTAGTTGAACCATTGAACTGAATACATACCCTTTGAGATTCTTGTTGAAGAGAACATTAATAAAACATTAAGAAATACACAGAGGAAAATAAAAAGAGGCCAAGGAGATAGAAACTGGGAAATTTTATTACTACTTTGATCAATTCAATATACAACTTTAAAATACAAACTAAATGCAAGAAATGACAAAAGGAATGGGTTCAGAGAAACTTGGGAAGACTTATATGAATTGATACAGAGAAAGTAAGCAGAACCAAGAGAACAGTTTATACAATAATGATAACATTGTAAAGACAAGCAACTTTGAAACACTGGAGAACTCCAACCAATGCAATGGCCAGTGATGATTTCAGAGGATTGAGGATGAAGACTGATGCCTATTACCTGCCTTTGGACAGAGAAGTGATAGATTCCAAGTACAGAAATACATGTACTTTTTGGAGATGGTATTGTGGAAATTTGTTTTCCTGACTATTCAGACTTGTTAAAGATTTTGTTTTATTTATTTTTCCTCTTCAGTAAAAGAAGAGGAAGTGTAAGGGGTGGGGAAGAAAAATTATTAATTAAAAATGAATTCAAAAATTTAAAAACTGAATGTAGCAAAAATTCATAGTTTCATATAATGTGGCAACATGTGTTCATTTCTAATTTGTTCTTTCTATGTTGAAATGTTTGTATATGTTGATGACTTCTGTGTTGATGATAGAAAAGAAAATTTACTATTTAAATCCTACTTCAGACATTTCCTGGCTATGTGACTCTGAGCAAGTCACTTAAATCCTCTGAGCTTATTTCCTTTGGCCCTATTTCAGAGGGTTGTTGTGAGGGTCAAATAAGGTAGTGTATGTAAAGTGCTTTATAAAATTTAAATCACTATAGAAATGCTAGCTATTAGAGAGGAAGGAAGAGGAGGAGGAGAAGGGAGTACTTTTGTGAGGAAGAAATACAACAGGGTCTAAGTGGCATCTCTACCTGGGTCTGGTACAACTAAATGCCACTGCCTGAGAATTCAGATGGCCCGTGAAAAAAAAAACAGGCAATAGCAATGTCCCTTAGAAAGCTGATGGGTGCCCTTGGCTCAGGGCTTGGCTTCAGGGGCCTTGCTGGACAAGTATGTGGGGATATTCACTGAGTCATTTAGGACCCATAACAGAGAGTGCTACGCATTCAGACTAAAGGTACATTCAGGTCTTTTAGTCAAGGAAAAGAGAGATAAATGTGTGTCCATGTTTACTTTCGTGTATGTTGCTTGCTCCAAATGAAAAGCATCCTTGTCTTAAAATTAAAGCAATTTGTTAAATTGTTCAAAAATTTGCATAACTCTGAGGTTCAGTAGCATTCCAATTTCTTTTTTTTTTTTTGGTGGGGTGTGGGGGATCAGTGTACCTAGGTGGAAGGCTGAGATGGCAATGGACACCTCATCTCAGCTACTCTGCCAAGATATGGGTTACCACAGGAATGTGGCATGGGCAGGGACTCTGGGACACTGACTTTGGGGGAAAGAACTGGAAGTCCTGAAGTTCCCTGCATGAAGTAAGCTCTTGTTCTATTGCCTTCAGACATGTACCCTGGGTCCTGGACCTCCCAGTGTACACTCCAAGCTGAGCAGAGGGTCTGTGTGTCCTCACCACTCCCAGAGTGGGACGTGCCTTCTTCCCCGGCCTCAGCCTTTCCTTCTAAGAGGAGACACTCTGTGCGAGGCTCCTACAGAGATGGCAAAGCCAGATGTATCTGGCTTTAATCAGGGATAGAGCCAAGGTCTAGAAGAAATTTGCTGGATGGTATTCAAGCCTCTGTTTCTTGGACAGGAGTAGATGGGTTTATCTGACTGTGGGTTGTGGGAATTAACTGCTCACCCAAGTCAGTGAATGTACTGGTATCATTGTGTCTTATGTGAAGTAAGCAGAGCTGAGAGCTATGGGGTTTGTCAGGTCAGCAGCAGGAATCTTCTTCTTTTCCTGTACCCTAACCCCACCTCCCAAAAAACTGGTTTGAACTCTTGTAGAGAAGCCATGTGGCATAGTTGAAAATAACCCTGGACTTAATGTCAGGATATTTTAGGTTCAAATCCCAGCTATGTGACTATGGCAAAGTCACAACTGCTCTGAACCTCAGTTTTCACAACTTTAAAATGGGGATAATATTAGCTGCACTACCTATCACACAAGTGTTAGAAATAAGTGCTTTATAAACCTAAAGCACAATATAAATGTGAATTGTTATTATAATACACAGACAATGAAGCATGCCCTCTTTCAGGCTTCTCAGAATGAAAAAAGGGTGGGTATCCTTAGTGTATTCTGAGTTAGATCGAACTTTTATACTATCATTTCTTTTTTCTCCACCTTTTTTCAAGACTTATAATACTCTGAATTTCCTTTCTACTGAAGAACAGATGGCATCATGGACTTATAAAGAAGAGTAGGGACTAGACCCCTGTGATTTCATTGCTATAGGGAGATTCTTCTATTAGTGCAGGTCAGCACTTTCCCCTACAACATGTCACCTTAGAGAACTCCCAGTCTGTGTTAGAGGCAGGGTTTGAAACCCAGTCCTGCTCATTTCAAGGCCAACTCGGCATTCACTGTGCTATATTGCCTCTAGCCTTATAAAGTGTTTTCCTAAATGTAGCAAAACTTAAAGATACTTCCAAGCTCACCTGCCCCACACAATCTTAAGCCTGAAGCCTGTATAATATGTAACAATCATCGTTGTTGTTGTTTCAGTTCAGTTGTTTCAGTTGTGTCTGACTCTGTGACCTCGTATGGGGTTTTCTTGGCAATGAAAATGGAGTGATTTGCCATTTCTTACCAGCAATAGTAGGCATTTAATTCATTCAAATGAGTTGAATCCCTCACTTAAGGAAAACACTTAATCAATATGAATAAAAAACCACATTGGGGATATGACTGATTAAAGGAAGATAGGACTAACATCATATAGATAGGAGATAGTGTGGTGTGTATAGCAGAAAGATTCCTTCCCTGACTTTGAAGTCAGGAGTTCTGGGTTCCCTATCACCTCCCAAATGAACTAAAAAGTCCTCTGTTTGGCACTCAAAAGCCCTTTCATAACCCTACCTTTCTAGTCTTCTTCCACTTTACTCCCCAACATGTGCTCTGATCCAGTGACACTGGCCTTCTGGATGTTCCACATCCATCTCTTAGCTACGGGTATTTTCTCTGGCCATCCCCCTGTGCCTGGAATGCTCTCCTTCTTCAACATTGCCTATTGACTTCTCTGGCTTCCTTTAACTTTCAACTAAAATCTCATCTTTTACAGGCAGCCTTTCCCCAACCTCTCTCTTAATTTTAATGCCTTCCCACTGTTAATTATTTCCTATGTATCCTTTATATAGCTTGTTTGTATATATTTGTGTTCATGTTGTATCCCTATTAGATTGCAACTTCTTTGAGGGCAGGGAATGTCTTTTGCTTCTTTCTGCATTCCTAGTGCCTTGCACATAGTAGGTGCTTAATCAATTTTTTTTGATTGATTGATTGCTTCTGTGAGGGGAGGAGAATCCTATATTATTCATTTATATATCTTCCGTGGTATTTAGCATAGTATCTTGCACATACAATGAATATATCTATACTGTAGGCTAAATATGTCAAGTGGAGCTTTAAGTACATGGAGTTATATTTTGGAGAGCACTTTTTGACTGAAGAGATGTGCATATTTATGTAATAATGAGCATCATTGTGATAGTATTAATATTTGTTGGAATATTAAAGGCTGGCATTACAAGTGCAGTACACAATTCCACTGGGTCCCATTGCAGGAAATTGCTTATGCATATTATGATCACAAGCCCAGACAAGCTGTATAGGGGTTTGGTAACTTGCTTATTTATATGACTGCCCTGTGATTTTGGAAGAAAGGACCAGCTACCTCTTTAATAACTTAAGCATCCTTAGCAGCCCCTGACAGAGTTACATTGCTGACAAAACATATAATGGAGTCCTAAGAGTCAAGGAGTGGAGAGATGATCCCAAAGAACTTTTCATTAGAGGGTAGAAGGCTCTTTTGAGAAATTAATGAAGCTAGTCAATTTCCCATGCATTCACCAGACTTGTCTTCTGTTTAAACTTGGTAGCTCATCCCTTCCATATCGTAACTATAGCAAGCCAGTTTGTCAAGGTTATATGAGAGTGAAAAAGCAAGGATAAAGGAGTGAACAATGAAATTTGTGTTAAGGCAACTAGAACTGGAATCACAGCTAGTACTGAACTTGAGGAATAAGACCTAATCTAACCTGTGTCCCCAGCTTTGAATGGCAAATCAGTCAGTCCCTAGTTTTCTGTTCTCTGATTATCTGCAGTGTGTGTGTGTGTGTGTGTGTGTGTGTGTGTGTAAGAATAGTTTTTGGATTACCCATACCCCTTGTAGAGGCATAAAGTCAACTAACGGTGTAATTATAAATAATCCAAAAGCCTTCTAACCAGCAAAGTGAATTCAGTGAATTTCTTAGATGTAGATGGCACCAGTGCCTATGTGTCCATCTCAGGAAAGATAGCTCAGAGAAGGATAGCAATAGTAAAATGGAAAGATCATTGCACAAGGAATCAGGACAACTAAGTTTTAGCCTTGTCTGCTTTGTCTCTTTGGGTATGAATTTCCTGAAAATGAGGGGGTATGGCTAGATGATCTTTAAAGGCCATTATAGCTCTAATGTCCTAGGATGCCTGGAGAAACTTGGAGCTGGAAGGGACCTTTGTTTATCAACTAGGATGACTTTTCTCTTCTATCATATACTCCCTTGAGTTCAGCTGGCACAGATGGACAGATCTAGGCTCAATCTGGAACAGAATTTCATCAGCACCCTCTTTTCTGTTCTGAACTATTCTGTCTGAGTAGTCTGAACTCTGAAGCCTTGTAAGCCCATGACTCCACAGAGACACCCAGAAACACTTCACATTTTATGAGATGAAAACAAGATAATAAAGCCATATTAGATTAGGTCTATTTGCCTAGAAGAGAAGGAGGGTCATATAGATAATGACAGCTAGGGCAACTGTTGAATATCCATGTATATAGCTCCTGGCTCTAAAGGAATTCTTCCAATACCTGTTTAACCTTATCTGAACAACTAATGAATGGCACATTCAAAGATGCCTGGGCCTCTGCTTATTTAATTGCCCTTTATTCTGGTGTCTTAGTTGATTATTTGCAATTTATCCTGTTTGTAGCTAGTTTGTACATAGTTGTTTGTATATTGTCATTGTCCCCCCATTAGAATATGAGCTCCTTGAGAGCAGAGACTATTTTTTGCCTTTCCTTCTCTCTCCCCCCGCTTCCCTCCTCCCCTCCCCCACCCGCCTGGCACAACACACTTAAAAATGTTTATTGACTGACCAATGATTACTGTACTTCCAAAGGGCTGTAGCTCCTTTTGTCTATGTGGAGGAGGCATGGTTCCCCCCCTCCAAATTGATATAATTACAAAAGGCCCAGAATGTAATCATAATCCCTTTATGAGGGGTGAACACTTCTTTGCTTGAGTTGAGAATGGAACTTGAGTCAAGAATGGGATATAGCTTAGAAGAGAAGCTAATGGACCAATGAGAGACACTGTATCCATAGGGGAGCAGAGACATAGGTACAGAGAGACAGTCACCTGAGGAAACAGGTTCAAGGAGTGTGACCTTTTGTAACAGGGGCTATATAAAGAGAAACAGATCCATGTAACCCAGCTAAGCAACATTTCCAGCAGAAATGTTGTACTCAATGGAAGTTGTGTAAGGACTCTACAGAAAAAAGACTTGTCTTAGGACTCCTGTAGTACCAGTGAGTTGTGAGTTGTCTTTGCTACCCTACTATGATATTCTAACTCTTCTATGGTCATTGTGTATATTTATAGGAGACTGCACCCCAAATTTATGGAGGAAATATTTTGTGTCTAAGTTTTTACAGTGCAATCTTAATGAATATCTTTGTTAAGAATTAGTTATGTCTAGTTGCTTATTCTTAATGGGAAGCATGATAGTGGAAGGATACTCATAAGTTATAGTGTTAGGATTGAGGGGGCAGCTAGGTGGCACAGTGGATAGAGCTCTGACCTTAAAGTCAGGAGGACCTGAGTTCAAATTTGACCTCAGACACTTGACACTAACTAGCTGTGTGACCCTGGGCAAGTCACTTAACCCCAATTGCCTCACCAAAAAGAAAAAAAAAGGATTGTGGATCCACAGGATTACCCCTAGAACCTAAGATTGCAGCCACCCTTCTGGGAACACAACCTTCAAATGTGAATGCAAATTGGGAAGGGTAAGCTAGTGCGGGTGTTATATCTATATCTATCTCAGTATAAAACCACATAGCCTTAAAAATTGGTTCAGAAACCATACTAGTATCTGTATAGAGCTAACCTAAGAGCAATCATGTATGTGGCTGCACTTTCTTAGACCAGATGAACATGGAGACCCAGTCAGTGGTAATAAGGTGGATTAAAATGTATATCTCCTTGCAGAGATACAACTAGCATGGGATGGTTTGTCCAATGGAACCTCAAACTGAAGGTAATGATATTACCAATGCTTACCAAAGATTGCTACAGCAAAAGCCAATATAATCAACCCAGAGTTTATTTGTCGATTTTTCATAGACTTTCGAGCCCTCTCTCCTTAAGGTAGTTTGCTGGGACTTATAGTTAAAAGGAGGGGGTTATATTTTAGGCAAAGGATGAAGGGGTACTTGTATGGCTGTCTCTGTTCCCAAGCTAAACAGTTATGATATTCAGATTACTCCTCTATCTTTGCAGACAGCTGTAATTTGAATTTAGGTCTGCCTTTTGTGAAAAGTCAGTGAGGGAAATGTTGGCACTTAGATAAACCAGGCACTCTATGAATGGACATGTCATTTCGACACTTTTTAGGCACTAGTCATGGACCCATATTTCTTTTCAGTGAAAATAATAGACACTTACTCAGTTTCCTTCTCCTAGAATGCCCTCTTGCTTATCCAGTTATCTAAAACCTTGCATAGGTCCTGCCTCCTCTGTGAAGTCTTCTCTGATCACTACATGAACATGGTGATCTTACCATTGCCTTTGTCCCTTAATATATGTTACTTAAAATGAGTTCACTATTGTGCCATCTTTCCTCAACAAAATTGTAAGCTCTTAGGGGTAGGGATTATACCTTCTACTTTTCTTGTGTTTAATTCAACAAATATTTATTTTAAGTATTCATTTGTATCAAACACTACATTTAGACAATGAGGGAAATACATGAATGAAAAAGTCCCCTATCTTCATAAAGCTTGCAATCTAGTAAGGAAGTAAAATGAAAAACAAAACACAATAAGACGACAAGTAGAGATGAGATCCCCTCACAATGCTTAGCACAGGGATAGAGACATAGTAGGCACCCAGACTCTTGACTCCTTTGTGTAGGTGGAGAAAAGTCACCACCAACCACATCCTGTCCATCTTCCATTCCACCAATCTGCCTGCTAAAGATGATAGGTGACATCTGGAATTCTTTTTTTTTTTTTTGGTGAGGCAATTGGGGTTAAGTGACTTGCCCAGGGTCACACAGTAAGTCTCAAGTGTCTGAAGTCAGATTTGAACTCAGGTCCTCCTGACTCCAAGGCCAGAGTTCTATCCACTGTGTCACCTAACTGCCCCTGACATCTGGAATTCTTGAGGAAGATGATAGTAAGATTGGTGTGAGAGTAGATAGGGGTACGGTGATGGGGAGCTTTGTGTCATGAGCATCGTGACAGAAATGTTTATTGAATGGAATACAAGAGAAGTGCAAGGTATGATTCCTGCCCCCAGGAAATCTTTCTTTTCTCCTGTCCGAGATGAAATGCAGAGAACTCCCTAATGATCATCGTGAGCAAGTGCTGAAAACTGAATTAAATTCTCTCTGGAATCTAAACACGTCATTGTCTCTCAATTTCTCATGATCATGGAATACAGGGAGCAGGATAGCTGAGATAATGCAAAAGCTTCATCCTACCCAAGACAGCTGAACTAGGAGCAAAGGGTTTTTCCATTCTGTATAATGGGGATGGCAAAGAGACTGCTGTCACTCCTTAGCTATTTGCTAAGGAATCACTCATCAGAGTGATTGCAGAATCATAGAACTTAGAATTGAAAGAGAACTGAAGAGATTGTGTGAGCCAGTCCCTCACCTTCCGACTAGAATGTTACTAAGCTGACAAAGAGCTTCACAGAGGAATATAAAAATGCCCCAGTGAGGTGAGAAGAGCTAATTTTGAAAGCTAGGTCCTCAGATTAGAGCAGGAACCAAACAGACATAAGTTTAAGCCTGTTATTTCTTTCTAAGTCTTGTTATTTTTTACTCTTAGCAAAGGGGAGCGAGATTCCGCATTCACATTCAGAGAGCAGAGAGGAAGAAAATAACATGACTAATAAGTGAGGCTAATGACTGTTTACAAGGAGAACTCTTATGTGGAGGAGATGGGGTAGGGAGTAGGCAAAGACTTGAGAGGCTGATGTTTTGTTTTGATATTCTGGAAATGGTGGTGAGACTAAAAGCTGGATCTCCTAACAAGCTCTGACTTTTCTATTTGTTTGTTATCTTTGTGATTCTAGTCAAATCATTTCCCCTCTCCCAGCCTCAGTTTTTTCATCTGTAAAGCAAAGGGTTTAGATTAGATAACCTTTAAGGTCTCTTGTATATCTAAATCTATGTTCCATTAACTACTAAGGTCTTTTTTTAGGTCTCAGTCTATGCTTGTGATTTCTAAGGTCCCTTCCAGTTCATAGTTTCCTAATAACGTTTGCATTTTTTATTCTCAGGTTGTTTCCTATCACCCCTTGGGTGATATTCTTGACTCTAACACCTCAAAGTGACTAAAGCAAGTCTAATGACTTGAAAGTATACCCAAGTCTCCAGAGCAGAAGATAGACCTATAAAGAAAAGACCCACATTGTGTATACCTGTGTATCTTTTTCATTGGGTCAGGATCTCACCTTCTACACCTTCTGGGTTAAATGGCAGAATAATTTCTTGGGAAAAGCATTAGATTTGGAAGTGTCAGTCTGGCTTTTTCTGCCTGTCTCCTTACCATGATGCCCACACCATAGCCAACATCTTCATCTTTCTCCCATCACAATCTTCAATTTGGCCCTTTGGTCTCCTACACCTTCCACCCCACCCCCTACATAGGAGAGTTTTTACCTTATTTTGCCCAGAGCCAGACATCCACACTACTTCCCAGGAATCTCCTCTCTATGATTCCTTCCCATTTTCTGGCTCTCCTTCATGTCTTCCTCCTTTAGAATGTACACTCCTTGGAGGTAAAGACCGTCTTGTTTGATTGTATTTTTATCCCCCGAAATTAGCACAATGCCTGTGCCACAGTAAGAAGAGAAGAGAAGGAAGAGAACAGGAATTTATTACTATGTGCCAGGCCCATGCTAAGTACTTTACAATTATTATCTCATTTGTTCTTCAAATGGAGGCAGGTGCTATTATTATTATTATTATTTTACAGCTGAGGAAACTGAGGCAGGTAGAGATTAAGTGACTTACTGAGGATTATATAGCTAGTAAGTAGTTGAGGCTAGAGTTGAACTCGGGTCTTCCTGACTCTAGGCCCAGCACTATATCAACGGGATGCCTCAAAAAAAAGAAAGGAAGGAGGGAAAAAAGACTAAGTATTGACAAACATAAAAATACTGATACATTAATTTGAGTGTTGTCCCTTCTAAAGTAATCATTTTGATAGGCCCCATGCTTGTCCCAATAATGGTGCTCTTACTCCGAACATCTTTGGGAACAGTTATTTCTAGAGTTGCCTTCAAAGTATTTGGCACATTCTTTGAATGCCCTCAATAGTAGGAAAGATTTGTTCTTGATCTTTGAGGGTGGAACTATGTTTTGAGTACAACCAAAATTCAATCAGATTTGCCTACAATGAGTAAGATAGGTTATCAAGATAAAGAATATGCTTTTGAACCCATGTACACCACAATTAATAGCAACACTTTTATAAAAGTAAAAAACTGGAAACAGTCGGTTCTCATTAACTGAAGAATTATTAAACAAATAATGGCCCATAAATGTAATGGAATCTTCCTCTCTCTAAGAAATAATGACTATGAAGATTTCAAATAAGAATGCAAAGATTTGTATGAACTGATGCAGAGCGAAGTAAGCAGAACCAGGAAAACAATGTATACAATGACTATCACTATAGAAATGGAAAGAGCAACGACAGAAAAATTGAACACTGTATAATTATGATGACCAAACTTTCCCACAGAGAAGAGATGAGAAAATATACCTTCCTCCACTCTTTGCTGTAGTGGAGGATTATGGGCAATAAACTTTTCAAGTAATATCAGACTTGGTTGATGTTGTACAAGAAAAACGGTGCTCTACTTTAAAAAAAACTTTATTTTTCTTGAATTTTTTGTCTATGTTTTCTTTTACAATAAGACTATTATGGCTACATTTTGCATGACTATACATGTATAACCTATATTGAACTGCTTGTCTTCTCAATGAGAGGGGATGGGGAGGAAAAGAAGGAAAGAATTTGGAATTCAAAGTTTTAAAAATGAATGTTGAAAATTGTTTTTATACGTAACTGAGAGAAAACAAAATACTTAAAATAAAACTTGAAAATGATGCCATTCATTTTAGCTAAATCTATCAGACACATTTTGTTAATTCACAGTGCTTTGTGTGGAGAGAGGTGAAGATCAGCAGGCTTTCTCCTGCTAATCAGAAAAGCTCTCTGAAATAATCAATTTCCA
The DNA here is from genome assembly GCF_003287225.1 of Phascolarctos cinereus. Lineage (NCBI taxonomy): Eukaryota > Metazoa > Chordata > Mammalia > Diprotodontia > Phascolarctidae > Phascolarctos > Phascolarctos cinereus. The sequence goes on from NW_027555736.1 coordinate 120,115,344, forward strand.
ATCCACATTTTATAGTAATCACAAAACTAAAGATGCAGAAATTCTTTAATAAAAATCTACAGTTTTCAGCTAGAGTGTCTTTGAATAATTGAATATAATTAATCAGATTTCAGAACCCCTAAAGTCCACAGCATATTTTACAAGCCATGATTGCCTCCAGTGAGAAGAGAAGACACTACTTCCCGAGGCAAAACATTCCACTTTTTGATATTTCCAATTACAGGGAATTTTTTCCATACCTACAGCTCAGATTTGCCCCCTGGCAATTTCTACCCATTTCTCCTAGTGCTACCCTTTGGGGCCAAGCATATCAAGCCACTTCACTCCTACACTATTTAGCCTTTCATATACTTGCAGATTGCTGTTATAGCCCCCAGAAGCCCTTTCATAAAATAAGGTCCTTTAATGAACTCTCATATGGTGTCAACTCCAGTCCCTTCACTGTCCTGGGGGGTCTCCTTGGATACTCTCCAACTTATCATTGTCCTTCTAAAATGGGACCTCTAGAACCAAATATGTTGCCCCAAACATGTTCTGACCAGGGCTCACACCCACCTTACTGCTTCTGCCATATGCCCTTGGCCCCATCCTCTTTCTTCCTTTATGTCTGGGAACAATAATCAAATAAACTCTACTATTCCAGAAAATGTCGATTAATTGCTCCATAACCCCACTCACTATGACCATAACTTGCTTGACTAAAGCACCCCTGCCTGGTTACCAGTTCCCTATGTGTGTTATCTTCCCTTTATAGAATATAAATTCCTTGAGGGCAAGGACAATCTTGCTTTTTGAATTTATGTCCTCAGTGCTTAACACAGTACCTGGCCCATAGAAAGTGTTTAATAAATGTTATTCATTCATTCATTTATTCAATGCAGCTTAAGATTGCATTAGCTTTCTTTATGCTAGTTCTCCTCTTTGAAATCAAGTAGACTAAGTAACACCTGTTGGGAGAATTGAGGAAGCTGTGGTTCAGTGGTTAGAGCACTGGGCAATGAGTCAGGAAGACCTGAGTTCAAATCCAGCCTCAGACACTTCCCACCTGTGTGATCCCAGGCAAATCACTTAACCTCTGATTGCCTGCAAAAGGATTCACTGAATCCACTGGAGAAGGAAATGGCTAAATCACTCCAATGTCCTTGCCAAGAAAACCCCACAGATAGCTATATCCATTGGGTCACAAAGAGTTGGATGCTACTAAATGACTCAACCACAACAATGACATTGGGAGAATATCTTCTCTTCTGCAAGTTAAATATCCTTAATTCTCTCATTCTCGTGGTTTCAAGTCCTTTTACAATTTGTTATATGTAATTCAATTTGGCAAGACCTCTCCTAAAAGTGCTATGGACTGTCATCTCCCTTTTTCTAGACACTACACTTCCATTAACGTAGCCTGTTGTTGTATTAGCTTTCTGGGAAGCCACTTCTGGCTTGTACTAAACTAAAACCCTTCGCTTTTTCATGTGAATCACTGTCTGGCCAAGCCTCTTCTATTATGCAATGTGCAGCTGATTTTTTTGAACCCAATTTAAAGACCTTACATTTACCCATTTCAATTCAATATCATCTTGTTAGTTTGTGCTCCATCATCATGGATTATGTTATGCAAGAGTTAGCCTTGTCTCTTACCTTCCTACAGTATATAATCCTTAGCTTCTTTCAAGGCTCTGTTCAAGTATCATCTCTAAAGAGATGCCTTTGATGATTCCTTTGTTATCTTTTCTCCCCTGTTGTAGCTTCCCATTGCATAAATCAGTCTGGTTTAGTGGTTAGTGCTATCTCCCAGCTCAAATTATATTATGTGTATTTATCTGATTAAATATTATATCTTCCTTCTCTTCACCCTAACTCAGTTGAATGAATGAACAATTTTGCGTTTTGTCTTTGTAGCTCTAGTTCCTAGCATAGTGCCTTACACATGGTAGGCACTTAATAGTGCTTGTTAGTTAAATATGTGATCTGTATTTCTGCCTATCAAAAATAGGCATGCCATCTATATCTCCTAGAAAGAACTCTAAAAAATACCGAAGTGACAGAAGCATTATTGAAATAAACTTTTAAACAGGATGACTTTGAAAAGCCATCTCCTTAAAAGATACACCAGAAGTTATACATTCTAATTAATTTTCATATATAGTTTCTGGTGTGTCTAGTCAGCCAGTTGGTGCAATGGATAGAGTGTTGAAATTGGAGCCAGGATAATTTGAGTTGGAATTCTGCCTCAGACAGTTATGTGACCCTGAACAAATCACTTGCCTTCTGCTTGCCTCAGTTTCCTCATCTGTAAAATGGGGATAATAATATCACCTACTTCCCAGGATTAAATGAAATAATGAATGAGTGAGGGTTAAATGAAATAATGTATGCAAAGTGCTATGCAAACTTGAAAGTGCTAAATAAATATTAGTTACTATTTTTTTAAAAGTAGTCTCATTACCAGAGTCACATGCATAGCAACATCAAAAGCTGTCCTCATCAAAAGAGTAATTTTATATGAAGAATTCACAAGGATAGAACCAAAGATCATGAGGCAATAGATGTGGAAATGGAAGAGACCTAGAGAGTCCAACTCCTTAGTTTATAGTTGAGAAGCCTGAGTGAGTAGGGGTTAGGTACCTTATCCAAGGTCAAAAGCTAGTAAGTGATAGAACAGTGATTCTCACCTGGGGTGCTGACTCCAGAAACAAAGGGCTTCTCCAATGAACTATGCTACCTGTCAACTGTGCCTTATGAGCATTAGAGAATGACAGTATTAATTATAATGATGTCAGTGACAATTCACTCTTATATAGTACTTTCAAGCTCACAGAGGCTTTCCTGCCACCAACCCCCTGAAGTAGGTGGTGCCAAAATTATTACCCTCATTTTATAGATGAGGAAACCGAGGCCCATAGAAGTTAAGAAAGATATGTGAGGTCCCACTGCCAGTGTCAGAGTCTGGATTCATGCTGCAGAGTTTTGATGATAGGTCTAGCTCTTAGTCTTTGAGAACTACTAAAAACAGGAAAGAATACAAATGAGAATTATAATTTCTGGCTTGAGGATGTTTTCTTGCTCCCTGGATCATCTCCTATATCATTGCTTTACTCTCTCTCTCTCTCTCTCTCTCTCTCTCTCTCTCTCTCTCTCTATCTCCTTTTCTTTCTCTCTGTCTCCCATCTCCTCCTCCCTCCCTCCCACTGTTGTTGAGTTGTTTTCAGTTATGTCTGAGTCTTTTTAAACCCATTTGAGGTTTTCTTGGCAAAGATCCTGGAGCTGTGTGCCATTTCCTTCACCAGTTCATTTTACAGATGAGGAAACTGAGGCAAAAAGGTTAAGTGACTTGCCCAGGGTCACATAGCTAGTAAGTTCCTGAAGCCAGATTTGAACTCAGGAAGATGAGTCTTCCTGTCTTCAGGCTGACACTCTATTTACTTCACCATCTAACTGTCCACTCTGCTGATACAGTTCTCTATTCCCACAAGTCCATATAGTATAGTGCATAAAGAGCTGGACCAAGAGCCTGGATGACCTGGACTTAAGTCTCTCCTCTAATACATATTGGCTGTGTGACCTTGGGCAAATCATTTAACTTCTCATTGGTCTAGGCAACTCTCTCTAAGAATGTAAGCTTCAGAGGGGTACTGATCTGCATTGGTAGAGAGTATTTTCTCACTTGGGAGCTTCCTCCATTAGTCAATCACAAGTCTAGTCCCTATCGACTAGACCCCAGGACTGGATTGCTCCTAGATCTTGGAAAGGAGGAAAATATCAAGAACTTGGCAGCTTAGAATCCATTTTCCTGAATTAATAGGAGGACCTGAATCCCTGGTACTTTCCCTTCTTAATGGAAGCTTCACCATACTGCCAATAAAGAGAGATGATGGGAAGGACTGGGATGGGTCGTTAATACTCATAGAGACTCAAGGACAAGACTGTCTGCCCCTCTTCCATGGGGATAGTTTCTTACTGTCTATGGCTTGTTTCAAGTACTTTCTCATCTTAACACCTGGGGTGGGGTCTGAAATGTGCCCAGACTACTCTCCTAGAATCCAGATGTTATATCCTAAGATCTTCCTGAGTCCTAGAGGAATTTCACAGGCTTTGGATAAACCCAGCACTTCAGAGGGATCTGACCTCCAGGGATCAGCTCAAATATTCCCGTTGGATTACATCTAAAGTTTCAAACCTAACTCCTTAATTGCTGGACTTCACTGTCCCTTGGTAAGACTCACAGTGACTGATACCCAACTTCTGCTAATTTCTCTCTAGCCTTTTGTTCCTAAAAAACTAAAGTCATTTTGTGCTTCTGAAAGAACTGTACTAGTTGATTTCTAATGGCATTTCCAGTGCATTTTCTATACTCTTATGATCTACTCTGACCTTGGGAAGAAGAGTAGTGATATGTTTTATAAATGGTCAAACTGAGTCCTTCAAAGGATCAAGAACACTGAATCTGAGCACTGATGACCAAATTCTGGCTCATCCATTTACTCCCTGTGTGACCTTGGACATATCCCTTAACCTCTCTGGGCCTCAAGTTCCTCATTTGGCCTAGATGGCCTAAAATTCCTTCTAGATGTAAAACTCTGGTCCTATAATCATGGGACCAAGAAATCTCAGAATTGAAAGATACCTCAGATTATTTGATACCACTTAACTATGTGATCATATATATCCTAACATGAATCCTCTCTACAACACTCCTGAAAAATGGTCATCCAGACTTCAGGTAAAGATGTCCTGTGATGGAATTCTCGCTGCCTTTGGGTAAGCCTATTCCAAATTGAGCCCAAATTTGCTTTTCCAACTTGCATTTAATTAGCTTTTAGAAACAGGTTATTCAAGTGGCATAGTTGTATAGTAAGAACCATTGGCACAAATATTTCCTTAAACCTTGGGCACACTCGGCCTTAAGTACATAGAGAGTCCAGGGGAGAGTGGGCTCTGGCTTAAAGCATATGTGGCAAAGAAGGATAACTTAGAGCCCTTTTCTGAAGTTGCCCTTAGGGATGATGTCACTTTCTGTTGGTTCCTTTGAAGATCCTGAAGCTGTCTTTCCTCAGCATGTCTTGTTTATCCTCATTCCCAATGCAGACATTATAGTCAGCTGTTCTGGGACACTGCTAAAATGCCAATGGAAAAGTCTAAAATCTTCCAGACCTTTCCAATGTCACTAGGTTTTCCTCTGGTCAAGAGGAAGGGAGTAGGATACAGAGGCTCTTCTCCTGTCCCTCAGCATCCCCAAAGTAATTCCACCTTTCAGAGGCTTTGCCTGGAATAAGTCTTTTTCTAGGCTAGCAAGATATACAAACACTCAGGTTCTGTACTATCTTGCTATTTTATATGACTGAATCTGCTCAACTGATCCCCAACACATTTTATCTAATGACATCACTCCTTCCAAACTTAACTAATTAAATCTTTACCACTTAATGTCTTTGATTGATTGTTTGATTGAACAGAGATACCAAGCCTTGTTCACACTTAGTTCATATCTTTGACTCATTATCATAAAGCCAGGCTTTCATATTATTGAGGTAAAGGTATAGAATATAACTCTTACATTAAGAAAATGAAGTCATCTATCATGGCCTCTCCTATCACCCTTGCATCACATTTCAAAATCCCTCTACTCTTTTTTTAAATTTTATTAATTTATTTTGAGTTATCAACAATCACTTCCATATGCTTTTGAGTTGAAAGTTTTTCTTCCCCTTCCTCCCCCCCCCCTCCCCAAGATGGCACACAATCTGACATAGACTTTATATTTACATACTCATTAAATATATTTTCACATTAGTGAAGTTGTAAGTAAAAATTAAAACCAATAGGAGGAACCATCAGAAAGATGAAGCAAAACTCAACAGAAGGTAAAAATAAGTGATAGCGATTTGACTTCCATAGTTCTTTCTTTGGATGTGGACAGCATTTTCCATCCTGAGGCCTCTGGAGATGTCTTAGATCCTTGTAATGCTGAGAAGGGTTCAGTTTAACATTCTTAGTCATTGCATAATGTGGCTGTTATTGTGTACAGAGTCCTCTTGGTTCTGCTCACTTCACTCAGCATCAGACCATATAAGTCTTTCCAGATTTTTCTGAAGTCAGCCTGTTCATCATTTCTTATAGCGCAACAGTATTCCATTACATTCATATACCACAACTTGCTCAGCCATTCCCCAACTGATGGGCATCCTCTCAATTTCCAGTTCTTTGCCACCACGAAAAGAGCTGCTATGAATATTTTTGTACATGTTGGTCCTTTTCCCATTTGTTTAATCTCTTTGGGATATAGCACTAGAAGTGCTATTGCTGGATCAAAGGGTATGCACATTTTTGTAGCCCTTTGGGCATAGTTCCAAATTGTTCTCCAAAATGGTTGGATCATTTCACAACTCCACCAACAATGTATTAGTGTTCCAATTTTCTCACATCTTCTCCCACATTTATCATTTTCCTGTTTTGTCATGTTGGCCAATCTGATAAGTATGATGTGGTACCTCAGAGTTGTTTTGATTTGCATTTCTCTAATCAATAACAATTTAGAGCATTTTTTCATATGACTATAGATGGCTTTAATTTCTTCATCTGAGAACTGTCTGTTCATATGCTTTGACCATTTATCAATTGGGGAATGGCTTGTGTTCTTATAAATTTGTCTTAATTCTCTATATATTTTAGAAATGAGGCCTTTATCAGAGAGACTGGTTGTAAAAATTCTTTCCCAATATTCTACCTTCCTTCTAATCTTAGTTGCATTGGCTTTGTTTGTGCAAAAACTTTTCAATTTAATATAATCAAAATTATCCATTTTGCTTTTCATAGTGTTCTCTGTCTCCTGTTTGGTCACGAATTCTTCTGTTTTATATAGATCTGATAGGTAAACTATTCCTTGTTCTCCCAGTTTACTTATGGTATCAGCCTTTATACCTAAGTCATGAACTCATTTTGACTTTATTTTGGTATATGGTGTGAGATTTGGGTCTGTGCCTAGTTTCTGCCACACTCTTTTCCAGTTTTCCCAGCAGTTTTTTTTTCAAAGAGTGGGTTCTTATCCCAAAAGCTGGGGTCTTTGGGTTTATCAAATAATAGATTACTATAGTCATTGACTACTGTGTCTTGCATATTTAACCTATTCCACTGATCCAGTGGATCCCTATTTCTTAGCCAGTACCAGGCAGTTTTGATGATTGCTGCTTTATAATACAATTTAAGATATGGAATTGCTAGAAACCCCTCTACTCTTTACCTAACCTTTCCTTATTTACTTAAGGGGGATAGGGAAAAGTAGCCCTTCCTCTTGGCAAGATGAACTCTACTTTCCCAGTGATTCTAACCCCTTCTCTCTCTCCCAGGAGCTTACCCTACTGATTTTTTCCCTGTTCTTTTTCATCTTCAATTCAATTCAGCAAGTATTTCTTTATTAAGTGCTTTTTATATGCACGGTATAGTTCTAGGACAAAAACAGAACAGCCCCTGCTTTGGAGGAGCTTACTTTCTACCCCAAGTATAAAGCAATCTCTAGTCTTTTCCTACCTGGAGAGGGAGGGTGAGACACAGTTTCAAAAGCTGCAGAGAGGTCAAGGACTGAAAAAAAGGCCATCAGATTTAGGAAATAAGACATTATTGGTAACCTTTGAGAGTGAGGATTAGTAGAGTGGTGAAGTCAGAAGCCAGTGGGCAAGTGGTTGAGGAGGCAATGGGTGGTAATGAAGTGGAAGCAGCCAGGCCTTGATTATTTTCCCTCTGCTATCACTCTCCTATCCAGGTCTTGCTCTCTAATCCATTGGGACCACTCCAATTGAGACCCTCAGCAATTCGGGGCAGTATGGGATAACAGAAAGAGTTTGGGATCTGGAGTTAAAGGATACCTGAGTTCAAATCTCACCTCCAATACTTAATAACTGTGTGACCACAGGCAAGTAATGGAAGCTCTCTGAAATTCAGTCTCCTCACTTGTAAAATGGGAATAAGAGTAGTACCCATTGTACCTCCCTCACAGGGTTGTTGTGGCAACAAAGGAAGATGAAAAGTATTTATGGTGTTTGCAGACCTTAAGATATTATATACATTTCAGCTATTTTTATCACCAAGACTATTGTAATAACCTCCTAGCTGATCTTTCTGCTTCCATACTACTATGTCCACACTACTGTGCAAGTAATATTCCTAATGCACTACTCTGAAAATGCTATCCTTCTGGCAAAAAATCTTTAGTTGTTTCTAATATATTACCCTCTGAATAAAGGATGCACCCTACATATTATTATTGTCTTTCTTTGTATCTCTAGTACTTAGCACAGTGTCTCCTGGCAAAGAGGAAATGCTTCATAAATGCTACTCTTATCCAAAATCCTCCACAGTGTGATTCTAGGCTTCTTTTCCATCCCCATCTCATATTAGTTGCTTCCTCATATGCTATAATTTGGCCAATTTTGGACTCCTCTGTCTCTCATTCTCATCCTGCTCTGGCCCAGCTGTGTCCAACCTTTTTCATGAAGCCTTCCCTGGACTACACCAAGTGAAAATAATCTTTTCCATTTCAAATATCTCATAACACTCTCTTTGCACCTCACTTTTTGAAAATCTCATTCTCACTTCAACAACAGTCATTTGTATGCAGCCCTTCACAGCTGCAAATTCCCTGAGATTGGGGAAACCATTGTCTCCCCCATTAGGATGTAATCTCCTTGAGAATAAGGATTGTTTTATTCTTTACATTTGTATCCCAGGTGATGAATTCAATGTCTGGCACAAGGGGGCTGTTTAATTATTGCTTGTTGATTGGTTGAGATCTAATGTTGTATCCTTGAAATCCTTAGCAAAGGCCTTGCATTGCATTAACAAATTTTGAATGAATGAATGAATGAGTGACATAAAGGGAGGCTGGTAAACTAGGAAGTATGACTGGAAGTCCAAATAGTGAAGTTGGGAGGAAATAAATAGTGAATGGAAACATAGAAACTTAAAAAAAAAAAAGATAACACCATTCTGTGTTAAAATTCTCCTGGAACCCTTGCACAGGAATGTCACTGAACTAATCTTGCCTTTCCATGGGTCAAGGAAAGATCCTTGTATCCTCACTGTTTTGGTGCTTTCAAGCAGCATAGTGTAGAGGGAAGAGCTTTGGAGTCAAAATACTTGGGTTCAAATCTTGGCTCTGGGTTTATATGTAATAACTAAGGTCTCTTCCAACTCTAAAATCCTATGATCTTTTGAAGGAGTACAGTCCTGTCTAAACATGACAGTAAGGCTTAGAGAATCTATACAATAACCTTGCTTCCTTAGGAATCCAGGGTAGGGATTGAAGCCAATGAATTGAAGTTAGGGGGACTAGAAAGTAGTCTGAAAATTACTTTTACAAAAAGGATTGAATAACCCATGGATAAGAGCTAAAGGAGTGAGACACTCAATCCAAGAATGAAAACTAGAGTAATAGTCTGTTGTTCAATCATTTCCAACTCTTCGTGACCCCATTTTGGGTTTTGTTGGCAAAGATACTGGAGTGGTTTGCCATTTCCTTCTCTAGCTCATTTTATAGATGAGGCAACTGAGGCAAACAAGGTTAAGTGATTTGCCCAGGGTCACACAGCTAGTAAGTGTATGAGGCCAGATTTAAATTTAGGAAGATGCGTCTTCCTGACTCCAGGCCCAGTACTCTATCCACTGCTTCACCTAGCTGCACTTGTATATAGTCTGTTAAACTACTTTTGTTGAGCATTGGCTGAAGGACTGTGTCAGCAGCCTTCCATTTAATCTTCCTTGCCCTAGCCTCTTCCTACTCGAATGTGCCTTGCTTATTATTGCTAGATTAGTCTTTCTTCAAAAATTACTGTAATAGTTCCATTCTTTTGCTAAAGAATATTCAATGGCTCTCCATGTCCTATTTTACCAAGTCAAAACTTCTTGGCATTCTTTTTAAGGTCTTCCCTAATCTGGCCCCATCTTAACCCTGATCTCTCATGTCACTGGGCTTCAGTAATTACCTTCTGCTGTAGTCAAGTCAGTCTCTGCTTGTTTCACAAACACAACATGCTCATTGTTGCCTCCATGCCTTGACTCACATTGCACTACTTGTCTAGAATGATTGTCTTCCTGTATTCTTCCTTTCCAGTTATGTTTTCATCCTTCAAAGCCCAGCTTAAGTTCATCTTCATGATGCCTTTCCCAACTAGTCCAGCTTTCTCTCATTTCCATCTTCTCCAAACTTCTACAGTACTTAGAATCTGAACCACACAATATACTACTTCATTACATACAAGAAAGCCCCAACCTACAATTGGGTTGCCCAAGTTAATTTGCAAGTTAGTTGTTTGGGACTCAGTACTAATTTTTTTTTTCAATGGAACAAAGTTATAAACGATGATTACTTTTCAAAGCTGGCCCACAGAGTCTCATTTAACACATAATGTAGCTGAAATACTGTACATTTAAAATAAGAAATAGTAGAGAACAATATTGTTGCAGTATTAATAATTAAATGAAAACACAAGAAAATTGACTATGGAGGTTTTTTACAATAATAATTTACATTTCTATAGCACTTTAAGGCTACAAAGTGCTTTCTGAACATTATCTCATTTAATCTCAACAACCATATGAATTAGTCTGTACAAGTATTATGGCAGACATTTATCTTTAATGTGGATGCTTTAAGAAAAGCAGGTTTAATTAGGAGACAAGGAGGTAGATGGAAACTTTTGTGGAGATTCTGAAGGGGAGTTTGAAGGTCTTTAAGAGGCTGATGGAACTGATTTTTTTTATGTCTAATTTCATCTCAAAAAGCATGCTCTCTTTTTCTTTGATGCAGATGTATCATTAACACTAATCTTATACCTATCAGTAATAATTAGGGTTGCTTTCTCCCTCACATGTAGAACAAAAGAGGTAGAGAGATTTTCCTGAGGTAACTGAGAAAGAGTTAGAAGAGAGAGAGGGAAGAAAAAAGTATGAAAAGGATACGAATGCATATATTTAAATTCTCCTTCATTATAGACAAAAGATGACCTGAGGTGGAATTAACTAGAACCATAAAAGATATAAGAAGGTGGAGGAGGGTAGGTAGCATGGCAAGTGACTGATTACCCTGAATGGAAAGAAAGGATGGAGAAGAAACATTGGAACAGATAGTTCCCCATTGTAGCTATCAGGTGATGCTATTGATTCAGGGCAGCTTGATTGTTTTCCAAATTAGGGGGAAGGAGTGATTAAAGGAGCGGACAATATATACTCTGGCATCTATATGTATGGTTTTTATAATTTAGGGAATGCTTTAGTATCTCATTTGTTTGATATTATATCATATATGTCAGTCTTGTCTTCCCACTTAAGCTTGTTGAAGTCATGATTATGTTTTCTTTTATATTCTGCATAGAATCTCACATAGCCAGTTGGCACAGTGGATAGAATGTTGTACTTGGAGTCATGAAGACCTTAGTTAAAATCTTGCCTCAGATACTTACGAGCTGGTTGGCCTTAGGTAAGTAATTTAACCTGTTAGCCTTAGTTCCTTCATTTGTGAAATGTTGATAACAAAATAATAAAACCTATTTTACAGTGCTATTGTGAGGGACATATGAGATAATATATGAAAAATGCTTTGCAAACCTTAAAGCATTATATGGATGTCAGCTATTATTATAATAGGCACACAAGATTCTATAATTATTTTTTGATTGGCTGACAGACTGTGAATAGAGATCTGGCCTTAGATCCTGGAAGAGCTGGGTTCAAGTCCTGCCTTTGACCTACACTGTGTGACCTCAGACAGTGGCCCAGGTAATTCTCTAATACTCTAAATTGAAGAGAAGATGCTTACCCACATTGGTAATTTCTTCATCTGGGAGTTATCTGTATCAACTAAATCACAAGCCCGATGTCTATCCCAGTTCCTAAGGGTCCAAAGTTAGCTTTAAGAATTAAGTCAAGTAAAGCTGAATTAAATAACAAGAGATTTTATATTAATAAATTAGGTAAATTTAGTCTTCACTTTTAAGATCTCTTTAAATGGACAATTACATATATTATGCTATGGACCCTATGATCATAAATGGGTGGGAGGAGGGGGAACAGGAAGAAAAATGAAAAGTCACGGTCCAAAGGTCTTTGTAGTAGAAATTCTCCCCACCTCCATATACACTGAGATTCCATGGAATGGTGACAGCAAAAAGATATTTCAGTGGACCACCAGAAAGGTCCTGCCTTAAGGCCACTAATCTTCCTCCTAAATCTATGATCCAATAATCTTAAGGCTTTACTGAGCCTGTTTTATATATCTCTGCTCTCAAGTTTCCATCTATCATGGGGCTTACAGTTCAATATTGAAGTAATGGAGTTTATCTCTACAAACTAGAAGGAAACTATTTTTGCCTCCTGAAGATGTCATTATTAGCATTTACTTGTATAGGCAAGTCTATAACTAAGAAGAATTTAAATGCATTTTTGAAATACTTAATTCCAGAACTATGTACAAAATAGTGGTAACTTTCTGTTACAGAAACCATGATCACTATATCCCAATACATGAATATTAATTTGGCCTTTATGTCAAGGGTAGCTTAGGAAAAAGGAGTCATTGGAAGCAGAGAGACATAATTGTAGGTGACTACATATGCTTCCTATATATAGAACCATTCTATCAGGCTCCTGGGGTGACTGTAAGATAGAAACTACCATGATTTCATGGAGTGAAGGGAGAAGGGCTTACAATTTGGGATTGGAAAGCATTAAGCCTTGTTAAGATAGAGTCAGTAGTGTGGGGCAGAGAATTGGAAACAAAATTACCACTGCTCTGATTCTACCATTGCTTTGTTCATTCAGCAAATATATATTAAATGTACAGGGCACCATGATAGACACAAAGATGAATGACAGTCTGCCCTGGAGGAGCTTATGGTATAACTAGAAGACAAGACATTCATAAACTAAAGGTTACATAACAATGCTAGAGGCATGGCTCTTATTGACTATGATCTTAACCTCTTAGTGCTTTCTAGGCAACACTCTCTAAGACTATTGTTGCAGAAAAGATCCTAACCTGTATTGGTAGACAGAGATTCTTTATCCAAGAATTCTCTCATAAATGAAATCACAGGTATAGCCCTTATTTTCATATCCATATAACAAAAAAAAGACTATTTAAGAAGGTCTGAGTTCTGAATCTCAGCATAGCTACTTATTATCTATTATGTTCACATATTTCAGTTATTAATTATCTCTATCATTTTTTTTTTCATATGCTTGCTGATTGTTTTTATTTCTTTTTTTGAAAATTATCTGTTGGGGGAAGGATTATCATGTGAAAGATTTGCTTTGCTTCATCCCAGATGGCAGAACTAGGAGCAGGGGGTGCAAGTTGCCTAGAGGAGACACTTTTAAGCTTATTCCAGAATATCTCCTATAGCAAAAACAATATAAAAGTGTAACAGGCTGTCTCAAAAAGTAAGGGGTTTCCTATCAAGAACAGGTCAGATGACCTCTTGTCAATGATACTGAAAAGTGATTTTCTGCTTGGGTACAGGTTGGACTCGATGACCTTTAATCCCTCCCAAATCTGTGATTGAATGATTGTGCTGCAATTAGAATGTATATCAGCACCATGGCCAGGGACAGCAATGAGCTGGTAGCAACTAGTTGGATTAAAATTGTGGCTTGTGCGTAATGTCTTAACAACAAAGAAAGCTTTCACAATTTTGCTTTTGTTACAACATCTGAACCCTGGAAACAGTGTCCTTTACCCACTTAGCCCAAATTCTTGCGTTTATTATGGATTTGGTCAGCAGCAAAAATTGAGTGTTTTGATGCTGCCCATTATGAGCAAAACACTCATTCTCCCTACATTCATTCTCCTCTGAGTAAGGAATTTGCAGTCCCAACAAACTTCCCAAGAACACATAAACATTTATGAACATGCCTATTAAGCAGCATAGATGGAGAGATAACATCCTGCTACAAAGTATAATGCACATACAGATACCAAATATGTGGACTTCAGAATAGAACTGCAGGTAGCTGGCATTAGTACATGTGAAGAATATAATGTATAGCATATAACCAATAGCACATGTGACAACATTGCATTATAAAACTAAGGGTGCAAAACTCAATGTAGTGTAAAACACATAGCATCACATGACAGGGTTGCATTCAGTGATGAAGTACATAGATTACACGAAGAAGTATATAGCATGTTTGAAAAAACATAAATGTACCACAGAAGTAGTACATGTCTAACACTGCATAAAAGCACATATAGGAATGATACTTAAATCAGCAATACACAAGAAGCATACAAGTCATATGTGACACATAATAGTATATATTGCAATTATATACAATGTATGCATTTTCTGTCCTATGAAAAATAGTGCTATTTGACTACACACATGAGTAGCCACTTCTTTAATTTTCCCAGAGCATAATAGGTGAGTTTATCATTGGTCAATAAACCTGGCACTTCTACATTTACCTCCTGAGCTTGTGGCTAGCTCTACTGTCCCTTCAGCATCTTCAGATTGATTAGCCTGCAGTTCTAATCTTGAACTTGTAATGGATTCAGGTTCCATTAGACTGGAATCTCCATGAGATCAGGAGCTTCCCTTTGCCTTTCTTTGTATTCCCAGTGCTTAGCATGGTGAATAACATTTAATAGGCACTTAATGAATGTTAATTGACTGACTATCAATATCTCTACACTCTCTGTGAAACCTTTACTTATTGTGTTCCCATTATAGAAAAGAGGTTACCTCTGGCCCAGGTTGCCTGACAGCATTGTCACACTGACTAGCCTTCACTCTAAATCCTTAGTTTATAGTCGACTTGGATTGTCTATCACAGTTGTCAAGTTCTATTGATCCCCTTTGTTCATAAATACATGAACAACTTAAGTATTACTGATATTTTCACTGGCCAAAATATAGCAGCAAAGCTTTACTTGGAATAATGGAAACCTCAATTTCTACTCAGATATTTAAATGGATCTGTGATCTTGTCAATTTGAGAGTTCTTGCCAATTTGAGAGTTCTTGCCAATGATGTACATTCCAACACATCCATATCTGCCCATTTTGTGTGACTCTCGTCCATGTTCTCCAAAAAGTTCACCCCAAATGTTCCACCTAATATGTTGGAAACCATCCTCACTTCCTCACAACATCATTATGATGCCAAGCACCATGCTAGGTGTTGGACCTACAAAGTCTCTGCTCTTAAGGAGTTCACATTCTAATGGGGAAGCCAATATATGACAACTAGGTATATATACAGAGTAGATGGAAGGACTCTGAGAAGTGAAGGTATTCACATCTGGAAGAAATGGGAAAGACCTGTTGGAATTCGAGCTGAGTTTCTAAGGAAATCAGGAAAACCAAAAGGTAGAGGTGGTGGGATGGATCATTATAGCCATGGGGGACATGAGACAGAGTATCTAATTCCAGGAACTTCCAGTAGGCCGGTATCGCTTAATATAGAGTGTAGAGAGAAAAATAAGGTGTAAGAAAACCAGAAAAGTAGGAAAGAACTAAGTTGTGAAGAGCTTTGAAGTCCAAACAAAGTGTTAGATTGGGTCCTGGAGTTAATAGGGAGCTACTGGAACTCACTGAGAGGAAGGGTGACATGGTTAGACCTATACTCCAGAAAACTTACCTTGGAAGCTGAGTGGAAGATGAATTAGATCAGGGAGACTTGAGGTGGGGAGGCAAGTTAAGAAGGTTATTGCAATGGTCTAGGTAAGGGGTGATGAGAACCCAAACCAGAGTGGTGGCTATGTAAGAATAGAGAAGACAACATAACTAAGAGAAGCTGTGAAGGTAAGAATAGCAAGATTTTGAGACAACTTCCATATGTGGAGTGAGTAAGAGTGAGAAAGTGAAGATGACACTGAGGTTGTGAATCTGAGTGACAGCTAGGATTGTAGCACCCTCAACAGTAATATGGATTTTTTTTAAAGAAGGGATGGTTTGCAAGGAATGATAATAAGTTTTATTTTAGCATGTTGAATTAAAGATGTCTATAGGACATCCAATCTGAAATGTTAGTGATGCAGAACTGTAGCTCAAGAGAAAGATTAGGTCTTGAAATAGCTAGCTGGGAGTCATCTGAATAAAGATGGTTGTTAAACCCATGGGAGCTGATGTGGATTACCAAGTGAGATAGCATAGAATGAATGAGAAGATAGTCCAAGATAGAGTCTTAGGGGGACACCACCAGTTACTGGACAGCATCAGTTACTGAGAATGACATGGAAGAACTAACAAAGGAGACTAAAAAGAGGTGGTCAGACAGATGGGAGGAGAATCAGGAGAGAGATGTCACAAAAACCTAAAGAGGAGAGAACATCCAGGAGGAGATGATCAAAGGTGCCAAATACTACAGGGGGGCCAAGAATTGAGAAAAGGCCATTAGTTTTGGCAAGTAAAAGATTCGAGCACTATAAGTTTTATTATTCCCATTTTATAGATATAGAAATTGAGATTTAGAGAGGTTAAGTGAAAGATCCACAGTCATATACCTAGTAAGTATCAGAGGTCAAATTTGAACCCAGGACCCTAGTGATTCCAAGTCCAGGATTCATTTTACTATGCCACACTGCTTATAGAAGCCAGATATGGTAAAGGTTTTAGTAGCAAATAGTAATTGATGAAGCAGAGAAGTTGTGAAGGCTGAAGGCTGAGAAATAATCATTGGCTTTAACTAGTGACCTTACAGATTTTAGAGGAAGCAATTTCAAAGGCATATCAGAGCTAGAGGTAACACTGAAGAGAGTTATAGGATAGGGAGTGAAGAAGTAAAAGCAGCTGATACAGACTTGGTGACATGGGTTTGGTGAGGAAATAGCAAAAGAAATAAGGATGAAACTTGGAAGGGAGAGGGGGTCAACTTGAGATGTTATTAAAATATATATAATATTTATAATATATTATTAATGTATGTATATATGTGTGTATACATACACATACACATGCACATGTGCTTTGTTATTGTGCTTTGCTTTATTGGGCTTTGCAGATATTGAGGTGTTTTTTTTTTTTTTACAAATTGAAGGTTTGGGGAAAAATGGGGTGGGGCAGGGCCAACATGGTGGCATAAAAGCTTGAGCTCTCCCTCAAACCCCTACAAATACTTGTAAAAATGACTTTAAACAAATTCTAGAACAGCAGAACCTGCAAAAAATGGAGTGAAACAAATTTCTAGCCCAGGACAACCTGGAGATCAACAGGAAAGATCTGTTGGACCTGGGTGAGAGAGGAGCACAGTGCAGCCCCTGGCCCTAGCATAGCCCCAGGTTGGCAGTAGCAGCAGTTGCTGCAGTGGCTGCTTCAGGAGCTCTCAGCTCATAGATGTTAAGGGGATCAAACAACTGATGAGAAGGAGATTACAGAGATCTTTTTGCTGGCACTGAGGCAGGATTCTGTTGCTTTACCCATACTTGGATCTGGGTCAGAGTCCTGGGTGGCAGTCTTGGGGTGATGAGGAGCACTAGGATAGCACAGCTTGTGGCAGCAGTGGAGAGAAAACCCTTTTCATAGTTCCAGGGCAGAAAAGAGTGCTTGTGGTCACTCAAAGACCAGAGCACAGGTCAGGAAAGGAGTAAACATCTCTCCTTAGATCATACCACCCTGGAAGAATTGAAAACTTGCAGGTCTCTAGAAGTATCTCTGAAAACAGCAATACAAAACCTCTAAAGCTTGGGACAGTTCATCCTCCACATTGGAAGTGGAGCCCTACCTTAACCAAGAGTTAAAAAGTCAAGTAATTGGCTGGGAACAGGAACAAACAGTGGGCAAAAACCTCAGACTACAGAATCTTACTTTGGTGACAAGGAAGATCAAAACATACAACCAAAAGAAGACAACAAAGTCAAAGCTCCTACATCCAAAGCCTCCAAGAAAAAAAAATATGAATTGATCTCAGACTATGGAAGACCTAAAAAGGGATTTTGAAAATCAGATAAGACAAGTAGAGGAAAAATTGGGAAAAGAAATGAGAGTGATGCAAGAAAATCATGAAAAACAAGTCAGCAGCTTGCTAAAGGAGACCCAAAAAAATAGTGAAGAAAATCACATCTTAAAAAATAGACCAACCCAAATGGCAAAAGAGGTCCAAAAAGCCAATGAGAAGAAGAATGCCTTAAAAATCAGAATTGGCCAAATGGAAAAGGAGGTCCAAAAGCTCACTGAAGAAAATAATTCCTTAAAAATAAGAATGGAGCAAATGGAAGCTAATGACTCTATGAGAAATCAAGAAATTATAAAATAAAACCAGAAGAATGAAAAAAAAAAGACAATGTGAAATATCTCGTTGGAAAAACAACTGACCTGGAAAATAGATCCAGGAGAGATAATTTAAAAATTGTTGGACTACCTGAAAGCCATGATTTAAAATAAGAGTTTACAGGCAGCAAGGTGGGGCAGTGGATAGAGCACCGGCCCTGGAGTCAGGAGGACCCAAGTTCAAATCCGGCCTCAAACACAAAACACTCACTAGCTGTGTGACTCTGGGCAAGTCACTTAACCGCATTACCTAGCTAAATAAAAAGAGCCTAGATACATCTTTCAAGAAATTACCAAGGAAAATTGCCCTGACATTTTAGAACCAGAGGGTCAAATGGAAATTGAAAGAATCCACTAATCACCTCCTGAAAGAGATCCGAAAAGAAAAACTCCCAGGAATATTGTAGCCAAATTCCAGAGTTCCCAGGTCAAGGAGAAAATATCGTAAGTAGCCAGAAAGAAACAATCCAAGTAGGGCAGCTAGGTGGCACAGTGGATAAGTTCTGGCCTTGGAGTCAAGAGGACCTGAGTTCAAATCCAGCCTCAGACACATGGCACTAGCTGTGTGACCCTGGGCGAGTCACTTAACCCTGATTGCCTCAACAAAAAGGCAAAAAGAAAAAAAAAGAAAAAGAAGCAATCCAAGTATTGTGGAAATACAATCAGAATAACTCAAGATTTAGCAGCTTCTACCTTACAGGATTGGAGGGCTTGGAATATGATATTCCAAGAGATCAAAGGAGCTAGGATAAAAACCAAGAATCACCTACCCAGCAAAACTGAGTGTAATAAATGAGAGGGGGAAATTGACATTCAATGATATAGAGGAATTTAATGCATTCTTGAGAAACCAGAGCTGAATAGAAAATTTGACTTTCAAATACAAGACTCAAGAGAAGTATGAAAAGGTAAACAGGAAAGAGAAATCATAAGGAACTTATTAAAGTTGAACTGTTTGCATTCCTACATGGAAAGATGATATTTGTAACTCATGAGACCTTTCTCAGTATTAGGGTAGTTGGAGGGAATATATATAGACAGAGGGCACAAGGTGAGTTGAATATGAAGGGATACTATCTAAAAGATAAAATTAAGGGGGTAAGAGAGGAATGTACTGGGAAAGCAGAAAGGGAGAGGTAGAATGGAGTAAATTATCTCACATAAAAGAGGCAAGAAAAAGGTTTTACAGTGGAGGGGAAGATGGAGGAGGTGAGAGGGAATGAGTGAACCTTACTTTCATCAGATTTGGCTTAAGGAGGGAATAACATACACATTTAATTGAGTAGGGAAATCTGTCTTACCTACAGGAAAGAAGAGGGGAAGGGGATAAGAAGGGGGTGATAGAAGGGAGGGCAGATTGGAGTAAAGGGTAATCAGAATGAACACTGTCTTGGGGTGGGGGAGGGGAAAGGAGGAGAAAATTTGGAACTCAAAATCTAGTGGAAGTGAATGTTGAAAACTAAAAATAAATAAATATTTTTTAAAAAGAGGGGAGAAACCCCCCCAAAAAACAATCCAAGACTTGTCACAACCCTGCATCAAGCAAGTCTATCAGTGCCATTTTTTCCAACAGCACGTGCTCACATTGTCTCTCTGTGTCACATTTTGATAATCCTTGCAATATTTCAATCCTTTTCATGATTATTATATCTATTATGGCAATCTATGACCTTTGATGTTACTATTGTAATTGTTTTGGGGTGCCACGAACCATGCCCATATAAGACAATAAACTTAATCAATATATGTTATGTATTCTGACCATTCTACTGCCCCACTATTCACCCATCCTTTCTCTCTCCTCAAATCTCCTTATTCCCTGCGACACAAAAATATTGAAATTAGGCCAACTAAAAATCCTACAAAGGCCTCTAAATGTTTGAGTGGAAGGAAGGGTCAATTGATGTGGCAAACCTCAATGTTGTCTTATTTTAAGAAACTGCCACAGCCACCGCCACCTTCAGCAACCCACCACCGTCATCAGTCAATAGCCATCAACACTGAGTCAAGACTCTGAATAAGAAAAAAAGGTTAGGACTTCCTGAAAGCTCAGATGATGGTTAGCATTTTTTTTAGCAATAAAGTATTTTAAATAAGGGCATGTACATTGTTTTTAAAGACATAATACTATTGCACACTTAATAGACTACAGTATATTATAAACATAACTTTAATATGCACTGGGAAACCAAAAAATTTGTGTGACACTTTATTGTGATATTTGCTTTATTGCAGTGGTCTGGAATTGAACCAGCAATGTCTCCAAGGTATGCCTATAGTCAGAGCAAAGGAGGGACAGTCTTCTAAGAGTGGGGGACAGCCAGAAAAAAATGCCTAGAACTAAGAGATGGAATGTCTTGTTCATGGAGCAGACAGGAGGCCAGTGTCACTGTAATGAAGAGTAAGTGTCAGGGAGCAAGGTATACGAAGACTGGAAAGGTAAGAAAGGGTTAGGCTGTGAAGGGCTCTGAATGCCAAACAGAGCATTTCCTCTTTGCTCTTGGAGGCAATAAGAAGCCACTGGAGTTTATATAGTAGTAAAGGTGGCATGATTAGAATTGTATTTTAGGAAAATCATTTTCGAAGCTGAATGGAAGATGGACGGGAATAGGAAGACACTTGAGGCAGAAAAACCCACCCTCGGGTTATCTTGAAGGTTTGTGCATTAAGAGTGGTGTTGGAGTCAGAGGAGAGAAAGGGCCATATTGGTGAGACATTGCAAAGGTGAAATCAACAAGCCTCAGCCACTTGGTTTTAGAACAATCCCCAGATCTTCTGCCCATATGGGAGTTTCCTATTTCCTCATCAACTTGGCCACCAGCATTCACTCCAGTTTCTGCTCTCTTCACTCCTGAATCTTCATTTCTTTCTAACATTGTATTTGAGTGGATCCATTGATTCTCTGGATGGCCTTTCTGCTTACGAAGACTTAACTAGTCTCTTTTGGCTGTTTGCGAAATCTCCTGAAAGGTATTTTTTGAACTAGTTCTTCCTCATCTAATTTCTAATTTGTGTCTGTTCTGCAATGCTATTTGGATTTTCTTCCATCTTCAATCCAACAAACATTTATGAGGCATATATTCTATACAAGGCACCATGCTAAGCACTGAGGAATATAAAGATGAATGAGACATAGTCTCAGTCCCTGAGAGAGTTTACAATCTAATAGAGTTTATAAGATGTGTATAAATAAGAATAACATAAGGCAAAATGAAGTAAATGTGAAGGAAAGATCTAGGAAAAAAATTCCTACATATGAATAATTTTTCTCCTGTGGAAGTTTCTTTGATTTGTCCATTAGTTGAGCATGTTTTTTCCCCCTCTCCTAAGCACTTGGTCTTTTTAATCTAGAGTACACATTTTTACCTAAGTGATATTTTCAAAGTAATATTTTAAATAATCTCCAGGCTTCCCCATGAGTTATTTATTTTCAAAAACAAATATTCCTTTCCATTTCCCCAGACACCCACATTTTGTTGTACTTCCCTTTTCCAAGACTGAATCATTGCATGATATGTTTTGTTTGTTTGTTTGTCTCCCCTCATCCACCAGGATGTTGAACTTAACTGTTCTCCAATCACTCTTGTACCAGGGTTCACCCACAGAAACTTCCTGCACCAATTCATGGTTATTTCTTCATCTAGTTCATGTGTATTTCCTTTCCAAAAGGGTTCCAAAACGATAGTATCTATTCACTTTCCATATGCCAAAATCCTACTTCTATTTCTCATCCCAGTGAGATGTTCTACCTTACAGAAATTGTAGAATAGCCAGTGGTGTACTGGTAAATGTTTAACAACTAGCTTTCTGAAAAAAAATGCATGCATGACACAGTTTTAAATCTGTATTCTTCACATTTTTCTCCATCACAGGTCTGGACAGTTAACAAAACCATAAATCAAGCCCTGATTTGTAGCATTTACTCACTTCCAAGATGTAAATATTCACAGTGAAAATTTAACAATTGGATCTCACAAGCCAGCTTGACCTGGCCCCAGCACACCCCACCCCCTGAAATAGCTCTACTTGGTTCAGTAGAGGGGGAGGTATAATAAAAACAAAGCAGTGGTCCTTTATTAACCTAGTGATTCCCTTCATTTTAGCTGGCACTCAGGTCTTCCAGCTGATCAGAAATGGAGATTCACTCATGGTTCTCTGTGATCTTCACATGTGCTCTAAGTCCCTTTCCCTCTTTGCTTGGCCTGTGCATCACAGAATCTTAATGTCAGAAGGAACTTCAGGGCCCATCGAGTCCAACCTGTACCTGTTAGAAATCCCTGTCTACAATGTTTTCAACAAGTGGTCATTCATTTAGCCCGAAGGAGCTAACTTGAGAGAGAACTCACTAGGTGCTGAGATAGCCAGGTCCAGTTGGGGACAGCTCTAATTATTAGGAAGTTTTTCTTAATATCAAGTCAGGCAGCTCATGATGTAGTGGATAAAATGCTGGAGCTGCAGTTGAGGAGTCAATCAGTCAATAAACATTGATTAAGCACTTCCTACATGCCAGGCATTGTGTTAAGAGCTGGGGATACAAAGAAAGGCAAAAGTCACTGCCCTCATTTAATGGGAGGAAACAACACATAGAAAGAAGCTGTGAAAGGGGACATAGGGGATACCTGGCGTGGGAGCGTGATGAAGACCTGCAACAGGGAAGGAAGTGAAGGAAGACCAGAGTTCAAATCCTGCCTCTGACATTTAGTTTCTCGACCCTGGGCAAGTCATTTAATTTCTCTCAGACTCAGTTCTTCATTTGCAAAAGGGGGATAACAATAGCACTAATAGATGCACCCACAGATTTGTTGTAAAGATCAAAGGAGATAATATAGGTAAAGTTTTTGCTATGTAGATGTTAATTATTATTGCTGTTATCAAATTAGTATCTATCTGTGTACTTAGTGCCACTAGTTTTAGCCTCTGGGTCTAAGCAGAGCAAATAATTCTTTCACATGAAAATCTATGCCCTGGTCTGGACAATTCCTGGTGGATTGGATCCATTTGAATCATTGAACCACCTAAGGAATCCAAGTTTACTCTGTAATAGACCCAGGACTCCATGGAATCACTGAATTCCTTGAACTAGAAAAGAGCTTGGAATTCATCTAGTCCAAGCCCCTCATTTTATAGATAAGAAAATATGGTAATATTTGTATAATATAGTAATATAATAAAATATGGTACTAATTACCAATATGGCAATAATAATTAACATTTACATAATATTTAATTTATAAAGCAATTTTCTTACCATAATCCCATGATATAGGAATTATAAGTGTTATTATTCCCATTTCACAGTTGACGAAACTAAGACTCTGTTAAATAAATTTCCCATAGTCACACAGCTAATAAGTATTTGAAGTAGGATTTGAACTCAGGATGCCAAGCCCAGCATTCTCTATTACATCAGGTTATCTCTTTGATGACTAAGAAGAATGAAAGCAATGGCCCTTTTAAATTCATCGACCTCTTTCCTCACAAGTGTACAATGCGCTCAACTCTTTTTATGGCCACACAATTGATTTTTCAAATAAAGTAAATAGAGTTATCTTCGAACATATTATGGAACTCTCTTCTCAAATTGATAGTCAACCTGGCCTACTGGGCATCGTCCAGGCAAGAGTTTGCCTAGGATTGTTTTGAATTCTCTTGAATCATTTCTAGTCTGGTTAATAATGAGCCCTTACCATTCAAATTGGAGTCCTTGAGGTGCCATGAACCAGTAATTTGTTTCATTGCATGGGATTAAGTATGTGTCTTTTTTTCCCTGAAGGTCCCCTGAATTACTGAAGAACTTTGGACAAATTTCTGTAGGGAGTCTTTGGGCCTTAGGATCATAGTTTTAAAGGTAGAGGAGACATTAGAGATGTTCTCGCTCAATTTCCTTCATTTATAGATGAGGATTCTAAGGCCTAGAAAAAGGCCTTAGCGTGACTTGCCCAAGGTCACATAGCCCATAAATAACAAAGCTGGGATTCAAATACAGGCCCTTTAACTTCAAATCCAGCACTATTTTCACTAATATATTCTTCTTGAGTACCATGGGGTGGCCGCACCAACCTCTTGGTATGTTATGAGGCTGAGTTTTAGCACAGAAATGGGAATGCTTCATGGGCAACTGCAAAAGATGACTCAATCTCACACCACCCCAGAGTAGACTCCCCCAGACTCTGAGTTCAAGGCTGAGTATCCTGGATAAATGCTCCAGATTAGCTCAAACTTTCCTTCTTGGTCAGGGACTTTAGAGAGAGGTGTCACATAATTCTTGGAGAAGAAAGCTTGAACCATTTCTAGAATCGTTCCTCCAGACCACGTCTACCACGTTTTGCACGAGCCCATCATCCGTGCATGTAACTATACACATATACACATATGTGCATAGATACCCAGATCAGAGCCATAAGAGGGCTCTAGAATCAGAATGGCCTTAGCCATGCAAAAGACATAGTAGTTTATATGGCATGATAAAGGGGGCTGCAAAATATCTTACTTCTCTCTCTTCAGCCTGAAATTCCACCATTAACAATTCAATAAGTTTTGGCTTGTGAAAATGTGCCTTATCCCCTAAAAAGGCATCCCCTAGACAGCTAGGTGGCACAATGGATAGAGCACTGGACCTAGAGTCAGACAGCCTGAACTTGGAATCCTGCCTCAAACGTTTGTTAGCTGCATGGTCATGGTCAAGTTACTTAATCACTGCCTGTTTCAGTTTTCTTATCTGTAAAATGGGGAATGACCAGCTGAATGACCCTGGGCAAGTCACTTACTCTTGCTCAGCCTCAGTTTTCTCATCTGTGAAATAGGGAAAATAAGAGCTCAAATTTCAGACACCTACTAGCCAGATGACTTTGGCCAAGTCACTTAGCCTATGTCGGCTTATGGGGATAATGTAAGCAGCTACCTTGCAAAGTTGATGTGAGTATAAAATGAAATAATATTTGTAAAGTGCTTAGCACAGTGCCTGGCACATAGTAGGTGTTATATAAATGTTAGCTATTTTTTTTTTGTTTTAGGCAATGGGGTTAAGTGACTTGCCCAGGGTCACACAGCTAATAAGCATTATGTGTCTGAGGTCAGATTTGAACTCAGGTCCTCCTGAATCCAGGGCTGGTACTCTATCCACTGTACCACCTAGCTGCCCCATGTTAGGTATTATTAAGAGGGTGTGTTGACAGGCAGCGGTTTCAGTGAAAAGGGAACCCAAGATTATCTGATGGTGAGATGAAGTGCTGGTTTTGTATGGTATTAAATCAACCTTCTCCAGATTCCTTTTTGAAAAATCCAGATATTTCTGGAAGAAGTACTACAACAAGCCCCCAAAACTCTTATCTTCTGTTCTAGGGACCAAGTACAGGTTCCCCTGGTTCTCCTCCCCAACACACACACACACACACACACACACACACACACACACACGCAATCTAACACCTTCACCTCATGAACACACCCACTTCTCCCATCCTCACTACCATTCTGGAAACCTCAGGAAGTAGCCAGGAATAAAACAACCACCCAAAGCACATCTTGTCATTCCACAGGATTACATCAATAAACACCTGGTTACTAAGAAAGTTGTTCATTCTTTCATGTATCTTGGATCTGAACCAAATCATCAAGAAACCATCTGAACCAGCCTCTAGCCATGGACTACATAAATTGTAATTATTATGCCTTCACAGGGAAGACATCTAGATGGAATGGTAGACAACACATTGCACTTAAGAGTCAGGGTGACCTGAGTTTGAATCCTTTCTTAGACACCAGTTGAATGACCCTGGGCAAGTCATTTACTCTTGCTCAGCCTCAGTTTCTCACCTGTGAAATTGGGAAAATAATAGCCTCTACCTCATAGGTTTCTTCTGAGGATCAAGTAAGTCGATATATGTAAAGTGCTTTGAATCTTAAGATGCTATATAAGTGTAAGCAAGCTGAAAAAGCTGAGACCTAGAGATGTTAGACAATTTCTCCAACATCACAGAGCAAGTAGCTAGCAAAAGGGGAACTGCAATATGGTCCTCTTGCCTCCTAGTTCAGCATTCACTGTTTCATAGCCCTCTCTCGCCCTCCTTTCTTTTTGTCCTTCCTCTCTGGGCATTTTCCTTACCTGTGACACAGCTTAGGAAGCGCTTAATAAATTTTCATTTATTGATGGATATTGATTGAATAATATTCTTGGTTTCTTTCTGCCTCTGTCCTTGCCCCCATCATCCCCGCCCCCTTTTTGCCTTGGTTTCTCTTTACATCCATCTCATTATGTTTGTCATTGTAGGATCATAGGCCCTTAGATCTAGAGCTGAAAGGGACCTCTTATTTTACAGATGAGGAAACTGAGGCCCAGAAAAGTTAAATGACTTCCCCAAGGTCTCGCAGTTAAGTGCCAGAGGCAAGATTTGAACCCAGTTCTCTGTCTCAGCGTCTATATTTCCCCCTTCTTTCTTTTGGTCTCTGTGTTTTTTTCTCCTTCTGTCTCTGTTTCTGTTTGTCTCTCTGTCTCCTTCTCTGGTGTCCTTCTTTCAGACACTGAATGTTCTGTAGCTCAGTGTTCTATGGCCGGTGAAACAAGTCTTGTCCTGTGTGTGCTGGGCTCTGGGGCCAGCTGGTGTATGGAAAGCAAAGGAAAGAAAATCTGTGAAAAAAAAAAAGTCCAGGTGAAAATAGCCAAGAAAAATATGCATAGCAAGGAGAGAAGTGGAGCTGTAAGATTCCAGACCTAGACAGCCTCTCTCCAGTGGGATGATGTGGAATGGGGATGAGGGGAAAGGAAGATGCCCAGGGCACTATACCCTTCGCCTGTAAGCTCCTGACCTGAATTAAGCAGGAATTGTTTTCTTAGGGGCCTAGACCCTGAGGCAGTGCTGGGAGAGGGGGAAAGGGGAAATTATTGTACTCCAAACCCTGTGATTTCAAAAGTAAACAGGACAACCAAAGGCCCTCAGGTTTGAAAAACTGAGCCCCGAGGAATTATCCCCAAAGGGAGGAGTTTGTGGACCCAGTCACGCCTTGTCGTTCCCAAAGGTCAGCTAAGAGAGACCACCCTCCCCCTCCTCCTTCCTCCCTCTCTGCCCGCCCCTCTGGGCCCCTGCCTAACCTCATCCTCTGTTTTTATTTTCTCCCTTTGGTAAACATTGGTGTTCTATCTGGAGCTGAGCAAGGTGGGCTGAGGGAATTTTCTGTTCCTTCATTTATTGCTGTTCTGGGAATCGGATTTGGGTCTCATGGAAATGTACCCTTGGAAAGGGCAGACCCCTATCCTAGCCCTGGTGGTTTACTCAAGGTGGAGTTTGGATGAGTCAGGGGCACTCATCCTGGAAGGGACAGTGGGTAGGTACCAGGCTTTAAGAGTAAGTAAACTTCTCTGTTTGTTGCCCTTCTCTTCACCTTACAACAGTGGTGAGAAAGGTTTGGAATAATACCTATACAATAATGGAGTTTTTATACAGAGAAATAGACATAGGGTTGGAACAAATTCTCAACGGTCACTGTGGTTTCTCCCTTCATGCTGTAGCAGAAAGAACGCTGGACTGGGTGTAAGGATGCTTGAATAATAGAACTGAACAATTGGAAGGGAAACTACCTAGTCTGACTCCTTCACCTTATGGATAAAGAAATTGAGAGCCAGATGTAATAATAATACTTGCTCAAATTTGTATAATGCCTTCAGGTTTTTCAGGGGAGGCTAGGTGGTACAGTGGATGGAGTGCCAGGCTTAGAGTCAGGAAGTCCTGAGTTCAAATCTAACCTCAGACACTTACTAGCTGTGTGATCTTGGGCAAGTCGCTTAACCCCGTTTGCCCCAGTTTCCTCATGTAGAGAATGAGATAGAGAAGGAAATGGAAAATCATTCCAGTATTTTTGCCAAGAAAACCCCAAATAGGGTCGCAAAGAGTTAATACAACTGAAGACAATAGGTTTTTCAAAATGCTTAATGCATTGTATCTCATTTAATCCTCACAACAAACCCTGGGAGGTAGATGTGATCATCCCCATTTTACAGTTGAGAACACTGAGGTTTATAGAGGATAAGTGACTTGTCCTGGCTCACACAGGCAGGACTCTAACTTGAGTCTTCATGATGTAAGGTCTCACCTCACTATGCCAAGCAGTCCCTTATGAAATGCTTCACAGAAAGTGAACTGCTCAAGGTCACATCACTAGTTAGTATAGAGAAGGACTAGAGCCTAGGTTTCTTCCACTAAGTATCCTTGTAAACTTGGACAAGTCACAGAATCTTCCTAGGCCTCAGTCTTCTCATATATAAAATGAGAGGACTAATATAATGAATTTAGAGCTGAAAGCAAGCTTAGAATTCATATAATGTAATCTCTTCATTTTGCAGATAAAGCAACTGAGGTCCAAGGGATACATTGACTTTCCCAGGATTCGAACTGAGCTCCTCTGACAACTACAAATACAATACACTATACCACATCACTGCTCTAACTAATTAGCATTCTAAGGTACCTTAGATTTTATTTTATTTTTAGTTCTATGACTTTCTATCTCTCTAAAGGAGAAAAAGAGTGCAGTCCATGCCACCAGATAAATACTGGAATTTTCCTACTACCTCAGTTCTGAGCAGACCATCAGAGGTATGCCCAATAAATCAGTGGAGGTGCTATGTTAATGCAGGGACAAGAGCCTGTATTTGGGTCAAATTCTGGCTTTACCATGTGCTACCTGTGTGACCTTGGGCAATTTAACTAAGTCCTCTGGGCTTCAATTTCCTCATCTGTAAAATAAAGGCTTGCTGACCTTGGTGTCCCTTCAGGCTCTCAATTT
Source organism: Phascolarctos cinereus (assembly GCF_003287225.1). Taxonomy (NCBI): domain Eukaryota; kingdom Metazoa; phylum Chordata; class Mammalia; order Diprotodontia; family Phascolarctidae; genus Phascolarctos; species Phascolarctos cinereus. The sequence continues at coordinate 120,144,376 of NW_027555736.1, forward strand.
ATGATCTTTTGATTGAAGGAGTGGTGGGATAAGGGGTGAAACAGAAACCGAATTGGGAAAATCTGCTCTGGTATCAATGTTTAAAATGTCATCTGCCTAACTTGGCCTCCATGGACCACTACACAGGAAGTCCAGAGGATAAGTTTGGCCTTGGAAGGAGCCAAGAATCATAGAATCTGAGAGCTGTAGCGGACCTCAGGGACCAGCACACAATCTTTGTTTGTATGTAGGCCATTCACAAAGCAGCCACTTCAGTTTTCAATTCGGATCTTATTAAAAACTGATAACAGCCACAAAACCTTAACTGATGACAGTTATTTTAAGAGTTGTCAGGACACATCAGCTCAAGACTGTTTTTCTTTGTTTGGCCAATTGGAGATGGTAAGAAAATGAGTTATTGTTTTTCAGTTGTGTCTGACTCTTCATGACCTGATTTGGAGTTTTCTTGACAGAGATGCTGGAGTGATTTGCCATTTCCTCTTCCAGTTCATTTTACAGGTGAGGAAACTGAGGCAAATCAGGTTAAGTGACTTGCCCAGGGTCACACAGCTAGTAAGTGTCTGAGGCCAGGTTTAAACTCAGATCTTCTTGACTCCAGGCCTGGCGCTCTATCTACGGCGCCACCTAGCTGCCCTTTTTTTTTTCTTTGGCTAATTGAAAATGGTAAGCAAGTGAGTACTTTCTTAAATTAGTGCTAATTTGTATGATCTTTTAGGTGTTTTGAAATGTATTTCTTTTGTTATTAATTAATAACTGTATATTTTATTTTACTTAATACAATTTTAAAAATGTAATAGCCAAATAAAGCAGCGGGCCTTCATCCTCTGTAAAGGAGCTAGACTGAAAGGGAAGGAGTCAGTGACCAAGAGGAGCAGAAATTAAAGTGCTGTATTCTTATCTACTTTACCCTTCCTTCTTACAGTTGATTGTGAATAATCCCGATGAGAAGGAAGGGGGAGAGACATTTAAAGAGATTAATGTGGTTGTCTAGGGAGCTCTTAGACAAGCCCAGAGTGGTATTCAATAAACATTTATTAGTTGACTCCTAAATACAGACAGGTACAGCCAGGTGGCACAGACACTTACTAGCTGTGTGACCCTGAGCAAGTCCCTTAATCCTGTTTGCTTCAATTCCCTCATCTGTAAAATGAACAGCAGAAGGAAATGGCAAACCACTCCAGTATCTTTGCCAAGAAAACCCCACATGGGATCACAAAGAATCAGACACAACTGAAATGACTAAACAACAGAATATCAGGTGTTACAGACTCCAGGACAAAACAGACCGTGTGTGCAAGGAGCTCGTATTTTACTGATAAAACAGATACACAGAAAATTAATTACAAATGCAAAATAATTTCAAGAGGGAGAGAATACTACTAACTAAGTGGTGTTGGATGTGTGGGGTAGGATCAGAAAAATACCTTTTGGGGCAGCTAGGTGGCACAGTGGATAAAGCACCAGCCCTGGAGTCAGGAGGACCTCAGTTCAAATCTGACTTCAGACACTTGACACTTACTAGCTGTGTGACCCTGGGCAAGTCACTTACCCCTAATTGCCTAAAAAAAAAAAACAGAAAAGCACCTTTGAGGGAGACAATACCTAAACTGTGCTTTGATGGAAACTAGAATTGTAAGAATTGTGCTGGGAAGTCTCAAGTACAGAACGAGCTGAAGCTTTTCTAAAACTCTTACTGGCAACAAGAGTTTCTTCTAGTCATGTTCTGGCAAGAAGAACAAGGAAAAGATAATTTTACAGCCCAGTGAGGATGGTGCAGTGTTAACTGATGATGATGGTTCAACTATTGATTTCCAGTTTCCCTTTTGTCTTAGTTGAGAATGACTATCAGACTGAAAAGGATAGAGCAAAAACGGTTAAGAGAGAATTAAAATAATTAATGATGGCAACCACAACAATAAAAATAACAGCTTGCATTTATATAGCATTTACTATGTGCCAGGCACTATGCTAAGTATGTACACATATTATCTCATTTTATCCTCACAAAAAGGGAGATGGGAGGTGGGAGGTCTGTGCTATTGTTATCCTCATATTACAGAGAAGTTTTGTTGTTTTGTTCAGTTGTTTTTCAGTTGTGTCCAACACTTTGTGACCCCATTTGGGGTTTTCTTGGCAAAGATACTGGAATAGTTTACCATTTCCTTCTCCAGCTCATTTTACAGATGAGGAAACTGAGGTATAGAGGTTAAATGACTTGCCTAAGGTCACACAGTTAGTAAATATCTGAAGCCAAATTTGAACTCAGGTCTGTTTGATTCCAGGTCAGGTGCTAGGCTAATTAGCTTCTATAAATGAGTTCAACACGCCTGGATCAGTTAGTTGAATTGCATCCCAGGATACTGAAAAAACTTTAGGATATGATTGCTATACTGTTAGATGATTTCTTTTTTATGAATCAGGGAGTACCACCAACACAGAGAGGCAAATGTCCTGATTTTGGGGGGGGGGTTTGGGCAATTGGGGGTAAGTGACTTGCCCAGAGTCACACAGCTAGGAAGTGTCAAGTGTTTGGTCTGAGACTGGATTTGAACTCAGGTCCTCCTGACTTCAGGGCTGGTGCTCTATCCACTGCACCACCTAGCTGCCCCCTGACTTTTTTGTAAAGAGGAAGATGGTAAATTCTGAAGATTGTAGACTTATGATCTTGACATCCATTCCTTGTAAAATTAAGGGTGGAATTATTAAATGGATGATTTGTGAGAATTTGGGGAAATCATAATCTCTAGGGAATGACAGGAACTATCTAAAAAAAAACAACCATGCCAGACTAACCTCATTTCCTTATTTCATAGGGTTACTACACTGGTTAGTAGATTAGGGGACATGCTGTAGGCAGAGTATGTGGATTTCAACAAGGAAATTCACAAAATCTCATGATAACCTTGTAGAAAAGGAGGGGGAAATATAGATTGAATGATAATTCAATTAAATGGGTTCAGAATTGATTGAATAGGTAGTCTTCACTTAATCTATAAAATTAAGGAGTTGGAATAGAAGATCTTTAAACTCCCTTACAGTTCTAATAAGCTATGATTCTTCCTGATATAGGTGTCTTCTCATTGGCTGAATATGACCTACTTCTGAGGATAGAGGATGAAGGAAAATAAAGAAGCAAATGTTTTCATATCTCAAACCATAAACCAGAGAGGAAACACCCCACCCTGAAACTATTTTTTAAAAAGAGAGAGAGAGAGAGAGAGAGAGAGAGAGAGAGAGAGGGGGGGGGCAGCTAGGTGCATTGGAAAGTGTGCGGGATTTGCAGTCAGAGCACCGAGGTTCCAGCTCCAATCTGTCACTGTGAGAACTTAGAAAAGTCAGCTAACCTCTCTGGGCTTCAATTCCCTCATCTATAAAATGAAAGGAAAGCGTGGCTTGTAAAGTCCTTTTTCAGCTCCACGTCTGTGAACTATGAACACCAGCACATGACATTTGGCATTTTGTCACTGTCATCTGTACCTCAAATGGAGTATGTGGCACAATGATTATTTTTATTCCCTTTCCTCTTCTGTGTTTTTATTTTAAAAATTTTTAAAGAAAAAGTAGCAGTAGCTGAAGGGCTGATTGGAATCTTTGCCATGTTCCTACCCAAACAAATAGCTCATTGAAGGCAGCTAATACCAGAGTCAAATAAAACAGCCTGAGTACATTTATTTGCATGGCCACTTCATCTCACATTTAAATAGATATGCTCCTTGGATTTATTTAAAGACCCAGGTACAGAAATAAATGCAGGTACATTTATTTCTGAGTGTGGGTTCAAGGACATGCAGCCACTCCTCTGGACTTCTCATTGAGTAATGACTATTTCTACAAATGACCCCCAAATAACCTCCGCCACCACCCCTTGGGGCATCTATGCCTCTCTTCTTTTGGCTCTATTTTTTCCTTTCTTTCTGAAAATTGGTCCATTCTGGGCCCTCCTAGAAGGATGTGTTTGGGCCAAGTATGGATATTTAAAATTAAGTTGTTTTGATGTCAACTGAGTACGCAAGAGAATGAGGAGAATGCTTGGGATGTTTGAAACATGGGCCATCTACAAACTAGACAAATATCGCTCCTCCTGGCTGCAGCAAAACACATTGCTGGAAATGTAAAACTGAGTAGCCTGGTCCCTGGACCCAGAATACTGTCTCTCTTGCTTTCAGACACTGACCTCCCCCACCCCCCTTTGCCTAGAACAATGTTTTTCTCTTTGTTTATATCTTCCCTATCAAATTCCACTCATGTCTTTAAAGCCTTCTGTGAGGCTTTACGTGCTTCCCATCAAATTCCACCCATGGCTGTGAGGTTTTTCATGAGGCTCTTAGCAATTGTACCTGGTGATCAATTAATGATCGTTATGGTTAATAATGAAAAGTACATGGAAGAATACGTTTCCTCTGTCTTGCAACTTTCTTCCAAAGTCTCAGAGTACCTTGCAGATGATGGTTTTAATCTCATTTATTTTCTAAGCAGGCCTCTATGAAGGGAGGAAAGGAGATATTGATTACTGATCTATGTCCATGTCGTAACCCCACAGAGATCTGCACATATTTGGTGCTTCAGAAAATGTCTGGGGAATGGAAATCAGTCAGTCAACAAATATTTATTAAGAACCTACTATGTGTCAGGTACTATTCAAAGCACTGGAGATACAAAGAAAAACAAAAACAATCCCTGCCGTCAAGGAGCTCACATTCTAATGGGGGGAGACGACATACAAAACATGCATGTACCAATGTACATCAAGATATATACAATGTGAATGGAAGGTAGTGTTGGGAGAAGGCAGTGGGGTGGGGGTGGGGACTTTAGGGACCTGGAGAGGCCTCCTGTATAAGATAGTATTTGATCTGAATCATGAAGGAAGCCAGGAGGCAAAGTTAAGGAGTGAAAACATTCCAGACAGTGTGGGCAGTCCATGAAAAGGCACAAAGTCAAGAGACAGAGGGCTAACAAGAAGGTCATAGATTTAGTGGAGGGGAGTAAAATGTAACAAGACAGGAAAGGTAAAAAAAGGGCCAGATTGTGAAGGGCTTTAAAAGTCAAACAGAATTTTATATTTGATCCTGGAGGTAATAGGGAGCCATTGGAGTTCACTGAGTAGGGGTGTAGGAGTCAGGTGGGGGAGGTAGGGGTGGAGAGCGAGGTGAGGATGACATGGTCAGAATAGTCCTTCAGGAAAATTACCCTGGCCTCCCCTGTGTAAGATGAGTTGGATCAAAGATTTAGAGCTAAAAGAGACTTTGGAAGCCATTGAGTCTAATCCTTTCATTTTACAGATATAAGAACTGAATAGGAGAGGTTAAGAAATTTACCCAGGACCAGCCAGTTAATGAGCATCTGCAGCATGAGATGAATTCAGGAATTCCAGCCTCCAAGCCCAGGACTCTATCTACTGTTCAACCTTACTGCCTCAGAGGGGACAGAGGTGAGGCAGGGAAATCTGTGAGGCAACTATTCTAACAATGCCATTAAGAGGTGATGAGGACTTGAACTAGAGTGGTGATTGTGTGTATGGAGAAGAATGAGACACGTCCGAGAAATACTGTGGAGTCAGAAACCACAAGATTTGGCAACTGATCAAAAAGAAGGTAAAGGAAAGAGTCGTGGATGACACCAAGTTATAAATCTAGTAGAAGAAATGTTAGAAGAGAAGAGAAAAGGGTTTGGAAGAAGGGTAGGTGTTGGAAAAAAGATAAAAGAGTTCAGGTTTAGAAAAGTTGAGTCTAGGGGGCAGCTAGGTGGTGCAGTGGATAGAGCTCTGGCCTTGGAATCAGGAAGACCAGAGTTCAAATCCAGCCTCAGATATTTTACAACTTACTAGTTGTGTGACCCTGGGCAAGTCACTCAACCCCTAATTGCCTCATCAAAAAAGCAAAAAATAAAAAAGTAGAAAAGTTGAGTCTGAGATGCCTATGGAAAAGCCAATTCAAAATGTCCAATAGTCAGTTGATAACATGCAACTGTTGTTGTTTTCATTTCATTCTGGAAGAGGATTGTGACATCAGGGAGGTGATGCCATGACATGCAAGTGAACTGCATTTAAATGAGGGAGGGTTGTGCAAAGTCACCAGCCTCATTTTCTCCTCCAGAGCTATCTGGGTCCAGTGGTGACATACAGATCAGGATGACTGGAGATGGCCCTGGATGCAGTGGGAGACCTTGGCCTTTTTAAGCTAAGGTCTTTAACAGGGCTCAGTTTGACTGAAGCAACACCCATTCAGTGATTTAAGCAGAGAATGGCCTCTTTATCTAGTCAAAAAGAAAAATCAATCTGGGAGGGGAAGACATGCAACTAATGTTCCAGGAGTCTAGCAATGACTACATATAGACCTCGGAATCATTCGCATAAACATAACAGAAAACCTGAGTGCTCCTCTGGTTCCCACACTCAGAAAAAGGCCCCCAGGATGTTGTACGGACTCTCTGTGAAAGATTTTGATATGGATGAGTCGCACAAGCAAGATGACATGAATACATTGCATTCCAGGTTTATCACACATTACTCTTCCTTTCAAGGACTTTCCTTTCTAGCCAAACTGACCTACCAGCTGTTCCAGATAATCTATCTTCCTTCTTTTTGTGCTAATGGACACCTTTGCCTGGAATGTGCTCTCTCCTTCACTTTGTCAGAATTTCTGGTTTTCTTTAAGGTTTAGCTCAAAAGTCATCCTCCCATTTGCTGGTCTCCTCTCCCTCCAAATTATTTTGTATTTGTTTGTTATTGTTCAGTCATTTTCAGTCATGTCTGACTCTTCATGATCACATTTGGGGTTTTCTTGGCAAAGATACTGCAGTGATACACCATTTCCTTCTCTAGCTCATTTTACAGATGAGGAACTGAGGCAAACAGGGCTAAGTGACCTGTTGAGGGTCACACAACTAGTAAGTGTCTGAGGCTGGATTTGACCTCAGGAAGATGAGTCTTCCCAACTTTAAGCCCAGCACTCTATCCATTGTGCCTTTGTATGTATTTTTGTATTTACCTATCTGTGTACATACTATTTTTCCTCAACCGCATATAATCTCCTTGAGGCTAAGGAATATTTCATTTTTATCTTTGTGACCTACTTGCCTAGTACAGTGCTTGTCACATAGTAAGTACTTAAGAAATACTTGCTGAATGAATCTTCATATCTCCCATAGTGCTAAACATAGGGTTTTGCCTTTAGGGAATTTTTTAATAAATGCTTGTTGATTGAATAATGAATGAATGACCTCAGCTCTCAAACTACATTGCATACTTTCATCAGCAACCTGTAGCTCCGTGAGACTAATTTCTGGATTATGATATTATATTAGACTATACAAGGCATGCAGGACTCATTTGGAACTTTCAGTTAATTGTAATTATTAAGGAAGCCAGCATCACATAACTGCAAGTACCACTATTTTGTAAAAAGAGTAGTCCAATATTTCCAAGAGTCATGGTTTCTCTGGTACTCTGTCAAATGCAGATCTTAACCCATCTAAAACTTGGTAGATGGTCTTAGGGAGTTGCTGTGGCCAAAAAGTGTATTACCCTTTAAGTAATCTGGTAATGAACCTCTCAGAACTTAATGAGGCTAGTAGACTGACAAAAGCCATGAAGTCTATCACTAAACCAATATTTTTTTTTCCTTTTTGGTGAGGCAGTTGGGGTTAAGTGACTTGCCCAGGGTCACACAGCTAGTAAGTGTCACGTGTCTGAGACCAGATTTGAACTCAGGTCCTCCTGACTCCAAGGCCAGAGTTCTATCCACTGTGATACCTAGTTGCCCCTACTAGACCAATATTCAAAGTTTTTTCTGTTAGGTAGGCTTTGCAAGAACTTTTGCTCCATTAGTGTAGCCTTTTAGAGAAAAAGTATCATTTCTACACCATGATGAAGCATTAAAGTAGGACTTTAGGAGAGGACAATCACAATTTACATTCATATGGTACCTTTTAATACAGTGGACGTATGTTCTTTCCTTTGATTCTCAAGATAACTCCGTAAGATAGGTAATAAAAGTGTAGCTCATTAGCTCTCACCAACTCTGGACCCTCAAGCACTTGCAGATCAGAGGGATTTTAATCCATATGTTCCTGTCTTGGCTCCCTTGCCTCAACCAGTTTGAAAACTTGGAATATTGGAAATTAACCCAGGGGTATATATTCAGTGAATCACCATGCTAATGGACACAGCAAAGGAATAGCATTGGGATAGTTAGAATGTTTAATGGGGACATAAGTGAATGATAAAACAACAGAAAAAAATCTTAGTCAAATTCCCTCATGAATAGGTTCTTTCCTGCTGTCCCCAGAGTACTTCAGAAAATGAGCACATCCTAGGTACTCAGAACACCAATAGGACCAGGTCTCTGTCATTTTCGGCAGCTGAAGTGAAAGGGTTAAACACTTCATTGTGGGCAGCTTTCAAATTGCAGCTTGAAAACTGATGCTAGGGGAAGTCGGAGGGGAGAGAAGATCTGCTCTAGGATCTGCTCTTCACTGCCAGTTGCTTGTCTGATTACTTCAAGTCCTCGACGAAGCTACTAGATTGATTTAGAGCAGGCACAACAATAGTTCCCAGCTGTGGTCGTGATCTTCATACCACCCTGATTCTCTTCTTCATCTTTGAGATCATAAATCCCCATTGAGACTTCCATTCTTCCATTTCACGGCTCTACTTCCTTCCTCATTCCCAGAATACATTTGATAGGAACTGTGGACACAGAAGAAATTAGAGACTTTGTTCTCCCAGTGAGTGTGCTGTGGGCTCAGAGGTATTGGTAAATGGGGTCCTTTTCCTACATTAACCTTGCCTGTAAAACAAGTATTATTATTGCCATTTGATAGATAAGGAAATGGGCTCAGAGAGATGAAGTCATTTATACAAAGTCATGTAGCTAGAATGTAAGAGAGCCTGGACTTCTTGGTCATCTAATTTTAGATCCAGTGCAATCCCCCTCGGCATCACAATTGTCTCTTGCATGCTATCATCTCGGGCCTTCTAGTTTCGGTGTTTTTTTCACTATGTGTTCGTGTCTGCTTTCCCCTCAAGACTGTTAAGTCAGACTTCTTCCCTTTTTCTTTCTTTCCAACGATTATTCTCTTCCTGAAATCAAATCTGAGTCATTAAAAAGGAATCTGAATTATGGTGCAATTAGACATTTTTAAGCTCTGAGAGGCACTGATGTGGGCTAAGCAACACCTATTTTTGTTTATTTGGGTTTTTTGGTGTTTATTGTTTTTGTTTTCTCATTTAATAATATTTTATTTTTTCTAATTACACGTAAAGATAATCTTCAGCATTCACTTATATAAGATTTTGAGTTCCAAATTTTTTTCTCACTCCCCGCTTCTCCTCTCCACCCCCCAAAGACAGCAAGCAATCTGATGTAGTGTATACACGTACAATCACATAAAACATATTTCTACATTAGTCATGTTGTGAAAGAAGAATCAGAACAAAAGGTAAAAACCATGAGAAAGAAAAAACAAAAAATAAAGGAGAAAATAATGTGCTTCAATCTGCATTCAGACTCCATAGTTCTTTCTCTGAATGTGGATAGCATTTTCCGTCATGAATCTTTTGGAATTTTAGATAATTGCATTGCTGAGAAGAGCTAAGTCTATCAAAGTTGGTCATTGCATGATGTTGCTGTTACTGTACACAATGTTGTCCTGGTTTTTCTTGCTTCATTCAGCATCAGTTCATGTAAGTTTTTCCAGGTTTTTCTGAAATCTGCCTCCTCATCATTTCTTATAGCACAATAGTATTCCATTAAATTCATATACCACAACTTGTTCAGCCATTCCCCAATTGATGGGCATCCCTTCAACTTCCAATTCTTTGCCACAATAAAAAGAGCTGCTATAAATAGTTTTGTACATGTGGGTCCTTTTCCCTTTCTTATGATCTATTTGGGATACAGACCTAGTAGTGGTATTGCTGGATCAAGGGGTATGCACAGTTTTATAGCCTTTTGGGCACAGACCAACATGTCTTTTGACACTGTTGACCATTCCTTCCTACTGAATAGGCTCTTCTGCATATACTTCAGATATACCATAGTCTTCTTTTTTATCTTCATATCTTTTTAATAGCATTCTCTGTCTCCTTCTTTGATTATTTTTTATGGCATCTTAAATTGGGTCCTATTTATTTATTGGGCCTTATTTATTTAATCTCTTATCTGTCTTTACGCTCTCCCAGAAACCTCATTCACTTCTACAACTTCAACTACTACTTTTATACAAATTTATATATTTAGTCACAATTTCTCTTCTGAGTTCCAGACTTAACATTTTCAACTACCTTTTTGACCATAATGAGATATTGATGATTAAGTGGCTGACAATATTCAGTTTTTAAAATGGGAGGGGCAAGACACATGTTCACCTTAGTGGCTATATACTTTACCCATCATCAAAGGGCTCTTTGGGGTAACTCAAAGGTCTTTATGGCTCTCAGAGAGCTGGAGGCCTCTTCTCCCTTGCTCCTATTTTTGCAGGCTTGGCACAGTCCTGGCACATAATAAGTGCTTAATAAATTATTTTTCATTCATTTATTCACTCATAGAATGTGGTAATGCCAGTCTAATTAGTCTAAGAGTTTAAGTGTTTATGTGTGTATATGTGTGGATTTAGCCAATCAGACTCTGGCTCAGTAACCACCAACAGAGAACCAAAATTCTGCTTCCCATTGCTGCTTGCATTAAAATGGAGTTCAGTGACATCAACATGGTATAACTGTATATAATTCTTAAATCATAACAATAAGAAAATGAACAAAGCCAAATATATTAAAATGTTCTATGCCTGCAGGATGCCACTAATCCCTTCCCAGACTCAGCAGCTTTAAATCTCCTTTGGTTTGCAGGTAAGCCAAAATCAAAGAGTTCCAGTAACAGTTCAGGTGCTCAGGTTCAAACCTCCTCTTTAGGGAAAGCCTCAAAATGAAGATAAAACCAGTGTTCAAAAAACCAAAACCAAACCTCCTGGAGAGCAGCTCAATCTGTGCAGTTATAGTATGCAGTTTTTCAGGACAGGAGATCTGCCACATTCATACTGATGGCCATTTTAAATCCTTTTTTTACTTGAAAAGTCAGCTACCTGATGTGAATTACATCTTTGAAAGCTTTGAAACTTTTAGTAGAAAAGTTCTTGCACTTTTCACCCTTTTTCATTGGCATATCAGACCATGAGGGAAAAAAAAAGTAAGCTGATTTTACAGAACACAACCAAAGCTGACAGTATGTACTTATGGGAGAACAGGAGGCAACAGTATTGGTGAGACAGTAAGGGGATGAGACCAAAGATCTTCTGATGAGTCAGGTGAAGGATTTTGGTGATAAGTAGGAACATATTCCAGGGAAGAGAAGAAGTTTTTAGGTTCCTTTAATTTTCATTTTTTTGCTTTTTTTTTTTTTTTTTTTGGTGAGGCAATTGGGGTTAAGTGACTTGCCCAGGGTCACTCAGCTAGTAAGTGTTAAGTGTCTGAGGCCACATTTGAACTCAAATCCTCCTGACTCCAAAGCTGGAGCTCTATCCACTGCGCTGCCTAGCTGCCCCTCCTTTAATGTTTTGACCATTTCCTTCCATGTCAAATTTTTCCTTCTCCAGAGAATCTTTTAAGTTAGCAATAACACTCACTTAACCCCAATTGCCTAAAAAATAAAAAATAAAATAAAATAAAATAAGTTAGCAATAATACTCTTTGGCTTTCTCTTTTCAGTTTCTGCTTCCTAAATAGTCTTGTCTAAGATGGAGAATTTCTATAAACCCTTGCAAATAGATTAATACATCAGAATCAAATTCTCAACATTTGACTGACTAGAATTTTTATTAGTATATCCGTTATGGATGTGACATAACGCCACTAAGCACTTTAGACGGAGACCTTTCAGCAATTTCCCAGGTTGGGAGTAAATTTTGACAATATAGGCTAGAGCAGACAAAGAATTTGATTTGCTTTGTTGGCTAGCCATAATTCAGTCTATCTTCAGGCTGAATTAAAACCCCTATCCTCAGAGGTCATTACCAGAAAGGATTTTATCCTCTTATGTAGAAAAATCTATCCTCAGGCTCTTCCTCACATCTCCAAACCAGATAATACACAAGATTCCAAGACAAACGAGACAGCCAGGTGTTTTGCTTATTATCTTAGGGAATACCTTGTGGCTGGGCACAGCTTCAGAGTTCTCTCATTCTTAGCCCAGGTAGCCACTTAAAGGAAAAGATAATTCCTCCTTTTGGAGCACAGGTTTCCTAGCTCAGTTCTTGTATTTTATTGGGGAATCTCTGAGAACTGCTCATCGAGCAGTTAGGGTGACTACCAAACCAGGTAGTCCCAGCTCTGGACAACAAATTATAACTAGAAGACATTAGGCACAAGAGAGCTGAGAAAATAAAAATAAAAGGAGACAGACAATGGACAAGAGAGTTGAGATTTCTGCCAAACACCAGATTATTCTAAGGCAGATAACTGCTGACAAGCTGATTATCTTTTAGATAGTTTATCTATCTGTAATAGATACCCTCAAGTTATATTCCAGCTGGCCTCATATGATACAAAGAATTTGAGGAAAATGGCTCTTACTACCCTGAGGAACATCGGAGATAGTCAGGTCCCAGAACTGAGGCAAGATGTGGGTGAGAAATCTTACCTAGTTGGTATGCTTCAGGAGTCCTGGAGTACTAAAGCCTCGTTTGTCCCACCAGGAGTTCTAGTCATATACTTCTAAGACAAAATTATCAGGGAATTCCTTACCCAGAAATCTCAAGATTTGGTCCATTTGAGCAGAAGTCAATAAATCAGGATGCAAGACTGGAAGATTAAAAAAAAAAGGTTTTACTTATCACCAGTTTGTGGGCTGCTGCCAGGTGAATAGCACTGCCCCTGCCCAAAGGGCCACACACACACACACACACACACACACACACACACACACACACACAGGGATTTACACAATCAGTTCAGTGGCAGAATGGAAGGAGGGAGAATGGATTAGCTGTGTGGACAGAATTTCTTAACCTTGGGATCTAAGGAGCTGCCAAAGATCAGATTTGTTCCAATGAGAAGCAAGGTCCCAATGTTTCATCTGTGGTTATTCTTTTTAGAACATCCTGTTTGGTCAAGACAAAATCAAGGCAGATTCATTCTGCTCTTGTCAGCCCAAGGCTCTCTGTTTATATACCTCCATGGCTCTTTTTCTTTGGCCTCCAAGATTATTTTTTCTGGGGAAAAGATGTTTCCTCTGGACTCCCAGAACCCAGGTTGATCTACCTCCTCCCCAGTGCTAAACTTGACTTTTCCTCTTTGCTTCACTTCTTTTATATCAAATTACTTACCAAATCTGATTTACTCTCTCCAATGTGTCTTGAATCCATCCTCTTCTCTCTGCTCCCATTGCTACCACCTTAATATAGGTCTTCATTACCACTCACCTGGAGTAATAAAATCCTCAAATATCTTCCCAATTCCACCCTTCCTCTTCCTCCGTACGCTATTTATACCACTGCCAGAAAAACTTTCTTCATGCATGGATCTGCTCAGTAGTCTCAGATCTCAAGGGGCTCCCTACTGTCTGCTAAGTAAAGTTCAAACTCCTCTACCTGGCATTCAAGGCAATGCATGACCTTGTGACATCCTGTCTTTCCAAACTTACCTCATATCGTTCCTTTCTGTGCTCTCTACTCTTTGACAAGTGACTTTGGCGCTTCTCCTCTGCCAACATACCTTCTTTGTTCATGCTCTTCCTATCTTTAATATTCTCTACCTTCCCTTTACATGTTTAATTTCTACCTTTCTTTAATGCCTGAATTGAATGTTAGATCTTCCACAAAGTCTTTCTTAATTCCCTAGTCAGTAATGAACTTGCCCTTCTGATCTCATAAAGCACCTTGTTTTGTTTGTTTTGTTTTTTGTTTTTGGCTAGGCAATTGGGGTTAAGTGACTTGCCCAGGGTCACACAGCTAGTGAGTGTTATGTGTCTGAGGTCAGATTTGAACTCAGCTCTTCCTGATTCCAGGACTGATGCTCTATCCACTGCGCCACCTAGCTGCCCCTAAGCACCTTGTTTTGTAACGTCCTAGTATAATCAGGGATCATAGAATATTGTACATTGTAGCTATCCACAGGTGTATCCTCGCCTCCCCAACTATAGCTAGTTCTTCAAGGAAAGGAAATGGATGCTATCTAAACTGTGTATCTCTCCTAATGCCTAGCACAGTGCTCTTTATATGATGTGTAATTAATAACCGTTGATTGTTTGAATGAATGAATGAATGAATGGCCTCCTGTGTTTCTAATTCTAAGTGCTTCACAGCATCACCCATGTCATAGATTTGCTCAGATTAGACAAATTAGGCAAACAGAAGCAAGTCACTGTACTCCTGCTTCCAAGATCTTAAAAGACAAGCTGACATCTGGAATGACTTTCTCTGTGTACCGTCAGTAATGGAGTATGCGGGACTGGACTAATTCCCAAAGCCCGTGGGTGTTCTTAGTTTTGCTGACCACTCTCCTGAATGGCCCTTCAGAGAGAGCAACTTGTCAAAAAGAAATAACAACATGAAGCAAAAGAAAATATAGAGTGTGAGAGTGCTGAAGGGTGTTTTCTACTGGGGCTTGTAGCTAGAAGGGCTAGAGGTTTGCGCTGGCTCCCTCCCACCTGAGGAAAGGCCAGAGAGGGGGAGATGTGGGTTCTTCTTAGCCTTCTGAAATTTATACTGGAATTTTAGAGTGCATGGAAGAGATTCTGTAAATAGCTCTGGGAGTCTCCAGTGGTATCGGACTTGTTTGGTTGGCAAACATAGCTCATGCAGAACTTGACGTTAATGGTTCCAAGGGCCATTTTGGGAAACTGAGGAGGAGGAGGAATATAGAGGGGAACAGACCTTGATCTGAAATAACTAACCTCACCCTTGACATCAGTGGCCCCCAGCTGCCCCTGGGGTTTGCCTACAGCTGGTCGTGGCAACAGCTAGAATGTTGCCAGCTCAATACTGTAAGACCCTATTACAATCCACTTTATTAGAATAAAGATTTGAAGATACCATAGGTCAACTCATGTACCAGGAAACATAATAACTATGGACAGCAAAGGCCTGCAGTATCACAGATGGTTAGGCAGGCAGCTGTTAACTTAGCCCCCCAGAGGACTTCCATAATGTTTATGCCCTTGCTCGGGGTTATTGCAGTGAATGCTGAAAAAAAAATTGAAATAAATATTAGAATAAGCACTTTTGAAGCTCCTTCTCCAAACACTTGTTAAACCAAGACTTGCTCATGTAAGGAGGAGAAATAAAGCTTCCAAAGAGGTGAGATGCACATGAGATAGTTGTGGCCCAATCTTGCCTGGTCACTCTCCTGTGTAATGACTCAAGTATTTCAATGCAATTCAGTTCACATTGATTAAATGCCTATGACATTTGAAGCACTGTAATAGGTGCTGAAGACACAAAGATCAGAATGAAACAGCACTCTGCTAAACGGATATAACAGGTTCACCGATAAACAAATGTGAAGTGGGCAAGAAGTAAATGAGACAGTTAACATTTATATGGCACCTACTCTGTGCCAGGCACTGTGCTAAGCACTTTACAATTGTTAGCTTATTTGATTCTCACGACAACCTAGAGGGTATGGGCCATTATTATCCCTATTTTATAGAGAAGGAAACTGAGGCAAACACAAGTTAAGTGATTTGCCCGAGGTCACATGGCTAGTAAGCATCTCAGGCCCAGCACTGTGCCTTCTTGCTGCTAGATACAGTGAGGGGGTGTTAGAAGCATCCGTATTTTGGGGTTGAGTGGTAAGGTATGTTGGGGTGGGATGAGTGATGTCAGAGATGAATTAAGAAAATTTCCCTTACCCTTTTCTGTGGATCCTCAGTGCTTAGCACAACACCTGGCACATAGAAGGCGTATAATAAATGTTTATTGACTTACTTTATTATTATACAATGAGCCGGCAAGCCCTAGCAAGAAGTCTGAGATGAGCAAAGCTTTCTTTGGTATTGCCTATTTCCAACCCAGTGCCATGCCACACTGCCCTCATGTGTCCTATACCCACACATGCCCCCACTTTCCATTGTAGGCTACACTTCCGTCCATCCGTCGACAAGTATTGATTAATCACTTCTGTGCCAGGAACTGTGCTAAGTGCCAAGGATACAAAGGAAAGCATGTTCAGAATCTGCCCTCCAAGTTCTCACATTATAATGGAGGGGACGACATAGGAAGAATTACATACAATCAAGGCGTGTGCAGCATAAGTTGAAGGTGGTCTCAAAGGGATAGCACTAACATTAAAGGAGACTGGGAAAGACTTCTTGTGGAAGGCAGGATTTTAGTTGAAGTGTGGGTTAATATAAGTAAAAGGCTTTCAAGCATCAGCATTGTTGTTATTATATATTATTATATTATATTAGAATTATCATTATAGGCAGGAAGCAGAGGTGAGATGGGAGAGCATTCAAAGCATGGGGAATAGCCAGTAAACAGACACATATTTGAGAGATGGAATAGCAATAGGGAACAGCAAGGAGGCCAGTGTCCCTGGACAATAGAGAAGAGTCCCGTGTAAAAAGACTTGTGAGGTAAGAAGGAGTGTAATCATGAAGGACCTTAAAAGCCCCCCCAAAAGGCTTTTATATTAGATCTTGGAAATAATAGGGATCTGCTGGAGTTTATTGAGTAGAAGGGTTACATGGGTCAGACCTGTGCTTTAGAAAGATCACAGAGTGGAGGGTGAACTGGAGTGGGCAGAGACTCGAGGTAGGGAGAGCAACCAGAAGGTTATTGCAATAGTCCAGAAGAGATGATGAAAGTATGCAATATGGTGGTGTCAGTGTCTTGCCCTGTCTTCCCTAGCAGTACAAATTTCTAGTTATTTACCAGGGTCAGGGGCTTTGGCTGCTGGTTCAGGACAGGGCTGTTGTATTATAATCTTTGTCCCTCAGAGAACAGGGGACTTCACAGGTCTCAGGGGTGGGCTGGCACCAGCTGTTGATCCTGTGTTCTCAAAGCCAGGCCACAGGTCTGTGATGAGGCTTGTTTCAAGAATTCTTGCCTGGGGAAGAATAATCAGAAACCTCAATTTTATTTGGCAATAGGTGGGTCAGAATAGAGAAACCTACCAAATAACCATGATGTTTTCAAACTTCCTATCTCTGCTAAGTACCATATGTGCATTTAATAGTAGCCTTCTGGAGACCATGTGTCCAGGGAAGAGCTATAACTACAGATTTTTGCACCTGAGGGAAGTAGGGTGGGGTTGGGGATTGGATTCACTCAGAGTCTAACCACCAGGGGGAGGAAGTGCGTCTTGGAATGGTATTGTTAGCACTCTAAATTTCCTTCCCTGAGGCATTCTACCCTAGTTATGCTCTGCATAAAGTAAAGGAATGACTCCAATGATGAGAATTTCAGGCATCAAGGAAGAACAGTGGGGACAGATATTTAGGGGCATTTGCAAAGGAGAGAGTAAGGCTGATGATTTTGCGCAGCTCTGCCTCGCTTAAATCCAATTCACACTCAAGTCAAGACATCATCCTTGTGATACCAATGGTCCTATTTGAGAATGAAGGACAAACAACAATAATACCATGTGAGCAGTTACTCGTCTGCTTAGAGAGTATCAGCACAAGTCTGTTCTCCCAGTCAGTCAACACTGGCTGCCAAGCTAATCCACCTTGAAGCTTCTCTTCTGCACCCTCCTTCATCTCTCCTCATCACTATTTCTCCCAGTGTAGTGACTGTGCAGGTCACTCCTGAACCTACAATATCCCAAACCTTGGAAACAGCTCTTCCACAGGCCAACCTGCAGAATGCCTCTGTGCCAAGGAGAAGGATTAAGGCTGGATTCTCAGACTGTCCATTTCTCTGAGGCTTCCCACCTCTAGGGCCCTTCTGAACCTCTTTTTCATCTGCACCTTTCCTGAATGTGAGAGATTCTTGGCAATCACTGGTGACATTGGATTTTGCCTTTTGTCTCCTGTTTGTCTTTTAAGGAAAAAGCAGAAAACTTGTATTCAGCAAGACCTCCTCTATAGAAAACAGCTAGGAACCACAGCTCCAAAATGAACTTGTGGAAAGCCTAGGTGTTTACCAGATCCTAAGGCCACAGTTCTATAATTCCAGATGGCCCTGTCCAGTGGGGTGGATTTTCTGGTAGCTGGCCTGTTGATTATTGTCTGCTTAATCTGTAAATGCTTCATTGACATACTAAATGGCTACCCTGGTCCTTAACAAGGCCAAAGTTTTTCAGTTTTTAAAAGTTGTCTATTTAATACTGACTTCATCTCTTATCTCACCCACTCTCTTACCTTCCTCCTAATATATTCTGCTACTAAAATCAGCCATCAACCTTTATGCCTCTCAAAAGTGAAAAAATAAGGAAACTTTGTACACCACCCCACCCTGACTAGCACCCCCAAATAGCAGCATAATGGAGTGGAAAGAGTTCTGGACAGAAAGTCAAGAAACTTGAATTCTAATTCTGGCTCTGCACCAATTAACTGTGTGACCTTGGGCAAGTGACTTTTCCCTCCCTGGGCCTCAGTTTCTTCATCTCTAAAATGATAGGTGAGGGTAGAACTAGCTAATCTTAAATTTCCTTTTCAAATTTGTCTTGCCATGATTTTGTGATTTCCTTTAGAAGAAACCTGCTCCTGAAACCTTCTTGAGAGTCTTGCTAACAACTGAGGTTTTTTGATAAGTTCGAGACAGAGATGATGTCCTATCCAGCATGAAATGGTCCCTACTCCCTGCCTTTCTCACCCCCTTGGTTAGAAAGAGGAGAGAAAGGAAAATTTTCTAAATCTTATTCCTATTCTTGACACTGTGTACTTAGGGAAGCATATTGCTCTAAGGAACTCTAAGCATTTAAATACAGCATCCTCAATCTACCCCACAAAAAAAAAAGCAGATTCTCCTATCCCAGTGGAAAAACCAAAAGCACAGAGGGTGAAAGAGACTCTGTTGAGATTGCCTTAGTGAGGAAGCTACATAGAAAATGACTGTGATGCCTTTCCTACCAGGCTAGTGATTTGCAACCTAAAAACAATACTTAGCAGGCCTGGGATTTTAGTTCCAAGGAAAGCAATAACATCCAATATACCTAACATTTATTAAGCGCCTAACTGCAAGTAAATGGCTAACTTAGGTTAGGCCATCTTCCTCACCAAATGGAAGGGGCCAAGATCAAATACAAAAGCTTACGGAATGCCCAACTCTTGCTCTTAAGAAATAACACTTTAGGGGCAGCTAGGTGGTGCAGTGGATAGAGCACTGGCCCTGAAGTCAGGAGGACCTGAGTTCAAATCTGGTCTCAGACCAAACACTTGACACTCACTAGCTGTGTGACCCTGGGCAAGTCACTTAACCCCAATTGCCTAAAAAACAAACAAAGAAATAACATGTTAGGCTATAAAACTGTGCATACCCTTTGATCCAGCTATATTTACTACTAGGTCTATATCCCAAAGAGATCATAAAAAAGGGAAAAGGACCCATGTGTACAAAAATATTTATAGCAGCTCTTTTGTGGTGGCCAAGAATTGGAAATTGAGGGGATGCCCATCAGTTGAGGGGAATGGCTGAACAAGTAATGGTATATGGATGTAATGGAATACTATTGTTCCATAAGAAATGATGAGCAAGTAGACTTCAGAAAAACCTGGAAAGACTTACATGAACTGATGCTGAATGAATTGAGCAGAACTAGGAGAACATTGTACACAGTAACAGCAACATTGTGTGATGACCCACTTTGATCGACTTAGCTCTTCTCAGCAATGCAATGATCTAAGATAATTCTCATGATGGAAAATGCTATCCATATCCAGATAAAAAACTATAGAGTATGAATGCAAATCAAAGCATACTATTTTCTTTTCTTTTTTTTTCTTTCTTGTGGTTTTCCCCTTTTGTTCTGATTCTTCTTTCACAACATGACTAATGTAGGAATAATATTTAATATAATTGTATATGTATAGCCTATATCAGATTGCATGCCATCTTAGGGAAAGGAGGGGGGGGAATTTAGAATTTAAAATCTTATAAAAGTGAATGTTGAAAACTAATAATAAATAAATAAATAAGAAATGAACATTTTAGTAAGAAAAAAAACACTAACACAGATTTCAATTATGTAGAATTATTTTCCTATTGACTTTATGGGTCCAGGGAACTCCCAGGGAGGAAACTCTTCTACCAACACAGATAAGCAAGTATTTTGTACCTTATACTCTTAGAGAGTTGCCTGGGATACTGAGAAGGTAAGTGACTTACTCAAGGTCATACAGTCAGTAAGCATCCGAAGTGGACTTGAACCCAGGTATTCCCGACTCCTAGGCCAGCCTGATATCCACTGTGCCACACACACACACACTGAGTCTCCTATAAGATACAATATTACACAGGATGTGCATTAGAGAGGTACAGAGTCTGTGGGAGAAAGTCTTTAACGACCAAGGATTTCAGGATGGCACTCCAGTTCACTCTAAAGAAACCTAGAGCCTTAAAATTATAAGGGACCTTCAGGATTCTCTAGTCCTCTCCTTTGATTTTATAGAGAACAAGACCCTGAGATGTTCTGTGACTTGCCCAACCAGATAGTTACTGGAGGAATTGACTAAAACTTTACTCTATCTCCTGACTACCAGTCTGATTCTCTAATTACCTAGCAGGCAGGCCCTAGATCAAGAACTGTCCTGTCACGGCTAACCACGCCACTTCCTAGCTTTTTCTGGGAGGTCTCCCATCCAACCACTTGACCACAACCAGTGCCACTTAGCTTGCTGATTTGAGTGATCTCATCATCCAAGGTGGCATAGCAGCAGTGTGCGTCGGTTCTGGCCTTCTGCTCCAGTCTGAGATCATATGTGAAAATAGCTTGTCTGTGGGAGATTGATATTCAAAACTATCATCAAATTGGGGAAGTCAATTCAGTGTCTGGTTTCCCCTCTTGGGGACTGAGAATTACAATGAGGCAAGAAATCAGTAGCCAACAGCAACAGGGCAGGGCCTTAGCACATACCTCTCAATCTTCCTCCTCCTCCTCCCCTCTTCCCCCTTCTCTCTCTCTCTCTCTCTCTGCCTCCCTCTCTCTCTTTTCCAGCCTCCTCCCTGCTGCACATTGTTTCTCAATAAAAGAAACTGCTTCCCCACCTTTGAGGTGGTGGAGACTAGACTGAGTCAGTCTGCAGAAAGCATTAGGCTGTTCCTTGGGGCTAGGGAGGAGAGTCCAGCTTCCTAACCCAAAGAAAGGGGCTAGCATTAAATTGCAGAAACATCTGCCCTTCTTGGAACATGGTGATGGAAACACAGCCTTGGGGAAAGAGGGTGCAGGGATTGGATCGGAAATAGTAAAATAGAGGCCAGTGAAGTAGTGGAGTAGATGCCAGGGGAGATGACTGGCACAAGAAAGATGAAGAATGCAACAGATTGGAGAAAGTCTTATAAGGTAGCAAGCTCTTTTGTGTAAATGTGAATCAGGGCACAGCTTGTAGATGCTGAGACTTGTGGCAAGGTACATAGAAAAGAGAAATGTGAAGAACTGGAAGGAAGGAGATCAGGGCCCTGGTCCTGATTCTACCACAACCTTGCTGTGTGGTCATTGGGGAATTCCCCTCCCCTCACTATGCTTTAACGCCTTTCTCTTTAATATAGCAACATCATTATTTTCAAGAATGTTGTGAAAAGAGATAATGGAGATGATGCATTGTAATGGGAGGACTGGCCAATGAGAGCACAGTCATCAAAGCATCCATAATGTGCTACATCTGCTACGAACCCACGTGGATGCTTTGTGAGTTTGCTTTTCTACAGGCCCCTTTCCCCAAATAAGGACATTTGTAGGTATTCTCTGACTGTTTCCTGTTAGCTTGCTGTATGATGGTAAACACATCTTTGAATGACTACTAAACTGGAACTGAGTGTGCATACAAAAGGCTTGAACCAACAGAAGAACTCCTCTTCACCATGGAGAACAAAACAAGAATTATTATAAGCTCAATCCCCCTATTACAGAAGTACATAAGGTAACTTGAGCTTCTGGAATAAATGGGAGAGATAGAGGTCTCCATGGTAATTGGATACCTGGACTCTTAGGGACTGTAATTATCCCATTAGCTTTTTCTGTTCCAAGAAGAGATCTTCTAAGCCCATTGAATCCCCTAGAATTGTATGGTGGCACAGTGGTCTGGAAGACTCATCTTCCTGAGTTCAAATCTGGCCTCAGACACTTACTAGCAGCATGACCCTGGGCAAGTCACTTGGCCCTGCTTATCTCAGTTTCCTCATCCATAAAAAAGAGCTGGAAATAGCCAACCACTCTAGCATCTTTGCCAAGAAAACCCCAAATAGGGGCATGAAAAGTTGGACCCAGCTAAAACAATCAGGATCCAGAAGGGCTAGGCTCTACTCCTGGTTCTATCACTAACAAACTGTGTACCTTTGGGAAGTCACAACCTTCTGGGCCTCTATTTCCTCGTCCATAAAATAAGGTTGTTGGAAATGATGATTCCAAAGGTTCTTTATAGCTCTGTGTAATTTTGTGATTAAACAGACTTTACTCACTTAACCAGGGGCAGATAGTGGTGCAGTGGATAGAACGCTGGGCCCGGAGTCAGAAAGACCTGAGTTCAAATTTGGCCTCACCACTTAACCCTGTTTGCCTCAGTTTCTTCATTTGTAAAATGAGCTGGTGAAAGAAATGGCAAACCACTCTGGCATCTTTGCTGAGAAAACCGCAAATGGGATCACAAAGAATCAGATGTGATTGAAACAACTGAACAACAACTCACTTCATGACTAAACATGGACCAGGGCTTCTCTCTTCTCCCTACAGGGAAGCAAGGGCTTGGCTTGGTTTTATGTTATACAAAGAGGAATACCTTGGTCCCCAGTGAGATGCAATTCCTTATGAGATTGAAGGTAAATTCACAGCTAATCTCTGATTTTGATCCCCACAGTTGCTGTGGTTGGTAGAGATGAAGAAATGTAATGGGCCACACTGAGAACTGACCTTTTCTTCACTCCGCATGTGAGTCCAGAGGAGGAGCAGATGGACAAGTGTGAAGAAACCCCAAGTGGCCAAGTCCCCCTGGGCAGGTCAGGCTAGAGTCCTTAGGACTGTTATAAAACTTCAGGCTTCTTAACTTTGTTGTCACTTCTACTGCCACCTGAAAAGAACTCAGTGAACTTCCCTTTGGGTTATTCCTTGGGAAAATACCTTTGCCTCTCATTCTTTCTATTTTCCTATGTCACTCCTCAGCAACAGAATGTTAATAACAAATATACTTTCAGATTAGTTGTTAATGTCATGAAAAGAGCATTGGACAGAGGATTAGGAAACCTGGCATCAAATCCTTCCTCCAACACTTACTGGCTACGTGACCCTAGGAGACCACTTAGCCTCTCTGTGGTTCAGGCTGTTCATCTGTAACAAGAAAGACTTTTCTAAGGCTACCTAGATCTAGGATCCTTTCATTGTTTTTTAAAAGGAAAATATCCCAACATATTCAGGCAAAATCTGATGTGTTATAACTCCCACTAATTGATCCCAATTCTGTCCTCTAGAGCTACACAGAAATCTGATCCCGCATCTGAAATAATAACTCTTTAGGTATTTGGGTACAGGTATCAGTTGCTCCTTAAATCTCTTTTTCAGGCTAACCATCTTGATTGAGTTCCTTCAACAATTCCTCTTTTGAGTGATTTTTGAAAAAATGGCAGCTCTGCATTGAGCTGAAAAGACTCACAGCCTTTTTGAATTGTAAAGCTTCACAGCCTTGTTTATAACCCTTTGGGGCTATAAGAGAATGTCAAGATATTCTCCAATGCTGGTAGATGTTTGTGATGAAGCACATTGTGGAGTTTCAGTATACAGAGGACAAAAAATGTGAGTGTTTGATTTGAGTGAATGTTTGAAGCTGGAAGTCAGTGACATGACTAAGGGGAAGCAGAGAGTGTATAGATAACATTGGGGTAAGGGATTTGTAGAATGAACTAAAGAAAGATCAGCTGAGTGTATCTTCTGGTGTGGACCCCTAGAGACAACCCCACATTCAGAGTGAGTGAGCTATGGGTATATGGGATTGAAGGCCTTTGGCTTTGTGGGTAGCTGAAGAGGTTACATTGTTTTTGTGTGGTTTTGCTTCCCAGTGCCAACCTCCTACAGAATAGTACCAGTACCTTAGAAGTCCTGGGTACCAATTCCCATAGAGCAATATCAATATGGGGTACCCCAAAATTCTTAGTGCCTTTTAAAGCTAAAATATATGGTGTCTCCAAAGTCTTGTGGCCCTTTAAGCTAAAGGGCATCCAGACTTTGGTGATACCCTATATTTAAGGACATATAATAACAAGGCCCTGCCACATTCATGATATCTTACCGACATAATTCTGAACCTCTAGAAATCTCTGCATGGGGAGAAAAAGTATCAAGGA
This sequence comes from Phascolarctos cinereus, assembly GCF_003287225.1. Classification (NCBI taxonomy): domain Eukaryota; kingdom Metazoa; phylum Chordata; class Mammalia; order Diprotodontia; family Phascolarctidae; genus Phascolarctos; species Phascolarctos cinereus. The sequence continues at coordinate 120,168,802 of NW_027555736.1, forward strand.
GGACACTAGAAGACCCAGAGTCGTACTTCAAGATCCCACATGTGAATGGGTGCATGTCAGTTCTATACTTTTTCATCTTACCACCCTGGACATCCTCCTCGGCTATCCTCCCGTTTGTCAATAACTCCTTAAAAAGTAGTGTTCAGAACAATATTCTATGCATGCTGTGATGAGCCCAGAGCCTCACAGAGGCATTAACTCCCTTGTTCTAGACTCTGTACTTCTATTAATGTGACCTAAAATGGAATAATAACAATAGGTGGTGCAGTAGACAAAGTGCCAGGCCTGGTATCAGGAAGACTTGTCTCTCTGAGTTCAAATCTGGCCTCAGACATTTACCAGCTGGGTGACCCTGGGCAAGTCACTTAACCCCATTTACCTCAGTTCCTCATCTGTAAAATGAACTGGAAAAGGAAATGGTAAACCACTCCACTATCTCTACCAAGAAAACCCCAAAGGATATCATGAAGAATCAAACACGACTGAAAAAAAAAAAACGACTGCACAACAACAAAATGGAATTAGCCTTTTTTTGGGCAGACATCACATTGCTGAGTCATATTGAGCTAACAGTCAACTAAAAGTTCCAAATCTTGTTCACATAAATTTCTATTAAGCCACATCTTCTACATTCTGCATCTGTTTAGTTAAGGCTTTAAAAAAAAATCTAAGTGCAGGGTTCTGAATTTACTTCTAGTAAGTTTCATCTTGTTAGTTTTGGCCCATTTGTACAGACTATGAAGATCTTTATAGATCTTGATACTGTCATCCAGAATATTTCATTTCATTTCAGCCCTTTCATTTTCATGTCATCCACAAATTTAATAATCATACTATTTATTTCTTCATCTAAGACACTTCTAAAAATTACAAACAGGGCAAGACTTGGAAGTACTCCTCTATATACCATTGTCCAGGTTGACAACATCCTTCAGGTCTAATTATTTAATCACTTATGAATACATCTAACTGTATCATGATCCAATCCATGTTTCCTCTAACTTGATCCCCAATCAATGAATCAAATTGCAAGCATTTATTAATCACTTACTATGTGTCAGGCACTGTGCTTGGTGTTAGGGCTACAAAGATAAAATGAAACAGCCTTTGTCCTCAACAAATTAACATTCTGTTGGACAAGAGGGAAGGAAACAAACATTTATTAAGCACCAGCTGTGTGTCAGGCACTGTGCTAAGAGCTTTACAAGTATTATTTCATTTGATCCTCAGAACAATCCTGGAAGATAGATGCTATTATTATCCCCATTTATAATTAAGGAAACTGAAGCAGACAGAGGTTAAATGCCTTAGCCAGGGTCACAACTACTAAGAATCTGAAGTCACATTCGAACTCAAGCCTTCCTGATTCCAGTGACTTCCCCAATTTTTATGTGCCTGAGATGTGATTTAAAGAAAAATAACACATCAGGAGATCCAGGTGTTATCCCTTTAGCATGGGCACTCCCTCAGTTACTGCCTATCATAGCCCATCCATAGCAACTTCACTCTGTGTGATTGATTCTTGTTTGTTATTTTCCCATAAGTGCTCCATGGAAGATCTATGCTCTGGGTGCCTTCCTCTAATTCTTTTGATACTTTTTACCCATCCCAGTGCAACATTCAGACTAATTGTTACCCCTTACTCTTGCTCCATGTCCATATACCTCTCTTTCCGGTCACATTGCAGGGATCACAACGTACAGTTGGATGGGCAACCCACTGAATTAGTCTATCACTACGTACACCTTGGACAGATGTGACAGATGGACAATACACTGATCCCAGAGTTGAATGAGAGTAGAACAGGCTGGATGACAGCTGAGAAACTGCACAGAAGTTTGTTTGTTTGTTTTAATGACCCAAAGCTGCTCATGGCCACAGACGCTTATCTTCTTTAACTCTACAAGAGTTAGGAATAGGGAAAATGAAGAGCACCTGAGTCTTCAGATGCACAGGGAGGAGAAGGACCTGATCGAGGAATGGCCTGGGCTCCCGTGACTTAACAAAGACTCGGTAGTTGTAGAACTGAAGCTACTGAATTTCAACCAAACCTTTTCATGCTTAGACTTGAACCCGCTCAGGTTAAGGTAGCATGGACAGGTGGGAGTGGTGATTGGGAGGGAAGAGTATTCGTAGAAGTTAGAGTATTAGATTAAGAAGGGGCCTTGGAAACCATGGACTACAAACCCAATCAGTTTTTATAAGATAAGGAAATTAATCTCAAGAGGAGAAGTGATTTCTCTGTGCAGAGAAAGCCAGGATTAGAATTCAGGTTTTATTTCCAATCTAGTACTCTGGATTTACTAGACCAGAATTGAAAAGTCCCAATAATGTAGGTGGTATTGAGCCTAACTCCTTTCTTAGGGGTACTGTAGTCCTAGAAAGGTAGTTTCTCCAATGACTCATGAATCCCACCTGGATCAGTTGAATAACGTGACCTAAACTTGTATGGAAGATGGAGAAAAATTAGGCTGACTTGTTAAGTTAGCTGAAACAGAAAAAATGTGATAGAACCCTAGACCTTCCTCTGTAGAACTTTACCACTCTATTTTCTTGGCTTCCCTTACTGCTATCTGTGATGATTTTTAAAAATTCCAAGAGATATAGATTCTGGGTAATTTAACCATTTTATTAATAAGGCCAGCACATTATTAACAAAAGGATGATCATTTGGCCATCTCTCTCAAACCCTCATGGCAGCGAGCTCACAGTTTGTACATCCTTCAAAGAGTAGGTGTTTCTGAAGGGTAGTTATCAAACTCTGATTGGATAACCTTATAGGAGGTAAGCTATATTAAAATGAGGGTCTTGGGGTATGGACCTGTGTCACCCAAATCTTGGTCAAAGAGACCTCAATTTCCATATCACTTAAGACAAAAGAGAGGATCCACATTTTCCCAGACCTGTCTGAGCAAACACAATGAGCATGAGTAGACCCATTAGCCCAAATGTAGAGTTTTCTTTTACTGTTTTTCTTTAGATCTTGGTCTGTATAAATCTTTAAGAAAGATTTCCCGCACTGGTTTCTGGACAAGGAAGTAGAAAAGGGAGAAAACCTTGGTCCTACAATAACTAGTTATTAAATATAAGAGAGAAATATTCATTTCTCATATATCATTATTTTTCCTCCTTCTGGCACCAGATTTTAAAGAGTCTTTGACCTATTTTCATGTGGTGTCCCAATCTGCTCTAGCATTTTCCCAGAAAAATCAGATTTCATGGAATAACTAGACAGGCCAACAAGGCCATAAAGCCATCGGGTTTTATTATAGTATGTTTATATTATAGCGTGTATAGTCTATATGTTTATATTGTAGTATGCATAGTATCCTACGTTCTAATGAACATAGGATAGAGTAAGAACATGAGGGAACAGAGTAAAGATGGCCAACAGCAATAAGGAAGGAAATTACCAAGAAAATTTATGGACATCAGGACTTCAAGATGGTCTTTAGGCCATGGAAGAAAGAGTAAATGGTTGGGGAGTAGGGCAGCAATCACAATGCAGAGAGGCTGCCCTTAGATTTGGCACACCCAATTATATCAACTCATCACTGCTCCTTTTAGTCCATGTGTGGGATGGCTGGAGGTCTCATCTCCCCTCCACTAGGCAAGAGAGGGTCATGTGTATTGTTTATAAGGAAGGGGTAGTTTCATGCTTAGGCTTGTCTAATTGATTTTCTATCTCTGACATCATGGGCAGAGAGATGCTAGGATCTGGCTAGCTAAGAAGTCATGGGGTTTGGGAGTTTACAGCACGGATGTAGAAATTTCCAGAAGAAAGGAGACTATGGAGTACAGGTCTACAGCAGAGACAGCCTGCTACAAGTTCTCAGAAAAACAAAATATATAAATAAATAAACAAATGGATTATTTTGAATCATCACCCATGGGCTTGTCTCCTGTCATCAGGTCATTCACTGGAGACCCAACTTCAGTTTTGCTCCTTACCTTAGCAGAAACTCACTCTTTGTTTCGAAAGTTCCAGGTTCAAAAACATTCATGGCCAACAAGTCCTCCCCAAAGAAGGAGAAAATACCTTTTTACTGAGAAATTAATTTGCTTCTTGTCTTTCAAATTTAATTCCCCAGCCATTTGTCCCCTGTTCTAATGCAAGGCCTTTGTGCAACTTAGATCATCAATGAGTTCCCTTTCCCAAGTGGAGCCATCTGACAGTGAGACCCTCTCACCTTCAGGAGGTGGTAGGGTTTATTGGATGGTTGGGGAGGTGATGATGACTATAGTGCTTTTGGTTAGAGGTTGTGGCACTGTAGTGATAAGAGACATTCAAATTAGAGTTAGGAGCTCCATGCTTCCTCACTAACTGGCTATGCAACCCTGTGACTGTCATGCCAACTCTCTTTGGCCTGGCCTTTTCAGCTGTAAAATGAAGAGAATGCAATAATTAATCTCCAAGTTCTCTCCCAGCACTAAAATCCTGACTGCTAATTCCATTCTAGCAGTACATAATTAAATTGAATCTCTCTAAGGAGGCAACATGGTACGGTATTGACTTCTAGAGTCAGAGAATTTTGTTAAAATCCTGATTTCCCTAATTACCAGCTGTGTAATCTCAGACAAGTCACTTAACCCCTCTGTTCCCCAGTTTCTTCACTATTAAAATAAAAAAAAATTGGATTAGATAACATCTAAGTGGTTTTCCACCTCTAAATTTATCGAGGAGAAACACACATCAGGTGGAAAAGGATTGTTCCAATATTAACTAATAGTAAGAGGGAGGCAAGAGGTGGTGTCACTAACTCCTTGATAAACAACCTTTACGGTCATTTATCCTACCCCATTCATACCTTTGGCTCAGGCACAGAAGTGAGTTGCAAAACATAGCTTTGGAACCATATTAACTAACTGATTCCACCTCCTCCCCTCAAGCCCCAGCCCCCCACCCAAGACTGGAAGTGTTGTTCTTGGGATAAGGAAACAGTGTTTTAGAGACGCCAGGCCCTGTGCTCTCCTAGGCCAAGATTATGTCATGTCTCATGTGAGGTCAGCACATATATTGAATAAGTGCTTCAATCATGCCCAGGGTGGGTGTACTTTGTTTGTCTCCTCCTTGACCTTCCCATTCCCGCCCATTTTCTGTTCCCAGGCTTAGCACAAGGTCATGTCCAGCACTGAGGGCCTGGCATCACACCCCACCGAGATACGTCTCTATCTGCCATCACCCTCAGAACCGTACCTGAAGAAGAAAGGCCCAACTGTTCCTCCGGGAGGGCTAGCCCTCACTCTGTGGAGGAATTGAAATAGGATTGGTTCCTGACAGGCAGAGCTGAGAGTTCAATGCTCCCTCACTGCCAGAGCCGTGTCACGTTCTGTGGTCCCTCCTTCTTAATTGACAAAGCCGGCCTTTGAAGTTACCATTGGCCTAGAGGAAGAAAGGTTCTTTTTTTGCTTTTATTTTTTCTTTTGTTATTGTTATTTTAGTAATAGGAGGTGGGGGTCTAATTGCCAAGCTTCTCTGTGTTGCTGGAAGAAAAAATATAGGGCACTATGAGTAGCGCTGGCTGGCCCTTGCATGTAGCATGGGGTATCCTGCAGAATCCACATCTTTGGCCTTTTCTGCCCCCATTCTTCTCCAAGGGAGACTTTAATTCCAGCCAAGAGAGGAAGCAGGAGTTTAAGGTCAGAAATCTGACCTCTTTGCTCTCCTCAGAGAGAGGGAGGACCAGGCTAGAAATATATCTATCTCCTCCCTTAAATATTGTTAGTCTAGGAAATGGGGTTTTCAGATTTGAGTTCAGTTTCTGATCACTGTTTCTTAATGGGGAAAGAAGGACTTTATAGCTAAAGCTTGCTTCCCGTCAAATACCAGTACAACAAGGAATATACGGGGTATACAGCCAAGAAAGCCATTTATCCAAGTCAATAGCAAAATAGAAATCAGAGAAAATCTACATAGGAGGATGTATATCAGATAATACAAAGAGAAGGACTTGCTCTCACATTGAAAGTGAGGTAACAGCTCACTGGTAGGTGGTGCCATAGTGCACAGAGTGCAGGGGCTGGAATCAGGAAGACTCATCTTCCTGATTTCAAATCTGGCCTCAGGCACTTACTGTGTGATCCTGGGCAAGAAACTTAACCCAGTTTGCCTCTGTTTCCTCATGTATAAAATGAGTTGGAGAAGGAAACGGCACACCACTCCAGTATCTTTGCAACAAAAGCCTCGAATGCAGTCATGAAGGGTTGGACAAGGCTAAAACAACTGAACTCCAACAAAAACTCAGCTCAAGGAGGATCTCAGATCTCACTCAAGAGGAAACTCCTTCAAGTCTCTAATGTAGAAAGCTAGGGATATGGAAATGGTAGAGACTGCTAACTCCTCTCATGCCAGCTTTTTCCCTGAGTTTTATTTTCCCTAAAAGTGGGGGTGCCCTTGTCCATCTTTATTCTCAAAACCAGAAGCCAGAAGTACCCAAAGAGACTGCAACACTCAGAGCCTAAAGAGGGTAGAGAGCCCAAGAAAATGAAGAGATAGCCAGAGAGTAAAAAAGACTGAAGAAACTCCCTTCTCCACTCCAACTCCATCCCACCCCACCCACCTCCCATGTGGGTCATCAATCTCCACCAATGAGGAGAGACTTCCATGCCAATGGGCTTTGGGACTCAGGTTCCATATGTAATCAATAATAAACCATATAGCCTGTGTGTAAGACTTAATAATTTACAAAGCACTTTCCTATCCCTCATCTAACACTCAGGCTGGACATGTGGGATTATCTTCATTTTATGGAGAAAACTCAGAGAAGTCAAGTGATCTTGCCTGAGGTCACACCACTACAGTAGTAGGGAAAGGAGTGAAAGGAAAGAGCAGAAGAGCTCACTTCATAGTTAACTGAGAAAGCAGAGGCCATTCACCCTGAGCTCCCTCTTCCTCTTACAATTCCTAATTTCTTTAAAAACTCCGGTTAAACTGCCAGGTCCACGTCCCAAAGACATAAAAAAAAACATCCAAAAAAGGAGAAAAGGGTCTATTTATACAGAAGTATTTATAGCAACTCTTTGTGGAGGCTAAGAATTGGAAATCAGATGGATGCCTGTCAATAGGGGAATGGCTAGATAAGCTGTGGTATAAAATTGTAATGGAATATTATTATGCTATAAGAAATGACAAGCAGGATGATTTCAGAAAAACTTAGAAAGACTTACATGAACTAATACAAAGTGAAGTGAACAGAACCAGGAGAACATTATACCCAGTAACAGCAATATTATTTGATGAGGTACTCTGAATGACTTAGCTATTCTCAGCAATACAACGATCCAAGAAAATCCCAAAGGACTAATGATGTAGTATACTATCCACCTCCAGAGAAAGAACTAATCTTGTTTGAACACAGATTGAAACATGCTATTTTTTCACTTTCATTCAAGTCTTCTTGTACAAAATGACTAATGTGGAAATGTTTTACGTGATTGTACATGTATAACTATCTGTATCTGATTGTTTATCATCTCAGGGAAGGAGGAGGGGAGGGAAGGAGGAAGGGACAGAATTTGGAACTCAAAACTTTTTAAAAAATGTTAAAAATGTCTTAACACGTAATTGGGAAGGAAAATAAAAAATATTTTTAAAGATCTTATAAAAATAGTAAAATAAGCCCATAAAAAACCTCAGGTTAAGTGTCATTTTCTATGTGAGGCCTTTCCTAATTCTCCCAGATGTACAGGCCTCTGCTGCCAAATATTACCATATATTTGCTTAGCATAAATATACCATGTTGTGTGCCCCCCCCAGTAGAATGTAAGCTCCTTGAGGTAAGGCATGGTTTCATTTTTGTCTTTGTATCTCCTGTATCTAGCACAACTCCTAATTAATTGGTTGACTGGAGCACTGCCTCAGCCTCCTTCACAGTGCCACTTAGCTGATTCTTCAAGGATATATACAGGATCACAATTTGAAAGCTGGAAGAGACCTCAGTAGTTCTTTAATTTGACCCACATATAAAAGGAATTCACACGTATCATACTCAACAAAAGGTCATCCAGTCTCTGATAGAAGACCTCCAAGCACACGGCACCCCCTACCTCTGGATGGAACTTATTCTGCTTTTGGACAGCTCAGTACAAAAGTCCTTCCCTAAACCTCACTGGGCTATCATCCTAAGAATGTGTATTTTGTTGTTTCCTGAGCTTGTAAACACTACACTATCCCCTGAAGATCCCTTCCTTCTCACACTGCTTCACCAATCTAGCAGAAAAGCAGAGAAAAATTCAAGTCTTTATATCCCAGTATTCTTCCCAATAGAACACACTGCCTTCCCAGTAGTGTAGATACATTAGTATCATTGTGTTCACATCAGAGCCATAACTTGCATTTCTGACAAGCACCCTAAAATGAAGTTGGTATAGTCTTGTAAGTAAGACCTTTGAGAAAGAGCATGTCCTTCTGCTACTAGGTAGTCTGCCCCTGGGGGAGATAGGAAGCAGGGTAGGGGCAGGCCAGGGAGGGGAGAAGGAGTATAGGGATGATGATGGGAAGGGCAATGCCATTTGGTGGCTTCCTGTTTCAATTTATTATTCTTGCTACTAGGGGATAAAATCAGCCATTGCTATCAGTTGAAAAAATTCATTTATTCTAAGTACCCTCTAAATACTGGCAACCTGGAACAAAGTTTCAGTTATGGCTCTGATTTCAGAGTCCAGAAAGCTATTACACGGTTGTGAAATCCCAGGACAGGTCCTTATACGTGTTTAGCTGGAATACAAAGGGAGGTACTGGAGTCTGAGGGTAACCACAGATTTTTCTACCTGGAGCCCTGCAGTCTAAACCCAACTGTGGACCTGTGTCCAAGATTTTCCCCACCCTAAAGCCACAGGGAGAAGAAGGAAAGGCCTTCCAGGCCTTTAGGATTCAGCCTTGGAGACAGATCAGGTGACCATCACTGCACTGTCCTGCTTGCAGGGCTGAGGCAGGCAGTGATGAGAAGAGTATTAGGAAAAGGAGAATCATGCAGGGAAGTAGACTTAGCCAGAACCAACAGCAGCCTGCTTAACACCTGGCACAGGACAGCTAAGGGAGGAGTCAGGACAGTCGGGCAAGAGCAGGGAAGGAACTTCATGTCCCAAGATCAGGGCCAAAGCCTGGAAGCTGGCCAGAGTGAACATAGGAACCCCTTCCTTTACTTCACAGATTACTTACAGGTGCCTATTGGAGATAGTTGTATCTCCCACCCTCCAGTTACCTGCTCTAACCTCTCATCCCCTCAAGCCAGGGGCAGCCTCCCAACCCTCTTTCTACCTTTCACTCCCAGCATAGATAGACTTGAGTTCTGGACCTCCTACTACCACAGCTCATCATTTAGATAAAGTCCTCTCTGGCTAGAAGAGCCACCCACATTCAGGGAATAAGAATAAAGTGGGAATGGAAGAAGCTCCTATCACTATCTCCAACTCACACACAGCACCAATTTCTTCACCTAGGGGAGGGAGGAAAGGAAGCAAGGGAGGAGAGACAACAGGCTGTCAGGAACAGTGGCCCCAGCTCTCAAGTCCCTCTGAGCCCTGGATGGGCCCAAGGCATCTGCTGAATGGGACTCATTCATATCACACAACCAATGAAGTGAGATGTAATATCCCTCCCTCGCCTCACAGAGCTCTCTTAATCCAGACAGCACAATGCACTGTTCACTCAACTCAGGAAACAAAATAAATACATTTTCAAAAAGACACCACAATGAGGCTTTTTAACAGCAAAGGGCCAGGGAAGGACTATACCTGGGCCAAAGAGGGAGAGAGAGAAGACTCAGCCTGTGGGGGAAGTTAAGAAAGTGTGGCACTACCTTTTTTTCCCTCCATTCATTTCTCCAATCCTCAACTCTGTCCTTGGGCAGCAGAGACTGTACAACCCAAGATACATTTCTGGCATAGAAAGGTGTCATAGTCCCTCAATGGGAGAGCATGGGTCTGGGCATTGCCCAGGGAAGGGTTTAGCATGAACTTTCTCAAAGCCAAATCAGATCTCAGACTTAAAGGAGGAGGTCAGCACTGGTTCAATCAATTAATTTTAGGCTCACCTACCCAATTATTTTGCTTCCATTTCAGCTTCCTTGGCTGGATCTTTCAAAATTTAATGGGTACAATTCTGGCCTTGTCTCACTTCTTCCCTCCAACCCAGAATTCTGTGAACACCAAGAATAGGCTCCCTAACTTGACTGCTGCCCCACCTAGGGACTTTGGTGACCTACTTCTATCAATCAATCAACAGGCAATTTTTCAAGCAAAAATCTACTACATGCCAGGCACTGTGCTAGCTACTGAGAATAAAAATAAAAAACAAAACAGCAGCCGGGATTTGCCCAAAGTTAGACAATCATTAAGTGACAGAGCCAAGACTCAAACTTGGGCCTTCTGATTATGAATTCAATACTCTTGCCATTATACCATGGTAACAGTCATAGCTTTAGAGCTGCCAGGAGACCTTGGGAGCTATTCCTCTCTCCTCTCCATTCTATAAAGGAAGAAACTGAAGTCCAAAAGTTAATTATCTTGTTCACAATTACACAGGTGATAAGTAGCTCAGTTGGGATTCAAAACCATTTTTGACTGCAGATGAATGTTCTTTCTACTACTCAAACTGCTACTCTTCCCAATGTATATCTATCCACAAGAATTTATTTGTCAGGCTATTTCTGTCACCAAGTCCCTTTCCCATTCCTATTCTACCACTCCATGCAGACCTTCATTACCTCTTCCCTGGATTTAGCCATGAATTACCTTAGAATCCCTGGATCCTTACACATTTTTTTCCTCAGAGTCCTTACAATGTCCTTATTTTTAATGTCTCTGTCTGCTCCTGAAATCAGGTGACCCTCTATGAGTTTCTGTTCAGAAAAATCGTAAAAGCTTTCAAGCAACTTATACACACTCTTAAGCAATTTACGACGTGGGGAAGGGATTCCAGGCGGGTGGAGTAGGTGTGAAGGTGGAAATGCACAGGTGTGTTTGGGAGACTGGAAGTAGAGCAGTTTTAGTGGAACAAAGAAGGGAAGAGTGGAAGATAAGATTAAAGAGTTGGGTTGGGGTTAAATTGCCAGGGACCTAGAATGACAGATTACAGAATATACATCGGAATGCCTACAGTGAGATAGCTCTGTAGTGTCAGAGATATTAACCTATCACGGTGCTGGCATTCTTGTTGGAGAGAGTCAAAAGGCAAGACAACTAGATAGCCTAGAAACATAGTGAATCCATGTTTCCCATGATCCATTGCAGTGACTGATGAATAGCTCAGACCTCAGACCAACATCACGTTTTCCTACTTCTGCCATTGAGTGACTAAGGTATCGCCATTTCAGAGACAAAAGAGTTAACTTTGAACTTGCCTGGTTCCTTCTTCCATTGTGTTGAAGTTAAAAGGGAAATTGAGAAGGACTGACCTCACACCTGAGGGGAAGGGCAGGTGCTACTAGAAGAAATTCTGACTAGGCCACATCCCTGATCAATTTGATGAGTTTCCTGAGAGATAATCCTTTTGCAGGCAATTTTCACAGAATTTAGAGCTAGAAAGATCATTAGTACATCTAGTTCAGAGGGGCAGCTAGGTGGTGCAATAGATAGAGCACCGGCCCTGAAGTCAGGAGGACCTGAGTTCAAATTTGACCTCAGACCAAACACTTGACACTTACTAGCTGTGTGACCCTGGGCAAGTCAGTTAACCCCAATTGCCTAAAAACAAACAAAAAAACCCAAACAAACAAAAATCTAGGTCAATGCCCTCATTCTCTATATAATGAAACTGAGGCCCAGTGAGAGTAAGTGGTTTGGCCATGGTCACACAGGCAATAAAACAAAGAATCAGGATATGAACCATGTTCTTTAAAACATGGAAAAATGGGAAGAGAACTGTCTCTGTGGTCAGAGAACCTGAATTCAAATCCCACCTCTGATATTTGCTATCAGTGTGAACACAGACAAGTCACCTAACCTTCACTGGACTCAGTTCACTTATTTATAAGGTGAAGGGGTTGGATTAGAAAGCTTCAGAGATTCCCTTGCATCTCTAAGTCTATGATCCTTTGATTTTTCCATTCCTTGCCATTCCATACACACCCATTGTCTTCTTACTGAGGACAAAAGTAAGTTTCTAATTAAATCTCTGTAAGTAGAAATGGCCCTAAAATTATCTGGTTAATTTGGAGTCTCTTAGAGAAGAGGTGTCAAACATTCCCAAGTGTACTGGACCAGATTAAAGCATAAATGGGAAATATTTAACAAAATAAATTTAAAATGATAAAACATAGATAGTATTACATTTTAAAACTAAGTCAATATGTAGCTCTCAGGAATCCTTTATGTACTAATTAGTGGCTCCCATTTCTATTTGATTCTGACACCATTGTCTCAAGCATGGTTTTCAATGACTGGGCTGCCCCCAAGATGAATCATTGGCTTGGACTCTGAGAAGGATGGATTCTTGTCAAAAGACCCTCCTTCCACTTTCAATTGGTCTATAAAAAGAATTCTGATCAAAGACATTAGACTTCTTTTTCACCTTTTTCATTACATTCTTTAAGAGCTATCTACTCCCCCCTCCCTAACTACCTTGAGATAATAATGGCTGCCTTGGGGCAGAAGTCCAGAAACATTCCTCCTTGCATATATCCCTGGTCTCAGACTGTTCCCAAACCCACGTGGGATAGCCAAACAGAAAAGACTTGCCACCACTAGGGGTGCCTTTCCCCTTCCTTCTTGATTGCCCGCTTGTCTTGGGTAAGATGGAGTATTCAACAACATTCCTTTCAGTGAGACAGAAGACCTCTGGGCTTTAGCATCTGCTTGCCACTGACTCCTAAGGTTCTCTTATAGGACTCTAGGATTCTGTGGAAAAGTCAGCCTCTATGGAGTGTCATTCTAGAAAAACCTGGCTAAATTTTGAGAGGTTCACCATCAGAAGATTGGTTACCAGTAGATGAATTCTTGTTGACCACATAAACCCAGGAAGAGTACCTGCTAAGGCGCAGAAGCATTGCAATTTGCATAGGCTGAAAACCCACACAGTAAAATCATGGATTTTTAGAGAATAAAAATATTCCTCTTTTATCCTCAATATTCCTTCTCTCATTCTACATCCTATTATTTCAGGTTAGTTGAGGTCACTGGGGCTGAATTACATTTTTTCAAGACAATCATATGGTCCTAGATTGAGAGCTGGAAAGTGCCTTAAAGGTTATCTCCTCCCCTCTCCCCATTTTACAGGCAAGGAATCTCAAGTCTACACAGATTAATTAAATTTCTCCAGGTCACACTGGCCAAAAACCACAGGTCTTCCATGTCAGGATTATTCAAATCCAGATTTTCTGAAATACAGGACTACAAATCCAGTTTTCTTCCCACTATATCACGTCATCTACCTAGGCAATGATAGTATAGCAAATCTAGGAAATAAGAAACTCAAGGTGTAGAGAGGGATGGGTAGGAATCTAGAGTTTTGGAGAAATAACCCAAGCTAATCTCATCTCAGCTAGCATATCAGAGCTAATAGTTATAAGCAGAAGCCTGAATAAGATAACAAAAGAGTGAGACATAGGAAAGCACTGTTAAGCTGGTTGCTTGCTGGTAGTAGCTCAAAGCCAAAGGCAAAATTAAGATGGCTTTTTTGGGGTGACTCATTGGGATTCTCTGACTTGGAAACAACTTCATACAATTCTGGATTAACTATGATGTACAGATAGAGACTTGGTGGCCAGGGGCAGGTAGAAATCTAGGAGGCAGTTAGGTGGCTCAGTGCTGGGCCTGGAGTCAGGAAGACAAAAATCCAGCCTCTGATACTTACTAGCTGTATGACCCTGTTCAAGTCACTTAACCTCTATTTGCTTTAATCCACTGGTGAAGGAAATGGCAAATCACTCCAGTAATCCTTGCCAAGAAAACCTTATGGTGAAGGGGCAGCTAGGTGGCATAGTGGATACAGCACCAGTCCTGGAGTCAGGAGGATCTGAGTTCAAATCTGGCCTCGGACACAAAACACTTACTAGCTGTGTGACTCTGAGCAAGTCACTTAACCCCATTGCGTAGCTAAAAAGAAAAAAAGAAAACCTCATGGACAGTATTGACATGTGATGGTCCATGGGGTCACAAAGAGTTGGACGTGACTGAATGACAATAAAAATTGAAAATCCGGTCTATGCAAAATTATCTATGGATCAACAAGTAAGTGTCAAGCACCGTTTAGGTGCCAGGTGTTGTGCTAGCTGCTAAGGACATAAAGCCAAAGGTTTAAACCAGAGGTGGGGAACCTGTGGCCCTCTAGGTCCTTGGGCGCCACCTTTTGACTGAGGCCAAGGTTTACAGAACAAATCCTTTTATTAAGGGAATTTGTTCTGTGAAGTTTGGATTCAGTCAAAGGGCCACAGCTGAGGACCTAGAGGGGCCCCATGTGGCCTCGAGGTCCAAGGTTCCCCACCTCTGAAACTTTAAGCAATCCCTGTCTTTTCCTCTACATTTTCACTGTCCCTCCTGACCATCTCCCTACTCTCCCAAACACTGTGGCTCGATGGTCTATAAGACTCTTCTGTTCAGTTGGTTGCCAACTAGTCTAGAAAAGATGTTAGCTAATAACTGTGGTATTAGGTGATGCTAAAAAGTGGGAGGCTGGGCTGGATAACTTTTAAGGTCTCTTTTAACTTTGAGATACTCTTATCTTACTGGCCTTCCCTGGTTGTTTTCATTTTAATATGGAAGCAAGTAAGATGTAGTGAAACGCTCTGGATTTGGAGTGCAAAGACTCACAAGTCCTGGGTTTGAGTTAAGGCTTTGTTCTTAACACTAATGGGCAACTAGGTGGCTCAATGGATAGTGTGCTAGGCCTGGAGTCAGGAAGACTCATCTTCATCAGTTCAAATCTGGCCTCAGACACTTATTGGCTGTATGGCCCTGAGCAAGTCACTTAACCCTATATGCCTCAGTTTCCTCATCTGTAAAAATGAGCTGGAGAAAGAAATGGTAAACTACTCCAGTATTTTTGCCAAGAAAACCCCAAATGGGGTTACAAGGAGTCAGACATGACTGAACAATAACTTCATACTAGCTATGTGATCTTGACATATGTGTGACCTCACTGGATTTGTAGAATAAAAGAGTTTGATGAAAGATTTCTAAGGGTCCTTTTAGCTGTAACATTAATTTTGGAACTCTTGAAGATAAAAAAGATTTATTGATCCAGAAGCATTTTAAGACCTGCTCCAAAACCGTGGTGGAGATAATCTAGGACCAAGGATCCTGGTGCACTGGGGAGAGGCAGTGCCCCTCAGACTAAAGATTCTGTTTTCAGCTGAGCCCTACAGTCGTTGCTGAGGAGAGCGTTGTGCAAGACCACCTTTCTTGCCACCACCAACACCAACTGCTGACCAAGGGATCTGCCCATAAGCCCAAGCACCTTCCAAGCTACTGGCCTGTGTCTGGCTCCACCCTGTGGAGATACAACCAGGCAAACTTCTTCTGCCGGAGCTGAAGCCCCACCTCCTCAGCATCCACAGCGACTGAAGATGCAGGAAAGAAAGTTCAGCCACCAAAGTCTTTGGCACCGTCAGATGGTTCAACAATAGAATAAGATAGGATTTTATCAGGGGAAATGGTATTAAAGAAAATGCATCATCATCTGTTTTGCTAACGCACCTTAAAGACCATGGAGCCTTTCTTTCTAACTTGTAGCTGAAACCTGTATATGCAATCTCCCCATTAGAAATGTGAGCTCCTTAAGAGGAAAGACTGTCTGCTTTTCTGTTTGTATCTCCAGTGCTTAGCATAGTGCTTTATACACAATAAACACTTAATAAACACCTTTTCCCATTTCATTCATTTATCCAAATGAGTGACAAGGAATAATTGGAAGTGGGGTGGATATTTCTGAACAGATAGCTCTGTCCAACCCCCTCCACTCACCTACTACCCAAATAGTAAGGTCAGCAGCCTGCCCAGAGGGCTCTTTCTATTTAAGAAATGAGGCGTAAACCCTGCATCAGCAAGGCGGCCTCAGGCGTCTGTCTCTTTTCCTTTTCCTTTTTTTTTTTTTCAGCCTCCGTGCCCTGCCCTGATTAGCCCATCACTCCCTGTAGTAGCTACAGCCAACGTGAAATTGCCATTGCTGTGGCTGCTGTCCCAGGTCTCTGTTTCTCATTTCTCAGTGGCTGGGGATGCTGAGACAGCAGAGTCTCTCTGGCAGCCGGAGTTGGCTGCCCCTCCCCAACTGGCTGCAGGATGAAGGGGCATGGCCAAGACAGAGAGGGTGACATCACTGCAGCCCCAAATGCTGCCGTTACTGCCACCTCCCTCCTCCTCCCCCTGCTTCAGTGCTCTTCCATAAGTGGAATCCCTCCATTCCAGCCAAAGGCAGGGCAGCCTAAGTGGGAGGAGAGGACTTCAATTGTAGTAAAACCCCAAAGCTCCACAAGACTGAATTTAGGCAGATGCTTTTCCATCGGCCTGGGCCATAGTAGCTATTGCCCAGGATATCCTGGTCTGCTGGAAGTCGTTACTACAATGCAGTTTTCTTTCAGCAAAGGTCTC
Organism: Phascolarctos cinereus; assembly: GCF_003287225.1. Classification (NCBI taxonomy): domain Eukaryota; kingdom Metazoa; phylum Chordata; class Mammalia; order Diprotodontia; family Phascolarctidae; genus Phascolarctos; species Phascolarctos cinereus. Next base: position 120,185,326 of record NW_027555736.1, read on the forward strand.
CCTAAACAGTCACCAGCCAGACTCTCACACTAGTTGATAAATGTTTGGGACAAGTGTCAAAAACTAGTCATTACCTCCCTGTCCCCAGTCAGTAGCGCTTGTCAAGACCAACATCTAGCAGGCCCATCCACCATCCTCAAAGGGCTCATGGTCTCTGTGTAGCTTGGAGGCCAATGTTTCTAGGTTGAAAGTCCAGGTGGAAGAGGGTGAAGAAGCCCAGGGTCTAGAAGCCTCATGTCACAGCAAATCCAGAGCCTTGAAAAGCCAGCTCAGTTCCAGGACAGATCCCGGGCTTCAAATCTACCCTATAATAAATCTCAGGAACTGAAGATCCAGTAGCCATCTCACTGCTGAGCCTCTTAAGAAGTCTTAGAATCAGTTGTTTAATAATAACTGAGTGCCTACTATGTGCATTGTTTTGTGCCAGATGCTGTGATGGCATACAAAAGAAATAGATTTGGCCCCTGCTCTCAAAGAACTTAAAATCTAATGGAGGCAGTGATACCCCCACTAGGTCTAAGCCCCAAAAAGATCAAAGAAAGAAGAAAAGGACCTGTGTATAACAATATTTATATCAGCTGTTTTTGATGTGGCAAAGAACTGGAAACTAAGAGGGTGTCCGTCAATGGGGAATGATAAAACAAATTATGGTATATGAATGTAATGGAATATTACTGTGCCATATGAAATGGTGACAAGGATGACTTCGGAGGAACTGAAAAGACATATGAACTCATGCAAAGTTAAGTGAACGTGAGAATAAGTTATATACTAATAACATTACTTTGAAATAATAACATAACTTTGAAAGACAAGAACTCTGATCAAAATGAATGGATCATCCACAGTTCTAGAGGACAGGTGATGAATTATGTTACCCACTTCCTCACAAACAGGTTATGGACTCAAAGTGTAGAATGAGACATATATATTTCAGGATGTGGCCAATGTAGAATTTTTGCATATTTGTTCCAAGGGTTTTCTTTTTCTTTTCCAATAGTATGGGTAGAGGGAAGTGGAAGAAAGAGAAAATAGATTTTTAATTGAAAAAAATTAGTTTTCCTTTAAAAAAACAATCTAATGGAAACACTGACAGAAACACATAAAGAAAAGACAAACTCAGAATCACACATAAACATCTATCAGAGAGGTGAAATGTCTTAACAGCTAGAGTAAGGACTGAATTGGAAGAGAGGAAACTTACATTCTAGCTCCATCTTTTCTCCTCACTACCGGTCCTTAAGCTCATTTAATCTCCTTGAGACTCAGTTTCTTCACCTGTAAAATGAAGACTATAATATTTCTCCTATCTGCCTCACAATGAAGACAAAATGAGATAATCTGAATGCTTTGTAAGTAGTAGAGAATTTCATAAATTGTTATTATATTCTAGTTGTATATAACTATATATCAATTCCAGCAAAATTTTGAAGGATAGAATTAGGCCTAGAGGAAGATAAAGAAGGGCATTCCTCAACTCAATATACCCAAAACCAAACTCATTGTCTTTTCCCCAAGCCTTACCCCTTTCCAAATTTCCCCACTGATCTACGATTTTCATCTTTTGTAGAGATCTGGTCATGTTACTTCTGTGAATAAAGTGCGTTTCCATTAGTTGCTGGATAAAGTTCAAACTCCCTCACCCTCCACAATATGATGCCGTTCTACTTTTTTAGGCTAACATTACTTTTGCCCACCAGATCAAATGGCCTATTGTCTGCCTCCATCTATGTCTTCCACTTAATTCTGCACTCTCCGGCTTCTATTCTTTTGCTTGCATTCTTCCCAATGCCTAAAAAAAATGTCTTTTCACCATTCTTAACCATATTTTAAGACCTAACTCATGTCACCTTCTCCATAAATCCTCCCCTGATCTTTTCCATTAATAATGACCTTCCCTTTGGGTTTCACATGGCATTTTGTTTTTCATTTCTCCAATGAGTTAATGAAATAGGGTGCATTATATAGTTAACTATACTAGTGTTCCCTAGCACTAGAAGAGTGCTAAGTACACAGTAGGAGGTAAAGAATGAATTTGCCAAGGTCATATAGGTGTTAAGTAGCAAAGCCAGGATTTAAACCAAGTTCTTCTCATTTCAAAGTCAATGTTGTTTCCACTCCACTTCATCAGTACTGAATACAAAGAGAGATCGAGGAAAATGAGTACTGAGAAGAGGCCATTAGATTTAGTGATTGAGATGTCACTGGTAAGCCTGGGAAAGAGCAACTTCAGAAGAGTATAGGGGAGTTAGATTATAGGATGTAAAGGATTGAGAAAATGAGAAAGTTGATTAAGAATCATTCAGGAAGGACAGGTACAGATTGGTTGGGGTTTGCACCATTGGAGAGAACACTTCAATTGACAATATCACAGATCCATCTGAGACTCTTAAATATTCCTCCAGATGAATATTTTGTTATTATTTTGCCTAGTTCCATAAAGTGCCAGCAATGTGGCTTCTGACCTCAGCAGTAAGTGAAGCTGTATGATCTTGTAATGGCCAAATCTCATGGTCCCTTCTCAGTTCTGATCCTTCTTGCCTTATTTGCTGAAACTGATATTGTTAACTACCCTCTCCTCCTGAATACTCTCTCCTTGCTGGGTTTTGGTGACAGTACTCTCTCCTGGCTCAGTTCCTATGTGTCTGGCCACTTCTTATTCTACTTTGCTGGCTTATCATCCACATCGCATCCCCTCAGTGTGGATATTCCCTAAGGTGATGTCTTGGACCCTTTTATCTCCCACTATACTCTCTCTCATGGGTTTAAGTATGTGAATTACTCTCAGATATAAATATACCCAACTCCAGTCCCTTCCCAGAGCTTCAGTTACAGGTCACCAACTAAATGGTGGACAGTTGGGAATTTTAAATTTAATGTCTCAGAGACATCTTGAACTCAATGTTTTTAATACTGAATACACTGTCTTTCTCTCTAAACCCTCCCCCCTCTTTCAAACTTCTCTTTCCTTTTTTAGATTCATGATTTTGACATTATCCTCAACTCCTTTTTCTCCCTCATCCTCCATATCCAATCAGGTGATTTATGCCTTAACAATATTTCTTCCATCCCTCCTTTCTCTCCACTAACATAACCACCATCTTAGTTCAGGCCCTCATCACATTATGCCTGGACTATTGCTATAGTTTCCTAACTGGTCTCCCTGCCTCAAGTCTCTAATCATTCCAGTCTACCTTACAAACTGCTGCCAAAGTAATTTTCCTCAAGCAAAAATTTGACCATGTTGATGGGGGCAGGGCCCAAGACAAGATTTTTGCCTTTGACCCAAAAGGAATCTGGCTCCTACTTGTCTACAGACCCCAGCTCTTATCTCCCCTTGAAAGCCCTCGCTTACCTTTAGATCTTATTCAGATGCACCTTCAACCCTTGCCCTGAATAGAATCTGGCTCCTGTTGGTCTACAGGACCGGAAAACCCTTAAACCTTTAAATTTCCTAATTGACTCCCCTCATCTCCCTTTGAAAGCCTTAGCCTTACCTTTTAATCTTATTCAGATCTGGCTCCCTCTTGTCTATAGGCCCCAGAAAGGTCTTCCTTTATCTCCTTTTGAAAGTCTTAGCCCCACCTTGATTTTGTGCAGATGGCTTTCAAACTTCTGCCTTCCGGTTCCCTCCATTATCTATTCCCATTGTCTATTCAATCTCTCTGACCTCTCCAATTAGAATTGTTACCTAGACCCTTTTCCCAACCCCCTTCTCTGGCCACCCAAAGTTACTTTAGTATTTAAGATCCACCGAGGCCCTCATTCAGAATCTGAGAATCTCAGGCCCACAAGGCCGAGAACCTCTCATGCTCACTGCCTTTACGGGCATCACCTGGTCAATGTGATTTATCACTAATGAACTTTTCCTCTAGACATTGAAAAGGTCTAGGATTTTTGGGGTGCTGCAAAATCCCCAAGATCGTGCTACCGGGCCCTGCTGAATGAATTCAACTCAAATCTTCTTCAGCCAGAGAAAAAGTTTATTAGTGATAAATCACATTGACCAGGTGATGCCTGTAAAGACAAGAGGGCATGAGAGGTTCTCAGCCTTTTCAGCATGAGATTCTCAGCCTCTGAATGAGGGCCAAGGTGGTTCTTAAATACTAAAGTAACTTTGGGTGGCCAGAGAAGGGGGTTGGGAAAAGGGTCTAGGTAACAATTCTAATTGGGGAGGTCAGAGAGATTGAATAGACAATGGGAATAGCTAATGGAGGGAACAGGAAGGCAGAAGCTTGAAAGCCATCTGCACAAAATCAAGGTGGGGCCAGGACTTTCAAAAGGAGATAAGGGGAGTTGATAAGGAAGGCCTTTCTGGGGCCTATAGACAAGAGGGAGCCAGATCTGAATAAAATTAAAAGGTAAGGCTAAGGCTTTCAAAGGGAGATGAGGGTCTGGGGCCTGTGAGTCATATTCCCTTTGGGGCAAAGGGCGAAGATCTTGGCTTGGGCCCCACCCCCATCACTTATGCTATATATACTTCATATGTACTTGTTTTTTCCTCCATTAGGATGTAGGTTATGTTGTATGTAGGGGTTGCATTATTATTTGTACTTGGATACCCAGTGCCTAACACATTTCCTGGCATATAATGGGTACTTAACAAATATTTTTAAGGGATGTTGTAGCATACAACATGCACCAAAGCTCTTTAACAAGCATCCTGAATAGAAGAGCAAAAATCAGGCAAAAAAAAATAAATGTTGTTCAGTCATGTCTCATTTGGGGTTTTCTTGGCAAAGATACTGAGTGGTTTTCCATTTCCTTCTCCAGCTCATTTTACAAATGAGGAAACTGAGGCAAACAAGGTTAAGTGACTTGCCCAGCACCATAGAGCTAGTAAGTGTCTAAGGCCAGATTTGAACTCAGGAAGATGAGTCATCCTGTCTGGTGCTCTACGCACAATTGATGGGGGTGGGGCCCAAGCCAAGATCTTCACCCTTTGCCCCAAAGGGAATCTGACTCACAGGCCCCAGACCCTCATCTCCCTTTGAAAGCCTTAGCCTTACCTTTTAATCTTATTCAGATGCACCCTAAAAGAATCTGGCACCCTTTTGTCTGTAGGCCCCAGAAAGGCCTTCCTTTATCTCCTTTTGAAAGTCCTAGCCCCACCTTGATTTTGTGCAGATGCCTTTCAAACTTCTGCCTTCCTGTTCCTCCATTATCTATTCCCATTGTCTATTCAATCTCTCAGACCTCCCCAATTAGACTTCTTACCTAGACCCTTTTCCCAACCCCCTTCTCTGGCCACCCAAAGTTACTTTAGTATTTAAGATCCACCTTGGCCCTCATTCAGATGCTGAGAATCTCAAGCCTGTTCATCTTTACGGGCGTCACCGGGCCTATATGTTTTACCACTAATAAACTTTTCCTCTGGCTGAAGAAGATTTGAGTTGAATTCTTTCAAACAGGGCCTGGTACTATGATCATGGGGTCCCAGCACCCCAAAACCCCTAGACCTCTTCACAATGATGCCACCTAGCTGCCCTAGGGTAAATTAGGATGGGATATCTGATGGTAGGTCTGTGGCTCCAGGACAGGTTAGGGGTGTTTTTCCATTCATCTTCCAATCATCAGCTTGTTTTGAGTACTTGCCTTTCCAAGGTACTGGATCACATACGGGTGACAAGTACAAATGCATAAGTGTACTATGTGACACCAAAAATATCATTTCAGTGTGGTTGATCAAATCAGTTTCATTCTGTATGGCCCAAACAGCCGACTTGATAATTTAGAGTTTTATTTTTCAAATAGTTGTGCCCTCATTTAGATATGGCCTCCCTCTCTTGCCCATAACTGAGCTTCCATGACTACCCCTAGTCTCACATAGCAAAGAAGATGGTGTTTTTAAAAAAGGGTTGGGGAGAGAGTATCAGAAGAATGGTTTAGCTCTTCAGTAGATAATATAACTGGTGTAGAGAGAATGCATTCTGTCTGCAGGAACTTAGCTATTTACTCTATGGCTTTGCTAACTCCTTGCTGGACCTCCCTAAACACAATTTTATTCAGTGGTTTTGAATTTCTAACTGAAATGTCTACTAGACTTTTTTTTTAACAAATAGTTTAGGTCTCAGGAAGGCTGTATTCAAACGGAGAGAATCTATAAGAAATGAATAGCTAATAAACCTCTAAGCCAAAATTGCATAGCAGAAGAGGCCAAACCAAAAAACTTCAGCTTTCCTGGCTGTCAGGAAAGTAAAGGTTTTGTGTGACTAGAACAGCATTTCAAAAGATGATGACTTGCCTTTCAAGGGAGAAGATTGGCCCCATAGGATTCAAATGTGGGGGCCTTGAGCTGGAAAACACGTAGAAACCCTAATGGCCATAAAGGTACAGAAGGAACGACACAGTCTCTATGGCAACCAGAGCCCCAATCATAACAGCGTCTCTTTCACCTGGAGCCAAGGTTTCAAAAAGCAATTCAGACTGGGTCCTGGAGGTTCCCAGGGCTGAATCTCCTATCTCGTGGTTGGTGATGTCATTGGAGCCTCTGATGGAATTATTTCCTTAGAATTTGCTGCAGACAGATGATTGAACCTATATATAGAGCACTGCCCATAAAATGAAAATTAATCTAATGACTCCATGCTTGAAGCAAAAACTGAGGGGGAAAAATTTTGATTCATGACCACTATTAGTCACAAAGCTGGCAAAACATGTCACTTAGGCTCCCCCACTCAAGACTCCTAGAAGAAGGCACGACTTTCTCTTGCCTTCATAGAATGTTAGCACTAGGAAGGTCTTTAGAGACCAAGCAGTCCACCACCCAACCACCCCCTTTTTCAGATGAGGTTCTTTTGAAGCTCAGTTCCAAGCAGGTTTGGTTACAACAGGAAAGTGTTAACATTTTCCACAAGCAGTTTTTGCCACTATGCTTAACCTCCCTTTTACACAAAAGCCTATGTCTTGATTCAATTAACTCCCATGCCCTGGACAGAGTTGTTGGAAAAGGGGCAACTGAGCAAGAGGATGTGACGTTACTACGGAACTTAGGTAAAAGCCCCATGATGCCAACCATCCAAAACAACTCCTTCCTATTTAGTCAGGGATGGAAAGACAAATGGAATTGCTTCTGGAGCAAATGTTTCTTTGGACTTGTCAGTGACTGTGGTGGCAGCTGCTTAATCAATCAGGATCACCTTCTGAGTGGCACTGGAGCTATGGGCCCATATTAATATGACAAGAAACGACAATATGCCTCATGGGCCATAGCTTTAGAGATGAAAGTCACCTTAGAAATCAGCTAATCCAACCACTCATTTTACAGACGAAGGTACTGCAACCTAGAGAAGTTAAATGGATATACCCAAGGTTATACAAGTAATAGATGGTAGAGCTGGCATTCAAACGTAGGTCCCTTGACTCCAAATCTAACACCCTTTCTTCTATGCCATTATGGTGTGAAAAACAGCAATCTTAGCAAATCCTCTTTTTTCCCCCTCAGGACTGCAGGGTAACAAACCCCACAGGACAATTCAGACTAACCAAATGCTTGGGGTTAGTGGGAGAGAGGCAGGGATGTGCTCCAGCCTCCAAAAGAATGAGACAACCTGTCTGGCAATTACCTGGGGAAAGTAAATGTTCCAAGCCAAGTTTGCCAGGCATTTGCTTTCCTGGGCCTTCCTGTATGAGGATTTGAGCTGTCAGTATTTGTGAGGTTCTTTTTCCTTTTGATTTGTTTTCTCCTGGGGCCAGTCTTGCAGGGAAACCCAAATGAACCTACATTCTGAGCAAGTATCACAGTGGAAAGGGCTACAAATGTTTATATATTCATCTATGCTATACTATCTGACAAAGGACCTGGGGCAGGGCTGGGGCAGGGAAAGGGGTGTGTGGGTAGAAAGGAAATGGGGTTCTTTAAAAAATAAGGAAAGAAAAGAAATAAAAGATTAAGGGCTGACGATCTCATGTCTGTTCTGGAGTTGAGGAAAAAGTTAGTAAAGTCTAAATAAGACAGAGAGAAAATTTCAGGGTTTCCAAGAATATCTAAATAATTACTGCTATTCCTGCCCTCAGATTGGTGGTTCATTTGAGTAATAGCTTTGGCTGTATACCACAGTTTCTGCTAGAGCCTAAGGCTGGCCAACCCCTCAACCCCATGCAATTTGGTTTCCAACCACAACATTCAACTATAACTGTTCTATCCAAGGTCATCAGTGACCTCTTAGTTGCCAAATTCAGTGGCTTTTTCTTCAATCCTTTTCCCCTTCGATCTTTCTGCAATATTGGACACTGTTGATCAGCCTCCTCCTTCATGATAACTCTCCCTTACCTCCTCACCTCAATTTCGGTAACACTGATTTCCTCTGGTTCTCCTCCTACCTTCTTGACTGCTTTTCCTCTGTTTCTAGTGGTTTATTTTCCTCCTTCTCTCCTCACCACCCATTCCTTAAGCTGGGATCCACATACCCATAGAGAGATTTTAGTGGCCCATGAATTTGGATGGGTAACATTTTTCCTTCAATATAATTAATTCCCTTTGAAATTCTATGTATTTTATCTTATGCATTTAAAACATTACCCTGTGAAGAGACCCAACAGTTTTCACCAGACAAATGAATCCATGATGTAAAAAGAATTATGAACCCCCCTATTTAAATGAAAGTGTCTCCTAAGACTCTATATTGTACCCTATTCTCTTTTATCCCTTGGCAATCTTATCTACTCCCACAGATTCAAGCATCAATTCTATCCAGAGGGCTCCCAAATAAACAGTCTGATTCTCTGTCTTGGGCTCTAGTTCCATATTTCTTGTTTACTGGTCTTGTTCACTTATTTGTCCTCAGAATCAACATGTATAAAATATTATTCTTGACCTTACTCTCAACTTCCCTCTTTGGTGATATAACCACTATTCTTCCGATCACATAGTGTTCTGATATTGACCAGTGCCTTATATAACTTCTATGACCCAGTTTACAACTGATAGAGTCACTGAAAAATGAATTTATACCTATAGAAGTCAGACTAAGTGATGGGCACAACCCCCTTGAGGAACTGGATCAATCGATACAGTGAATCATTTAATATGTGCTGAAACTGGATCACCATCTATGTACTGCTCCTAATTGGGAATATACCCCAAGACTTTGTCCAGGACCCTCTCTTCACTCTCTTTGTGACCTCATCAGCTCCCATGGGTTCAATTATTATCTCTATATAAATTATATATAGATATATGTGTGTGTGTGTATCTGTGTGTATGTATATATGTATATATACACATACATGTGTGTATGTATGTATGTATGTATGTATGCTCAGTCCTAGTCTTTCTTGACCTTTAGTCCTGCATTATCAAAAGTTCCAAATTATCCCTAGTGTTTCTTGGATAAAATGAAAACTCCACTGTTTGGCATTTAAAGCCCTTCATGATCTGGCTCTGGAGTACTTTTCCAGGCTTGTTACATTATATGCCTTCAAGCACTCTGTATTCCACAGCCTCCTTGTTGATGATATTCTATCTTTCACTTCTTTGCTCTGGCTGCCCTCCTTATTTCTGCCTCCTAGAACCCTTGACTTCCTTCAGAACCTAGATCAAGTGCCACTTCCCTATATGAGGCCATTCCTATTATGCCTTGCTGCCGCCCCCCCAGTTGGTAATACCTCCTAAAATTTCTTTTAATTTCATTTGCATATATTTTTATTTATTTATATCCATCTATGTTGTTTCCTCATAATAGAATATAAGCCCCTTGAGGGCAGGGACTATTATGTTTTGATTTTTGTAGTCCTACAATGCCCAGGAGGCATAGTAGGCACTTAATAAATGCTTGTTGAATGATTTTGAGACATTTCCTTCCTCAGAAGAAAAAAATATGTTTATAAAATATAGTGCACTGTATAACTCTTTTTGCATGCGTGTCATAAGTTAATACTTTTGAAAAGCATTTAACTCTGTGTAACTTCTTAGCTGCCAGTTAAACATTTTTTTCTCCATTGTAGGCTTTGTGAGAATAGTAGCTTCTTCAAATATCTTAAGGGCTATCATGTAGAAAAGGGGGTAGACTTTTTGACTCCTGAGGACATAATCATGGGTAATGATTAAAGTTGCAAATAGGCAGATTCAGGTTTGATGTCACGAAAATTTCCTAACAATTAGAAATGTTTAAAGTGGAGTGAGAGGACTTGGGAAACTGGTAGGTTCCCATTCATTAGAGATCTTCAAGCACAGGTGTATTGCATTAGACATTTCTTTTGGATGTGGGTTGGAATAGATGGTCACTGGGTTCTATTTCAACTAAAACATTCTGTGATTCAAGGTCATCCTTGAATAATTGGGTGAAATGTTAAGTGTAAGTCTCCCAAACTATAACAACAAAGTCAACTAAGGGTATTGAATATGTGCAAAGATTCAATTCCCCAAAAACTCCAAGCAAAGGTTAAGAAAGACTAACCACAATATTAGTCACACGTACCCTGGATTACAGTCCCCAAGCCTTCAAGGCCAGATCAATTGCCAGACTCTTACCAGAACTACATAAGAAACAAAGTGTTTTTTGTACATAAACAACAGCAACTCAACTTCACATCCCATTGCTGCCAATGATGTGCTCCTGATGAAGATCCCTACCTTTCACGGATGCGAGAATCTACCACTGACACAGTCTTGAAGCCACATTGCAGGTCTAGGAGGAAGGTCAGAGGCGATTATATTCTAGCTTCCTTCTCTATCATCTTGGTGTACATCTAGGTATTCTATGTCTTTCAATAGACCCCACTTAAATAACTGAAATATAGGAGCTCCGTTTTTACTTTTTAGTGAAATGCTATTAACGATGATGATATATTAAATGAATCTGTGATCTCATCGATTTGGGTTTTCTCTCCAAAAATGTATCCCATAACCCATCCATTGCCTGTGAAACCCTTGTCTACTTCCTCACATAATTTTTTTTAATATAAATTTATTTATTTTTAGTTTTCAACATTCACTTCCACAAGTTTTTGTGTTCCAAATTTTCACCTCATCTCACCGGTCCCCCCCACCCCAAGATGGCATGCATTCGGAATATCCCTTCCCCTAGTCTGTCCTCTCTTCTGTCTCTCTCCCCTTCTCTTATCCCCTTCCCCTTCTATTTTCCTGTAGGGCAGGATAGATTTCTCTACCCCATTTCCTGTATTTCTTATTTCCCAGTAGCATGTGAAAACATTTTTTTAAACAGGTTTTTAAAACTTTAGGTTTCAAATTTTCTCTCTTCCTCCCTCCCCACCCACCCTCATTGAAAAGGCAAGCAACACAATATAGTTTGTACATGTGCAGTTATGGAAAACACTTCCATAGTAGGCATGTTGTGAAAAACTAACTGTATTTCCCTTAACCGTAACCTGCCTTCCCATTTATTCTATTCTTTCTTTTGACCCTGTCCCTCCTCAGAAGTATTTACTTCTGATTACCCCCTTTCCCAATTTGCCCTCCTCTTTATCATCCCCCTGCTCTCTTGTCCCCTTCTCCCCCTATTTTCCTGTAGGGTAAGACAGATTTCCATACCCAATTGAATGTGTATGTAATTCCCTCTTTAAGCCAAATCCTATCAGAATAAGATTCCCTCATTCCCTCTCACCTTCCCCCATTTCCCCTCCACTGTAAGAGACTTTTCTTTTCTGTTTTTTTTTCTGTGAGATAATTTACCCCATTCTACCTCTCCCTTTCTTCTTTTCCGAGTATCATCCTCTCTTATCCCTTAATTGTATTCTCCAGATATGACCCCTTAATCTTCAACTCACCCTGTGCCCTCTATCTATCTATCTATACATATATACATACATTTTTTTCCTCCAACGACCCTAATACTGACAAAGGTCTCATGAGTTATAAATATCATCTTTCCATGCAGGAATGTAAACAGTTCAACCTTAATAAGTCTCTTATGATTTCTCTTTCCTGTTTACCTCTTCATGTGTCATTTGAGTCCTGTATTTGAAAGTCAAATTTTCTATTCAGCTCTGGTCTTTTCATCAAGAATGCCTGGAAGTCCTCTATTTCACTGAATGACCATTATTTCCCCTGAAGGATTATACTTAGTTTTGCTGGGTAGGTGACTCTTGGTTGTAATCCTATCTCCTTTGCCCTCCGGAATATTATAATCCATGCCCTGCGGTCCTTTAATGTAGAAGCTGCTAAATCTTGTGTTATCCTGATTGTGTTTCCACAGTACTTGAATTGTTTCTTTCTGGCAGCTTGTAATATTTTCTCCTTAACCTGGGAACTCTAGAATTTGGCTATATTCCTAGGAGTTTCCCTTTGGGGATCTCTTTCAGGAGGAGATCTGTGGATTCTTTCAATTTCTATTTTGCCCTCTGGTTCTACTATATCAGGGCAGTTTTCCTTGATAATTTCTTGAAAGATGATGTCTAGGCTCTTTTTTTGATCATGGCTTTCAGATAGTCCAATAATTTTTAAATTCTCTCTCCTGGATCTATTTTCCAGGTCAGTTGTTTTTCCAATGATTTGTTTTCTAATTTTTCATTGCTTTGAATTTGTTCTACTGTGTCGTGATTTCTCATAAAGTCGTTATCTTCCAATTGCTCTATTCTAATTTTTAAAGAAGTATTTTCTTCAGTAATCTTTTGGACTTCCTTTTCCATTTGGCCAATTTTTCTTTTAGGGCATTTTTCTCCTTTGGCTTTTTGGACCTCTTTTGCCATTTGGGTTAGGCTATTTTTTAAGGTGTTATTTTCTTCAGTATTTTGGGGGGGTCTCCATTAGCAAGCTGTGGACTTGTTTCTCGTGATTTTCTTGTATCACTCTCAGTTTTTCCTCTACTTCCCTTACTTGTTTCTCAAGATCCCTTTTGAGCTCTTCCAAGGCCTGGACTGATTCATTTTTTCTTGGAGGCTTTGGATGTAGGAGCTTTGACTTTGTTGTCTTCTTCTGGTTGTATATTTTGATCTTTTTCACCAAAGTAAGATAATATAGTCGGACTCTTTTTGCACTGCTTGCTCATGATCCCAGCCAATTACTTGAGTTTTAAACTCTTTGTTAAGGGTAAGAGTCTGCTTCCAATGTGGAGAATGTACTTTCCCAAGCATCGGGGGGTTTGTACAGCTGTTTTCAGAGGTACTTGTAGGGACCTGTAAATTTTCAGTTCTTCTAAGGTAGTATGATAAGGGGCAAGGTGTTTACTCCTTTCCTGGCCTACGACTACAAGTACTCCTTTCTGTCCTGTAACTGTGAGGAGGGGTTCCTCTGCACAGCCACTACAAGCTCCACCAAGCCAGGGCTCCTCCTCACCCCAGCACTGCCACCCAGAACTGTGGCCCAGATCCAAACACGGGCAAAGCAAGAGATTCCTGCCTCAGCACTGGCAAGGAGATCCCTGCAATCCCTCTCTGATCAGCCACTGGATTCCCCCTCAGTCTGTGGGCCAGAAGCTCGGGAAGCAGCTGCCCCCCCCCCCAGGGCCATGCTCTTGGGGAATGGAGTTGAGACCCCGCCTTCCTTTCTCAGCACCGACAGAAACAGACTTTTCTAAGTTGTCTTTGGCATTGGTGGATTGAAGAGTCTGGAAACCTCCACAGCTGCTGGAGATTCAGTCCTCTGAGGCCTGCTCCAGGTTAGCTGCGGCCTGTGAGCCCACACCGTGCTGCGCTGCACTCCCAGCCTGGAGCGATACACCTTTCTGATCAATCATCCAGGTTGTCTTGGGCTGGAAATGTGTTTCACTCTGTCTTTTTGTGGGTTCTGCTGCTTCAGAACTTGTTTAGAGCCATTTTTTATGAGTATTTGGAGGGGTTTGGAGGAGAGCTCAAGCAAGTCACTGCTTTCACTCTGCCATCTTGGCTCCGCCCCCTTCCTCACATAAATTTATCTTAGCGTTTCTATCTAATATGCTTGGGGTTCTTCTTCACTTTTCCCTCATATCACAAAAATATCTGCAGAATACTCAAGATGTCTACCTGTCATCGTTCACTCTTGTCCCATGACTTTTCTTCCCATTTTCCATTTTGATTATAAGTTTTCTGATGACATCCATTATTCCTGATCTTTGAAGTTCCAAAGTTATTGCATGTCAAAGCTTGATCTTAGCCACCATGTACTTCTCCATTTCCCTCTGCATGGTACTTGTTTTTAAGTTGTCAGAGACTATAATTTGTGATTTACAACTAATCAACAATACTGGTAGAATATTGGCATTAACAACATTAGATTTTGTTTCTAGAAGAAATTTAGGGTCATTAAAGAAGCTTTGCAGTTTCTCAAAGGCAATCCAACCCACTTTTCTCCTTCTGCTTGATTCCAGGTACAACTGGCTGAGTATTTGTATTGTCTGTCCAAGATATATTTACACTAACAGATGAATGCTATAGGTTGTTCACTTAATTGCATGTTGTAATCTTGATAGACATTCTTTATCCACTTGGTTTTTTTTCCTGTGTGAATAATTCAGCCAAAACCTTTTAAATTCTTATGAATCTCTTCCAGTGGGCTCTGCTATATTCTCAGCCTTGATGCAACCAATAAAATGTCACCTAACAATAACATAGTTATGGAGGCTCCATTTGAACATTTCCAATGATGAGGAACTCATCATTACAAGAGTTAAATCAAGTCAAGTCAACAAGCATTCGTTCAATACCTACTATGTGTCAGCCACTGTGGTAATTGATGAGAACAGAAAGAGAAAAAAAGTCCCTGATCTCAAAGAGTTCATGGTCTAATTGGGAAGACAAGGTATAACCAACTGTGTACAAACAAGATTATACAGGATAAATTGGAGATAATCTTAGAGGGAAGGACCTAGCTTTATGAAAGGCATGTTGAAGAAGGTGGAATTTTAGCTGGAAGCTGAAGGAACACAGGGAAGCCTAGAGGCAGAGATAAAGAGGGAGGGAATTTCAGGCAAGAGGAATAGCCAGTGAAAATGCACAGAGGTGGGCAATGGAGTGTTCTATGGAAAGAACAGCAAGGAGACCACTATCACTGGATCAAAGAGTACATGAAGGGGAGTAAGGTGTAAGAAGACTAGAAAAGTAGGAAAGGTCAGGTTATGAAGGGCTTTCAAAGACAACTAGGATTTTATAATTGATCCTAAAGGTACTAGGGAGCCACTAGATTTACTGAATAGGAGTATCACATGGTCAGGCCTGCATGTTAGGAAGATCAGTTTGGCAAATAAGTGAAAGATGGGCTGAAGTGAGGAAAGACTTCAGGCAAAGAAACCAAACAGCAGGTTATTAAAATAGTCTGGTAAGGAGTTGATGAGGACCTGCACCAGAGTGGTAGTGGTATAACAGGGAACAAAGGGGATATTTATGAGAGATGTTTCAAAGTTAGAATTGATAGGACTTGAAAAGTAATTGGTGAAAAGTTGAAGATGACATCTAGGTTGTGAGCCTAGGTAATCGTCCTAGAGGATGGTGATGATCTTGGCAGAAATAGAGAAGAGATTTGGGAGAGAGGGAGTTAAGTTCAGTTTTAGACATGTTGAGTTTGAGGTCTAAATAAGTGTTTATAGACATGAGACTGGAGGTCAAGAGAGAAGTTAGGGTGGACAAATATAAATGTGAGAAATAAATCCATGAGAGATGCTGAAGTTACCAAGAGAAATACAACAGAAGGAGAAAAGAGGAGGTCCCAGAAGAAAATCTTGGGGGATATCCATAGTTAGTGGACACGACCTAGATGAAGGTCCAGAGAAGGATGGTAATCAGTGGTCACACAAGTAAGAAGGGTATGAAGAGAATAGAGTCATTAAAAAAATAGAGAATATTAAGGAGAAGAAGGTGATAAGACAACATCTAAGTTACAGGAAGGTCAAGAGGAATGAGGAATTAGAAAAAAAGCTACTAAATTCAGCAATTGAGGTCATTGATAACTTTGGAAAGAGGTTATTTCACTTTTTCAAAGCTCTACTTTGTATAAATGGTCTTGCTTCTACTTTACCCCAAACTGCTTCCCTGTAACTTCTACTCTCTGGTCCAAATTCTTCCCTGGGAGCAACATAGAACATTTCTATTTTTTCTTCTACATGAGAACCCTTCAAATATTTGAAGACATCTATCATGTCGCCCCCAAATCATCTCTTGTTTAAACTAAACCATCCCTCCTACACTAATAACATATTTCTTTAGCTTCACCTTTTATGATGTTTTCTAGACTCTAGTTGTCTTTCTCTTGACTCACTCCATTTTGCCAATATCCCTCTTAAATTGTGATTCCCAATATTCCAAAAATGGCTTGACCAGTGAATGCCAAGTCCAGTGAAATTATTACCTCCTTTGATTTTGACACTACCTCTATCAATGTTATCATTATTGTCACAATGGTAAATATTTTATTATTAATAATAATCAATCAGCAATCATTTATTAATAGCTTGCTATTTGACAGGCACTGTGATAAGTCCCTGGATATACAAGTATAAAAGTAAGATAGTTCCTGCCCTCAAGGAGTTTAAAGTTGAACAGGGGGATCTTAATTTAGGGTCTGTGAACTTGGTTTTAAAAAATCATTTACTAACTGTATTTCAATATAGCTGATTCTCATTGCAATCCTACATGTTTTATTACATATATCTAAAAACATTATTCTGAGAAGCAGTCCATAGACTTCACCAGACTGCCAAAAGGGTCCATGATCCAATAAGGTTAAAAATCCTGTACTAGGAGAGCATAAGATATTCATAGATAAATAAATTTAGGATTTATACAATGTATGTATATATACATCTATATGTACATTCACATATATGTATATTTATATGTGCATATAGATAGATAGATAGATAGATAGATAGATAGATAGATAGACACATGTGTGTGTCTATCTCTATTTTTATCTACCTGTCATCTGTCTATATATGCCCTCACACCAGAGGTGCTGCTAGTCATCCTTAAACACTCCATTCAAGGGCTGCTCATCCACCTTTGGTGTCTATCTGTTCCCCAATTCTCACCTGTGGCTCCAAGAAACTGTGGCATGTGCAGCAGCACAGTCCAGCAAAACCATCTCAGCAGATGGTCGAAAATAGGTTGAGGGTAAGGCAGCTAAGTGGCACAATGGATAGAGCACCAGCCCTGAAGCCAGGAGGACCTGGGTTCAAATTCGACCTCAGACCAAACACTTCACATTTACTAGCTGTGTGACCCTTGGCAAATCACTTAACCCCAATTGCCTAAAAAAAAAAAATCCTTTTCTGGGGCGGCTAGGTGGTGCAGTGGATAGAGCACTGGCCCTGAAGTCATGAGGACCTGAGTTCAAATCCAGCCTCAGACCAAACACTTGACACTTACTAGCTGTGTGACCCTGGGCAAGTCACTTAACCCCAATTGCCTGAAAAAAAAAAGAAACTAGGTTGAGGGTAACCAATAGGTCTCAAACCCATGAGTCAGGGGGTTGTATACTACAAGCATGTGAAGACTTCATCAGGCAGAATGGGTAAATGAGAGCGATTTGTTTCAATGATCATGAAGGTGGCAGAAGTAGGTGCTGTGGGCACTTAGAGCTTCATCACATTGGAGACACCAAGGTCATGCACTGCATCCAGGGCCACCACTAGTCACTTGACTTTTGTCCTGCTGCTGGACTTTGATGACTCGTGAAGAAACAGTGAGGCTGACAACTTTGTGCAACACTGCCTCACTTAAATCCAACTCATGCACAAGACAAGACTCTTTTACTATCTTACTATTTTACTCTACCCTAGTCAAACATGCTGTATCCTGACTCTAGCGTTGTCATGTCATTGGTCCTTTTTGAATGTGAAGGAGAAACAACATTATATATAAATATATTTGTATATTCACACACATATATGGAACCCTAACAACTAGTAGAATCACGGAAGGCCTATTGCAGGGTAATAATAATAATCTGTGCATTAAGCACTCACTACTGTGTAAAACACAAAATTCATGTCCTCAAGTGCTTTAGGTCACAGGAAGCAGAGGAACTATTACCATAAAAAGAATTCTATATCAATAAACATGCAAAAGACCTTTGACTCAAGTCTGAGACTTTGGATGTTGCTTGTTTTGACCACTAGGAGCTTGTGTTAGGGTCTTTGGGACAAGTGGCTTTCAAGTCACACTCTCTAAGGTTATGGGACCTATCACAAACCACTGCATCTAGAGCCAAGGGAAGGGAAGGCAAAGGAAGGACCTCTCTTTTTTATCCAGTAGGCTGAATTATGTCACCTCATATAATCCCCAATCCAAATCTAGTCTGGTAGTGTTAAAAATACAGGCTGATTCTGCTTGGTAGGGAGTTGTTTGAGTAAGAACAGGTTGGAGACGTTGTGTATGGAAGAAATTAAACCTTCCTGTCCCCCGGTGCAGCCATAAAAATCCCAAAAGCCAACTTGAAAACTCTGCCATTCTGTTTAATTTCTAGGAACTGAGGGGCCCTGGTTTTGATTTACATCAGAGGAGAATAGGAACAGCTCTGAAACCTAAAGAAGCTAATTGCTTAGTATGTAACCACAGCTCTGGGAGCCCAGGCTGAATAGCTGCAGTGTCTGGGACAAAGTCTCCTGTTTCTGGCCCATGCCTGGGCTTTGACAGGGGGAACACAGAGGGGGGAAAGGAGGTCAGCAACATTTATAGAAGGAAAGCATTTTGTGGCAGAGATGGTAGGATCAGAGTGGCCATGGGGAGAGCTATATCAACCCTTGCCCTTTTCTATTCACTGTACTCTAGTGGAGTAATTGGGTGGAAGGAGGGCCAGAGGGAAACTCAGGTCAGAAAACCCATCTGTGCATTTTGCAGAAAGCTATCCTGAAGGCTACCATAGGCTATATAACTACATTTTAATTTATTAAAATAACTTGGATGCGTGTTGAGAAATATTAACAAGAAGATACAGCTACCTTGGCCATATCTTTAAATGACCCTTTGGCCTATCTTCAGCAGCTGGAGTCATTATGACCCCAAACATATGATTAGGAAAACCCCAATCCCCAAGGTTGGAGAGGAGGTAGTCAGGAGAATACTGTTGCTGCTTGGCTCTAACTAATTCTATATGGGGATAGGGTGGAAGTGAAGAAAGCTCAGTAAATCAAGATGAAAAGAAATTCTTTCCTGCCCCCTTACTTTCCTTCTTCAGGCCTTACACATACATTTTGTTTTATGTTATGTATATGGAGTTCCTTTAGAGGGCTGCCATATTCCCATATTCTGTCAAAGAGACCCTTTCACTGGGAAGACATTTTTGTTGTGAAGAAGTACTAAAATTGAAAAGACAGGCGTGTTGAATGGTAAATAATAATAATAATAATAATAATAATAATAATAATAATAATAATAACAATAATAAAAGAAAGGAGAAATTAGCTAAAGGTGCTAATGGCCACTTCTTTCTATATGCTTATAATATTTTTTCTTTGACATGGGAGTTTTGGATTATGGATAAGATATCCCTGGGACTTTTCATTTCTGGGTTCCTTTCAGGGGATATCAGTGAATTCTTCCTGTCTTGGCTTTGCCCTCTGGTACTAATAAGTTGGCAGTTTTCATACATGATTTCTTTAAATAGTATTGAGCCTTTTTTTGTTGTGAATTTCAGGGCATCCAGCAACTCTTATATTACCTCTCCTTGGCCTTTTTCTCATGCCAGTTGTTTCTAATATTAGATTTCTTCTGTCTTATTCTATGTATGAAAACCTTTTGTTCTAGCATTTCTTGCTGTCTCATAGAGTCATTGATTCTGTTTGGTCTAATCCAGTTTTCAGGGGGTCCAGCTCTTGAATAAGGTTTGCCATCGTCTGTTCTGTTTATTCTCTTTCCAATTCTTTTCTCCAGATCTTTTATTTCATTTTCTAGAAAATTTTTCCCCTCTTGCTTAATTTCTTCCACATATTCATGAATTACTTGTGGAAAATCTATTTTTTTATTTGAGTCTTGACCTGTAATTGTTATAAAGTCATTTTCTCATTCTTTGGGGGGAATCTCTAGATTTTCAATATTTTTAAACTGATGAATGTTTTCTTTGACATACTCATCTCTTAAACTTCTTGTAGCTTTGTTCAAGGGCTGGTATTTGCTCCCTGCTATGATTCTGAGTGAAGTAGTTAGCCTTGCCCAGTCTCATTCTTCTCTCAGTTCCTGCACTGAGCTCCACCTCAAGGGATTAGGCTTCCTTGGATCTCTGAAGTTCAAGCCCTTTCTGCAGAGTGTAAGGGAGCTTCTGGGCCTAGGATGTCTCAGTATTATTGCCCTGGTCTCTGGTGGCTGGTCACTGCTATTCCTCAGGGCCTCCAAGATCCCCTCCCTAGGGCTTTCTGAAACCCCCGAGATTTTGGGGAGAAGTCCTCCAGTCTTTCTACCTCCCAACACAGAACCTTTAGGGATGCATGTGTCCCTTGCCTTTCTCTGGTTATGCTGAGAGTCTACTTTGTTTTGGCATTGATTCTTCTTGTGGCCTTCTTTTCTATTGCCCTTAAGCTTCTGGCTGACTTTTATGTAGTTCTGGAGTAGAAGAAATCAGTGTAGTTTCTCATTGGTTTTCTTGACATTTGGTCTGGTGCCAACTTCAGGTTTGTGCTGGAATACACACACACACACACACACACACACACAAAGGTGAGGGGGATCTGGGAAGCTTGCTGACAGTCTCCAGCTGTCAACTACTAGGAATCTCTAAATTGCCAAATCTAATGGCCTTTCAGTCCTCATCCAATTTGACTTCTGTATAGCAATGTATGGGCAAATGTTTAGCAAACAGCTTTGCAAGACAAAAAAAACCTTAAGTCTAGACAAACAACAAAATAATAAGCCAAGCCCTGATTTGTAGCATTTGCTAATCTCCAAGGTGTACATGCTCACGATGAAAATTTAATAATTGGCTCTCAAGAGCTGGTTCAAGCTGGCTCCAGCACGCTCCTGCCAGAGAGTCTTGGGCGTGATAACCTTCAAACTATGGAAAGAGTAGAAAACCCACAATGGCTGAGCAAGAGGTTATTTTGTGCAGGCTTACACATGTAAATATATTTTTTCTCCCTTTAGACTTTAAGCTCATTGAAAGCAAAATCTTTTTCATTTTAGTTTTTTCATTCTCAGCACCTAGGAAAGTGCCTGCTGAAAGGAAGGTGTCTAATATATGCCTGCTGATTGACTGGTTGGCCATGAGCTCCCAGAACCTGGCCAAACCTCACCCTTTAGAGGGGCTCTTCCTCTGACCCTGAGACACAGTGGGATTATTGTGAACTTTTGAAGAGATTTCTTAAATTGTATTATAGCTGTTTGTATATAGGTTGTATGTAGAATCAGTAAACTCAAAGAGAATAAGATTCTTGTCTCAAGTAATCTTTGCATTTCTTCTAATATTTAGAACAATACTCTAAATAGAGTAAGTAATTAGAAAGTGTTCAAAATTGAAACCTCAGAAACTACCCCTGCTATATAGGAATATATTCGTGAGATGCGCCTTCCATACCAATAATGTGGAGTTCCAGAGAAACTCAAAATCCTTTTCTATCCCCTCTTCCACATTCCTTGCCAAATCCTAAGTTTGTTGAGTGAAGGAAGAAAGAGAATATGGTTTAGGGCACATTTCAATCTTCCCTCCACGGTTGAGAGTTGTGGGAGGGTTTGGTGCTTCTCTACATACCCTGTTGCTGTGTCTCAGCTCCTATTGCCAATATTTCTAGTCCCTGCGTCCTTCAATACTGAAGACTCATTCCTTCCTCTCTGCACCCCGCTTCACAAGGCATCAGACTAGTTCTCCAGAACATATTGGGAGTGAGGACTTAGCAGTCTGGATCACTTGAGTAAGTTCATTCCTCTTCTATACCATATCTTGAAAGCTCTAGTTACTGTTAAATCCAAAAGCCTGGGAGGAGAAGGAAGGTTTCTAGTCACTGACCTTTTAACACAGGCTGATTCATAAGGAGTTGTCTCTCTACTGCCTGCCTGGATCAGTGCAGTTTGGGGCCTATGAATGAGATCTTTGTCAGAAATCACTGTGTGGTCATTCAAAGGCAATTGGCTGAGCCCTTTAGAGAATTTTAATTTTTCCAAAAGAGAAAGAAAGATAAAGAAGGAAGGAAGGAAGGAAGGAAGGAAGGAAGGAAGGAAGGAAGGAAGGAAGGAAGGAAGGAAGGAAGGAAGGAAGGAAGGAAGACCTTGAAATACACAAGTGTTGAGGAGCAGGTAGGGGAAAGAAAAAATAGCTTTATTTGGGACTCTTCATGGGAAGCAAGCAAAAAGTGGAAACCTGTACAGTTCTCAAAGGCCAGCACTATGGATGGCAAGTGATTAATCAGAGCTCCTGGGGGAAGAAAGGTAAGGAGGGTCAAAAGAAGCCAGGAAAGTAGTGCTCTGCTACTTCTGTTCCTGCTGCTGAGGCAGTGTCTGAGGCCCTGCAGTAAAGAGGCTTGGTCATCCCTGGGATCTTCTGCACCTTACAAATAGACAGCTTTGTGGGTATTGGGGCACAATGCAAAGAGCACTATCTCTGGGGACAAAGGGCTCAGGTTCAAATCATACCTCTGAGCTTGCACCCTGAGTGACCTTAGACAAATCACTTATCTACCCCGGGCCTGTTTCCTCATCTGTAAAATGAAGGGATTAGATTAGATGGCCTTGCAGTACCATCTAGCTCTTGACCTTTAATCTTATGATTATAAGATGTCAGGAGTGGAAGGAGCCTTAAAGATCATCCATTTGAAAAATTACCAAATAATGGAGTTGGAAAATCCTTCAGAGGCCATTTAACACAAGCTGGACCTGGCTAAGAATTCCTTCTACAAAGCTGATCACAAGGGGTGATTCAGCCTTTGCTCCCTTCCAGGGAGGGGCAACCCAGTACCTCCTTGTGATAGGACTAAGGTTCCTCCCATGTTCTTGCAACAGGGAAAGTTGGAGTTTTTCCTAAATAAAAGACAATAAAGCTGTTCCCAGAACCTGGTTGTCCCCTGTCTCCCTTGATACACTTCCTGTTTACCTATGAGTACAAAAAATCCCACCCACACGGAGTTGGGGCCCTTCCAATTTGGTGGATGTTTGAAGACCAGGAGAGTCACTATGGCTTGTCCCTGTTGACCAGACTCATTTGCATGTGGAGCTGAGGGGTACTATGCCTGTAAAAGTTAAATGCCATTTTTTCCTTGAGACATATCCTTGCTGTGTTAGGGCAAAGTAAATCTCCCTTTATTAATGGGTTAACGGCTCATGAGTGTCTTATTTGGTGCCCAAAATCAATCCTGACCCAACAGGGTGCTGGCACCAGGCCCTCTCCCAGCAATCTGCAAGTAGATAGTTCCAGTTTTAGACAATTTCTACTGTTAGGAAATTTTTCCTAACAATAAACCATAAATCTGCCTTTTTGCTGCTTCCAGCCATTATTTATCATTCTTCCTTTTAGCATCAAGCAGATCCCAATCCCATATACAGCCCCTCTTTTACAGGAGAAGGCATTCAAATATTTGGGGAGAGCTATCATGGTTACTCTACATATGCTGTTCTGCAGGGTAAATACATCAAGTTTCTTCAATCAGTCCTTATAAAGGCATGATTTCCAGTCCACTCCCCATCCTGGTTTCCTGGTTCTGATTGAACTTGAACCTCTTAATGTCCATCCTAAAATGGAACACTGAGAACTGAACAATATTCCAAATGCAGTCTGCCTAGGGCAGAGCGAAACAGTATAACAACTCCGGCCTTCATTTTAGAACTGTAGGGTCTCTTAATTCAACTTAAGATAGTGTTAACACATTTTGGCCACCATGTTACACTGTTGATTCATATTGAGCTTGCAGCCCACCAGGTTCCTCAGATCTTCTTCAGATAAATTGCTGTCTAGCTGTATCTATGAATTTTTCTACTTTTTGTTGTAGGCACTATCATTCTTCTGATCTCCCAGGTCCCTTACTGTTATCCTCCACCTCTTGCTCTCCCTCATCCTACATATATAATTAGTTGTGAAAGCTTGCTATTTCTACCTTTACAACATCTCTAGCAGTTGAGCCCTTCTTTTTACAGCCTTAGTTTAGGCTCTCGTTACCTCTCACCTGGACTTTTACAATAGCCTCCTAATTTTTTTTCCTGAATGAAGTCTTTCCTTACTCTAAGTAGTCCTCCAAATAGCTCCCAAAGCAATTTTCTATAAATATAGTTCTAACCATGTTATTTCCCTATTCAATAAACTCCAAAGGTTCTTTATTATCTCAGGTGTAAAATATAAACTCTTCTGTTTGGGCTTTTAAAACCTTTCACAATCTAGTTTCAATCTATCTTTCCAGCCTGATTACATATAACTATTCTAAGAGCATTTTACAATCCAAACATGGCTTTTCTACATTCTTCACAAATAGCACTCTATTCTTCATCTCTGTAACTTAGCACTAGCCACTCCCTCCCATCATGCCTAGAATGAACTCTTTCCTCATCTCTACCTCATAGAATATCCCACTTCCTTAAAATGCAACTCAACTACCATCTTCTACAAGCTTTTTCTGATCTCCCCGGCTTCAAGAGCCCTCCCTCCCTACCTCATATGTAACTGACATATTTCTTTTGCCTATATTTTACATGTCTATATTATATTCAATATGGAATATGGATTCCTTGAGAGCAAAAAAAATTTTTCATTTTGTGTCTTGTATCCCCAGAAGGTGACAGTGCCTGGCACATGCATTCAGTCATTTTCCAGTCATTTCTGACTCTTCACGACCCCATTTGGGGTTTCCTTGGCAAAGATACTGCAGTGGTTTACCATTTCCTTCTCCAGGCCTGCCACATAGGAGATAGCTAATAAATGTAGATTGATTGATTAATGTCTCCACAATCTTTTATTTGTGAAGCTGATTTTTTAAACTTAGTCTTACTAGACTTTGGCCCATATTTTTAGCTTGTTGAGACTTTATGATTTAAAATCATGCTATCTAATATATCAGTTTCATGCCATCTTCAAATCTGATATAAAACGCCACAGGGCCAAGGCCAATTCCTGGAGCCCTCACTAGAGATCCTCCTAACATGACATTAATAATTACTCTTTAACTCCAGCCATATAACCAGCTCTAAAGCCACTTAACTGAACTATCTTCAATCCTTTAACTCTCAATCATTGGCTGAAATCCAAGTCTACCATTCCTCCAGGAGTCCTCTGCTCCATCAGTCTAACTTTATTTTGATTCTTTTTTTTTTATTTAGACTTACAATTTCTTTGGCATCAGAAATTACCAGCTAAACTATGCCCTTTGCTGATGCAGATCAGAGGCCCAGGGTCGTTAAGGACACAGAAAGTTTAAGTCTCCAGGCCAGAATGCTTCAAAGGTGGAACTGAAACCTAGATCTTCCAAACTCTGAAGCTGGTTCTCTATAGGCCACACTTCGTTGTTTCTTTATTAGTCTGGTTTGCTTTTCTCCAGTTGTTTTAGTTGTGTCTGACTATTCATGACCCCATTTGGGGTTTTATTAGCAAAGATATTGAAGTGGTTAGCTATTTCCTTTTCTAGCTCATTTTATAGATGAGAAAACTGAGGGGAAACAGGGTTAAGTGACTTGACCAGAGTTACACAGCTAGTAAGTATCTGAGGCCGAATTTGAACTTAGAAAGATGAGTCTTCCTGACTCCAGGCCTGGCACTCTATCCACTGCCCCACCTAGCTACTCTCTAGCCTGGTTACCCTAGTGGAAAAGGAAAAAAAAGCTAATTATGGCATGGTCTGTCCTCAGTGAAGTGATGCTGGCTTTTAGTGATCAAAGCTTTCCGTTTTAAATGCTCAAACTATCCTTGTGTACAATGTAAACAATTGTGCCAGGATTAGAAGCTAAGCTCATTGGTTTATATATTGCAAACTCCTCTCCCTTCTGTTTTTTGAAAATTGGAATGACATTTACCCTTCTTCAAATCTGGGACACCTCTTTTACTCTTTACCATTTTTATTTTAAACAACAACAATAACAACAACATATTTTACTGATGCCTTTACATCGCAGCTACTTTACATACACAAAACTTCTCTGAGTTCAATCTTCCTTTATCACAAGAAAAGCAATTCAGCAATAAAAATAAAATAATAGTTAACATTATCACAATAGCAGTTAGGTAATGAAATGGATAGAGTGCCAGACCTGAAGTGAGGAAGATTCATCTTCCTAAGTTCAAATCTGTCCTCAGACACTTACTAGTTGTGTGACCCTGGGCAAGTCACTTAACTCAGTTTCTTTACTTGTAAAGTGAGTTGGAGAAGGAAATGGCATCCACTCCAGTATCTTTGTCAAGAAAACCCCAAGTGGAGTCATAAAGAGTCAGAAATGATTGAACAACAATAAACAACATTTATATAACACTTATTATGTGCTAGTCACTGTGCTAAGCACCTTACGAATAATTCATTTTATCCTCACAACGCTGGGAGGTATGTGCTATAATTATCCTCATATTATAGATAAGCTGAGATAAACAGAATATGTACTCCTTGTCCAGGGTCACATAGCTAATTAATGTCTGAAGTCAGATTTAATTTCTGGTCTTTCTGGCTTCAATCCTGGCACTCCATTCATTGTACCACCTAGCTGCCCCCCAAAATACCACATCTGTGGTAGGAGTAGAATAAAGTAAGGTGACTGCCACAGATACTAAGCTAGTTTTTTCCTTAAAAGGTAGTGAAACTATCTTTGATACCATATTGTTCGTGGGGGCCATTGATGCAGCCTAAGTATAAAAGTCATCGCAGAAGTCAGAACTGCTCCCTCAGACCTCTCTGACACACATGCACATCTGCTAGGCACATGAACATGACCAACGCAGAGAGAGGGAAGCTCTCTGTGTCAATGCTGTATCTTTGCTGAATATCCTTTCTAGATTTGGGAATATAGACAGATATGCCAAATAGACCCCATTTGACTTGTTGAGTATAGGAGGATTTCATTAGTTTAAAAGGACAGCCACCTTCTACTGTCACACCTGTGAACTATAACTCTTTCTTACTGAGTGTTAGCTGAGGGGTTCTTGCTAAGTGGGCCCTAACACAGGCACTGGCACCTTACCCTGCCCTAGCATAAATGGTTACTGGTTGAGTATGATAGTTAGAACATATATGTATATATGTATGTATCTGTATATATTTAGATAGATAATCTATGATCTATCTACCTATAAAGAGGCACCTTCTCTCGAGGCCTCTTTCCCCAAGCATAGGTGGGCAATCCTGAGACAGACACTGGTAGCCTTAGTGGCAACCTTGTGATTCTGAGGCATCAAGACCTCCTGAGTCCATCAGGCAGTGAGGCAGCAAGTAGATGTTTCTGTAGGCAATAGCAAAGCCACTGACAAGAGGAGCCAGTGCCTGTAGCCATCTTGTTTGGCCTTTACTGACTTCATCAACATGGACTTAATCTTTTTTGAAAAGCAGGATGGGGGGGCAGAGCCAAGATGTCAGAGTAAAAGCAGTGAATTGCTTAAGCTCTCCCCCAAACCCCTCCAAAAACTCATAAAAAATGGCTTTAACAAATTTTGAAGCAGCAGAACCCACAAAAAGACAGAGTGAAACAAATTTCCAGCCCAAGACAACCTGGATGGTTGATCAGAAAGGTATATCTCACCCAGCTGGGAGAGCAGCATAGCTCGGCGTGGGCGCACAGGCCTCAGCAAACCTGGAGCAGGCCTCAGAGGACTGAATCTCCAGCAGCTATGGAGGTTTCCACACTCTTTCAATCCACCAATGCCAAAGACAATTTAGAAGGTCAGTGGGAAAAGTCTGTGTGGTGCTGAGACAGGAAGGCAGGGTCTCAGCTCCATTCCCCAACAGCATGGCCCTGGTGGGGGGGGGGGGGAGCTGCTTCCCGAGCTTCCAGCCCATAGACTGAGGGGGAATCCAGTGGCTGATCAGAGAGGAATTGCAGGGATCTCTTTGCCAGTGCTGAGGCAGGAATCTCTTGCTTTGCCTGTGTTTGGATCTGGGTCACAGTTCTGGGCTGCGGAGGAGCACTGGCATGGTGGAGCTTGTAGTGGCTGTGGACAGGAAATCTTCCTCACAGTTACAGGGGAGAAAGGAGTTCTTGTGGTCACAGGCCAGGAAAGGAGTAAACACCTCGCCCCTTATCATACCACCTTGGAAGAACTGAAAATTTACAGGTCCCTACAAGCGTCTCTGAAAACAGCTGTACAAACCCCCAAAGCCTGGGACAGTACATTCTCCACATTGGAAGCAGACTCTTACCTTAACAAGGAGTTTAAAACTCAAGTAATTGGCTGGGATCATGAGCAAGCAGCGCAAAAAGAGTCCGACTATACTACTATCTTACTTTGGTGAAAAAGAAGATCAAAATATACAACCAGAGGAAGACAACAAAGTCAAAGCTCCTACTTCCAAAGCCTCCAAGAAAAATATGAATCAGTCCCAGGCCTTGGAAGAGCTCAAAAGGGATTTTGAGAAGCAAGTAAGGGAAGTAGAGGAAAAACTGGGAAGAAAAATGAGAGCGATGCAAGAAAATCACGAAAAACAAGTCAACAGCTTGCTAAAGGAGACCCAAAAAAATACTGAAGAAAATAACACCTTAAAAAATAGCCTAACCCAAATGGCAAAAGAGGTCCAAAAAGCCAATGAGGAGAAAAATGCCCTAAAAAGAAAAATTGGCCAAATGAAAAAGGAAGTCCAAAAGATTACTGAAGAAAATACTTCCTTAAAAAAGAATAGAGCAATTGGAAGACACTTTAAGAAATCAAATCCAAAAGAATGAAAAATTAGAAAACAATGTGAAATATCTCATTGGAAAAACAACTGACCTGGAAAATAGATCCAGGAGAGAGAATTTAAAAATTATTGGACTATCTGAAAGCCATGATCAAAAAAAGAGCCTAGACATCATCTTTCAAGAAATTATCAAGGAAAACTGCCCTGATATAGTAGAACCAGAGGGCAAAATAGAAATTGAAAGAATCCACAGATCTCCTCCTGAAAGAGATCCCCAAAGGAAAACTCCTAGGAATATTATAGCCAAATTCCAGAGTTCCCAGGTCAAGGAGAAAATATTACAAGCTGCCAGAAAGAAACAATTCAAGTACTGTGGAAACACAATCAGGATAACACAAGATTTAGCAGCTTCTACATTAAAGGACCGCAGGGCATGGAATATAATATTCCGGAGGGCAAAGGAGATAGGATTACAACCAAGAATCACCTACCCAGCAAAACTGAGTATAATCCTTCAGGGGAAAAAATGGTCATTCAGTGAAATAGAGGACTTTCAGGCATTCTGATGAAAAGACCAGAGCTGAATAGAAAATTTGACTTTCAAATACAGGACTCAAGTGGAACATGAAGAGGTAAACAGGAAAGAGAAATCATAAGAGACTTATTAAGGTTGAACTGTTTACATTCCTGCATGGAAAGATGATATTTATAACTCATGAGACCTTTGTCAGTATTAGGGTCGTTGGAGGAAAAAAATTGTATGTATATATGTATAGATAGATAGATAGAGGGCACAGGGTGAGTTGAAGATTAAGGGGTCATATCTGGAGAATACAATTAAGGGATGAGAGAGGATGATACTCGGAGAAGAAGAAAGGGAGAGGTAGAATGGGGTAAATTATCTCACAAAAAAAAAACAGAAAAGAAAAGTCTCTTACAGTGGAGGGGAAAGGGGAAGGTGAGAGGGAATGAGGAATCTTATTCTCATAGGATTTGGCTTAAGAGGGAATAACATACACATTCAATTGGGTATGGAAATCTGTCTTACCCTACAGGAAAATAGGGGGAGAAGGGGACAAGAGAGCAGGGGGATGATAGAGAGGAGGGCAGATTGGGAAAGGGGTAATCAGAAGTAATACTTCTGAGGAGGGACAGGGTCAAAAAAGAATAGAATAAATGGGAGGGCAGGATAGGATTAAGGGAAATACAGTTAGTTTTTCACACCATATCTACTATGGAAGTGTTTTCCATAACTGCACATGTACAACCTATATTGTGTTGCTTGCCTTTTCAATGAGGGTGGGTGGGGAGGGAGGAAGAGAGAAAATTTGAAACCTAAAGTTTTAAAAACCTGTTTAAAAAAATATTTTCACATGCTACTGGGAAATAAGAAATATAGGAAATGGGGTAGAGAAATCTATCCTGCCCTACAGGAAAATAGAAGGGGAAGGGAATAAGAGAAGGGGAGAGAGATAGAAGAGAGGACAGACTAGGGGAAGGGATATTCCGAATGCATGCCATCTTGGGGTGGGGGGACCGGTGAGATGAGGTGAAAATTTGGAACTCAAAAACTTGTGGAAGTGAATGTTGAAAACTAAAAATAAATAAATTTGTATTAAAAAAAAGCAAGATGACCTTTTGCCCTTTTCCAATTCGGGAGTACTTCTGCTACTTTTCATAATCCTTCAAGTTTCACAACAACCAGTTTTTTCAGGATGGAAGATGTAAATTCATCTGGTCCAGGCGGCTTGAATTTCTATAGGACAACTAGGTATTCTTTTATTATCTCTTTACATATCTTGAGTATCAATTCCCTGTTAGTTATTTTTATTCTGTCATTCTCAGTGTAAAGTTGTTGTTCTTTCACCAAGAAAACAGAAATTAAGAATGAGTAGCTCTCTATTATCAGTTATAATAATCCCAATTACTCCAAGCAAAGGCACTATACCTTCTCTGATGTCTCTTTTTCTATCAGTCTAGCTAAAAAGGCCCTGTTGTCCTTAGCTTCCCTTTCCAGCTTCCACTCATTCTGAGCTTTAGCATTCCTGAATTTCTTTTTAAAGGACTGTGCCAAAACAAACAAACAAAAAAACCATGAAGTATTGTGCCATACTCTTATATTCATCCTCTATATGCTGGATTTACTTATGTCTTCTATATATTTCTTTTTTAAAAATTTGTTTCCTGATGAGTTTCTCATGCATTTCCATTTGTCTCTACAGATAAATCCTACATAGTATTCTACCTGCCTTTCCTCTGAACCTTTTGAAATCTGCTTTCCCTACATCTGAGACATATGTCAGAATGCACATTGATTTCCTTTTCTTTATCTCAAACTCTAGGATGAGGTAGTAACTTCCTCCAGTTTCCATAATTTACATCCCTACAACTAGTTTCTCCCTGTCAAAGAGAGTAAGATCTAGAAGGGAATTTCTTGTTGTTGATTCCTTTCCCCTCCCTTTTTTGGGGGGGAGGAGAGGGAGGCAATTGAGGTTAAATGACTTGCCCAGAGTCACACAACTAGCAAGTGTCTGAGGTCAAATTTGAACTCTGGTTCTCCAGACTCTAGGGCCAGTGGTCTATCCACTGGCTGCCCCATCCTTTACCTTTTCAAGCTTAAAATTACCACTCAGATAAGCCTAGAAGTTATTAGCTGGTCTAATATCACCAGAAGGAGAAAGCTCCAGCAGAGGCGTAGATGACAGAAGATCATGACTATGTGCCAGGCTTGTAATATATTCCCCAAACTCTTCATCTAGTTCCTTTTTCTGCACAATATACTTTAATAACAAGACCATTTCTATTTCTCATTCCTTTGACTATTATCTGAATACTTTCTGCTATGCTTCTCACATCTGTTTTCTGGATTTCCTCATATGCTAGGGCACTTAAAAAGCAATACACAAATTCAAAAAAGTGAAATGTTAAATATATTTTTTACTGACCACAATACACTAAGGGCATTTGAATAAAGGACTCGAGCTTTAAAAAAAGACTAAAAATGTACTATTCAAAAATACGTGGATTAAAAAACAAATCATAGAAAGAAAAGATAACTTCATCAAAGAAAATGACAATGGGATTACACAAGAAAACTTAGGGTGAGGCCAAAGTGATCTTTAGAGAAAATTTTATGTATTTAAACATTTTCATCAACAAAAGAGAATGGATTAATGAATTGTACATGGCACTTCAAAAACCTTGGAAAACAACAAATAAAAACCCAACAAAACACAAAAGGAATTTCTGAATATCAAAAAGAAAAAAAGAGATAAGCAAAACTGAAAACAAAAAATTGAATAAATAAAAGTAGGAGCTTTTAAAAATGAATAAAGTACATAAACCATAAGTAAATTGATTTTTTAAAAGGAAAGAAAATTGCCATATTCAAAAACATAAAATAAAAATTCACAGTTTCATTAGGAATTATTTTGTCCAGTGTGTACCAAAAAACCTGACAATTTAAATGAAATAGATGAATGTCTGCAAATACATAAACTACTCAGGTTGATAGATCAAAAAAATAGAAAATATAAATAACCCAATCTCAGAAAAAAAAAAGAAATTGAACAAGCTATAAATTAATACCCAAAGGAAAAAAAAATCAAGACCATGTGGATTTACAAGTAAATCTATAAAACATTAAAAAAAGAACTAACTTTAATAATTTTTTTTGAAGACAGAGATAGAAGATAACCTGGGAGACAAATATAGTCTTGATACCTAATCCAGGGATATATAAAACAAAGAAAGAAAATACTAACAAAGAGGTTGTAGTAAAATGTTTTTTCTTTTAATTATATGCATGCTGGATTCAGTATCAATAAAACTACAAACAATATTAATAGCAAAACAATAAAAGTTAACATGCTTATGTCAATACATGCACAAAAAGCTTTTGACAGAATATAACATTTATTTGTGTTAATAAAAAAACACATTGAAATAAATAGACCTTTCCTTAGCATGGTAAATATTATATATCTAAAACTAATAGCTATTTCTAATGGAGAAACATTAAGGGGAGAAACATCTATCTAAAACCAATACTATCTCTAATGGAAAAACATTAGAGGGCTTTACAGTATTATCAGGGGTAAAGCAAAGATGCCTGTCATCAATTCTCTTATTTTACATAATTCTAGAAATACTAGCTATAAGACAAGCTTATTTTAGCTCAAACATTTTGGAAAGCAATTTTGATCTATTTCCAAGGAGTCACTACCTACCCTTTGACCCTGTAATACTGTTACTAGACTTATATCTGCAAAAAGCTCAAAGAAAGGAGGAAAGGACCCACATGTACAAAAATATTTATAGAAGCACTTTTTTTGTAGCAAAGAATCAGAAACAAGTAATTGTCATTTGGGGAGTAGCTGATCAAATTGTGACATATGAATATAATGGAATATCATTGTACCATGAGAAATTATGAAAATGATGAGTCAGAGAAATCTCAGAAGACTTGTATGAACTGATGCAGAATGAAGAGAGCAGAAGTAGGAGAGCAATTTATACAATAACTACAATAATGTAAAGGAAAACAACTTTGAAAAACTAAAGAACTCTGATCAATGTATAACACCTTCGATAGCCCCTTCCACTGGAACTACAGATACTGTTACCATTGTTGTTTGTCCTTTGTTCTCTAAGAGGACCAATGACATCAGGAGGGTGATGTCTTGACTTGCAAGTCAACTGGATTTAAGTGAGGCAGAGCTGTGCAAAGTCATCAGCCTCCCTCTCTCCACCAGAGTCATTCAGAGTCCAGTGGAAGAGATAGGTCAGGATGACTGGGGACTATTATAGTATCTTTAGAAGAAATATACTCTTGAGAGACTGGGAGTTTAGATGTCATTCTAGAGTCTGTCTTAACTGTCATGGCTGGAGAGCAACTATGAGAGGACAGAGAGAAAAGACTAAAAGAATTTGATTGAACTTTTTTAGCTATCATCTTAAGAAGAAACACTATGAAAAAAATTTTGAGAAGACATTTTGTTAGCATCCTGGGAGAGCTGAATTGTGGGTCTGTGTTTCCAGAATTGAGGAAAAGTCAAATGTCGTAATAACAATTGGGGGGTAACTCTGACTGTGATCCTTCTCCCAGCTGCTACATTATAAATGATTAATAATGGCTTTGTTTCATTGTTATACTATTAATTTTGATTCCTTATTTTACCCTAGGATATTAGGGTTTTGTTATACACAGAGAAATGAGTGAAAGCTAATGGGAAAATGTTTTATTTTCAGTAAATACCATTTAATAAAATAGAGTGGGAGGTCAAAGCTTATTGATTAATTAATGAGAGATATGGTCATTTTAATAGAGTGATGCTTCATATCTACAATAAAGTACAATAACATCATTACTTCAGAATACTATTGAAGAAGCACGTCTCCCACCACTTGTTAAGGGTGTGATGAATTAGAGTGATAATTAGGGGAAGGATCAGACACAGATAACATGTAAGTTTGTTTTGCCTGGCTGTACCTATTTGTTACAAATTTGCTACAAATGTTACAAATACAAAAATAAAGAAAAATAGTGTCAATAAAACATTTAAAAATATATAGACAAGATCAGAACAAAAGGGAATAAAACAAGTAGTGTTGACTATTCAAATTTATCATGTGCTTTCAAAAAACAAGTTGTACATAATAGTCATTTTAAAAATAGTATTTTTCTGTTCTTTGCATATTGAAATGCTAAAAAATAAATTTAATGTTCAAGAATAGGTCAGATTGACATGGTTAAAAAAACCACATTACTAAGTTAATTTATATTTAATACAAAAATCTATCAAAATAGCAAGGGATTCCTTCATAGAATTAGACAAAATCATAATGAAATTTATGTGGGAAAACAAAGGGCAAGAAGGGTCATACTGAAGAGGAAAAAGTGATGAGGGTAGTTTTCCACTCCTAAACTTGGAAACATATTACAAAGCAGTT
Source organism: Phascolarctos cinereus (assembly GCF_003287225.1). Classification (NCBI taxonomy): domain Eukaryota; kingdom Metazoa; phylum Chordata; class Mammalia; order Diprotodontia; family Phascolarctidae; genus Phascolarctos; species Phascolarctos cinereus. The sequence goes on from NW_027555736.1 coordinate 120,219,858, forward strand.
ATCGTCAAAGCTATCTGTTCTTGGGAAAAAAAGAGAGAAAATGATCAATGGACTAGACAAGACACATTGGACATCCACCCAAATGTATACAAAAAAATTAGCATTTGATAAACCTATAGAAAATAAAAATTGAGGAAAGGTTGATTACTCAACAATGTACTTGGGGAAATTGGTTGGCACTTTGAGAGGGAAAGCATGAAAGTTTGCATCTTGTATGAAGAATGAAGGAAGGAAGGGAAAAAAGGAAGGATTTGTTAGGCACCTACTGTGTACTAGGCACTGTGTTAAGGGCCTTACAGCTATTGTCTCATTTGACTTATTGCTATTAATATCCCCATTTTACAGTTGAGAAAACTGAGGCAGATCGTGGTTAAATGATTTGCCCAAGAGTATCTGAGGCTGGATTTGAATGTATGTATATCAATTGTAGACTGAAGATTTTATCTTTTATTTTAAATATAATAAGAACTATTAGGAATAAGATATATTAGATTGCATTAAAATTGAGAAGTCTTTAAAAATAAAAGCAATATAATTGAAAGAAAAAAGTGGATAAACATAGTTTTTTTGTGAATATGTTGCTAAAATGTGACATCTAATGTCAAGAGAGACCTATCTCTCCTTGGCTATGTTCAAGTGAGGAGGCAAAAGCTGCTGGAATCCTCTGGATGGCGGAGAGCACCAGTGACCTGCTATCTTCATCAAGACAGGCATAGAGCCATGAGAACGTGACTCTGCTGCTGCTTCTTTCCCTGTCGTGTTGATTCTTTCCTATATTAGGTGAGAGAGTACTGGAGAGAAGATGAGCCAGGGTTTCATCTTGGAGCTCTGAAAGGTCAGAAGAGCAGTACAGGTCCAGGAACTGGAACCCATGCTAGCGGCAGACTCTGGGGAGGAGTAATCTGCAAGAGTCAACATCGCAGTGGTGCAGCCAAGAATAAGGGACTCATCCATTGGCTCTGCTGAATTTGGAAGTGAACTTGGTGTTTTGTATCAGTGCTTTGAGTTTGACCCCACTCTCCCTAGGAATTGAAGCAGTTCAGGGAAAAGTGTGCCCCCCATTGTGTGGGGGGGGATTAATTAATAATAAATAATTTATATAGCAAGGTAGGCAAAATAGTTTACAAATATCTCACTTTATCCTCACGACAACCATGGAAGGCAGGTGTTATTATTATCCCCATTTTACAGATAAAGAAACTGAGTCAGACAGAGGTTAAGTGACTTCTAGGCTAAATTTGGATTCAGGTCTAGGGCTCTGTCTCCTGTACCACCAATTCTGCCTTTGTTTTCTGTTCATGCTATGTCTTGTCAGAAAATATCCTTTTATAAAAACAACAAAAAAAGCATAAAAATTCATAGCAGTAGCTCTCAGTACACAATGTATAAATAGTATAAGGGTATGACTAGCCAGTTTGAAAAGAAACAGGAATTACTTAGTCATTCAAAAAATGCTCAGCTTCACTAATAATCAAAGAGATATAAATTAAGACAACTTTGAAGTATCACCTCACACCCATAAAACTTGCAAATATAATTAAAAGTAATGAAAGTTGGTGTTCATAGGATTGTGGAAAAATTCGTGCTATATCCCAAAGAGATCATACAAATGGGAAAAGGACCCACATGTACAAAAATATTCATAGCAGCTCTTTTTGTGGTGGCAAAGAATTGGAAATTGAGAGGATGCCCATCAATTGGGGAATGGCTGAGGAAGTTGTGGTATATGAATGTAATGGAATACTATTGTGCTATAAGAAATGATGAACAGGCTGACTTCAGAAAAACCTGGAAAGACTTATATGGTCTGATGCTGAGTGAAGTGAGCAGAACCAAGAGGACTCTATACACAATGACAGCCACATTATGCAATGACTAATATTGTCAAACTGAGCCCTTCTCAACATTACAAGGATCTAAGACATCTTCAGAGGCCTCGGGATGGAAAATGCTGTCCACATCCAAAGAACTATGGAAGTTGAATCACTGTCATGTTTTTTTCTCTTCTGTTGAGTTTTGTTTCCTCTTTCTGATGGATCCTCCTATTGGTTTTAATTTTTAGTTACAACTTCATTAATGTGAAAATATGTTTAATAGGAATGTAAACGTAAAGCCTATATCAGATTGTGCGTAGTCTTGGGGAAGGTGGGGGGGAGGAAGGGGGAGAAAAATTTTCAACTCAAAGGAATATGGAAGTGATTGTTGATGAATCAAAATAAATTAATAAAAATAAAAGTTAAAAAAAGGAAAAAAAAGAAAAATTCATACAATCATGGTTGATGTAATTGCCAGTTTCCAGAATCTTTTTGAAATTCTACCTGGTAGCATGCATGCAATCATAATTTCTTTTTATCCCTCAGAAAATGTCATTGTCCTTTTTTGCTTTGTTTTGTTTGTTCGGCAATTGGGGTTAAGTGACTTGCCCAGGGTCACACAGCTAGTAAGTATGAAGTGTTTGGTCTGAGGCCACATTTGAACTCAAATCCTCCTGACTTCAAGGCCGGTACTCTATTCACTGCACCACATAGCTGCCCTGTAATTGTCTTTTTCTATAGGCCCCAGATGCTTTCTTAGGGGATCGGAAAAGCATCAGAGCACACAAAATATCTATGAAAGGAAAGACTAGTTTGATGGCCCACAGAGCTGTAAAGTTTCTCTACCACAAAACCAATTCTTCCCCAAAAGCAAAATAATAATAATAATAGCTAACATTTATATAATGTTTACTCTGTATCAAACACATTGCTAAGCACTTTACAGTTACCATATCTAATCCTTCTAACAACCCTGGGAGGCAAGTGCTATTATTATCCTTCTTTTACAGATGAAGAAACTGAGGCGAAAAAGGTTGTGTGACTTGCTCAGGGTCACATAACTAGTAAGGGTCTGATACCTGATTTGAACTCAGGCCTTCCTGACTCCAGTCCCAGCACTCTATCCACTGTGCCACCTAGCTGCCCCTTAAGACCTATAATTAGTCTTAATTTGCCAGAGATAATAATCATCCTTCCTTCTCCTTAAATATTCTAGGTAAGTGTCACCTCTGTATATTTTACTATATAGAAACAGAATAAAGAAGGTGCTATGCCAGGGTGAAACTAAAGTAAATTCCAATAGCTTAGGGTCATGTACACGTTTTCCATGGGATAGTTAAAATTTCTTTTGCTGTTTACATTAATTGTGGAATCCTAGGTCATGTTCTTACACTCTGGCTCCCATTGTACACATTCTGCCAGGGACAGAGCATGCACATAAGAAGCATAGACAAAATAGATACAAGATTATGGGGTAGGGAGAGAAAGGGAAAGGGCACTAGCAGATAAGGGATCAGAAAGTCCTCATAAAGGGGAGAGAGAGGGGGGGAGAGAGAGAGAGAGAGAGAGAGAGAGAGAGAGAGAGAGAGAGAGAGAGAGAGAGAGAGGAGAGAAGAAGAAAAAGGAGGAGGAGGAAGAGGAAGAAGAAGAGGTGGAGGAAGAAGAGAAAGAAGAAGAGGAGAAGGGAAAAGAGGAAGAGGAGGAAGAGAACAGGAAGAGAAGAAAAAAAAGAAAGAGGCAGGGGACAAGAAAGAGAGAGAGTGGAAGGAATATATTCCTAGCCAGCACTGAGGGAAATGGAGTACTTTGCATGAGAAACACTAAGTAGGTCATTTGCACCAAAGGAGTGTGAAAGGAAATTATGTATGTTAACACTGGAAAGATAGGTTGGGCCAAGTTGTGAAGAGCTTTAAAGGCTCTGTGGGGTTCTCCTAGCTGTGATGCTAGCAGTCTCCCCTTCCTATGGTCCTTCCCCTCCCCTTTTCCTCCCCCAACCCTCATCCCCATCAATGAGTGAAAGGCCCTTTCTGGGTACTTCTGATGAAATCTCCTCATCTGGGCAAAGGGGATGAATGCTTTCCACTGATTCCTATGTGTGCTTCTCCAGGGACCATACCCCTCTAACAAAGCAAACAATGTCATCATCTGACACTTGATTTAATGCACGAAGCTCCTTCTCTCCACACTCCTCTCTTGAATCCAAGGAAGTTCTTCCTGTCGTTTCTGTGGGAAACACATGAGTTTGAAGTAGGTGACGAAAGGCTAAGTGAATCTTCCAGCACTGAGGTAGTCTCTGTTCAGAGGTCATGACATTGCATTACCGGAATATGGCAGATAGTCTGGAATAGGCCAAGGGGGCACATGTGCTTTAACTGGCCCTGGTCTCTTCGGTTCTCAGTGAATTCTTCTGTTACTTTCCCCGTCCTTGTACCTGCCTCAATACTTGCTCAGTGGCTCAGACTTCTCTCTAAAGGTGTTCCTGGTTCACACAGACTGGCATTCACTTGTAGGTACTTTAGGCACACATGTGAGAAGAAGCCATCAGACCCCCAAAGAGGGGAGCTTTTAAGAGCTGAGTGCGTAGTGTTGTTTTTAGCTAATTGGCATGGCAGCAGCTGGACCCAGCCTTACTGTAGACATGGTATCTAGCAGTGTAGAAACTGTCTAATCTCTTAATTTACACATTTTTTGTGTTCACGGGCCAATGGGTGGTAGTCCATAAGGAAGGAACAGCTAATCTCCTAATCTTTTTTTTTCTTTAATCCCTTCTAAAATTTGGTTGTAATTTGTTTTGGACGAGGACCTTCAGCAATTAATGGGAACCCATACAGGTGAACAATCCCTTGAATACCATTCTGACAGCAGTGGAACAAATGCTAAGCTGGAAAACAGAATCAAGTAGAACATTCTTGAGAAATGGTATAGCATTGGGCTGGGATTGTCAGGGCGCAGGCAGATTGCCTGGAGATAGGAAAAAATCAGCCCTGCCGAATTCCTTGGTTATGGAGGGATGAACAATGGCTGAAGATAGCCCCCCCCCCGCCTTCTGTTAGAGATTCTTCATTCGTTGGCACCAGCTACAGCCTTGGACATACTGTGCCCAATCACACCCACAATGGCATCGTAGATTATGCTTCTGGTTTTCACCTTTCCCAGGTGACGATGAGCAGGACCTTTTCCTGATAGTGTGGTGGTATAATCAAAGCTGAGGCCTTCCATATTTCCTCCAAACTGCTGTGCAAATCTATGGTGGATAGTTAATGGTTCTGCTTGGCCTCCCCAAGCTAAGGGATGCAGTGGATAGAGCACTGGACTTACAGTCAAGACCTGAGTTCAGATCCATCCTCAAACACTGTGACCCTGGAAAAGTTACTTATCCTCTATTTACCTCAGTTTCTTCTTCTGTGAAATGGGGATAATAATAGCACCCACCTTCCAGGGTTGTTGTGAGGATAAAATGAAACATGTAAAGCATTTTGCAAACCTTAAAGTACTACACACACACACACACACACACACACTGTTATTATTGGGCTCCAAACTTTGAGGCAGCACATTTATCTAAGATGTTTTTCAATCCCAGAACTTGGGATCAACCAGAGTGGGGGAGGGTTGGGGATGTAAAAATAACAAGACTCACTAGGCACTGTGTCTTGATAAGATCTGGGCTTTCTTAAAAATGACTAAACTTTTATGGTCAGTTAGCTCTGTAACTGAATGCTTCATTTGCTCCCAATGGTGCCACTCTGTTTCCAAGGCTGCATTCAACAGTATCTCTTCTAGCACCTACATTTAATTCCTTCCTGCTGAAATTAAGTGGTGAGATTTAATGAACCAATGTGCGGTTTATGGCCTTCTTAGATTCTAAACTTTTCTTTTGCTCTAAAATCTTTCACATCAGCCCTACCCTAATGGTCTCCCCAACCAACACAGATCAAACACTCCTAAATAATGTCATAGTGGGGCTTTGAGATCTACTGTGGCTAAAATAATTGGACATTCTGTGGCCAAGCTGGTGATGAGCCTCTTAACTTGGCTAGGCTGATTGGACAACAATTAACACTGGACAGCAGACGTGATTCAGCACCAGACCCATACTCAAAGCCTTTCTGGCTTGGTAGGACCTGTGGGAATTTTGCTCTGTTGGATATTCTTTGAGAATCCGGAATCCTCTGTGCCATGATGAGGAGGGTATGGTGACTAGAGCCATTGATTTACAGTCAGAAAGGACGGGGTTTTAATGTTGCTTCAAAAGCATACCCTATCTAGGACTCTCGAAAAGTCACTTAGGATCATGGGATCGTAGATTTAGACGGTAACGGGGCCTTAGAGGTCACCTAGTCCACTGGTATCACACTCAGGTAGAAATGGATCCCTGAAGGCTAGATACTGACTTAAACCACAAATTTATTTTATCTATGTTGTGTCATATTTTTATATATTTTGTTAAACATTTCCCAATTACATTTTAATCATGTTAGGGTTGTGCTTGGGAGTTTTAGAGCGCTTGGTAGACAGGGAGTTTGACACCTCTGATCCCAATTCAACCTCCCCCTTTGACAGATAAGGAAATGGGGGCCCAGAGAGCTTCTATACACAGGTAGTAACCAGCAAAGGTGGAATTTGAGCACACTTCCTCTGATGCTGACTTTCCTATTCTTTTTTCTTGTTTTATACTGCCTCTGTTGCAGGTCGGGCCTGACTCAAGCAATTCCACTGGTTAAGGTATGAGATTGGAATAAAATAAGACACTTGTAAACCGTATAAAACTTAACAAAAAACAGCTACACAGCATGGATATAAGCCAAGCTGAAGGAGACTAGGCCCCGGTCATCTCCATACAGAAAAGCATCTGGTCAGCAGGGTGTGTTGGATCAGAATCACATGGTCACTGACTCCTTGTAAGATGGCCTTTTTATTGCTTAAGTAATTGGGAAGCCATATCTGTGGCTTGAACCTTAAACCCTTGAACCAGTCAAGACTCTGGGACAACTTTCTTGCCTTTTAGGGAAAACTGGTCCAGATTAAATGGCGGGGCCTTAAGAGAAATTAGCCCAGTCTATGTGGCAGGGTTTTAGGTGATGTGCTCCTACCATATCCCACTTCTTGTTGGCAAAGGCCTACAGGCCTGCTAATTGTACCACTTTAATGGCCTTAGGAATGTTACTGGACAAACCTGACATTAGAGGTATGAGAAGCCTGGCATAGGCCACACTAGAGGAAAAACCAAAAAAAAAAAAGAGAGAGAGAGAGAGAGAAAAGAAAGAGGAAACAATATGGGAGTCCACTGAAGGAATGAATTGAAGTGACTGAAGAGAGAAGAGAAGGAAGACTAGAAACCCCAGGTTTCGCATTCCCACTTTGGAAGGACCAAGGCCCAGATCTGTAATGTGGTAAATGATGTTGAGTGTAATTCACAATAGATGTCCTTTTAAAATGACAAATAGGAACAGCACTGGGAAAATCAGGACCACAGAACACATGCTGACACCAGTCACAGTCATCAATCCTCACGCATAATCAGGGTTATCTTTAGTAAAGTGGCTAAGAGTTCACTATACCCATGCATGCATTCTTCCCAGTTATCAACATCAGTACCAAGATTCACCCTATACCGCCACACTCTCGGTGTTATCCAGCCCCTCCATCTGAGATCCCATCCTGGAAAAATTAATACAAAATCTCTACTCATTTAGAAGCCTGTGCTAAGGGGCTGCCTCCTTCTTCTGTGAGGGCGAGGAAGAGACTCTCCCACTTTCATCCAGAGACTCAGTATTGCTATCATGGTGGGTATGTTTCCCAGTATATCTTTTCTATCCTCACCATAATCTACTTTTGTATTTAACTCACTGGTTATTAAAGTATACGTTGTTTTAATTTGGGCAGGGAGAGTCTTTTCAAGTTCTTTACTGAATTTTTCTCCTTCCTCATCCTCTGAACCATACTTTAGCGCATAAGCTACAATTTGTCTTCCTGGGGATCTTTTCACAAATGCATGTCATGAGTACCACTACATAAGATGACTATTATGAGTATCCCATGAAATAATGTTTCTTGCTGCCTCGGGATTCATATAAGACCAACTCTGTCAACCCTTTTGTGTCTCCCAGCAGAACATGTGATTCATCCTTCCATTTAGCTGCAATTTCCTTTAGTCTTCTGGTTTCATGCATAGCAACAATATCCAGAGTGCTATAACTGTTCCTCTAGGAGTTAAATCCACTTGTTAATTACATCTTTGAAGTACCAGCATCTAAGTTAATGTTTGCAGACAATCTGAAAAATATGGGATGCATGCTTCCTTTTCTGGCATATTGTCACTGTCACCAAAAAGTGGAAGGGCATCATGCAGAATTGAAGGACATTTTGTATTTTTAGTCATTTTACAAGTTGTCACAGTCATATAATTCATCATTAAGTAGGCAGCCTCAGGTGATGTGCCTCTCTGTGCTTAGCTAGGCTGCCTCTCAGAAAACAGTTCCGTTGTTGCTAGGATTGTACTCAAAGCCTGTCGTCCAGCTTGGTAAATCCAAATGAAGTTTACCAAAGTTTATTGCTACAATAGCCTTCAAGATCTCAAGGTTATCTCCACACCCTGACGAGACTTTGGAGTAAGACTGCATTACATATGAAAATAAACATGAATTTTTAACCTTGGACAATGCAAGAAAGAGAAATACCTGTGTAAAAAAACAAACCTCAGAATTAGATCCTTCATTTCTAAACGGAAATTAGGTGTTATTTACTTTATGAAGTCATAAATTTTGGTATTTAAGATTGGCTTAAGACAGTATTGGGTAAGTATCACTCTATCTTCTGTTTCATGGACAGTAAGATCATGGAAGCCTAAGTCATACACTTGTAAACCTTATCCCAGAGTCTCTTTTGACATTCCAAAGGTCCTTTTAGAATATTCTCTCACTCCTGTTGACTCATAGCTCCCACTCTCCAAAGTTACTAGTGATCTCTTAAAGGACAAATCTAGTCACCTTTTCTCAATCCTCAATCCTTCTTGATATCTTTGCAGCATTTAACACAATTGATTACCCTCTTCTCCTTGATATAGTTATTCCTTACACATTATAACTTTCCCCATCAAAGTTCTGATATAATGATCCCATTTGGGATTTTTCTTGGCAAAGATACTGGAGTGGTTTGGCTTTTCCTTTTCCAGCTCATTTTACAGATGAGGAAACTGAGGCAAACAAGATTAAGTCACTTGTTCAGGGTCACACAGCTAGTAAGTGTCTGAGGCCAGTTTTGAACTCATGAAGATGAGTCTTCCTGACTCTAAGTCCAGCACTCTGTGCACTATGGCGCCACCCAGCTGCCCCTGAACAGTTAGAGCAATCTAAAATTGGAATGAGCCGGCTCAGAAAGTACCAGTTTCCCCTCAAAAGAGATCTTCAAAGGAAGGCAGGATGACTGCTTGTTGGGGATTTTGGAAGGGGGGCTGTGGGACTAGTTTTGAGGTCCCTTCCAACTCAGAAACTATGATTCCCTAAGCTGATTATTTACCTGGGACAAGCAGGGCATAATGAGTCAGGATATCCAGCAGAGGGCACTCCAGCCTGGAAGAAAACGTCGACCAGGGTCTACCTTTCTGCCCTAGGTAGTTGCTGTGTGCCGGACCAGTCCTGTGAATAGGCTAAGTTAGTAATCACCTACATATGTAACTTATCATCCTGAGTGTCAGCCCCCTGCCCCAAAGTTACAGCCACTTGGTTTACCTATCTGCCTTAAATTAACACCTTTATGCATTCCTGCGTGGGTTAATTCATGGACGTTTCCTTTTAAAATGTAAATGTTATTGAGGACTTTCATGGAACATTTCAGATTCTCTAGCAAAGAGATGGCCCCGTGAGAAAAGGACAGGGGACATTCTACCAGAAGAGAGAGAGGAGGAAAGATGTACAGAATGGGATACCAGGGAGTCTGGACAACTGAGGGTTGGCATGAAGATGTTGGGCACAAGGGCAAGAATAGAGAAAAAGAGCAGCAGGTCCCTGAAAGGGGGCTAGATTGGGCCCAAACAAAGCTTCTGTGTCACAGTTTTGCAATTTTGTCCTGGAATGACAATGTGGTATAGGGTACAGAACACTAGCCTGGAGTCTCATCTTGGCTCTCTCATTAACCTGTTATGTGATTTCCATGGAGGGGGTGGGGAAGAAGAGACAGAAAGAGAGAGACACAGAGAGAGAGAGACAGAGAAGAGATAGAGAGACAGAGACAGAGAGGTGCTAGGCAGGTCAAAACACTGCTACCGCCTAGACAGCTATCTTCCCTCAGACACTGGTAGAAACAGCCCAAGACCATGAACCTAAGAACTTTGGGAAAAGCAGAGCCCCAGACCACTAGACCCACTTCCAGTCTTAACCCAAAGCCACAATCAAGGGAAACAACTGTCTCTTCAGGTGCTACAGCCCCGTGCGCACTGTTCCCTGCCCCCCAACCCCCCCTTCCCCACTCCGCGCACACGCGCACACACACACCTCAGCAGCCACAACTAAAAAAGATATAGAAAAGAAAGCTCTTGCCAGCAAAGGCTTTGAAAGTTTCATGTGGTACAACATCACAAACAGATATGGTATTGTCACTGGAAATGACTAAAGAAGATGCCTGTCTGCTTTGCCACTGTACCCTAAGGACCATTGGACTTCCCTTTGACATGTAATTGACTCCACCTATATGCAGTGTCTCTTTCTACTAAAATGTGAGCTCCTGGAGATCAGGGACTTAGTTACTTTTCTATCTGTATCCCTTGCGTTACACATTTGTTGTTCAGTCATTTCAGTCGTGTCCAACTCCTCATGACCCAATTTGGGGCTTTCTTGGCAAAGATACTAAAGTGGTTTGCCATTTCCTTCTCCAGCACATTTTACAAATGAGGAAACTGAGGCAAACAGGGTTAAGTGACTTGCCACACAGCTAGTAAGCATCTGAGGCCAAATATGAACTCATGAAGATGAGTCTTCTTGACCTCAAGGTTGGCACTCTATCCACTGAACCCCACTTAATAAAGGCTTTTTGATTCATCGATCCATTTATTCAACTCCCTAAGCCTCAATCCTACACTTGTAAAATGAGGGCTTGGATAATAAGATTCCTGAGACCCCCTCTGGCTCTAATATTATATGTAAGATACTGGAAATGTATGAGGCTGAGCACTTAAGTCTTGTGAAAAATAGGTGACAGAATGAACATTTTCCTGGGAATGGTTAGAGTATTGCCATTCAAAGACAATGATCTACAGTCAAACCATTAGTCAAGAAGAAAAAACCTTGCCAACCCACAAAATGTTTTCCCAGCTTGCCCTACACCCACAGGATATAGTTAACAGCTAAACTTTTGGATTCTTCAGTGGATAGTTATCCAATTTGTGGATTATCTAGCCCTTTGCTTTTCTTTTTGCTCTGTTCCTTGGTCTGTGGGCTTTTTTTCTGATGATCAGCACTTTCTGTGCTGGCTCAGCTGGGGAAAGAAGACACAAGATGATAGATTTTCATTTGTTTGTTTAATATACATTCAAAGTGCCCTCAATGTGAAAATGCTTTACTAGAGGAGATAAGAAAGACAGGTTCTGCTATTTGGTATGGTGAAAGGTTGGGGCAGAGAGTGTGATTTTTATCTTTTGGCCAAAGCATATTCTGGTCCTCTGGTGATTAAAGGTTTGGGATTTCTCCACGTGGTCCCTATCCCTATTAGTGAGGCTAATTAGGAGTTGGGTTCACTTAACTACAGTATTATTTTAAATGATATCACAAATTTTGACCATCTTTCCAGCACAAATTGCTTCTCACCTTTGGGGAGAACAATTTGCAAGACTGATCTCCATGTATAAACAAAAACTCTATCTTTCGCTTCATTTTACTTAGATACTAACTAACCTAGACATAGGAAAGCGGGTTGTAGCTATAATGCTCAGTTAAGAGGCTTATTCCATCATCAGGACAAGTGGCTTCCCTCTAATTATCATCCCGGAACAGAAAACTGATTTCATACAATCTAATTGGGCACTCAGAGAAAATAACTCATTAGGAGTGCGAGGAGATGCATTACTACTCGCATGGTTTTAAAAGTAACAAATAGCCTTTATGGAATGTTAGAGCTGGAAGGGACCTTAGAAATCCTCTAGGTCAAGGGTTCTTAACCATGCAATGGAAAGAACACTGCACTCAGAGCCACAAGACCTGAGTTCAAATTCTGAACTTGCCAATTATTACCTATGTGATCTCTAGCAAGTCATCTAAACTGCCTGGGCCTCAGTTACATTTTCTGTAAAATGAGGAAATTGGATTAGAGAACCTCTGATATCCCTTCCAATCCTAGGCCTATGAGCCTATGATCCATGAAGGCCTTTAGGCCAGGAGATGGAAGTGAGTTCAGGTGGGGCAATCACATAAGCAGAATGAAAATGATCAGAGTTAGAAGGTTCTCAAATGTTACTTCTAATCTTCACCCAAACAAGAATGTACTCTATACATCCCCATCCAGTGGTCATTCAGTCTCCATTCTGAGGCCTCCAAGGAAAGAGGAGTGTGCCATCTGCTGAGAGAACACATCCTGTTTTTTGGTAGCTGTGATTTTTAGGAAGTTTTTCCTTGTATCGACCAAAATCTGTTTCTGTGCAGTTTCTGCTCATCATTCTGAGTTCTGATGTCTGGGGCTAGGCAGATCACGTTAAGCCTCTCTTACAGACCCTCAAATATTAGACATTCTCCCTCAACCATTTCTTCTCCAGGTTAGATAACCCTCTCTGTTGTTGTTGTTCAGTTGTTTCATTGTATCCCCCTCTTTGTAACCCTGTTTAGGGTTTTCTTGGCAAAGATACTAGAGTGGTTTGACATCTCTTTTCCAGCTCATTTTACAGATGAGGAAACTGAGGCAAACAGGGTTAAGTGACTTGCTCAGGGTCACCCAGCTAGTAAGTATCTGAGGCTGGATTTGAACTTAGGTCTTCCTGACTCCAGGCCTGGTGTTCTATCCACTGTACCACCTACCTGGTGTATGTTGTGTTTGACTATTGGAATACCACAAAGCAGAGTCCCCTGTGGACAATTGGGAATCCTTCTCTCCCGTTCCATAGGGAAACCTCAAGGGCAAAAAAAACCTTTGAGGGCCCCCCACAAAAGAAATAAGCTGTTGTGCTGCTCCCCTTTCCTGGATCCTACATCTATCCTCTCCCCACCCACCCTTTCCCAGCTCATTGCCACGTATAGGTTGGTTTGATGAAAGTTGCACCAGCTCTTTTCCTTCTATCTGATTCTCCTAAATAAGCTGGCTTCAAATAGGCTTCAAGTCAAGTCAATCAAGTCAACAAATATTTATGAAGAGCTTACAATGTGCTAAGCACAATACCAAGTGCTAGGAATATAAATACAAGCAAAAAGATACTCTCTACCCTCAAGGAGCTTACAATCTAACATAGGAAAACAACATGGCCAAAGGGTAGATATAGCCATTTCCATCAGACCTCAGATATTTCCTGAAACCATGGAAGAACGTATTCAGGAGGAGTATCCAGCCATTATTGCATCAAGTCGTGATCACATGTTCTTCCATCTCTGAACACCATTCATCTGATGTTTGACCTTTCAATATTATCTTCTACCAATCTTCAACACAAAGCCTTTGCTACTTGTCTATACATTGCTCCTCCACGATGTTTTTTCAATTCCTAGCCCAGGTCTTTGTTAACTCTTCCATTGGGAAGTATTCAAATATTCAAATCCTACTCCACCTCTAAGGTTTGGTTCAAGGCCTAATTCCTCCGTGAAGTTCTACCTGCACACCTCAACTCACAGTGATAGCTTTTAAGTTAATTCATCCATTCATTCACAGAATTGGGACAGGTCTAAAGAGATGATCTAATCATTCCCCTAATTTCATATATTTATTGGTTAGACTTTCATATGTTATATCTTACCTCCATAACCAGATTGAAACCTTCATGAGAACAGAAATTGTATCATTCTTCTTTGCATCTCCCATATCAACTAAGATACCAAGACGTTCAATAAATATTTAATAGAATAAAATGATTCAGATATACCTTGAGTCTAATCACATTCCCTGTAGTGTAACTCTGTATGATAAAAGCCTAATATAATCTAGTCAGGCATCAAAGTGAATCTTCATCTTATCGAAGTCCTGTCCATCCTGTCTCTGCAGCATCTCTCCATTCTTACAGCCACCACCCCTAGTTATATGCTCACATCCCTTCTCATCTGAACTCCTTTACTGGCCTCCTATTTGGACTCCCGGCCTCCAGTCTCTCTCCTCTTCAATCCACTCTCCACATAGCTTCCAAGATAAGATTCACAAAGCACAGATCTGCCTTGGGCTCTCCTCTACTCAAAAACCTTCAATGGCTCCCCATCATCTTTGGGATTAAATAGACACTCTTCAGCCTGATGTTTCAGCTTCTCAATGACCTGGCTTTCATTTACTTTTCCAGCTTTATTTCACGTTACCTCACTCACTCTATATTCCAACCAAACTGACCTACAAGCGAGCTTAGCATTTCTTCTCTCCTCTCCATCTGTTCATAGGTACCATTTCCTTTGCTTGGAGAGTGCTCCTTTGCCCATCTCAGCACTTTAGAAGTCTTTCACTCTTCCCTGAGGCTTAGTTCAGGGGCACTGTGAAACCTTCCCTGGAAAATCCTTCACTTGTTTTTTCTCTTTTCCCTCCTCAAGTGGCCTTTCATTTATTTGTGTAAAGGGAGTAGTTCTCCAATAAAATAGAATCTGCTTGAAGGCAAGGACTGTTTCATTCTGTATCCCCAGAGACTAGCACCATTCCTTGCGCATAATTGGGTCTTAATAAATGTTAAAATAAAATGACTTTCATGAGACCAGGGTTATAACTGGGCTCTGTTTGTGTTTTGCTTTTAGAAAGTATAGTAGGAGGACAATTGGGGTTAAGTGACTTGCCCAGGGTCACACAGCTAGTGTCTGAAGCTGAATTTGAACTCGAGTCCTTCTGACTCCAGGATCAGTGCTCTATCCACTGCACCACCTAGCTGCCCTCAGAATGTATTTTTTTAAATAAATGTAGTAAAATACAATACAAATGTATTAAAATTTACATTTAATACAATTTAATAAGTGTACATTTAATACAAATGTATTAAAATAAAAGTATTTTTTAAAATAAATATATGGTAGTCAAAATGGACTTGTTCAGTTAAGCTTTTGATTAGAATTACAGAATGATAGAGCTAGAAGGGATCTCGGAGATCACTTATCTTGATCAACCACTCATTTCCCATATGCTCAGGTTGCTTTTGACAATGCTGCTTGTCTTTGGGTGAAGCAATGTGCTGAATGAACACTGAAGCTGGGGACAAAGGGACCTGGTTCAAATCTTACCTCTCATATTTAACTAGCTTATTTCCAGTATATCCTCTTTATAGCTCATTTGGACATAGATCACTTGCATGTTGTCTCCTCCATTAGACTGGGAGCTCATTAAGGGCTAGGACTGTCTTTTTACCTTTCTTTGTATCCTCAGGGCTTAGCACAATACCTGGCACATAGTAAATTTGATAAACTACAGTGGCTCCCAATCGCCACCAGGATTGAATCCTCTGTTTGACATTCAAAGCCCTTCATAAGCTAGCCCCCTCGCCATGTACTATCCAATCCAGGGACACACCTCCTGGCTGTTCCATGAACAAGAGACCCTCCATCTCTCAGCCCCAGGCATTTTCAATGGCTGGCCTCTGTGCCTGGAATGCTCTCCCTCTTCCTGCCCACCCACTGGTTTCCCTGGCTTCCTTTAAGTCCTGACTAAAATCCTATCTTCTACAGAAAACTTCTCCCACTCTTAATTCCAATGCCTTCTCTCTCTTAATTATTTCCTATTTACCCTGTATGAAGCATGTTTGTACATATTTGTTTGCTTGTTGTATCCCCTTTAGGTTGTGAGCTGCATAAGGGCTGGGGCTGTCTTTTTGTATCTCCAGTGCTTCGTATAGTGCCTGGCACAGAACAGGGACTTAATAAATATTTATTGATTGATTGTCTGACAAGGGCAAATCATATACTAAACCTCAGTTTCCTTATCTGTAGATATGAGGAAATAATAAATAAAATAAATAAAAATAAAAATGAGGAAAATGACAAGTGTTAGTACCTGCCTCACACGGTAATTGAAAAAATTAAATAAAATTATGTGCATAAAGTATGTTTTAAAGTGTTGTTTCACAGTAAGCCCGCATTTCTAGATCCATACCATCTTGGGGTTGAGGATGAATTCAGAAGCAAGACAATGGTGGTTTTGACTTTGCTTTTCTGTTCTAGAGAAGAATATAAGCTCCTTGAAGGGAGGAACTATTTGGAGGTTTGGGGTTTTTTGATTTTTTTTTTAATATCCCCAACTCTTTGGACACAGTGTCTTGAACAAAGAAGGCACTTAATGCTGAATTAAATTGAATTGAATTGTGACCCAGCTCCTGTTTGGTCCATTTCCCTCACTTCTTTCTGCCCCATCTTTCTACTTTGGACCTCCTAAGCTACAGAAAGCTGTGCTGATTCATATGACTAGATAAGATGGGGTCCAGCAGTGTTAATTTTCTCTCTTGAAGTTCTGAGCTGCCCCTACCCACCTTCCTTTCTGTCTTCTTCCTCTCACATTTTTCTCTTTTGCCTTTTTTTGTTTTTTGGCTTCTCTTCTTTTCACGTCCAAAGTGATGGTTGGGTAGATGGGGACATGGTCAAGGTTAAAAGGGTAAGACTATGATGGGTATATAGAGGAAGAAGACATTTTGGAGATTACCTAGAACAGACATCTCATTTTACAGATGAGGAAACTGAGTCACAAAGAAGTGACATGACTTGCTCAAGGCCATACAAGTCAGTGGCAAAGCTAGGATTCCCATCCTCCCTTTTTGCTACCTCAAGACCCTGAGTAGCAGCTATTCCTTCAACCTCGGCCCTCAGCTGCAATGTGGGGTTTGCGTGGCTCTGCAGCTGTGCAAACTGCCCACAAGGCACTCCCCAGAAGTGGCTGCATCTCCACGAGGGAGTAAAGGTTAAATTCTCCCTGTATGCTGCCCAGAGTCTTTGGGACAAGGAGCACAAGGCCAGTCCCTTGACCCTGAGCCGGCCATACTCATTACTCTGCCTGTGTGTGACTCATCTGAAATGCTGGCCAATCCCATTTGGAATGAACAAGGAGTTAGGGGAGGAGTCAGTGAGTAGGGACAGAAGACACTGTCTCTGGATCTGAGTGGGGCTTTGTGAGTAAGCCAGTCTCAGAGCCTCAGTGGCTAACACTGTGTTTTCTTTTTCCAGCCACAATCTTTTTCCAGGGGATTATTATTAGCAGAGGCAACAATGCCCCTAATGACTCAGAGACTGACTGTGCCTGCCCAGGGAGTGTGCCAGGAAGCCAACCAGTCGCGGGGCCGGCACACACTACTCAGCAAATAATTACTTTGGAAGGGCAGCAAGTCCCAGGGAGGAGTGGCCCAGAGCCCCAGGACCCCAGCAGGCTACCTAGTGAAGTCAGAAGGCAATTTCTGCAGTCCAGGGGTCCCTTTAAAGAGCTCCAGGGGCTCTGTCTTTGGAGGAGGCAGAGTCCTTCTGCTCCATTTCTCTCCCTCCTCCCCAAACCATAGCCTGCCCCTTTGCCAAAGTGATTTCCTTTTTTGGTTTTTGACAGAGCCCCCTCCTTGGCCCCTGGAATAAAGTATCCCCAGATGAAATCTTGGAGCTGCAAGAGAGTTTAGAACTCGTCTGCCCCACCAGAGTGCTCTACTAGTGGAAAGAACACCGAATCTGGAATCAGAAGACCTGAGTGTGAATTTCAACTCTGCTATTTACTATCTGTGTAACCTTGGGCAAGTCACTTCCATGTCTTTGAGTCTCATTTATCAAATAAGGGTGATGAACTCTAAGGTCCCTGTCAGCAATACAGAAATCCTAAGAACCTCCTCATTTTCCCAAGAAGGAAATTGAGGCTCAGAAAGTTTCCTAACGTCACACAGCCAAAATTAAAATTTTGATTTTAAGTAACTCTAAAAATAATTCCGTAGAGGCAAAACAGATCTGAAGAGAGCTTAGCTTTAGGAGTCCTAAATTCTTGTGGTAGCCAAGGGGCCAATTTATGAGATTGGGATAAACTGAGTTTTCTTCCTTCAATTTGTTTAACAAGTATTTATTAAGAAAGCAGCTAGTATGTGCCAGGTACCGGGGATACAAAGATAAAGTCACAACAGTCCCTGCCCTCAATGAGCTTACATTCAATAAGCCTAAGAATGAGGATGGTGAGATTTCACATTTATATCACATTTTAAGGTTTACAAAACATCCTACTCACAACCAACTTGTAAGGTAGATAGTCCAAGTATTATTAGCCTCATTTGACAGATGAGAAACAGGCTCAGAGATGTTAAGTGACTCACCCAGGACTACACAGCTAATGTCAGAGCTGGAAATCTATGCAAAGGGGAAACAAATCACTGTGCGACCTTGGATAAGTCATTAGCTCTGGATCTCCAGATTCCTCATCTATCCCACTTTCCATTACTCACACTAATTGCATGTGGCTGTGTATCTGTGTACAGGTTAACTTTAGGGCTGCTGTTCCCTTACTTCAAAGGCCGCTGCTGTTTCAGAATTTTAAGATTCTGATTTGCCTCAAACTTACCTAGAACACAGTAGGTATATGCCAAATGTTGATTATCACAAATCAATCAACAAACATTTATGAAACACCTACTATGTGCCAGGCTCTGTGCTAGATGCTGGGATACAAAGGTAGGGGTGCTGAAAGGCTCCAAAGAGATAAGCACTTTGCCAAATAAAGCACGATATAAATGTATTATTATTATTAGCTTACAGTCACCAGGCCGCCAGTCTGGACATGACTTCATTCCCTGAGTCTACTAATGCACTCCTGCTGAGCTCAAGCAATGTTTATAGAGCAATACAAGGGTGTATTGGTAAATATTCAACAACTGGCTAGGGGTGTGTGTGGTAGAAATATACTACAGAATGCAATTATAAATTTAATCTACATTATTAAAAATTTTCTCCATCACTTTTTTTTGTTGTTGGTTTTACAAAAATACATATACACACACACACAGCAGCTAGGTGGCACAGTGGATAGAGTGCCAGGCCCGAAGTCAGGAAGACTTATTATCTTCCTGAGTTCAAAATCTGGCTTTAGACACTTACTAGCTGTGTGACCCTGGGCAAATCATTTAACCCTGTTTGCCTCAGTTTCTCACCTGTAAAATGAGCTGGAGAAGGAAATGGCAAACCACCCCAGTATCTTTGCTGTGACATTTAATTGAGAGACATAATTTCTGGGGTGATTAATCATTTTATTAATGCTGCTAGCATTTTATTAATAAAAGAGGGCAGTGGCACTCTCAAATTCCAAAGACCCCTAATGGTGCTGGGCTCACAGTTTATATGCCCTTGGAAGAGTGGCTGTTCCTGAGGGTGGCAATCAACTCTGATTGGTTAACGATTAATAAGAGGTGGGGCAGCTAGGTTTCCCAGTGGATAGAGCACTGGCCCTGGCATCAGGAGGACCTGAGTTCAAATCTGACCTCAGACACATGATACTCACTAGCTGTGTGACCCTGGGCAAATCACTTAACCCTGAATGCCTTGCCAAAAAAAAAAAAAACTCTAAAAAAAAATTAATAAGAGGAAGACTTTAAAAAGGGAAGAGGGCTTACTCCTTCCTATGAGTGACTGGGAGAGTGACATCAGTCATTCCTGGACAAACCCAGACCACCTCCAGCCTTAGGCAATCTACAGAAAGGATCTGTCTCCACCCAAACTTGCCTGAGTGGAATATAATGGTCAGGAATTCACCTTAGATTAGATCCTTGTAAGGTTGAGTGGGGTCTGACCTCGATTGAGGAGAAAATTAGCTCAACCTTCAAAGACTCAGCTTTTAAAATGAGTACTTTAGAAAAAGAGGGAATTCTGGATCTCCCCGAATCATTAGTTATTAATAATCATTTCTCTCATTGCCAAGAAAACCCTAAATGGGGTCACAAAGACTACTGAAAAAAAGACTTAATAATATATACAAGTTGTGTAAACACACATGTATACATATATAGTCACAAATGTACAAACATACTCCTCCACCATGTGGGAGGCATAATTCCCCTTCCCCTTTGCATCACCTTAGTCTCTGGGGAAGGGAAAAGGATTGGGAATAATTCAGCTAGGTTTCCTAGAGAATGCTGTCACTTTCTTAAATCTAGACCAGGAGTCAGCAAACTATGGCCGCCGGGCCAGATTTGGCATCATCTTGTTTTTGTATGCCTGTGAGCTAAGAATGGCTTTTACATGTTTAAATAAAGTTTTATTGTATTTAAAAGTATAAAAACCATTCTTAGCTCATAACTGAACAAAAACAGACATTGAGCCAGATTTGGCACTCCAGCCATAATTTGTTGACCCACCCCGCCCCACCCCAGAATGAGAAAATCAACAAAACAGCAAATCAAGCTCTGATTTGTAGCTGGCTGATTTTAGAGTTGTAAATGCTCATATTAAAAATTTAATAGTCAGGTAGGAACTGGCTCCAGCAAACTCCTATCAAAGGCAAAAAAGAAAAGAAAAGGAAAGAAAAAGAAATAGTCCCTACTCTCAAGGCATGTACTTTCTATCAAGGAGACAACATGGGCCTATATTAATGTGAGTTCTAAGCGTTGAAAGCCTTCTGCCTCAGCTGTGCTCTTTTTAAATTTCCCAAGAGCTACTGTTGCTTTTCACCAAAACCCATCCACATCTCCTGCAGCCTATGGACTACAACCTGGAAAAAATGATTGGCTGGGCTCTACCTAGAACGACCCGGACCTTATTGTCATGCCAATTCATTCCCAGCACCCTGTACTCTAACTCTAGCAGATGTACCAGGTGCCAAGAGCAACCTCAGGACGGAACCTGAGACATCAGTCGTAAAAATTTCCTCTTTGAGTGGCTTTCAGACTGATGAAGAGCCCAAGTGAAGAAATCTAAGGCCTGTGTGTTTGAGAGATGGCTGGGGGGGAGAGAAGGGAGGGGAGCAGGAACTAGAAAGGAGACAGAGGCCAGGGATGATACAGTTTACAGTAAAGTGGTAGATTCAGAAGGAAACATGACCCAACCTTCCAAGTCTCTCTTCCAAAAGGCCTCATGTTATAATGGCCCCTGTGTGCCTGGTGCCAAAGGAGCTAGCTGGTAAAATGAATCTTTAAGACAGAGAGCAAGCAGCTCACTGCTTCTCACTCTAGGGCATTGAACAAACAGGAGATTGAACACTCAAAACAATGCTTCTGGGGAAGCAACTTGCCATCTACACCTACTACTCTGCGTGTTGGGGGAGGGGGCGGTATGTTAGCATGGGGTACTGAAATAAGATTTAGATTTAATAACTCTGGGTAAAAACTTAGCACATTTGCATAAAACTCTCCACCATGATGCCTCAACCATGTATGGCTACATGAGAGGCATAATTGGTGGAGTATTGAGAGAGGAGAAGCATTCTTCTTCCTTTCTTCTTTGAAGGAATATAGTCGTTTCAGACACCAGAAGAGAAAGAAAAGACTTGGAAAGCTGAGATGGAGGGGAGAGCTAGAACCTCAATATGGCCCTGATTTTCAGCTCACCTCCTTAGAAACTTCAAAGAACTTATCCTTGGGAAAGATCAGAGACTCTGTCTAGTTTTAGATGAGACATCTTTCTCCTCGTGGGATAGCTAATTCTCTCTGTGTACTATCTCATATAGTCTAATCTGTATATCTTCTCTGATTTCTTTTAGCTATTTGCTTAAATAAATGGGTTTCCTTACTAAAAAAAAAGGATTTTGATTTTGATTCAAAATTATCAAACACGGTAATATCAAACTCAAATAGAACCAACGCCACTAAACCATATTTAAGGATCCCTGTGGGATGCATATTGACTTACAAAACCACATAAGAACATTATCTATGTTTTATTGTATTATTACTTATTTTATAAAATATTTCCCAATTATATTTTAATATGGTTTGGGCCATACTTGAGAGAGCATTGTGGGTCACATGCAGCCTGCTGGTGTGTTTGACATCTCAGCTCTAGCCTAATCCCTTCATTTTATAGACAAGGAAACTGAGATTCAAAGTGACTTGCCCAAGTATATACTTTATACACAGGTAGTGCAGCTGGGCATCTGGGTGGCACCATAGTGCATGGAGTGCCGGGCCTGAAGTCAGGAAGACTCATCTTCCTGAGTTCAAATCCGGCCTCAGACATTTACTAGCTGTGTGACCCTGGGCAAGTCATTTAACCCGGTTTGCTTCAGTTGGAAAAATGAATGGCAAACCACTCCAGTATTTTTCCAAGAAAACCTCAAACAGGATCATGAAGAGTTGGACACAATGGAGAAATGACTGAACAATAAAACAACTGCCCAGCTGGTATGGGGAAGCAGACCCTTTGATTCCAAATCTAGTGTTCTTTCTGCCAAAAATAGTAGAGGAGGCTATAGAGACAGCTTGGTCCTTAGTGGAAAAAAAAAATGGATGGTTGAAAAGGATTGAGTTTTCTGGATTATCCTCAGTGTGTTGATATTTCTCTCTGTAGAAAGAATGGGGGTGATCCAGGGTAAGACTGGAGTACCACGAGGGGGCAGCATCTTCCTAGGATTATAGAGAAGTTACAGAATCATACAATTTCTAGAGTTGGAAGGCATATCAGAGACTATCAAGTCCAGCCTGTGCCTGGGCAAGAATCCTTTCTACCTATGTGACAAATGGTCATCCAGCTTTTGCCTGAACCCCTCCAATGAGAGGGAACCCCCTGCCTCCCAATGTGGTGGTGTTATTCAGTCCATTCAGTGGTGCCCGGCTCTTCAGCCTATGGTCCACTAAGATGCCCAGAGTTATTTTCAGATACGCTTCCAACTAGCCATGACTTTCCCATCTTGATATATGATGTTAAAGCAAGAAGAGGCTTTAGACATGACCCAAGAAAGATTTCTAAGTGAAACCTAGCCTGATCTTTGTACTTGCTGGTCTTCCCCCAACCAAAAAAGTTAATTTGTATTGATTTTGTATTTACTTATTTTTGTATTGTCTTTCCAGATAGAATACAGACTCCAGGAGAGCAGACAATGATTTATTTTTGTCTTTGTATCCTTCATTTTACAAAAGAGGAAACTGAGTCCCAAGCAGGTTAAGTGGCTCAAATAGTCATTCAAATAATTAGTACCAGAGTCAAAACTAAAACTTGGATCTGGTCACTGTATTTAGTGCTTTTTCCATCATATCTGATAAAAGTTTAGCTGGGCTAGGGGTCTAGAGACAGCTCATTTATGGACTTTCTGTATTACCATGTAAAAGGTACTTCTCTGTTCTGTGTGCCATAGTTTTCCTCATCTGTAAAATAAGGAGAAAAAAATTCTGGTTCTGTCACACATTATTCTGTGTGCTCTGGATGCTCTTGTCCTGTTCAAGCTTTGGGGAATCTGGCTTAGATTATATCACACTTCCCTTTATTTCCACCTGCCTTGTGGGGGTGTTTTCCCTTCTTTGACTCCCAAATTAGGATTGCTTCTTCTATTCCCCCTTCCTAACTACTCAGATCACTTTGGGCTGTGGGATACCTCTACTACGCTCCTTCCATTTCATTGGCTGTAAATAAATTTTCCTTTCATGAAATGTATTTCCCCAGTCACTCACCAATTTTCAAAACGCCACAGTGACTTTCCAAAAACACAAATTACTTACATGCTTCTCCAAGCCCTGAGCTCTCCCAGACATCTCTGCTCCTGCATACATTCCACTTTCCACTTCTTAAGGTTCTAACTACAACAGCTCTAGTATTCTCAACCATTTTGGAAATCACATCTTTCCTTTGGTGCACTCAAAGCAATTTCGGTGGGGAATCAGGAGTGGTATTACGTCCAGATGATAGACAGAGAAACTGAGACAGACATCCATTATCAAATTCCCCCTTGTTAAAGATTAGTGAATTGTGTTGTGCTCTTGGTTAGTGAGTCCACAACACTGGACAAGGAGACGTGGGTTTAAGTCTTAGCTTCCTCACTTGCTGTACTACTATGGACAATTTTTTCCAATTGTAAAAAGGGACAAAGATCTATAAGTTAATTGGTGGGGGTATTCTTCCACCACCAATACAGATCACTGCCACTCTGTGACTTTGAGAGCTGCTGGGGCTAAAAAACTAATTGTTTAGGTGCCATGATGAAGAATCAGAGAAGCATTTTAGTAGAATGGAGTAAAAATTGAAACCCAAATGGAAAATGTGCCATGTTTCACCTCTACAGATACCTGCTTCTCTTGATACTGTCAGACAAATGATGATTGAAATTTTAGGCATAGAAGTGCAAGAGGAAATCTGAAAATTCTCTAAAAGTGGAGAGGTCTACTCTAGGTCTCCTCCCCATAATCAATAGTAATATTCCATTTCTATCACAATAGCCCAGCCATGGGTGACAGAGCCCTGTTCCTGCAAATTTTGATGGCCACGACCACAAGAAAATTTCTGCCAATTGGTCCTACGAGTCTTGTGACTATGTGTTGAGGCCAAAGACTCTGTGGGGACACCATCATACTTACTGCAAATACCTGCCAACTACTTCTATCCCTGGACAGCAACTAATGCTCCTTGCAGGATGCAAAGTCTTCTTAGCAGTACAGTAGACAGCATAAACAAAATGGCTCCTTTCTTTTCCTGTGCTGGTGTTCTGTGACCAAGACTGTTACAGAGGGAGATGTTATGGTTTGATAGCCTTGCCTCTCATATCACTTCCAATCAGGGTCCCCAGTTTAGTTCATGTATTTAGACTATGTTATTCATAGCCTTCCAGGTAAAGATGTACCTTTCCACAGCTTGTCTATACAATGATCTGACAGAATACATAAATAGTGTCTCTCATATTACACTTCCTACCATCCAAATGACTCAATATTCCATTTTGTTATAATAACTTGGTCCCACTATCCCCTTTTGTGTGAAATGTGGCTTGCCCACTCAGATTTTCTGTGTTTGTTGAACTCAGTTCCCTGAGTCAATGACTACCTGGAGAATTGGAACCTGCCAAAGCTGATTTGCAGCGTGCCCTGTGATCAGTCAAAGTGCTATCTCAATGACATAGATGTGGCCACAGATACCCAGAGATCCCTTGGGCATGGAGGAACTGTTTTAATTATCTTCCTGTAACCTATATTCCAAGAGATCTTCCTAGAAATTGATGGAAGTGAGCCTTCCATAATGGAGATGTGTTCTCCCATGGCTTAATAGCTAGAATTGCCCTACTCACTCAATATCTATTAAGTGTCTTTTAGTACCCTGGGACAAACTGTGTAACAGGGAAATGAAATAATCATCATATGTGATTGCTGGGCTACTGTCAATGATCTTTGAAAGATCAGGAAGAACTGGAGAGCTGCTATAGAACTGAATAAGGGCAAACGTCCCCATTTTCTAAAAAGGGGAAGAAAGTGGGATTTCAAGCTAAAGAGATGCCAGTGAGTTTGCCTTTAATTCTTAGCAAAATTTTAGAATATATTGTTAAAGGAATAATAAATAAACTTCTAGAAATGGAAGCAGTGGTAGTAATGAAACAGCATGGCTTCACTGAAGACAAGATCCTATAAGGCTAAGCCCATTATTCTTTTCTCAGAGTTACTAGACTGGCAGATCAGGTAAATGCTATAAATATAATTTGTCTAGATTTTAGCAAAGCTTCTGACAAAGTCTGTTATGTTATTTTCATGGGAAAGATAGAAAGATGTGGGCAAGCTACTAAGTAGTTAGGTAGATCTGGAACTGGCTGAATGGCCAGACCTAAGAGTAGTTATTAGGCAGCCAAGTGGCATAGTGGATAGAGGGCAGGGTCTAGTCATTTTCCTGAGTTCAAATCTGACCTCAGACATTTGCTAGCCATGTGACTCCGGGCAAGTCACTTAACCCTGTTTGCCTCAGTTTCCCCATCTGTAAAATGAGCTGGAGAAGGAAATGGCAAGCTACTCTAGTATCTTTGCCACAAAAGAACCCAAATGGAATCATAAAGAGTTAGACGTGAATGAAATGATTGAACAACAAAAAGAGTAATCATTAATGGAGTTATGACATTTTAAAAGGTAGTCTTCAGTGAAGTGCCCCAAATAGTAATCCTTGGTCTTATGTTGCTAAGTATTTTTATAAATCATTTGGGAAAAGATATGGATGTCATGCTTTTAAAATTGTGACATGACATGAAACTAGGAGGTATAGTTAATATGTTGGTCAGAATCTAGACAGATCTAGATATGGTGCTGAATCAAATAAGATGTTACTGGAGATAGATTAAAGTCATTATATATTAATTTACATATATATACACACACAGAGACACATTTATATATATATGTACATATATAAAATCAACTTCACCAGTGTAAGATGGGTTAGGTGTGTCTGGATAGCCATTCATCTCAAAAAATAATAAAACAGAACTGTGGGCTTAATATAAGTTATCATTATGGCAACCAAAAAAGTAAATTTTATCTTTGGCTGCATTAAGGGAGGCATGACACTAGGGAAATGGTAGGCCTGCAGTGTTCTGCCCCATGTGCAGTTCTAGGCATCACATTTTATACTGGTAAGCTAGAGAGTATCCACAGGAAAGCAACCAGAGTCTTGAGATCATGTCATATATAGATTAGTTGAAGACACTGGGAATATTTAACCTAAAGAGAATAAAATTAGCAAACTCAATAACTGCCTTCAAATATCTGAAATGATGTAATGTGGAAGAGGGATTAGGTTTGTTCCATTTGTCCCACAATTGGAAGTTACTACAGGCTTAATATAAGGAAAAGCTTCCAAAGAATTGAAACTGTCATTTGCAGAATGGAGGACCTCAGAGTAGAGACAGGAATAATTTCTCTCTTACTAGAGGTCATTTAGCTGAACGACCACTTGTCAAGTATGCTGAAGTGCAGCTTCTTATTCAAGCATGATTTGGAATAGATGCCTCTAATGTTGCTTCCATTTCTAAGATTCTGTGATTCATTTATGATGACTTGTTGGGAACCTTGCGGAGGGTATTCTGCATAAGGTGGTATGTTGGGCAAGATGACTCCAGAGGTCTTTCTGAACTTTGAGGTTCTATGATTATTATATTATTATTATTCACTTTAGTTCTCAAGTACACTGACTGCCCCCTTCATTGTTCCTGAACCCCAGATCCTTGTCCACTAGCACTAATGGTGGCTAGGCAAGAAGTATACAGTGATCAGGATATCCTCTAAGGTGATTGGGCCACATCTCTAGTGCCTAATGGAAAGACAGGGGCTTGGGCTTGTATGGGAATAAGCATGCAATATGTATTACTGTTGCTGAGAAAGTCTTTCCATCAATGAATACCACCAAATCACAGTCCAGAAGTCCAAGGGGGCACACTAGGGGAAGGATGATGTCTGAATCCACAGCTTCAACAGTTAGAGGATCAAGGTTCATCTGTCAAACTGTGATCACACCATGTCAAAAAAAAATGGGGGTGAGGAAAATCTGCCACTGCCATAAAAGGGTGATGCCTTGGGGAGGTAGCCTGAATCAATAAAAACCAATTTCACTGAGGCCCCTGGCACTATGTCTCCTGATTTCCATACAGACTTCCTTGGCTTGAATCCTTCACTCTGGCCTGGGCATCCTCATTTCTACCCCACTCCTTGCACTTTGGCATTCCTGAGTGTAAGGGGGCATGATCTGTTCTGCCCTGATGATGCCAATTGTAGGGTGGCATGCCCTCAGAAAGAATACTGAGATACCACACAAACACAGGGGCAGAAAAACACATAGACCAACAGCTGTGAGACAATGGCTCCAATATTAAAAGCTCCTTGTCTTAACTTGCCTTACTAGATACCTCCAGAGGCCATGCTCTCTCTCTCTCTCTCTCTCTCTCTCTCTCTCTCTCTCTCTCTCTCTCACACACACACACACACACACACACACACACACACACACACACACAGAGCCTAAGAAATGATTACCCTTTATAAACTGAACTCTGATCTGACACTTCCTTTACTAATCATATCCCAAATAATCTTCATTTCACTGAGTTTTTTTCCTCCTCTGCCTCTCTCTAGTCATTCTGATTCTCACAATTAGAAAGGGAGAGAGGGAAAGAGGGAGAGAGAGAAAGAGAAAGAGGAACTCTCTCTGTTCTCTCTCTTCCTCCCAAAAAACATTTCTAATCACCTCCATCTTTTACTTAGAGGTTATTCTGTTCTTTATCCTATGATACAGAGGGCAATTACCATTTCAAGGTCTTTCTTAACAGTGCTGAAAGTTTTCATGTTTACCTAGTCTATAAATCTTCAATTAAGTAACGCAAGTAGCCAGCAGCATGTGAGATTCCCTAACGTGGAAGCCTATCAAGGCAAAAGCCAATGCACATTTTCCACTCATTCCATACTCATGCATCTCTAGTCACCCCTCCCACATCCAGTTGGATGTGAATGGCCAACCAGAGATTCCCCAGGAAGACATGCTACCTCTTCCTCAGGCATGAGGATGGCTAGGATTTCCTCTGCAGAGGCCTCTCACCCTGGCCCGTTTTTTCAATATGCTGCCAACTATGCCAAATATAAGGGACAGGATCTGTTCTGCCCTGATTGTGCCAATTGTAGGGTGGCATACCCTCCAAGAGAATACTGAGATACCAAAGAAAGAGTGGCCCATGCCAGCTTCATTATTAATAGGTTTTATTAGGGTTAATTGGGGGAGTTTACTCACAAGAGGCCCAGTCCTTGGCAGCAGGGACACAGAATGGTGAACCCCTGCACCAACCCCAGGTCAGGCCAGGTATTATATAGAATCAGAACAAAGAAGGTATAGTGCCAGGAATGGCCCAGGGTGATGTGCAAGTTCTCCCATGGGATAGCTGGAGCTTCTTTTGCTGTTTACATTTATTCAAGGTAGTTTATATCCTCTGTGGAGTCATAGGTCACGATCCCAGACTCTGGCTACTATCATACACTGAGAAGCTCCAGTTCCTTAGATGGCCTAGACTATGGTTTATGTTCTCTTTTGGATCCTGAATTTAACCCTACCTCTCCATTCCCTGGGGTGGTATATGCCTTAATGCTTGGCACACTTTAAGTTCCCTGTTGGAGGATATTACTTGGCTTTCTCTGTTGGTCTTTACCAGACAAAAGCAGTTACAGTTGCATCTGGAGGTCTGAAGGACCATAGCAACAGGTACCCAGGATGAGATGTTAATATCCATTTTAGCCAAGCTATTGATGGGCACAAAAGTCTATCTAGAGGCAAGGAGTTTCACTGGCCAACCAGGATCATCTGGGGCTTCTAGAATCTAGGAAGGGCATCAATAAGAGCAGAAATATTGGCACCATTGCTACCATTTCTCCTACACTCCTAGCCTGCACCCCAGCCAGGCACATTTGCCAATGGAACACCAGGGTTTAAGTCCTATCATTCTTTTGTCTCCCTTCTAGTTCTTGGTCCCTTTACATCTACCCTTTCCACAATTCTCATTTTATTAACTAGATTGCAACCTCCTTGAGTGTTGGATTTGGAATCAGAGAACCTTATTTTGAATCTGACCTCTGTCATATACTACCTATGTGATTTGGGAACAAATCATCTAATCTTTATAAGCCTCATTTTTTTCATCTATCTGTAAGATCCCATAGAGTTGAAATCCTACCATTTACTTCTTTGTATCCTCTACAGTACGTAGCATACTTAGTAAGTGAACATGTTGATTGATTGATAATAAAAATAAAATACTTAGCTATAACTCCAATAGTTATTATTGTCACCAATAGAGAGTATATGGCTAGACATACACCAAATCAAGTCAGCAGACAGCTTCTCCCTCAAACTCTATAATAATAATAACTCACACATATGGCTCCTTACAATTTATAAAACTCTTTCCTCCCAAAAACTCTGTGAAAAATAGTGCAAGCATTATTCCCATTTGATAGCTAAAGAAACTGGGATCCACCAGAAAGACAGTAGACTTGGGTTCCAGTGCTGCTTTGACAGATTATGTGGCTGGAGGATGAATGACTTTACCCAGTGTCACACGTAAAGCTAGTAAGCAGGTACTATAACCCAGATCTTCTAAGTCCAAATCAAGTGCTCTTTCCATTATATTACAGTTTACTTTGTAGGGAGAGACACCAGTTTGTTACTGGCGAGAAATCAGGGAAAAAATGAATAGTTCCACCCTTCTACTCCAGACTTTCTAAGTGAAATTCCAGCCATTTTCATGGACCAGCTAGGGACATGATGGAAATAGAAGGAAATGCCCTTACTCAAAGAGAAGACTAAAGAGTAGCCAACCTGAGGCAAAAGAAAAGCAATTAAAAAGGCAAACATAATTCCTAAGGGATTGTCTGACTGGCTACTTCCTGAGTTTAAATTAAAGAACTGAGAAAGTCATAGAGCTATGAATTAAAAGAGTTTTCCAGACACCTTCCCCTATGGGAGAAAGGAAACAAAGCTACTAGAATGTGGCAGAGAACCAGCATATGGCAGCAGCAAAGAATTAGCAGAGGGTAGCTGAGCTCAGACATCAGCAGATGCAAGTACAGCAGAGAGAAGAGACCAGTAGAAGACTTAAGCATAGTGTAATGATGAAGAAAACAGCTTGCATTCCAATGATATCAGGACCCAAACATGATGCTGGTGTCTCCTTGGGGAGTTAACAGCAGTAACAAAGGTAGAACAGTGTTGCAGCAGGGATGCCACCGTAGGAGGATGAGTTGTCCTGACTGTGCATTCTTTGGCCACAAGTATTGCTTGAGCATGTGTATAAGTTCCTTGGTCCCATATTCATTATGCAAATGATGCTCCTGCACATTTCCTTGGCCAATTGTGTTTCTTTATCTTATGTTTCTCTTCCACCCATTATGTATATGGAATGAAGAAAATTTTGTCATTTATTTTTGCTATGCTATTTAATTAAATGTATTTAGCTTTGAAGTAGTAGGTCTTCTTGTTGATCTACTCAAAGAAACATTGGTGGGGACTCACATGCAGCAGTTTTGAGTGGATAATGACCTAAAGAGTGCCTTGGACCTAGAGTAGATTTCAAGGGGACTATGATTGAGGAAGATCCAGACGCTCTACTTCTTTCAGAATATTAGAATTTTCTCCCACACCTCCATACTTAAAATATCACAATTATCATCTGTCTAACAATAGCAATAACAGCAAGTGGCTGAAGAGGTAAATTGTGGTGCATTTTCAATGTATGTTCAAATTTTAATCTACTAAAATCCTTCTCTGATGCCTCATCAAGGCATTAGGCTAGATGCAGAGCAATTTCTTTTTAGTCTCAGTAGCTCTCAAAGGAAATATTATTGGTATTCATGAGAGAAATACCAACACCAGTGAAATCTCACATCTCTGAAATGTTCAAAAATACCTAATTTGTTGTAGGCACAGATTAGTTTCTGGGCTCATTTCTACAGCAGTGTCCATGTCATATATCATGGTGTAACACGTATAACATCTCTGACACAAGTTACTGAAAATGTTAGAGTATTAGAGCTAGTCAGATTTGATCTAGACACCAAATCTCTTTGGTGGGGGACCAGCTTTGAACTTCTTACTGGCTTAAAAAAAAAAAAGATGAAATTCCTACCCTGGAGAACAAAGAATGAGAGACCTTGATCTTGAGAATGGTGGAAAATTATGGGGTAGTGGAATAAGAGCAGCATCCTGTGGGGTCCTTAAGATGAACTTTTCCAGGGGCAGCTAGGTGGCACAGTGGATAGAGCGCTAGCCCTGGAGTCAGGAGGACCTGAGTTCAAATCCAGCCTCAGACCAAACACTTGACACTTACTAGCTGTATGACCCTGGGCAAGTCACTCAACCCCAACTGCCTAAAAATGAAAAAAAAATGAACTTTTCCAGTATCAAAAAAGAATGAGCGACTCGACTCACAACTCACCAATCAGAAGGGCACTGGAGAAGAGCCATCAGAACTAGGAATACTGCAATGCAGAAAAAAAAAGGCTTGCCTAGAGCATGCAAACACAAGTCTGTTCCACAGGAATGGGTGTCAGCTGGTGAGATTTATTTGAAGATCCTGCTCTGTGCTCTTCAGGAAATGGGGACCCATTCTCCATGAACTTGCTGTCATGTATTGTCTTCCTTGATTAGCCCCTCCCATGGAAAGCAGAATGAAATGGACGGCAATCTGGTCCTAAGTTTTCATCTCTCCTCAGTTGCTAAGGGGAGGGATAGCCCCCTTCCTAATTCCTTTAAGCGGTATTGTTTTCAGTTTTCTCATTATGTTTTCTCATTAGCTGTATTAAAAGCTAAAAGTCTGTTCAAATGTGAGTTAATTTTATTTAGTGGGGTGCAGGCAAAAGATTAGAAAGGGAAGAAACTCAGAGGAACAGATTTAAATTATTACATATTTGTAAATAAAGTCAGAACTTCCAGAGCAATCTAAATTGGGAATGGGGGTGGAGTAGGGACTGGTAGTCTTGATCTACACATCCAAGAGAGATGAGAGTGCATTAAAGGGAGTAAGAAAAATCTCTGGATCTGATCTCCCTTGAAATTAAATTGTTTTTAAAAAAACACACACAAGAGGTATTTTTCTGTTCTAACATCCCTTAAAGGCAATGCAGCAGAGGAGGCCATTTTGTTACACTGGGTTTGAAAGCAAGTCAAGCTTTCATGATAAGAAGAGGAATGAATTGTTTGAAAGGGAGTAAGCTACTGCGGAAGCTTAATCCACTGACAGGGCAGGGAGAAGATGCCCTGGACATACACTGTCACCTCCAGACTCGGGGGATGCTTAACAACTCATCCTGATCTGCTTTCCAGGGTCACCAGGCGATCATAGCCGTGCTTGGTGTTTGGCATCCACCAGGGTCTCAGTTACTGTGCAGCATTAGAAAGAATACCTTGTATCACAGAATTAGAAAATGAGAAAGCTTCTCGTCCACTCCTCTCCCTTTGCATGTTGTTGTTCACCCTTCATTTCCAAAGAGGACCAATGACATCGTGGTGGGATGTCTTGAGTTGCGCATGAATTAGATTAAGTGAGGCAGCTGCACAGTCATCAGCCTCATTCTCCCTTCCGGAGTCATCAAAGTCCAGTGGCAAGACAAAAGTCAGGTTAACTGTTGATGGCCTTGGTGTGGTGGATGATCTTGGCCTCTTTGATATCTAGCCGAGCTCTAAGCACTCCACAGTGTCTTCAGCCACTTTCATGGCTGTTGGAACAAATTGTTCCCATCTGCCCATTCCACCAGGAGAAGTCTTCACATGCTTGGGGTAGACATTTGAGTCTGAGGTTTGAGTTTGGGGCCTGTAAGTTACCCTCAACCTGGTTTAGCTCATCTGCCAAGATGGTTTACTAGGGTGTGGCCACTGCCCATGCTACAGCTTCATGGAGCCACAGCTGAGAGTTTGGTGAAAGGTGGACACCAAACGTGGATGAGCAGCCCTGAGAAGGGCTCAGCAAGGCCTCACACCAGAGGGGACCCTTTACGTGTAATATCAGCTTCAATAACCTCCCCTACAGAAACTATGGATGCTCTTACTGTCTTTAGGAAGCTTAGGAATCTTGGGAAATGGCAGTTTAATTACCAATCCTTGAAAAGTCACTGGTGAGAATGTGTGTTTTAATCTTGATCTCTGAGGAGTTGGCAAAGAGACAAAGGGTTTGAACTGCTGTCTATGATCAATTTTAACTGTCATTCAGGAGAGACTGTTAGCAGTAATACAAGAAAAATTGAGAAGAGGGTGAGAAAGAGAATAAGGAAAATTTCTTTCTAGGTGGAATTTTAAAAATTCTTACCTCTTTAAGAAATAACAATAATAATAATGACAATAACTAGTATTTATATAGCATTTTTAGGTTTATGTGTATATGATTTCATTTGCTTCTCACACACTTTGTGTGTGTATTATTTCATTTGCTTCTCACAACAATCCTGTGAGGTACATATTATCATCCCCATTTTACAGATGAGTAAACAATGAGTTAATATTAAGTGACTTGCCTAGGGTCACACAGTTTCTGACACAGGATTAAGAACTCAGGCTTTCCTGATTCTAAGTCCTATTCTCTAACTACTATGCTACCTAGCTAACAGAGGATTCTTCAGAAACTTTTGCTTCAATCTTGAAAGCTGAATGGAGGGTGGGGAAGGTTTCTATAAGTAAGGAGAAGCTGAACATTAGAGCCATAATTAGAGATAACTCTGGTTGTGATCTTTCTCACAGTCAAAGCATTAAAATGGAGTATTTATGTCTTAGTGTTATGATTAATTATATTGTTAATAAATTATATACCTAGTAACTTAGATATTTATTTAAACCTAGGAGATATATATATATATATATATATATGTATATATATATACACATATATATATATATGTATACACACACACACATATATATACATACATACATACATATATATATATATATGCAATGCTTATGGGAAGTTATTTTTCTAGTTTACTTAATTTATTAAATAATTTATTTAATAAATAATGCTTAATTAACAACTATAACAAAATAACATTACTAATATAAAAAGTATAACATTTAATCAAGAGGAGTATAGACTCAGATAATTGATCAGCTAATGAGAGATATTGCAGTGTTTAAAATTAATAAGGAAATAGCTGAGTATACCCTAGAATTACCTTAATTTTGGGGTAGTGAGAGTGAATATGATAGAGCCAAGTGGCAGGCTGAGGGGTGGTCCTCTCACCTAGGCTATATACATGAGGTTGGTTGATCCATAAAAGCCCTGCTTTTAAACAAATGAAAAGACTTCCACTTCAGGGAGCCAAGATGGTGGAGTGAAAAGGTAGTCACTCTCACTCTCCCCTATCAACCTCTGAAAACCCAGAAAATATCACCCCAGGAAAAAAAAAAACCTTGGAAGTTGAACTAGAAGAAAAACGGGGAGCAGCAGTGCAGCAGCCCAGCAAACAGGTCTCCCAGTGCCTCAGCAAAAATAAGGGAGGCAGAACTACAAGGGGCCCCAGGTGGATAAGTACCCTGCAGCATTCATCTGAAAGGAGGTGAAGAAAACAACCTAAAGGCTTTCTAAAGCCCTGGCCTTGCTGGTTCCAACCCAACACAAGGTGAGCTGTTGGAGCCCTGCAGCCTCCAATTGTGAAGAAATCCTGAAGCCCAGGTGGTAGAATGGGCAAACACCAACACCTGGACCTCCGAGTGCCTCAGCGAGGGTGGGGGGGAACCAGTGGAAACCAGCTCAGAAAACCACCAGGTGCTTTGGCACTCTACCGCAAAGGAATCTCCTAGTGCATTAGCAGAAACGAGGGAGACAACACTTCAGGGGGCCCCAGGCAGATAGTGCAGCACCCATCTAAAAGGAGCTAAAGAAAGCTAAAGGAAAGGAAAAGCAGGCAACCTAGAATTGCCTGAAAGTTCCAGACTTACTGATTCCAGCCCAACACAAGGTAAGCTGCCAGAAACCTACAGCCTCCAATTGCCAGCAAAAGAGGCCCCAGCGCACAAAGCCAGTGACCAAGACCTAGGCTCCCAACAAAAGAAGCTTGGGTCAGTACCCTCTGTTCCCCAGCAGGAGAGCTCAATCTCTTTAAAGGCCAGGGAATAAAGAAACACCTAGTAAAAAAGAAACGTACCATAGATTCATATTATGAGAAGAGTGAAGATCAAGACAGAAATTCTGAAGAGGACAACAGGGTCAACAAACCCACATCTGCAACAACAAAAGGGAATATGAAATGGTCTGAAGCCGAAAAGCCTTCTTAGAAGAGCTCAAGAAGGATTTTAAAGTCAAATGAGAGAGGTAGAAGAGTCCTTCAAAAATACAATTGGCCAATTGAAAAAAAATACACTGAAGAAAACAAGTCCCTAAAAAACACAAATTGGCCAATTGAAGAAGGAAGCAAAAACTAACAGAAGAAAACAATCTGTTAAAAACTAGAATTGGACAAATGGAAACTAATGTCTCTATGAGAGAGCAAAATCAGTCAAACAGAAACAAAAAAATGAAAAAATAGATCAAAACATAAAATACCTCATCAGTAAAACAACTGACCTGGAAAATCGACTCATTAGAGACAATTTAAAAATTATTGGACTACCTGAAAATCATGATGAAAAAAAGATCCTGGACAATATCTTTCAGGAAATCATAAAGGAAAACTGCCCAGAAGTCCTAGAACCAGAAGGGAAAATAACTATAGAAAGAATCCACCGATCACCACCTGAAAGAGATCCCAAATTGACAATGCCAAGGAATATAATAGCAAAATTCCAAAATTACCAGATGAAAGAGAAGGTGCTGCAAGCAGCCAGAAAGAAACACAGTCAGGATTACACAGGACCTTGTAGCTTCTACATTAAAAGACTGCAGGGTGTGGAACATGATATTCCGTAAGGCAAAGGAGCTTGGAATGCAGCCAAGGATCAATTACCCAGCAAAAATAAGCATCATTTTTCAAGGGAGGAGGTGGATGGTCAAAGAAATAGACTTCCAAACTTTCCTGATAAAAAAACCAGAGCTCAACAAAATATTTGATCTTCAAGTACAGGACTCAAGAAGGACTTAAAAAGGTAAATGGGATGGAAAGATACAATATGTTGTTAATAAGGGGGGGGCTGTTTAAACCCCTACAAGGGAATATGACACTTGCAACCCTTGAGAACTGTATTGTTATTACACCATGTTAAAGGAGTATACATAAAGAGGGTGGATATTAGTTGACTTTGATGTAATGATAAAAAAAAATCTAATCAAGTGGGTTAAATGGATCCAAATAAGTGGATCAATCTGATCTTAGAAAATGTACTGAGAAAGGAGGAGGCAGACAAGGGTAAATTACATTACAGGAAAAGACACAAAATCCTATTACAGCAGAGGGAAAGAAGGAGGGGGAGCATTGTTTGAACCTTACTCTCATCAGATTTGGCTCAAGAAGGGCATAACATAATCAGTTAGGTATAGAAATCTAACTTGCCCTATAGGCAGTAGGAGGGAAAAGTGGAAAGAAAAGGGGGGGGATAAAAGGGAGCAGGAGAAAGAAGGAAGGGGAGAAGAAGTAAGAGTAAAAGGGGAAGAAAAGGGAAAGGGATAATAAAAGGGGGAAGGGACTGAAGGAGGCAGTGGTCAAAAGCAAAACACTAGTGAAGGGGGAAAGGAAAAAGGAGAAAGAAAAGCATAAATGGGGGGAAAAGGATGGAGAAAAAGACACAGATAGTAATCATAACTGTGAATGTGAATGGATGAACTCTCCCATAAAACAGAAACAGATTGCAGAATGGATTAAAAACCATAATCCTACAATATGTTGTTTACAGGAAACACATTTGAAAAAGAGTGACACATACAGGGTAAAGGTAAAAGGCTGGAGCAGAATATATTATGCATCAGCTGAAGTAAAAAAAGCAGGGGTAGCAATCCTGATCTCAGACAAAGCAAAAGCAAAAATAGATCTAATCAAAAGAGATAAGGAAGGAAACTACATCCTGCTAAAAGGCACCATAGACAATGAAGTAATATCATTACTAAACATATATGCAACAAATGGTATAGCACCCAAATTCTTAGAGGAGAAGTTCAGGGAGTTACAGGAAGAAACAGACAGCAAAACTATACTAGTGGGGAACCTGAACCTCCCCCTCTTGGCACTAGATAAGTCTAACCACAAAATAAACAAGAAAGAAGTTAAGGAGGTGAATAGAACATTAGAAAAGTTAGGTATGATAGACCTCTGGAGAAAACTGAATGGGGATAGAAAGAAATATACTTTTTTCTTGGCTGTACATGGCACATACACAAAAATTGACCATGTTAGTGAAATGGATACATATTTACAAAAATATAAATTGCCCAGATTAACCAAAGAGGAAGTAAAATACTAAATAACCCCATCTCAGAAAAAGAAATTGAACAAGCCATTGATGAACTCCCTAGGAAAAAATCTCCAGGGCCAGATGGATTTACATGTGAATTCTATCAAACATTTAAAGAACAATTAATTCCAATACTATATAGACTATTTCAGAAAATAGGTGAAGAAGGAGTCTTACCAAATTCTTTCTATGATACAAATATGGTGTTGATACCTAAACCAGGAAGAGTCAAAATAGAGAAAGAAAAATTATAGACCAATTTCTCTAATGAATATAGATGCAAAAATTTTAAACAAAATACTAGCAAATAGATTGCAGCAACTTATCACAAGAATAATACACTATGACCAGGTAGGATTTATACCAGGAATGCAGGGTTGGTTCAATATTAGGAAAACTATCAGCATAATTGAGCATATCAACACAAAACCAACAGAAACCACATGATCATCTCAATAGATGCAGAAAAAGCTTTTGATAAAATACAACACCATTCCTATTAAAAACACTAGAAAGCATAGGTATAAATGGAGTCTTCCTTAAAATAATAAATAGCATATATCTAAAACCTTCAGCAAGCATTATATGTAATGGGGACAGGCTAGAAGCATTTCCAATAAGATCAGGGGTGAAACAAGGATGTCCATTATCACCACTGTTATTCAATATTGTACTGGAAACGTTAGCTTTAGCAATAAGAGAAGAAAAAGAAATTGAAGGCATTAGAATAGGCAAAGAAGAAAAACAACTTTCACTCCATGCAGATGACATGATGATATACTTAGAGAATCCTAGAGAATCAAGTAAAAAACTACTTGAAATAATAAACAACTTTAGCAAAGTTGCAGGCTATAAAATAAACCCACATAAATCATCAGCATTTCTATATATTACCAACAAAGCCCAACAGCAAGAGATAGAAAGAGAAATCCCATTTAAACTTACTGTAGACATTATAAAATATTTAGGAGTCTACCTCCTGAAACAAACCCAGGAACTCTATGAACACAATTACAAAACACTTTTCACACAAATAAAATCAGATCTAAATAATTGGAAAAACATCAGTTGCTCATGGGTAGGCCGAGCTAATATAATAAAAATGACAATCCTACCTAAGCTAATTTACTTATTCAGTGCCATACCAATCAAACTACCAAAATTATTTTATAGAGTTAGAAAAAATAATAACAAGATTCATTTGGAAAAACAAAAGGTCCAGAATATCAAAGGAACTAATGAAAAGAAATGCAGGGGAAGGTGGCCTAGCAATTCCAGATCTTAAATTGTATTATAAAGCAGCAATCATCAAAACTGCTTGGTACTGGCTAAGAAATAGGGAGGTGGATCAGTGGAATAGGTTAAATATGCAAGACACAGTAGTCAATGACTATAGTAATCTATTATTTGATAAACCCAAAGACCCCAGCTTCTGGGATAAGAACCCACTCTTTGAAAAAAACTGCTGGGAAAACTGGAAAAGAGTATGGCAGAAACTAGGCATAGACCCAAATCTCACACCATATACCAAAATAAAGTCAAAATGGGTTCATGACTTAGATATAAAGGCTGATACCATAAGTAAACTGGGAGAACAAGGAATAGTTTACCTATCAGATCTATGGAGAACAGAAGAATTCATGACCAAACAGGAGATAGAGAACATTATGAAAAGCAAAATGGATAATTTTGATTACATTAAATTGAAAAGTTTTTGCACAAACAAAGCCAATGCAACTAAGATTAGAAGGAAGGTAGAAAATTGGGAAAGAATTTTTACAACCAGTCTCTCTGATAAAGGCCTCATTTCTAAAATATATAGAGAATTAAGACAAATTTATAAGAACACAAGCCATTCCCCAATTGATAAATGGTCAAAGGATATGAACAGACAGTTCTCAGATGAAGAAATTAAAGCCATCTATAGTCATATGAAAAAATGCTCTAAATTGTTATTGATTAGAGAAATGCAAATCAAAACAACTCTGAGGTACCACATCACACCTATCAGATTGGCCAACATGACAAAACAGGAAAATGATAAATGTTGAGAAGATGTGGGAAAATTGGAACACTAATACATTGTTGGTGGAGTTGTGAAATGATCCAACCATTTTGGAGAACAATTTGGAACTATGCCCAAAGGGCTACAAAAATGTGCATACCCTTTGATCCAGCAATAGCACTTCTAGGCTATATCCCAAAGAGATCAAACAAATGGGAAAAGGACCCATATGTACAAAAATATTCATAACAGCTCTTTTTGTGGTGGCAAAGAATTGGAAATTGAGAGGATGCCCATCAATTGGGGAATGGCTGAGCAAGTTGTGGTATATAAATGCAATGGAATACTATTGTGCTATAAGAAATGATGAACAGGCTGACTTCAGAAAAACCTGGAAAGACCTATATGGTCTGATGCTGAGTGAAGTGAACAGAACCAAGAGGACTTTGTACACAATAACAGCCACATTATGCAATGACTAATACTGTTAAACTGAACCCTTCTCAGCATTACAAGGATCTAATACATCTCCAGAGGCCTTGGGATGGAAAGTGCTGTCCACATCCAAAGAAAGAACTATGGAAGTCGAATCGTTATCACTTATTTTTACCTTCTGTTGAGTTTTGTTTCATCTTTCTGATGGTTCCTCCTATTGGTTTTAATTTTTACTTACAACTTCACTAATGTGAAAATATGTTTAATAGGAATGTAAATGTAAAGCCTATATCAGATTGTGCGCTGTCTTGGGGAGGATGGGGGGGAGGAAGGGGAGAAAATTTTTCAACTCAAAAGCATATGGAAGTGATTGTTGATAAATCAAAATAAATTAATAAAATTAAAAAAAGAACAAATGAAGAAACCCAGGGAGCAAAAGTGACTTACCCAAAGTTAGAGTTAATATCAAAACTAGGACTAAAACTGAAATCTAAGGTCCCTTCTAACTCTAGATTTATTATACTATGGTCTGCTTTCTCCTAGTCCAGTACTCTTGTTACTATATCACTTTGACAGATGGATTTCAACTACTCAGCTCAAAAACCAGAGGAAACATTTTCTGGGGTTGGAATCTGGGTTGGGCAGGTCTTTTGACCCAAAATCTTGTGCTCATTCCAATACGCCATGACTGTATTTCCATGTGTTTTTATAGAGTCTGACTTTATCTTTATAACATCCCCACAGTAAGGCAAGCTCTGCTTTATAGATTAGCGGTTGTGACTTGCCCAGACTCACAGAGCACATAAGTGACTGAGGCAGGACAAGAACCCAGGCCCTTGGCCTGGATCCAAGGCTCTTTCCCCCAGGTTACAAAGCCTGTTTCTACAGTGCTCTGGTTGCTGAGCCCTTTTCCCCTCGTCATCATGTTCAGTGCCCTGTGCTAACAAAGAACCCTTCTCTCATCTCCTTTCCCTACACAAAAGCCTGACAGATTCCTGAGAGAACTTACAAAGAGGGGCTTATTGGGCCAGTGTCTAAAATCTCTTTCACTTTCCTCTCTACTCTGAAGAGCCTCTCTGGAAGGTGCCAGGACCCCAAACAAGAGCAGTATATATAGGAAGCTGAATGATGCCAATTGCCAAGGACTAGTAGCCAGGACTGAAAAGCAGAACGAAAAAAAAAATGTCTGCTCATTTCTTCCCATGAGCATCCTAGCTCCATGGTTTTTCCAAGAAATGTTCCTGAGAGACAGTTAATAGGAGCATATGTGTCTCTGGCCCTGGGCTGGATAGACTTGGGGCACAAGGTGATATTGGTTTCACTGGAAACTGGCAGGGATTGAGGAAGCCTTGTGGGGGACAGACTGCAGGCTGGGGGTGGGGGAGGCTTTCCTGAACTCAGCCATATGAGGACAAAGGACTGCTGCTTCAGTAGCTTAGTCTGTCCCCAGAAGAAACAGCTCACATTCAGGATACAAAGAGACAAAAGTATATGGAAAAAACAATCTTTGTTTCTATTAATGAAATAGGCTTTGGGAGACTCCAGCTGCATTGATCAGCTCTCTTCTGTCCCCATCAGTTGAGCGATGGAGTGTACTGCTCCATCATCATGATAATGCACCATGTTGAAATTGGTCCCCAAACCGTCTTCCTACTGGTTTTAATCATTTATTTATTTATTTTGGAGGCAAAGGGGGTTAAGTGACTTGCCCAGGGTCATACAGCTAGCTAGTAGGTGTCTGAGGACAGATTTGAATTCAGGTCCTCCTGACTCCAGGGCCGGTGCTCTATCCACTGCACCACCTACCTGCCCCTTTAGTCATTTTAATTCACATCACCAATGTCTTTCATTTCAGATCATTTGATTTTCAGAAATTGTCTTTATGTCAGTTTTGGCCAAACTGTTTTCTATGAAAATCTGGCATTCCATGTATTGTGAATATTTCGATACTAGCAATATTTTCCTATATAATATGTTAAGTGGGGATGGTATACTTCAGAATATTTATGATTTCATCAATGTAAGGACTCTTAACAGAGATCTCAAGCCTACCACATGTTAATAGATAGTGTTGTTCATGAATTGTTTGTTATAGCTGGAGAGCAGGAGGGCGGGCAGGGGGAAGAATCACCTAGTACCCAAACTTCTGATACAGAGAAGCCTCTCTGTACCTAGAACGTCTGATCCTTGGATGATCAACATTCAACCCATCCCCAAGTCTGTACTTGAATTCTTTCCAGAAACACCTATCCGGGAGTATTCTGGAGCTACTTTCTATTGGCATGAGAAAGCCAGTGGCTAAATTTTCAGTGTGAGTATTTATACCTTGGAAATGGGCAAACACTACAAATCAAGGCTTAATTTAATGCTTTGTTGATTGTGTAGACTAAAAAGTGATGGAGAAAATGATAATGCAGATTAAACTTAAAAGTCAGAACTTTTTTTTCCTCCAGACAGCCAGTTGCTGTACATTTACCAGTACATCATTGGCCCTATCAAATCTTGTGCTCTGCTTGCTATAGTCCTTGGTAACTCATGGATACTTCCATACCTTGAAGCCAGAATAGAGTGGGTCTCTGCTGAAGAAATAAACTATATACATATATAGTGTGGTATATGATATATAACATATATAATCTAATATGTAATAATATTAATATATAATAATTATATATAAATTAGTCATTTTTTTCAGTCATGTCTGACTCTTCATGACCCCATTTGGGGTTCTCTTGGCAGAGATACTGGAATGGTTTGCCATTTCCTTCTCCACTCATTTCACAAATGAGGAAACTGAGGCAAACAGAGTTAAGTGATTTGGCCAAAGTCACACAACTAGTAAGTGTCTAAGGCCAGATTTGCACTCAAGAAAGTTAGTCTTACTAACTCCAGGCTTAGCACTATATTACATGGGGCAATATTTTGGTATGAACATGATTTTAATTTTTTCTATTTTGCTCCAAAATTACCCTGACTGGCTCCCCACTTTGTCCTGGTATTACATATGCCAAGATCTTCCTGACTAGAATTTATGGGTTCTATCAATGTACTTTAAATCCAAAAGTGTTCCATGGCCAATTTAGTTGAGTATCCATGCTCTAGATAAATTCATTTTAGGAAAATTGACATAGACTCTCATTATTTTTAAAAAAAACCTTCCAAAATATATATGTAACTAACAGAAATATATAATGCCAAAAGTTATTCCCCAGTAGATTATTGGTCAAAGGACATTAAAAAACAATTCTTAAACAAAGAATTGCAAACTATTCACAACTATATGAAAGAATGCTTCAAATTACTAATAATAAGAGAAATGAAAATAATAACAAGCCTAAAGTTTCAATTCATACCCAGCAAATGCAAATGGCAATGATTGTAGAAAGAGAGGCACAGCGATGAACTGTTGGTAGAGGTGTGAATTGGTCAAACCGATCTGGAAAGTAATTTGGAATTATTCAGAAAAAATAATAAGAATGTCTGTACCCTTTGATTCAGAGATTCCACTGCCAGGTGTATACTCCAAAGAGATCAGCGGTTAAAAGAAAAACCCAATACGCACCAAAATATTTGGAGCAGCAATTTTTGTCATACCAAAGAATTAGAAACAAAGTAAACGTCCATCACTTGGGTAACAGCTAAACAAATTGTGGCATGTGAGCGTAATGGAATATTACTGTGCTGTAAGAAATGAGGAATTCAAACAACCATGAGAGAACATATGAAAAGTGGCAAAATGAAGTAAGCAATGCCAGGAAAAAATACACACAATGATTGCAATTTAAATGGAAATAATAAAAGCAAAACAATTGAAATGGAATAGGTGAAATTAATAGTGACCAAGCTTGGCCCTGAAAAAGAGATATTAGAAGGCACCTCCCTTATTTTTTTTGCAGAGGTAGTGGGGCTATAGATGTGGAACACTGTAGATGTAAGATTTTCTTAAGGACTGATTGGTTTTGTCAAACTGTTTTCCCTCTTTTTAATTCTTTGTTACAAGGGACGACTTTCTGGGAGGGAAGGAGTAGCGTATGGGAAGGATACATTAGAAAATTTATTTTTAAAACGGCAACCAATAAAACAATTCTCTATATTGTCTCAGAAAAAGGACAGGAGTCTAGGAGTGAGGATACGGTATGGTTAAAATGTAATTTAAACAGTGTTTAATTCTCATAACACACCAATGAGGTAAGTAATACAAGTACTATTGTCCCTATTTTACAGTTAAAGAAACTGAGGCTCAGAGACAGACTCACTTATAAACACATAGCTAAAAAGCAATGGAGCAATTTAACTTAGATGTTCTGGCTCTATATTTTTTCAATAATATTTCCCCAACACTGACAAAATGTAAACAGTCAGGGCTGGCTAGGCCTTCATCATCTCCCATAGAACTTTCTTGAATGGTACCTGCATATAGGGCCCTGAACACATTCTTGGTAAGAAATAAGCCCCATATTTCAGACTCAACCCATTGCCCAAATGTGTATCCCAAGAGTCTAAATATTGAAGGAGAAATCCAGGCTAGCCAGGAGAACCAAGTTCTTTCTCACCACCTCACTCCCACCCCCAACCCCTGGCTCTGAGCCCATAAAAATAGAACCAAGGAAATTGGGCACCCAGAGCATCTAAAGCCAAAGGGGAGGCACTGACTCAACTTCAAAAGCCACAGGTAAAGGATGGGTCTTTCTTGGTATTAGAGAGCAAAGGGGAATGGG
This sequence comes from Phascolarctos cinereus, assembly GCF_003287225.1. Lineage (NCBI taxonomy): Eukaryota > Metazoa > Chordata > Mammalia > Diprotodontia > Phascolarctidae > Phascolarctos > Phascolarctos cinereus. Next base: position 120,264,712 of record NW_027555736.1, read on the forward strand.
ATTCTTCTACAGAGCACACATCACAAGGCATGGAATGGTCGGATTTGGGGCTTCTAGTAGATTTACAAAGATATAGAGGGAAACACTTTCTCCAGCAGCAGGAAAAACATACGTTCTTTCCATACAGAGGATAAATTGTGCCACATATGAGTAAACCATTTGACTCCCAAGCACATCTCAACCCCCCAGAATGCTGTGCAGGAAATTAGCCAACATTCCTGGTATTGAAAACAGAGGTCCAGACGTAAAATATATTTCTGAGACAATAGTATCCAAGATTGGGTTTGGGTGCAGAAGGGGATGAAAGGTGTGTGTGGGGGAAATGGACCATTATACGATGTGTCAGATTATGCTTGCTTATATGCAAAAGTCAGAAAGTATTGAGGGGAGGAAAGGAGGATGGGAAGAGAAAAGAAGAATTAAGTCTCTTTTCTTCCAGATATAGATATTTTTCTCCATTCAGAAAGAGACTATCAGAAGGAATATTGTGGCAGGAAATGTAAAGGGATTTTGGTTCATTCTGTCCACCGTAATGACTAACTGATATAGCCAAAGTTTCAAATCCTTTAATCTTTTGAGTGTTAATTTAGAGCTTCTTCTGGAAAGAGCTCCAGTGTAACACACCTTTTTTTTCTGCCCAGCATGTGACCCAGGAAGGGGACATGATAGCATAGAAGTATGTTGACTTGGAGCCAGAAGACTGAACTACAAGACCTGGCTCTTACACATACTACCTGCGTAACCTTGGGTAGGTCACCTGACCAATCCAGGTCTCAGTTTTCTCATCTGTATGTAGCACAGGTACAGAGTGACCCAAGAGGACAATCTAGTCCCCATATGCAAAGGCTGCTTAGTTGATGCTGCCAAGTACAGAAAGCTTATCCTTTGATTTGCTGTAAACCCTGCTGTGGCCAAATTCCTCTCAGCTAAGTCTAGGATTGAAGATGCAGAATGGTTCATAATTCTATCACAGATTCAGCACTTGAAATTTTATCCTAGGAAAGTCTCCAAATAAAACTCACTTTTCATTAGGATTCTTATTTCTGTTCCAGTATGACATGACCCCAAAGGAAAATGCACTCATTCTATAGTTTAGCTGCATTCATTTCAAGAAATAGAAAGAGAATAAAACATGGTATGGAGATTCCCCAAATGGCTGCTCAGTGGTTAGGTTAAAGGGTCAACCACGTCCTCTACAATTCTAGTGCTTCTGGCCCAGTAAATGTGGACAGTTACTCTTCCCAAAGAAGCCATTGTTTAGACTCCTTGTATCCCTGCTTCCAAGAAATCAGGTGAGCCCAAACACTTTCCATGCCTACCTTCAAAAGGAGGGAAAATTGTCCCATTAGCATCCATCTGAGCTCCTGTGCCCAAGTCCTGTAAACACTCTGTGTCCCGGCCCCGCTTCCCATGCCATCCTCTCTTTCTCCAATGGCTATTCCCAGGGAGGTCTCTCTCCTCTATCCAGAGCAGCAAGGACCACTTCTCTGCCTGAAAGATGGAGAGTGAATTCACTACCATGCAAAGTCACTCCCCCTTTTTTGGTACATCACATAGCAATCACCCATGGTTATCTTTCACTGCTCCCTCATGACTCTCAGGGGCCCCTAGAAAGCAGATCAGTCTGACTTTTCAAAGCATTGCACTCAGTGCACACTTTACAATATCCTGGTTAGTTTTTAGTTCCAGTTATTTATCAGCTTTCTGGTTCCACTCCCAGAATCCACAGTTCTGGGTAGAGACCAAAGAAATGTAGAGGAAAGTTCTACTTGAATGAAACAAAAACTAATGAATGAAAAAGCGTTTATTAAGCATTTACTATGTGCCAAGCACTGGGCTAAGCACTGGGGATACAATGGAAAAAGTGAGGCTGTCCCTGCCCTCAGAAAGCTTACATTCTAACAGAGGAAACAACTCATGCAGGAAGGTGTGGCTGCAGGTCAGATAGGAAGTCCCAATTGTCCAACTGATGCAGAGGAATATCTTAAAACTTAAAAATGTTTCCAGAGTAAATACTGTTATCAAGCCACACTTCTAGGGGACTGCTGAAGATCTGGCGGGTCATACTGACTCATGAGACCAAGGAGCAAAGAGAAACTTTCCTCTTGCTAACTCCTCTCTGTCTTATCCTAGAGCTTGTTTAGGAGGGAATTCATATAAAATGAGAAGCTTGGATTACATGGTCTGAAGTCTCTTCTAGGGGCAGATAGGTGGACAGAGCACTGGCCCTGAAGTCAAGAGAATCCGAGTTCAAATCTGATCTCAGATACTTACTAGCTGTGTGACCTTAGGCAAGTCACTTAACTGATTGCCTGAAAGACAGTCTCTTCCAGCTCCTAGACTATGATCCTATGGTCTTTCAATTCCATTTTTAAAACATTCGTTAAAGGCCTACTATCTACAAAGCGCTATGCTAGGTGAGATGTAAAGCTTAATCCCTATTCCCATAGACCTTACTAGTTACCACAAAATCAATGTACCACACACACACACACACACACACACACACACACACACACACACAAAACAACAAAAACAACCTTTTATTCAGTGTAACTGGCAGAGGTGGGCTTCTGTTGGGAGAGGATATGGTAAAGAAGGGGACCCCTAACTTTGGAGTGTCCTGGAAGAGTTGTGAAGACTCTTCAGGCTTTGGGAGACTCCATGAGTTTAGAAGAGCAGAGGAAATGTCCCTGGAAATGAGGGGAGGATTTTTTGAGTTGGAGGAAAGGTTTTAGAAGGAAGTGGCTAAGAGAGGCTGAAAATAGGAAGGTTTTTTGTTTTGTTTTGTTTTTGTTTTCAGCAGGTAGCAACTCAGGAGAGCTGACCAGAGCATCCTGTGCTGAGGAAGGAGAGCCTAAATTCAGGGAAATTTGGGGATAAAATCCAGGGAAGATAGTTCAAGTTGTTTCCAGGACAGCAAGTTGGCCTGGCATGGGAGAATAGATCTGAAGCCCAGAATATGAGCCAGGATTTTTCCCAGCTCCATGTTGGATTCCTATCTGACTTTAGGCAGGATTGCTTAATCAAGTAGCATCATAGGTTCATAGATCAAAAGCTGCAAAAGGTGTTTGAGGTCATCTAGTTCCGTCATCCAGCAATCTGAGACTGACATTGGTGAAGTGAATTGTCCAAGGTCACATGGGTAGTAAGTGACAAAGCCAGGATATGAATCCAATTCCTTAAAACTCCAAATTCAGTCTTCTGTACCACTACCCCATGTCTGAGGCACCAAGGAGTGGAAGAGGAGGAGCTGTGCCCGACAATGAATCTAATGTAGAGAGAACAGAATGGCAGCCATCTTCCTCTGTGGGCCCTAGTACTTTGAGGCACAGTGCTTCCAAGCACCAGGGCTACCTCCCAGAGCAAGGATTCACTTCCTCCCCTGCATAGGCCCCTTGGCTCCAGAATCTCCCAGCTCTTAGGCAGCAGGGCCTGTAAGTTCTGATTGGAGAGTCCGCCTGTGGCTTTTCAAACCTTTGGCTTTGTTGGCCCTTGCCAGGCTGACTGCTGGGAAGGTGGATCTGTTTGCAAACAGGCCTGAGTCAGAGTTTATTCAGGTTCTTTCAGGACCACAGGGCCATTTTTAGAGCCCTTACTCTCGAGTAGCCTTGAAAACCTCACAGGTCCTCCTTTGTGTAGCAGGGCTTTATATCTCCCCCTTCTCCTCATCTCATTTTAGGTGACAGTAGGTGACTGTCTCTAATTGGCACCAGTCATTTTGTGTGTTCTTTCCTGGTCTCTCAAATTTGCTTTTCTGGAAGGAAGGGGCTCTTCCTCTCTAACCTAATGTACAAATGGCGCATTAGCGTCTACCTGTCTAGAAATAGCACGCTGATGTTCCCAATGGTAAACTGAAAGCTCTTTCAGGGCAGGACCACTTAGGCTTTGTCTTTGTATCCACAATGCCTACCACAGTGCTTGGTATCTAGTAGGTGACTAATAAACGCTTGCTGAATGGAATTGAATGAGATCAACAAACGACAAGAGTGTCTCCGAATGGTGTTAGGAAACAACTCTACAAATGAAGTCTCAATGTGTGGTCCCATGGCAGCTATTTATTTCTCACTCTAAGAAGTCAATAAGCATGACATGATGGAAAGGCCCCTGGTTTGGAGTCAGAGGGCCTTGGCTCTCTTCTCAGCTCTGTGTGACCTTGGAAAAATCAATTCACCTCTCTGGGCCATCATTTCCCTACTTGTAAAATGAAGGGGTCAGACTAAGTGACCCTAAAGCTCCCTTCTGACTCCAAATATAAAATCGTGTAAACTTCATTGAGAAATCTAGCTATGCTGGTGACCTACTGAAAGAGCAGACTGATGAGCTGGTTGTTATGGGAAGGCTGAAGGCCCAAGTTAGAATTGTGTTCGTGGTCCCTTCCAAAACCCAAGGGAAGTTAAAACTCTTCAGAACTGTGAACCCAGAGATGTTTGCAGGGCTTTGAGCACCCTGCGAAGATATCATGTGTCCCAGTACTTAGAACAAGGGTGGAGAATCTGCGGCCTCGAGGCCGCACATGGCCCTCTAGGTCCTCAAGTGACTTTGACTGAGTCAAAGGGCTGCACTTGAGGACCAAGAGGGCCACGTGTGGCCTCAAGGCCACAGGTTCCCCACCCGTGGGACCCAAAATCACCACCCCTACTTCCTTCCATTCCTCTCCCAGTTAGGCAGGCTCATCAGCTGGCACCTGACACCACTTTAACTCTCCAGAATACTTTAAGACCAGTAACCCTAATCTGAACCTTCCTATTTTCCAACCTGGGTAGTGATATTTACATGGAGTGAAGAAGTCATGCTGAAAAATTCTTTTCTAGAACTGCCTGATGGACAGCTATTTGTCTCTTCTCAGGAAGCGTGGTTGAGTTGGTTATAAAGGACCAGTCATAAAGAGCCTTGGGTTCTTAGGATCATAAAGAGCACAGAACTAAGGCTGAAAGGGACCTCCGAGGTCGTCTGTTCCAACTCCCTAAATTTAAAAATGATGAGACTAGATCCTAAAGAGGTTAAATGACTCATCCTTCCCAGGTCACATGAGTTTTAAGAAGCAGACCTGGAATTTGAACTCAGACTTCACAATTCCAAGTCCATTGTGAGAGGTCAATGCTCTTTTTACCATGCCTCACTGCCCCCCCCTACTGCAGGCTCTGACACTATCTAGTTTGAGGCTGCTAGGTGGCACAATCAATAGAGTCCTGGACCTGGAGTCAGAAATACTTGAGTTCAAATTTGACCTCAGAAACTTATTAGTTGTTTGACCCTAGGAAAACTGCATAATCTCTATCTGCCTCATAGGGTTGTCAGGAAAATAAAATGAGATAATATTTGTAAAGTGCTTTGCAAATCTTAAAACACTACATAAATGCTAGCCAGTATTATTATTGGGCAAGCCACTCACCTCCTGGGTCTCATTTTTCTTGCCTCTGAGATAAATTATGTGATCTCTAAACTTCCTTTCAGCTCTGACATTCTAAGCATGCTTGGGAAAGCCCATTTCCATTCCATCCCCAACAGTTCCTATATGCCTAATAATCTGGTTATGTGAACAGACAGGCCAAGAGCACCACCTAATGTTCATCCCCAAACACACATACACAGAGTCCATACCCCAGACTCACCCTGGCCCAAGACACACCTAAAAGCTCTAAATAGACATGGAACAATAAAACAAGGCCATAGGTCATTGTCCAAAGATGCATGTCCTTAGTTGCACCAGAGATGATAGTAAGAGATTAGGAAACCTCTCCTGACTCCTCCCCATTCCCCTCTTCTCCCACCTCTTCCCATTCCTGTCCTCTTCCCTGCCCCATCCCCACCTCCAGGCCAAGGAAGGTTTCTAGCCAAGATCCTGGTAAGACAGAGTCTATAAGGTCAGAGACATAGGGTTTCTTAATGAACAGTCACTCTTAAAGACAGCTTGTTTTGTTTTGTTTTGTTTTTTTGGCTTATTGTAAGCTTTATGAAGGTGCTAAATTCCCTCTAAATAGTGTATATTATATTCTTATTTTACAGATCAGATAGTAGGTAAGTGGGGCGGCTAGGTAAAGCAAAGGGTAGAGAGTCAGCCCTGAGATCAGGAGGTCCTGAGTTCAAAAGTGACCTCAGATACTTACTAGCTGAATGACCTTGGGCAAGTCACTTAACCCTGTTTACCCCAGTTTCCTCATCTGTAAAATGAGCTGGAGAAGGAAATGGCAAACCACTCCAATATCTTTGCCAAGAAAACCTCAAATGGAGTCACGGAGAGTCAGGTATGACTAAAACACAACAAAAGTAAAGTCAGAGGGGCATCTAGGTAGCACAGTGGATAGAGAACTGGCCCTGGAGTCAGGAGGACCTGCATTCAGATCTGACCTCAGACACATAACACTAGCTGTGTGACTGTGGGCAAGTCACTTAACCCCATTGCCTAGCCAAAAAAAAAAAAGTGAAGTCAGGGTTTGAACCAAAGTCCTATGGCTCCTGAGGCACCTAGGTGGTTTAGTGGATAGAGCCCTGGAATCAGGAAGATCTGAATTCAAAGCCAGCCTCAGACACTTAGTGACCCCTGAGCAAGTCACTTAACCTCTGTTTACCTCAGTTTCCTGTAAACTGTAAAATGGGGATAATACTAGGCCCCTCATCCCAGAATTGTTGTAAGTAACACATGAAAAAATATTTGTAAAGTGCTTAGCATAGTGCCTGGAACATAGTAGGTGCTTAACAAATGCTTGTTTCATTCCTTTCCCCCTCTAAATGCAGAAAAGTCTTTCTATTTCACCAGAGCTCTTTATACTGCACAAGACTCCACGATCCTCCACTCCCCAAATCTGAGAATCACAGATTTAGAGCCAGAAGGTGCCTCAGAGGCCCTGAATTTAACCTAATCATTTTATCAATGAAGGAACAAGTTGAGAAAGGATAAGAAGCTTGTGCAGGGTCATAGAGCTAGCATTTAAGGCAAAATCTGAACTTAGGTCTTCCTGCCTGTAAGCACAGTACAGTGCCCCCCCCACACACACACCACACACACAGTCCAAGGAGTTTCCATCCAGCATTCCGTAAAATCCTCTCACTTGTAGGCTAAGAGTAAACAAGGGCACAAACACTCACCTTTACCCCATCTAAGAGCTAGAGTCATAAAAATGAAGGGTTGGCAAGGATAGTCCTGGAACCCAAATGCCAAAGGATGCCTTCCTCTCACACCAGAAGAGCAAGGGATTATCAAACATTGGATATGTATTCAAATGCTGTCACTGTTCATGAGTCTAACTGTTTTTCTGTGTTCAAGAAGAGCTTGATCTAGAGAGAGGGAGGAGAGTCTTTTTCCAGAAATGACTATGATAGAAAGAAAAAAGGCATCAATGAAATATGTTAGAAATAAAGATAGATTAGGAGCAAAAGGGCTTCAACTCTCAAATCAGAGCTGATCCTATCTACATTATTCTTGGATCATAAGACTGAGTTAGAATAGATTTCAGAGATCATCTCATCATTTTACAGATGAGGAAACCGAGGTCCTAAGAGAGTAAATGACCTACCCAAGGCTATACAGGAAGTAAGTAACATCCTGGCATTTTAACTTAGGTCCTCTGACCCCAAATCCAGTCCTCTTCTACTAAAACATCAGTATAAATGGTGATATATGTCCACCTCTAGACAAATAGTCTGTATATTTAGGAGAAGGTAGAGCTTTAGCCAACACTACAGGGTGACTAGCTGTCTCAGTGATTGAGGCACCTGGTGGTATTGGTTTCATCTTTGCCTCTGGTGCCAAACTCCTTCACCTAAACTCTCATTTGTCATTTACTAAACCAGAAAAAAAAACCCACATGTTTAGATTTCTGAAGTATTTCCCTAGTGTCCCTCCAAAAAAAGAACTTAAAAATAGCTATAGTGAGTCAGGCACATGGATCACTTGGGACCCAGAAGATCCCTCTGTCATCTCACTAGAGGCAGCCTGGAGATGAATTAGCAGCTTTCCAAAGGGACTCAGTGGAGGGGAAGTCAGAACTAGCAAAAAGTAATACAGAATTTAGAAAACAAGGCTTAAGAGAGAAGTCCTCAGATCTCCATTTTCCACTATGCTCAGACCCAGAGAGCATCACTCATTGAGGGAGAAAAAAATCTTAATATTCCATATCCCATTGCACTGTGTGTCTAGGCACAAGTCAATTATGTCACAATTTGGAGACTCTAATCAGCACAAGACTCTTCTGAGATGCAAAAGGTTTACAAAGCAATAGAACAGTATGTGGAGATTCAATATGATAAAGGGGTAAAGCTAGGGCTACAATGTAATCCCCAAACCAGGAGACCTGACAGAATAGAGCTGACCCCATGGAACAAGTCAAGACAAATACTTGCACAATAGAGGCTTCAGAAGACCTTTGTGTCATCTGCCAAAAAGGAGAGAGGAGATTAGAGGGAAGAGGTGAAGGGGATAGGGAGTAGGATGAAGAGAAAGGAGGATGTGGAGAGTAGAGCAGAGAAGGAGAGAGGGCGGGAGAGAGGTGAGGGAAACAAAGACAGAGACAAGAGAGAGGGAGACAGAAAGAGACAGAGAGAGACAATGACAGACAGAAAGAGGGAGACACAGAGAGAGGAGAAAAATACAGAAAGAGAGAGAGAGAGAGAGAAAGAGAGAGAGAGAGAGAGAGAGAGAGAGAGAGAGAGAGAGAGAGAGAGAGAGAGAGAGAGAAAGCAGGGGGAAGGTGCTGTGTAAGAACTCAGAAGTTTTCCAGTTGTGAAACAAGGTACATGTGAAAGTCTAAAACCTCACCCACCAGTACGTGAGATTGCAGGACAATATAACCATTTGGGAAATGGGTGCTGAGAATGTTTCTAATATGTTATGCTTCCTTTTCTGTTACAATTACATGTTTTTTATTGATTCAGTGCTGTTGAGTGCTTGGGTTTCTGTTAGCACAGCATTAACTGGTTATCTAGACTTCCAGTTGACTTGAGAAACATGCTATTTCACCTGGGGATGAGGACTCAAGCTCTGTAGGATGCACTTACCAGAAAAAAGCCCTCACAAACATAAACCCAAATGCATGAGAGGCTTACACACAGGCAACAGAACCGAAACTTTTCCCTTTCAGGTCAGGAAGTAGGCAAGTTACTAGCTTCCTTTTAGCCGTAGTTTACGCAAGGCAAACTCACTAACTTAACATGAAAAGGAGAAGGCAAAGAAGAAGGAACAAGTAATTAGGTCACATGCCATAGCTCCCAAGATATTGGGAAAGACCTTTTCCTAGTAAGTTACACCAACAGACTGTTCACAACACAACCTGGGTTCTTAGTTACTATAATAACAAATACTTTGCACAATTAAATGTTCCCTGTTTTGGGGCCCATAAAAATATTGATGCTGCCGCTGCTGCTGATGATGATAGCAGCTGACATTTAAAACGTGCTTTGAGGTTTGTAAAATACTTTACAAAAATTTTATCCTCATAAAAACCCTGCAAAGTAGGTGCTATTATATCCCCATTTTACAGATGAGAAAACTGAAGCAAGCAGATTTGAAGAGATTTGTTCAGGGTCACACAGCTAGTGTGTGTCTGAGGACAGATTTAATTTCAGGTGTTCCTGTCTGCAAGTCCAGCTGTACCATCCAGCTGTGTTAACAAATAAACCTTTTCAAACATCAACCTCTATCCCAGTTCATAGTGGCAGAAAAATCAAATCTGAGTAGAGAAAATAGAGATCCATTTTATTATCGTAATACAAAGCAAGAAAGTGAAAGGCTTTGGGAGATATTGTTTCTAAAGGGAAGAAGGTTTCCTTGAAGGTTTGCAGCTTCCACTCATCCTCTTGAGATGGGCCTTTGAACTGCAGGGCAGCTGTGTCTAGGCCATCCTCCCCTGCATTCCCCCTTTCAGTGGGCCCTTATTATCCTGGATTTTTTATAGAGTTCCATGGTAGCTCTAGCGTCTTCCACAGAGGAGTGTCCAAACCTGCTGTTCTGTAAAGACAGAGAGATAGATATTCAGTCACCAGAGTGAAGAAGTTCAGACAAAGGATATTTGGGAAATGTCCACCATGACTGGGGCCCATGCTCAAGCAGGCACTGGTTTCATCCCTGTCTTTGGTACCAAAGGCTCTGGTCACTTAATCCTCATCTCTACTTTCTGGAGCCAGGGCTTGGGTGTAGAAACACTCAAGATTTGCCAGGCAGAATTGTATAGTGAAAAGACACTTGGATTTGGAGACAGAAGGAGTTGGGGCTGCAAGACATCAAGTGACTACTCAAATTGTTTACCCATCTGTTTATGGTAGCTGGTGACATAGTGAATAGTTATTGGACCTCAGGTACTTAGTAGCTGTGAGATCCTGGGCAAGTCATTTTACCTATTTGCCTCAGTTTCCTCAACTATATAATGGGGATAATAACAGCACCTACTCCACAGGGCTGTTGTGAGGATCAAATGAGATATTTGTAAAAGCAAAGAAAGAAGGAACAAGTAATTAGGTCACATGCCACAGCTCCCAAGATATCAGGAAAACTTCTCCCTAGTAAGTCACACCAACAGACTGGTTATACAACACAAACTGGGCTATTTGTTACTGTAGTAACAAATACTTTGCATAATTGAATGCTCCTTGTCTTGGGGGCCATAATAATATTGATGATGATGATGATGATGATGATGATGATGATTACAGGTACAATGCCTGGCACATAATAGGTGCTATGTAAATGCTTATTCCCTTCCCCTTTCCCCATCTACAAAGTAGGGACAATAATTCTTTTAGTACCAATCTTGTGGGACTATTATGAAGAGAGATTTATAAACTGTAAAGTGACATATGAATGTGAGTTGTTACAATTATTAAACCCCAAGCCACAGAGTTGCTATATCCTGGCTCCCTTGAGGACCAGAGTCTTGGAAGGCCCAGGAGATAGAGCAGGGACTTAGCTTAAGGAAAAGTGTAAGCTGTCTGATCTAGACCAGGGATATGGGGAGACCCCAAAGCTACCTCTCTCATCAGTTGTTTCAGTTGCATCTGACCCATTTGGGATTTTCTTGGCAATGATACTGGAGTGGCTTGCCATTTCCTTCTCCAACCCATTTTACAGGTGAGGAAACTGAGGCAAACAGGGTTAACTGACTTGCCCAGGGTCACACAGCTAGCATCTGAGTATTTGCTCACTATTGTGTTCTTTTTCAGTTCTTTCTTCTAGAAAGTTCCTTATATCTGCAGTCTTCTTATTCCTAACATATACTCTATCCCCTATGAAATGCTAATTCTTCCAAGAATTCCTTCTTGGTGACAGGAATAGAGATAACACAGCTCTGTTTTTACTAAGCCTAGAGCACTATGAACGCTCAACACCACGCCAGTAATGTGACTAAATTTATATGGCACTTGAAAGTTTACAAAGTGTTTTATATAGGTTATCATCATAGTAACCCTTCAATGTATGTGCTATCATTATCCTCATTTTTCATATTTAGAAACAGAGGCTAAGAGAGGTTAAGTATTTGCCCTGTATCACACAGTTACTAGGCATCTGAGTCTGTATTGAAACTCAAATCTTCCTGATTACAAGTCAAACATTCTAATCACCACCCCACTGGGCTGCCTCTAGCATGTGCCAAAGAGCTAAAGAATCACTGAAGCATTTCGATAAGACCCTTCAGCATCATGGGAGGTGGAAAAGGATGAGGGATTCTGAGCCTTAACTTCCTGTGCCGCAGCAGAAAAACTTGGTAGGATGTGCAAAGATGCCAACTGTATCTTACAGGGAAAGCCAAGGAATATGGAAAATGGCAATGAATCTGAAACCCACCATCGCCTTCACCACCACCATTGGCAACATTCACATATCATGTTCAGGAACTTGAAGTGTACATAGATTTTTCTATCCGTGAAAAAAATGTCCCCATAAAATTCATTACAATATACTGTTTACAATAATGCAAACGTCCTTTTCCTCTCTCCCTCAGAGGGCTCCTGGGAAAAGCACCAGTGGCTATGTATTCACGAGTGCACTTCAGTGCTGTCATGCTGGTTGATCACAACTGCTTGGCAGCTATTTTTTAATTAAGGAGCCCCAGACCGGTAGGAAACAACTCAGGCTGAAAATAACCAATGAGGTGTTTTATTGACCTGGCTTCCCTAGCCATGTGTCTGGAAAGCAAAGAGGCAACAGTGTCATGGGGTCCACATCAGCAACAGCCAGAGAGAGACGTGAGCCAGAATTGATCTCACAACAACCTAATCATAAATGCACATATTGCAGGGAACTTTCAGGAAGGTTTTCATTAAGTCTTGCTACAAGAAATGAGGACAGATATTTCTGTTCTGAAGAATTACAGAATTACATCTGTGCCTAGCACATAATAGACACTTAATAAATGTCTATTGAATTGGTAAGATCATACAATTTGTTTAAATTCATGAAAAAAGTAATGAAAGAGTTGGGAAATAATCCATAACTCTGAAATAGTAATAATTAATAGCAATAATAATAATAATAGCTAGTATTTATATAATGCCTATGGTGTTAAACATTTTATAAATATTATCTCATTTAATCCTCACAAGAACCCTGGGAGGTAGGTGCTATTACAATCCACATTTTACAGTTGAGAAAACTGAGGCAAATAAAGGTTAAGTGACTTCTCCAAGGTCATACAGCATCTGAGGTCAAATTTGAACTCATGTCTTCCTGAAAGACTGGCTAGGCTTCCCCAAAGACAGTAGTGGTATAATAAAAAGAGTACTAGATTTGGAGTCTAAGGATCTAGATTTGAATCTTGGTTCTATAACAATTCTACCTTAGGCAAATCACATAATCTCTCTGGACCTCACCTGTGAACTGAGAAGACTGGACAAGAAGAACCAAGGTCCCTTCTAGCCTCCCAGATCCTATGGTCTTAAGGTGTCTAGAAGTTGGGTTTCTATAGCTCTGCACTCACAAGTTTCCAAGACTGGCATTCATCTTATTCCTAAAGATCCTCAGAGAAGACGTTACCTCAAGCTCCCTCAGGAACTAGCTTTTCCTGGGTCCAACAGAGCTTTGAATTTAAAAAAAATCCTTTCTTTGTTCTAATTTATTTCTGTCATGCCAGTCTCAAATTATGCCCTCACATGTACCACATGAGTCAATGCTTGGGTGCTGACTACTTGGGCTCCCATAAGTGTGATTTTCAAGAAAAGACATCAGCTACTGGTTGGATGTTCTGATGCATTCAGCGTGAAGTGAAGAGGGCCTGACCACACCTAGGACTCCCCCAGAGCCAGATTTCTGAAGCTGAGGATCATCTTCAACACTTCTTCCGCATAGAAGACATGCCCTTAATAGTGTGGCTGCTCAGAAGCAACTCTGGAAGTCAAGTTACTCTGGGCTCCTCTTGGTATGGGGCAAAGTCCCATAGTATTAGAGTCAGAAGACTGGGGTTCAAACCCTAAGTCTGCCACTTTACTGCTCGTGTGTCCTTGGCCAAGTCACCTCCCTTCTTGGTCCTCAGTTTCCTCATCTCTAAAATGGACCTCTAAGGTCCCTTCTAGTTCTAAATCCTGGAGTAGGTATTCTATGCTATATGATATGGGTTCTATGCAATCTGCTTAGAGAAATAATTTAAAACAAATAGTTGGGCATAATGGTTTAGGGCTTAAATGTCACCAAATATCATGGCAACCTGGTATAATGGACTGAATATTGGATTTGGAATAAGAAGGTCTGACTTTGAATCCTAGATCTGCTACTTAATAACTTGAGCAAATCACTTAACGTCTCTGGACTTCAGGTTCCTCTTTTTCAAAAATGTGGGGCTGTACCAAATGATGCCTAGGTTCCTTTTTAGCTATAGTGCTATGGTCCATCAGATATGGTTCTCCAAGGCTCAGTCTTACCACCATATGCTGGCAGGAAACCAAGTTTAACTAACATTCTGATCAGGGGCCTGAGCCTCAAAGCCTCCAAACCTAATTCCTTCTTTCTTTCTGAATTTTAGCGGGTTTTATCACCCACGCTTAACCAAGAAGTAGAAAGTGAGGTTCATAAAGAGTAACCGTGCACACCAGCCTGAACACCACTCAATAGCTGAATGGGAAAGATCGAGCAATGTCACCTCTTGGTCATAGGGGTCCTTTGGGAAACTTAGATAAGGCTATCTGTCACCATTCCACCTTATTAGGCAAATATGCGACATAAAGATTGTGAGTGGGAGAAGGGAGGAGCCTTAAGAACAGGCTATAAGTAAATGATAAGAATAGTAATAATGATCCTTTGCAAATGAAATGGAATCATACTTGGTGAGCACACAGCAGTTTTCAAAATGTTTTCAATTATTTTCTATTCCATTTGAGCCCAGTAGGCTCTTGTGAAGCAGGCAGTTTTACATTATCCCCATTTTGCAGATAAAAAAAAACCCACAAAGCTGACACACTGAAGGAGTGAAGTAAGTGATTTGACAGAGGTTAATGCAAAAGCTAGGAGACAGGTTCTTTAGCTTTTTTGCGTCCTTGACCCCTCTGGCAACTCTGGATGTTTCCCATGCCTGGAGTTCTTTTCCTCCTCATCCCCATCTCCTGGCTTCCTTCAAGTCCCAACAACAATCTCACTTTCTGCAAGAAGCCCTTCCTGACCCCCCCAGATACTAACACCTTTCTTTTGGGATTATCTCAGTCTATCATCCCTTCTAGATCTTTTCTGCACATAATTGTTTGCACATCGCCTCACCCATTCAACTGTGAGCTCCTTGAGAGCAGGCACTGGTTTTTTGCATTTTTTCTGCATCCTGAGCACTGAGCACAGGACCTAAGCACTTAAAAAATTTTTGTTGACAACAAATAATTGAAATAAATACTAAATTTCAATTAAAAATTAATGTAATGTAATGTAATTTTTTCCTATCATGGGCCCCAAGTTAAGAATCTACTTCGTGAGGGGCAGCTGGGTGGTGCAGTAGATAAAGCACCAGCCCTGGAGTCAGGAGTACCTGAGTTCAAATTTGGCCTCAGACATATAATACTCACTAGCTGTGTGACTCTGGGCAGGTCACTCAACCCCAAATGCCTTGCCAAAAAAAAAAAAAAAGAATCTACTTCTTGGGAGTTCATGGACTTTAGGTTAAGAATCCCTAGACTAAATGATCTCTAAGGTCCTTCTCTCAGCTCTAGATCCTATGATCCTAGGACTAGAATGACCCCATCTTCTAGCTCCATTTTCTAGTATTCTTTTTTACACCACCATACTGCTAGTTGGTTGCTCCTTTACCAGTGGCTGGCAATCTCTTCGAATCATTGCACTACATGAGGATGGATAGATGCCCCAAAAGGCACATGACCCACTGAGATGAACATCCTGATTTGCCCTCTTCTAGTAATAGTGCTGGGATTAAATAGATGGAGAATGCTGTCATTCAGTGCCTGAGCATCATAATGGGATCTTAAAGTGGTCTTGGTTTGTCCAAACACAGGTTATTAAAAAAGAGACAACACCCCACCCCAATCCCAATCCCAATCCCCATCTCACCTGAATTCTTCTCCTGAGGACTCTCTCACACAGAACCTTGAGGGCCACCCGTCGGCAGCCCCCCAGGCCTCCTGCCTCCCAAAGCAGCCTGTCCTGGGCTGTATCATAGATCCTGTACTTTGTCATGTCCTCCTTCAGTGCCTTAAAGTCATAGCGGAGGTCATGGCCTACCACCAGCTTGTCTCGGAGGAGTTCCAAGACCTAGACCAGGAGACACAAGACACATTCATCACCTTACACATCAGGCCCAAACTATGAAGATCAAAGTCTCATTTCAAGCTCTTTAAGCAAAGGGGAAAAGACCACATGTTCTCTAATCACTGTAGGAGCCCCACTGGACAGGATATGGCTCAAGGAAAAAAAATCACGTGCCTGGTGATGGGGCATCTAAGCAGAATCAGACAGTCCATTATTTGAAAAATCATATACAATGCCACCACCACGGCCACTCCACTCCATATTACTGTTTCCTCAATGTCTTGGGCCATCACTATGATACCTGTGATTTGACATCCACAAAACAATTCCTGAGCCAATGGAGAATGAAATTTCCTGATGTTCCAAAGCTATGTATCTGTATCACCCTCATTAGCAGCTGAGGTAGGAGTCTGCACAACACTGCATATACTGTTGGACACTTTTTATAGCCAAGGCTTCTCCCAGCACCTCTACGCTGCAGGTTCAGGTTTCATTGTGGGAAAGGAGTTGTGTAAGAGACACAGAATCAGGGTGAGGCTATAAGAGAAATGGACTAATATCAGCCTGTACTTAAGGACTCTTTAAAAAGTCAGGGTCATGAGGAGGGTGTGATCAGCTGGACTTTGCTGCTGCTAAGTGTTGTCCCCACACCCCTCCTGCAAACCCAAGCCAGGTCCTTCACTTGTTTTCTACCCAAAGTCCACTTCTTGTCCCTAGTTGAAAAACAAAATGTTGTTACACCAGAGGAAATTAATTGATGAAACACCCATTACCCTCACTGACCTGGAAAGAGGTACTCTAGAGGTAATGCAATTGCCCCGTTGCCCCATTCAAGCACTGTTGGACTGATGGCCACTAGAATCACTTCCTATTGCTTAAGAGCCCATTGCCTCAGTGCTGTTTTCTGCTGCAAACCATGAACAAGTAGAACATAGTAGGAAAAGCACTGGATTATTTTTGAAGGCTTGGGTTCAAATTCCAGCTCAATCACTTAAGAGTTGTGTGACTTTAAGCAAATCACCTAATCCCTCTGTGACTCAATTTCCTAATCAACAAATGGGGAAAATGACACTTGGATTTTCTATTTCATAGAGGTGTTGTGAGGTTAAAATGAAAAAATAAATACAAAAGCACTTCATAACTGCAAAGTCCTTTATAAATGTTGGGCAGCTAGAGGTGCAGTGGATAGAGTGCCCAGCCTGGAGTCAGGAAGACTCACCTTTCTGAGTTCAAACCTAGCTTCAGACACTTACTGTCTGTGTGACCCTATACAAGTCACTTAATCCTGTTTGCCTCAGTTCCTCATCTGTGAAATGAGCTGGAAAAAGGAAATAGCAAACCACTCCAGTATCTCTGCCAAGAAAACCCCAAATGGGATCATGAAGAGTTGGACATAATTGAAACAACTGAACAACAACAAAACATAAATGTTAGCTATTATCATATGCTACTGAGAGGCCAGGCCTGGAGTCAAGATGATCTAGATTCAAGTACAACCTACCTACATGACCGTGGGAAAGTCACTTAGCCTCTTAGTGTCTTCAACCAACTCTAATACGAAAAGTTGCAGATGAATTGTTGATCTTCATTGGTGGAGGGAATTTCCATGGCAGAAGTGCCAATAAAATCATGGGAAAGGCAGATAAATGAATGGATAGGTAGATGATAAAGTTTCCATGGCAAGAATTCTGATAAAATCACAGGTTCAAGATAAATAAATAAATAGATGGGTGGGTGAATGAATGAATGAATGGATAGATAGATAAGTAAATAAATAGGTAAAATTTTCATGGCAGGAATTCTGGTAAAATCACAGGGATAGATAGATAGATAGATGAATGAATAGATAGATAAGTAAATAATAAGGAATTCCAATAAAATCCCAGGTTCAGGATAAATAAATAAGTAGATGAATGAATGAATGAATGCATGAATAGACAGATAGAAAAGTTAAAAAGTAAAGTTTCCATGTCAGAAATTCCAATAAAATCACAGGTTGGGGATAAATAAATATATATATATATATATATATATATATATATATATATATATATATATATATATATATATATGAATAGATTAGTAGATAAATAAATTAAGAACAAGATATATAGAAAGATAATTAAGTAAATAAATAAGTAAAGTTTCCATGACAAGAGTTATAATAAAATCACAGGTTCAGGATAAATAAATAGATTAATAGATAAATAAATAAATAAATGGCTAGATGAATGAAAAGATAAATAGAAAGATAACTAAATACGTAAGTTTCCATAGCAGGAGTTGCAATAAAATCACAGGTTCAGAATGATTAAATAAATAAGCAAATGAATGAATGAATGAATGAATGAATTAATAGGTAGGTGGGTGGATAGACAAATAAATAAATGGATGAATAATGAATAGATGAATGAATAAATGGGTAAATGAATGGAGATAGATGGATGGATAGATAGATAATAGGTTGCTATGATTATGCCTCGTGGACCTGGACATCAGTTTCCCTGTCTCTCAAATGGAATGTAAATAAAGCCCCGAAGCTCATACCCAACAGAAGCCAGGTGATATAGTGAGGAAAGTGCTGAATTTGAATTCAGGGGACCCAGATTCAAACCCCAGATTTGCCACCTGTTACCTGTGTAACCTCAAGGAAATCACCTGCTCGACCTCAGTTTCTTCATCTGTAAAATGCTGGTGTGTGTGTGTTTGTGTGTGTAGAATCGAGGGATTAAAATGGGAAGAATGATTTCTCTGCTGGAGTCAGAAGACCTGGATTCACATTCCCACCTCTGACCCTTAGTACCTGTGTGACCTTAGGTAAGTCACTTAATTTTTCTGGGCCTCAGTCTCCTTATCTGTGAATTAAAAAGATTGGACTAGATAGTTTCTAAGGTACCTTACACTTCTAAATCCACAATCCTATGATTAGATAAATTCTAAGGCACCTTCTAGCTCTAAACTCATGATCCTCTGAGTTCCCTTCTCATTCCAGATTCAACATAGATACATCTATGTATGCACAAATGCAAACATGATTCTAAAGAATTTGAAAGAGAGTTTTGCCCCCTTTGGTGAAAATAGGAGGAAACGAAAGTAGTGCCTCATCTTGGGGGCTGGGGCTCAGCCTGGAAAATGAAACACTAGAAAACGAAAATATTTTAAAAGGAGAATTGTAAAAATACATCAATCTGATGCGTGCAACTGCCACTGGAGGGATCATCTTTCTTTCCATTTAGTTCATCACAGAGACAGCTGTTACATTCTTAGCTATTACAGCCTTCCCCAGCAAGGCTCAGGATGGACATGGGGAAAGGGCACTATGCACTTGACTGAAAATTGAATTATGCCTAACAAGATGAGTGTCTGAAAGCCATGGGCTGCTGGGTGATTTGGCACTTGGTTAATATCATCAGCCAGCAGCAACACAATCATTCCTATTAAAAAGAGATGAGGTCTTTAAAAAGATCCATCTCAAGCCCTGTCAATGCGTGCAAACTTTCACCAGTCCTTTTCTCATTGATTAATGTCAGAGCAACAATGCATCTGATGGCAGAAGCCTTTGGAGCTAGCCTGAAGAAAGCAGCAGGGAGGATAGGGGAGGATTTTCTTCTCTAGGTTTGTTGAAATACTTCAATGTGTCCATGCTGAAATGGATTTGGGGCCTTGATTGGATGAGTGGTCTATGCTATTAACAACTAACAAAGCAATATGCTTGCTCTTTCAGGAGGTTTTTCTTTCAGAAGGGCTGGATCTACATCATTTCCAAAGACTTTGGAATTTATCCTCTCAGGCCCTCTCTCTCTCTCCCTCTCCCTCTCTCTCTCTCTCTTTCTCTCTCTCTCTCTCTCTCTCTCTCTCTCTCTCTCTCTCTCTCTCTCTCTCTCTTTCTCTCTCTCGGTCAAAGAGTCATTGAATGATAGGACTGGAAGGGACCTTAAAGATCATTTGGCTCAACCCGCTCTTTTTCTAAGAAGTTCAGTGATCTATTTATTCATTCCTTTGACAAGCATTTATCAAGTGCCTACTATGTGCCAGGTACTGTGGCCCTAGAGACACAAAGACTAGAATGTAAAAGGTCTTGCCTGGAACATACACTCTTTAGCTTATATTCTGAGGCAGAGGGGAAAGCAAGAAAGGAAACAAGCATTTATTTAGCAATGTGAAAAATGATTTTTCTTAGTAATCATTATCTTGAAGACTCAGAGCTTCCCCATTCCCCTTTCTTTCAAAATTCAGTCCTTCAGAAGGAAGATGTAATCTAAATTAATCTAATTAAGATGTAATCTAAACGGGTCTATTCCTGCTCATTGTGTTGCCCAGACAGGTCTGGAAGAACATTGATTCCTCCCCATGATCAAGACAGGTGACATGGAAATTGATATCTCTTTGACCAAGATTAAGTGACCTAAATCACAGACCCCGAGACCCTCATTTTAATGTAGCCCACCTCCCAGTGCGTTGACCAATCAGAGTTGATTGGTACCCCTTGGGAACACCTACTCTTCGAAGGGCATGTAACTCTGTACACCCCCAACCCCCAAACTGAGCCAGTTCTGGCTCATGCGATGCATGTTGCCAGCTTGAGAGAAGTGAAAACGTGGACACAACCTAATTTGTTTGTCTCTTTTCTTAGAACAAAGTCTGATATGGTTGCCAGACACTGTTGCTAAGCACTTTACACCTACTGTGTGCCAGGCACTGTGCTAAGCACCTTACAGTTATTTTCTCATTTGATCTTCATAACAACCCTGTGAGCTAGGTGCTACTAGGAACTCCATTTTACAGTTGGGGAAATTGAGGCAGACAGCACTGAAGTCACTTGCCCAAGGTCTCACAGCTAGTAAGTACCTTGAGGCTAAATTTGAACTCAGGTCTTCCTGACTCCAGATGCGGCTCTCTATTCTATTTGCCACCTAGCCAGTGGGCAGAGGGAGGGCAGGAGAAGGGCCACATCAACAAAGAACACTAGCAAGTGGGGTTAAAATCACCATTAGTTACAGAGCCAGGACCATGTCTCCGGGTTGCCAACCTCTAGGAGTCTAATGCCCTTTTACCTATCCCAGCCAGACTGAAGCCAACCTTCCGGCTGGGCCAAGGGGCTATTGGATCCCCTCGAGGGTAGGGCTTGTTTCATTCTTTGTACTGGTATCCCTAGCACCTAACCCAGTACCTCCTGCACTGTTTCATTACAAAAGCCAATTACTTTTTCCTGCTTTGTCTTACCAGGGCCATTTCCTGTATTTGTTCTGCCTGTTGGCTGCTCTTCCTTTTCCCTTTTGCTGACTGCTGTCTCACTGTTTCTTAGCTTCCCAATTATGTGCCCAGGCTGGAAGAAGCCGGGAATCTCCCCAAGTCTACCTTTGCTTTAGCTCGATGCCAAAATGAGGTTTGGAATGATCAGATTCTAAGAATAGAAGGGACATTCAAGGCATCCTCTGGCAGGAATCCTCTCTCGAGCTGGCTGCCCCTATGCCCGGAATGCTCTCCCTCCCTATCTCTGCCTCTTGGCTTCCCCATCTTCTCTCAAGTTCCAGCTAAAATCCCATGTTCTATAGGCAGCCTTTCCTAATCCTCCTTGATTCTAATACCTTCTCTCTTTTGATTATCTCCAGTTTATCTAGTTGGTACAGAGCTGTTTGAACATTGTGTCTCCCATTAGAATGTGAGCTCCTTGAGAGCAAGGACTGTCTTTCACCTCTTTTTTTTTTTTGGTATATCCAATGTTTAGCACAGTGCCTGGCACATAGCAGGTGCCCAATAAACTGACTGATTGACAAGTAGCTATCCAGATTCCATTAGAATACTTCCAGTGAGGGGAAACCCATCCTGATACTTTGATTAACCACGATTTCCTTATCCTCTCCCAGACCTCACTAAACAGAAAACGGAGAGCTGAACTACCTTGGTTTCATCTAGATCATTGGTCCTGAGGACAGTCATGGGAAGTGAGTGACTGGCCAGTACAAAACTTTCATTTCAGTGAGATATGGAAACAAATTTGCAGTAGGAGAATATGACCTATAATGTCCCAGCAGGTTAAAAACAGTGTTCAGAGGAGAACCTTGGTGTCCGTATAATTGTTCTAAAATACAGACAGGGCCTCTGCTGTCCCACTAAGCCCCATATTCTGTATGAGAATCATATGGGGGAAGGTCCGTTAGGCCTGATGTAGAATTCCAATATTTACCTCCTGTTGTCTATAATACAAGAGGCAGAAGGCTTGGTTAATTCATATCTAAAGGAGATGCCAACCTCTGGCCACAAATGGCATCCTGTGTTTCCTAGTGGATCCCCATCTCCTCACCAATTCACTCTTCCAGCCCTGTCCCAAGGTTGTGAGAACATGCACACAGAAAGCTGTCTGATAAGAATGCCAGGGTATCATGATGATAGCAGTCCTATCAGGCACTGTCACGGTGTAATGGAAAGTGCTTTAGACTGAGAACTAGGAAGGAGACTTAGCTGCAAATCTGGCAGTCACTGGCTGTACAAGACATGAGCCACTTTATTTCTTTGTGCCCCAATTTATTCATCTGCAAACTTCAAGAGTTGTGATTACTAAGGTCCTGTCTCCAGGTCTGTGAAGTCAGAGGGATTGCTCTCTAGCTCCCGTACACCTAGGACTTTCTCCACTGCTGTGGGAACTCACCAACCAGCTGTGCTTGGTGATTTTCTAGTGATTCATCATTAGTTTCCAACTACAGTGTTGCTGTCCATAAATCTCATTTACTAAAACTATGGAACAAGAGATGTTTTTCACCTGCCCAGTCTCCCACCAGTCTGGTCCCCTCACTTACCTCTTCCCTGGCACTTGCGAAAGGTACGGCTGTCAACATGTGCTCAGGTTTTATCCCACTTACATGGGAACGATAGTCTGTGATCTCCCCTTCTGGCTTGATGTATTTGTCATACACCACTGAGCCATGATAGTCCACGAGACTGCACCGAGCCAGACCACTTTCCCGAAGAGGTCCCACTCCTACCATCTCACAGTCCATGGCGATGATCTGGTCCTCCCTGGCACGGTCCCCCATGGTCAGCAGGCACTCAGATGCTCTAAGAAGGGAAATCATGGAACAGTGACTGGAGATTCTTTGGCTGATTAAACCATCATTAGAGTTCAGTGGTGCCTGGACTTATTCAGGGGAACTGGTTCTGAACTAAGCTCTGTGAAGCATAGCAGTCAGGTTACAGAATCTCTGTCTTTTGTCACAAATGCCACCTGGCAACAGGAGGAGTTGGCACCCTGACAAACCAACCAGTTTCCTTACACTAAGCAAGAGGGGGAGAGAGAAGAGAGAAGAGGGAGGAGAGAGAGAGAGAGAGAGAGAGAGAGAGAGAGAGAGAGAGAGAGAGAGAGAGAGAGAGAGAGAGAGAGATTGGGGGGGGAAGAGAGAGAGAGAGGAAGACAAGATCCTGAGCCCTCCCCAACCAGCTAGACAAGATCAGGAACACATCCTGGCTGGCCTCCATCTCAGGTGACCTCAACACAAGTTAAGTTTAGCCACAAAGAACATACTTCTTCGTGGAGACCCAAATCAATGTGCTCTCACCTTCTATCTTTTCAGACAGGACCCTACTCAGCCAGCCACCAAAAGTGCTGTCAGCCCTCAAAATAACTTACTACTGGCTCTCCCTCTACTTTTTAGCGTCTGCAGCTGGTATCACAAATGACTCATCTCTGACCGGGGACCTAGGAACCCTGAAATCCTAGTTTCAGTTTCCTTGCAGTGATCACATGGGTTCAGAGGAGCCTGGGCAACCTCATTTAAGTTTCTGTATCAATTCTCTTTCTTGATGGTTGCGTTTCTTTACAGGGCACTTGGCTGTGCTTTTCTCCAGTTTCCCATTTGCCCACTCGCCCCCCTCCACCAAAACAAACAGGAAAGTCCTCAGCTCTGTCATCCTGAATGAGTCATCTGAATTGACTGATTCTATTGCAACATCTTCCTTTCTTCTATCAGTCTCCTCCTCCCTGAATCAGCCCTCTAGAAAAGATGTAGTAAGGTTTGGACCCTAGAGAATACCCCACAATGTCAGAGTGCTCTTGCCAGGCTGACATCATGGGGAGAAGAGTGGGGGAAATTTGTTTGGTGAAAGTAAAGTAACTGGACCCCTGTGGCTATTGATTTGGGATTAGAAAGAGGAAAAGACGTCAGAATGGAATATGACAGAACATCGAGTCAGAGGAGGCACGGTTCAGATGCTGAATCTGCTTCACCCGGTGACCATGCACAAGTCACTTCATCTCGGTTTTCTCCACTGTAAAATTCTGGGGTTGGAGTAGACCTCTGAGGTCTCTTCCAGCTTTGATTCCTGTGGGCTTAAGGGAAGGAGACCTATCCTGTGATCTATCCAGAGAAGGTGGGGTAGGGTCAAGAAACAGGGAAAGGGATCCAATCAGCAGATAAGAATCAAATAAGCAAACATGTAAGCATTTATTAGGCACCTGAGTTAGGTGCTGGGGATACAGATACAAAGGTGAGATGGTCCTCCCCCAGCACCTGGAACATAGGAAGCACTTTTTTAAGTCATTGCTGATTGACTGAAGAAGCTTACATTTTATTAAGGACATTCTCTAACCAAGGGATGAACCACAAGCATGCAAAGCCCTGTGGGACTGATATGGTTTGGGGTGTAGGGCTAAGCTGTCTGGCAAGAATTCACACACCCAAGCAGTCTTCCAGTCAGGTGGCAAAAAGTTTATCATAACACTAATAAAAGCAGGCAGAGCTTGTTTAGGGAACTCACAAACTAACAGGAGTGATGCCAAGGCTTATATAGAACAGGTACAGTGACTTGTGTGGCAAGCATGCTAATTAGGTGGTGAACATAAGAGTTTCTGTACCTTGGGGCACAGGTGTCATTCACTACTGGCATGGCCTGGGTCTGTAAAGGGGTCTGTATGTCTGTATGTCTACATCTATAACAAGATAGCCTTCAGAGTTGACATCTATACAGTAACTGTGGGAATCAGTACATGATAGTTCTGCTCTCTTGTTCATACAAGGGAAATTCTACAGAGGTCAGCTTGTTCATGTAACAGGGAGAGATAGTTTGTTTGTTTTCCTGGGCCCACTCATGACATATTGCCAGAGATAGAGTCTTTGGGCTGGGGAGAGATATGGTCTAGGGCTGGGGTCCAAGCACTCATCAGGATGAAACAGAAACAAGCCCTTACCTTCAAAGAGGGCAAGTGTAAGGGCAGAGAATAAGCATTTAGAAAGGCACCCTACTATGTGCCAGGCACTGTTATGTGCTTTTGACAAACATCTTATGTGGTCCTCACAACAACCCTAAGAGGTAAGTACTATCACTTTCCCCAATTTTCAATTGAGGAAGCTGAGGCAAATACAGGTTAAGTGACTTGTCCAGGGTCACACAGCTAGTAAGTGTCTAAGACCATATTCAAATTCAATTCTTCCTGACTCCAGACCCAGTACTCCATCCACTGCACCACCAGCTGCCACCAGAGCTTGACACGCTATTGGAGAGATGCAATGTAAACAGTAGAGAAAAATCTGAGATCCTCAATTAGCAATGCCATGAGTAGGTTATTATTACCAAATAATTTTGGGGAGTGCGCGATAGCCTTCACCAAGAACCAACACATAGTCTCTTTATGGAAAGCATTTGTAAACATGGAGAAGACAAGATTGAATGAAGGATGTTAAGGAGGCTGGAGGAACAGAGGTGTCTTTTGGCCACAAGAAACAGACTGGCAATAGCTGGTATTGCTCCCTTACATGAGATGAAACCCACAACTGAAAGTTGTGGTCAACAGAAATGTTGTTTGTCACAGTGTAATAGGTATTAACAATATGAATATTATTATTATTAACATATAGCAGGTGCTTTAAGGTTTACAATGTGATTCCCTCACAACAGCCATAGGGGGTAGATAATGTAGCTTTTGCTACTCCTATTTTATAGATGAGGAAACTGAGGCTAAGAGAGATAAAATAACATTCCGCTACTCTCCATTACTGTAATTCAGCCAAGAAAGGGAATATTATGAAGGGAATTTAATTCTCAATTAAACGTTAAGCAGCTCCTGGGTATAGAGCAAGGCGCTGGATGGATCTGGCTGGTAAATCTATGTGCTTGCAACGTACTAAATGCTTAATACATACATTTCACTGCTGCTGTGCTTGTAACATTCACATATCTATTCAACATGGTCAAGGGGAGATTTCCATCTAGGCATTTTCTACCTCTTGACCTCAAGTGGGCAGGGTCTACCATCATGTGAGTTTGCTCAGCTGACTGCCCAGGGTTGTTCTAATAAGAATCAAATAAGCAAACATGTAAACATGTATTAGGCACCTGAGTTAGGTGCTGGGGAAACAGACAGAAAGGTGAGATGGTCCTACCGCAGCACCTGGCACATAGGAAGCACTTCTTAAGTCATTGCTGATTGACTGAAGAAGCTTACATTTTACTAAGGACATTCTCTAATCAAGGGATGAACTTTGTCGAGCACAAATGAGATGCGAGTTCAAGGATCAAGTGAGTGTTGGCCACAACTTTTAATATCATAAAAATTGCAGCTTCACAGCAGCTGTGAGACAGGCAAACAAGTAGTCACTGGCCTAGGTAAGGCCTGTCCTTGAATCTTCACTGACCCAAAGTCTATTAAACCTGCAGAGAAGCAGGCTGAAGGCTGACCTAGCCAGGCAGCAATTAGGTCAGCCGATGCCTCTCTGTGGGAATGTCAACCCTGCCCTACAAAGTTACATACACACTATCCTTTCAAAGGCAGAGAAGATAGGCTTGTTCTATGACAGCCCATCTTTAGAAGAATCCTAACTACCCAATAGGTGAATGAATGCTGATCTTTTTGAGTCCTTGACTCAACTTTGAAGTTAGGAATATCTGGGTTTTAAACATCATCTGTCCCTTATGAGCTGTATGACCATAACAATAGCTAACATTTATACAGCACTTTTAAAGCTTGCAAAGCGTTTTACATATGCCGTGTTAGGTGTGCCTCATAATAACCCTGAGAGGTAGGTACTTGTTAGACAGGTAAACACACCGACTATGCCATTTCTCAGGGAGACACAAGAGAGCTTCTAGCACCTCTCTCACTAGCAGTTTTGCTTTTGATCCGGTCAGACAAAAGACAGCAATAGAGTCATGATAAGGTGTTAAATAAGCTTACTTTATTCTAGTCTAGTTTGCTGATAATGGGAGCACCAACTCCTACAACATTACCTACCAACTCTTCTTTCAGGAACCAGCATGAAGGTGGGGGGGTGGGAAGCGCCCCCCACAACTACCTCTCTTCTCGATGGGGTCAATTGAAACAGGCGCAACTTGTGCACTCCACTAAATCCCCTCAAGCCTCAATGGGGGCTGGTTGAGGCAAACACACAAATTCCCCCTCCCAAGCCTTGATGGGGGCCGTTCAAGGCACAGCAGCATTCCAGCTGGTGCATTCACCCTTAAGGGGGTCCCTAGTCATTGACCAGAGCCCTCTTGCTTTATAGGGCAAAAGAGAAAGAAGGTATGTTAGCACCAATAGCCTCACAATTTTACATTACTTCATCCCTATATCTACTGTGACTGTGCAGTAGAAACTTTTTAACCATGATCGTGGGAACTCATATCTAATGCCTGGAAACTAGAGATTGTTATGGCTATAGATCCTGGGAAAGAAGAAAGAATAACAAAAATATACCTTACACACACTAAAATTCATCCTACTTACAGAACTATTATTATTTCCTTTTTATGGATGAGAAAATTGAGGCTGAAAGTTTAGATGATTTTCCTGGAGTCACACAGCTAACTAAAATGTCTAAGGATTCAAATTCAGGTCTTCTGAACTGTGCTTTATCTTCCATGCTCTATCTACCACACCACTAAGCTGCCTCTGACTGTGAAGAATCCACTTAACCTCTGGGTGACTTGAAGACCCTACGTCAAGAAGCCTTTATTAAACACCTACTATGTGCCAGGCACTGTGCTAAGTCAGGGGTTTTTATCCTTTTTGTGTGTCATGGACACCTTTGGCAGTCTGAAGCCTAGAAATTCCTCAGAATAGTTTATATAGACAAAATAAAATATGTAGGATTGCAAAGTAAACCAATTAAATTGAAAAAGTAACTTTCTTTTTTTTTTCTCATCCAAGTTTAATCCTCCTGAAATCTATCTTTGAACAAACCTGTCCAGGGTTTGGACCCCAGGGTAAGAACCTCTGCTCTAAGTTATAAGTGAGCTGGATAGTACAGTCTCCACATCAAATGAAATCACAGGTCTCTGACCTACCTCAATTTCCCAATAATTCTGGAATTTAGTGATGAGTCCACTTTAGTTACCTGAAGAGACAGAGAATGGAGATAACTTTTGACACAAAATTAACATAAGACCTCTCCTTGCCTTGATTATTTCATTCCCAGGAGTTCTTAACTCTAGATGGGAGGAAGGTCCATGGATATGAATAGGGAAATGTAAATTTGAATTATTAAAAATTATTCTGAGAAGGGATCCATAGGCTTCACCAGACTGCCAAAGGAGCTCAGGACACCAAAAAAGATTAAGCCCTGTTATAGACCACGATCCAGAAGATTTAGCTTGCACAAAATAAGAGAATGGTATCATATATAGATAGTTCTCACTTTATGTAAATTTGCATTACACAAATTCAATTTCATGTAAAAAATTCTGAAAGAAATCTATACCAAAAAAACCCCCAAACCCACCTATGTTAACTTTACTGTACAGTACTGGCACTCCACGGTCTCCCAACCACCAATAAAAAACCCCTCCAAGTGAAAGCAGAACGGACTTGGGGAGAGATGGTGGTAAAATCTGATTAGGGGCTTGGTGCCGAGAGACCATAGCCCCACTCCACCCACCCATGTCTTGGACCCCCTCAGTCTCCATACACCAGTGTTAGCTACTGTGTCTGTCCCTCACCCCATGTGTCACCTGGCCTCTCCCGTCTGTGTCTGTGTCCAGTCCATGTGCCTGGCCTGGCCTCTGTATTCTTCCTCTTCTTGTTTCTCTGTCCTTGGATGCCATAGGTCCTTGGCTGGCCCCCTCCTTCCTTCCCTTCTCCATATCCACAGGCAAATTCTCAATATGTAAAAATCACTTTACATAGAGGTCTAGAGAACAGTCCACTTTGTAACACAAGAACTGTCTGCATGTGCTAGAGGGCTTCCCACAGTGAATGGGTATCCTGGCCACAGGCCAAACCCTTAACCCCAGTCAACTGTCCCACAACCTTAAGAGAAACTGGAAGAAAAACATGGATAGTACAACACAAAGCCGCTGCTCAAGATTCAATTGAACAGACATCAAAACACCAAACTGAAAACCTACTGAGGGCAGGCTAGGAGAACCTCCTTCTAAAGACAGGTGTTTCTTGGAGTTAACAGAAAAAACCAGACTGCCAATCCATACTCTATAAGTGGCCTGCTCTCAAACTCTTGCCTACCATATGGCCCCAGAGAGGAAGAGTTAGAAGATAAAAGTTAAATCAAGAACACATATACACACAGAGCCAGGTCTTCTCAAGTGAGATTTATTCAGTCAATGGCAACAGTTTTCAATGGGTGGTTTCAAATACAATCTAAATCTATCCCAGTTCCTCCCTTTTCCCACCAAACCACAGCAAGGGAAGTCAGATTGTAGGTATTCCTCCCTGTTTTGTCCAGTCAGCAATCTTTCCACCCACTTTCTGCTTCTCCTTCTGCTTCCTGGTCAATTCCTGGGCACAGTGACTCCATTGCTCTAATTCCCAGCCAAACTGGGAGATTGAAACCTCAGAGGAAACCAGCCCCAGAAAGCCACAGATCTGCTGCTCCAGTATTAAATGCTAGGAAGTTGGTCTTCACAGACCAGATCAGGCCTGCTGTAAACTCATGGAAGACCAGCATTCTGCAATTTAAGTGAAGAAACTCCTCAGGAAAGGCAAACAACTACAACGCTATCTAAAATTTATATAGTCAACCCTCATTTATCTGCAATAATGATGGAGGCAGTGGCAAAAATAAAATTAGTAAGTGCAGATAACCCCCAAAGCAATCGATATCTGGCTTTGGGATGCATCATGTGATTTTATTCTTAGCTGCATCTGTAAGTCATCCTTCAATCAGGATCATAAGAAAATCCATTTCATTCCCTGGAAACACCAGTTGTGCATGAAGGAGAAGGAAATCCCAGACTATCACTAGAGATACAGGGAAAAGGAAATAAGTGAGAGTTGACTATAGCAATTGTCATTAGCCAATCAACAAGCATTTATCAAGTGCCTACTATGTGCCAAGCACTGTTAAACCCAGGGATACAAAAATAATGTCCCCAGTTGCCACAAAGATCCCACATCTAGGAAACTTTTTATGCCCTCTCCCACATCAACGTAAATGGTTGGCTGCGGGCAGGGGATGAGGGGTTGGGGGTCTTGGGCAACTAAGAGGGCCATATTGGATATCTGGAGTCTTCCAACAGCCCAGGCCAATGTTCTACCAATTAATTATGAGACATAAGTGCTCCAGTGCCTGAATTGAGAAGAAATAAGCCCACCAGGTAGAGACCACATCTGAGTCTGGGTCACAAATGGCACCTGCTGGATATTCAAGTCTAAACAATAAATAGTCCTGTCTAAGCCAAGGGTTTTCAACCCTTTTCTTGGAAACCCTAGCATGCTCAGACATTTCTGAAAAGTGCTCTCCTGAAGAAGAGTAAAATGGCACTTGAGGGGGCTAAACAATACAAAAGGAGCTAGACGACTTAAAGGGAGGGATGTAAGAGGAGGAAGAGGCAAGAATAAGGAGAAAATGTGGGGAAAGGAAATGTTCTTTAAAATGAAGTGAATTGCTGACAATCAATGTACATAAAAACTAATAATGAATGTAAATCAAAGGGGATGATCTTTGCATAGAACTAAGTACTCCGCAAATAACCCCAACTAGAGAGTAAATCCTTGTTCTCCAATCAATAGGTTTTGTAATCAACTGGCTGGATGATCTTGGTCAAGTCAATGTCACTCCAGGTTTCACTTTCCTCATCTATACAGTAAGATGCTCTGATGCTCTCTGGAGTGGAAAGGATGGCATTTTTATTCAGGGAACCCCAAATGTACAAATATGCTACTGTTCCTGGGGTCCCCTTGTAAGAGTTCAGCAATAGTGGTGGAGAAGAATTCCTGATCCAAGCCAATGGAATGTGTCAATTAGGAACACTGAAAGCTGAGCAGCTTTCTCCTTCTCCTTCTGCCAACACACCAGCAAAGAGAGGTGTTCTGAGCAGCCACTGTAAATTCCTGGGAATGGAGACAAAGCAAGCATGTAAACAAAGTGAATTATCACAGGATAACAGAAGGCTTCAGAGCCGGACTGGTCCTTAAGATATCAGTACAACCCTCTCATTTACAGAGAAGGAAACCAAGGCAAAGAGAGGTAAAAGACTTAACCAAGGTCACACAGAATTAGCAGCAGAAATGAGATTCCAACCAATTCTG
This sequence comes from Phascolarctos cinereus, assembly GCF_003287225.1. Lineage (NCBI taxonomy): Eukaryota > Metazoa > Chordata > Mammalia > Diprotodontia > Phascolarctidae > Phascolarctos > Phascolarctos cinereus. The sequence continues at coordinate 120,295,851 of NW_027555736.1, forward strand.
TCCAAGCTAGTCCTCTTTCTATTATATGACACCCAGCCACCAATGGGTGCTTCTAGGTGAATTTCTTTCCCCCAGCAGTATCCATACTGGTCCTACAGGAAAGACGGTAGGAATTTAGAATGACTGAGGTTCAAATCTCTTTTCTTTGCCCTATTATTGTAAGCTTGGTTGGATTAGAGTTCATACTTTTAGTCTGTTATAGCACTTTGAACCTAAGCTCAAAGCCCAAGTTGTAATTCCTCTATTCCCTGAGATCACAGATCAGAGTTGGAAGGAACCTTAGAGGTCATCTAGTCCAACCCCCTCATTTTACAGATGAGGAAACTGAGGCTCAGATTATTTAAGTGACTTGCCCAAAGTCACAGAGGTAGGTGACCAAGACAGGATGTAAACTCAGATCCACTAACTTTAAATCCAGTGTTCTCTCCCTGTATTTGCAGTCTGCCCCTGAATAACAATGACAAGTACCCCCATTTTGTAGATGAGGATAAGGGTATAAAAACATACCCTGTGCACAGTATAGCCTTTAAAACCAGAGTAACTTGGGGGGCAGGCAGGTGGTACAGGGACACTGTGCATCACTGGTCCAAGAAGAACACACAAGGTCTTGGAATGTCTTGTGTATTCCACAAAACATTGTTCACTGAGACATCAAAAGATGTAACTTCCTCACCAGCCTTCCTCCCCAGCAGGCTGGTTTGACAGTTTACCACTAATATGTCTTCAAAGTAACTGTGGGCTGAAATCAGAGGAAACTGGCTCCTAGAATGCCCAGAGAGGATGGGGGGAAAAGGTCCCCAATCCACATCACCCTAGAAGCCAAAGCATTCTCATGCTACCACCTGACAAAGGATGCTAAATTGGAGATCTCTTTGGATCAACGCATCGCATGAATGGGCCCGATGGCCACAGTACCAGAAGAGCCCATTCTTCCCACACACATTGCAAGGCCAATTTTACTGGGCTACCCAAGGAAGCTCATAGTCTTCCCACCCTGGGAGCCCTTTGATCATTTACAGCCTTCAGTCTGATCTTCTAGCCAGAACTGGTCTTCCATGTAATGCTCGGTGTCTGTGCCACTGTCCTGAAGGCTGTCCTCACAGTTTGAGGGGTGGCTGCGGGCCTCCTGCAGCTCCCACTGCACCTCAACCAACCGATAAAGCTCCATGGCAGTTGCAGCATCTTCCACAGATGAATGCCCATGCTGGCCAACCTGCAAAGGAAAAAGGAATCAAAGTCCTTGGGGCCTGAAGGTGAGTGTGAGCTCCCAGGGAACAGGGATATAGGCTGCACTGGTGGGTTCTGTCCCATGCCACAAAGTGGCAGACATCTTAACAAGTAATTCCTGATCAGGATGGACTAATTTCCATAACCTTTTTAGGGGAGCTAAGGTAGGCTAAATCCAGACAGAAGAAGAACAGGAGCTAAGATGGGAAGATGGGAAGCTTGGGGAGACTGGGGACTAAGAAAGAACCTCCAAGGAATAAATCAATAAAGGAAGGATCTGGTATCTTCCAGGACACAAATAAGGGGGGAGTTAGGGAAAGGGGAAGGAGGTCACAGAACACAGTGATATTCAGGCCTGTGAAAAAAGGAGATCCTTGCCTAAAGTATTCTGGGCTTGAGTTGGGAAAAAAGCAATTACAAGGAAAAGTAAACCCACAAATAGTAATGGACAGAATGATGATTTGAAGGCAGAAGGCTGGGGTTCAAATCCCAATTCTGCCACTACTGCTTATTTATGACTTGTCATTTCATATCTCTAGGTCTTAGTTTCTTCATCTATAAAATGCTGTAAACTCAGGTTCCTATGATCAACACACACACATACACAACAGAGTGTTTCTTCAGGTTAGAGCCATGCTTGGAGCTACCACTCCACCTGAGATGCCATAGGCTTTGACTCCCACTCCACAATGGGAACTCTCTTCATCTTCTGTCCATTCCTTCCTCCCCATCAACCCTCACACACCTGGATTCTTTTGTTCAGCAGCTGCAGGGCCAGGTTCTTGAGAGAAGAGGATTGGGCTCTGACAGGGAATCCCGTTTGGTTGATCAGGCTAGGGACAGAAAGAGTGTCGCGAGTTTGTCTCCGGGGATGGAAGTATTTGAGGGCCCGGAAGTCATTATGGAGTGCGTGGCCCACCACCAACTTGCCCTTCAGCAGCTTAAGGATCTAAGAAACATGAAATGCATCAGTGAGATTCTTATCACTTTACCAATGAATACCTGCTACAAGCGGACAAGCATCTTTCAAGGGTTCAAGAAGTAACCCAGGGAGAGAACAGGCTTCTGATAGGATCCAGGACCACCCTCATTCCTAAGGGCCGGGGCCCACATCTGCTCCAACCATTCTAGTGCAAGAGTAAAGTCTGATACCTCTTTTATGAAGAGGATTCCATCCACTCACCTCTGAGGGTTCTTACTGGCAATACCACATTTTACAATTTGGTCATATTCTATATCTCTTTTATTGATTTCTTCCCTTCCCCAACCTCATACATGGCACAGTAGATGGAGTGGAGTCTGGAAGACATGAGTTCAACTCCTACCTCAGATACCTAACTAGTTATGTGACTCTGGTCAAGTCATAACCTCATTCAGCCTCAGTCTCCTCATCTGCAAAATGGGAATAATAACAGCAACCTACCTCACTGGGTTACTTTAAGACTAAATGAAACATGTAAACTATTTGGCAAACCTTAAGCACTGTGTAAATGCCAGTTAGTAATTGGAGTATCTTGAATTGGGAGCCTGTTTTGCATGTTTTCAAATCCTGTCTCCCTAATTAGACTACAAATGATTTGAGGATCCTGTCCTTTACCTCTTCTCTATCTTCCATAGTATTTGGCATGATGCAAATCACAAAGCATTGACTTGCTTTCTTCTGGTAACTGTCTTTTCCTACTTATTCCCCCTGGTCCTAATTCCCTAGCTTTTGAGAATAGGGGATACTTCCCCTCCCATCTGATCTAACCTGTCTTCTTCCAAAGTATCTCTTTCTAGGACAACTTCCTCAGGTGCAGTGAGGATTCCTCACCATCCTGCACTCATTAACCCATCAAAAGTCACTGACTGAGCTGCATGTGGCCTCTTAACGCTGCAGGTTCTCCACCCCTAGACTGAATACTCCATACCCAGCAGTGTGCAAGAAGGTGCTATACTGGACCTATGATTTCACTGAACTCCCAGAAGAGGAAGCGGCCTCTTCCAACACAAGTTGGCCCTTCTCTAAAACTTCTAGTCTTGGAGAGCTGCCTAGATATTTGGGAGGTTAAGTGATCTGCCCACAGTTATAGCCAGTATGGGTCAGATGTCATACCAGAAATACTAGGTTTTCCTGCCTTTGAGGCCAGCTCTCTCCGCACTAGGTGACACTGCCAGCCTCTACTGCTAGGTATATAGAGATACAAGATTCTAAGGTCATTTCTTGCCCTAAAGGAACTTAAAAGCTAGTTGAGGAGACAAGACTTCACATGATGGAACCAAGACAGCTGTCAGAAACCATACTCTTAGTCCCAGGCTCAAGTCACCTGTGGCAGGGGGAATCAGGCCCTGCTATTAGTTATTAGAAGTGGGACCAGATGAAGACTCCATGAGCCTCCCTGTTCTGTTTTTTCAATCTTATTTTGTCCTTAACTTGTAAGTTGCCCCAAATCCTCTTAGGAGGAAGGTATGAATCTTGAAGCCAACAGGGGTCCTCCAATACTTAGCAGCACATCAGTAGAGCTTTCCTAGCCATGCCCATACCTCCTTTTGTGCCACTCTGAAGGGGATAGCATTCTGCATATGCTGTCGGGTGATGCCACTCCAGCGGGTTCGATAATCCACAATGGGTGTCTCAGGCCGAATGTATTTGTCATACAGAACGTCCCCGTGGTAACTCACCACCGAGCATCGGGCCAGCTCACTCACTCGCCCACCAGGGCCAGTACCCACCATCTCACAGTCAATGGCCACACATTTGTTGGGCATAGCATGGCCAGAGGAGCCCTTGCGGGGTTCAATCTTCTGAATCGGCTTTTTTCTGGGCTGAGTATCAGGTGATCTGAGTGTAGCCTGACGTGTACTACCCCTGGTGGTCTCTGTGCCCTCCAGAACCTCTGGTCTGGCCAACTGGAGGGTGCCCTCTGACTCTTGAGGCAAATTCAGCACACCTCGCTTCTCTAGAAAGGCCTTGCGTACCATGAACCGCTGGTGCTGCCGGCTCCTCCTCTTGTGCCACCACCGAGGTGTGTCCTTACCACCGAAGCTGGTCGAAGGTGTGCTTGAGCACTCAAAGTACTTAGAGCTCTCTTTTGTTGCTATCCCTGTCAGCTCACTGAGGGGAACATGGGTGGCCATCTCTCTACCAGGCTGTGACCCACTACTGCTCAGCACCCTAAGAAGGGGACAAGGAACAGAGAAGTCAAGTCAGAGTAATCATCAGAGCTCATTAGAACATTACCCCTTCCCAAACATTTCATTGATATGTCAGCTGAAACCCAGAATGTAAACTGCCTTGTGATAAGATAAACTTACTACAGGGTCACAGGTATAGTAAATGTCAAAGCCAAGATTCGAGCCTAGATCTCCAGACTTAAATCAGATAGTAGTGAACAGTTTCTCCCCAGGGACAATGGGAACACTGTATTGCTGATCCTTTAGATATGGACCCTTGAGTTTTACTTGAGTTTACTTGCTTGCCAACTCCTCCCCTTCGTTGTTACTAAACAAACCCTACATACAAGTTACTCATGGATGCAAGCTGGTTAAATTAGACCCCGCCAGTGACAGGAGCAACACACATAGACAGAAACAGCTAGAATGACTGAAAAATCCACTAGTGAAGACCCAGACAGCAAAAGAATTCTAGCAATCCATGAATAAATGAATAAAAACACATTTATTATGTGCCTATACACAGCATTCTAAGTTCTGGGGCTACAAATAAAAAAAAAAAGACAGTCTCTCCCATCCAGGAGTTTAAATTCTAACAGGAGAAAACACAAACAGGGGAGTGATGGCCAGGGACAGGGACAGATGAAGAGAGAATTCACATTGTGCAGTGTGAGCCAAAGTCTGTGGCATCTCAGGTGGGGTGGTAGCTACAGCCAGGCATTCAATTTTGAAAGAGTATAGATATAATGAGTTAAGCTATATGAACATACCCTCTTACCAAAAGGCACTGTTGATTTGATTATGGATTGAGAACTGGAAATGGAGAAGAGGGGTCATGACAGGGAGAGTAGACCAGGCAGCAAGATGACTGCCAAGAAGAGGAAACATGGTCTGGGGCCTACCAGAAATAGTTAAGTCAGTTAACGCACTCACCAAGCAAGGACAGAGGGAGCCCCGAGCCAAGGTTTTTACTCAAGACTGGTGTTCAAAAGTATCTAGGACCTCCTTATCCTAAACTGATCCACTTACAAAAGGCTCCAGCAACCCTACCAGGATTGGGCCATTGAGTTTACAGTCTGGATACAGACTTCCTGGGTTATGGATATGAGTACTGCTTTGGTTTCCCACACCCAGTCCCATGACTGTGACTCAAGGCTGCTTAGCGAGACAGCAGCTTGTCTCCTAGAATCATTCGGTGGGAATTTCCTCCACGATTACATGCTATAAATAGTCCCTGTACTTAGACTAGAGGTGAGTGTGTCAGTATTTCTACTCCTCGTCATCCAGAAGCAGACCAACATACTCATTTTTATAAATTTTTGATTCTGATTTATACTGCCTCTCTACCATCTCTAGATTCTGTGGATCTCTCATTTATAAACAGTGGTCAGAATTCACTTCTAATGATTTCTTCTCTAATTAACTCAATCTATATCACAACATTGTCATTATACTCCAATCCATATTTCTGCTTTTTTGTTATTTTAAACATTTTAATGTGTACAAGAGGTCAAAAGACCTGGTTTTGACTCCTAACTCTTAATGTTAGCACATTTATCATCAGGCATGTCATTCCACGTTTTTGAAAGTTTTCTCCTCGTTCTACAGTTGAGGAAATGGAAGCCCCGAAAATGATTTGCCCCAAATCATAGTAGTAGTAGTAGAAGTAGTAGTAGTAGTAGTAGTAGAAGAAGAAGAAAAAGAAGAAGAAGTAGTAGGGATGGGATCTTGTTACTTTCCCTGACTGCAGGGAAGAGACTGAGTTCTAGCAGGCAACCCCTAAAGCTCTTTCAGTAGGATCACCTATATAAACACTGAAAGACAAGAAGACACAGATGGAGATAAGGTAACTGTGGTAGGCAAGTTCCAGAGCTTTGGAAATCCAAGTTAGTCAAGACTCCGAGAAATAAATCATGAACACAGAGTAAGATAATCTGAATTCCAATGGACAGAGACTTACAAGGAGCCAGGAGATTAACATTCTAGACTTTCTGCCACCAATTTGCCAGATGATATGAAAAGCACTAGATTGGGGGAAGGAGCCAGAAGACTACCAACCTTGGCCACCCACAGAGGTTGGACTGAGCACATAGGATCATAGATTTGTAGCTGAAAGGAACCTTGGGGGTCATCTATTCCAACCCCTTTGTTCAACAGATGTCAAAACTGAGTCATTAAGTGATTTACCCAAGACTACACAGTGGCAGTGACAGTGGCAGAGCTGGAACCCAGATTCTTTGATTCCCCCCCAGAGATCTTTCTCTCCTTTAGAGAACCCTTAAGGTCACTTCCAAATCCTAAGGTCAAAAATTTCATTCTATTATAATACTTAAGCTCTCTAGACTTCAGGTTACTAGGCAATAAATGAGAAGTCTCCAGGACCACTTTTTATCCCACAGGGAAAAGTCCAGGCTGAGTAGTAAGAATACAATAAGCATGACCTCATCAAAGGAAAGGCTCTCAAGATTCAGAGTAAGTTATAATTAGTGCTGACAAAGCTCTGAGTGACTAATGCTCTGATGAACAAAACTCAGACTTTGAATATCCCTATCAGGACCTCAGAGGGAGAAGTCATTGATCCAGCCTCTTTCCTCTTCTACAGCACCAAGAATTCAGGACCCAATTCACCACTACCATCCCTCCAGAATTCTGGAGCAATAGACTCAGGATTCTTGAATGAGAGGCCTTATGGTAAAATAGTCCTGAGTGGCAGGAGCCACTATTCTTCACAGTGAGGATCTGTAATCCCAGGATCTGGGTACAAATCATGACTCTGCTACTTAATAGCTATATAACCTCTGTCAAGTCGCTCTCCCCCTCTAGACCTCAGTTTCCTTTGTGAGATTACGAGGTTGGTTAGGTGATAGCTAAAGTCTCCATTTTTAACAATTTTGTAATCTTGTATGACCCACACAAAAGCCTGAAGGAAAATGAGGGCTGAGTCCTTAAGAGTAAGGCCTCCAGGGAAGTGGGCAGCGATCAGTGGGGTGGACTCCAAATGCTGCCCTCAAACTGGAAACCTAATTTAAGGAGCAATAGGGTGGGACCTGGGTGATTGACTAAAGAATGCCCAAGAGAAGTTTAAAAAAAAAATAAAGCTCCTAAAAACTCTTATCGGTCATCTAGACCCATTTCCTAGTTTCAGAGAAGGGGAAACTGAGGTCTACAGAAGGCAAGGTCTATGGAAAGAGCACTGCTCTGCTCACAGGCTGGAAGGAATGTGGGAGGTCAATTCTCTTCATTTAATGAAAGAAGAAACCCAGAGAGGTTACCTGATCTGTCTAAGGTCACACAGGTAGCAAGTATCGGGGGGGTGAATATTTGCTGTCTGGTTCTCTAACTCCATAAGCCCATGCTATCTCCTGTACCATGATTCGGGGCCCTGAGTTCAAATCCCGTCTCGGGGCCTGACCTTGGACCAGTCGGTTAAGCTCTTGCCCGGAGGGGGGTATGGGGAAGTCCCATTTCCTCCTCAGTAAAATGAAAGGACTGGGGTGCCCCCTGATGCCTCTACCCCGACCCTACGGTCCAGCCCAGGAGAGGGGCTGGAACCTCCCCAGGCCCACCGGGGGTCTCTCTGCCCCGCTACGTGTGGCGAGGCCATAAAGGAAGCTCGGCGAGTGCCACGACGGGGGGGGGGGCGCCTCGGGGCGCTGCCTTCGCTCCCACTCCCACGCCTACCCGACCCGCGCCCCCGGCCCGGCCTCGCCCCCCACCCCACCCAGAGGACCTGCCGCTTCCCGAGGGTCTCCCTCCTCACTCGGTTCCGAGTCCCCTCCCCGGAGGCCCTGGATTTTGGCTGCGACCCCCCCGGCCTCACAGCTTACCGGACACCCGCAAGTCCCTCTTCCGGCCTCCACATGGTCGCACGGAAGGCAGAGGCTCCCACATGCCCGGGCAAGCCCTGCTTCTGCTCTCAATCAATTGGCTCCTGCAACTGTACTGCCCTCCCCCAAGCTCCTCTGATTGGTCACGGGATTGACATTCTCGAGCCGGCTCGAAGCCGGGAGAGGCGTGGCTTTGGGGAAGGGGCGGGGTTTTCCAGGATCCCCTCTGGTTTACCTATGGGGTGGATTTAAATGTAAAGGCTACGGGGACGGGGCCAAGTGAGCAGAACCTGAATTAGGAGACATCAATAATACAATAATAAAGGAAAAAGGAAAAAACTTCAGGGCTCTAATCTTGACTTCAGGAGTCTCTCGCCTCTCCTGGAGAAAGGTGGTGGACTCTAGGTATAGAAAGGGGCATATATTTTCAGTTATGGCCAATGTATTGATTTGTTTAGCTTGACTTTATTTTAAGAGAAGAATTCTTTGGTGGAGGGCGGGGATAGGAAAATAGTTTGAGAAATGACAGGAATGCAGAAAAAGAAAAGAGAATCGATGAAACATTTTTTAAAATAAAATTTTCAGGGGCAGTTAGGTGGCGCTGTGAATAGAGCTCCGGCCTTGGAGTCAGGAGGACCTCAGTTCAAATCCAGCCTCAGACACTTAACACTCACTAGCTGTGTGAACCTGGGCAAGTCACATAACCCCATCACCTCACCAAAAAAAAAAAAAGTAAAATAAAATTTTCAGAGTACAATTCCCAGTTCCCTCTTTCCACTCTCCTTCTTACCCGACTTACCATGTGTCATTTCAGTTGTCATTGCTTTAATCCAGCAGTTCTCAAACTTTTTGGTCTTAGGACCTCTTTATACTCTTAAAAATTACTGAAGACCCCAAACAGCTTTTGGTTATATCTCTTGATATTTACCTTACTAAAATTTTAAACTGATAAGTTTTAAAATAGCATTAATTCATTTAAAAATAACAATAATAAACCAACGACACGTTAACATAGGTAATGTATTTATGAAAAGGGTTTCCCAAAACAAAAAGAAATTTAGGGAGGAGAGGATCATTGTTTTACCAATTTTTGCAAATCGCTTTAAAGTCTGGCTTAATAGAAGACAATTGGATTCTCCTATCTGCTTCTGCATTCAATCTGTTGTGATATGCTGTTGTAGTTGAAAAAAAATGAAGAAAATCTAGCCTTACACAGATATGTATAGTTGGAGAAGGGAAGAGCACGTTAATAGATAAATAATACCTTAGTATTATCATTAAAATAGTTTTGACCTAATCAACCCTCTGAAATTTTCTCAAGGACAGAAAGGGTCTAGGCCTGATCTACAGGGTTCAAAGGACCATACCTTGAGAACCTCTGCTCTAACCTAACACCTGCCTTTTGTTTCAGGAATGTAAACTAGAGCAGCATGGAAGATGTTAAGAATGGGTTAGTAAATTGATGAAAGGGATGGTTTCAGAAATATGGGAAGACTAGCACTCTGATATAGAGCAAAATGAGCAGAATCAAGAGAACAAATTATACAGTAACCACAACCCTGTAAAACTGAACAACTTTGAAGCACTTTAAAACTCTGATCAATATTATTTCATATGTTCAGGTCTCCTGGGTTGTCCTCTTCTCACTTTCAGGGGACCCTTCCTGCCTTCAGGCATTAGAGATGCTATTCCTTCCTGCTCCTACTTATCTCCTGGCCTGGCTTGACCTTTCTGAAGGTATTGGCAAGAAAACCTATTCTGTTAGGTCCCTACACTACTCCCCAGCCTGAGAGGACTAACAACCTGAGAGGTCATCTTCCTGAGATTAAATATCTAATGATGTTATTAACCCTCCAGAACTCATTTGACACTGATTAAAAAACACCCAACCCCATCATACCCAGGCCATCCAAATCATCCCGAAATGCCCCTCCTTCATTACACAAAATCCATTCACATATATCCCTCCCTACCACTGACTACAATGTCCCACTCTGAAGTTACCCACTTCTTCCATTGTGCTCCCTGGAACAGATGCTCGGTAGGTAACAAACACTTTCATCCTGAATCTTTTCCTTTTCCACTCCCTTCATCTCCTGGCTCTCACTCTGACCTAGATCCCTCCTGATGATACAACCACCCTGGCCACCTTTGAATCCCTTTCAAACACTGGTTGCACTTTCACTCATAATCCTGACTAATCAGTCCAAGTGGAAAAGTTGGAATACTCTTTCACTCAGTAACCTCTTTCACTTAGTAACTTCTCCAATCAAAATTCTGATCACTGTTGTCTACCTACCTCCAGTACACTCTCCTTTCCTCAATAAGTCCAGTGCCTGGCTTAGTCTTTCTCTTTTCCCCAACTCCTGTCCTCATACTAGAGGACTTCAACATATTGATTCTCCTTCAAATACTCTAACCTTCCAGTTCCTCAGTTTATTCATTTCCCATGACTCCCTCCTCCACCCCACCATAGCTACACACAGATGGTGATACTTTTGGTCCTACCATCAACCACAAAAGTTCCTCTTCCATGTTTATGAATGCTGAAATTCCCTTATCCAGTCACAATTTGATGTTATTCCACCTCTCACTTTCTTGCAAATCCAAAACCCTGTTTATTGTTGTCATGGACCTCCAATCCCTTAGTTCTTTCCCTATATCACCCCTGAAATGTTAGTTCATCATGTCTGTAATGGCAACACTCCTCCCTTCCATATCTTGACCCCTTATAAACCAGTTCAACTTAACACTGTGCTTTGTCTCTTTGTTCTGTCCCAGATCTTACCCTGCCAAACCTCAGTCCTGGAATTCTCCCACCATCTGGTGTCTTGGAATTAAATTAGAGAAAGTCATGAAACTGTGCTAACTGGATCCACTACAAATTTATGTTACATAATCTCAATGGGACCTTCACTGCAGCAAATCAATCCTTTTACAACTGTCTAACTGACTTACTTTCCCATCACCATAGCCACCTTCCCAAACCCTTTCATTCCTCCTCAAACCTACCATAGCTCCCCTTACCCCTACACTCTCAACTGAGAACCTGGCCTCATATTTCACTGAAAGAATTGAGGCCATTTTCCAGAGGTCCTCTTCTCCTCTCCTACTCAACTCACATCACCCAGATACCTTTTACCACTACCTCCCCTTTCATCCCTGTCTCACATAATGAGTCGGTCCTTTTCAAACTCTTCTCCTTGCTTCAGATGATGCTATTTCATCCTGTCTCCTCCAGCAGTTTGCCCCCTCTATTATCCCCACTCTCTCAATTATCTTAAATCTCTCCTTGTCTACCTGCTGCTTCCCTGTGACCTACAAACATATCCATGTCTGCCCTATCCTCACTTGATCCATCCATACTTGCTAGTTATGGTCCCAGGTGATGTTGAAAACATGGGATTCTATCAGTATATCACTTTCCTTTCCCTTGCCTCAGTTTCCTCACATGAGGAGGGTGGACTAGATGTCCTCTAAAGCCCCTTCCAGCTTTAAATTTATAGTCAGAATCTACTGGTAAACTAAGGGAGTCAAACTAGATAATCTCTAAATTATCTTTAATTTAGATCGATATGGTCCTAAGTACAGGCATACCTCATTGCTGTAAGCTTTATAGTGCTTTGTAGACAATGCATTTTTTTTTGGCAAAGTGAAGGTTTGTGGCAGCCCTGCATTCAGAAAATCTATCAGCACCATTTTTCCAACAGCATGTGCTCACAGAGTGGCCCTGGGTCACATTTTGGTAATTCTCAAAATATTTCAAAATTTTCATTGCTATTATATATGTTATGGTGATCTGTGATCTTTGATGTTACTATTATAATTGTTTTAGGATGCCACTAACCAGGCCATATAAGACTTTGAACTTAATCGATAAATGTTGTTTGTATTTTGACTGCTTCACCAACCAGCCTCTCTGTTTCCCTGGGATACAACATTGAAATTAGGCCAATTAATGTTGTTTGTCCTTCATTTTTTTTAAGAGGACCAATGACATCATGGAGTGATGTCTTGACTCATGTGTGAATTGTATTTAAGTAAGGCAGAGTTGCACAGCTTTACTCTTTCTCCCAGAGTCATCAAAGTCCAGTGGCAGGACAAAAGTTGAGAAGACCAGCCATGGCCCAGGATGCAGTGGGAGACCTTGGTGTCTTCAATGTCTGACCAAGTTCTAAGCACTCCACAGCTGCCTTCATGGCTGTTGGAACAAATTGTTCTATTGGAACAAATAGTTCTCATTCGACCATTTGGCAGAGGGAAGTTTTTGTGTGCTTGAAATAGTCACTCCCCTAACTCACCTATGAGTTTTCCAGCCAGTCAGACCAGGGTGTGACCACAGCCACTCCAACCTTCAGCAACAGTGAGACAAAATCCTCCACCAGAAAAAAAAAATGGCTCAGATAATGAAGGCTCAGATAGTGGTTAGCATTTTTTAGCAATAAAGTATTTTTTTTTATTAATGTATGTACATTGGTTTGGTTTTTTTAGACATAATACTATTATATGCTTAACAGACTACAGTATAGTATAAGCATGCTTTTTACATACATTGGGAAACCAGAAAAATTGTGTGATTTGCTTTACTGCTGCATTCTGGAACCAAACCCAACATGAAAGAGTTGCAAAATAAAGTGGTGCCCCAGGTCTGAGGTGGAAGGTCCTTTGGTGGTGGATCAACTTGTGAATTGGTTGATCCACAAGTTTTATCTCACTTTTGAAGTCCTAGAGCAATCCTTTTCTGTGTTTCTCATTTGACTCTTGATTGAGGGCAGGGATTCTTTCACTTTTGTTTTTGTATTCCCAGGCACAGTGACTGCCACATAGTAGGACTTTATAAATGTTTCTTGATTGATTTTCTTCAATTTCAACAAACATTTATGAAGTTCCAACAATGCCTTATGCCCTGTGCTGAGGGATACAAACATAATGGGGCCCTGAGGGAAAAAACCCAGCTCCTGCTTTTAGACAACTTAGAATCTTAATTGCTTTTTAACTTTTTCATTATTGACTTTTCTTCCCCTATTAGTCTAAAGCTCCTAGAGATCAGAGATTGTATATTACTTTTTTTAGCCACTAGACTCCCTCAGTTGCCCCCATTAGCTGCTGGAAGGCCCATGGTACTCCAGGGATAATCATCTATCTTAATCCACAGTTAAGGAGCATCCTTATTCATTGAATCCACCCAGCAGAAGCCAGAATAATACATGTAGCAGCATAATAAAGCAAAAGACACTTTCTTAAAATAGAATGCAAGGTTAACAACAAGTTGTTAAATAGAACAACAAGCAATCTCGTGGCCCATTTCCCAAGGCTACCACCTTCCAAACTTACAAGGGCCAGAAGCTACAAGTCTACTTGTCTGAATTCCCGGAATGGTTTTTCATACAGGCCAAGGAAAAGAGGGAGTTAAAGATTTTCCCATCAGAGCAAAGATGAAGCCTCAATGCTTGGACAGCCCAGAAACATTCCTCTAGATCAGGAGCTAGAATGGGAGAAACTGTTTTCTACTAGGAGTCTTAGCACTAGCGTGGGGTAGATATATAGCTCCTATTTTCTTCTTCTTTCATCTATTTTTTTCACTGGATTTAATCCGAGTCAATCAATTAATCAACAAGCTTTTAGTGCCTATTATGTGCCAGGTGCAGTACAGGGTTCTGGCAATACAAGCACGTTGTGGAGCCTTTTAAGGAGAGAGAACTGATTGTTAAATTTTCAGTGTGAACATTAACACCTTGAAAATCCACAACAAATCCAGAGATTTATTTGTTCATTGCCTAGACTAGAGAGGGACAGTAAATGGTGATTTCAGACCAAATTCAGCACACAGCCTATTTTTTAAAAATATATAAACCATTCTTGGCTCCCACTTTACAATAACAAGAGGTTGGCTGGATTTGGCCTAAAGCCATAGTTTGCTGACCCCTGGCCTAGACTTAAGAAACTGATGAAGAAAATGTTAATAATTAAACTTAACAGATTAAATTTAAGTGTGCCCTGCAGTACATTACCCATGCCCCTCAGCAGATGGTTAAACATTTACAGGCACACCAGCACCTATAAAGATTGGAACAATCCTTGCTCTCAAAGAGCTTACATTCTATCAGACTAATGAGATTTCCACCCCTCCTTCAAACTGAGCCAGCTGAAATCTGTTGAACTAACAATGCATAGGCTTCTGGGATATGTAGTTCAGAGGTTCCCACAACCCTTCACACTTATTTGTATTTTCTAGAGCACCAGGCACAGGAAAGCATCTAATGCTCATTAAATACTTATTGAATGAATGAATGAATCACAGGTAGAGTTCAACTTCAGATCCTCCTGTGTCCTACTTCAGGGCCCATAATGGCAACCCCAAGCACAACCTTTTTGAATACTAGGCAGGATTTGAAAACCTGTCTTCTTTTCTCCTCATGCTTTGAGTCTTTATTGTGACTCATGGGATTGACTCACACAAAATAAAAACATTATTACAGGGAGCTAAATTTTCTGGCTTATATAAATATATGAGTATTTTTTAAATTAAATATTAAAAATGCTCCCTTTTCAGAAGTATGCAGAAAATCTTTAAAAGTAGTTTAATTATAAATGTAAATTTAATTGGCTTTGCTTGCTTAAAGTGAAGTTCATAATGAACTACTTATTTCATCTTTGTAAATATCCCTCACTGGGGGGGGGCTATGCTGATGGCCATAAGCCATGGCTGATGGCCATAAGCTTTTCTCCCTCCCTTTTCTAAACCTGCTAACCAGAAGAAAAGAGGTACAAATGACAGGCAAGGCCAAATACTTCCTAAAGGAAATTGTATTTTAATAGGCGTAATCTTTTAACCCAAAGGAAAAAAAATCTTATGCCTGTTCCAATTCAATAAACATTTATTGAGGAGAGATGAGATTATAGAATTCTGGATTGCCATCTGGGTCGGTGCAACAGTTTGGGAAATGGGCAATGTAATAAAACATTTTGCAAAATTGGGCCTGGTGCTATTTGCGACCTAGCATAGATTTCTAGTGGTCCACTCCTGGCCTTATGTATCTGCCTGCTCTCTCTATTTTTTCTAATGTACAATTCTAGCAATGGGTTGTGTGGATCAGTCAGAGAGACTGAGGAAGAAGGAATATATAACATGTGTACATAAGTATGTATGTTCTGGCCCAAAGCTTAATTACGGGCAATAGTGATGTTCATAATTACTCATTATCATTATAGCATCTTATATTTGGAAGGCAGTCTGCACATACAGCTCCATTCCCCACCCCCTCACCCCCTCAGAAAGTATTTCCCCCTGATGGTGTATGGGCCCTGGAAACCCACTGATGACACTCAACAGAGGCTCATCTCAGTTTAATCCTTTCAGCTCTCCTTGCTTTGTGGCTTTGAAGCTGCCCCAATTTCCAGTTCTTTGTTAACTCCGATCTAGCCCAGCCCTTCATTGTCTGTTACCTCCAGGATCGCCCTAGGCTGCTTCCCACCTTAATTCCATCTAGACCCTTTCTCTGTTACCTTGCAGTCACCCTAGACTACTTGGTTACTCCTAGATCACATCCAGATCTTCCCACAGTCTTTCTGTATAAAAGGTCCATCTTGCCTCCACTAAATTGCTCAGATTCTTAAAATCTGGCCATTTGTTCAGATTCCTTAAGAGTCTGGCCTTCTTCTACGGCAATACAATAAACCTTGTCTCTGACCGAAAGAAGGCTTGAGTTAAAGTCTTTCAAGGCAGGACCTGCACCTTTTGCCCTTGACTTTCTGGGTTCCCAGATCTCCTAGACCACAACGCCTCTACAATGTCCCTAATAGACAGTCACATAGCTTTTGCTCAGGCAACTAGACCTTGGTACATTTTGAGGCAGTCTACTAGGAGGCAAAATGGATAGAGCACCAGGCCTACAGTCAGGAAGATCTGAGTTCAAATCTGGTCTCAGACACTAGCTGGGCAAGTCACTTAACCCTGTTTGCCTCAGTTTCCTCATTTGTAAAATGAGCTGGAGAAGGAAATGGCAAACCACTCCAGTATCTCTGCCAAGAAAATTCCAGATGGGGTCATGATGAGTGGGACACAACTGAACAACAACAATACTGTTCCATTTTCAGGAAGCTCAAATTATTAGAAAATGCTTTCTTATACTTGTTGAATATAGCCATCAAAGGGACTATTGACCCTGACCCAATGGAACATCTGGATTCAATTTTATGATTTCTCAGCAAACTCCCTATTACTACACCTGGAATCCACTGTTCTGACCAAATGTCTCCCTGAGCCTCCTCAGCCTGCTCTATGGATTTTCAGCTATTTTGCTGAACAACTTATGGAACGGCTTCTGTTGAAGTGTATTTGAATTCTGCCCCTTCTGCACCTGTCTGTCAGGCATTCTAGTTCTTTGGTGCTGTGAGGTGTCCTGCATGCAATTTTCTTGCCTCAATTAAAGACTTTTGTTGCTGCCAGTTGTTTTGTGGTAGTAGTTCTCTTTATTTCAGGTTGCATTTTGAAATAAAATCTACTTCTCAAATTCCCATCCATTCTTCCTAGTTTTCCCTCTAGAGATTAGGATGAATGTTTTAAGTTCCTCTCTCTGTTACTGACTCCCTGTGTGGCTTTGTATGAGTCACTTCTCCAGGTCTCTGTTTGCCATCTATAGGTAGTGTCTATGCTCTGGATCCCTCTCCCAGGGCTGTTCTGGCTACGTCATCCCTTTAGAGAGCTAGGGTAACCTGAGAGTATAGGGTGTTCTCTAAAGCCATTGGCTATTATCAAACGAGATAATAATTGTAAAGCACTAAGCACATAGTAGGCACTATATAAATGTGAGCTCTTACTATTTTTTCCCTCTTTTTTTATTTTTAGTTTTCAACATTCACATCCACAAGATTTTGGGCTCTAAATTTTCTCCCCATCTCATCCCTTCCCCCACTCCAAGACGGCATGTATTCTGTATACCCCTTCCCCTAATCTGCCCTCCCTTCTATCCTTCCCCTTCTCTTATTCCCTTCCCCTTCTATTTTCCTATGGGGCAGGATAGATTTCTATACCCCATTTCCTGTATTTCTTATTTCCCAGTTGTATGTGAAAACAATTAAAAAAATTTTTTTTTTAATTTTTAGGCAATTGGGGTTAAGTGACTTGCCCAGGGTCACACAGCTAGTAAGTGTCAAGTGTTTGGTCTGAGGTCGCATTTGAACGCAGGTCCTCCTGACTTCAGGGCCGATGTTCTATCCACTGTGCCACCTAGCTGCCCCTGCAAAACAATTTTTTTAACATGTGTTTTTAAAACTTTGGGCTCCAAATTTTCTCCCTTCCTCCCTCCCCACTCACCTTCATTGATAAGGCAAGCAACTCAATACAGGTTATACATGTATAGCATGCAAAACACTTCCATAGTAGTCATGTTGTGAAAAACTAAGCATATTTCCCTTCATTCTATCCTGGCCCCCATTTATTCTATTCTCTCTTTTGACCCTGTCCCTTCTTAGAAGTGTTTGCTTCTGATTACCCCCTCCCCCAATCTGCTCTTCCCTCTGTCATCCTCCTGCTATCTTGTCCCCCTCCCCCTCTATTTTCCTGTAGGGTAAGATGGATTTCCATATTCAACTGAGTGTGTATGTTATTCCCTCCTTAAGCCAAATCCTGTGACAATAATATTCACTCATTCCTTCTCACCTTCCCCGTATCCCCTCCACTGTAAAAGCCTTTTCTTGTCTGTTTCATGTGAGATAATTTACCCCATTCTACCTCTTCCTTTCTCCTTTTCCCAGTATAATCCATTTTCACCCCTTAATTTTATTCTCCAGCTATCACCCCTTCATCCTCAACTCACCCTGTGCCCTCTATCTATCTGTCTATCTATCTATCTATCTATCTATCTATCTATCTATCTATCTAGTCAAAGTTCATAATTTGCTGTCTCATCAGATAATATCAGCATTAATTAAAATGCTATAGGGAGGTGTCTTTGCCAAACTTGCAGAATATAAGGGACAAGTAACAAAGATAATAAGATATATGGGTATTTCCCATTCAATACCTTTTGAAGGGGGGCCCCTTTACACATCAAAATAGACTCTTTCATACCTTAGAAAGGAAGGAAGGAATAGTTTACCTTTCAGATCTATGGAGAACAGAAGAATTTATGACCAAACAAGAGATAGAGAAGATTATGAACACAAAATGGATAATTTTGATTACATTAAATTGAAAAGTTTTTGTACAAATAAAGCCAATGCATCCAAGATTAGCGGGGAAGCAGGAAAATGGGGAAAAAATTTTACAACCAGTGTCTCTGATAAAGGCCTCATTTCTAAAATACATAGAGAACTGAGTCAAATTTATAAAACAAGTCATTCCCCAATTGATAAATGGTCAAAGGATATGAACAGGCAGTTTTCAGAGGAAGAAACTAAAGCTATCTATATTCATATGAAAAAATGTTCTAAATCACTATTGATCAGAGAAATACAAATGAAAACGACTCTGAGGTACCACATCACACCTATCAGATTGGCTAACACGACAAAACAGGACAATGATAAATGTTGGAGAAGATGTGGGAAAACTGGAACACTAATACGTTGTTGGTGGAATTGTGAAATGATCCAACCATCCTGGAGAGCAATTTGGAACTATGACCAAAGGGCTATAAAACACTGTATACCCTTTGACCCAGCAATACCACTTCTAGGTCTGTATCCCAAAGAGATCATAAAAACGGGAAAAGTACCCCCATGTACAAAAATATTTATAGCAAGTCTTTTTGTGGTGGCAAAGAACTTGAAATTGAGGGGATGCCCATCAATTGGGGAATGGCTGAACAAGTTGTGGTATATGAATATAATGGAATACTATTGTACTATAAGAAATGATGAGCAGGCAGACTTCAAAAAAAACCTGGAAAGACTTACATGAACAAATGCAGAGTGAAATGAGCAGAACCAGGAGAACACTGTACACAGTAACAGCCGCATTATGGGTTGACTGACTTTGATAGATTTGGCTCTTCACAGCAATGCAAGAATCTAAGACAACTCTAAAAGGTTCTTGATGGACATTGTTTTCCACACCCAGAGAAAAAAATATGGAGTCTGAATGCAGATGGAAGCACAGTATTTGTTCTCCTTTTCCTTTGTTGTTTTGTTTTAGTGTTTCATTCTCATGGTTCCTCCCATTAGTTCTAATTGTTCTGTACATCATAACTAACAGGAAAATATGCTTAACATGAATGTGTATGTAGAGCCTATATCAGATTGCATGCTGTCTTGGGGGAGGGAGGTGTGGGAGGGAGAGAAAATTTAAAACTCAAAATCTTATGGAAGTGAATGTTGAAAACTAAAAATAAATTAATTAATTATAAAAAAATCATATGAGATTTAAAAAAAAAGAAAGGAAGGGAGACTCTGAGGTATCTTATGTAAAAAGACAAGGGAAGTTGTAGTGTGTGGCCATTTGAGACAATGAACTTCTCCATTTGGATTCAGTCAAAGGCCCCCCCAACCTGTACTTGAGGACTTTGAGGGCCACATGTGGCCTCTAGCCCTCAGGTTTCCTGCCCCTGCCAAGGGCATTAATTGCCTCCAGTATCTTTTCCTATCTACTCATTAGCCTGGTTCTCTGGATTGGAGACTATGCCTTACAAGTACTAGTTCTTTCACTCCACCTTCTGCCACCCCCCACCCCCCTTCCTGATTGGTGGATGCCTTACCTGACCCACTATTTCAGGAAGACCTCTGCCATGATTCACGTTATTACCTACTTCCCAGGCTTCTTCTTGCCACTGGATGCTTACCCTCTACCTCCCACCCTAGAAAGGGACTATGATCAAACCATGAGATTTGTTCCTGGAAAGGGTAAGTCAATCTACTCTCCTATAGATCCATTCCCATCCATGTAACTTTCCAAGCCAAAACACCTGTCTTATATGTTGTCTGTCTTTATCAAAATGCAAACTATGTCAGGGAAGGGACTTTGATGCTATATTTTCATTCCCATGCTTGGCACATAGCAACTAAATATTTTTTCACATATTCATGAATCAACAGAAGAGACTTAAGAATTTTTTAAAATTATAGGACCCTGAACTCCAAAGCTGTATGATGATTATTGGGTGAAAGGCTATTAACTGCTTATAGCCTAGCCTTCAGAAACAGAGATTTAAAAAATGTACTGAATACTCACCATAAATTACAGTGACCCAGCCCAGTACCAGGAAAAGTTGTTAAAGGGAAAAGTCTAAAGGGCATTTAGCTTGCTGGGAAAACCAAACTCTCTGACCTCCTGCCTAGGAAGTAACGGATCAAAAAGCTGAGGACCTGAGGGAACAAACTGGGGAGGCTTCTGCCATCCCAAACAGTCTTTGTTGTCAAGGAGCTCACAGTCTAAAGGTGGAGACAACATGCAAACAACTATATACAAACAAAAATGTGACAGAAATATTAGGGATAGTTTTAGAGGGAAGGCCCTAAGAATATGGACTGTTGGGAAAGGCAGAAGGTGGGGTTTTAGCTGAGACATGAAGGAAGTTAGGAGGGAGAGATGATATAGGATAGTTTCTAGGCATAGAGGGATAGCCAGTGAATATGCTCAAGGTTCAGAGGTGAAGTATCATGTGTGAGGAAAAACAGAGGTCAGTGTCACTGGACTGAAGAGTACTCTGAGGGGAGTAAGGTGTAAGAGGAATAGGAAAGGTAGAAAAGGGACAGTTTATGAAAGGCTTTAAAAGCAAAACAGAGGATTTTATGTTTGATCTTGAAGGTGATAAGGAGCCATTGGAATTTAGTGAATGGAGTCTGGAGTCAGGGGTGACATAGATTCGTGTTTAAGGAAGATCAGTTTGACAGCTTGGTGGATGATGGACTGGAGTAGAGAAATGCTTGAGTCAGGAAAAGTAGAAATTAGAGGGAGTACCCCAGAGAGAAGGTTTTACAATACCAAAATGGTACCGGTAAAAGACCTGTCAACCTCGGACATGCCACTCACTACTCTGGGCCTTGGTTTACTCATCTGTAAAATGAGAGTGTTGGACAAGAAGGTCTCTAAGACCTCTCAGTTTTAACTCTGTCATCCCTGTGATCCTAAAGCCTATCCCAAACCAAAAGTTGTTGCAATGTGATCTACAGTATGCATAGGGCTGTTATTCAGGGAACATTATAGATGCCAAAATTAACTTAATTGTAGCTACTGCCTGAATGTGTGGATCTTATACAGTGGAAATTTATACTCTGCTCAAGTGGAGTCAAACAGACCCATGCATGAGCGGCATGTCCTCGCATTCCATGAACATGTGTCACTAGTCACTATTTGCAGGGCCTACCTCATGCCGTCTGTCGTACTGCCTCTGAGCCTCATAGACTATTTAATGCCTTTGCCTAAAAAAAATGTAGGCTAAGGTTTTTGATTTTTGCATGCCAAGAATTGCCTGACCTAGGGGAGCAGTGGTACCATTTTAAATAGAAAACTGACTGAGACTTAGGCTGCATGCATAGAAGTGGAAATATGCAGACTCTGTGACCTCCTGACTTTGAGATACTCAGAAAGGCCCAGAGAAAAATACCAGCAGAAAGTGAGTACTGAGCTAACAGCTGTGTACCAGGAGGCAAAATATAAAATGGGTCTGCACCTTTGCATTATTATTTGGACACCACAGAAAAGAAAGTGAATGAGTTCTGAAATCAGGCAATAGATGGCTTCCATATTCAATAGCTTAATTGCCAGTAAGCCATCATGAAAATAGAATTATTTATCTTGTATATAACTTGTTTATAAGTAGCTGTTTGCATGTTGTCTCAACCATCAGACTGTGAGCTCTTTGAGAACAGAGAACAGGGATTGATTTATATACTTTGGATGCATGGTCCTTAGTAGAGTGTCTTGCACACAGTAGGCACTCAACACATGCTTGCTGATTAAATGACTTATTGGCTTATATTTTTGTAACATCTTCCTCATTTTACTATAGGGCTCTCCAATCAATCAGTTGGGATCTACTTATAAATCTTATATGGGAAACTAACTAGTAGCTATAGCCACATACCTCTCTCTGAGGTGTGGCAGGATTTTCACTAGGGAGAAGAATACAATTTGCAGCAGAAAGTGCTGTCAAGAAATAGATATGGGGCAGGGAACAGGGGCCTTCACAGGCCTCATCTCAGAGACCTTCCTTTGGTCTGTTCCATCTGAATTCATAGGATCCCATGAAACAGTGACATTGAGCATCAAAGGTATGATGAGCAGTTGATTGGGCTGGACAGTGGTTCATATGTAATGACCATATTTAAATCATTTTATGAAGACAATTTAAGATATACTCTTTTATATTGTCTTAGAAGACCAAACCTTTCTTGCTTTGGTCCAAAGGACCAACAATATCACAGTTATCTTTTAGTTTACATCCTATCCCCCAAAGTTAAGGGCAGTATGGGGTGGTAGAAAAGAGGCTGGATTTGGAGTCAGTGAAATGGAATTCAAAAGCTTGCTTTGCTGGAATTCAAAAGCTTGCTTTGCTATTGACAAGTTAAGTGACCTAGGCCAAATGATTTTCCCTCTTTGTATCTTAGTTTCCTCATTAGTAAAAAGAATGGATTGGACTAGATGCCTTCTAAGTTCCCTTTCAGCTTGAAATCTATGATTCTATGAGTTTCCCAGGAAGGTCATGGGCATTAGCAAAGAGGTGGATACTCTGGTGGGTCCAGACACAAACCAGTATTTCCAGAGTTTCTGCACTGAGGTTAGATGGAGAAGATATCAATGACTAACAACTCATATGCTTACTTTCTCAGCTTTACCAAATCTAAATGAAGATGGTCCACATGAGTATCGAAGTCATCCTTAGTGAAAATATGAGAAGAGAACAAGTAAGCTTCCCAGAAAATACAGGACAGCACATATTTCTATCCATACAATTGACAGAAAAGAAATACAAGATCCTACTATATTTATTGTTTGTAGATTTTTAAAAAATAGCCTTTGATTTGGTAGCTCAAAAGTAAGCCTTAAAATCTCTTCTCCAAAAACGAGTTTTCCATGCATATGTTGAAACTGAATGTTATGTCTTGTTAGATACAAGAGATAATTGACAATCTTTTGATTGTCATGCGAGGCATAATATTGGGTGACCTATGCTCTCAAAAGGTATCAAATTATAGGATGATATTTAGAACTGTAAGGGACCTTTGAGTTGACTAGTCCAACTCTATAATTTTACAGATGAGGAAATTGAGGCCCAGAGAGGATTAACTTACTTGTCTAAGGTCATACAGATTGTAAGCAGCAGGACAGGATTTGAACCATGTACTATAGAAAAACCATGTACTACAACAAGATACCTCTTTAGCTATTTACTTTATTGTGGAGGATATATAGTCTGCAATAAAAATAGGAGAAGGATTACCTATAGAAGACTAGGTCTTCTGAATGCCAGTTTGTAGATGGCATTTTACTGATGAACACTGCAGAGTCTCCTAAATTATACTAATAACTTCTCACATATGTATAGCCTTGGGGCTGCTAGGTGGCACAGTGGTTAGAGTGCCAGGCCTGGAGTCGGGAAGATTCATCTTCCTGAGTTCAAATTTGGCCTCAAACACTTACTAGCTAAGTGACCCTAGGCAAGTCACTTAACCCTGTTTGTCTCAGTTTCCTTATCTGTAAAATGAGCTGGAGAAGGAAATGGCAAACTGCTCCAGTATCTTTGCCAAGAAAACCCCCCAAATAGGGTCACAAAGAATCAGACACAACTGGAATGACTGAACAACAAATAGCCTTACAGATAGGAGGAAAACCAGGAGAAAGCAGTGTCATGAGGAGAACAGAGAGAAGGCATCTAGAAGAAGAAGCTGATTGACAGTGTTAAAGGCTAGAGAGAGGTTGAAAACGGTGAGGATTGAGAAAAGGCCATTCGATTTGGTAATTGAGGGATTGTTGGCATCTTTGGAAAAAGTAGTTTCAATTAAATGATGAGATTAGGAGCCAGTTTGCACAGAATTTAGAAAAGTTGTGGGGGGATACTGATTGCAGATTGCTTTCTCAAGGAGATTAGCCATGAAGGGGAGGAGAGATAGTAACCAGCAAGATGGCAACTTGCAAGTATCATCAAGTCAAGTGAGGGTTTTTTAAAGGTGGGGAAAACACGGGTAGGTTTGTAGGCAGCAGGAAAAGAGATAGGAAGAGACTAAAACTGAGAGAGATCAAGAACGATAGTGGAGGGAAATTGTTGGGCAACTCAGGAGACAATGGAATCAAAGGTACACGTAGAGGGGTTTGCCTTGGCAAGAAGAGCCACCTCTTCATCTGAGGTCAATGTGAAAAATGATAGTAGAGGAAAGTATCTGACTAATATGAGTTGAGGAAGAATCATTGGTAAATGGTCTCAAATTTTTTTTTTCAGTGGAGCATATGAAGACAGTGGAAAGGGCAGGAGCGATGGGTACTGTGGGAGAACTGAGGAGAGGCAAGAAGATTTAGAACAGCACAGCCGCTATGGACAGAAGGATTGTGAATCAATTAAGGAGGAATAGAATGTTTGTCTTACTGCCGTGAGGGTTTAGTTAAGATTAGATAACATAAAATTTATAGCTCAGTCAGCATGATTTCATGGTTTCTTTCAGCTCCATTCAACAGCACATGAATAGGAGCAAAGGGGGAAAATGCTATGAGTAATCTGTTGGGCTTGGCAAGACATGGTTGGCAATAGGACCAGGGGGCAATGAAATCAAGGGTAGGAGATAAGTGGGAGGAGATAAAGAAATGAGGGAGCGTAGAACTACTACAAAGATGATGGCCTGGGAAGGAACTAAGGGGTTCAGGGAATTGATATCACAATGAGGGTGAAGAACAGAATTAGGAATCGTAAGTTAGAGGGGAAAATAGAATGATAAAAGGTTATGATCAGCTAAAAGAATCTTGAAGTTAATGAATCTGGAAATGGAATATTTGTGGGTGATATAGTAAGGTCAAAGGTATGATTGTTGTGTGTAACTGATGTAGAGTGGAGCAGTAGGTCATAGGAAAGAAGTAGATTGAAGAACTGGAACATTAGAGCTTTTGAGAAGGTATCATAAGTACATAGTATGAGGTCAGGAGATGGCAAGGAGAGAAAGACTATAAGCCAGGCACTGAACTCATTGTGGAAGAAAGGAGAATGTCTACAACTAGACCATATCATCCTCAAGGAGACCTACAGCCACAACATTTTAATTACATTCTGCTACACATGCTGAGCACACTGGAGCCCAAACAAGCTCAGTGGGGGTAGCATTTGGTATTTTAAGAGCTCCCCATATATATTACCAGACATGATGCTACAGGCTTTATCCAATACATATTGATGTTTGAATAAGAGCTATGGTGCCCATTGATTGACCCTTTGGAGTTTCAGAGGATGGAGGAGATCTATATATTGATGATCCATATGTCACTTGTTTAAGGATACCAATTAAGAAAGGTCAACCACTGAGCTATAATTTCAACCCAGTAGAGTACAAAAGAAAAATCAGTGGTATAATAATTGAGTTTGCTTAAAAAAGAAAAAAAAACTAGCCATGGGATATAGTCCTGCCCCCAAAGCCAACACAAGGTAGCAGATTGGTACCATATAATTGAGAGACTGTCTATCCAGTAGTCTACAAAATCACTACAGAAAGTGGTGGGAATTCTACATAGATGTTGTAATAGATGATACCACTTGTTAGTCACAGGGGACCTAGTCATACTTCATTGATAATAGCGAGGCAGGAGTATGATAGAATCAAAAAATCAGATGCTATGGCCCTGTGAACCAGTTGTAGCTTGAGAGAAGATTCTAGAATTCTTTTTTGAAATACATTTTTATTGTTGTCTTTTGCTTTTATATCATTCCATTTACCAATGTATTTCTATTCCCCAAAACCCATCTCTTATAATAAAAAATATTCAAAAGGTATTTTAAAAACAGTTTAGTAAAATTAACAGACATATTAAAAAAAAAAACCACATGGCTTTTCATGCTGTGTTCCGTAACTATAATCCCCCACCTCTGCAAAGAAGGGGGAAATGACTTCTCATATCTCTTTTTAGGGGCCAAGCTTGATCATTATAATTTCACAACATTCAGTTTGGATCATTTATTATTTTATTTCCATTTTCATTATAGTCTTTGTTCAGAATCTTGTTTTCCTGATCCTATTTCATTTTGTATCATTTTACCTAAGTCTTCTCATGCTTCTCTGTATTCATCATTTCTTATAAAACAATAATATTCCATTACATTTCTATACCACAATTTACTTGGCTATTTCCCAATTCCAAGTTCCTTTCCAGAATGGTAAGTCCAGTACATAGATCAACCAACATTGCAGTAATGTGCCCATCTTTTTGTAATACTTCCACCACTGATCATTCCCATCTTTTTCTCTTATTAGTAGTGATTTGAAGCATTCAGTCAGCAGTCCTTCAGCTGTAGATTTCTTATTTATTTATTTATTTTTAAATTATAATATCTTTTATTTGTTATTAGATGTTAAGTCTTTTAGAGTTTAGAATTTATCTTCATTTCTTTTTTATTTATTTTTAGTTTCAGTTTTCAACATTCACTTCCACAAGATTTTGAATTCCAAATTTTCTCCCCATCTCATCCCTCCCTCCACCCCAAGACGGCATGCATTCTGAATACCCCTTCCCCTAATCTGCCCTCCCTTCTATCTCCTTTCCCCTTCTCTTATTCCCTTTTCCTTCTATTTCCCTGTAGGGTAGGATAGATTTCTATACCCCTGTTACCTGTATATCTTATTTCCCATTTCTGATGTGATCCTTTGTACTCCTGAAGGTGAGAACACACACAAAAAAAGATCTACCTTTTGAATAACCAAAATCTGTGGATGAACCTCAATAGTTATTTGATATCAAGTATGCATTTTAGCAGCAACAATCTACAAATGGCTTTCTGTTTTAATTTCTTACATTCATTATGACCAGGAAAGGAAATAGGCTAGTCATGCTATGAGAGGTAGGGACAATAAGAAATAGACAGTAAAGTACTGTCCTGGTATCCTTGAAATACTAAAGGAATCCAAGGAAGGTTTCCAACATATTGGATGTATCCTTCATAGATGAGATAGAAAGCTGTGGACAAGAATGAAATAAGATGGAAGAGTGAGGAGAGCTTGCAATCTGCCTCATTGGAGGGAATGCACATCACAAAGCCACTAAAACACTGATGAGCCTCCACAGCTGCATTGAACGATAATTGCACTGATTAACTGGACCAAGCATAACCCCACATTGTTTCATGCTTAACAAATAACATTCAATCTGATTTTCATCTGCAGTCCATCACAGTCTTTATTATCTTTGTGGGATATCTACTCAGAGGATTATTTATCATTTTTATTTATGGTGACTAGGATTTCCACTTACCCACTGCTTAGTTGGATCCTAGGCTGTTGACAGTAAGAGCTTTGGCTGAGAGAAGTAATACTCTGTACGTGTGCTTGTTTTTGTTTTTTTTTTTTGGTGGGGAGAGGAGACGACTAAATGCATATCTCTGGCTATATGGCCAAAACAAATTAGAATTTTCCCCTATTGTTTTATATTATTGATAACTCTTTCCCTCTCTACCAATTTAGTTTAATTCAGAGTTCACCTTTTCCCACAGTCTATCCACAAGCCAATTGCTTTCACTTACACAATTTCACAAAACTGCTGTGAATTTATGTTTGGATTATTCTATCCATGTTAGCACACAGATCTTGGGGCCAGGCAATAACTGGCATGGACACTTGCCAATGACATTCCAGGTGACTTAGGCCAGATGAGTTCTATACTCTCTGCCCTGAGGTCTTCGAATTTCTTTTTGGTGCAGCTACCTTATATATCCAGTAGAGGGCATTGCTCCACCACTCTGATTGTCAACTGTTTTTTCCATGTTGAATCACCAGGTTTTAGGTAAGAAATCAGTTGTTTTTAGTGCCTAAAGGGCTATAGGATTTTAGAGTTTCTCATTCTCTCCCCATCCCTGCCAAGGGCATCTACTATTGCAACCCCACCTATCTCACATGCCTTCATCCTGGTTTTATCCTCACAAACCTATGGGCCATCATGTTTGATAACCTGAGTAATAAAGCTAGAGCAAAATCTCATGAGGCCAGTCATAGGATCTAGAGCTAAGAGGAACCCCAGACACCATCTAGTCTTTGCAATCCCTTAATTTAGAGATAAGGAAACTGAGGTTCAGAGAAGGGATGTCAGTAAAAGAGCAAGGATTCAAACCCAGGTCTTTTGACTCCAAACTCAGGGTTCATTCCACAATACCATGCTGCCTCCTATATGAAGTAGAATTTACAACAATAACTCACATTTGTACAGTGATTTTATATTTACAAAACACTGCCTCCCCAACAACCCTGAAAAGTAAGTAATATGGTTATTGTTCTAGTCATTTTGCAGAAACCGAGGCTCCAAGAGGTTAAATGACCCCAGGTCACATAGCTTTATTTACACATCAGAGAGTCGAAATCAGGCTTTCTGTTCCCAAGTCCAGCTCTTTTAAGTTCAGCAGTCTTTCTATTACATCATACTGTTTCTGGGGCAAAATTTCCAAGGGTGACAGGATTCTGCTTTTTTTCTGTCCTTTTTAGAAAAGGACAAAGTGCCCAGATGGCCAAACATTTAAATGACCAACTGCCTGTCCATTGGGCTAATCAGTTTTGCTTTATAACCCAATCCCAGTAGAATGCACAGAAAAAAGCTGGTGGAGGTAAAAGGGATAGAAGGTGTTCTAAGACCCTCCTGCTAGTACCTCTATGTCTGCTTGAGCATTGAGATTCTTACTTATTTTAATAATTTAAAAGATGCAGGATTTCAGGATTCCTCTCACTTGGGCTGATTATAATCACTAAAAAGTTTTCCTTTTTACTCTCTCTCTCTCTCTCTTTGTTTTTTTTTTTTCTGCTGGTGAGCTTCCCCAGACTTAGCTAGACTGGGCCTTGAATGTCATA
The DNA here is from genome assembly GCF_003287225.1 of Phascolarctos cinereus. Lineage (NCBI taxonomy): Eukaryota > Metazoa > Chordata > Mammalia > Diprotodontia > Phascolarctidae > Phascolarctos > Phascolarctos cinereus. The sequence goes on from NW_027555736.1 coordinate 120,325,019, forward strand.
TACATAGCCTATTTCTGGGTCTGTAATTGAGGGGTGAACTGCTAAAGCTTGCACTCTATTAGAAAATCACCTAGGAATGCAGTGTTACCACCACATTTTGATGGCTCCTGGCCATGGAGCAAGAACCACCAAATAACTGGAATTATCCCCTGTTCAGCTCTCTCATAGCCTGGCCTTTGCTTGTTTTCCAGTCTTGGTCTGGTATCTAATTGATTATAGATTACATTATTATTTTAAAAGTCCCTCTATGCCCTGACTATCATGTCTTAGGAAAATGAAAGCTCAGTCAAATTAATTCAATTCAACATACATTTATTTGGTGTCTACCATGTACTTTGCATTTTCCTAGACCTTGGAGATGCAAAGATGCAAAACAATACAGTTCCTGCCCTCATGGAGTTTAGAGTCTACTGGGAGAGATGTGACACATACACAAATAATTGTAATACAAGGTAGAATGGGATAGGAGAAAAGGAGAGATCCAGGGGGAAAAGTACCCTAAGAAAACTTGAGAAGGAAGGGTTCTATTCAGCTGGGAGAATAAGAAAAAGTTTTGTAGATGAGGCAGAACCTGATTGGGGCCTTGAGGAAGATTTCAAGAAGTGAAGATAAGGAAGCAGTGGTTTCAGGTATGTGTGAATGTACAGAGGAGAGGTCAGGAAAGTACAAGGCGAGGTTAGGAAACAATCAGCCATTCAATTTGGCTGGAACACCGTGTGTGAAACAATGCTGAACAGGTAGGTTGGAGTTAGATTGTGGAGTTCCTTAAATGCCAGGCTAAGGAATTTGAGTTTACCCCATAGGTCAGAGGTGTCTATAACAGTTCCCAATCGAATCCTAAACTATATTAAAATGTAATTGGGAAATATTTAACAAAATTAATATACAATAAAACATGGTGTTAATATGTGGTTTTCTAAGTCAATATGCAGTCCACAGAGATCATTATGGGCCCCTTTTTATTTGAGTTTGACACCACTGTTATGAACAATAGAGTCTCACCAAAGGTTTTCAATGGAAACAACATGCTTAATGGCTACTCCAGGTAGGGGGCTAAACATTCAGGGCTGGATTCCCTGGGGCTGTATCCCCAAGTTCTACAGTTCTAGCTGAAAACTACCTCCCTGCAGCTCCCCTGATTCCCATGAAAGAGGTTCTCTCTCCCCCATTTAGCTTTCCAAACCTCTTACTGATTCTCTTTCCCCCTAGATACATCTGTCTGTACTGATGCTTACTATGACATTCTGGCTTCACATTTATTTCTGTTTATTCCTGGGTCAGAAGGCTAGGAAGTAAGTCTGGGTCCTGCAGCAGTAAGGAAGAAGGCTCAGACCTGATGGAGACTGCAGAATTAATAAGGCCCATAGCCCATTCTGTTACTGCCCAGGATTCTTGCCTGTAGGTCATAGTGGTAGGAGGGAGGGAGAGAGGGTGGATGTTGTCCTGGCAGAGACTAAGCTTAGTTCTTCTATGAATCTGTAGTTCCTGCCCCTCCCATCCTTGACAGTGTGATCTCAGTGAAGAGAGGACACCCACAGAGTGACACCAATTTGCAGCCTTCTGACAGTGTGAATAAGATTTCTAATAGGACTGGGGGCCTGCTGACTGCAGGAAGGGTTGGGATGGAATAAGCAGAGCAAGCCTGGGCTGAAAGGAGGTCTGGGTCCTGTCTCAAGGCTATGCAGAAACTAAAAAGCAGATGAAACAAAACTAAAACTAGGGGACTGGGAGTTTATAGGAACAGCAGGCATTTCCTGGGTGGGAATGTTGGGGTGTCACATCTTCTTTTGTTTCTTTGCCAGGGAGGTAGCCTTCCTTTGGTTTCTTCTCAGGTTGGATAGCTCTTTCTTCTCTCAAAAGTGTGCTGTTAGAATCTGCAAGGTGCTGGTTCTTAGGTTCCTGGAATTCAGCAGCAAGTTCTGACCAAACATAGCCCACAGAGAGCGGATGAACCCGAGGGAGTGGCATGCTCTTCTGGAAAACAGACTGGCATCCAGCCACTGACTTGGTGAAATAACTTTCCTGGCAGTCACTCTGCTGATTTGGGAAGAGTAACAAGGGTTCTTGGGGTCAGTCAGATTGACCCATAGATCAGACATTCGCCCAGAGGGACCCTTTATCAGGAGTCTTCCCATGGTCAAACCTATGTGGGTTAGTCTTTTAATGTCTTCTGCCTCACCTGATCTAAGCCAGCTAACAGAGAGCATCAGTGATGGGATGAGGGGCCTCAAAGTGAGAGGGGAGATTTTCCTAGACAGATGCTCCTCCTAGCCCTATAGATTATCTCACTTAGAGCCCTAATGAATAATTTCGAAGCAAAAGGGTACGGCCTGTGGGAGGTAAGTACTGGATTTTGTGTATAGCCGACTATGTGGAGAAGGATTTATATACGAACATGTATATTTGAGTGTGATTTTGTGTAGGGGTTGTCTTTCAAATTTGCTCCCCGTGGAGTACTTTGTTGCTGTGGTGCCCATAGCTACGGCAACTGAAAGATCTCAAACTCTGCTTTTGATTAAGACAGGAGGGTTTGGAGAAAGGAGTGTGTCCCCTGGGTGATTGGGGGATGGACTGGGAAAGAACTTCTTGCCAGTCACTGTCTTCTTCCCAGGAAACGTTATAGGGAATTTTGTGCTCGTCTAGATCAAATGAGGTGAAAATTTTCTTCCTGGATCGTCATACTGGGCACACCAGCTCCCTGAGAATGAAGAGTCAGGGCTAGAAGGGGTCTTCCATAGGTGACTGCCAAGGATATAGTACTGTAGATTTAGGTCTATAAGAGACCATAGAGGTCTTATAATCCAATCCTCATCCCCTTCCCCACTTTTTGATGAAGAAATGAGGCCTCAAAAGGGAAAAAAAAACTAGCCCAAGGTTACCCAGGGAGTAAGGAGCAGAGTCAGATTTGAACACAGGTCATTTAACTCTGCACTTCTCTATACTATTGCATTCTTCTTGGGTACAGGGAGACTGACTTCCAAGCACTCTGGTCAGACACAAGGTATGTTTCAAGACTATGCATACACCAACATAGAGGAAGGATTTTCATAGAGAGCTCCTAAGGGAGAGCTTACCCCGCCTCCCCACTATGGACTGCAATCCATCTGTGACTTAATAGATAAGTCCTAGGGAATTGCCTGAGACCCAAGAGGTTAAGTGATATGCCAAGTGTCAGAGATGAGATTTGAACCCATGTCTTCCCATCCTATGCTCTATTCATTACATCATTTAAATCCAGACAAACTGGCCTCTTCATTGTTGTTCCTTGAGCCCAGGACTACATTTCCCTCTCTGTATGTTTGTGGTAGCTATCTTTCCCATCCCTGCCTGCAATATACTGGGTCTTCAGGCTACCTCTTAGTATCCAGCATTACCTGTACCTTTACTGTTCTTTCCACCATGCTACGCCTGCTCCCCCCCCCAGCTGCTAGTGATGTCCCTCCCAAAATCATTTCATCTATTTTGTATGTACTTACAGATATATTTGTCATCTCTCCCAAGAGAACGGAAACTCATTGAGGACAGGCAGTGTTTCACTTGTGTCTTTGTATTCAGTTTATTATATTTCATTATTATTGTATTTTATTATTTATCTCTATACATCACATATACATTTATTTTTGTGGTATTTATTTCTTATATACAATGACAGTTTCCTCAATTGTAAAGTGAAAAGAATAATAACACATCCCAGTGGTTGAGGATCAAAAGAGATATTTGTAAAGCACTTACCACAGTACCTGGCACAGAGTAGGCATTTAATAAAGCTTGTTGATGTACATGGCATACTGCTGTCAGGCAGCAATAGTTTGAAGGATGAGCTACATGCATACCTAGCGCAAATACAGTTTATAAAAACATGAGACATACAGACAACAAGCAGATGGGCATCTAAGATGTAAGTCTTCTGTGTACTTTCACATAATTCTCTCTTGCCAGACAAAAGATACCATGCGGCCCATTGGAGAGTGGCCCCTGGGAAAAAGGGCAAGGAAGCCCATGACACAAGTACACAATGAACGTTGAATAAATACTTTCTGAATGAATGACCACAGGGGATTTGAACTCCCACCCCCCACTTCGGCCATTTGTTTACCATGCTACCAGTTTACACAGGAAGGAAAAACTTTTAGTACTGAGTTCCTTCTTCACATACGTTGTTCATTCTCTTGCTTCTGGAAAATGCTGAAATTGTGGCAGATAGTTGCCAAGAGCTTTTCAGGGCTGTTTCAGTGTGGATGTCTTGTTGTTTTCCAGGAAACAAAGAAATACTTTGAAGAGATCAGACAATACCTGAGGAGGCAGCCTAGCAGTAGGAAGGAAGAGATTATAGCCTCTTTCCCCAAGATTCCATTCCTGCTGACATGACCAGGCACCATAAGGCAGACTGGGATTTGTTGTCAATCTTTAAGTTAGAGAACAACAAAATCACTAGTCTTCCAGATGGGGCCAGGCCAGTGTTCACACCGATGACCCCCATTGCCCCAAGGGCCATGTACAACATCTCAAGACTCCTAGGAAGAGCATGGTACCTCAGGGTAGGGACTCTCAGTGTGTGTGTTTGGTAGGGAGGAGATAACCTAGATTTTTCTTGTCCCCAGATCCTCACTCCCACTTTCCCTCAACACTTCAGTACTGTCCCTTTACTGGCTCACACTTCCTTCTCCCCACTGCTCCTGGTTTCTCTGCCTTTCATTTACATGGTTTATAATCCCAGCTCCTCTCAAGAAGATACAAAGACTATAATAGCTGAAAAGTATAGTCTAACTAAGGTAGGTGTTACCCTGAGTGAGAATGGCTCCAGAGAACAGTACCACAGTTACCTTGAGAGCAATAGACTGCAGAATTGTGAAGAAATCTTCAAGATGGCTTTGAGTTGAGTGTCCTATTTATGTCCCAGGGTCTTTTCCCACTCTTCTTCTGTGAATCCATGTCTATAGGTCTGTCTGCCCCTCCTCATCTACAATTTGATTTTTAAAAAAACTCTCAAGTATCTGTTCCATCTATGCCATGCTTCCAATAATGGGTTTGAATAGGATTTCACAAATTCACTCATTTTACATACTTGTAGTGAGAGCCTCTTGACCTCGATATGCAAATATATGTAAATAAACACGCAAATTATGCACGTGCACCAAACTCTGGGCACTTACAAAAAGTAGCCATTCCTAGGTAAAGGGTCCTTTAGTCTGCCCCTGGGTGGTATTTAGTTGGTTCATTGCAGTTAACCTCTCCTCACAATGAATCTCCTACCCATCTTAACTATGTGAGGAGATAGAGTTTTGCTCCTCAATCCTACCTTTCCTGGTCAGGAGCTCCTGGACACTTAGCCTAGATTGATCTTGGGTCTCCCCAAAAGGTACCAACCTGGGGGAGCCATCTGGACCTACAGAAAACAGGCTGCTTTCAGCTTGCTCAAGATAGCCCTCAGTCTCATTTGGGATCATATCCATAGTAGACTCAGTCGGGAAGGATAGCAGAACTACCAGAGAATCTGAACTTCAGCAAGGTATCAGTCTGTCTACAGAGAGAGGTTAGGGACCCAATTAACACTGGACTAAGAACAAAAGACATCTGAGTGCTTTTCCTGGTCCTGTCACCTCTACTAGATACCTAGGTGACATGGCCCAGGGCAAGTCATAGTTGCATAAATGGCATCTATTTGCCATCTGTGAAATGGGGATCAGTAGCTCTATTCACACTCCAAATCTCAAGGAAAAGGATGCATGGAAACTGTTTTGAGTGCCAAGAGAATATTAAAATACTTATATTTCTAGAACGCTGCACAGTTTGCAAAGCATGTTCTCATACCTACCTCATTTGGTTCTTACAGCAACCCTGAGGTAAAGAAGCAGAAGACAACCCATCAGGAATGTGATAGAGATAACTTCTATATGGAGTAGAAGGCTGTACTAGGTGACCTCTAAAGTCCTTCCTAACTCTAAGTCATTTGTCCCATTTACAGATAAGAAAACCAAGGCCCAGAGAATTAAAGGATTTAGTTTAGGTTACACAGCCCTGGTCTTCTGACTTGTCCTTTTTCTACACAATGACGTCTCTGGTTCCAAAGAAATAAGTCTGGCCAATTGTTCTTTGGTTTGGTTTTGCTTCCCTGAAGCAAAGAAACTAAGACAGTGAGCAGAGAAGTAAACTGATTAAAGTTACACAGTAAAGGAGTGATTTTGTGAATCAAAATTCAGGACTTAATTCAATAGGACCTAGGTGATTTCCCTCTTTCTTAATCCTGAGAGTCTCTCCCACTCCCTTGTTCTCTATGGTTTATGTTTCAGAAAGCAGCTTTTGGGTACCACATCCCTGCCACTCAGCAAAGAACCTCCTGGTCCCTATTCCTCTTTTCTCCTTGATGTGATGCTTTATGGCCCATTATATTAAAAGAACAGCGAATGGAGTTGTCTCATAATTTCCTTTCTCTGGTTTTTATAGGCTTACAAAACATGCTCCTTCATAAATAGCAGTGATTTTTCAGTATGGAGGAGGATGAGTGGGGTCTGGATGAGATCAGAAAGAGCTAAGCTGATATTAGTTGCCTTCTAGGATCAGAATAGTTGTGAAGTTCTCCCTTGTTCCACTTCTCCCCCTAAGCAGGGTAGGCAAGTGTTCATTCCACTATGCTATGTCTAGAAATCAGTAGGCCTTGATACTAATCCTGCTTAAACATGGTGGTATGCACACATGTGCACACACACACACACACACACATACACACATACACACACACACACCCTGATCTTGTAATAACTTGCTGTCTTCCAGTTTCCAGTCTTAGTCAAAGGTTAAAGGAGCAGGGTAAAGGGGAAGCCATTACAACCAGTATGGTCATAGCGGTTATCAAGTAATCAGTATGCAAGATGAGGGTAAATCATAGGAAAGGGAGCTTTAAAAAATGCATTTCATGATTCACTGTAGCCACAAATTTCACAACCTAGTAGCCGGTCTTCTGGTGAAAAACCTCTCCATACTTAACTCAGGATGTACAACAGACCAAGTCGGTTGCTGGGACCACATTCAAAGCCTTTCCAACATGCACAACAATTCCTCCCTCTCCTTATCCTCCTTTAAATGACTCAACAAAGAACATCTTTCAGTGCCCCCAGCCCCCGTGTGAAGAAAAGGGGGGTAAAAAGCCAGCCAGAGAGGGAGAGATTTGGGGCAGGTAGGAGGGATGCTGGCCATCCCTCCCAGGTTTGTTTCATTCCCCTTGTTAATTTCCACAACGGTATGGTGCAACTTGAATGTGATTAAGGTTCTAGCTGTCTGGGCTGGCCTCAACGCATATGTGCTCCCTAATTAGCAAAAGCCACAATATCCTGGAGGCTCAGAGAGCATGGCCCTAATTGTATTTCTGCTTAACTAAGGGATAATTACCCTTCCCAATAGCTGCTGCTTTTAATTCATCTTCTTTTTAATTTTGATCTCTTCCTCTTTTGCCGCAATTCCCACTCAACTACTACTCTGCCAGCCCTGTCCTTTTGCTCAGATGAAAAAGAGAGAGAGAGAGAGAGAGAGAGAGAGAGAGAGAGAGAGAGAGAGAGAGAGAGAGAGAGAGAGAGAGAGAGAGAGAGAGAGAGAGAGAGAGAGAGAGACAGAGAGAGAGAGACAGAGACAGAGACAGAGACAGAGACATACAGAGAGAGGAAGGAAGCAAGGAAGGAAGGAACTGCACATCTTGGGCAGGAAGCTCAGCAGTGCCTAGGTAGTCCAGGACTGCCTCTGACATCTCCTTAAATGCATACTTAGTCTACACTTCATCCTATGCCAGAAATTAAGGAAATTATTTAAGATCTCAGAGGAGGAAAGGGTGTATATGTTTTATAAGCTCTCCTCATCCTCAGGGCTTATTGTACTTCACAATCAACTGCAGCTGTGGCCATATTGACCATGCAAAGTTGTTTAAAAAAAAAAGCCAGCGTCACAGGACCCTGCTTTACAGGGGTTTAGGAAATCAGAGAATGTCAGAATTGAAAGAAACCTTAGTGATCAGCTAGTTCAAACATATCAGTATAAAGATCAATAAACTGTGACCCAGGGAGATGAAATACCTTTGCCCAATGTATTTTGCTCCTCCTCTGTTTAAGGGAAGGAGTGGAAAACAGAATCCCCATTTAGTAGACTGAGCTTCATCAGTAGATTTCAGAGCCTTAGATAGTAGATTGGGAACCAATTGTCTCTACCATGATCTCTTCTTCAATTTCTGAGAGTGGGAAGGGAGCACAGACAGTAGCAATACCCACTCTAAATTCCCATAGAGACAGCAGTCTGAATCCCAACCTCCACCCTTGTCTCAAGGCTTCTGAGAGATTAAAATAACTCCTCTTTGAAAACAGTTGGGGACCTCTGTGATAGAGTAACTGTTAAATGGAACACAGAAACCTTGGAGAAGAGGAAATGTTCCTATTTTCCTAAACATTAGAGAGATTTTACCAGTGTTGACCTTTAAAGATAATGCAAATGAATTCCCATAATGGAAGAACAGAATTATAAAGCATAGATATGGAAAATACCTTGTGGAATCCAGGGACGAATTTCACCTTTGAGGCCAATCAGTCTGATAACCACTTGGCTATGGTGTAATGGCAACCTCACAGACAAAACCAGGCATCAGAGGACCTGGTTTCAAATACCAGTTCTGCTACTTACCTCCCCCAAGTCCCTCAAATTCACTATGCCTCAGGTTACTCACCTGTAAAATGAAAGAAATGTCTTATGGTCTCTAAGGGTCCTTCTCACTCAATCTGATGAGCTCCTGTCTTACAGATCTCTGAGAGGGTCTAGTATCCCTGGGTATATGCTGTCATGATTTGTCTTTAAAGCTAACCAGTATCCAGCTATGGAGCAATTTAAGCCCACTCTGTGTATGTAAAGTGGCTGGTCATGCTCTTCCATCCAATAACCCTTCACATATGCAAACAACGAAATTAAGTAACCCTACTAGCCTTTTTTCCTTCTAGTTAAGTATTCTTTTCCATTAGCTTTTTCACCCAGGTCCTATTTCTTTTCTTTCCTCTATCTTGGTTGCTCTCCTTTCCCCTCTACAATCCTGAAAGCAATGTGAGGGGGTTGTATAATCATATCCCCACATTTGAAAGAATTGATCAACTAATTCCTGCCTCTAGTCAGATGCCATTAGGAAGTCTAAGGGAGCAGTTCAGTAGAGTCAGAAAAGCATTGGCTTTAGATTGGCAAATGCATGCACTCAAATTCTGCATCTTCAACTCACTAACTATGTAACCTTGGAAAAGCATTTACTTCTCAGAGTCTTAGTTTCCTCATCTGTAAAAGGAGGGAAGGGTTGACTAGATCATATCTAAGGTCCCTTCCAGATGAAGCATTCTATGGAGTTATAGGGGCTGAAGAAGATAAAGAATACATACAAGATGGGCTCCAAGTAGGCAGACTGAACAACAGTATTGTTTGCTTTCCAAGGGTTCATATGTTCTATACTTACTAGACTTTGATTAGGTCTAGTCCCACCTCTGGGAATCAGTCTCCAAATCAAAGAATCCCTGTGAAGACAAAAACAAAACAAAACAACACCCCCCACACACAAAACAGAGGGGACAATGAGAGAAAGAAAGAAGAGAAAAGGGGAGGAGTGGAAGGGGGCAGCTTTTAAAGCAGCTACTTATATGCTAGACATCATGCTAAGCTCTTCACAAATACCTAATTTGATCTGGTGATCCTTCTCTCTGGCACCCTTGAATGCACTTCAATGTACTCCCTGCTAATGGGCAATGGTGCTGCAGCCATCTACCTAGGGGGCTAGTATGAGATTTCAGTTGATGTTCAAAGATACAGGTATAGGGAAAAAGCTAAAACATGTATGGAGGTGATCTTAAATGTCCTCAGGAAAGAGTTTTGCCTTCAAAGTTTCCCAATTCATTATCACTGGCACCACCATACATATGGCCACTTAGTTCATTTGTCATCATGCTAATAATACCATGGGCATGATTTCCATTCCTTTCTGAGCTGGTGGGTGAGCTTCCTTCATCACGGGAGCTCCTTGAGAGTAGAGACTGTCTTGCTTTTCTATTCACATCCTCAGTGCTTAGCACAGTGCTTGGCACCTTATAAATGCTTTTTCCTTTGCTCTTTTAATCACCTATCTCGCTAATGTAGTTGGTTCTTATCCTTTTTTTTTTGTACCATGGACTCCCTTCTCAGAATGTTTTAAAATGCATAAAATACCTAGGATTACAAAGAACACCAAGTATATTGAAATACAGTCGTCAGAATACTTTTTAAAGAGCCTCTGCACTAATACATTACCTTTGCTAACAAGGGGAATGGACAAATCCATCACTAAGACTAAAAAAAAATTCAAACTGACAATGCAAGATTTATGGTACTGTGAGTCAACACTATTGTATTCATATAGGAAGGATAGCATTCTTACCAGTATTATCAAAAAACATCTATATGAAGCCCCCATCATGTTTTCCTGAACACTATAGAAAGCATGGTTCTTGAGCCCTTAAGAGCTGACAATAGAGAAGGCCCAGAATTTAGGAGATTCTGGAAGACAGCAATGGGCTTAAAGGAGAGGTGCCATGCTCATACAAGAAAAGCTTCTTGTATTCAAAGCTGAAAAATCACATTAAACTACCATGGGTCAGACCCAACTGGGTTTTCTGCATCATTCTTACCTAGGAGGAGGACTCTAAACCTCTCCTCCCTTCCCAAATGGTAACAGCAAGAGGTAGAAAGTAATAAGATTCAAGAGGAAAGCCTATTTATCTCAGCCTTCCAAAAATCCCTTGCTTGCATTTCCAGGACCAATAATAATACAGGATGAAGAACTGGCTATCATCAAGTAATGCCAAGTTCATTGATCTGGTCCATTTTGCTAGAAGTTGTTATTGTTTCATGGACTTTAAGTGTTAAGAATTTATCTACAAGTCAATATTAACTCATTTGAGATGAGTAGGATTTTGGCTTTTACTTTATTTCTAAACAAAAACAAATCCTCATTTTTCCATAGTGTGCATGATCACACACCTTCCTAGCCCATCAACAAGCATTTATTACATACCTGCTATGTGCCTGGCATAATGCTAGGGCAGTTGCTTCAGCGGAAGATCAGTAGGGTACTAGATAACAAGAAAGGTTATCATTTACAAGCCCTTGCCCTAAATCCAGTAGGGATTCTTTTATACAACTAGAAGACCAAAAAAATGGAGAGTTTTGAAAGAAAAATTACTTGATTCAGGGGTACCCAGTCTACCTGCTTTGGATAAATCAATCTCTCCTTTCCTTCCTGCTTCTGATCTTTGTTCACTTCCAAGTAACCTGATCTTAATCCAGTTTCCCCAAAATATTCCCTTACTAGAAGATGGTTCTAATTGCAAGAAATTAAATTCATTTTTTAAAAATCACTGATTCTTAATTGTGACTACATAAATCAGTTCTTCATTGACCTCAATCAGCCCCTGGTTAAGTTCATGATTAAGGTTCTATACTTGCAAATTTGGGAGATAAAACCTTGGTGTTCAGAAAGTCAATACAAACCTTGAGAAATTCCCTTACCCCCAAATCTAATTTTAACTCCTCTAACCATTACATAGGAGAAACTTCATTTCAGTGAATGGGTTTGTATGGTCTCAGATAATTTCTTTGGCCATCTGAATCTGAGATACAATCTAGTCAATCCAGCTGGATAAGGCCAAGAAATTCTTGCTTTTGTAAGCTTAGCCTATGGTAGTAGCTGAATTTGTTCATGGGTCCCAGGTCCAAATAAGGGGCAGCTAGGTGGTACAGTGGATAGAGCACTGGCCCTGAAATCAGGAAGACCTGAGCTCAAATCTGGCTAGCTGTTTGACCTTGGGCAAGTCATTTAAGCCCAATTGCCTTTAAAAAAAAAAAGAACCTTCTTCCCAGGTCCTAATAGTTCCTACTTAAGGGACACTTTGAGGGTGGTGGTAAAGAGACTGCTAGAATTCCAGAGGTGATGGTTTACTGTAGGAAAACTGACGTACCCATTGGACCTGTCAACCCCCACTCCCTTCTTGCTTCTGGCCTCTCAACTCTCAATTGTGCCCTTAGAAGCTGGTTGCCATGGTTTTCTTCATGGCACTTTTTCTGCACGTAACTCCTCCTTTTTTCACCTTGTGACAGCAGTAGGTGACATGGATCTGTCTTTCAATTTGATCACTTCATGTAATTATGATAATGATTAGGAGTGTTTATTTTTTTTAAAGGGCCGTAGGTAGAGCCATTGATTTGGTTTTATTCCCAGAGGTATATGTTCCCACCTTCAAAGTGATTTAGTTAAGGGATTTGGTCAAATACCAGGCAAGTTGTAAGAACCTGAAATGGCAAGGAGGACCTGATTTTAAAAATGAGTTGAGGCTCAAGAGGAAATGACAAAAGATCTTTTCTGTATTCCAACATAGCTCACAAAGGGAATGTCATCATTGAATACCTTAGCACTGTTTCCCTCTTACTCTCCCTCCTTCCTTCCCTGGAAAGCCAAGTATCTTCAAAAATCCCAAGCTACTGGAGTCTACTCAGGGATTTCTAGGTGCAGAATATCATTGGCCTCCTAGGTGCCTTCTCAGATACTTATATCTTCCAGAAAGGGACATAGATTGCAGCTAGAACCTCCACCTCAGGTCCTGAAAGCACAAGGAAATAACAACTAAGCTTCTTCGAATCCAGAAAAAAAAAAAGAACTGGATTCTTCCCCTCACCCCCAACAAGAGCAGCACCCAGGTCTTTTACTCACTCTGCAGAAGAGTAAGTTGTGGCTTCATGCCTATCTTATAATTTAGATTATGAAAGTCTTTGAGAGGTTTTTAGGAAGATGAAAACTGTGCTGTACCATTGAGTTTCTCAAAGCTTTTCTATAGTTTTATTTCTTTATTTTTTATTCCCTGGCCAGACCATAATTTCATCAATGGGGGTCCCAGTGAAGATAAGCACCTTTTTCTGCAACAGTTTTAAAAAGCTGCTTGGGGCATTGGGAGATAAGTGATTTGCCCCTACTCATACAGTCATTACATAGCAGAGGTGAACACAAATTCAGGTTTTTCTGACTTCAAGGCTGGATCTCCATACACTATGCAACACTATACTTTTTGATTGTTAAACTTTGTAATAAACATATTTTTCCAAAAAGTTGCCCACAAATGGAAATTTTACAAATCGTGTTTTTAAATGTCTTGTACACAGTTAAAGCTCAGCAAATATTTGTTAAGTGGCTGATAAAATGAATAAAAATATATCAAGGTTGCTGCCTGGTCTTTAAACTAGAGAAAATGATGTAACAAAAGAGGCCATAGAAATGCATTGCAATCTGGGTTAGTTAAAGTGAAGCCTGACACCTTAGATCCCAGAGCTCAGATCATTCTGTAGATATACAAGAATCAGACCATATTTGATAGCACTAAGGTACTCTTTTCACTCCACTAGTAAGAGAAAGATAACTGGCATTCTCTGATTGGTTGAGAAGGCAGCACAGCACAATCTGTAATAGGATACTTCTCCCCAGTAAGCCAATGAAATCCTAGTGTCTCTTCTTTGAAAGGAAAATAGACCTTTTGCCCATAAAAACAAATGAATTAAGATTGACAGAGATAACAGTTAATTTTTCTATGCGACAATATTTATGCTATTAGAGATTGATGTCTCAGAAAGTTTCATACTAAATCTACACTAGGGCAAGGGATAGGCTATGTCAATCTTTCCTGGCTGAGAACCAAAATAGATACAGGAGGCAGGAGAGACAGAATTAACCCTACTTCTCCTTAAAAGTAATTGATAGCATTTATACACTCATGGAGATAAAGGATTCTTTCCTTATAAATGTCTCTTTACTAATATTGTCAGCTAACAGAGAAAATTTTTAGCTTTAAATTTAGATTTGGATCAGGCAGGAAGTTTACTTTTAACTGTGTTAGGATAAAGGAAGATGAGCAAAATAAAGGAAGGGGAGAAATGTTTTCATAGGATCAGATATTTATAGCTGGAAGGGAATGTAAAAGCTATCTAGCCCAACTCTTTACTTTTATTTGAGGAAAACTGAGGCCTAGAAAGATTAAATAATTTAAGGTTAAAGGTGATACAGCTATACTCAGAATTCAAACCCTAGTTCTCTGAACTTCAAATCCAGAACCCTTTCCATTGTATCTTGGTACCTCCAAGTATGTTGATAGTCCTTTGTTTTAAGAGATGCAGGATCCTAACTGCCTTTAAAATTGAGCTTTATTTGGTTACTGAACTATCAAGGGTACAACAAAGGTTTATAGTGCTTTATTTGGTTACTGAACTATCAAGGGTACAACAAAGGTTTATAGTGCATGGAGGTTAAAAGTAGTCTACATCACACAAAGAGCTTACCCTGCCCCATTGGTAATATAATTCTTCAGTTCTACCCCAAGTTCCTTCCCTGGATCCAAGCCACCAGAGGAATTGACTTTTGGTGATGTAGTATGGCCCAACTATTCTTAAATAAATAAATGGGGGGGAAGAGGCAATAATTTCAAAGCTGTGGGATCTTGGCCAAGTCACTTCAATTGTCTCCTCATCAGAAAAATGAGGAAGGCTGGATTAGACCTGTACTCCAACTTCCAGCTTTAAAATCCTATGATCCTAAAAGGAGATTTTCTCACTATATCTTTTCCTATACATTGTATCCACCTCTCTTTATGCTTGATAGAGGGGGAAATTGGCTTTCTTTTTCTTCTCTCTTTTGTCCTGCAGGGAGTATTTTTTTAAAGGAGAGAGAAGAGATTGCCCTTGTCACTGAAGGACTAGAATTTAAAACTGCAAAATACTTCATCACAATCCTCATGGCCAGGTAGGTTAGCTGTAATTCCCAGACAAAGCAGAGCATACTATACCAAAACCATCAAAGGGAAGTAATATCTTTAAATTTTCCTTTCTATAGATTATATAATCCTATCCCTAACCTCACAGCTTGAAGTCCAGCAAATAGGTATGATGCTCCCTTTGGGTGGGGGTCCCCCATCTGCTATAGGGATCAGAGGGCAGGAACTTGGCTTAGAAATGCCTCAGGGGAATAGCCTTTTGGAGATGGAAGTACCTATTACCTCTACATCCCACTACAAAAAGGACCTAAAGCATTCTTTTTCAAGTGACCCCACCCACTGTGACCAAGGCAACAAGAGATGTGACTAAAGCTGGTTGCTAGGTAACAATTTCTTTCCCCCTTCTGAGTGCACTACTCTGGTTGCCTTTTCTGATATCTCTCCTTTGATGTCCTCTTTCTCCTAGTAATCTATCTACTATTTTTCTTAATCTTTGTCCTCTAGGTTCCATTAATTAAGATTTAACTTGGTGTTCCTTTTAAAAAGATTTCACTTGCATAAAGATGTATGGTCTCTCCCATTCTCAAAGGATGATCACAACACAAGCATAAATATACAGTTAAGATTAACCTCAATCATACATTTCAAAACTAGACTGAAAATAAAACAAATATTCTCTTACCATCTGAGAGACAGAATTTTAAAATTCCTTACCTGTATTGGAACAGAAGTGGACTTTCCAGTCTCCATCGGCTGGCAGAAGACAACTGTCTCTGCCTTTTTCTAAATTAGTCCTATAGTTACTTATCTAAGGTTCTTCCCTGTTATTCTCACTATCTGAAGAGCTCTCCACTGCCCATTCCCACATCCTACACCAGCAGCTCATTTTCCAGCTCTGCTCCCTGCTACTCCACAGGGGTCATTCAGAAAAATGGAGGTCCAGGGAAAGGGTGAGAAATTTCAAATGCTCTATACTAAGCACAGGAGAGAAAGGGATGCATAGGATAGCCATGGGGATATTTTCCAGAGAAACAAAACTTATTTTTTCAGTTCATCTTTAACATGATTAAGGACCTCTTCAGACCTTTTCTCATTCCCTCCTCCCCAACCCCTTTCCAGTGTTTCCAGTTAAGCTTTTGTTTGCAACTCAGCCCAAATTTATAATTCTGTTTGAAGTGGAGGGTAGAAATAGGAAAGAAAAAGGAAGAAAAAGAAAAACTCTAGGAAACTAGGGGAGAACCCGTGCCCTTCTCCACTATTCTTCTCACTTACAGGACTCCACAATCAGGTAAAGACGAAGACAACTACTAGCCCTGGGCGTTAGAGGAATCAGGCAGTGAGGCAAAAGGGGTGGGGACTTCTTTCGGTTATGTACTCCCGGGGCGCTGTCCGCACTTCTGGTGCTGAAACAGTCTACAAGCCTACGCCGGGAGCAGGGTAGTTGTTAGCAGCGGGATTGGTTTTTCCTGGAATTGCGGAGTTTGAGAGGACTTGCCGGGCAGAGCGGGGAGGGGCAGAGAAGAAAGAGGGACTCGAGGGAAAGAGGGGACGGGCAGAGGAAAGAGAAGAGAAAGGCCTGGTGAGAGGCTCGGATTGTGAGCCTCTAGAGCCGCACAAAGACCAGTTATTGCCGCCTGGTAAATTATTAACAAAGGTGGCTTGAGCCCAGAGGAATTGGGTAGAGCAGGTAGCCCAGGGCATTCAACCTTAGCCTGAAAAAGAACAACCTAAAAGTGAAGCAAGTGATTCCCATAACCCAGGATGAGATCTAGGAGGACTCAAGTAGATACCCCAACAGGCAGGACCCAAATCCTGGGGACATCCCTGCTTTTTAGCTAGTAGGACTTCCTCGAGCTTTCTACATGAACCCTCTGTAATCATTTCTTGAGTGGGAGTGGGGGTGTGGTGGTAGGGTGTGGTGGGCTGTGAGAAGAGAAGTTCTTTGTCTGGAGAGGTTACACCCCAGCAGCAGTCTTACCCTCCTCTCTAAACCACCTTTTAATAGTAAATAATTGCCAAGTATCGAAAGCAGAGCTCTCTGGACCTTTGGTGTACAGACATCACCAGCCTTCTGCAGCCTCCCTCACATGGCTCCTGAAACCTTAGTTCTGTAGAGGAACCTCGGACCTTACAGGCATCACTCGTGTGTCTTCTTTATCTTTCCCGAGAGATCTTGAGCGGAGGTGACCTGAGAAATGAAACCGAGTTCTGAAGCCAGTTAGTTCTATTTTCAACATGCAACAAGTGCCAACCCCATAGGGCGGCGCCTTGGAGATCTAGAGCAGTTCTGGACTCAGGGAGGGGCTAAAATGGCCAGACTGAGAGTGTTGAGGCTTAGAATTAACCTCGTCCACTTTGTAGTGTGCCTTTCTCTTCATTTAGGGTTCAGATTGGACTCGACTGTCTTTTCAAACATCTGAGAGAGAGACCCTGATAGCTTGGTCTCTAGAATATGCAAACTTAAAGCGGATTTCTGATCTAAATAAGACGAGGGGAGAGTTGCAGCTATGGAAAGGTGTGTGGGGTTCTCATTATCTCCAGGGAACGTTCTTCCAGGTTAGAGTGCCAAATATTACTAGGCTGAACCCTAAGCGCACTCGGAACAGATAGGCGCTGCAGCCCTGTTCTGTAGCGAGTTTCTGATTACCTTGATCAGTCAGAGATCTCTCCTGCTCCCGCTCTCGCTCCCGTTTCCTCCTCCTCCACCTTCGGTTAAGTTGGCAATGGAGCTCAGCGTAGTGGTCCACCTGTTGCAGATCCAGAGCCCAGCTCTTAGGAACTGTGAAAGGTGGCCTATAGTCCCCTGTTTCCCAGTCCCAGATCCACCTCCTCCCACCCTCAATCCAGGCGGCATCTGGCCGCTTCCTGCCCTCTTCAGGGGATGTGTTTCGGGTTAAGTAGGGAATCCCAGCTAGAACCTTACCTGGCTCCTGTCCTGGAGATGAGGGAAGGTGTCTATTCCTTCTCACAACTTCGGGATGTGTATATAAGGATGTCTACTTCCTCGCGCACACACCCTACCTATTTGCTTCTTCCCAAAGGGGGGAGGGAGCAAAGCACGAAGAATAGGGTGAGGGTCTGGGTTAGAGGGAGGTATATATGTACAGGGGCTTATACCTGAATACCCTCCCCTCCCCATCCCCACTGGCCTCCCCTGGGTGAAGAGCCACTGCCTTCGAGTTTTAGGGAGGTGCTGGGTCCGGAGTCTAGCCTGCATGCACCACAGCCCTTATAGCTTTCGGAGAGACAATAGCACTGGCTCTTGTTGCAACTGGAGAAGTCTCTTTAAACCCCTATCAACCCACAGGTGGCCTGTCAATGCCACGGACATGCATGACGTCATTTTGAAAGAGAGGGAGGAGATAAAACCCATTTCAAAACAAAAGTCCCCATGGTACCATGGCAACAGATTGTAAATGTCAGTTGCACGCACCACAGCCATCCTTCTAGTTCATTCTTCGTTTCCCTCCCCCATAGCTCCTTGCCAGGGATTAGGAACAGAACTCCAGTAATTATGGTGAGACCAGCCTTCTCGGACACTGGCAGAGGCACTACAGGGTCAGAAGGCCGAGTAGGAGCTAGAGATGGTGTTCTCTCCAATATCCCTTTGACCCCGACACACAGGATTAAATTGAAAAGAAGGGAACCTGAGGAAGGCTGGTGGCAGCTGCTAGGGCAAGACAAGAATAGACCAATTAAGCTTCTTTTTACAAAGGGAAGCATGGCAGTCCTAGTTCCTTCTCCATCCCTTTGTGGATGTTTGATTTACCATCTTTCCCACCTACCCACATAGAAACGTGTAAGCAGACACTGATTCATGCACTTTCACAAACACACTGAAGGAGAACCTTGCAGATAAACAGTAAGGCAGGTATGATTCAGAAAAGCCTAAACCAGATGGAACATAAAGGCATAGGCTTCTGAAGGGACCACAACAATTAGCTCAATCAAAAAATGGCCACCTGTGGAAAAACACACATATACAATTGATCTACTAGCATTAACCAATAACAAATACCTACATAGGGCTTTAAAACTGGAAAAGCACTGAAGATACATCATCTCATTGTAGCATCACAGCAACCTTGCTAGGAAGGTACTCTCACAAATATTGCTATCTCCATTTTATAGATGAAGAAACTCAGGCTCAGAGATTAACTGACTTGCTCCTATTCACATAGTTATTAAATCTACCAGGTGGGATTTGAACTTACATCTACCTGGAAAGTTCAGAATTTGTTTTCCATTATCCATGCTGCCCCTCTGTTGAATACATAATGCAGATCAGTAGAGGATACAAGCATAAGACCTGGCCCTGACAGTACTTACAAACTCAGCTGACACTATTTAGACCAGGCAGTTAATTGATTTTTCACCTTAGGTCCTGATTTCTTGGTATTTTGAAGACATAGTCATAGATTCAGACCATCAGACTGTCTAAATGGAAACAAAGAGCTATAAAATTCAGGGTGATATGAAAAGTCTCATTCAATTTTAAGCTATTAAAAATATCTATTATATTAATAAAATTATTTCAAATATTTTAAGCTATTAAAACTCCACTGAGGCTTTTGGAACACCTTGTGTATGAAGGAGGAAATTTTAGTCAAACAAATGGTATCTGGTAACACCTCTGAAAATGTTTAAGTAAATAATTTTTCACTTTCATCTCCATGTTTAGTGTCTTGTTCTCACAAACCTATGCTTCTATGTCTATTTTGGCATGAGCATTTGGGGGAGTATATGTATATGATTCCTATGTCAATAGTAATAAAAGAGGATATCTGCTTTAACTATGTTTATAAAAGTATATGTTTCTATCTCTGTGTTTCTCACAGTTATTTGTATGAATACCAGCAGAGACAAATTATACTGATATATCATACACACAAATATCTTCTCATATTCACATCCACAAATATATGCATGCCTTCTTTATATAGACTCTCCTCTTTCACTTCCTCACAAGCCCAAGTGTCCTACATGTGTATTCCCAAACACCATTGTTAATTTCCATTACTTCTGTCACCTTTAGATCCTAATGGCTTAACTAATAATTTCCTAGTGACATAAGTTTCTTTAATTCTATTAATGAGAGTATCCCCTAAAAAAGCAATTTGGGATTTAAAATTAGAAGCAGTCTTGGAGACCCTCTAGTCTAACTCCTTTATATTCCAAGTTAGGAAACAGGCTCAAGGAGATAAAATGATTTACCTAAGGTTGCACAAGTAGCAGATATGGCACTTGCACCTAGATCTTCTATATCCAAATCCAATGTTCTTTCTAATACACACCAGTTTTTCTTGGTTAAAACTCCTGGAATCACAGAGTAACCAGTTTGAGAGTTAGAAGGGAGCTGAACAGCAATCTACTTCCATTTATATGCAAAATGAATCCTCACTATAATATTAAAAAAATATGCAGTTATACAACCTCTGCTTGAAAGACTCCAAGGAAGGTAACCAACCAGTTGTAAAGACAGCCTTTTACACCTGAAGACAGCTTGAATTGTTAAGAAGTTTTTCCTGACATCAAACCTTAATGTGTCTTTTTACAACTTCTATCCATGGGTCCTGGTTCTGCCCTTTGGGGCCAAAAATAAAACAAAACATCTTTTTTTTTAAACATCTTTTTCTTATACATGAAAACCTTCCAAATATTTGAAGACAGTTATCATGGTCCTCATGAATCTTCTTTATGCTATTCTAAACATTACCAGTTCCTTCAACTGATCTTCTTATTTCATGGACTCAAAGCCTTTCACCATCCTGGGTACCCTCTTCACTTTATCCTTGTCTTTTCTATTTTGGTATCTGCTCATAATGTGAATTTTTTAAATTTCAGGAAGAGTGAAGCTAGTAGCCAAAATATCCAAAGGTGGAAAGGACCTTGGAGGTAGAGTGCAACTTTGCCTTTTACAAATAAGGAAAGTGAGGTCCTGGGAGGGAAAATGACTTAGTCAATGTTACACTGATAGCTGGTGACAGAACTGAAACAAAAACTTTGTCTACACTGCTCTTACCACTAAACTACTCATTCTCAATACAAAGCATTCATCCTCAACAGATTCATCCTCCTGCAAAGCCTGTTCTCCAATCCCAGTAGAGAAAAGTTATCATTTAGTGTGGGCATTCTTGTTGGTTCTCTCAACTACTTTTCATCTGGCCAACTTTTGACATTTTAGTATTGATCCTTAGAGCCTCAGCTCACAATGCTTTGTGCCAATTAATCAAAAAGCACATTATATCAGAGCTGTAAGGAACTGTGGAGCTCATGATGTTCTTGAACAGGAATTATATCTGACAAGTGTGTATACATCCTTTCCTTGAAGGTATTTGGTAAGGACAAACTCACAACTATCAGAAGCGGTCTATTATTCTTTTGGAAAGCTCTGTTAGAAGTTTTTCCTTACATTAAACTTATATTTGCTTCTCTGAGACTTGTCCATTCAATGCACCTTGTTCTCCCTCTGGGCCCAATTAAATAAACGTAACCTCTCCTTTGTATGACAGCCCCTAAGTACTTAAATATAGCTACCATGTTTCCCCATGGTAACTCTGTGAAAAATTATTTCACAGAGCTATTGAACACTAAAGCTAGAATAAACCTTAGAGATCACCTAGTCCAACTCCCAGGCTTCTGGGATTGGCCGACATTCAATCTTACTTTAGAGCACTTTGCAAACCTTAGAGCACTATATAAATGTTAGCTATCATCATCATCATCATCATCACCATCAGTACTACCCCACCACCACCACTCCTATTATTTGAATAGGCTCCTCTGGGGACACTCACTCAACTCATATTCATATTTGTGGTTTGGGGTCTCCAGAAGGTAACTGGCCTCCTAGTAAGATTATAGTGATAGACTATACTTCTAGTCAGTTCATCTGTCGCTTATAAGCCCTCATTGATGTGCTCCCCATTAACACTCAGCCTTCCAGACTTAACTTTTAGAAAAGGTATTGACTAAGAAAGTATTTACTGAGAAGAGTTAGTACATACATTTCCCTCCTGCCCCCACCAAAATGACAACAACAACAACCAGAGCATATCTTCTAACAAATACACATGACACCCATGGGAAGAATAGAGGCTCAGAGTGAGTGTAAATAGCCATTGTTTCTGTTTTGGCCAGAAATACTGAGAGTCTTCCCCTCCCAGATGGATTTTTTTTTACTAGGTAAAAAATGCCATTCTTTGCCTCATTTCTTACTTAGCCTCAGGGGCCATCTCCAATTGTCCTGACCTATATCTTGCCACTGCATGCAGATGTCTCTAGAGGAGAAAGTGAGACACCATGGTATCTTTGCACAGCCCTCCCTCACTTAAATCAATTCACTTGCAAGTCATGACATCACTTTCCCCATGTTATGGTCCTCTTCAAAAAATGAAGGACAAAGAACAACAGACAAACTTAGAGTACAATGGTAGAGAGGCATACACATAGGGAATATTTAACTCCTGCTCTTGAAGTGCATCCCCCTCAATTCTCCTACCCCAAAGTTTCATCACAGCTCCACCCAGCCCTTCCACTATACCCTCTGGAATTCCTGTTCTATAGACAACCAACTTTCCTTCATCTTAAATCTATTCCTCTCCCACTCCTTCCACCTCCCAGCTCTCATTGAAACCTAGATTTCTCCCTGATGGTAGAGTCTCCCTGGATACTCCTTCCAGTACTGGCTGCATCTTCACTCATTCTCTTTGGGCCATTTGTTAAGGAAGGGGAATTGAGTTGAAGTTTGCTCCCCATTGCCACTTCCAGGTTCTCTCCCTTCCTTCTTCACTCACTAACCTCCCTTCCTTTGAGCTTTGTGCTATTCATATCTACTGAGTGGTACAGTCCTGGTAATTATTGTCTACAGACTCCCTAAGTTATTCCCCTTCCTTCCTCAATGAGTTTGATACCTGTTTTACAATTTTCTTCTCTTCCCCAATTGCCTTCATACCAGGGTAATTCAGCATACATATTGATTCTTCCTCAAATATCCTAACCACTCAGTTCTTCACCTTCTTATCTCCCATGAACTATTCCTCCATTCTACCCATCCACATACAAAGATAGTCATTTCTTTGATCTTGCCATCACTTATAAATGTACCACTTCCATGTTCAAGAATTCAAAAATCCCCTTATCCAACCATAGTCTATTAGCTTTTCACTTCTTCTGCCTTCCCTTACATAACCCTATTCTTCATCCACACTGTAACCTCCAATCCCCTGACTCCTCAATTGTCTCCTAGGCCCTCTCCCCTGCACTAGCCACTCTCTCTTCTTTTCTGAATGTTTATTCCTCGGTGAAGCAATTCAACTCCACACTGTCCTCATATCTTGAATCCCTACTTCGCTTATCATGTCATCAAATTTGCCCAGACAAACCTTAGCCTTGGATCATTCCCACCCTTCATCACCTTTGATCCTATATGTGTGCTGCTGAATGAAGGTAGAAAAAGTCACAAAACCATTGCCTGGGTCCACTACAAATTTGTGTTATATAACTTCAACAGGGCCCTCACTGCTGTTAGGCAATCTTATACTTGCCTCATTACATCACTATGCCACTCTCCACAGCAGCTCCTCCAAACCTTTTCATTCCTCCTTAAACCTCCCATGGCTCGCTATCTCTCCTCCTTACCCTGCTCACTCTCTCAGCTGAGAACTTCGCTCCATATTTTATAGGAAAAATTGAGGCTATTCTCCATGAACTCACTTTCCTTCACTCTTCCTTGGCTCCTATCATTTAAGTGCCTTCTGCCACTCTCTCTTCTTTCAACCCTGTCTCACATAAAGAACTGGTCTTACCAAGGCTAACCTCTCTACATGTTCAAGTGATTCTATTCAATCCCATCTCCCCTTCTCTCATCTCCACTCTTTCATTTGTATTCAATCTCTCCCTCTCTACCAGCTCATTTCCTACTGCCTATAAATATGCTCATCCTCCCTATCTTGAAAAGAACAAAAAATTCACATAACCCTTTCTTCCCTGTTAACTATCATCCTATGTCTCTTCTGCTTTTTGTAGATAAACTCCTTAAAAAGGGCATCTGCAATAGATGCCTCCACTTTCTCTCCTTTCACAGTCCCCTTAACCCCTTATGATCTGGCTTCCAACTTTATCAATCCACTGAAACTACTGTCTTGAAATTTACTAATGCTTTTGTAGTTGCTAAATCCAATGGCCTTTTCTCAGTCTTCATCATTCTTGACCTCTCTGCAGTCTTTGACACCGTTGCCCACTCTTTCCTCCTTAATACTCTCTTCTTTCTTGATTTTCAGGACACCACTCTTTCCTGGTTTCCCTCCTACCTATCTGACCGTTCCTTCTCTGTCTCCTTTACTGGATCCTCATCCAGATCGCACCCTGTAACTGTAGGTGTGCCTCAGAGTTCTGTCCTGGGCCTGCTTCTCTTCTCCCTCTATGTTACTTCACTTGGTAGTCTCATCAGCTCCCATGGATTTAATTTAATTTGATTCTCAAATCTATTTTTCCTGCACCAATCTCTCTCCTGACCTCCAATTTCCAACTGCCTTTCAGATATCTAAAACTAGACACCCAATAGACACCTTAAACTCAATGTGTCCAAAACCAGAACTCATTAACTTTCCTTCTAAACCATTCTCCCTCCTACCTTCCTTATTACTGTAGAGGACAACACTATCCTCCCAGTTCCTCAGGCTCAAAAACAAGGAGTCATCCTGGATTTCTTACTTTCTCTTACCCCCTCAAATCTAATATGTTGCCAAGGCCGTTCAATCTCACCTTTGCAACCCTTCTCTCCTCTGACACTGCCACCTCTCTACTGCAGGCCCTCATCACCTCATGCCTGAATTACTGCAATAGCCAGCTAGTGGTTCTGCCTGTCCCAAGTCTCTCCCCACTCTAATCCATTTTCCATTCAATCACTAAAGTGATTTGCCTAAAATGCAGGTCTGATCATATCACATCCCCTACTCAATAAACTCTAGTAATTTCCTATTACATCTAAGAGCAAATACAAAATTCTCTTTTATGGCATTCAAAACCCTTCATAGCCTAGCTCCCTCCTTTTCCAGGCTCCTTACACTTTAGACCTCAATACCCTTTTGATCCAGTGACTGGCCTCTTGGCTTTTCCTCTAACAAGACACTTAATCTCTCAGATCCACGTATTCTCTCTGACTTGTCCCTCATGCCTGGAATGTTTTCTCTCCTCCATCCTTACTACTGACATTTTGGTCTTCCTTTAAGTCTCAACTAAAATCCTACCTTCTATAGGAAGCCTTCCCCAACCCCTCCAGTGCCCTCCCTCTTTTAATTATTTTCTATTTTTCCTGTATATTGCTTGCTTTTTATATATGTGTTTGCATGTTGTCTCTCCCATCAGATTGTAAGCTTCCTGAAGGCAGAGTCTGTCTTTTCCTTCCTTTTGTATCCCTAGCACTCAGCATAATAGCACAATACCTGGCATACAGTAGACACTTAATAAATGCTTATTGATTGATTGAAGTCTTTTTTTGTCCTTTGCAGATTTATAAGGGAGGTCCATGTTGGGTGTAGCTCTCTGCTAGGCTCCAAGGGTCAATGCCTTTCAGGAATCTATAACAGGCTCTTCTTTCTATCGTTTGGGGTCATAGTCCCTGAAGCTGCTTTTCCTCAGATGACTATGTGCTTCTCCATTCCCAAAGCAGGCCTTTTTCTTATAGTAGGCCACTAATGCTCCAGATCAACATACCTTGAGAATCACTCAGCAGTGGGAATTCATCAGATATTGATGTCAATTTTGAATGTTTATTACCTATCTAGAAATGAATCTTTTAAATCATATGGTATATCATTCTCAGATACTTGGCTAATGCTCAAATTGTTGTCCATAGCAATAAGGACCGACTTGTCCTGATGAAACATGTACAGGACCAAGAAAAAGGAGCACCAATCTTTATCTCAGGTCTGTCACTAATTCACCACAGAGTGTTGATCAATTTCACTCAGCTTTCCTGTCACTTAGGTCTTACGGGACAAAAATCCCAGCCCTCCCATCCTCATAGAGTTGTTAAGAAGATCAAACGAGGGCAGCAAGGTGGCGAAGTGAATAGAGCCAGTCCTGGAGTCAGGAAGACCTCAGTTCAAATGTGTCCTCAGACACATAACACTAGCTGTGTGACTTTGGGCAAGTCACTCAACCCCCAATTGCCTCAGAAAAAAAATCAAATGGATCCATGTACTACAAAGTACATTAAAAGTACAATGTGTTATACTAATGTTGAACATTAATAAATAGTATTACACAAAATATGAGGGTAATGAAAAAGAATATAGAGTGAGTTAAGAATAGATTAATCCAAAATAGGTAACTATGAAGTGTAACTTTTAATTGATGGTTGGATTGAGTATAAGATGACACATGAAGATGCTTCCTCTCTTCATGATGTAGGGTGTTCTCAGCTGTAAAAACAAGGGCCTCTGCCCAGGCAAGCTTAGTGAAAAGGTTTTGGTTCTTGATGTTGCACATAAATCCTACCTATGACAAGTTTACTGTCTTATCCATCAAAGCAGCCTTTCAATGTAAAACGGCAGAGTCAGGAAGCAGCTTGTGGCAGCCATCCACTAGTTCATCATTGAGGCAAATGATTTGAGATATGCAAAAGTTGAGATCCTGACTTCCAGCAGATAGGCATATCTGGGAGTTAAGCTTCAGCACCCTGGGCTGGCAGAAGTGACTGTCCCTGGTGGAACAATAATTAATGAGATGATTAGCATACTTAGGAAATCCTGTCTTGGAGAAGGAAAAATGAACTCAACTCTAAGACCTCTGGTTACTGTTTGAGGTGATCACAGTTATTCTACAGCATTGGTTTCCTAGGCAACTCACACAAAAACTACCTTTTCCGTAATCACAAGCTGGAAATCATATTACATGTGCTATAGATCTTTGGTTCTATGGTTCTCTTTGTTGTTCTGCATCCTATGGCAGCCTTGCTTGGGATTTCATTCTGAAATAATATTTTCTCCCTAAAACAAAAACACTCCCCAAATGAAAACATAGAGCAGTCTCTTTCTCCAGTTTATGTGGTTAGGTCATCTTCAAGAATTCTCCATTGTAGAATCCCTAGGGTAAGATGGTGGTCTAAGATCTGTAGGTATTGATGTATGTATATAGATCTATCTATGTATCTGTCTATCTATGTATCTATCTATCTATCTATACACACACACACACACACACACACACACACACACACACACACGCACACACATTTCCCTTCTTGAGAGTCAATCTGTTAACTTCTAATGCTTTATTACAGATTAAATGAAAAATCCTTTTCTTGGATATTCTGAAACCTTGTTCTGCATTCAGTTTTTTACGCTCCATAGTGGCTCTGGGCCCTAGAAAATATTACCTGGGAGACTAAAGTCTCTGCAAATTGTTCAGAAGAGGAGGAAGCTGTGAATGTAAATCTCCAGGTAATCCCTTGGTTGTAGAAGTTAGGAGGGAAAGCAGTAAATCAGATATCTGGGTGGGAAGGCCATGGAGCCCAGAGCTTCAGGGTATTGATGGTCCAGGGAAGAGAGATGGTGCCTCTTAAAGCAACTACGAATAATGAAGACCTGAGACCTAAAGAACAAAGTATATATGTAAGATGTAAGAGGGGCTTGGAATAAATTTGAGGGTAATAGAGGCTTGATATTTGTAAAAACTTCCTAATACTAAGAGCTATCCAAAACTGAAATGGCTTCTTCACAAGGTTGTCTCTCAAGATATATCTTCAAGCAAAAACTATTTACTTCAATTTAGAATTCCTAAGCTAAGGCAATGCACCAAATTTTGCCTCCCCCAGCAGCAAGGATTACAGCTGCCATATCTGGTTAACATAAAATTGTATTTAAAGCCCACCACAGGGTAACAAGTTGGATCATAAGAGGACATAACCTTACCCCATGTCCACGTCTCTTCCTAGTCACCTCACTTTCACTTGAAAATTTAAACCTTTTTCCATGCCATTATTATCTGCATTGTCCTCTCACCTGTTCTCAGATCGAGTCACATGCACATAGAGACCTTCCTTATAAATCTTTCATTATTTTTCCCACCCCAAAGGAAAGCAAAATACTAACTTCCCACCTTTTTCCAGCTGGCTACCTAAAGAGAAAAGATTAAAGTAGGATTCAAACTACTAACCTTTGGTTTCCAGGTTATACATGGTATCTGAAACCAGAATCTTTCACAGGAATAATCCTAAGGCTATGTTAATGACAGCAGTATGTGTGTGTGTGTGTTATAAATCCCACATATATGTATATATTCCTATATGTGTATATAAATATTTGTATGTGTATATGTATATATACATGTATGTGTGTGCATACACACACACATATATACACACATACATACATATATAGTCTTTGAGAGATTTGGGAGGAAGGAGGGAGGGAGTCCCCAACTGTAGGCTGCATGGTTCTTGTTGGTGGGGGTGATAGCAACCACCTGATATGATGACAGAATCATAAAATGTCAAAACCACAAAGAACCTTAGAGAATTCATGATATTTTCTCCCAAATCATTCCCTTTTTAGAACTTCCTTATTACTGTCCATGGTACCACCATTCTCTTAATCTCTCAAGTCTGCAACCTTGTGACAGTCTCAAGTCCTCGTTCTCACTCACCTCACATATCCAGTCTGCTGCCAAATCCTCTTCTTTCACAACATCTCTTGTATATGTTTCTTTTCTATTCACACACCTACCACTCTAGTTGAGGTCCTCATCATCTCTCACATGGACTACTATAAAAGGTTTTTTTGTTTTAAACTTTTTTTAATTAACAAAAATAATAATTTTTAATAATTCTCAGTTTCAATGAATATTTTCTTTTCCCTGAAATCCTCCCCAGCAATTAAAAAAAAGAAAAACAATTTTTTTTACAAATTTGCAGTCTAACAAAGGAAGAAATTACATGATAACCATATGAAACAGTGCTCCAAGTCATTAATAATAAGAGAAATATAAACTAAAGCAAGTTAGAGATTCTACCTCATAACTATCAGATTAGCAAAGTTGGCAAAAAATGAAAATACCAAATGTTGGAGAGGCCAAGGGAAAACAGGCAAATTAATGCACTATTGGCAGAATTGTAAATTTGTGTAGTCACATTGGAAAGCAATTTGGAACTCTGTCCCTAAAGTTACTAGACCATGTATGCCATTTCCTTTCAGCCAGCAATACCATTATTGTACCTAGAGTTAGAAAGAGATAAAAGAAATATGAAAAGGACTCATATGTACAAAAATATTTATAGTAGCTCTTTTTTTTTGGTCTCAAACTGGAAACTAAAGGTGTGCTCATCAATTGGGGAATGGCTGAACAAATTAGAGGATATGAATGTAATGAAATACTATTGTGTTATAAGAAATAATGAAAAAGATGATTTCAGAGAAACTTGACAAGATTTGTATGAACTGATACAAAATGAAGTGAGCAGAATCAGAATAAGTTATATAATAACAATAACATTATAAAGACAACTTGGAGAGATTTGAGAAATCTGATCAATGAAATGACTAATGATGATTCTAAGGGACCAAAGATGATGCATTCTATCCACATCTTGACAGGGAGGTGATGGATTCAAGATGCAGAATGAAAAATATTTTTGGATATGGCAGAATCAATAGCTTTCTAAATGGTCTCTTTGCCTCAAGTCAATCCTCACTCCAATCCATTCTCCTCTCATCTGCTAAAATGATCTTCCTAAAGCACAGGTCTTATCAGTGTGTTGCAGTGGCTCCCTATCATTTTCAAGATCAAATTTAAAGCCTTCTATTTGGCATTTAAGGTTCTTCTCATGGACCCTTTAATAAGGTGCTATTGGCTCAGAGCTCTGCCTCAATGGTTTTTCCTACAGGTTGAACAATGATCATCTCCACAACATAGAGTCAACATAAGACTCTCAAAATTTATTTCTTTCCATTGAAAACTCCCAGAAGTTTGTTCTCTTTAAGAAGACATTCTTTCAGAGACATTCACAGGAATTATGCTGTGAGGAACATTACGATTTGAGTTTTTATGCCCTAGATTTTGCTTCTCCCTACCTTTCCACTCTTCCTATACTTTATTCCCTTCCACCCATTCTATGATGCAGCTAACTGTCCCACTTGTCTGTCTCCATACCTTTGCACCTGCTGATCTCATGCCTGGAATACTCTCCAGCCTCACCTTCATCTCTTAGTTTTTAGGCTTATGTACAGTTTTCTGATCTCCTTTAAGCAGTCTACAGTACTTTAAAAGTTAATTTCCTCAATAGACCTCAGTTTCTCCAGCAACAAAATGGAGACTTATAGGCTGGGCTTCCTTTTTTTTTTGTCTAGGTAGAGTACAAGGCTAAATAGAAGTGAGGTCTATAAGAGTTTGTGTGATCTAGCAATACCACTTCTAGGTCTGTATCCCAAAGAGATCACACAAATTGGAAAAGGACCCACATGTACAAAAATATTTATAGCAACTCTTTTTGTGGTGGCAAAGAATTGGAAATTGAAGGGATGCCCATCACTTGGGGAATGGCTGAACAAGTTGTGGTATGTGAATGTAATATAATACTACTGTGCTATAAGAAATGATGAGCAGGCAGACTTCAAAAAACATGCAAAGACTTAAATGAACAGATACTGAGTCAAGTGAGCAGAACCAGGAGAATATTGTACACAGTAACAGCCACATTGTGTGATGACTAACTTTGACATACTTATCTCTTCTTAGCCATGTAAGTATCTAAGACAACTCCAACAGACTTATGATGGAAAATGATGTCCACATCCAGAAAAAAAGAAACCTATGGAGTCTAAATGCATATCAAAGCACATTATTTGCTCTCTCTCTCTTTTTTTCTTCTTTCTCTGGGTTTCTCCCATTGGTTCTAATTCTTCTTTACAACATGACTAATGTGAAAATAGGTTCAATATCAACGTATATGTAGAGCCTATATCAAATTGTATTCCATCTTGGGGTGGGGAGGAGAGAGATGGGGAGAATATTTGGAACTCAAAATCTTATGGAAGTGAATGTTGAAAACTAAAAATAAATAAATTTATTATAAAAAGAAGTGTTTGTGTGATAAGCACCATACTAAGTGGTGGAGACAGAAGAAAGGCAAAAATCAGCCCTGACTTTAAGGAGCTAACATTATAATGAGGGAGATAGCATGTAGGTAACTAGGCACACAAAAGAGATAGATAGATAGATAGATAGATAGATAGATAGATAGATAGATAGATAGATAGATAGATGGTAGATCTACACACATATGTGTGTATACACATATATGTGTGCATGTATGATGAAAAATAATCTCAGAGAGTAAAGTTCTGAAAGAAACTCCTTAAGTAAAAGTCCTAGGAATTTCATAGCCAAAATTCAGAGCTTCCGTGTCAAAGAAATACTGCAAGGCATCCAATAAGTAGGACTCTTAATTACCAAGTAACGAGAGTCAGGATCACACATGCACACAACTTGGCAAATTCTACTGTAAATGAGAGGAGAACTTGGAATACAGTATTACAAAACTCAAAAGATATGGGCTTATGACTAATGATAACCAATCCTGCAAAACTGAGTTAATTCTACAAGGGAAAAAAATAATCTTTAGAGGAATAGAGGACTTTCAAGCATTTCTGACCATGAGACCATAGCTGAGTGGGAACTTTGAAATATAAACACAAGAGTCCAGAGAAACCTAGAAAGGTAAATTAATTTGAGCAATTGGAAGGAGCTATAAGATGATGATCAATGTGTTTCAGTTCTGGATCAAATATAAATCCTAATAACATTCTAACAAAGAGGAAGAAACAAATGTGCCTTAAGAACCCCAATGTCTTCAAAGGATATGGCTAGAGTTTAAAAAAAAAAGAAAGAAAAGAAAAGAAAAGAAAAATGGAGGGTCAGGGTATTGCTTTTGTTATGAGGTTTTGAAGAAGGGAAATAAAAGGCAGGCTAAATGGAAGGATATACTGGTACAGAAAGGAGGATGAAGTCTGTGGAAAGTGTGGCTTCTTATGATTGGAATACATGAGAAGAAGAATACTCAAACATGGAGGAAGGAGGGGAAGTGAGCACAATATGAACTTCATTTTTATCTGAACTATAATGAAGGAGGGTTAAATACACACATACAATTTGGCATAGGAATTTATCAGACTCGACAAGGAAACACACTTGGATAGGGAGGGAATGAGGTTAAGCAGGAGGATTGCAGCAGGGAGGGAAAGATCACAAGGAAAACAAACTTCCTGATTCTAAAAAAGGAAAAAAAAAGAAAAGCATGAGAATATAAAGGGGTACTTTAGTAATGACAGAAAAAAAGAGGGTCATTACGCCATTTTAAAAAATGCACAGAAGAGAATGAAAAGATGTTCAGAAAGAAGCACAGACAAGTGGGGCAATTTGGAAAATAAAGTCTAGAATTTATTACTCTTTTTTTAAGCAAGTGATATGAAATGTGGATTCCCTGTTCATATAGAATCCTCTTTTTGTGTTCTTCTGTATGTATATAAATCTCTTTTTGTGATGTATAAATTCAGATTTTAAAAAAGAAATTAAGACAGCTACAATAATCTTAACTTGTTGAACTCTAATGATCTAGACAATACAAATAGTAGAATATCTTACAGAATATTAAGGGATATTAATAACGGGTTAAGAGATTTGCCCTGTTAGCCACATAGATATGCAAACAAGGCTGTACAGTCTGGGAAAGGAAAGTGAAAACCCTCAGCAAGAAGATAGGTGAGAACATAGTGTAATTGTCTGATGATGTCTGAAGGCTGGGTGGCAAAACCTTCTTCGGTATGTAGGAGAGAAATCAAGGACTAAGAAAACAGAATGAATGCATGGCACTTAGCTAAGTGATGTCTCCAGGGGTCTTCCAGCTACCTCTCTGAATCTCTAACACTTATTTCTTCCTCGAAGGCCTTATTTTCCACCTGGGAGTATCCACGGCCACCTCTAACACAGCACAGACATACACATACTGTTCACGGAGACAGCCACAATAATCAAAAGACAAGGCCATCCAGACAGTTCTTGCACCTTAAGGGGGAGGGAAGAGCCTCATATTCAATAGCTGCTAACAAGACTTTCACACCCACCTCTTCCCTGAAGTTTGTCTTTCCTGTTCAGTCATCAAGGTTGCCTGGCAACCAACAGCAGGTCAGCTTCACACTGTTTCCTGAAAGAAAATAGTAAATCACTCATACCCATTTCAGTTCAAGCAAGTTCCAATTAATGTGAGCTAGGGAATCGATCACAATGGGTACAGGGAAAGGGGGCAGATGGTGAGAAGTGTGTGAGGAGCTGAGAGGAAGGCTTGAATGAGCACTTGGGTGCTAGGGCAATAATAGCAATATATTTTTTCTAGGGCTTGTCTCTGAGAATCTCTGAAAGATATTATCTTTATTTAAGCTCTTACTGTCTCTAGAGAGGAAAAAGGAAGCCAAGCATAAAGGAGCTCATTTTTTCTGGAGAAACTGAGGCTTAGTGAGAGAACTTGCATTATAAAGCATTGCACATGCCCTAGCCTAGATACTCAATATACGGGGTGTCCCAAAAGTCTTAGTGCAGTTCTTAGCTAACATGCCTATTGAATGAATAATAAAATAGTTCATATGTTTATAGTGCTTTAGGACTTATAAAGTGATTTCCTCCCAATAATCCTGTGAAGTAGGCAGTGTAAATATCATTTATTCTCTTATTTATAGAAGAAAATGTGTCTAGTACCAGTGGCAATTAAAAGAAAAGAAGCAAAGAAGGAAAGAAAAAGAAAGAAAGGGAAAGGAAGGAAGGAAGGAGGAAGGAGGGGAAGGAGGAAAGAAAGAAAGAAAGAAAGAAAGAAAGAAAGAAAGAAAGAAAGAAAGAAAGAAAGAAAGAAAGAAAAAGAAAGAAAGAAAGAAAGAAAGAAGGCAGGAAGAAAGAAGAAAAGAGAAAGAAGGAATGAAAAGAAGAAAGGAAGGAAATAGAGAAAGGAAAAGAAAGGAAGGAAAGAAAAAGAAAGAGAAAAGAAGGAGGAAGGAGGAAGGAGGGGAAGGAGGAAAGAAAGAAAGAAAGAAAGAAAAGAAAGAAAGAAAGAAAGAAAGAAAGAAAGAAAAAGAAAGAAAGAAAGAAAGAAAGAAGGCAGGAAGAAAGAAGTAAAAGGAGGAAAGAAGGAATGGAGAAAGGGAGAGAATAAGGAAGGAAGTTATAGAGAAAGGAAAAAAGGAAGGAAGGAAAGAAAAAGAAAGAGAGAAAAGAAGGAAGGAAGGAGGAAGGAGGGGAAGGAGGAAAGAAAGAAAGAAAGAAGGAAGAAAAGAAGCAGGAAGAAAGAAGTAAAAGGAGGGAAGAAGGAACGGAGAAAGGGAGAGAATAAGGGAGAAAGTTAGAGAGAGAGAAAGGAAAAAAGGAAGGGAGGAAGGAAAGAAGGAAGGTAGTCATTAAACACTTATTTGTAAAGCACTATACTATGTACTGGAGATACAAATGGAAAATCAAGATAGTCCCTGTTCTCAAGGAACTCACGTTCTAACAGAGGACACATCACACACAAGTGGCAAGACAGATGATAATGCATCTTCTCTAATGTTGTTTCCACTAATAAAACCATACCCATTTCTGATGCTAAACCATTTGATGGTGCCAAGGACTTTGGGGGTGAGAACTTTCTTTTCTGGGTCTTCAGTAGCCATGGCTATAGCGCTTGTAGTAGTGGTTGCCAGGAAGCAGCTCCAGGGGTGTTGTTTCCCTGCATGATGGCTGCTAGGGCTGGGCTAGAAGCAGAACTGGTGGTCTGGGGGGCATGGCACTACCTGTCTTGAGGCTCTTGAGATTACTTACCTAATGGTAGCAGTTAGTCAGCAGTTGCTATTGGAGGTGGTAAGGAAGGTGGGGACACTTATTCAGAGTGATTACCACCACCACCGCCCCTCCAGTTGTGGTAGTGGGGGCCCAGACTGGAAGCAAGTCTGTTGGCCTGAGAAGTGTTTCATTGCCAAGTCTCTTGGGTTGAGGGTCATGGGCTGTCTCCATTGGAGTTTGATGGAAGGTAATATTCAATATGATGGTGGTGGTTTGACTTAACTGGCATGTGCCTCTTCCTATCTCTTCTTCAGGGCATCTTGTTGCTCCTGCTAGTCTGGCTTGCCTATCTTGGTGGAGGCAGTTGGCTGGTAGTTGCTAGGATAGGTAGCCCCTATCCACAAGAATTGTTTCCCCAGATGATAGCTGTCGAGGCCAGGTTAGAAGCAAATTACAAAGAATACAAAGGAATTGAGGTGGGGATGGGGAGAGGGAAGGAGAGGAGGGAAGAGAAAGAGAGACAGACAGACAGACAGAGAGACAGAGACAGAGAGGCAGAGAGACAGAGACAGACAGACAGGGAGAACTAGCAATTTATAAGATCAGGAAATATCTACAGGCTGAGGTAACTCCTGAGTTCTGCTTGGAAGTAAGATTCTCCAAGAAGGAAATGCAATAGAACCAAGGTATCCTGTTTCCAAGTCTGATGTCCTTGCTTCTAGATATTCTGCTCCCTTTCCTAAACTAAAGGACTAGATGAGGGAGGGGAGTGAATGACCTTATAGACAAATAGCTATATCAACCAATTCACAAGAAGAGGCTCTGTGGCATAAGACAAGAGGCAGGGAGTACTCGGTTGAGTTACTGGTGTTTTGGAAATTGTAAAGAATTACAAAAATAAGGTTTGATTATAATTATAACACATTCACCATTCTGGTGCCTTATTGGGAAGCAGAAGTGACCTTGAATTCATGAAGTTTATGCCAGAGGAACATTTATTCTGGCAGATCATACTGAGTTGGAAAGCCTTGGGGTATGCTCCCATGTCAGGGTAAGAGACAATCAACTGAGGGGTGGAGCCAAGATGGTGGAGTAAAAGCAGTGACTTGCTTGAGCTCCCCTCTAAACCCCTCCAAATATTCATAAAAAATGTCTCTAAGCAAGTTCTGAAGCAGCAGAACCCACAAAAAGACAGAGTGAAACACATTTCCAGACCAAGACAACCTGGATGATTGATCAGAAAGGTGTATCGCACCCAGCTGGGAGTGCAGGGTGTGGGCGCGCAGGCCACAGCAAACCTGGAGCAGGCCTCAGAGGACTGAATCTCCAGCAGCTGTGGAGGTTTCCAGACTCCTCAATCCACCAATGCCAAAGACAACTTAGAAGGTCAGTGGGAAAAGTCTGTTTCTGTCGGTGCTGAGAAGGGAAGGTGGAGTCTCAGTTCCATTCCCCAAGAGCATGGCCCTGGGGGGGGGAAGCTGCTTCCCGAGCTTCCGGCCTGCAGACTGAGGGGGAATCCAGTGGCTGATCAGAGAAGGATTGCAGGGATCTCTTTGCCAGTGCTGAGGCAGGAATCTCTTGCTTTGCCCGTGTTTGGATCTGGGTCACAGTTCTGGGTGGCAGTGCTGGGGTGAGGAGGAGCACTGGCGTGGTGGAGCTTGTAGTGGCTGTGGAGAGAACCCTCCTCACAGTTACAGGACAGAAAGGAGTACTTGTGTCACAGGCCAGGAAAGCAGTAAACACCTCGCCCCTTATCATACCACCTTAGAAGAACTGAAAATTTACATGTCCCTGCAAGTATCTCTGAAAACAGCTGTACAAATCCCCTGAAACTTGGGACAGTACATTCTCCACACTGGAAGTGTTTAAAACTCAAGTAATCAGCCAGGATCATGAGCAAGCAGTGCAAAAAGAGTCAGACTATATTATCTTACTTTGGTGAAAAAAAGATCAAAATATACACCAGAAGAAGACAACAAAGTCAAAGCTCCTACATCCAAAGCCTCCAAGAAAAATATGAATCAGTCCCAGGCCTTGGAAGAGCTCAAAAGGGATCTTGAGAAGCAAGTAAGGGAAGTAGAGGAAAAACTGAGAGTGATGCAAGAAAATCATGAAAAACAAGTCAACAGCTTGCTAAAGGAGACCCAAAAAAATACTGAAGAAAATAACACCTTAAAAAATAGCCTAACCCAAATGGCAAAAGAGGTCCAAAAAGCCAATGAGGAGAAAAATGCCCTAAAAAGAAAAATTGGCCAAATGGAAAAGGAAGTCCAAAAGATTACTGAAGAAAATACTTCCTTAAAAATTAGAATAGAGCAATTGGAAGCTAGTGACTTTATGAGAAATCAAACACTGTAAACAAATCCAAAAGAATGAAAAATTAGAAAACAATGTGAAATATCTCATTGGAAAAACAACTGACCTGGAAAATAGATCCAGGAGAGAGAATTTAAAAATTATTGGACTATCTGAAAGCCATGATCAAAAAAAAGCCTAGACATCATCTTTCAAGAAATTATCAAGGAAAACTGCCCTGATATAGTAGAACCAGAGGGCAAAATAGAAATTGAAAGAATCCACAGATCTCCTCCTGAAAGAGATCCCCAAAGGAAAACTCCTAGGAATATTGTAGCCAAATTCCAGAGTTCCCAGGTCAAGGAGAAAATATTACAAGCTGCCAGAAGGAAACAATTCAAGTACTGTGGAAACACAATCAGGATAACACAAGATTTAGCAGCTTCTACATTAAAGGACCGCAGGGCATGGAATATAATATTCTGGAGGGCAAAGGAGATAGGATTACA
This sequence comes from Phascolarctos cinereus, assembly GCF_003287225.1. Taxonomy (NCBI): domain Eukaryota; kingdom Metazoa; phylum Chordata; class Mammalia; order Diprotodontia; family Phascolarctidae; genus Phascolarctos; species Phascolarctos cinereus. The sequence goes on from NW_027555736.1 coordinate 120,362,412, forward strand.
ACCAAGAATCACCTACCCAGCAAAACTGAGTATAATCCTTCAGGGGAAAAAATGGTCATTCAGTGAAATAGAGGACTTTCAAGCATTCTTGATGAAAAGACCAGAGCTGAATAGAAAATTTGACTTTCAAATACAGGACTCAAGTGGAACATGAAGAGGTAAACAGGAAAGAGAAATCATAAGAGACTTATTAAGATTGAACTGTTTACATTCCTGCATGGAAAGATGATATTTATAACTCATGAGACCTTTGTCAGTATTAGGGTAGTTGGAGGAAAAAAATTATATGTATGTATATGTAGATAGATAGATAGATAGAGGGCACAGGGTGAGTTGAAGATTAAGGGGTCATATCTGGAGAATAAAATTAAGGGATGAGAGAGGATTATACTCGGAGAAGAAGAAAGGGAGAGGTAGAATGGGGTAAATTATCTCACAAAAAAAACAGAAAAGAAAAGTCTCTTACAGTGGAGGGGAAACAGGGGAAGGTGAGAGGGAATGAGTGAATCTTATTCTCATAGGATTTGGCTTAAGGAGGGAATAACATACACATTCAATACATTGGGTGTGGAAAACTGTCTTACCCTAGGGGAGAAGAGGGGGATGATAGAGAGGAGGGCAGATTGGGAAAGGGGTAATCAGAAGTAAATACTTCTGAGGAGGGACAGGGTCAAAAGAAAGAATAGAATAAATGGGAGGGCAGGATAGGATTAAGGGAAATAGAGTTAGTTTTTCACAACATGTCTACTATGGAAGTGTTTTGCATAACTGCACATGTACAACCTATATTGCGTTGCTTGCCTTTTCAATGAGGGTGGGTGGGGAGGGAGGAAGAGAGAAAATTTGAAACCTAAAGTTTTAAAAACGTATGTTTAAAAAAATATTTTCACATGCTACTGGGAAATAAGAAATACAGGAAATGGGGTACAGAAGTCTATCCTGCCTACAGGAAAATAGAAGGGGAAGGGGATAAGAGAAGGGAGAGAGATAGAAGAGAGGACAGACTAGGGGAAGGGATATTCAGAATGCATGCATCTTGGGGTGGGGGAGGGGGAGATGGGGTAAAAATTTGGAACTAAAAAGCTTGTGGAAGTGAATGTTGAAAACTAAAAATAAATAAATTTATATTTAAAAAAAGAGACAATCAACTGTCCGAAGACCATCCTAAGGAATTTTAGAGAGGAAATCACCAGCAGAGTGGCCCCCAGTGGGTGTTTGGCAATAGAAAGCCATGAAAAAGAGAAAAGATAAAATACAGATGTCAGTAATTGAGAGAGTATGTGCACACTGGCAACATATTTGAACAAAAATGTTCCCAACCCCTTAGCCTCTTCTTCCTCAAACCTAACTGACCGTCAGGTATAACATGGACCTTGGTAGAAAGGACACTGGAGTGGGAATCATGTGGCTTGGGTTTAAATACTTGATTCTGCCATTAACTGAGGTATGCCACCTTGGAAAAGTCACTTAACCTTTCCAGCTCTGTTTCATTATCTGCCAAATGAGAGAACAGAGTAAATTCAATTGTACCTTTGGATCTTTTCTCCTTTCAACCTCTGTTTTATATTCATTTACACTGGATGTTAAGAAATAATAAAATTTGCTCACAAAAGGAAAAAAAAAGTTATATCAGAGAATGAGACATTCGGGTACATTTGCTAACATTCGGCCACTGAAGCATTATAGCCTCCTGAAATCATTCCTATTTGGTGAGAGAGAGAGAGAGCTGCTCTTGCTGACTCTGGTAGTTGGCCTCTTAATACCTGTCCTTGAAGTTTTGTCATGTCTTTTTCATTTGAGCTGGTGAAACATAGTCTTTATAAATCTTAAGGCCATAATCATGCCAGATGTTCAAGAAAAATATTGGTGATCACTTTTATGAGTATTCTTTCTTCATGTGCTGTCCAGTCATTCTGTTTAGGTCCTTTTATGAACCTGAGCCCTTTACAAAAAAGAGTGTTGCACCACAGAGAGACTAAGTAATTTACAACAATTGCCAGGTCAGTTGGTAGATGAATACAATCAGAATGCAAGTCTTTTGATGTTCATTTGAGTTCTCTCTGTGAGGCTAACTTTACATTGACAACATGCCCAGACTTTAGCTTGCTTGAGTGCTAGCTATATGGTCTCTATGCCTACCTCCAAGGGCTATGGCATACAAAATCACTTTGTATAAATTTGGAAGACCAGGACATAGAAGGCTTCTTGGGAGGCAGTGTGGTACAATAGAAAATGTGCTAAACTTAGAATCAGAGGGTTTGGATTGCTAAGTGGGTCTATAGCACAATAACGATGAAAAAATCCTGCTCTAATGCCTTGACAAGCGAATTTTGTCTGTCTAAAATCAGCTCCAGTCTGGCCTTCCCTTGCAGAAATAGGAATACATATGACTCAAGCTCTTCCCCTTTTTTAAAAGGGAAGAGGGCACAAAAGAAAGCTTGTCCACTAAAGGTCTATTTATATAAAGATCAAAGAGACATTCCCTCTCTGTGTCAATAAACTGAAAACCAGCAATTGAGGAATGGCTGAATAAGTTGTGGTATGTGAATATGATGGGATACTGTTGTACTATAGGAAATGAAGAAATAAATGATTTCAAATAGACATGGAAAGACTTACATGAACTGAGGCAGAGTAAAGTAAGCAGAACCAGAAGAACAACTTATCTATAATAACAATGTTATAAAAATGAAGAATTTTGAAGACTTTTATAAACTGATAAAGAATGAAATGAGCAAACTAGAACAAGTTATGCAATAATGACAACGCTAAAAACAACTTTGAACACTGTAAGACTGTGATTTATATACAGTGATCATTAATGATTCCAGAGAACTGAAGATGAAACAAGCTATCTATAAAAAAGAGATGATGGATTTAAGATGCAGAATGAGACGTATTATAGATACATATGTATATTTACATACATTTATACACAGATGTGTGTCTGTGTATGTATACATGTGTATGTGTGTGTTTATAAATGTATGTAATATACAGACATGAGGGAATTTGTTTTGCTTAACTTGAATATTTGTTAGAAAGAATTTGTTTTTCTTTTTTTTCCCAATGGTGTTGGAAAGAAAACAGATTAATTAAAAAAAATAAAAGGAGGAGTGCTGCAGATGTGAAATATGTGCATGAATTCTCAGGTGACGTCACTATATTGTTAGAGACAGCTAGATGGCTCAATGAATAGAGTAGTGGGCCTGGAGTCAGGAAGAACTCAGTTCAAATCTGGCCTCAGACAATTACTAGCTGTGTGATCCAGAGCAAATCGCTTGCCTGCTCTTTGCCCCAGGTTCCTCAACTGTAAAGTGAGGGTGATAACAGCAATTACCTCTCAGGGTCATTGCAAGGCTCAAATGAGACAGTATTTGTAAAGGCTTTAGCACACAGTAGTCACCATTATGTAGTAAATATGTTTATTTTCCCTAATTCCCTGTTAGTGTAACTTAAAATATTTTACTACATTATAAGAGGCTTCTCACAAAGTGGGAATAATCTGCACGTATTTTGCAATGTAAAAACAAGCACATCATTAAAAAGTTTTTTAAGTAGAGGTCTATTTATATAAAAGGAAAAGAGACACATAACCTCTCTCCATAAAATAGAATAGTTATATATAAAATAGAACAGTTATACCTTATCTACCTCACAAGGTCGTTTTGATAACCAAATAAGACATTTGGGAAAAAATGAAAAATACTGAGTTAAATGTTCTAACATGTTATTTCTGTCTTTATTACAGTCATATACATTTAGTAACCCAAGTTCCTGGTATTTACATCATTTTTCACTCTTCCCTTTCTCTCAACTCTGAATCAGTTTTGAAATCCTGTTGATTCTACTTCTCCAACATTTCTTACTTCTGACCTTTCTTACCACTCACACTGCTCCCTCCCTATTCCACGCTCTCTTCTTCTTGGCTACACTCTCGTGGTACCCTCCTGTTTGGTTTTCTTATCCCTACTCTCTGCTTTTCAATCCACCCTTTACCTGAGTAATGTCACACCTTGCTCTGATCACATAAAGCCTCTAATTGAAAAACTGGTAGTTCTAGAGCCTCACCCTCTATAACCTGGGGTCAATCTACCTTTCTAGCTTTATCTCACAGTATGGCATTTCATGTATTCTACATTTCAGGAAAAAAAACCTGGACTATTTTCCTCCCCTAGTTTTGGTTCTACTCTTTTCCTTCTTTATTCATGATGTTTGTTTGCAGTCAGAAGACTATGTGTGTGATCTTGAGCCATCTACCTCACTGGGCCTCAGTTTCTTTACCTGTAAAATGATGTAATTGGGTTACCTGATATATGAGTTCCCTTCTAGCTTTGAATTTAAATCTTATGATCATGAAATATTTCCCTAGCTAGAAGTGGTGAGTCAGGGGAAGAGGGACATAGAAATGGGGAAAGGAAGAGGAAGAGGACATTATTGAAATGTATAACTGTTTATAATTGTTGGGACCTTTGGCCCAAAGGTACTTGGCACCCTCCAGGAAGTCTCCAGGGTTCTCAGCAGTTCACCTGACTTAGAAAATGAGATGCATCTGAGTAGCCCTGTCCATAAGAGGAAAAGCACCAGATGGCTGAGCAGGTGTTTATGGCCTTCTTAATGACCTTATCAGATACATCGCATGGCTGATCACATTGATTGTACAGTATCTGTTGTGAAGATGGTCAAAAAAAGCACTCAGCCCCTCAGTGGGCTCTGCAGTAGCCTCAGAAGAGATGTGGCCAATGGCTCCTAGCTGCTCTTAGGTTTCTCTTACAGCTGTTGTTTCGTTGTTATGCCTCCATATTGTAACTAACAACAGTGAGCTCTCAGGCAGAGACTAAAAAAAAGCTGGTTGTCTTGAAAGGGCTGGCAGTCTCCCAAGCTTACCCCTTACAAACTGGAAGGATGATGGGCCGTGGCATCTCACTCCCTGAGTGACAAATTTAGGGGGATTCAATTTAAGGTGATAAGGGTTATTATGTTCCTGATTCTGTGGACATACTAGAGTACTCCAGTTTTTGTCATCATTGAGTATAAAGAGCTCTTAATGGACATAGCATATGACCCCTCACTCAGTCCTTGTCATCTGCTGAAGTAGGAGAGGGAGTATCCTCACTGAAGGAAGGCAAATGCTCAGGGGATGTTGCTTCGGCTGAACTCAGTGTCTGTCTACTGTTAATCTTAATTTTAAAATTGAAGTAGGAGTCAGAAAGCCTGGATTCTAGTCCTGGCTTCACCCCTTGCTAGCTGTGTGACCAGGGTCCTTCCTTTTGTCAACTATAAAGTAAGAGTGTTAGAATAGAAGATATACTATAGGCTAAGGTTCCTTCTAGTAACAACATTTTATAATTCCAAATATTACTAGTATCAACTGGCCATTTGAAGCTCTATTTCAACTTTCCCATGACCCTATATTAAACTACTTAAATTCAATCTCCTTCCTCTAGTATATCATTCTTTTCCAAGCCCTTATAAATTTTGTAACAATTGGTGTGGATGAACATCCTCAAGGTACATTTCCTTTCTTTTTTTATCTTTGTAGAAGTGACTTCCCCAGGGTCACACATGTCTGAGGCCAGATTTGAACTCAGGTCCTCCTGACTTCAGGGCTGGTGCTCTATTTACTGCACCACATCACAGTTCCTTCTAGTAGGAGTCTATGAGGGAAACAAGGAGCATCACTTGATACACATAGCCCTCATAAGTCTTTGCAAGAGTGCTTTCAAAAAACGCATCTCTTTGAGTTAGGAGCTATGGGTTCTATTTTTTTCTTTTTTTTTTGGTGAGGCAATTGGGGTTAAGTGACTTGCCCAGAGTTACACAGCTAGGAAATACTATGTATCTGAGGACAGATTTGAACACAGGTTCTCCTGACTCCAGGGCCAGTGCTGTAACCACTACGCCACTAGCTGCCCCTATGGATCCTATTTCTGATTCTTTTGAAACTCTTGTTCAAGTGAAGATCCTTCAAAACTATGTGCTTCAGTTTCCCCATCTATAAAATGAGGATAACATAAAATGCCCTTACTGAAATGAGGTCATGAGTGAGAATTCTTAGGAGAAAGGTGAGTTAGAAATAGCAAATGCTATTATTTTTTAAAATTTTTATTGATTATTTTTTCAATTAACAAGCTCTTTTTCTTCCCTTCCCACTTGCCCTCCCAAACCAAACACAACAAAAAAGAAAACTCTCATAACAAATACTCAGAGTCAAATGGAACAAATTCATTCACTAGCCATGTCCAAAATATATCTCACAGCATCAACCGTTATTGAGATACTGATTTTATATGTACAAGAGATTGAGATGCTCCTACTTTTCCAGTATTCTGTCCTATTGTTCCCATAAAATCAAATGAACACCAAGTCCCTTGTCAAGTCATATGGCCTAATGTTTGGTTTAGAAAAGAGCCACGATACTCCTTTATGCCTCAAACAATCACATTAAACACCATCTCCCTAAATCTACATCTCTGCCATACTGATCACTCTCACCACCCCAAACCTTGTCACTGGCCTGCTGGGTGACAGTGAGGTGACCAAATCCCACAGGTCACTCCTTTTGTCTCCTCTCCTCACTTTCTAGAGCAGGCCCAGGTCTCCCCAAGTCTCCAAGTTCATGGCCCAGTGACCCAGGGAGAAGTTGCAATATGAGTGATGAAACCCAGGGCTCCTCCAGCCATGGAAGAGTTCAAAGGTGGCAGTACCAGATGTCCCCATTAGCCCTGCAGCGCTGGGAGCAGTCCAGACCCTGTTTATTTAATCGCGGCATCAGCAAGTGATCATGGGCCCTGGCAGGGAACAGCTGTTCAATTTCCCCAGCTGGCCCCACAGCCCCTCTTACCTGACATCCTCCCTGGGTTTTATTGAATCTTTGCTCCTCACAATTACCTCTAATTTCATTGTCCTCCTTGGGAAGGAAAGCACTTTTCTCTGCAGCTAAGATGCTTTTATGTTCCCTCTGCCTCCTCCCTCTCTGGCCTCTTTCTTTCATTCTCAGCCAGCATGATGAACAATTGGTCTCCAAAATGGGGTTCAGCTCACAACCAGTATTCATCCATCCCTACACTCACTCCTCAACCATTCTCCCATTTTCTATCCAGGGGAAAGGAGGGTGCTACCAGTAGGCCTGAAGTGTCACCCTAGGACACCCTGATAGGATTCACCTAGTTTGGAGTTTTTGCCCAGCTTCCTCACCAGTCAGGTAAGGGAGCTCTCTTTATGTTGTTTCAGGCTGCCTATTCATCTTGGAGAGGAGAAGACATGGGGGAAGTGGTAGGAAGCTCAGATTTAAATAGAACTTTGAGAAATATAATCCTGGGGCACCTAGGTGTTGCAGTGGATATAGCAGTGGTCCTGGAGTCAGGAAGACCTGAGTCCAAATCCAGCCTCAAACACTTGACATTTACTAGCTGTGTGACCCTGGGCAAATCACTTAACCCTCTTGCCTAGCCAAAAAAAGAAAAAAAGAAATGTAATCCCTTTCTTCAAGTACTTGATGAACAATAATAACAAGGAGATCCATCGTGTTCTGTTTGGTCCCAAAGGTGGACATAGAAAAAAAGAAAAAGCAGAAAAACATATTTTTGGCCTTAATAAGCAGACAGACTTAATAATTACAGCTTTCCCAGAGAGGAATGGGATGATTCAGGATATAGTAAGGTCCCTATCACTGGAAATATTTAAGCGAGTAATCATTTGTGAGGGGTGCTGTACATTCTATTAAAAAAGAAAAACAAAACCAACCAGGTGTTATGCAGTTTCTAGCGACTTTCTCCTTAGCCCTGTTCTTCAGGCACACCCAGATAAAAGGCTCCATGAGATTCTAGGATATAGGAAGGTTTCAGGATCCTGAGCTTAGTCATTGATAGAATACAAGTCCCTTGAGAGCAGACACTTTTTCATTTTTGTCATTGTATCCCCAGCACCTAGCACAATACCTGACTCACAATAAGTATTTAATAAATGTTTGTTGATTGACTAATTCCCCTACTTGCAGCAATCTGAAACTACCCTTCAAAGAACATTTTTTAGTATTATAAGATTTAGAGCTCAGGGGATCTTAGAGATAATATATCCAATCAACTCATTTTATAGCTCCCCTTTAGTGAGGCCATAGCACGGTGCCTAGGATATGATTACATAGGAGACACTTAATAAGTGATTAATGATTGATTTCCTGGCCTATGAACCTTGTCAGCTTTGACTTTATCCAATATAAATCCTTTTGTGATGATGTCCCATGTAAATTCTATATAGACTGAGAATTCACTAATTTTCATTTTCTTTTTCTTTCTTTCTTTCTTTCTTTCTTTCTTTCTTTCTTTCTTTCTTTCTTTCTTTCTTTCTTTCTTTCTTTTCTTTTCTTTCTTTCTTTTTTTTTTTGATGAGGCAATCGGGGTTAAATGACTTGCCCAAGGTCATACAGCTAGTAAATATCAAGTGTCTGAGGCTGGATTTAAACTCAGGTCCTCCTAGCTGCCCCCTTGCTAATTTTCTAGTATAGGAATAGACATATTATAAATTATATTTAATATATGACTTATTGGTTCTAAAAGGTATATATATACTCTGTACAGAGGTACGGTGGTAAATGTTTAACAATTGGCTCTCCAAAAAACCAATATGCTCCATCCACTTTCAAGTTTAATATGCATTGACATTTTTCTATTGCTTTCTTAAGTCTAGACGAACAACAGAACAATAAATCAAGCCCTGATTTGTAGCATCTGCCCACTTCTGAAGTATAAATGCACACCGAAAATTTAACATTCAGACTGAAGCTGTAAGAACTCTCTTGAACAGTACTATTTCTGGACCATCCTCTGTATACTAACCAGACCTCCTGGCTTTTCTGAGACAGGAATGCCATAAAGGCTTGAAAACTAAAAAGCAGGAAGAATGAAGGGATAAAGTCAAGGACAATAGAGAAACCTCTCTTGGGCATTTGTCTGGGGGTTGTGCTGCCAGAGAAGGGAGGGACTGACTCCCTGAGGTGATGAATCTAAGGGAAACGAGGCATCCAGGTGGCTGTGAGGAGCACAGTGTTGACCTGGAGCTACTATGAAATACTAGGCCTGGAGAAAAAAGGCCTCAATTCCTTAGGATCCAAGAAGATGAGACAGGATTTGGATAGGTGCTAAAAGTAAAGAGTAACTAGAAAATGAATCCAAAGATGACCAGGGAAGGCCTCATGGTGCAATGAAAAGAGCACCAAATTCAGACCTAAGTTTGAATCTCAGCTCTATCACTTCTATGTGACCATGGTAAGGTCACTTGTTCTCTCTGGGCCTTGCTTTCCTCATCTGTAAAGTGAGAGATGGCCTCTGAGACTCCTTCCAGCTCTAAAGCTGTGATTTGAGCTATCTTGGCGTAAGTTAACAAAAAAAATCTTATCTTAAGAGAGAGTGGTATCTCCACAGACTATATTACAGTAGTGGGGAGTTTTAAACAGATGAACGTGCCTAGATTAGAACCCAGGTCTCCTGATTCCTCAGTTGCTGGTCATTTCTGCTGACCTTTTTTCCTTAATAATGACTCCTTGATGATACTCTCAGCCAGGGAAAACTGGCCAAGTCAATCACTGAAAGTGGATTCGGAAAGGGGCCTGACAGCCTGCTTCACTAGGGAGGAGATAAGAAACCCTTCCTATGTTTTTGCTCTCTCTTCAGGCTTCCTCTTCACCTAGCTAATGCAGGCATTGAGAGTGAGCTGCTAAAAGCCCGGGCAAAGGAAGCCCTGTGGATGACTGCAGAGAATGGAGAAGAAAGCTTTCAAGTCCTTCAGATCCTCCCCATTAGCCAATCCCTTTACTCACCTAGTGACCCAGACACTGTCTAACTACTGGAGTGAGAGGGGTGGGGAGGGGGAGGCAGAGGTGGCACATCCTACCCACCTGCCTATTGAGATTTGGCACTTTGCCCAGACTGGGATTGCCAAGGCCTAAGAAAGGGGGGAGGGGAGGGACAGGACCAGCAGAGCACCAGAGGCTGAAAAGCCCAGGTCAGGAAGGTTAATAGAGCTTCCCTCATACTCTGCTCTTCACCATGGAAATAAAAATGGGCTTTTTGTGCATGAAGAGGCAGCTTCGCTTCATTATAGCAGTTTTGAAAAGAGCACCAAACTAAGTGGTGGTAAGCCTAAATTTTAGAACTGGCAGCAATTGACTTCCAGAGCCACCGGGCAAGCTTCTCTGGCCTCAGTTTCCCCATCTGCACAATGAAGGGAGTTGAGTTGATTCTGCCTCTCCAGCTCTAACATTTTATGATTTTAAGACCTTACTGGGTCACTGTCTAACATAAAATCTGAGTATTGTTTTGTTTTCCGATGGGAATCTATCCACTCTCCATTGGGGTGCTTTCAAAATCCAAGCACATATGGGCGATTCTATTCAACTCAACAAGATTCAACAAGCTTTTATTTTTTCAGGACATCTAAATGGAGTCAAGGTATATGGAACAGAACAAAACAAACTCTTTTTTTAAAGTAAATTTTTTTTACTGGCATTGTAGTGTATTGGAAAGAACACTGAATTTGCAGTCAGAGGACTTGGATTCAAATGTGAAGTTTGCTACTTTCTACCTGGAAGACACTGAGCTTTAACTTCTAAGGGCTGCAGTTTCTTCACCTGTAAAATAAAGGGGGAGGCAGAAATATTCATGTTTAATAATGTTTTTCAAGTACAAAATTATTAAAAAGATTTTTTTAAATGAGGGATGGTTGAGGAGACAGAGAAGATGGCTAAGATCTGTTCTAGCTCTAAATCCTACAAATACAGGATGCCAGCCAATGATCTTGACTTTCTTAGCTCTCAGCTCTGTTTAACCATAATGACGCTGGTATTAACAATGAATGACATAGAAATCTTGTTTGTATAATATACAGCTATGGAAGAGGATTCCATGTCTTCCTCTACCACAAAGTTGAAAATACAGCTTTGCCTTCTTTTAAAAAAAATTACCTTTTATTTCAATGAACAGAAATCTATTTTCTCTCCCTTCTACCACATTGGGAAGAAAGAAAGAAAAAGAAAACCCTTGTAACAAATATGTCTTGTTCAACAAAACAAATTCCTACATTGTCCATGTCAAAAAGTATATGTCTCAATCTATATCCTGAGTCTATGCTGTCTCTGCCAGAAGGTGGGTCACATGGCTTCATCACTAGTCCTCTGGAATCATGCTTAGTTCCTTCATTGATTAAAGTTCGTCAGTCTTTCAAAGTTGCTTGTCTTTACAATGTTGTTGTTATTGAATAATTTGCTCTCTTGGCTCACGACTTTGCCTTCTAAAGCAGCAAGCCTACTCTGAACACACCATTCCCTGGGCTCTCTCATCAGAGTTGTCAGAAAGCCAAGAGCTAGATCCAACCTTTGAAATTATTTCAAAGATACTATGATCCTTCAGGACATTACTGACACTTGTGCAGTCACCCACCCTTCATAGCAGAAGACGTTAATCCCATTTTACAAATAAGGGGGGAGAAGCCTAGAAAGGTTGAATGACTCCTTTCAAGGCTACATTGCAAATTAATGGCAGGCATCCAAGAATATAGCTTCAGCTTCCCTTTTGAATTCAATTCAGCTTAGTTTAATTCAATTCAACCAGAACTTATTGAATGCTTATTATAGGCCTTCACATTATTCTAGGTCTCTGGGGGAGGCCTTGCCTTCAAGGAGTTTATGATCTCATTGGGGAAACAAAACATGTAAGGGACAGAAATTTAGGTTGAACTTTTTCCTCAGGCCAAGCATATATAAAATTTCAGTGACCCCCAATTAGTGTTATTTTTCAGTGAATATCTAGATATGTTTATTTTCTTCCAAAGATTTCACATTTTAGGGGCATTGCCTTTATTAGTATCATTATGGTGTGTAACCCATGACCCCTTATTAAAGTTCTAAGTTCCCATTGACTGGACTCAGTCTTGGGGGAGGGAAGTCAGTAATAATTCAGATAATAAATTAGCTGCCACCCAAGAATTAGGCCATGGGAACATCTGAATTTTACTCATTTCCTAGGCAGGGTAGTGCAAGGAAATAAGAATTAATTGTATTTGGAATCAGAGGAACTATGTTTAAATTTCTGCTGTGCCACTTATTACTTATGTAATCTTGGGCAAGTCACTGACTTAACCTTTCTGGGCCTCAGTTTCCTCATCTATAAAAATGAGAGGGTTGGCCTAGATGATTTCTGGGGGTTCTTCCAGCTCTAATCACCGATCCTAAGAATTATACACATTTTTCAAATAAAGAAATTGAGCCTCAGAAAGGTTCGTAGATTTTCCCAGTACCATACAACTAGTTATTAGGATTTAAAGCCAGATTTCTTCTGTTTTCAAGCACCCTTCCTAAGACTCTTACGTGTTGTTGCTTTTCATCTGGATAGTCTCTAAATAGGCAGAGATGAGATGTGTTAAACTCCAGCCCTTTAACCACAAAGTTAGAACTGGCTTCTTTCCTGGAGCGCCCCACTGCCAGAAGACCAGGGAACAATCTGGGCTTTATCACCTGCCCCTTGTAGAGGTAGTATCTATCTGTTGCTGGAGAAACCCAAGTCTCCAGGCCCTGGCACCCTACTGGAATGATAGGGTCCTGTGCATTAATCACCTCTTGGTGCTGACAGAGCCCTGGGCCCCAGGCAGGCATGGCGCCAAGCTAGCAGTAACCAGACCCTCCTAATGAGAACACTTTGCTAACAGCTGTGACTGCTATGGCTGTGGAGCCCAGGCAAGCTCCTTGCTTACGATGATAATCATACTTTACTTTGGTATTGCACATTCTAGTTTTCAACAGTCCTACTACAAATAATAATCATTATAATGTTCCTACCTGATCTCACTTATGACAGCCCTGTGAGGCAGGATTAATAGGATTATCTTCTCACTACAAATGAGGAAACAGTCTCTGATAACAGAGGTGGTTTGCCCAAGGTCACACTAGGAAATAAAAGCAGAGGTAGTGGATAGGGCACTTGATCTGGAGTTAGAACGACCCAGGTTCAAATCCTTTCTCAGACATTTACTAGCTGTGTGACTCTTGGCAAATTACTTAATGTCTTTGTGTGCCCCCCCCCCAGTTCCTCATCTGTAAAATGAAGGGGCTGGATTACATCATAGGCCCCTCCTGGCCCTAAATCTATGATCCTATTATCCTAAATGGAGGGACCAAAAAGATTTAAGTTTCTAACTCCTAATCCAATGTTCTGTCCACATTATTAAGCTACCGCTATTCATTATCAGCAAAAACTGTCACAAAATCACAAGGTGGATTCTCCTTCATCTAGTAGTGGCTAGGGAATCATGGAGTCACAGAATCTGAGATTTGGAAGGGACCTCGGTGGCTATCTAGGGCAACCTCTACACCAAAGGAATCTTTTCTAATGTACCTGTAATGGCCAATGGCCTCTGTGCTTGAAGACCTCCGAGGAAAAGGATCCCAATCAATCAATGAATAAAGAAACATTATTAAGTGCCTACCACGTGCCAGGCGCTACGTAGTCAGCCTGTGTCACCGCAGACTGGAGGCCCAAGTAGGACCATAATGAGTTAGGGGCAGGCCTGGCTTAAGCTGGTCCCTCAGTAGTTCAGTTTCAATGTTCAGCACTCACAGGTAATTTTACAGTTAACAAAAAGAGGTTATGTAGCTCTGTGTCCAACAAGGAGACAGCAGCACTTAACCAGGAGCGGAGGCAGCTCCTCTGGCTTCTTTGCGGTAGAAATAGGTCTGATCAGCAGGGTCAAGTATGGTGATTCTCAGAGTGACCAGCAAGTCTGAAAGGCCAAGATTTCACAAGTGCTCTGAAGTGACTAAGTAGCCCCATCATTATGGCCAGAGGCTACTAGAAAGTTGCATACAGGGAGGTGCAGGGGCCAATCAAATCTCTGGAACAGCTTTATCATCTTTCAGAGAAAAGTAGCCTGACTAAATGTTGGAAAGGAGAGTGGAGAGAACCCTGGTAGATATTGGTTCTATCACACATGGGAATGGAATCAGCATGTTATTCACTAAAACTGGAAGTTTTAACTGGGCATGAGGCAGTCTGCATGGCTCCCAGAGTGGACTTGGCCTGGTAGAAAGGGAATATTGCGAGAAGGGTAGAAAGGGTGGAAAGGAACAAACTTCAGCTAATTAAGTTCTCAGCTAATTAAGTGAGAACTTAATTAACTTCTCTTAGGAAAAAGTTCTCTTTAACAAAGCTGGCTAAGAAATGGAGGCCAATAGGGAGAGATCTAGCCTCCCAAGGGCTGGGTTAGTGCTTGAGAGTGACTGAAAATGAGAAGGTGGAAATATTTTGGAAATAGCCCACAGAAGCAAATGTATCTAGTACCCTAGGATTCAATAAACACAAAGACCCCAGATACTGGGATAAGGATTCACTATTTAACAAAACTGCTAGAAAAATTGGATAGCACGTTGGAAGAAATTAGTTTAGACCACCTCACACCTTCTACAAAGACAAGCTCCAAATGTGTATTCAACCGAAATATAAGCATTTACATTTATAAGAGCTTACAAAAAAAATGAATTTGAGAAACATGGAAAAAATATCTATTAAGTCTATACATAGGAGAAAAGTTGACATCCAAATAGGGGTTAGAGAGGATCACAGAAAACAAAACTGGTAATTTTGATTACATGAAATTTAAAAGATTGAGCACAAGCAAATAGAAGAAAGCTAAGATTAAAGGTGGAACAATTAACTGGGTAAAAAATCTTTGCAGCAAGTTTCTTCTCATTCCCAAGATTTATAGGGAACTTTAAAAAATAGGAGCCATTTCTGAATTGATAAATGGTCTAAGGATATCAATAGGTAGCTCTCAAGGAGAGAAGCACTCCATAGTCATATTTTTAAAATTCTATAAATCACTTAAAATGAGAGAAATACAAATGAAAGCAATTTACCTCCATTACACTGAGAATATAACAACAACAACAACAACAAGTAATGAAGGGACAGATGCTGGAGGTGATACACTAAAACAGGCACATGGATGTACTGTTGGTAGAGCTGTGGATGTTCTGGCAATTTTGGAAGGCAATTTGGAATTGTAAACAAAAAGTTGCTAAACAACACACATCCTGCTTACCCAGCTATATCACTAATAGGCCTAAGCAAAAAAAAAACAAAGAAGGAAGAAAAGGTTCTATATGTACAAAAATATATACAGTACCCTTTTTTGTTGGAAACTAAGGAGATACCCTAAAACTGAGGAATGGCTGATTAAGTTATGGTACATGCATGTGATGGAATACTATTGGTCTGTACAAAATGAGGAAATGGATGATTTCAGAAAGACATGGAGAGACTTTTACGTACTGATGCAACATGAAGTAAGCAGAACAATTTATGCTATAACATCAATATTACAGAAATGGACCATTTTGAAGACTTTTATAAACTGATGAAGAATGAAGTGAGCAGAACCAGAAGCATATATACAACAACAACAATAATGCTGTAAAAATAAAGAACTTTGAAAGCTGTAAGAACTAGGATGGATAGAATGACTATTCATGATAATAGAAGGCTGATGATAAAACTTGCTATCCATGACAGAGTGGTGATAGATTTATGATGCAGAATGAGATGTAGGTCACACAGCCTATGCATGTCGGTGGTACTACTTAAACTTAGGTTTTCTTGACTTTATGGACAGTTTCTATGCACTATGCCAGGGGTTCTTACCCTGGGATCCACAAAGAGGTCCTTAGATAGATTTCAGAGGGTTAGAGAACTTAGATGAGAAAAAAAAATTGTTTATGTTCACTAATGCTTGCTTTTCTTTGTAATCTTAATTACTTTATCTTATGCATTTAAAAAATCACACTCAGAAGGGGTCCATAGAATTCACCAGATGGCCAAGGGAGTCCATGACACAAAAAAGGAACACTCAATTATACTGCCTCTCAGGTCCCGAAGATATAAAGACAAAAATGAACCAGTCTCTGCTCTCCAGGAGCATTGTTACTAATGGGTTTATTACTGGAATAAATGAGTGGCTTCCTGGGAGGTGGGAGTTTCTAGGCAGCTTCCTTAGGCTGATGATGCACTGAGCAAGACATGCTTTGTCTGTCTCTCTGCCCTAGCTATCTCTCAGACAGTCACACAGATATTGGTGTGAATGAAATGAATGAAACAAATAAATGAAATAAAAGACTTTATTTTCTATTGCAAAGTTTATTAAGCACAATTTTTAATTAAACAACATTCATTATTAAAAGTAATATATACGTATACCTCCTTAGTAACTGACACTTTTCATTATGATTATATGGAATTGTATGCCCTGTATCATTTTTATATAGTTGCAGGCAGTCTGTCATTATACATAACACTATATACAGACTTGAAATTCTTTAGGTCCACATACCCTGCATTGACATGTACCATAGTTTGTCTATACCAGAACCAGTTAGTAATTTAATCTCTATCTATTTGGTATTTGAACACTCTGGTCAATGTTCAGAAACTGTGTCTCCCTGTGTTTAAAAAGTGTTCCCTTTGTGTGTTACTTTCCATTGAAAGTTTTAAACTTTTGCTATAATACATGGGGCTTGATTTATCACAATGTAAATGCTATATTGGTAAGTTCCCCCCTTAAAATATAAGTTCCTTGAAGGTAGGGATTTTTTCATTCTTTGTATACTGTAACCTAATGCACAGGCCCTGGCACAGAAGAGGAATATAACAAATGCTTGTAGACTGATTAACTTTTAAATATCAGATACATTCCACTCCCTGTAAACCCCCACCCCAAATCCTATGTGTATAAAATCTGGGTAGGGACTATAAGCAGTGTTACTTTTCAGTATATACTTATTGCCTCAGGCCTTTACAGCTGTCTGGGAATTTAGATGGAGTTTCACAAAAGAATCAGTCTAGTAATGCATAGGTTTCTACTATATTTAACTCACACAAAAAGAGGCTCAAAGTGGAATGCCCAGGAGCAGAAGCATGGCAAAGAGGGAAGAGTACACCCTGAATGGTCTGAGGGACTCCCAGGTAAGTTGATTTTGGGACTCTGACCAAGGGGGAGCGTTAGATTGACATTGTTCCTTCAGAGAAACAGCCCTCAGTCTCATCATACCCATGTCCATCAATCTCCAACTGACTCCTAGCCAGTTCAAGATGTCAGAGTGTCAGTCATCACTGAATTTAGAGTCAGAAAGACTGGGATTCAGATCCTAGCTTAAATATTTACTGTGTGACTGGGTGAGCCATGTAGCTTTTTTGAGCCTTGGTTTCCTGAGCCATAAAATGGAGATTATAATAGCATCTCCCTCACTGGGTTGTTGTAACAGTTGTTGGACCAGTTTTACCCCTAGCATTTTTAGTGGGGATCTAAACTACTTCACCCTGTAAGGTACTTAGCACAGCCCCACCCAACCACAGGGTCAGTCAAATAGTTGCTATATTCTAGATTAGACCCTCACTAAGCATGCTGAGATCTGTCAAACAGCTGTTACATGAGGATCAAATGCATGTGAGTAGCAAACAAAAAGCTAAAGAAATCTGAACTATTCATACCAAGGTAGCTCCCTGAAGTAGCTGAAGGCCATAGGCTTTATAGAAAGACACAGTTTCTGGTGGGCAAGTGGATTGATTTACCATCTCTGATATCCCAGGCAAAGATCCTCTATGTGTTAGTTAATACAAGAGGTCCAGATTGAACCAACCAGGGCAGAAAAAGTGGGCATCTCCAGATGCAGATTCAACCTTCTAGATAGAAGTGATCTTCATGGCCTTATGGATCTCAGAAAGAATTATCACATATGCAGATATTTCCTTTAAAAGAATACAGCACTATATCCTCTATTTAGACCAAAATAGTATGTAAGTGCTATGGAGAGCATGATTTTCTGGAATTTAAAATAAACTTACTTATCAAAATGTAACCCTTGAATCAGAGCTTCTTCCCTGACAAGAAGGCCCTGGGTAACTTTCCGGGATTTCTCAAATCTCTAGCTCATGGCCACTACCTAGAGAATCTGTGATCTTCACTAAATGACACCAACCAGTATGTTGTCACCAATTCCTCTTATAAGCATAAGCACACAGTTCACAAAGCTCAAAGAAGGAAAAATATATTTACATGGAGAAGGAAACAAATTGAACTTTTCTGGGTATGGGTAACAAATCAATACCTGCAACTGAACAACCCCTTCCCCAGTGACTTGTACAGCCTCAGTCCCTTATAGTCATAAACTAGGTATACAGCCTGTCTTCATTCCACTGCTGCCCTCTGAAATTCCCAGCTTCCAAGATCAGTGGCCACTCTTCCTGTTGCTCTCCTCAGAGGCTTGGTCATCTGCTCCTTTGTATCCATAGCACAAAATAAAGTAATTTTCCACATCTCCTGGCAGGTAGTGAACATATCAGATAGCTCCATTTCTGGGGAAAAGAGGCAGGGAGAGGGAAGGCTTCATTTTGTTCTAGTCTCAGTAAGGCTGAGAGAGACACTTGAAAGTTCTTTCTTGTGGCAGTGGGTAGCCACTGGTGACTCTGAAGCTTTTATTTTTAAAATTTCACTATGGTTATGATAGACCTGGCTTTACGTTGAAACTTGCCCAGCAGTCAGGAGCATAAACCGTCCCTTCTCATCTTCGAATGGTTTTCTGTTACTGACATGAAGTTGGTTCAGGGTAAAATTTAGTCTGATGTCATGTTTTCCCTAGCTCTGGCATTTTGTTCTCCATCTACAGATTTGCATTTCTCTCTAGTACGGAAGTTTGGTTAGCTGAATGGGGTTATTCCAAGTACTTTAGGCTGTTTCCTGTTTTATTTAGCGCAAGGAAGGGAATGATGGCAGTGAAGTACCACTCTTCACCCTCACTCCCCCTCCAGTGTTGCTGTATATTAGGAAGAGAAGAATGGATAGCCTCTACCATGAAAAGTACTGTTAAAAACCTCCATCTCAGATGTGTTCTGCTCTAAGCAGCTGCTTACCTTGCCATAGTCTAGTTCTATGCTAATTCCCCAGCCACTGGGCATTCAGGCTGTGTCTATATAATACAGCTAAATAGAGAGTTAGCTTTAGAGTTGGGAAGACCTCTGACACGTACTGACTTCATAACCATGAGCAAGTGTACCTGTCAGAGTACCAGGTAAGTCTCTAAGAGAATAAATTTCACAAGAGTTGCTGATCTGCATTGGTGTAGGGAATTCCCTACACCAATGAGATTATAGGTCTGGACCATCCAACCTCTATAATTAGCTTTGTCCCAATAGATTTCTTCCTTTTTTAAAGTATTTTGTTGGAATAGCCTCAATAATGAGATTACTGGGGGAATGAGCATGATCCAGTCTTACATGTTTTGTTTCTTACTACCAGATTGCTTTACAGAAATATTGCCATACTTTACATTTCCAGAGGTAACTATTTCCCTGCAGACCTACTACAATTTTGTTTACTTTTTCCATTCGAACATGTGGGGGTTATTAGACTGAACATTTTTACAAGTGTTCATTGATAAACGGGGAAACACAACTAGTAAATATTATCTGTTTATAGCCTTTGACCATTGAGGTAAAGACTTCAAAGCCAGATTCACTAGCATTCAGATCATAACAACATAAGGTTTTTGGAAGAGACCTTAGAGGCCATCACATATATCCTTCTTTCTTTGAAGATGAGGAAACTGAGGCTCAGCAAATAGAGTGATTGATAGCCCAAGGTGTGTGCTTTCTACCCTTTACAGAAATAAGAATAGGGACAAGGACAGGCTCTGTGATTTCATTGCTATAAAGATCTCCTGGGTGTGGTACTGCAATAGTACACTATTGCAGTCAGTCTTAGAGAATTACCTAGAACATTGAGGGTTAAGTGATTTGTCAGGGGTCAGATCCAGTGTGTGTCAGAAGCATGGCTCTGAGGGTAAGGTCTTCATTTACTATGCCATGACTCTTTCTGCAGAAATATGGAGACAAATAGTTGGACAGAGATTCAGTGCTCATGATTGGACCATGCAAATATAATAAAAAGGCAATACTACCTAAAATAATTTATAGTTAGTGCTACACCAAACTACCGAGAGAATACTTTATAGAAATAGACAAAATAATACTAAGTTTATTTGGAGGAACAAAACATCTAAAATGTCAAGAAAAAGATGGAAAAAATGGGAATGAAGAAGTTATAGCATTACCTTTGATGCTATTAATCATCAAAATTACTTGGTACTAGCTTAAAAAAATGAACCAGAAAAGCAGATTAGTGGAACTTACTAGACAAGCAAGTATCAGAAGCAATCCAACACAATAACCCAGTGTTCTATAACCACAAGACCTATAACCAAAACTACTAGGGATGGATTCCTTAAGTCTCCAAGAACTGCTGTGAAAAGTGGAAACTAGTTTGGCAGAAAAAAGGTCTTTGGGGCTTTAGTAGTTGTGGCTACTAAGGAAGCAGGGGCTGCAGACCCTGCAGAGGAAGTTGCCAGGTTGCCAGTCTCCACAACGGTTGATCCCTTGTTTGATGGCTCACAGGGCCAGGCTGGAAACAGTCAGTGGTCTGTGGGGGTGGGGGGGAGGACTCAGGGAGACTGCTATTCTAGGTCTCTTGGCTTTACCAGCTAAATAGTAGCAGTTGATATGGATAGATATGATGGCCCCTTTCTCCACAAGGGTTGCCCCTCTATATGATCAGACTGTGGAGACAGTGGGAGAGAATATTCATTTTCTAGGGGTCCTTAGGTGAAGAGTCTTGGCCTGTATCCATTGAGATTTGAGGGGAGGAGATGTTTGAGGCAACAACAGTGGTTTGGCTTGATGGCAAGTGCCATCTCCTGTCTCTTCCTCAGGGCACTTTCCTGGCTTGATAAATCTATGATTCTATGACAATTGTGGGCTGGGGTGGTTAGAGAAATGGGCAGCTAGGTGGTATGATGGATAGAGTACCAGGCCTATAATCAGGAAGATTCATCTTCTTGAATTCAAATCTGCCCTAAGATTTGACTTACTAGCTGTGTGACCCTGGACAAGTCACTTAACCCTCTTTCCCTCACTTCCCTGATCTGTAAAATGATTTTGAAAAGGAAAATGGCAGACCACTCCAGTGTCTCTGCCAAGACAACCCACAAAGAGTCAGTCACAACTGAAACAACTGAACAACAATAACAACATGGTCAAATAAAGCTATGATGGAGGAAATAGGTTGGAATTGTGCTTCAATGAAGTGGTAGAAGGCAGGGGCTGTTTCATATTCGTCTTTGTATCCATAGCACAAAATAAAGTGATCAGCATATAGTAAGCACTCACTATACCTTTACTAACTGAAAGCAAGCTTGGAATTTGTTTCATGGTGAATGTTTAAAAGCCAGTGAATAGACCATCCAGGCTAAATCTGAAGGTTCTTTCACCTATGAGATCAGTAGACTAAAAGACTGAAGAGCCTGGGGACTAGGAAGGATTCAGCAGATTGGATTTTATTCTAGTAGGCAATGGGTAGCTATTAAATGATGGGTACCTTCAAGTGGTATCTAAAAAGATCCCTCTGGCCAAGAGGAAACTCTTGATCAAATGGATCTGTGATGTCATTGATTTGGAAGTTTCCTTCCACTGTTGAGATTGCAACCCGTTTTGTATGACTGTTGTTCATCACCACAGAGGATCTACCTACAATGCTGGAGGCCTTTCTTTCTAACATTGGGAGGGCAATAATGGACCACTCCAGATACCTAGCCATAATTCCACATGAAACATGGACTAGACCATCTGATTTCCCTGGCATTTTTTTTTTGTGTGAGGCAATGGGGGTTAAGTGAGTTGCCCAGAGTCACACAGCTAGTGAGTGTTATGTGTCTGAGGTTGGACTTGAACTCAGGTCCTCCTAACTTCGGGGCATGCTCTATCCACTGCGTCACCTACTGCCCCCTCTTGGTATCTTTACTCTTGGTCTTTGATATTCTTCTCCATTTCCCTTTGTGTGATTTTAATATTTAACTCTTCAGAGAAAAATATTACAAGAAATATGTTATTACTATGTTTCAAGTCAAACAGACATATCTCAATACCCAGAGGATATTTACAATACTACCTATGAGGTCTGTTCATAAATATGCATACCTGGGACAGATAATACTGACTGACAAGTTGGGCAGAATTGAACAGGAGGACCTTGGGCTGATTTCCTTCAGGAAACTGCAAAGTTACCTTAATGATCCCAAGCTTCCCATGAAAGCCGAAGGCTATTCTTTATTTCTAAAATGTAACATATATTTTAAAATTCATATTTATTTTATTATATATACTTTATTTTGCTTATTATGCATTATTATTTTATTTTATTTTCAGTTCTGAATTCTCTCCCTCTCACCTTCCTTTGCTCCCTACAATTCACCCATCTTTTAAAAATCAGCATGCTCTGGGCGTTGCTATATTGTAGCAAGACATGGAATTCAACAGTCTGAAAAATCAACAATGAGTAACATACAGAGGGTAATGGCTTGTGAGCAGAATGTATTGTGGGAACAGGGGATTAGGGTTGGAATCCTGGCTCTATTAGAAATGTGACTTCACTTCTCTGTGCCTCAGTTTCCTCATCAGTAAAATGATAAGGCTGTAAAATGTTTCAGCTTTGTCCCGTGATCCTCTGTACCCAGGAGCCGCAAACAAGAAAGGAGAAAGACTGCTAGCTATTGAGTCAATTTCAGCAGGCGTGGTCGCTTAGGGCTTAGGCGGCCTCACTTCACCTCCGGACGCCAGGGGGCGCGCTCTCCCTTTCAGGACAGGCGATGGAGCGCTGAACCTTGGACACCTCGCTCTCTCCGCACGCTTCCACCTCCGTGGCCCTCACTTCCGTCGGCTGGCTGAGGGAGGGGGGTTGGGGGGGGAACGGGGCAATCCCGGCCGTTGTCGCCGGGTGCCGGCGTCAGTGGCAACATGGCGGTGGCAGCGGTGGCTGTGGCGGCCGTCGGAGCGCGGCCAACGCAGCCTGGGGATCCCCTCGCCCCGGCCTCATGAGCCCGGCGCGACGGGAGGCGCGGGACGGACGGGTGAGGACGCTCCCCTTCCCCCGCTTCGTCGCCTCTCAGGTCCTTGGGCCTTCCTCCCGGCCGCGGGCTCCTCTCCTGCCGGCCGGGCCACCCGGACCTTGGGCCGCGTTCCTCCCCTGCCCCCCGCCCTCGTGCCCTCGTGCCCCCGTGCCCCGAGGTTTAACAGAGCCCCGGCCCCGATAGTCGTGCTCCCCGCGGGCTCGACGCCCCCTCCTTGTCGAAGGTTCAGGGCTTAGAGCTGGAAGGGGCCTCAGAGGTCACCCAGGTAGTAAGTGGCAGGGCCCGTGGCCCACCCCAGCCTTGCTTCGCTTTCCGCACCCACCACGGTAGTCCTCGACCCCATCCACACCCCGCTCCACCACTTCTTTTCCTCCAGCTCTGCTCCTTTCCTGCTCTTTTCTTGGAGGAAATGGGGAGAAACTGCCCACCCCCTTAGAGAGTTCTTTTCCACCTTAGAATCAAACTCCTACGTGTTTAGATTTGGAAAAGGCCTTAGAAATCATTTACTTCAACCGTCTTTGATGGATGAGAGGGGCAGTGAGGTGTCCTAGAAAGAGAAACAGATTTGGAGGCAGAAGAACCATCCAAGTTCATATCCATGCAAAGTTTCTCAACCGTGGGACCTTAAGTTTTTTGTTGGTTTTTTTTTTCATCTATAAAAGGAAAGGGGACCAGACCATGATTCTCCAGTCTGGGGTGGAGGTACCCCCAAGATATGAGGATCTTGTTGAATGGTTTGAGGAAATAATTGGTAAATAGTTGCGTTTTCTTAATGAAATATTCCAAAAGTAGTAGTGTTAGTGCTTATGATACTAAAAATGTTACCTGCTAAATAAAGTGTTCTTTATGAAAAACGAGTCTCTTTTATTTCTTATATGCTTTTGCATGGTAAACTATAGAATGTTTCCTTTCATGTTGAAACTGAAAGGTTTACTTAGAGCCAAAGATTGAAAAAGGTTGAGAAACTCTGTTCTAGATGATCTGAGGGTTTTGTTTTTTTCTTTTCTTAAACTATCTCTGAATCCTGTGATCCAGTGAAATTGAGTTCCAGAGAGTCTTAGTAATTTAGAAAACCAGCATGGGTGGGAGAGTTTTAATCAGAAGCCAGGGGCTTCTTCCCACCAGTCCAATATCCTTTTTGAGAGTTTGAATGTTGTTGGGAGGAGGGGGAGAGTAGAACATTGCAGAAAAAATGGAAGAGGCATACTCTGAAATCAAGTAAGATGCTTATGAAACTGTTTCTGAACTTTCCTCTTACCTTAATTTTTAGTGATTCTCTTAGAGCAGAAGAACAGCATAAAATGAGGTAAAGTGGGAGTGAAACCAAACTTGTCATTGTCCTTAACTAATATAGTGCTTTGCATGTAATAATTCCTGGTATAGCTCTTCATAAGTAGTAAGTGCTTAATCACCAGCATTTATTAAGCATTTACTGTATTCCAGGTACTGTGCTTAAATTTCTTCAAGTGAAGTTAAATTTGAATTAATGCTTCATAAATCATTTTTTAAAAGAGTCCATGCTCTACACTGGGGCTACTGATAATGTTAAAGCGATAGCAGTATTTTAAAATGACTTCATGTGTTTTAGGTAAGTAATTCATAACTCAATTCTTACTCTGCATTCACTTATTCTAGTGATTCAGATTTTTTTATATAAACACCTTTATAGCTAAGCACACTTGACATTTCTGTGTTAAACTCTTCCCATTGTTCACATGTTGAAGACACAGACTTGAATTTTACTGTTTCCTTGTGACTTAAGGTAAAGGATGTTAGGTAAACCCTGGGATGATGTGTCTGTGGAAGGGGAACTTGGGTTTTTTGTTTGTTGGGTTTTTTTCTTTTAATTTGTGACCCTCTGCTCTTAATCATCCAGAAATAAGATGGTGTGATGATGGATCATGATGTTCCAACAATCAAACCTCGAAGAATCCAGAACCAAAATGTTATCCACCGCTTGGAGCGTCGGCGCATCAGTTCAGGCAAGGCTGGTACCCACTGGCACCAGGTTCGAGTATTCCACCAGAACGTCTTCCCCAACTTTACTGTGGTTAATGTGGAAAAGCCACCTTGCTTCCTTCGAAAATTTTCACCTGATGGGCGCTACTTTATTGCCTTTTCTTCAGACCAGACATCACTGGAGATTTATGAGTACCAGGGCTGCCAAGCAGCAGAGGACCTACTGCAGGGTTATGAGGGTGAAATTTTGGCCAATGGCAATGACCAGAGGTCAGTCAACATCCGAGGCCGACTCTTTGAACGCTTCTTTGTCTTACTGCATATCACCAATGTAGCTGCTAATGGTGAACATCTAAATCGTGAGTGTAGCCTCTTCACAGATGACTGCCGTTGTGTCATTGTGGGTTCAGCTGCCTACCTCCCGGAAGAGCCTCATCCTCCTTTTTATGAAGTATATCGCAACAGTGAGTCAGTGACACCAAATCCCCGCTCCCCTTTGGAGGACTATTCCCTTCATATCATTGATCTTCACACTGGCAGGTTGTGTGACACCCGCACGTTCAAATGTGATAAAGTGATCTTGTCCCACAATCAAGGGCTATACTTATATAAGAACATACTAGCCATTCTTTCAGTACAGCAGCAGACCATTCATGTCTTCCAGGTCACTCCTGAGGGCACCTTTATTGATGTGCGTACCATTGGTCGATTCTGCTATGAGGATGACCTGCTCACCCTTTCAGCTGTCTACCCTGAGGTACAGCGAGACAGCCAAACAGGCATGGCCAACCCCTACAAGGAACCCTTTATTAATTCCCTAAAACACCGACTGTTGGTATACTTGTGGCGCCGGGCAGAGCAGGATGGGAGTGCCATGGCCAAGAGGCGCTTCTTCCAATATTTTGACCAGCTACGACAGTTGCGTATGTGGAAGATGCAGCTTCTAGATGAAAATCACCTCTTTATCAAGTACACTAGTGAAGATGTAGTGACACTACGGGTCACGGACCCATCACAGGTATTTGATGATGTTCAGCCTTATTGAGACACTTAGAGTGAGGGAGCATGCATGTTTGCTGTAAGATCATAGGATCCTAGCTCTAGCACTGGAAAGAACTTGAGAGATGATCTAGTCCAGCCCCTTTTACTTTACAGGTAAAGAAATTAAAGCCTAGGGAAATTAAATGATTTGCCGTAGGTCACATAGGTGATGAGTATCAGAGGTGGGATTTGAATCCAGGTCCTGTGACTGCTGAATGGCCAAAAATTCGATAACATTTAAGCTTCTGCTACCCATGGATAATTTGTCCACCTTGAGTGATTTTGCTCTGCTAATGGGGGGACAGACTATCGAGGCAAAATGAAATGTTCCAATAATTGGAAGTCTCATTTTCACAATTCAGTAATTAAAATGTCAGCTCTCTCACTAGATCTTTCTATAAAGAGATTAATAAACAATTTGATTGATTTGTGTTTCACCTCTTTTTACTGACTTTGTCCCTACACTAAAAGAGGGACTACTGAACACTGAAAAAATCAAAACAAAACAGAAATAATGAACAACTTCCTGATCTACAAGCTCTTTTATTTAGCTTCTGAATAATCTGGACTATATGGCTGTAAAAGAGCTACTATACAGCTAACCTTTTCTCATATTAAATAAAATGTCTGTCCAGCTTCTGTCTATTCAGTTTTTTAAACTATTAATTAACTATTTTAAATGAGCTTATAGGAAGAAGAGAGTTTTCAGAGATCGGTAGGATCAATTAAGTTTTAAGAGCACCCAGGTTTCTTTGAAATTTGATCTTGAAATAGAGTAGACTGCCTGTTTTTTCGGAATTTTTCCTTTTTGAATTTGACAGATGGAGAAATTAATTTGTGTGATGTCTGTGCTGTTCACCTTCCTAGTGCCTTATCTATTGTTTCATAAATAGTTCTGACCCATCTGTCCATAGCAAGCAAAAAACCATATATTTAAACCAATCATCTGGAGTATAAGTTCTTAAGTTTTTTGTGTCATGAACCCCTTTGGCAGGCAGGTGAAGGCTGTGGATCCGTTCTCAGAGTAATGTTTTTAAATGCATGAAATAAAATATACAGAATTATAAAAGAAACCAATTATATTAAAATAGAGCTATCAAAAGTGTATTTAAAATTCATAGACACTAGGTGAAGAACCCCTAGCTCTAGATCCTCTTTCTTGGCCATGTTTCACTACTAGAGGCCTTTGTGTATCTCAAAAAAGCTTATTAGCTAGCTTATGGAAAAATAATTTCAACCTGCTTCCTCTGAGAAGTGGATTATTTGTTCTATAAAAAGATTCAGTTGTTAGTGGAAACTATCATGATCAGCCCAGAAACCTATTTTCTTCCCCATAGTTATCCGATGGTGAGCCCATTAAATCATCATTAGTGAACACCTATCTTTTAGAATACATTGCTTAAGATTTGCCCCACAGTCCTTTGCTTCTCCCCCTGTCCTTTTACTTTCCTGAAAACCTTAGCTGAAGAGAAACCAGTTGCATGTTCATGTAATTCATGTAATAATCATATAACATGCATAGCTAAACTCCCTTTTTTCCTGTAATATCTTTGTAAAACAACAAAATCAAAGAGCTGACCTAGATTTGTAGAAAAGATAAATATAAGACAAAACTTGAAGCAGGAAAATCCATTATTTAGGTTTGGGTGATAATTTTCATTTTGGCAAATAAATTGTCAAATCATTTTCATCACAATTAAGATTATCCTTTGATTGTTAGCTAAAACAACCCATTTTTTTTTTCCTCTGGGCTGATACAGGGTAATTGTGGCTTGAGAAATTAGGCTGCTAGGGTACAATTCTTGTCTTACATAATTTGTGACCTCAGACTGAAACTTTCTTTGCCCACTTCCTGTAAAACCATCACTTTCTATGGGTATTATGAAAGATGAATGAGTAAAAGATACATTTAAATATGAAGCCTTGGGATAGTATTTAGGAAATTGGTCTCAGATTGCCACCCAGTTTCTTTATTATAGGCTGATTAAATATCTCAGCTATACTAAATGCCATACTGTGGCATGAACTGTTTGCATCAGGAATGAGTAATGGAGATTTAGATCCAAACCAGGTCAAAAATACTTAATGTTTGATAACTTCGTTTTCCTCTATGAAACCAACAGATGATTTCAGATTGGCATTTCATTGACCCTGGAAAAATCCTGGGACTTATATTGCTGATGAGAGCAAACTAAAGGCAGTTTGAGAGAATTGGATATCTAGGTGCCCACTCTAAAAAACTCTGAACTCCGAAGTAGCTCTGGGTACTTCCGCCTGTGGCATTTGAATAAACTTCATGTCCTTCTGCTTCTTCCCCCCGTCACTGCCCTGACCTCCCATGGTTCTAATTGCTCAAAATCCCACGTGGATAATACAGATGCTTTTGGCCAATAGAGCATCTGTCAAGAAATAAATAGTAAATGTCTCTCTGGATTTTCATTTGTCCAGCAGCAGGATACTGCTGGGACACAACTTTCTGAGACAGCTTTAAAACACAATGCACTTAAGGCTCCTCTCTGCATGTTGGAAATGTTAAGAGGAAAAATAGATGCCAAAAAATGAACTTTCAACTGTACATACACAGGAGAAAATAATCTGTCAGCAGCCAATACAGGGCTGCAAATCACTTCCCCAGCAGGAAATAAAATTAAATCTGGCACTTTAAAAAAATATATATTTTTATCTTGAGGTGGGGTGGGGAGCAAAGAAAGAAGAAGCAGTTGGAGAGGGAAATTGAAGCACACAGTTTGAAATGAAAGATTGAAAACCTTTTTTTTTTTTAAACTAGCCAACTTGGTAATTTCAGCAACACAATTATATTGGGGAATGTAGCGACGTAGAGGCATTTGACTGATAAAGCCTGTCGAGGCTCCCTGAGGCACCTAAAGCCGTGGGACCTGTTTCCCCATTGACCCATACAGTAGGAACGCTTTCTTGTTTTTCTTGAGTAGCTTGAATTTTTAGCCCAATATGAAGAGTCACCCTAGCCATGGGTTATACTCAGCTGGCTAACAGTTATATTTGTTCCTCCTTTCCAGCCTTCCTTCTTTGTTGTGTACAATATGGTGACGACAGAGGTGATAGCAGTGTTTGAGAATACCTCGGATGAATTGCTGGAGCTCTTTGAGAATTTCTGTGACCTCTTCCGCAATGCCACCCTGCACAGTGAGGCCGTCCAGTTTCCCTGTTCAGCTTCTAGCAACAACTTTGCAAGGCAGATCCAGCGCCGGTGAGCTATCAACATAGGCTTCCAACAAGAATGTCTTACCTGACCTAGATTTGGCCATAGGCCAACAACAGTTACTTAGTGGGTACCTACAAATGAGGCTTTACGGTGTAATAGAAAAAGTGGTAGACCCAAGGGTCAGGAGACTTAGGCACTACTGCTGGCCCTGCCAAGAACTGTTTGACTGTGGGCAAGGCACTTATCCTATCTAGACCCTGGTTCTTCATCCATTATGGTAGGGAAGGAAAGGGAGAAGGGAACAAGGAGGGAAATGTGGTTGACTTTAAAGTCTCCTCTATTTTTGAAATTCTGTGGTTGTTTGATACTCTGTAGGGCACTGTGCTAGGGATACAAAGAGGTAGGAAACATTATTCCTGTTCCTGAGAAGGAGTGCAGTCTAGTCTGGAAAGAAAGCATGTTCAGTCTGACAGACATTTATGTAGTACCTGCTGCATAAAAGATTAATAATATGGGACAGTAAGTGTCAAATGATAAGTGCTTTAGGAAACTGGAAGAGGGAATGATTACTGAGGGCCAGACCAGTTTAAGAAGGCATCATGGAAGATGAAACTTGAGTTAGGCCTTGAAAGAAAGGTAGGACATAGTCAAGTGTTGAGGGAAGGCATTCTACATTGGGAAAACAGTATAAGCAAAGTGGCAGAGATAAGAATGCATTCCATCTCTGAGGAATAATGAATAATGTATGTTAGATGGAATAGAGGATTCTTGTAGAGGAGTAAAAGTACTTAAGGAAGGTAAAGGCCAAGTGGCAGAAGTCGCCTGAAAATTTTGAGCAGAGTGTGAATAGTGTCTAGATGGCCCACTTTTTCTATTATATCAGTGTCTTGGTTTGAGGATGTGCAGAAAGCTATCAGCAAGCATGTGTAATTTTTTTCTTGAAGTCATTTGATGGCATGAGAGAGATGTTAGGAAAGTTGTATTGGGTCTTATTGAATAAAGAGCTGATTCCAAAATCTGGATTGGTTACTCCATTCCAGTAACCCTGGTAATATGGTATGTTGTCCAATGTTTCATAGAAGACAGTAGGGTAATATGTGCAGTCTCAAAGTTTAGTTTGCAGCATATACCAAGACTATGTCAAGCAGAAATAAAAGAAAGTGTTTGGCATTTGTATTCTTCTCCCATCGCAAATTTTATGTAATGGCTATAAGCAGGAATATAGTAAGAATCAGAAATCAAAACGAAGCTGATGAATCTAGGGAAACAGGATGATAATGAGGTTTTCTCCTTGATTTTTAGACCAATAATGTGCTTTGAATTATAGATACTAATGACATACTGATATGTTAAATATTTTTTGAACCTTTGAGAAACTGCCACTCCATTGTTCTTAGCAAAGAGAAGACAAGTATCGAAGCTATTTATTAATTCAACAATACCGTGTTGATCAGAACATAAGGTGTACCATTTCCCAAAACTGCCTTAGACAAAACCCGAGTGTGAGTTATGATTGCATTTGTATTCTCTTCTAGTAATCCTGGGAATGTTGTCTTTAATTCAGAGGTTAATTTTATATTTTACACTTAAGACTGGGAAATTATGTAAGAAGGCAACAAAATAGGACAGAAAAATGAATAAACATCTTTATTTGAATTGAAAGAAATATTAAGTTACTTTCATAGTAAATACATACATGCCTGTTTCTAAGATGGGAGTTTTGTGTAATGATTTGTGAGTGTATACATATATTTTATATATGTATGCATGTATTTATGCATACATACATATTTATATATGTATTTACATGTGTGTACACACAATATCTTCCTCCCCCCTTTCTGTTGTGCTTAGTGCTATCTGTCTCCTGTCCTAGGTACTGGTAACTATAGAAATGCAGACCCTGAAGTAGCAACTTAAGTATTGAACTTTATAAATTGCTGACTTTTTGCTTTTTAAAAATAAATTAGCAATGTCATGTTACAGTGTATGCTGCTGGAAGAGCCCAAGAGAGGCTTTCTCTTTTTCTACTATCTAGGGTTGTTTTTTTAATGAGTTTGAAAGCTATTGATTCAGGAATGAGTTTCCTAAGTTGTCTTTTGTCCTTGGGCTTCACCCATAGCCACAAACACTCACCTTATTTAACAGTAGTTAAAATTTATCTAGCATTTTGAGGTTTGCTTTGCATAACCTTTTCTCATTTGACTGTCCCAACAGCTTTGTGAGATACTTATTCATGACAGGTATTTCCATTTTACGGCTGAGGGAACTGGAGTTGAGAGAGGGAAATGACTTGCCCATGCTCACATAGCTTGTCAGGATGAGCTTTGGTGTTCCTGTCCTTGTGTCAACCTTTGTCTGTAGTCCTTCTGTGGAACCTGTGTTGATTTCCTTAGTCATTTCACATCTCCCCATTTCTAAGCCTTTAATTTGAAGTGAAATATATTTTTAGAAACAGGATCCCCTCTTTTTCTACCATTTTGGCTGGAGAAATGGGTTCCTATAATACTGGAAACAAACAAGCTGAGTTGTATTATTTGCAGTAATATTTTATCTACAAACCCATAAATTTATAGACTTAAACTCTGAACTTTAATGTGCTCTCTGACAATGTCTCCTACATTGCTTTTCTGCTATACTGATTGATTTTCAGATTTAAAGACACTATTGTAAATGCAAAATATGGAGGGCACACGGAGGCAGTACGGAGGCTGCTTGGTCAGCTCCCCATCAGCGCCCAATCATACAGTGGCAGTCCCTACCTCGATCTGTCTCTCTTCAGCTATGACGATAAGTGGGTATCAGTCATGGAGCGGCCCAAGACTTGTGGAGATCACCCGATCAGGTACGAAGGGGCACACTACACCCATCACCATTAAAAAAAAAATAAGGAAGTGAGGAAGCTGACTCTCCATTCAGTTCTCTTGTGCCAGAAGTCACTTTGGTTTGCATGATTTTGCAGTCCTTTCTACTTTTCATGTCTCCCACAGCTTCATATGCTCATTAGAAAGGATAGAAAGTTTATAAAATAATAGAATACATGATCACTCTACTACTTTAATCTAACATAGTGCTAGAATGGATTTCACAAGTGTTCTTCTAATCCTGTCTCTTGTTATCAGGTGAATTATTTAAGACATATAGGTGTGTCTTCTCTTTTTAAAGATATCCAGAAAAGGGTATTCTGTAATTATTCCAATAATCCATTACATAATTATAATTTGTAAAGTCAAGACATGTAGTCTTATATATACTTCCAAATCATCAGATCAGCCCTGGTGACCTGGTAGTTTGCATATGCAGAGGCAGTTTGGGAATTGGGGCAGTTTGTTGAATAGGTAAGATTAGGAGGTCTTTCCTATTTTGGGAAATTTTAGGCTAGGAATTACAATGTACAGAAGTACACTTTGGTACTGATACTGTTCTGTTTAAGGTTCTTCCATACTTAAAGAATCATAGAATATTAGAACTGAAAGGGAGCTAAGAGATAAACTCATTCAACACTTAGTTTTAAGATCCAGAGAGATTGAGCCACGTGCTTATGGTCATACAACTTGTTTGGGCTTAGAGTTAGAACTAAAATCCAGATTTCCTGATCAACTCAGTGCTTTTTCTACTAGACTATGCTGACTTAAGAAAACCTATCACTACATGAGAACGTCCACTCACTGCTTCTTGAAACCAATGAGATTCTTGTGTCCTTATCACTGAGGACACTAGAGGTCCTTGTTCTCTTCAGGTTAATTGCTTGGATATGCTGGGATGGCTACGAAAGTCTTTGGTTTCATTGTGTTTTATTAAAAGGAGAACAAGCTTATAACATTTTACCTTTTTTATGGGATGGAATGTACCAGATTAAATATTTTCAAAGTAACAATTTACCTTTTGTAATGGGCCTAGCTGTTTTAAGATGAATGACTTCTGAAGGTGACTGAGTTGTAACTGGGATCATCATTTGGAGGGAAATAACCCTCAAGGAATGATAGAATTTAAAAGTATTTGTGATTTCATAGTTTGCTTTAGACCTCTTTGTTTTGAAAATCTGGAATAATAATAATAGTTAACTATATAATACTTATACTGTGCTGAGTGCCTTATAAATATTATCTCATTTAATCCTCATAACAACCTTGGGAGAGAGGCGCTATTATTGTTCCCATTTTACACATGAGGAAAGTAAGGTAGAGGTTAAGTGACTTGCTCAGGGTCACACAGCTAGAATGTGTTTAAGGCCAAGTTTGAACTCGGGTCATGTTGACTCCCAAGCATGGCACTCTCTATCCGCTGACACCTCGCTGCCCTTAGAACAGATAAGAGTAGGGAGCATAATGAAGCATATTGGTCATTTGTTAGCCTCCCCACAGTAGAAGGGACCTAAAATGGTCGAGAACATAAATACTATTGTTTTTCCTTCTTTTCGTCTTCCATTCAGGTTCTATGCCCGGGATTCTGGTCTGCTCAAGTTTGAGATCCAGGCAGGCCTGCTGGGCCGCCCCATCAACCACACAGTCCGACGCCTGGTCGCCTTTACCTTCCACCCTTTTGAGCCCTTTGCCATTTCGGTGCAAAGGACTAATGCTGAGTATGTTGTCAACTTCCACATGCGACACAGCTGCACATAGGGTGTTGCCCAAAGGCTGGGGATCCACCAAAGCCAAGTTGTCTTGCCTTTTAAGACTTGTACCCCCTTCCCATCTCTGCAGATTAGAAAGCAGAGTCTTTCAGGTGCCAGCATCATTCCTTTGGAACCAGGGTCTGTGTAGGTCAACCTTGGTTGGTCTATAGTCACTCAAACATGAGCCAGAAGAGAGGAGTTGGACCCAGGATAACTTACTTTAAAAAAAAAAATCTAGCTATGAAATAATTTAAATGTCTCCCACTTTTTCCACAAGAGATTGCCCAGCATTAAGTCCTTTAATTATTTTGAGTGGGGGGAGTTCTGTGTGTATGTATTTTATTGAGGTGTAGATGAGAATTTTCCACTGTTTTTCCTTCTTTCCTCTTTTCTTGACATTGGTATGCAGCCTGAAGCAGAGCAGTTGGTTGCCATTGTGGCCAGACCTAATAACTAATTGAGACCCTGCTCATTCCTTTTCATTTAGCCAAAAATTGAGGCTGTCTTTTTAAGTAAAAATAAAAGGCATATTTTCTTACTTATTTATATCTGCAGTTTGAAGATTATCGTTTGTTCTGATTATTTCAGATTCCTTGCTGTGCTTTTCAAATTCTTGATTTTTAAAAGGTAGTCAGTCACTTCCTGAAAAATAGCCAAGGTAGAGTATTTTAAGCTTTGCGAAACACTTTATGTACATTATCTCATTTGATCTTCACAAAAACCATGTGAGGTAGGCACTTCTGGTTTTGTTATCCCCATTTTACAGATGAGGAAGATAAGGCTCAGACAAATTAAGTATATGTCATCTAGTAAATGGTGGGGGCAGGATTCAAACCCAGGTCTTTCCTGAATCCAGGTCCAGGAATCTTTTTCCATTATACCATGCTGCCTCTCATTGTTAGTTGTTTGTGGTAGTAAGAGCCTAATTCATAGCACCTTAGCCACAAGCAAGCATTGTCAGCCAACTCTGCTAAGTCCAGTGGGAGTGATGAGTGCCTGCCACCTTCAAGAGTTCCTCATTAACAAAACACAGCATTCACCTTGGCTCAGAAATAACACTGTGCAATTCAGTTCAACAAACACTTAGCTCTTACCTTGTGCCAGGTACTGTTCTAGGTACTGAGGACATAAAGAGAAAGCAAAACAGCCTTTTCCTTCAAGGAACTTATATATTCAAGAGAGGGATACAACATTCCTGCAGACAATTACACAGTAGATAGTCATCTCAGTAAGAGGCATGGCCTAAAAATCAGGGTGATCAGGAAAGACCTCATGGTGGAGTAAGTGCCTGAGCTGAGCCTTGCAGGAAACTAGAGATTCTGAGGGGCCAAAGTGAGGAGAGAGAGCCTTCCAGAAAGGGGAGATGTGATGATCCATAGGTGGGAGATGAAAGGCTGTGTATGAGAAGTGACAAGTATCATGCCAAGTTGTGAAGGATTATAAATGCTTAACAGAATAGTTTATGTTTTATTCTAGAGGCAATAGGGAGCCCCTTAAACTTCTTGAACAAAGGAGACATGTCGTATCGATGCTTTAAGACAGTTTGCTGTATGCAGAAGAAGGATTGGAGAATAGACTAGTCAGGAAGACTAGTTAGAAACTACTAGTTAGCCCATTAGTCAAGGCAGAAGGTAATAAGGACCTGAACTAGGGCATTGTCCATGTGAGTGGA
Source organism: Phascolarctos cinereus (assembly GCF_003287225.1). Classification (NCBI taxonomy): domain Eukaryota; kingdom Metazoa; phylum Chordata; class Mammalia; order Diprotodontia; family Phascolarctidae; genus Phascolarctos; species Phascolarctos cinereus. Next base: position 120,397,876 of record NW_027555736.1, read on the forward strand.
GAGGAGCGAAAATGAGAGACAAAGGTTGAAATGACAACTTCAAACAACTGAATAATGAAGTGTGAGAGTGAATAGTGTAGCATGACTGTGAATAGTGTAGCATGACTGAAGTTGTGAACCTGGGTGACTGAAAGCATAGTGGTATCCTTGAACAGCATAGGGATGTTAAGAAAAGGGATGGGCTTAAGGATTATAAGTCCCATTGTGGACGTACTGTGTTTAAGATACGGGTGGTGATGTTCAGTAGGCAACTTGTAATCTAGGACATTGTATTTGAGTGTAAGGTCCTTGCAAGTATGAATCATTTCATCTTTGTATTTGTAGCCTCAGCACCTGGCACAGTGCCTGGCCCATAGTAGAAAATAAATACTTGATTGATTGGACTGGCTTGGCTTGGCTTGGGGGTCAGGAGAGGAGAGAGTCTGGTAATGTTGATTTTATAGTTATCCACCTAAAGCTGATTAAGCCTATAAGAATTTATGGGGTCAGTAAGAGATGAGGTAGAAGAAAAGAGGGCTCGAGACAAAACAGCCTTAGCTTATACCTCAATGCTTAAGGGGTGGGATATGGATTATTATGGCCCAAAGGAGACGAATGGAGAGGGTCGACAGGTAGGAGAACCTGAGACAGCAGTGTCATCAGAGCAAATGAAGTAGCATATATTAAATATACTATATACCAAACACTGAGAATACAAAGGCAAAGGAAGCCCCTGCCCTCAAGGAGCTTGTAATAGTGGAAAATGCCTACGGGGAATGGTGGCCAAGATGGGTATTTTGGTTTAGAAAGTTACGAGGTTGATACGTGGAGCAACAATGGAGTAGATTGACACACCTTTTCTAGTAGCAGTAGTGATTTGATTTTGGTTCTACAACGAGAAAGTTAGAGCACTTTCTAGAGTGTGGGTGGAGTGGAAAAAGGGGCAACACAAAGGACAATACATGTGGCAATAAGGCAAATATGTGGTGAAGAGCTGGTCGGGGAGTAAGGTGAAGCATGACTAGAGCCAATTTGGTTTAATATCATGGGCCAGGTGAGACACTCATCAATCAGGACAATGAGGCTCCAGAGTGGGTGTTCCAGAGATGAAAGGGTTAAGTCCTTCAGGCTATGGTCTCTAGTCTGGCAAGAACATAGCTGAGGGCTAATGTAGGAGTATCAAAGATGAGGCTGTGGTCAACCGTATCAAACTACAGAGAGGTCAGAAAGAATGAGGTCTTAGAAAAGGCCACTGGATTTAGCAATTGTAATATTAGAGAAAACACTTTCAGGAGGGTAGTAGAGTTGTACGGCATATTGTAACATGTTAGGAAGTCGAGGATCTGAAGTAGAAGATTTTCTAGGACTTTGGTTGTGAAAGGAATGGTAACCTATGAGGAGTCAAGTATCCTCTAGATTTAAGAGGTGTACCACTGCTATTTGAGTCAACACACCCTCCTGACCAGATAGGGCTTTGTGTGGAAATGATGGATGCTGTGTCTCCCTGAACCAGCACTGTACCCTTGTTGAATATCCTTTCTGTGCTTTGGCTAAGTAAACTTTTTTTTTTTGTCAATTGTCAAATGATCTCATTTTGTTCCAATCCCAAACCTGAAATACTAGACCAGCCTGAGCCACGACAGTTGGGAATGCAGTCAACAAGATTGGTTCTTGTGGCTGAAGCTGGGGATAGTCCAGTATAGCATGGTACCCTAGGACTGCTGTGGGCAGGCCTTGTCAATAGGACCAAGAGGGGTCCCCCATTGATTGAATGGGATAAGCCTGGTGGGTGCTAAAGAAGGTTGACAGAAGATAAAGATATCCTGAGAGGGAGTATTTCCTAGTGTTTCACAGGTTTTGTTGGGCAGGAGAACACAAGAGGGCTCCTGACACTAACAGGTGTTATAGCACAGGTTCACTTTTGATCCAGTGAGACAGGAAGGCAGCTTCAAAGGGGTTATGTAAGCTTATTTTATTCTAGTCTAGTCTTCTCAAAAGTGTTGCTGATAATGGGAGCACCAACTCCTACAGCATCCCCTAATCACACTTCTTGCAGGGGTGGGAGAGGAGTATAACTCCTCATCCCTTAAACCTCAATGGGGGCCAGTTAATGCAAACACAAATTCCCCCCAAGCCTTGATGGGGGCTGATCAAGGCAGATACATGCATTCCTCTATGCATTACCCAAATCCCAAAATGGGTTCCCCCCCCTTACTGACCAGTCAGTGGCCCACTTGCTTTATAGGGCAACAGACCACGAAGGCATATTGCCAACAATAGCTTCTCAGGTTAACTTTAGCAATATCATCATGATCTAGCACAGCACAGGTGTACCTTATATCACCCCTATATCTCACTGCACAAGTGTGATGGAGATGTTTTCAACAGTAATTCATGGGAATTATCTATTTTGGCCATGGATCCTGCAACTATTATCTAAAAAGGAATAACAAAATCCTCTTTACACACACTAAAATTCACCTTACGCCTGGTTATTGATGGCTCTAGAAAAGCTAGATCATTAGCATAAGGTAAATGAAGGCAAACTCTCCTTGTACGTTCAGCACAAAGGCTCTTATTAATTTTTAAGAATGGTGCTGAAAAGGCAATGGGGTAGCTGATGGACCTATTAACAGCATAAGTAAAAGGAAAAAATGTTGATGGGGGTGGGACTAATAGGTCATGGGCTAGAACCAGCCCAGAAATTCCATTGGAAAATGTGTTAAATCCCACTGAGATCAGGACTACAAAGGCAGAGAATGGAAGTGGGACTGAGGAGAACTGGAAACCGTCACTGATGGTGGGGAAACCCCAGGTTTATTCTATTACTGCTACCCCCTTACACTCCCAGAATGATTTCCTTCACCCAGGTGGTAGAGGGTGGTTAAGGCTTTTACCAGGAAGGAACTAAGGAGGTTTCAGAAGGTTAAATAACCTGGTGAGTTAAGTATAACAGCAAGGAGTGAAAGGGAGGGGATGACTGCAAGCCAAGTGTTAAATAAACTCTTTGAGAAAGGAGGAAAACAGACAAGGAGGCCATCAAGTGATTGCCACAAACATCTGAATAAGGTGATATTTCTGGGTAGAGTTAATTACAAAGGAGAAGTTGCTGCATGATGATGGCAGAAGCATTTCTCCTCCCAAGGCCTCAGTTTTCTGATCTGTAAAATGAGAAGACTGGTTGAGGTGAACTCTAAGGTCCCTTCTGACTCTAAAGTCCCTTCTGACCCTAAGTCCTATGATTCTCAAGTGTGCTGTTTTAATTTTACATATTAAAGCAAGCAACTTGGATCAAAGTACAGGCCCCAGGAAGAAGCAACTCTATAGATCTGTAAGTTAAAAGCAATCCAGACCCACACACACATGAGAAGATTGCTCCTGACAATGATAATCATAGTATGTTATTAGAACAAAAGTTACTTCGGTCATGGGATGCACTTAGTACAATCATTTATGTATGGGACAACTGATTAAGGCCTAAAAGCTTAGAATGGCCCAAGTCATGGAAGGTTTGGGTAGATCATTTGTAACTACACGTGAGCACCTGTTTAAAAAGCACCTCCCTTTAGGTTTCATAGAAACTTGGTTTTATGAACAATCAATTTTACTCTACAATTTAAGAAAATTTTGCTAAGTCTGATGCAACCACAGAAACAAAGCTTCCATTTGAGAGGTTCCTCTTTCCTGGTCAAAGAAATGTGTGTGTGTGTGTGTGTGTGTGTGTGTGTGTGTGTGTGTGTGTGTACACATTTCTGTAAAGCTTTAACTTACTTGTCAATATTCCTAAAAGAGTTCTAGCACATATTTTTGGCAAGGCCATATCAGCTTGGGGAAAATACTATTGCATATCAACAAGGCTTTGGTTTTCTGAATTCATAAGGTAATACGTTTATAGCTAGAAATAACCTTAGAGGCCAACTAGTCTGACTCCCTAATTTAATAGAAGAAGAAACTGAGGCTTAGGAGGAATCAAGTGACTTGCCCCACATGGCTAATAAGCAGCAGAGCTGGAGTTCAAACCTAGGTCTTTGGATTCCAAATCTAACACACTTTCCACTGTACCATTCCACTGTGCCATCTGAATTGTTGAGGTGTTCCTGAATCACTAGACACTTTAATATGGGTTTCTAATAGTTCTGCCTAAAAAATAAGAGTTTGTACATAGAACTGAACTTCTACTCAGGGGACCCAGTTTCCATAGCCCTCTCTGTCACTGCCTCTCTGTGACTTACCTTTACCTCCCAAGTCACTCAACCTCTGAGCTTGTGTCCTCATCTATAAATTAGAGGGTCAGACTAAGTGATCTGCATGACCTCTCTCAGCTCTGAAGACCTATAGGTTTATCTCCTTTTATTATGTGAATGCCCTTTCTGGGGCATAACATTCCAGCATACTCTTTTCACTTTTGTCCTCTTATATACAGAACTTTTTTTCCAGATAGCTATCTTTTCTTTCAAAATGAGAAGGAAAACTTTCCATCCTGTCTCTGTTCACCCATCTGAACCCAACCCCTTCTCACTGTTGACAAGGTTGTGAGTTATCCAATCTTTGCAGTGTGGGTTTAGAAAATAAAAAACATTTCAGTACTCTACCACTTTTTTGGAAGCTCACAGCTCATCTATATATTTCATTAACTCTTTGATGCTTAAGTCTTTTTCCTCTCCTGCAAAGAGAAGTTGAAGCCCACTGCAGACATTGCTTGTTGGTGGTACATGTTAGCTCTTCTGGGTTGCTATCAGGTTCTGAGCTCCAAAGGCTGCATGTGGGAGGGTTGTTCCAGGATGTCATTTCCCTTCTGTTTCTTAGGACTGGAAGTTTCCTGATGTCAAGCTAATTATGCTCCCTTTGGGGCTCATAAATGAAGAAGCTAGGGTTCTCAAAAGGAGAGATTTTTCTGTCAGCTTTGCTGGCATATTTGAACTTCTGAGCCCTTATTTAAAGAATGAAGAATGGGCTATTTTTATTTTTAATGGGGTTATTAAAAGAACAAGAGAAAAAAGTCAACTAAAACTTCATTCCTGATGGAACTATTCTCAGCTTAATCAAATTATTTTATTATTATGAGGGTTATTTGGGGGGTCATACAGTAAAAGACAGGAAATGGAATGCTGAGATGATATGCTGCATTGCTATTCCATGTCTCAAACATTTTGAGATTAAAAAGTGAAAGGTCATCAGAAACTGGTCTTATTTTTGTTGAGGCACCAGCTTCCTTTAGGTCTAGTTACCTGCTAACATGGACTGTGGTAGTTTTGTAAGCTCATTTCAGGGGCTGGTTGGCTCAGGCTGCCTGTAGTCATCCTTCTTCCCATCCACCCTACCATCCAATATCCCAGAGAGCTTACAGAGTTACTACTAAGTACCTTAAGCAAGTTCAATTGTATTCCTCCTCCAAGGGCTTTTTTGCTTGTTTAGTGAGCCTGGAAAAGGTTTGGAGGGTTTTTATTTACCACTTTTACTTTGAACTAGGTTTCTTTCTCCGTCCCACCTGTCTCATTATAGCATATTTCTGTATCTCCTTGATGGAAGGGATGCTGCAGTAACATTTAATTACTGACTGGGAACAAGCTCTTCCAAGGACACAGATTCATTTCTCAACCAGCTGTTGCTTGCTGCTCCTTAGCAACATGCTGAATTTCTCCCTTGAAAGGCCCCATCTTTCCATGAGAAGGCTTCCCAGCCTGTTTGCAAACGTGACATGGAAGGCAGCTATCACTCAGGTTTTATTTTCGGGTTGGGGCAGACAGACAGACAGAGTTGAAAAACTCCATCAACAGCACTAATGCTCTGAACCTAATGCAGTCCTTGAAGGCCTAACCTTACATAATCTCTTGATACTTAAATCAACAGCAAGTTGGGTATTGGTCAGGTCACCCTGAAGGTCTTAGAGTAAAAGATAAGGAGAATGTCACTATTTAATGTACACAAATACAGTTAGAGCAATAAGTTTCAGATGGCCTCTTTAATAGAGGTTTCTTAACCTGGGGTCTGTAAACTTATTTTTTCAAATCAATAGCTATTTCAATATAAGTATTTTCTTTGTAATCTCATGTTATTTTATTTCATGCATTTAAAAGGATTATTCTGATGAGGAGTCCATAGGTTTGTTTCACATTATTTCCTAAGGGGTCCAAGACACAAAAAGGGTTAAGAACCCCTATTGTAGAGTCTAAAGATTCCTGATCTTCAAAGCCACTAAGTGACTGATTAAGAGTATGTAATCTTGCCCTTATGCCTGGTGATGTCTTCTGAATCAAGTCCACTAATATGGATGCAAGGATAATTAGTTTTTAAAAATAATAATCTAATAATAATAATCTAATAATTTTAAAACAATATTTTGAAAATAATAATAATCAATCTCTAATATCTGGGGATATGGGCATCTCTGGGAAATTAGCCCAGTGACTCCATGGATGCACAAGAACCTTCATACCTTGTATCTCAATATCTTCTATGAGCATCAGCCTGAGCTAACAAGAAGGCCCTGGTGCCATACCTAGGTGAGGCAGTTAGAACAAGGCAAGCCAATTTCAGGTGTATTGGAATAAAGTTAAGGCAACTACTTACTTGGCCGTTTCTCCATTCCTAATGGCCTTAGAAATTACAAGGGTGGGTATGGATCAATTTAGGCATGAATCCTACTTGTTGGTTACTCCTTAATGAGGCTTAACATTGGACAAGTCACCTATCTTTTCTGAACCTCAGTTTCCTTCTCAGCAAAATGGTAGGGTGGGATGACCTCTAAGGTTCCTTCCAGCTTGTAGCACCAGCAGTCCAACACCCAAAGCTGCCTCTAGTTGCCCTATGTGTCTGTAACATAGATAGTAAGAGGATTTGATTTTCTATTCTAGTGACTATACCTGAGCAGGCCTATTATACACCTGAAGAGAGAACAACTTGGTTTTCTGGGCTATCTGGCTCACCTTTCCTCGATGCCTGATTGGAGCTGGTGCAGACAAGTGTTTGAGGGGTTAAACTAAGGGTTGGGTTTTTTTTAAAACAAATTTATCCTTCAGTGAGAAAGAATAGATTTTCTTTTCTAGAGAGGCACTAGAGGAGATGGCCAGGCTCTGTTTGGGTTTCACTCCCAGCTGCTTCCTATCGATGGGGTGAAAATAGGGAAACAAAAAGATTCTGCACCTTTCAGAGCTCCAGCTGTTTTAGCTGCTGTTGGCTTGTCTCAGCCTGAAGACACTTTCTGGGCCTGACAGTGTATTTATTTCAGGTCATCTAAACTTAAAACAAGCAGAAAAAAAAAAGGGTCTGAGAGGAGGAAGGGATTGGAAGGTACTCCCTCTCAACTCCTTGTTTTAGGAGTAGAGAGAGAACATCTGAATGGAATGAAGGACGTAGGTCTCCCTTGCTTGGCTCCCCCTAAGAAGCCTGGTGCTTAAATCTTGGCCAAATGTATTCATCTGTACAGCCTTTTTTTAGTTTAGTACCAAACCCTTTGGGGACAATTTGATCATTTCCTCCTTTGTGAAATAAAGGTGTTGGACTAGATCATAGCATTTAGAGTTGGAAAGACCTTAGGGATCATCTAGTCCAACAGGAAACTGAGGCCCAAACAAATAATGTTCCCAAGGATGATGAATAGAATCAGAATTTAAACCCAGGTTTTCTGATTCATATATGCCATGCAACTTCTGTTGACTCATAACCACTCTCTTCCTTCCAAAGACGTTTTCCAAAGCCATTAGGAATGAAGGAACAACCAAGGAAAGGGATGTCTGAAATTCGCTCCAGCCACCTGAAATTCTGAAATTGGCTTCCCATGTAATTGCCTAAATTGGCTTTAGCCAGTCCCTCCTTGCTAATACTGGTTGGTTTTTTGTTTTGTTTTTGCTTACAGAAAGATACTAGTATGTGAAACATTGGATTTTCTGCACATCTGTGGAGACACCAGGTTATTTTCCCAGAAATGTCCACATCTAGACCTGAGAGATCATTTGTAATACTTGGAGTTCTTACCCACTAGTTATCTGTGTCCATGTTAATAGGCTTGATTCAGAAGTCATCCCCAGACTGCATCCACAGTGTTATCTTCAAAGCCAGTTGGTGGTTCTAAAGATCTGATATCTTCATTTTAGATTCTAAAAGGACCAATCTTAAGTTGCTGTTCTATTTGTTTATTTTAGTTCTGAGTTCTATCATCCTTAAAATTATTACCCTCCCCTTTTTCACTACTTCTTTTTGGAGTTTGAAAATTCAAAGTGCTATCCCTTCTACATTATTTTTGATTTGCCCCTTAAATAGGTCTCTCCCAAGAAAGCAGAGGGAGGTGCTCAAGAGATTATCCATCTAAATCTTTGCTAGAGAGAACTTAAGAAATAGGAAAGGGGAAGATATCACTTTTAAGCTGCTAGGATCACATAAGCAGAGGAAACTGAGTGCAGAAAAAAAGTCCTAGAAAAAGTCCATGCTTCATAATTGTTGAGCTGTTTGGAGAATACTCACTTCCCCACTGTACCAGCTGTCTTAGGAGGGTAGGCTAAGGAATGGAGGGTGTGCTGGTATGTTGTACTACATTTTTCCTGTGTGAAATGAGACCATTTCCTGGTACCAGATGAGCTAGTTGGCGCCTTATGATAGATGGGGGAGGTCACTGACAGCTGGCCCTTGCTTCTTCCTCAATCTCCTAATCTCATACCCCAGTGATATAGCGGAAGTCAAACTCAATTTCTGGAAGCTCTAGCTTGAAGAATCTGTATAATGGCTTTTCCTAAAAGAAAAATTCCCAGTTAACTTAAGGGAACCAATCCAGACTAACACAAGAACTATCCTAAAATTACCCTGATTTCAGTTGAGTCACCAGCAGAAGTGTCTGGTATAGGTATATATGCATAGTCAACTGTAAATATGGTGTTTGTCTGGGCAGCTAGGTGGCATAGTAGATAGAGCACTGGCCCTGAAGTCAGGAGGACCTGAGTTCAAATCCAGCATCAGACCAAACACTTGACACTTACTAGCTGTGTGACCCTAGGCAAGTCACTTAACCCTAATTGCCTAAAAAAGAAAAACTAAAAAAAAATAGTTTAAATATGGTCTTTGTCATATTGCAACACATTATGGTGGTAGATGTTGATTACTTGAGATGTACGCGACTTAGTGGTCTTATGAGCAGGTGTATCAAGTGAGGCAAGAAGTGATAAGTGAGTCTAGATACTTCATCTAGGACCCAGCAAGTGGTAGTTAAAAAATCTTGCTGTCCGGATGGAAAATTTTCATTTAAGCTACAGATCCACGTTCCCTAGGAGACAGGGTAAGATGAACTAAAAGATAAGGACCATCTCAAAGACACCTGCCTCATCCCTAGGGAGGATGGGCCAGTAATAACAGATGGAGCACTCTGGCCTGGCCTGAGCCCAGCTGTTGTTTTCAGAGGATGGGTGCAGGCAGTGCGCCCAGGCAGAGGGCACAGTGACAGCAGGATTAGGTGTACCCAGCAACCTTGCCTACCATTTGGTCAAGTAGCACGCTGGGCCTCTCTGCCTCTGCCTTCCTACTGCTTCGACTCAGGGGTCCTTAGTTCTTGCTAATCTCCGTTGCCATGACAACCAGAGATGACAGGGCCATCTCTAAGGCAATGGAATCTCCCTCCTGCTAGTAGCCAGACTGTAATCATTGTAAATGTCACTCTTACTAAAAGAAATTGAGAAACTAAAAAACAACTCAGAAATTTCCTAAACTATCAAGTGGTTCATGTGCACTCATGCTTCTGGAAAGAAAGGCATAAAAGCTAGCCGAATGGAAACAACATGGCTTTGGGGGCTGATGTGACCTCAGAGTACACAGTGTACTCAGACCTTGTTCTTTCCATGCCTATTTATTCTCTATTTTCTAAACTCCTTGATCCAAGTACACTTGCTTTTTGTTTTGTTTTTTTAATAGCCTTGGCATGTGGTGAATGTACTAATGTCAGGAGTTCTTAACCTGGTATCCATGTATGCCCAAAGGTTCTATGAATTTTTCCAATGAATATTTCAGGGGATCCATGAATTTAAAAAAATATATATATTTGTATATATGTGTATATATACATATTTATCGATAATTGTATTTCAATGTGGTTGGTTTCCTTCTATGTATTTTGAGCATTTAAAAACATCATTTTTTATGGGGTCTGTAGGCTTCATCAGACTGCCAAAGGGGTCTGTGACTGAAAAAGGTGAAAAATCCCTGCTTAGATGAATTCCCTGGCCAAAATTGCTTTACCTACCCATATCAAAAGTCTGGTTGGTTAAGCCCTGGAGCTTCTGATTATTTAATTCCTCTGGAACCAAATTTCTTCATCTTTAAAGTAAGTCAGTTGGACTAGAGGACCAACCTCTAAAATCTCTTCTAGTTCCAAATCCACACTCCTATAATCTGCTGTAGGATGAGCAAATCACAAGATATACAAGAAGTCAGTCATCAAGCATTAATTAAGGGCTTATGATGCGCCAAGCACTGCGCTAAGTATTGGGGTTGCAAAGAAAGGCAAAAGCATAGTCCTTTCCCTCAATGGTCTCACATTCTGTTGAGGAAAGCAAAATACAAATAACTATGTACATACAAGATATATACAGAATAGATGGAGTATTTATTTATTTACATGTAGCTTTTCTCTCAAGTAAAATGTTAGCTTTTTGAGAGCAGGAATGGCTTTTCATTTTGTCTTTATATCCCCACAGTGCTTTGCATGTTGTTATTCTTCAGCCATGTCCAACTGTCCATGACCCCATTTTGCAGTTTTGTTGGCAAAGATACTGGAGTGGTTTGCCATTTCCTTCTCCAGCTCATTTTACAGATGAGGAAACTGAGGCAGACTGGGTTAAGTGACTTGTCCAGGGCTACACAGTAAGTGTCTGAGGCCAGATTTGAACTCAGGAAGATGAGTCTTCCCAATTCCAGGCCCAGTGCTGTATCCACTGTGCCAGCTAGTTGCGTGTAGCAGGTATATGTAATAAATGCTTGTTGTACTGGTTCCAGTTTAATCCAAGATCTTTAGGTTCAAAATGGATCCATGCCAATTTCTATGTCATCTTTGAAACTGTTCTGACTTCCTGAGGATGTTCTTTCTATATTAGGGATGATCTAACTTAGAGCTAAATCATGGTAGACCATTTGCCCCTTATTAAGTAGAATTATGGAATTAAAAAACCATGAAAGCTAGAAGATACCTTAGAGATTATCTAGTCCAATCCTCTCATTTTACAAATGAGGAAACTGAGGCTCAGAGAATTGAAGTGACTTGTCTAAGGTCACACAGCTGGTTAATGGCAAGGCCAGTGCTAGATCCTAGGTCTCCTGATCCTCAGTCCATTGGTTTTCCTCATACCACCTTGTATGCCATACAGAAATTTTTTCCTTTGAAATCAACAGTTTGTACATTAGTTGGACTACTGGATGCCTGAAATTACAATTTTGGTGGGGAATTTGTAGAAGCCATGATTCATCAACTCAAAACATCTTTGAAATTAAACAACTATGATGAGATTGTGATTTTGGGCTCCATTCCTCATTCTCCAGACTTTCTCTATCTACTATGCCACAGAAGCCTCCTCACCCTGGAAGTTCAGGCCCTGGGCCCCTTCTCTAATTAATTGGTTCCTCCATTTTAAGGATAATGCCCAGGCCAGCTATGCCTTCATTCCTCTCCAAACTCCATAACTTACTCTTTAGACTTTATCTATATTATATCACAGAAGGGCAGCAAGACAATACAGTGGCTAGAGTGCCAAGCCTGGAGTCAGGAAGACTTAACTTCCTGAGTTCAAATCTGGCCTCAGACACTTACTAGCTTTGTGACCTTGGGTAAGTCACTTAACCCTGATTGCCTCAGTTTCCTCATTTGTAAAATGAGCTGGAGAAGGAAATGGCAAACCACTCCAGTAGCTTTGCCAAGAAAACCCCAAATAGAGTCATGAAGAGTCAGCCATGGCTAAACAACAACAAACAAACATAAAAGCCACCTCAACCTGAAAGTTCATTATAGAGTCCCTGTACTTCTTACATTGAAAATATTCTCCACCTCTGGGTCCCTGCCTCTAACCAGGGATAGAGAATCTGCGGTTTTGAGGCCACATGTGAAGTCAAAGGGCTGTACTTGAGGACCTAGAGGGCTACATGTAGCCTGGAGGCTGCAGTTTCCTTACCCCAACATAAATTCTCCCTGAATCTCCATTTTGAGGATAATGCTTAGGTCAGTCATGTCTTCATTCCTTTCCACTCCTGTGTCTTCAGACTTATTCCATCATACCACAGAAACTTCCTCACCTTGGAAATTGAGTTCATCCTTAGATTTCTCATACTGGAACATTCTATATCCCTGGGGACCCTTCCTTTGACTGATTTCCCCTATAGTACCTCTGTTTGAAGGACAACACCCATGACAGCTAGGAGTTCAACCTCTCCAGGCTCTATAGATTTTCATCTACCATGCCCCTTGCAGGGTACCTGCTCCAGGTATCAACCCCTCATTGGTGGAGGTTTTCAGTTGCCTATTATGTGTTGTCTATCCCCATTAAAATGTAAGCTCTTTGAGGGCAGAGACTGTCTGCTTGTGTTTGTGTTAGCACATGCCTGGCACATAGGAAGTGCTTAATAAATGCTTGCTGACTTGATTTGAAGAAAAACTACGTAGAGGATACTGAAATATATATTGTGTGTGTGTATTTGTAGAAAGAATTTTCTAATGTTTCCCCATGGAACACATCACAGTGGGTTCCAGAATATTGTACGCGGAAGAGTTGAAGAGTAAAAGTATTCAGGTTAAAAAAGCCACTCAGTGCCCAGTTGCCAAAGGAGCAATGGAACCCAGGTTCCTAGATAGCAAGGACTGTGTCATGTGTGTGTAATATACCATAGCCATCAGGTTGGGGCTATTCAAACATAGTAATGTATAATTGTAGGATGATAGGATTTAAAGTAGGAAGAGGTCTTACAGATTTTGTCTAGCTCCCTTATTTTATATATGAGGAAATTGAGGCTGAGACAGGTAAAGTGATTTATTCAATGACATATTATGGAGTATGTTATGAAGGGATGTTTTGAAACTCTAATCTACAGGAGGTTATATATATGCTACTATATCTATAGATAGATAGATATAGATATAATCTACACTCTGAGAGTACTTCAGACTCTAAGAAGGAATTCTGAAATGTTACTAAGAGGAAACCATTGTATAAATGTTTTGAGCATGTTCTGAATCTTTTAAAAGTATAGTAGGGTGTTTAGGTTAATGGGAATGGGAGGATAAGGGAGTGATCCTGGGAGGGGTAAGGCGGGGAGGTGGGAGTGTAGGTTAAGTAATAGGAGTGCAAAGTAGCATGGAGAAGTAACCTAGAGGAGTCAGGAGGGAAAGGAAATAAGAGATACACACAAACAAAGAAAAGGAGTAGAATTTATTAGGGAAAAAAAAGAAGGGGTAGTAATCATGAGCTCAGGCAAAGTTAAAGCTAAAATAGGTTTAATCAAAAGAGAAAATAGGGAAGCTACACTACATGTCAGCCATATTAATTAATGTTGTTTTAGACTAAAATAGCTAGACAGTATAAGGTTGGAATATTGCTGTAGTGCAGGAAATGAGGAGTTGGTGGACTTAGAAAAATACGGAAAGACTCGGACTTGTGAAAGAAGAGGTTATCCACCCTTCAAGAAATAGAGGACAAATATGTATAGTATGGTCTTACATAGATGCATATGAATGTATATGTCTATATGTATATGATTATAGATATCAAAGTATATGTACCAGTAAGTATCTGTATGTTTATATGTATATGTATATAGGTATGTATATCTTTGTATGTGTGTGTATGTATATATGCATGTATATGTGTATGTATACAAATATATCTGCACTTAATTGTAGCCTTCTTGGGGGAGGTAAGGAGGAAGCGGGGAAAAAGAACAAAGTAAAGAGTACACAAAACTTATAAGGAAGCAAAGAAGAGATGGACAGCTCTGAACACAGTGAGTAGTATATATTATATAGGCTTTCTTGGAATGGAAATTTATTGCTGGATATTTTGAATCCTCTCTTAAGTCCTGCTGTGCACATGGCATTGATTTTTTATTTTCTTATTTTGTATTTATTTTAATATTTAAGCTTATATTTCTTTTTCTTATTGTGTATTTAAATTTTAGTATTTAAGTTTAAAATAAATTAATAAAAAAGAATGCAGATGAAACTTTTTTTAAAAAAAGTACAGAAGGAGAAAGAAAGTGATAGGATTAGCAGGAGGAAAAAAACAACCGTTAAAATAAAGGGTTATAGCAGATTATCACACTGTACTGCCAACAGCCAGAAGTCATTCTTTGTAAAAGAAGGGTAGGGGGCTAGAAGAGTGAGTGATTCTGGCCTTGTTGATATGGTGGTTAAACTGTATCTTCACTGGGTGGTGGGTGGGTGGGAACTGTCATGATGCCTTCTGTTCTAAATGTGATGCTTCCATTATTTGGCTGAGAGGATTTTGTAATTTTCCCTCTTGTGTCAGGAGCCATGGGAGAGAGAGGGAGAGATCTCAGAGGCAGCAGCTATACTGAACTATGAGAAATGAAACACTGAGCTATGGGAAGGGGCTGATGATTCCGATTTAATTCAGTGAGCTAAGGTGCTTGCCAATAGAACAAGCCAATAGATAAAGTAGCATAAAAGCTTCTAAAATCAAAGCTTGAAGTGACTTGGACAGGCAGAGAACCACGGAAATTTTTCAGGCTTAAAAGTTCTGTAGTAGAGCCAAGTAAAAGTTTATTCAGAAATAAAAAAACAATTTTGGAGAACGACTTGGATCTATGCCCAAAGGACTACAAAAATGTGCACACCCTTTAATCCAGCAATAGCACTTCTAGTGCTATATCCCAAAGAGATCTAACAAATGGGAAAAGGACCCACATGTACAAAAATATTCATAGCAGCTCTTTTTGTGGTGGCAAAGAATTGGAAATTGAGAGGATGCCCATCAGTTGGGGAATGGCTGAGCAAGTTGTGGTATATGAATGTAATGGAATACTATTGTGCTATAAGAAATGATGAACAGGGTGACTTCAGAAAAAGCTGGAAAGACTTATATGGTCTGATGCTGAGTGAAGTGAGCAAAACCAAGAGGACTTGGTACACAATAACAGCCACGTTATGCAATGACTAAGATTGTTAAACTGAACCCTTCTCAGCATTACGAGGATCTAAGACATCTTCAGAGGCCTCAGGATGGAAAATGCTGTCCACATCCAAAGAAAGAACTATGGAAATTGAATCGCTATCACTTATTTTTACCTTCTGTTGAGTTTTGTTTCCTCTTTCTGATGGTTCCTCCTATTGGTTTTAATTTTTACTTACAACTTCACTAATGTGAAAATATGTTTAATGGGTATGTAAATGTAAAGCCTATGTCAGATTGTGCGCCGTCTTGGGGAGGGTGGGGGGGGGAGAAGGGGGAGAAAAACTTTCAACTCAAAAGCATATGGAAGTGATTGTTGATAAATCAAAATAAATTAATAAAAAAAAAAAAAGAAATAAAAGAAATAAAAAACCAAAGATTTAGCCAAGTGGCAATTGATAACAAATAAAATTATGGGCCATGCTTTACAATTCTGCTAGATATATGTATCCACCTCTTCTAGAGTATAATTAACTAATTAATCTTTATTATTATTGTTTTTAAAAGACTTTATTTGCATAGATATCTAATTATGTTACATTATCATATATGTATATGTGTGTGTGTATATATATATACATACATATATATATATAAAATATAATATACATAATCTCTAAGCTCTCTCATGCTTGGGAATGGATCCTGTTGTATGCTTGCAATCTAACTAGTGCTGCTATCCACTTGGTGTTGGCTGCTTGGATTTGCAGCCCATTTCTTAGAAGCAACAGACTAACCCCAAGCTGGTATGACATCTAGACTCTGTTCTATCTCAGTGTTAACCTATGTCATCATTACCTTGGAAAAAATTTCAAAATGTAATTTTAGGGACTAAGACTAGAGTTATCCTGGAAAGAACATTCTAGACCAGAGGTATCACATATGCATTGGCAGGCCAGTGTACCCTGCAACACTCCTAAGTGTGGGCAGGAAACAGATGAAAATAGAATTGGAAAACATTTAACAAAATAAATACAGGTACTATAGAACACAGATAATGTTAAAATGTGGTTTTCTAAGTCAATATGTGGCCAAATGGGATCCTTATATATGGTTTAGTGGCCCCATTCTAATTGAGTTTGACGCCCTCTGCCCTAGAGCATGTGAGGAGGTAGTCTCTGATAGAAGAATCATTTAGAGAATCAGAGTCTCTTTCTGTGTATTTTTAAAGGAATGGTCACACGGCTAGCATTCTAGATCCTTTCCACTGTCACATTTTAAGACTCTCATGTGAGTGGTATCCCCACATGTTCTAAATATGCAGAGAGGAACTTAGATACTTCCCTAAGGAGAGGTCCTAAATTTGATACAGAAAGCAATTCTAGAACCTGGAACATCACACATTGAAGGATCTCGGAATACCACTAGAAGTATAATTACTAAATGGGAGAAGCTTGACAGATATTTTAGAACCAAGAAAAAAAATCTTTCTGAAATAGGACCCTTGTGAGTTTTTTAAAGTATTATATATGACAGGTTCTCTAATTCTATCAGCAGATCCAAAATATCACATCAGCAGGGATTCCAGAACACCATGTGATAGAGATTTTGAAAATAGAACTTAGCAAATAAATAAGAATTTCTTCCATAGGGAATGTAAATAAGATAGTTAAAATTCTTTAATTGGTAATTTCCTCAGCCCCTGATATAAAAAGAGAGATAGATACACCACAGGAAAAACTGTGGACCTTTGTGGTCTTTAATATTGGGTCTCTGCTTGTCTTCCTTCCTCGATGGTAGGGACCAGAGAGTCTGGAGCAAAGACTCCTGAGAAACCTGGCTAGTCTTTGGGATACCTGAGGTCTTATGTATTCATCCTCTCACCTCCTTAAGCTTAATCTTTACTGTTCTTTCTTGTCCTCCCCACCTTCTGGAGTCTGAAGGTGACTAGTTTATACTTGGCCCCTTGTATCCACTTTAAAGCTAAATATTTGGACAATTAAGATAGCCTAACAGTTCTGGGGAACACAATTTAAGAAGGACATTGATATCAGTCAATAAACATTTATGAAGTGCCTACTGTATTTCAGACACTATGCTAAAAGCTGGGGATACAAAGAAAGGTGAAAGACAGAGTCCCTGCCCTCAAGGAGCTCACATTCTAATGGATAACCTGATGAGCCACCCAAGGAGGGTAACCAGAATGATGAAGGACTTTGAGTTCATGTCACATAAGGATTAGTTGAAGGAATTCAGGAGGTTTCACCTGGAGAAGATGCAGGGGGTACATGGCAAGGGGGTATCTGTGTTTGCTTATCTGAAGGACCCTTGCGAAAGAGGGTCCCAGAGGCTAAAACAAGAAACAGTGGGTGGAAGCAGCAAATTCAAATTCATAACAATTAGAGCTGTCCAAAAGTGGAATGGGTTGCCTTTGGAGGTGGTAAGCTCCTCCTTGAACCTCTTCAAACAGTCTGGTTGACAGCATGTTTGGGATGTTTATGGTGGGAATTCCTTTTGTGTATGGTTTGGACTAGATGCCTATGGAGGTCCCTTCCAATGTTCCAAATTCCTTGATAATGTGGTTCCTCCTGGGTTTTCTTGATACTAATTTCTCCTGGTGATCTTCTTTGATCTGTCTCTCTACTCCTCCTCATTCACTTTTGTGGGATGTGTGAATATGTGTGTGTGTTTTCCTGGGCCTTCTTTTCTCCTATATACTCTCTCCCTCTGTGATCTCATCAGTTCTCATGGGTTCAACTATCATTTCTATGCCAATTAAGGAAATCTTATATTCAGTCCTCATCTTTCTCCTGAGCTCCAGTCCTATATCATCAATTGTCTGTTGGTTGTCTCCATTTTGATGTCCTATAGATATCTCAAACTCAATATGTTCAAAACGGAGCTAATTATCTTTTAAATCCAACCATTTCCCTAACTTCCTATTGAGGGCACCAACATTCTTTCAGTCACCCAGGTTTTGTAAACTCAGTGCCCTCTTTGATTCTTCCCTTTCCTTTACCATCACTATCTAGCCAGGTGCCAAATCATGCTAATTTTACCACTACCACATATCACTCATCTATACTCTTTTCTCTTCACACAGCCACCAGCCTAGTTCAGGCCTTCATTACTATTCGTCTTGAATATTGCAATAGCTTCCTAATTGGTTTTCCTGCTTTATTTAGCATTTTTACTGTGAGTTATTATTTCTTCCTTCCACTCCTCTTTCAAACTGTACTTTTGAGACTTTCTGGTTGGGATATAGAACAAGGGATTATTGTGGAACCGGTAATAGGTACTTGAGTACTTGAAGGGTCCATACGTTCATCATCATTGGGAACATCTGGTGTGGGAGAGCCTTCCATTCAGGAAGATCCTGTTTATTACTTAGCTAGGGTCAAGTGGTGTGTCAGAGATGGAATACAATGCATATGTGTAGCGCTGGAAGGGACCTGAGAGGTGATGTAGTCCAACTCCCTAATTTTTATAGCTGAAGAAGCCAAGGCTCAGAAAATTGGAATGATTTCCTAAGGTCACATAAGTAATATGTAGCAGAGCTAGGATTTGAATCTAGGTCATATGACTATACATCTAGCACTCTTAAACCTTGATCTTCCTGAATTATTCACTGTACCAAGATGTCTCTTCAATATTTGCATGGGTTTGCAATGATACCCTAGAAAAAATTCTAATATCTTATATACAGTTGAGATAACATATATGTGTGGTATCAAGTGGAATAATGTTGGTGAAATCATGGAGCTCTTGAATGGTTCAGTTTGTAGGCTAGGGTAGAGGCTGATACTTGAAACGTGTGGGTTTTAGAATTGTATTCTCAGAAGCTTTCCTTTTCTTCTTTTTGTTTTTGTTCCTCCTTTAGTCTCTTCTCTGATGCTTTGATTTTGACTATCCTTTTTTCATTTCCTTCTTATAGTCTTTTAAAAAGTATTTCTTACTCTCTTGTTCATTCTTTTTTATTATTTTATTATTTCCTCATTTTCTAAATCCTTTGTTCTAGTCCTTTTAATGCTTTCCCAAGCATTTCCTGCTTTCTTAGAAAACAGAACATAGAATTTCTTCTTTCCAGCATGGGTTCCAGCCTTGGCTGGCAAAGATCACCTTCACAACATTTAACACTTAGCTTCGTCTCATCCCTGTTTCCTTCCCCTTCCTTTTTTTTTCCTAACTAGACTTCATTTTCTTCTGCGTCTCCCTTCACATTTCATAAAATGTTCACAATCCTAATTCTGAGGCATTCCATTCCACTCTCTTCATTAAAAAAAAAGGTTTATATTTCTTCATTTTCTCCTTACCCCCATTGTTTCAAACCTTATCTTTCCTACTCCCATTTCCTCTTATGCATCTGCATTTGGCATTTTCTGGGTGGATTTTTGTGACCCAATTTTCTTTGCTTTTCCTTCCTGGCTGAGGGAGGAATGGTCAGCCCCGGCCAGAGTCTGCAGGGAGCTAGATGCACCTTTGGTTCTTCAGAGGGAAGGGGACAGAAAGGAAGAGAAGGAAGAGTGAGCTTTTTATGTTCTGTTTTTCAAGAGCTGGAGGATCCAGATCCCAAGAGGTGACCCAGTTTTCAGCTTCTGTCTGAGCTACCTGGGCTCTGATTATAGAAGAGGTGCGACTAGTCTAAATTACTGCAAAGTACTTTTCAATCAGACACAAAATAGGGTGAGAAATGCATTTCCTTTAATGCCCCAATTATCCCAGTCCCAACAGGATATTTTTTTTCCTTCGTCTGTGCTTAGGACTTGCAGAACAAGACTTGGTTGATCATCATCTCTACAATGGAAGTTTTATGGTTTGAGGCCAGAGTTGGTTGGGAGGATTGAAATAGAGGACTTCAGAATTTATCATGGGATGTAAACTGCCACCCAACTGTTTCCATAATAATAATCATGATGATCCCTTAAAGTATTTTGAATAATATAAAATGCTATACAAATTAACCTAATCTATCTCATTTGATCCTTGTAGTTCACAAGTAAATCGAGACATCCATGATGTCATCGGTCCTCTTAGAAAATGGACAAACAACAGAAACAGGTAATTGCTCTATGAGGTAACCAGAAGAGGTATTATTCTCATTTTGAAGATGAGGACATTGAGGCTCAGAGGCTGTGACATCATGGTCACACAGCTTGTGTCAGAGCTAGAATTCAGAATCAGGTCACCTGGAAAGCAGATCTAGGACTCTTTCCAATATGCCTCATTGCATCTTCCTTCCTACCCCTACTATTTGAGTGCCTGGATTGTAGTTTGTCCTTCCATTCTCAAAGAGGACCAATGACATCAGGAAGGTGATGTCCTGACTTGCAAGTGAACTGGATTTAAGTGAAGAAGGGCTGTGCAAAGTCGCCAGCCTCCCTTTCTCCTCCAAGGTCATCTGAGTCCAGTGGCAAGACGTAGGTTAGGACAACTGGAGATGACCCCAAACGCAGTGGAAGATCTCGGCCTTTTTAAACTAAGATCTTTCCCTGGTCTCAGTTTGAGGCAATACCCATTCAGTGACTTAAGGCTAGGTAACAGATAGTGGATACATAAAGGAGTAAGGATCCTTTTGTATGCAGCGAATGTGGCAAAATATACGATATCATTTCCCCTTCTGCACTAGTTACTTAATTTTCATGTGCCTTATAACTATTTGGGGAAACCCAAATAGTTGGGCAGATAGTCCTAGAAGGGAGTTTAGTGGTGGGAGGAGGCAAGGATGTTGAAGTACTTATTTTCATTGGACAACCTCAATTTAAAAATGGAGAAAAAATTAGGGCAAGAATGTGATCCATATTTGTTAAGCTTCTAATCTTTTGTTTGATGTCAGCGGCTGTTCAATTGGACTGACTCTTCTGGTGATTAAGGAAATTAGAATCTGCCTTGAACTTGGAGCCAAAGCATAATTATATGGTATAATGGAAAATAGCCCAGGATTTGGAGACAGAGGAGCTGAGTTTGAATTTCAATTCTGCTACATATAATTTGTGTAATCTTAGGCCAGTTGCTTTAACCTCTTTGGACTTGTTTCCTTATTTGTGAAATGAGAGGGTTGGACAAGATCAGGGGTTCTTAATTCAAAGTCTGAGAATTTATTAAAAATATTTTGTTAACTGTATTTTTATATGATTCGTTTCCTTTTGCAATCTATATAGTTTGCTTTATGCATTTTTTTTTTGTGAGGCAATCGGGGTTAAGTGTCTTGCCCAGGGTCACACAGCTAGTGCCAAGTGTCTGAGGGCAGATTTGAACTCAGGTCCTCCTGACTCCAGGGCCGGTGCTCTATCCACTTGCTTTATGCATTTTAAAACATTTTGAGAAGCGATTCACAGGTTTCGCCAGATTGCTCAAAGGGTTAATGACACAAGATTAAGAACCCCTGGATTCAGTGGTCTCTGTGGTTTCTTCCTGTTTTTAATTTATGAAACGAATACCTCAGCAGCATAGGGAATCAGGTCTCTTTCTTTGACATCATTCATAGAAGGACAGAAATAGATATCAGTGATAGCAATTAACAAGGAGGCAGTATGGTACAAAGGAAAGAACAGTGATTTGGAGATGTGATCTGGTATCAAATCTTACCTCTTCTACTACTCTCTATGTGAACTTGGACAAATCATATAATCTTTCTGGGCCTCAGTCTTCTCATCTGTAAAATGAAGGCATGGGACTAAATGTCCCCTAAGGTCCCTTCCAGCCCTAAATCTGTGATCGTAAAATTCTATGAGTAAATAAGAAAGCAAGAGCTGTGAAATCAGAGCTTAGATTTCTAGGATCACAAATTCTATCTCCTTGCTTGCTCCCCTGCTGTTTAACTCCCTCATTAAATTTTCTTTCATTCCCTGATGACTCAGAGGATTTTAGAGGCTTACTGCTAGAAACATTAAGCAGAGACTAATTGAAGCCCAGACAAATGAGGTCCCTTACCTAAGGTCACATAAGCCAGCTAATGGCAGAGGAAAGAGCCCAGGTCTCTTGAGCCCAACTCTAGTGTTCTCCGCAGCATACCATGATTACATCACAGAAAGCAAACAATATGTTCTCTAGCTTCTAGTTTTCTACTTCCATGTATACATGCACATGTCATCATCATCATCATCATTTCTCTAAAAGTTTTGCCAGTTATTATTAAAAATTGGAGTCTGGTTTAAAAGAAAATTGGAGTCTGTCCAGTTTCATTTGCATTTAGAGAGGAAGGCACAGCACTGGCCAGGTAAGACAATGGGACTGAGTTTAGACTCTTTTCAGATATAGCAAAAGAAAGGAGTTGCTAGGGAGAGTGAGGAGTCAGGGGAGGGGACTGGTAGTGTGAAGGCCAGGCTGGAGTGTGGCTCCTGATAGGGGAATTCAATTGGTAAGTGGAGAGGTCAGCTAATGGCTCTGACTTTCTGGCTGCTCAGATTAAACTCAGTGTTTATATTTAATACAACCTACTTTTTGCTCCTAGTGAAACCCAACCTATGAGTTTATCTTTCAAAAAAAGAAAATTAGTAGGAAAAACAGATCAGGAAAAGAAAGATCAAAAGAATCAGGAAGTAAAAGGGGCATAGGAAGTCTCAGGTAGTCTTCTAGAGGTTTACTAGAAGACTGGTTTCCCCTAAAAATCCTGAGCCAATGCTCAGGTGCTTTGGTGACAAATAGGTTTCTTTTAACAGGTCCCATTCATTGCTAGGCTGAAACACAGAGAAATGTCTAGCCTTTGCAGAAAGAAAAGACGGCTTTTGTCACCTTGGCTAGGTAGTGGGGTGAACTTCTTTGATCTCTTCCAACACTAGCTCTCTAGCTTCCAGCTGGTGGAAGCATACATGAAAATGCAAGAGCTAAAGCAACACAAATATTTCCCTTTTTCTTTTAAATAGCATACGGGGTGCCATATGTGCTGATGTCAATAGACTAGGTAATGCTATATTTTTGTATATGTGGGTTCTTTCCCTCTTGCTTTTTAGGCCAGTAATGGTATTACTGGGAGAAAGAGTATGTATAGTTTAACAACTTTTGGGTATATTTCCAAATTGTTTTCTAGAATGGTTGGTTTAGCACCCTGTATGTGAGAACTGACTTGGGTTATGCTTTGCATCTGTCTTTAGAGAAAGAAAAAGAAGCAAAGAAACTAGCTCATCAGGTACATCTGTCATTTGTCACTTAAAACCTGTTGGAAAGAACCATCATAATCTATGATCGCATATATATATATATATATATATATATATGTGTGTGTATATATCTATATCTATCTTGCAGGAAGTGACCTCAGATACCTAGACCAATCCTTTCATTTTACAGTTGAGGAACTGAGGCTCAAAAAATATGGCCTGGGGTCACATGGTTAATGTAACAGAAGAGACTGGAACCCAGGTCTTTCTGACTCCAAGTTTAGTACTATCTCCCATTGGATTGGGTGGTCAGAGGAGCAGGGACCCCTTTTTTGGAAGTAGGGACAGTCCAATTTTAGGGGCATAATAACAACGGCTTAAATAAGCCGATTTTTGTAATGAAGTCATTACTGTGTGAAAAAAAAAACCCAGGGTAAACCCTAAAACAGAATTCTCCAGCTGGTTGTCTAGTCACAAGCCTCCTAGTATGAGTAGCCAAAGATAAAAAAGGGAAGATTTCTTCTTTGAAGACCAAGCCCATGAAATCAGTTTTCCTTCCCCTCCTCCCCCATTTTTTTTCTTCTCCATACAATTGTCAGCTCAAATGCAAAAGTACAGCTCTTTCTTATAGTGTGAAGTAAATTTAGGACAGAAAGACAGTTGGAAGTGATATCAACAATGTAGTTGAAGTTAGCAAAGGTTCTCTCCCTTTTTCAGTTTCAAGTCATTATCTTAAGTTCTAGTTCTTGCAAACTGGTGGCATTTCCAAAGGGGTAGTGCTTGTGGTACGTGATCTTTTCTACATGGTCCCTGACTGACCCTTCAGCTTGCAGCTGAAACTGTTGCTGGGGCAGGAATTTGTCTCATGAATTTGGGGAAGATTCTCCCCGGATCTGCCCACAGGAAACTGATTTTTTTCTTCTGGTTATGGCAACTTTGGTAATGGTGTTGTATATAAACACTGAACTTATGTCAGAACTGGGAATTGGACCCAACTATCTTATCAGTTTCCTCTTCTATTAAATGGGGACACTTGTGCTACCTACAAATCTTTTTATCTTAACGAAGGTCTTCTGGTACTAAGTGGATCTTATTCCTTCCAGCTGCCTGTTCAAAGAGCCAGTAGAGGCAGGGCAGTTTCTTCTGCTCTGAATGGCTCATCCTGCCTTCACTCATCACTCCCCTACCTTTCCTTTCTAGTTCTCCCCACAACTCCACAGCATCCCCTCAGAGATCAATCTATTTGGCTCAGCCAGGCAATTCCTTCTCCTTTGTTTGGATGCCCTGATCCTGGTAACTAACAATTTAATGTGCAAGGCAAATTCTGCCCTAGTAAGTCCCTTGGTGTCCTATCTTAAAAGGAAATAAATATATCCACTGTAAACATAATTCATATGCTGAATTCTAAAGATTCTCCACAAACAGCAAAATCTTCCAAAACTGAACCACATGTGTGGTGAGTGGAGACAAGTTGTCTTAGGAACTAAACAAAAAGGTCACTGATTATGGGCTGTACTACTGCAGTACTGCTACCTACAGCACTGGACGGGCAAACCCCAAAATGATTATAAGACATTCTAACATTTGTATTTTACACACATCCTCCTAGGGTAATCCCTCCAACCACAATCACTTTTAGGGAGAAGGGTGTATTTTGGCAACACCCAGAAGGCCACACACACCAAATAATGACAGATGACAAAGAATATGGTGAGATATATTCTATTTTGTCAGGACTGTGGAAAGAAGACAAGCTGTTGACACTTGCCAGACGTGTACCTGTAGCACCCCCTCCTGTCCAAAAGAGGCACTGCTTCACAGTGATGAGCACTGGCAGAGTTTCTGCATACATTCAAAAGATGTACTTGTATATATAACTATACACAGGAGGAAATCATCTCATTTTTGCTCATCAATCGAGTCTTGACTCATCTTTACTGAGTTCTGCATTGTTCTGAAGTCATGAAAACTGAAACTAGATCTCAAAGACAGTCCACTGTTTCCTTCACAGTCTCCGGGCCTTTCTTGGGCGGCAACCATTATGTGGGATGGGGGTATTGTCTGTGATTGAGATGACCTCCAGGCCCCCCATGGTCAACCCCTTGATGGCAGACTGTGAAAGCACAAAAAAGACGGTCTGAGTAGAGTGGAATAAGATAGAGAGTTATATCTTATATTTTGAAAGAGCTATGAGGGCTTAAACATTAAATAGGATTATTGGCAAGGACTGGAAGATGGCATGTCCCTTTGGATTCTATTAAGATCTCTTTACCCTCAAACCCACTGCCATCAGTATTTTGCCTCTAAGTCTACAATTTAAGCACTGCTGAAGGGCAGCCCTGCTTAGAAGAGCTGAGCAGCTCACAGGAGAAAACAGCTAGGCTTAGAAAATGAACTTTCCATGAAGGCTTAGTTTTAGGTTTCTCCTCATGCTCCTGCTCTTGGCTCTGGAAAGCAAATCCTATTACCAATAATAGGAATAAAAAATGAATACAACCAGATACTTACTAAACGCCCGGGTCCCAGGCCTTTTACCACCACTCTGACATGGATCACTCCCTTTGCTGTGGCTTTCTAGAGAAGAAACAAGTGGTCAGATCTCCTACAATTAACTTACATCTGTCACTGTAGATTATGCATAGCTGGTATCACTGCCACTTATGGAAACAAGGACAGAAGCTGCAGGTAGATGGAGAACGCTATGATTCTAGACCAGGGGAACCTATGGTACTGTAGAGGGTAACCTGAGCACTCAATGTGATATGCAGAGAGTTAAGGTAGGGAAGGGATGAATGAGGACGTAACCGTGGATAGATACTGAGAGGAAGAGAACTTAGGATGCCAGAGAAGAACTCAAGTTAACAAGCTTCCCTTGCCCATGGATGATGCTGATACTTCCTAAGAAATAATAGCACTGCCACCCAGTGGAGATCTCTAAAGAGCCCTCAGACTTCCTCTGAGGGAGAAAACATTGGGTTCTGGACCATGAAGCCAAATGCTCAGCTTTAAGGATTGTCACAGATAGTCCCTGGCTTTTGAATAGAGGAAACTTTTAAAATCCATGATGGCCTAAACCTCTCCTATCACGTTGTGTGAAGAAGTATGTTTTTGTCTCCCTAGACTTCATTAGAAGTGAAAAGCAGAAGGCATTTCTTGCACTAAATAAACCACCAGCTTCCTCCTAACCACCTCCATGCTAGGGAATATTATCTGGGTACTGACAGATACTATATCATTTTTTGATTCTTGGCTAAGTGGGAATTCTCCATAACGGTAAGACAGTTATAAGCTAGAAGAAACGACAAGGAGCCCAACCAGAAAAAGTTCTTACCGCTGCTGCAGCAATGCCTGCAGTTTGTGCTGCAATCCCTGTGGCCTTTTTTGCATTTCTGAACCCTTCAGTGCCACAAGAAGTTCGGGCAAGTGGCACATTGGTGGAAGAGACCACCTGGATGTGTGTGCTGGAAAAAGCAGATGACAGGCAGAGGTCAAAACCGTGTCTTCTAATAAGCTCATCTAAAATCAAAATAATAGCTATCATTTATATAGTGCTTTAAGGTTTGCAAAGTGCTTCACAAATAGGATCTCATCTTATCCTCACAGCAACCCTGGGAATTAGGTCTATTTTGTCCATTTTACAGAAAGAGACTTAAGGCAGGTGACTTTCCCAGGGTCATAAAGCAAGGAAGTTTCCTAGACTTGATGTGAGTTCAGGTTTTCCTGACTCCAGGCCCAGTGCTCTATTTACTGCAATAATTTACCTCAACTTACCTAGCAATAATTGCTAATGCCAAAGTTTCACTTTTTTTAGTCAACAGAGTCACAGTCCCAATAGCAGGAGTGTTCAATTAGAACTTGGACAGACATATGGCAGAAGCAGCACATTATTTTCTCTCACAGCTTCCATTTGGCCAATGATTCAAGAATACTTATTTTCTTTTTATTCATTCAATAAATACTTATGATTTATTAGCACAAAGTGCTAAACAGGACACAAAAGATGAATTAAGACATAGTCCTTGTGACCCTAATGGCACTTACAATATAGTATGAAATAAGATATGCACACAGAATGTAAAACAAAGGTTTTCTGGTCCAGATCTGCGATTTCATCAGTGTATAGAAACTTTTCATTAATGAAAATCAGCAATGATCTGTCCCTTAAAATCTTAAGAAAATTAAGTGATTTTCCCATGGCCCCACAGTTACAACGTACAATCAGAAATAGCCCATCTACCTAGGTCTTCTTGACTCCAAGGCTGGCCTTCTTTCTATTATGCCATGCTTCCTCTCAAAAGTTTGAAGTAACAAAAAATCATGTGAGTTTTAAGTAGGGAGAAATAATTTCTAGTTGAAGGTTTCAGGGAAATTTTCATGAAGAAAATGATATTTAAGCTGGACTGTTAAAAACAGAATTTCAACAGGTGATGAGAGGTGAGTGGCATTCCAGGCATAAGGTAATGGTGTGGGCAAAGGCACTAAGGTGGAAAAGCATGTTTGAGGAATGACAAATAATTCCATTTTATTGAAGCATATAAGATGTTTTACATTAAATAACTAAACTTATGGTACCCATTTACATGCTGACAAATAGTGTAATGCAGAACCTTATTTTGCCATTTAGGTAGTACGGCCCTTTAAGCCATGGAAAGCAAAAGCTGGTGCTTAATCTTGCCCCAGACCTCTTTCCTCCCAAATCTAAACAATAGTGAATCTTGCATAGCTCAGCATAGCCCATACCTCCAACGCAAATGGATAAGAAAGCTTGCAATATAATTGCTTTAGATAATTATGTTTGTACCAGAGACCAGGACACCTGGTCTGGTTTGTGTGATCTCTGACCCATAATAATGGGGTGCTTGTGCTTGTACTTGTGCCCCAATTTCTCCCTAGTCTCAGAAACACTGTCTCTAAAAACCATTCCCCAGCCCAAGGACACTGTGCCTAGCAGTTATTCATGCATGGGCCTCAGCATGACCCTTATCTCTCTCCCTGGTACAGCTACACAGAGCTGGGCTGCTCAGGCCCCAGCCCTCAGATCATGTCTCTGGAAGCCTCCCAATTCCTTAGTAAGTTCCTGTGTTGTGAGAAAGCTTTCCCTTGTTGCAGAGCATTCTTTCATCAAGAAAGAGGGAGAGGGGTGTCCTTGGCCAGCCCAAGGACTCTTCCTCCTGCCAGACTCCAAAGATCCATCCCCCTCCCTGTCCTGTACACTCCCTGTACTTTTCCATCCATAGCCCCCAAAGACACCTGCACCTTTGGATTACCTCATCAGTGTCCCTGGCATTTCTTTCCCATGCTCTTTTCCATATAAACCCCAGCTCGACCCCTGATTGGGCTGCTTGATTTGGATGTGCACACCCCTTGCAGCCGCGCACTAATAAATCCACATTTTAAATTACATCTGAGTCTTGCTCGCTGATTTCTCGGTACAACAATAGCAGCTAATATTGTAAAGTACTTTACAGACATCTTATTTGAACCTTACACCGAGTTAAATAACAGTTTCAAAGAGGGTGACATGCCTTTGACCACAGAGTTCGTTCAGAAGGATATGAACCCAGATCTTCCTGACTCCAAGTCTACAACAGCATGCAGTGTCAAATATGTGGCTCACTCCCCAGTGCAGTAGAACCAGATCAAAATGTAATTGGGAAATACTTAAAAATAAATAAAAATACAATAAAACATAGATAATATTAACATGTGGTTTTCTAACTCAACAGGAGGACCACAGGACCACGTATGGTTTAGTGGCTTCTATTTCTATTTAAGACCACTGGACTACAGTATGCTGGAAAAAAAGAAAACAGAGAAAGGAAGAAATGAGAGAAAGAAAAAGAGAAGGAAAGAAAGAAAGCCAAGGAGAATTTAGGCATAACTCTAGTAACTGCAGCTTTAAGAAAAAAAGTCAGTCAAATCTATTCTCCATTTCACTTCTGCTGTCATCTTGCTATTATTATCATTGAGAAATCATAAATAGTAGCCTGCAGGGGGGAAAAAAGATGAAGTAAAGGTATGTATCAGTGAGTACAGACAGCTTGCTGGAATGGGTAAGTGGTTAGAGGCCATCACTCTTGTGCTGTTAGTGCTGATATTTTCCCTACAAACAGTCTTTAGCTGCCTACACTGACCAAATTCAACAGGAACTCGTTTATCCCTCTGTTTCACTGACTATGCATACATTCTAAGTGACTTTTTTGGGGATTTAGTTTAGAGCTCGAAGGATTAGAAACTCTCTAGTTAAGATGCCTCATTTTATAGATGAAGAAACCCAAGCCCAGAGAGGGGAAGAGACTGGCTCACAGTCACAAAGCAAGGAATAAATGTCACTCCAAAGCACGTGCCCAGGGGGCGGAGCCAAGATGGCGGAGTGAAAGCAGTGACTTGCTTGAGCTCTCCCCCAAACCCCTCCAAATACTCATAAAAAATGGCTCTAAACAAATTCTGAAGCAGCAGAACCCACAAAAGGACAGAGTGAAACAAATTTCCAGCCCAAGACAACCTGGATGATTGATCAGAAAGGTGTATCGCGCCGGGCTGGGAGCACAGCGCAGCGCGGTGTGGGCATTCAGCAAACCTGGAGCAGGCCTCAGAAGACTGAATCTCGGGCAGCTGTGGAGGTTTCCAGACTCCTCAATCCACCAATGCCAAAGACAACTTGGAAGGTCAGTGGGAAAAGTCTGTTTCTGTCGGTGGTCAGAGAGGAAGGCGGGGTCTCAACTCCATTCCCCAAGAGCCTGGGGGGGGGGCAGCTGCTTCCTGAGCTTCCGGCCCACAGACTGAGGGGGAATCCAGTGGCTGATCAGAGAGGGACTGCAGGGATCTCTTTGCCAGTGCTGAGGCAGGAATCTCTTGCTTTGCCCGTGTCTGGATCTGGGTCACAGTTCTGGGCAGCGGTGCCGGGGTGAGGAGGAATGCTGGCGTGGTGGAGCTTGCACTGGCTGTGGACAAGAAACCCTCCTCACAGTTACAGGACAGAAAGGAATACTTGTGGTCACAGGACAGGAAAGGAGTAAACACCTTGCCGCTTATCATACCACCTTGGAAGAACTGAAAATTTACAGGTCCCTACAAGTATCTCTGAAAACAGCTACACAAACCCCTGAAGCTTGGGACAGTACACTCTCCACACTGGAAGTAGACTCTTACCTTAACAAGGAGTTTAAAACTCAAGTAATTGGCTGGGATCATGAGCAAGCAGTGCAAAAAGAGTCAGACTATATTATCTTACTTTGGTGAAAAAGAAGATCAAAATATACAACCAGAAGAAGACAACAAAATCAAAGCTCCTACATCCAAAGCCTCCAAGAAAAATATGAATCAGTCCCAGGCCTTGGAAGAGCTCAAAAGGGATTTTGAGAAGCAAGTAAGGGAAGTAGAGGAAAAACTGGGAAGAGAAATGAGAGTGATGCAAGAAAATCATGAAAAACAAGTCAACAGCTTGCTAAAGGAGACCCAAAAAAATACTGAAGAAAATAACACCTTAAAAAACAGCCTAACCCAAATGGCAAAAGAGGTCCAAAAAGCCAATGAGGAGAAAAATGCCCTAAAAAGAAAAATTGGCCAAATGGAAAAGGAAGTCCAAAAGCTTACTGAAGAAAATACTTCCTTAAAAATTAGAATAGAGCAATTGGAAGCTAGTGACTTTATGAGAAATCAAGACACTGTAAAACAAATCCAAAAGAATGAAAAATTAGAAAACAATGTGAAATATCTCATTGGAAAAACAACTGACCTGGAAAATAGATCCAGGAGAGAGAATTTAAAAATTATTGGACTATCTGAAAGCCATGATAAAAAAAGAGCCTAGACATCATCTTTCAAGAAATTATCAAGGAAAACTGCCCTGATATAGTAGAACCAGAGGGCAAAATAGAAATTGAAAGAATCCACAGATCTCCTCCTGAAAGAGATCCCCAAAGGAAAACTCCTAGGAATATTGTAGCCAAATTCCAGAGTTCCCAGGTCAAGGAGAAAATATTACAAGCTGCCAGAAGGAAACATTCAAGTACTGTGTGGAAACACAATCAGGATAACACAAGATTTAGCAGCTTCTACATTAAAGGACCGCAGGGCATGGAATATAATATTCTGGAGGGCAAAGGAGATAGGATTACAACCAAGAATCACCTACCCAGCAAAACTGAGTATAATCCTTCAGGGGAAAAAATGGTCATTCAGTGAAATAGAGGACTTTCAAGCATTCCTGATGAAAAGACCAGAGCTAAACAGAAAATTTGACTTTCAAATACAGGACTCAAGTGGAACATGAAGAGGTAAACAGGAAAGAGAAATCATAAGAGACTTATTAAGATTGAACTGTTTACATTCCTGCATGGAAAGATGATATTTGTAACTCATGAGAACTTTGTCAGTATTAGGGTAGTTGAAGGAAAAAAATTGTATGTATGTATATAAGATAATAGATAGAGGGCACAGGGTGAGTTGAAGATTAAGGGTCATATCTGGAGAATAAAATTAAGGGATGAGAGAGGATGATACTCGGAGAAGAAAGGGAGAGGTAGAATGGGGTAAATTATCTCACAAAAAAAAACAGAAAAGAAAAGTCTCTCACAGTGGAGGGGAAACAGGGGAAGGTGAGAGGGAATGAGGGAATCTTATTCTCATAGGATTTGGCTTAAGGAGAGAATAACATACACATTCAATTGGGTATGGAAATCTGTCTTACCCTACAGGAAAATAGGGGGAGAAGGGGACAAGAGAGCAGGGGGAGTGATAGAGAGGAGGGCAGATTGAGAAAGAGGGTAATCAGAAGCAAATACTTCTGAGGAGGGACAGGGTCAAAAGAAAGAATAGAATAAATGGGAGGGCAGGATAGGATTAAGGAAATAGAGTTAGTTTTTCACAACATGTCTACTAAGGAAGTGTTTTGCATAACTGCACATGTACAACCTATATTGAGTTGCTTGCCTTTTCAATGAGGGTGGGTGGGGAGGGAGGAAGGGAGAAAATTTGGAACTCAAAGTTTTAAAAACACATGTTTTTAAAAAAATATTTTCACATGCAACTGGGAAATAAGAAATACAGGAAATGGGGTACAGAAGTCTATCCTGCTCTACAGGAAAATAGAAGGGGAAGGGGATAAGAGAAGGGAGGGGGGAGAGACAGAAGAGAAGGCAGACCAGGGGAAGGGGTATTCAGAATGTATGCCATCTTGGGGTGGGGGAGGGGTGAGAAATTTGGAACTCAAAAACTTGTGGAAGTGAATATTGAAAACTAAAATAAATAAATTTATATCAAAGCACATGCCCTATTCCCTCCAACACAGATCCTCTTCTCAATCTCCAATTTTTCTCTATCAAGGGGTTCCTTCCCTGATGCCTTCAAATATATCCAAGCCCCTCCCTCACCTCAAAAACCTTTACCAAACCCTAATATCCCTTCAAGCTATCATCTGATGCATTCCTCTTTTTCTCTTGAAAAGCTATCTACACTTGCTATTTCTACTTCCTTTTTCATTTACTTAACTGTCTGCCGTGTTGCTTTTGAACTCACCACTCAACTGAAACTGCTCTCTTTAAAGTTCCCAGTGATCTTAATCCCCAAATCTGATGGTCTTTTCTCAATCCTAACCCTTCCTGCTGCACCTGGCACTGCTGACCACACTCTTCAAATGGATATTCTCTCCTTTCTGGGATTTCATGACATTTCTCTCCTGGTTCACCTCCTACATATCTAACCACTCTTCAGTCTCTCTTACCGGCTCATGTTCCACATCACACTCCTAACTGTGGGTATTTCTCAAAGTTTTGTCCCAAGCCTGAGTCTCCTCTCCTTCCATACTCTCTGTAACCTCATTAGTTTTCTCAAGTTTAACGATCATTTCTCTGTAGATGACTCCCAGATCTATGCTATCTAGCTCCAGTCTCTCCCCTGAGCTTCAGTCCCAATGTCACTCACTGCCTACTGGATATTTCAAACTGAATGCAAGGCAGGATGTGGGAAAAGAGGTACATCGATACATTGCTGGAGTTATGAAACGGTCTAACCATTCTGGACAAATACTGACAATTTGGATTATGGCCTAAAAACTATAAAACTGTGTATGTTCTTTGATCTAGAGATAGAACTACTAGGGCTATACTACAGAGATGAAATAAGGAGGAAAAATAAGCACAAAAATTTTTACAGCAGCTCTTTTTGTGACTGTAAAGAGTTGAAAACTGAGGGAATGCCTATGACCTGGGGAACAGCTAAACAAATTATAGTATATAAATGTGATACAATACTACTGTGCTGTAAGAAATGATGAAGGAGAGGGGATGGTTTCAGAGAAATCTGAGAAGACTTGTATGGAACTGATATAAAGTGAAGTTATCAGAACTAGGAGATTAATTTACACTATAAAAACGATATTGTAAAGACAAACAACCCTGAAAGACTTACAAATTGTGTTAACTAGCTACAATTCCAGAGGACTTACAACGAAACATGCTATGAACCTCCCGATAGAGATGGCAAACTCAAGAGTGTAGATTGAAAAAAAAAATATATATATGTATTATGTCTAAATAGAGATATATTTTTCAGATATACCCAATGTGGGGATTTATGTAACAGATTTTGTTTTTCTTTCTTTTTTCAATAGGGGCTGGGGAAGGTGAGAGGGAGAGAATGTAGACTTGAAAATGAAATAAAACTGAATTAAAAACAAACAAACCCTAAATGTCCTGAAGACATCTTTTCAATATGTTTAGATTAAACTCAAGATGTCTAAAATAGAACCTTTCCCCCTAATCTTCCTCTCTTCCACAAATCTGTCAAAGGCACAGTCATCTTTCTACTGCCTGAGGTTCGTAATCCTGGCATCATCCTGAACTTGTCACTCTCCCTCATATCTAATCAGTTATCAAATCTTGTCTTTTCTACTTTTACAATACTTCTCACATCTTACCCTTTTTCTCTACTCACAAAGCTAACATTTTAGTTAGGGCCCTCATCACCTCTTGCCTAAATTACTCAAACAACCTCCACATTGGTCTCTTGACTTGTTTCTCACCACTCTAGTGGTGCCCAAGTAATTTTCCTTAAGCACCGATAACAGCATGTAACTCCCTTATTTAACCAACTCCAGAAGCTTTCTATTGTCTCCAGAATAAAAAAAAATTAACTTTACATTTATGACATGTATTTATAACTTGTGTAGCCCCAGTAAAATGTAAGCAGACTGCAAGCAGGCATTGTTTCATATTCTGTATCTCCAATACCTAAGTAAATATTTGTTGATTGATCTCAAAATTACTTACTATGAAGGAGAGGTAAGAATTTAACTTTGAAAAACGCTCAAAGAATTTAGAGCTGTGAAAGACTTTAGAGATAATCTAGTTCAAGACTTTCATTTTATAGACAAAGATACTGAAAGACCCTGAAGAGGTTAAGTAACTTAACCAAGTTTACAAAGGTAGTTTAAGTGAACCTAATTCGAATCTATGGCATCTGACTGAATTCAGTGCTCTTTCTATTATACTGTCTTCTGCAAAGCATTTCCTTTCCCACCTCATTCTACAACTGAGAAAACTAAATCCCAGAGAGGTTAAATGACTTGCCCAGGCTCACAACAGTTAGTGAGTGTTTGAGGTTGGATTTGAACTCAGGTCTTCTGGACTCCAAGTGAATCTTTTCATCAATCATTCTGCCACTGCTCAAAAACACTTCTGGAACTTCTTAAGTTTTTTACATGGCTTGTAAACTGATGCTTATGAGAGTCCAGTCATATTACTATTTTTTCCTCCTAATGGTATTACCCAACTTAATTATCCTGCTCATCACCAGACTTCGTACTAAGTAACTTTTGGTTATTAAAAAAAAAGCAATCCCAAAGGATACAGGTGTGGTGACAGGGAGTCTATTCAAGACAATATATAGGCTCTCAAGCTACATGCTCTGAAGTAATTCCAAAAGCACACTGAACAATAGCATCACTTATAATAAAGGTTTGGCCTCTCAAGATGACTTCTTTGAATGTATTTGGATGTGTAAGTTAGAATCTATCTTAAAAAACAACCAACCAACCAACATATATGACAGTTGCAGTACTTCATATATGCATGCAAACACATCTGTGTGCCTTATTTTCCAAACTACATAAGCTCTCTGGTGGCAAGAGTCTTGTCTGTTTCTATCATACTTTTCACAATACTTAATGCAATACTGAACATATAGTAAACACTCAACAAATACTTACTAATCATGGCAGTACCACCTGACTCTAAACCATCTCCCTTTAGTAGACTATACACTAAAAATTATCATTCTGATGAAAAGCAGATATATATAATAACAAATTTATCTCTTCTTGAGACATACTAGCAGCATTTGAAAGAGAAAATTAGAAAATTTTCAACTTTCACATTATTTGCAATGCACTATAATGAAGTAATTTTGTAATGACATACAGTGGTTCTCTTAAAATAAGATGAGAAAAGACATAAGGGGTAACAGTGTGAAGAAACTCTATTGAATCTTTAGTGATGGGCAAGACACTAACATTAATCCTTCCCAATAACAGCTTACTGACAGTAGTAGGGTTTTCAGACCCAGGCTACAAAGGCACACTCTAGTTTGGAGTGTTTCTTCCTTACTTGTTATATGTTGCTTTAATGTGAGCTATTGGGATTTCTTCATATTTCTTGCCTCCCCATGTCAAGGAGCTCTCCTGGCCCGGAACTGGAGGAAAAATGCTATAAAAAAAGCAGAAATATATTTAAAGTACTCTTACCTACAAAAACATGAATAAGTCTGTTACTGAATACTTGCAGATACTTTAAAAACTTATTGCTACTATCTGATTCACTTTCCCTTTGCCCCACTGGGAGACAGATAATAAACGTTACATCATGAAAAACTGAGACACAGAAAAACAACTTTCTTGATCAAAGTCACATAGTAAACTAACAGGGAAACCATGAGACATAGGATCATAGTTAGATTCTTGTTTGTAGGGTAGAAGTAGGAGAGGGAGGCCTCTATTTTGAGGTTTTCATGACATTACTCTCTCCTGGCTCTCTTACCTATCTGACTAATCCTGCTCAGTCTCCTCTGCTGTCTCTTCAACCAGGTCACATCCATTAACCTGGATATTCCAGAGGTGTGTCCTGGACCCTCTTCTCTTCTCCCTCTGTGCTACTTCACTTGGCAATCTCATCAGTTATTGTCTCTATGCCGATGATTTTCAAATGTACTTACCCAGCCCTAACCTCTCCGCTGACGTCTAATATCCCAACTCCAATGGCCTATTGGACATCTCAAAATGCATGTCCCGTGAATATCTTAAACTCAACATGTCCAAAACTGAACTCTTTATCTTTTCTCCCAAACTCTAAATTCTTCTTAACTTCCATATTACTGTTGAGGGCACTACCATTCTCCAAGTCAACCAGGCTCACAACAGAGGTGTTGTCCTCAACTTACTCCTCACTCTCTCAGTACCCCAATCCAATCTGTTGCCAAGGTCTATTGATTTTACCTTCATAATACCTCTTTAATACTCCTCACCCTCCCTTTCCCCTACTTTCTTCTTTCCTTTGACACCACTACCATCCCTGGCACAGGTCCTCATCACCGCATGACTGAATAATAGCCTGCTGGTTGGTTTACCTGCCCACTCCAGTCCATCCGCCATTCAGGTGTCAGTGATTTTTCTTTCTTTTTTTTTTTTTTAGTGAGGCAGTTGGGGTTAAGTGACTTGCCCATAGTCACACAGCTAGTGAGTGTTATGTGTCTAAGGTCAAATTTGAACTCAGGTCCTCCTGACTCTAGGGCCAGTGTCTATCTGCCCCTAGTGATTTTTCTAAAGCACAAGTTTGACCATGTCATTTCCCTCCCCTACTCAAACTGCTTCCCTACCTATCTCCATCAGAATAACAAAAAATCCTGTTTGGCATTCAAAGCACTCTATACCTGCCCCCTCCTTTCCAGTCTTCTTACACCTTACCTCTCCCTCCCCCAAAACACTTTTTGATCCAGTGACTCTGGGCTCCTTGCCCTTCTTTCCAAAAAGATACTATTTCCTGTGGGTGTTTCCCTCTTCATCTCTTGGCTTCCTTCATTTCCCAACTAAAATTCCATCTTCTACAAGAAGTCTTTCCCAATCCCCCTCAATTCTAGTGCCTTCTCTGTTATTTCTAATTTAACCTGTATATGTCCTGTTTGTACATAGGTGTTTGCATGTTGCCTCCCTCATTAAGCTGTAAGGTCCCTGAAAGCAGGCGAGGTCTTTTCACCTTTCTTTGTAATGCCAGCGCTTAGCTCCATGACCGGCACATAGCAGGCACTTTACTGACCATCTGATTCTGAAGCCTGAAGCTGGAAGGACCCTAGAGATCTCTTAGTGACTGTTCCAAGGTCGAAAGGGCAGTTAGTAAGTGGAAGAACCAGAGTCTGGTGCCCTTTCCACTGTAGTCCCGGACCTGACCCTCTGGCTCTCTTCAGCCTGACACCTTTCACTTATACAGACACAATTGGTCAGTCTGGACCTGAGAAAGTTCTTGGTCCGAAACCTGCTTTTTCCCTTACTCAATGAAGCCAGGCACCGTCCTCTTCAGCAAGGAGGGGCTGGGCTTGGGCCTGCAGCTGGGGAAAGTGAACAGGAGCACTCCCGAGGGCACTCAGAGCAGGACAAGTGGGGCTAGGAAAGGGCTTTTTTTTTTTAAAGGGTCACTTTGGGTCGGCCTCACCTGAACCTGCTGGGTTTCTGGGCAGCCCCAGGCTCTGCTTCTGTTTCCGCCTCCGTCTTCTCCACTGCTCCCTGGGGCCTCCGCGCGCCTGTGTGGAGACCACCGCCCGGAGCATCGTCCTGGGCGCTGCGGAGAAGGCAAGGTCCGGTGAGATCTGGGCTCCCACCCCCATTGCTCCCCCCCACCCCGGCTCCCTGGCCCCCTGACCCCCGACCCTGGGGAGAAGTGAGAACACGCCTTAGGCGCTGGACAAAGATCTGGGGTCTGAGGCGTGGGCAGGGGCTGTTCTTACCCCAGACTGTGGATGCAGGTCCGCAGGGGTAAGAGGCGCCGGCCCGCGGTCCTCAAGACTTGCATGGCCGGACTGGAGCTCCGGGCTGTCGGCGCAGAGATTCCCGGTGTGGGCGGAGCCCGGCCAGCACCACGTGCAGGGGGGAAAGAGGAAAAATGAGAAACTAAATTATTGTTTTTCCATCTTCTGGCTGCTAGATATAGGTACTTGATGTTTAATAAAATTGAAAGAACTATGAGTAAAATCACTCCCGAAGTTCTGTGCTCTTTTATAAAAGGCCAGACACACAAAGAACCGCTCTCCCCTCCCTCCTCATTGAAATAGTTTGTCCTAAGAGAAAAGGTAAAACTTTTCGCGTCTTCACACACGCGGTGTCTTGTGGGAAAAACGCGACCCCAAAGAGGGCACTCGGTTGGAAAGCGCGGTGCATTATGGGGAGGCTGGGAAGATGGCGGTCCCCGTGAGGAAGGCGCTGTTGTACGGCGCGGCGCGGGGCTGGGGGCGGCCGTGGCGTCTGCGGACCCTTTGTGCTGCAGCCGCAGGGGCCTCCGGCGGGAGCGCGGCCTCCCCGAGCGGCGGGTCTCCGTGGCGCCTGCTGGGAGCGTTGTGCCTGCAGAGGCCTGCGATTGTCTCGCAGCCTCTGACCCCTCTGCAGGTGGAGATGGCCGAGCTGCTGCAGCAGGTAGGGCCTGGCTGTCCCGGGGGCGCCTCTGCTCCTGCGCCCAAATGGCCCCGCACGTAGCATCTGGAGGCCTTGGCTCAGAGACGCTGGAGCCGTGTGACCTTGGGCAAGTCACTTAGACTCTCCTTCTGGGCCTCAGTTTCGTCTTCTGCAAAGTAGGCACTTGGAAAGCAAGGTAGTGCAATGTATAAGACAATTTGGAGTCTGGAAGACCTGAGTTCGACTGACTCCAGACACTTCCTAACTGTGGTCCTGGGCAACTCACTCGACCTTATCTAGCCTCGGTTTCCTGATCTGTAAAATGGGGATAATAACATCATTCACCTCTTAGGGTTAAAACAGCTATCTAGCTATTGTGGGACCTTGTGGACTCCCAAGGCCCTTTCTAATTCTCAGTCTAGGATACCTGCGGAAGAATGATGAATTCTTTCTTTTTTTTATGTGAGGCAGTTGGGGTTAAGTGATTTGCCCAGAGTCACACAGCTAACGAGTATTATATGTGTCTGAGGCTGGATTTGAACTCAGGTCCTCCTGACTCCAGGGCCAGTGTCTATCCACTGTACCACCTAGCTGCCCCAAGAACGACAGATTCTTGAAAAGCATTCCCATATTTAGATTGTCCTCCCCCTTCACCTTTGCCTAATAGAATCCCAAGCTTCCTTCAAAGTACAGCTCAGGTGCTGCCTCCTACATATAAAGGCTTTTACTAATTCTACGTCTCCTCCCCTTCCCCCCCCCTTTTAGGCTTTCTCCCTCCTAAAATAACTGTGTATAATTTGTATAACTTTGTATATAATTTGCATTTGCCAAGTTGTATACATTTGTATGTGTTTACTTAGTGGGAGTTTAGGCAAGTCACTTAAGTGTAAAATCACTCTATTGTAAAAGGAAACTTTTGGAGAATGATTACTTCTAACAGCTCCTTCCAGTTATAAGTTCTTGATTCTGTGTAGTATTTTTCATTTAAACATTAAGCTCTTGCTGTGTGCAGGGAGTACCCTCCCAAATGCATTAAAGTGTAAATTTCTTAGGCGATTGTTTCTTTTTAGTGTACCCCCTGGCTTTGGAGTACAGAATTTTAGACTTAGTAGGTACTTAATAAATGTGGAAATAAATTTAGTGTCCCTGGTGCTGTGGAAAGATCCCTCTTAACAAGCAGTGAGCCAAGAGACATGGATTTAGAACTGGAAGTCACTTTAGAGACCAACTAGTTCAATACCCTCATTTGATGTCTGTGAAATGAAAGTAAACACCTACCCTACCTAGCTATACACTTGGCTCACATTTAAAAAAAAATCTTTTTTTGTAGGCAGTTGGGGTTAAGTGACTTGCCCAGGGTCACACAGCTAGTGTCAAGTATTTGGTCTGAGGCTGGATTTGAACTCAGGTCCTCCTGACTTCAGGATGGGTGCTCTATCTACTGCTCCACCTAGCTGACCCGCTTGGCTTAGCATTTTAAAAGGCTTTAAGGTATACAATGTGCTTTCCTTGAAACTCTGGAATATGAGGTCAAGTATCATCATCGTCTTTTATAGCTGAAAGAATTGAGGTTACAAGAGAATGGGTGACATTGCCAAGTCCATATAACTAGTATTAGTTAGACATAGAATTCAAACCCATGTTTCCAGATTTCAAGTCTGTTGGTCTTTCTTCCGTGTAGTGTTGTTGTGAAGCTCAAATGTGATGATGATTTACAGAAAATAAAGTCCTGTCAGCTCTAAAATGTTTAGTAAATGGAATAACAATTTGTAGACTGCTTTAGAATTTGTAAAGCTCTTTTTCCTTACTGTAACTCTTTGGGTTAGGTATTCTAAGAACTGTTCCTGTTTTATAGAGGAGGAAGAGTAGGCTAAAAGAGG
Organism: Phascolarctos cinereus; assembly: GCF_003287225.1. NCBI lineage: Eukaryota > Metazoa > Chordata > Mammalia > Diprotodontia > Phascolarctidae > Phascolarctos > Phascolarctos cinereus. The sequence continues at coordinate 120,438,572 of NW_027555736.1, forward strand.
TGAAAAGTTTTATGCCCAGTTAGTGTCAGAGCTGGGTTTGGAACCCCAGTCTCACATGACTCCTAGTGTAGTACTTTGTACTATGCCAGACTGCCTTTGAGATATTGTTGTGACCCCAAGACCCTGGAAGTTTGCCTTTCAGGGCCCATAATCTACATTCCTGGGGCTGTTTCATTTTATGTCAGACCTGTTTATATGATCCCCATATCAAAGCAATTTTTCGCTAAAATTCTTCAAAAGATTTTGATTACACTTAACTTTTTCTACCTTGTATCACAGTTACATATGTGTCTTCATTTGCCCATCTCATTAGACCGTAAACTCTTTGAGAGCAGTATCTTTGTATACCTGTTGTCTAGCACAAGCTGACATTTGATAAATGAATGAATAAAAAGACATTTATTAAGTGCTTACTGTGAGCCAAGCACTGTACTAAGAATTGAGGCTGTAGATATGAAACTGAGATAGTACCTTCTCTCAAAGGGTTTACATTTTAGTGGACACAGCACACACAGAAGCATTCAGCCACAGGGATGTATGGAAAGGCCCAGGGGAATTTGAGTATAGTAGCAAGTCTAATGGTAATGTATCCTCTTTAGTATTATTTCCATTATTGAAACCATTGGACTCTCCATGTCAATCTATCCTCCACATCCTCAGTGAATGAATGGATGAATCAATGAAACTTAGCTCTTAACCAGAAGAAAAGTGGTATCTATTTGACAGAGAGAACTGGGACAGGTACAGTGATGAATATACTTGACCTTTGTAGGTACAGCAGCATGTTAAATTGTCTCAGTTATCACATGCCAGGCATAGGCATAAAAGATATTGGCTTAGTCAACAACCATTTTAAAGAATCTATTGTGTGTTAGGTACTGCTAAAAACTGAGAGTACAAAGGCAAAAAATGAAACAATCCCTGTTCTCAAGGCCAGGAACTTATTTCTTGTTGAGAAAGACAACATGTACAAGTATTGGTATATACAGAAAAAATACAGTAAATAAAAAGTAGTTCAGGAGGGAGAGCATTAGCAGTTGGGATCAGGAAAGGCTTTGTGTAGAAGGTGGTGCTTGAGCTATGTTTGGAAGGAAGAGAGATTCATTGAGGGGGAGGTGAGTAAAGTACATTCTAGGTATGGAGGATGGTCAATACAAAGATGGAATGCCTTGTGAGGGAAATAGAGGCTAGTTGGGCTATACCACGGAGTGCAGGAAGGGGAGTAATGTGTAATGATATTGGAAAGATAGATTTGGGGCCCAAGTTATGAAAGGCTTTAAAAACCAAACAGAAGAGTTTATATTTGAAACTAGTGAAGTGAAACTAGTGGAGCCACTGGAATTTATTGAAGAGAAGAGTGATATGGTCATATCTGCATAGAGGAAAATTGCTTTGACAGCTATATGGAGTATGGATTAAAGTAGGGAGGGACTTGAAGCAGGCAGACCAATTAGGAGGCCATTGCAATAGACCAGGCAAGAAGTGTTGAGGGTTAGATTTAGGTAATGGCTAAGGTGATGGTTGTGTGAATAGGGAGAAGGTTGTATGTAAGAATTATGAAGGTAAAAATGGCAGGATTTGTTAACTCATTGGATATATGGCATGAGGTAGAATGAAGATTTGAGGATAATACCAAGGTTCTGAACCTGGAAGAATAGTGGCAGAAATAGGATTCATATAATCCAATATGTTGTTGCTGCAGTTTTTGAATTGAGGAAATGCTTAACCTACCCAGAATTCCTCATTTCCTTTCCCCGACATACAATTTGTGGTCATTATCCTGTCCCAGACATTGAGTATAATGTAATTCCTGATCACATCATAGGGTAATATTTCCATATTTGAGCATAGCCATCTTTCAAATATCTTCCTTTATTTCTGTGAAACACTTTGGTAATTTTCTTGGCTCAAGTGTATTCATCTGACCTTGGAAGTAAACTTTTGGTCCTGTGGGATGTTCCATAGTTCTGTTTTTTTTTTCCTTGTCCATCCTTTCCAGATTGAGGTGGAGAAAAGCCGATATTCAGACCATGAGATTCGTGCTTTGGAAGAAACACGGAGACTGGAGAGGAGGAAAGCTGACATTTATGACTCTGATGATGATTATGATGATGATGAAAAAGACATTTTGTTGGCACAAGATTTGGAAGACACATGGGAGCAGACATTCTTGCAATTCAAACCTCAACCTAGGGTAACAGGTTTGTGTTTTTTTTTTTAGGGGGGGTGTTAATGTCAAGAAAGGGATGCATTATGATTCCTGAATTAAGAATTATGTTTAAATCTGTCTTATTTCAAGTACTGTTATCATTATCTGATTATAGGCTATATTCTTCCTCAAATACAGCTTGTATAAAAAACCTTGGTGCAGTCTATAATAGATGTTACCTTTCACTGCATATATACCTATATGTTTTTTTTTTTAGAGAGATCTCATTTTAGGTGTAGAGCCTGTATTTAGACTAATATAGCAAATGCCATAAGCATGAAGTGAAAGTATGTGTGGGAATCAATTGATAAGTTATCGTTAATGCTTTCTGTTTCTCCTGAAATCCATGTTTAAATAAAGAGAGGATGATTCATGCTGTTCTTATTTTTGTGGACCAAGAATTTGAAAAAGACAGAAAAGTTCTGTCGTGTCTGAGATCAGTGATGTTATCTAGAATGTTAAAATAGTAATATTTTAAAGTGCTGCCAATACCTGTCTTCCAAAGAGATCAAAGTACTTGATTTAACTACCTGAAAGTGGGAGGCCTAGCGGTTTGTTTGTTGCTCTTATTTCTGGTGTCCCTGAGTGACTGAGCAGATCTGTGAAAGAAGGATAGTCAGAGGGAAGGGCTGATAATGTAAATTTGATTGTAAGATCCCTTAGCCCTGTTCCTCTTAAGTGTCTAGTGCAGGTATGAGAACATACATTCTAGAAATTATTTTTGAGCATCATTCATCTCTTTATTTTCTCTCTGTCCTGGCAACCACACTTCTGTTTCCTCCTCTGACTCATTTTTTGCCATGTCAGAAGCTGATCAAAAAAATGATCGAACCTCATTGCACAGGAAGTTAGACCAAAACTTGGTACTGGTAGTCAAGGAAAAATTGGGAGATCAGGAAACGTGGATACTACCACATGCAGAATGGCAGGCTGGGGAGACCCTCCGTGGAACTGCTGAGCGGGTCCTTGCTACTCTGTCAGGTGAGTAACCCCCTATAAATATGGTTCTGAGTGTCTTCTCTCTGGCTTCCAGTTATAGAGTTAAATCCCTCTCTTAAGGGCTGGTTGTGGGTTGTGTTTTATTAAAAAGTATTGACTAAGAAAGCCTAGGGAAAGATTAACTGGATGGAATGATATCCTTCTCTTTACCTTCTTCCCTGCCCAAGTGATTGGATGACAAAGGTTCCTTTCCATTCTCATATTCTTTGATTCCAGCCAGCATTAGTCCAGTACCTTGTTCATTTCTGTCTCTCAGTCTTAGTGCTCAGATCATTGAGGTGCTAATTTTTTTTATTCTTCTTACATTCCATGGAATGCATCCACAGGACTATTAATCACTAGCTCACCATGGTTACCACCTTGTTTTTCCCCAGGGACAATGTCACATAATCCAGTCTGTAACTTTGCAGATACAGTCACATAGCCACAAAGACACTGCCCACTTTTTCTTTTATGTAAGGGTTAGCAACTCTTGGCACATGTTCCAGAGAAGTCATGGAGGCTAATTTTCTTTGTCAAGAGGGCTAGTTGCTAATAACATAGTCCGTTCTTAATTTCAGCTTCAATGCCTGATGCCTTTGAGAATCAGACTTTCCTTTCTATTTGAGAGATAGTGTCTTCCATGAAGGAACTAAACTTACAATGAAATTTCATGCCTACTAGTTATTCAGCTTCTTGTTCCCCAAACTCTAAAAGGAAAGGGTCAATACATTTAGCATACCTATTTTATAAAAATTTTAACCTCTAATCTATAGCTACTAGATATTGGTAATAATATACTGTAAGTGGTTTTCCCTGTATTGGTAACAATCAAATTTAAAACCTAGGTCTACTGATTCCTTAGCCTAGTGCTCTTTTCAGTTACACTGCTGGCTTTTAGTACTGATAGTCGTGGCTCGTAACATTAAATAGAGTAATTCAGTGAGAAGTAGCATGCTTTCAGACATTTGTAGTAAGAGTCATGGAAACTAATTTCCATATTGACCTGAGCATTTACCCACAGTGAGATTGCCTTGATTACAACTTTATAGAAAAAAATAAGAGGCGTCTTAGAACTATTGAAACAACACACATAACCTGTTTGCAGGGGGAACACATTCCTTACTTTTTGTATAGTCTCTGTCATTTTCTGTGGCTAAATTGAGTCCTGTGAGGAAATTGCCTGGAGCCTTGGGGCATCCATGGAGACAACTCTCTCCTGTTTCCATGTGGTATTGGTTCTGAGATCCAGTAAGGGGAAACTTAACTCTAATTTCTGTTTTGTCTCCTTTCAGAAAATAGCGTGGAAGCCAAATTCCTAGGAAATGCTCCCTGTGGCTATTACAAGTTTAAGTTTCCTCAGGCTTTTCAGACAGAGAACAACATAGGAGCCAAAGTGTTCTTTTTCAAAGCTTTACTCCAAAGTGGAAATCTCTCCCAAGTGAGGAAGAAGGATGACCATGCTTGGGTCAGCAAGGAAGAGCTGAGTGACTACTTGAAACCCAAATACCTGGCACAGGTTAGGAGATTTTTTATGGACATCTGATGGACACTGTTGTCCTTGGGACAGGCCTTTGGACTGAGGGCAAAAGGACATGTGACTATATTGACATTTGTGGATCATCATGAAAAAAGCTTAGCATTGACAAATAAATGAGTTTCTTACCTTTGTCTCAGCTTATTTGGAATTTGGGTACTACCGGGCTTTATAACCTACTATTTTATAAGGCAACTCCCCCGTTTCTCAGCTGGTAACTAGCTGTGAGTTATACACGATGTTCCACATAAAGTCATTTAACTTGCTGGGCACAAGAAGGGAAGGATAGAAGACTATCTAAAACAATTACTTGTAGGTGTTAGATATTTGTTAATTTAATTTATTACTCTACCATTCATAAGCTAGATAAAACAGGTTTCACTTCTGTGAAAGATCCTCGACCAGTGAGGAATCTAGGACTAAATGCAGCTTCTTAGATGTCCTTGGTGTAGAAGTGTTAAACAGCTTAGTGCCATTTGGTAGAGGCATTACCATTTGTTTAGAACTTTGTATTGGCCAAGTGCCTTCCTGGCTCGTTTAATATGGATAAACAAGGACCAAAACCAAGGCCTTTAGACTTCTAGTCTGGCATACTTGATGGTATACGATGTGATTTGGAATAGAGAGAGCACTCCAAAGAGTGCTCTATAGGAAAATAAGGTAAATTCTTTTCTTTATATTTATCCCATTGAAATTAGTCCTTAGTCTCAGAATTCATAGATTATAGCAGGACTTAATTGCTTGGTGCTTAATAGATCCATTATCTCATTGATGAAGAGTATGATCTTCAAACTATGGATTGCAGCCTGTCCATGCCTTATTCTATGTAATTCTTTTCCATTTTCCTCCATGGAAAATAAATAATTGGTCATTCATTTGTTCATTCATAGATCTGTGCAATGTGCTGGAGGCCTTCCTTTCAGCCTTCTTAGATTTTGTAAATACTGTCCTTATCCTTCACTCTTACCCTCATGACTAGCCTTCTTCCTTCTTTTTTTTCTTATCAGACATTTCCTGAATAATGTACCTTATGACATTTCTTGCATGTTGGTGTCCATTGAAGATATAGTGAAGCACACCCTCTGTGTGTCTTTCTATTGAATTTTGGGTCCCCTGCAATTTTAATTCTTTAGCTAGTGTGGCATTCCAAGATAGCATTACTAGGAGAATATTTGTGTTGAAAAGGTGGGTTTTTGTGCTGAGGAGCAGCTTGGAATTTATTAAAAACACTGCGATTTCTATTTTTAAAAAATTTCCTTTAAGACGGAGTCTCCCTGTCTTGCCCAGGCTTGAAATGTAAGGTCCATTCACAGACCCAGTCTCACTACTTATTGGCACAGGAGTTTGGACCTGCTTTGTTTCTGACCTGTTTCTGACTTGTTTGTTCCTCATTTGGTAACCCAGTGTCCCCCTGCTTCTGGAGGTTCACTTTATTAATACTAGACTTAATGTGTACACCCAATCAGCATAGCCTACTGCAGCTTAGAACTCAGAGTTAAAGAGAGCTGCCAGCTTTAGCGTCCTGGTAGCCGTGATTGCAGGTGCACTCCACTACACCAGGCCACAGCAATTTCCGAAATGCTGTCCAGCTCACTGTCTTCCTTCTAGTTAATTCTAGGCCCACCTATTTTTTCCTCTGCAGCTCGTCACAGATATACATGTTAATATCGATAAATTACATCAGTGTCACTCAATTGACATTCCAACAGCATGTCACACATAGTCTGAAAAATAGATTTTTAATGCATTTAGTTTTTCTTTCATGAGTTTTTTTTTTTAATGCAAGTAGCTTGAGTAATCATGGATCTCAATGAGTTGACCTTGTAATATCCTGAGGCTTGGTGTAGTCAGCACAGTAATATCTGAAGAACCTTACTATCTGTAGGGAATCCTCTCTTTCATTTGGACTCTGCATATGATGTCCTCTGTGACAGTTGTGAATAAATTATAACACAGCTACAAGCATCATTATCACCCTGTCTGAATCCTTTTCCATGCCACCTTCCTCAGTGACTTCAGCACCTGGCATATAGTCTTTCAACCCTTGCCATATCCTCAGTGACTTCAGTATTCTTACATTAACCTCACCTTCCATAACTTTCATATCCATTTAACTTCAGCTACCCGTAGGGAGGACCATACCTTAAAACCTCACTGTTATGGAAAATGATTCCTTCTCTAAGATTCTGATAAACTAATACTGCCTCTCTGGTCATAATCTTGCTTTCCACCTTCTTACCTGTTTCATTCTCCAGTGTTCTCTTCCTCCTTCTTCCACTTCATTGCTCCTTTTTTGGCTTTACTCCTCTTCAATTGAGGCTATTGCCACAATTCACTATCCTCACCCTTGAAATACTTGCCTTCTTGTCGTTCTGTTGTTCCTGCCCTGCTAATTTCCAGTCTTCTGTTACAGCTCTATCATTCATTTATCTACTTGGTTCTCATTCCTGAGCTGCTGAAGTTCGAAAACTGCTGAGTCTACTACAAATTCATGCTCTAATCTAACCTGTACTCTCACCACTGTAATGCAATCTTTTAATTCAGCTCTGATTGACTCCCTGTTACATTATTTATAGTAGTAATTCCAAACCTCTCAGCAAGCCCCTAATTCTACTTTCAAACCCTTCCTTGTAGCATGTGATCTTGTATTCCAGAAATTAAGGATGCTTTGTCTCCAACGTTCCATATCTTAAAACCTCATGTTTTTACCCATCTTCTTCCTTCCCTTTGATTTCAAGGGATGAGGTATCCTTATTTGTTAAGGCTAATCTTTTCTGTTTATGCTCTCCCATTTTCTCTAGGACTTTTCCCTGTTAATATTTCCTTCTCATCTTCCCTCTTTTCTCCCTCTCCTAGCTTCTTTGCCTTTGTCCCTGGGGAGGCTGAAAACCTCTTCTTGACCTTAGGATCTCCTCAAGCTACCATCCTTTATCTCTTCTCTTTGTAGCTGTTTCAAGAAACTGCTTTCTGTCTCCATTTCTTTTTGACCCAGAAACTCCTCAATTCCCTAAAATTGGCTTCTGTCCCCACTGCTCTACTGAAATTACTCTTTCCTAATATCACCATGACTTCTTTATGCCAAGTCCAAATGGCTTTTTCTCAGACTTCATTCTCCTTGACACTAATTCCGCATTTGACACTGACCACTCTCATCCTTGATGTTACTTCTTTCCTTGTCTTCTCTCCTATTTCTCCCATCTGTCTTATTTATTCTTGGTCTTGTCAGGTTCATCTTTTTGTCATCCCCCGTGTCCCCCAAAGCTATGTTCTTAACCATCTTATTTTTCTGTGCGTTCTTCTTTTTAATTCAGTAAGTACTAAGTAAAATACTGGGAATACAAAGACAAAAATGAAAATTGGTCCCTGCCCTCAAGGATCTTACATTCTGCTGGGGAGAGGGAATAAAACATACAAAGTAATTTCAGGAGGTGTGGAATACTAATAATGGAGAAAGGAAGTCAGGGAAAGGCCTCATGTAAAAAGCTGCCCTTTACAGCCTTTAAAGGAGTTAGGATGATCATTCCTAATGTGGGAGACAGCCTGTACTAATTCACCAAAGGAGAAGATCGAATGTCATGTATAGGGACTACCTAGTAGGCCAGTTTGCCTGGAACATAGAAAGTCTGAAGGGGCAATTGATGTGAAGCAATTATTTCTTAATGATCTTATACTTTGCTAGGACTTCAATTATTCCTTCCAAGCAAATGATTACCAAATTTGTATATTCAGCCCCAGTGTGTCCCCAGAATTACACTTCTGTATTTCTGATAGCCTACTAGACATCCCCTAGCTATCTTTAAAATCAGCATGTCAAAAACCGAATGTTTTATGCAGTTCCGACTTCTTCATTTCAGTTGATAGTACTACCATCTTCCTAGTCACCTAGACTTGAAACCTTAAAGCCAATTTTAACTTTTCCCTCTCCCTCACTACCTATATTCAATCAGTTGCTAAGTCCTGTGGATTACACTTCCAAAATAAACTCTCATGTTTGTCCTTCTGCATTCACACTAGCACTGTATCCTAGTCCAGGCCCTCATTACATTTTGTCTGAATTATTGAAATAGCCTTTAATTGGTCTTTTTGCCTTTACTCTGCCTTTCTTTGGTCTGTTCTTCACATAATTGGCAAAATAATCTTGGTAATGTGTAGGTCTGACCACATCCCTCCCCTACCTGCTTAAAAATGCACTGTAATGGAAAGAATTAACTCTGGATTTGGTTTGAAAGGACCTGGTTTCTAATCTCAGCTCTGCCACATAGTCCCTGTCTGACTTTGGGCAATTCACTTAAGGTCCCTAGGCCTTAGTTATCTCACCTATAAAATGAAGGAGTTGGATTACATGGCTTCAGAGGTCTCTTCTATCTCTAAATCTTTGACTCTTCAATGGCTGCTCATTGCCTAAAGTATTAAAAATGCAAACTTTTTAGCTTGACATTTGAAGCTCTCCACAAAATGGCTTCAGCCTGCTTCATGAACCTTATTACATACTTGTTGAGTTGTTTTTTAAGTCGTGTATGACTCGTCATGACTCCATTTGGGGTTTTCTTGGCAAAGATACTGGAGTGGTTTGCCTTTTTCTCATTTTGCAGATGAAGAGACTGAGGCAAGCAGGGTTAAGTGACTTCCCCAGGGTCACACAGCTATTAAATGTCTGAGGCCAGATTTAAACTCACAAAGATGAGTCTTCCTGGCTGTAGGTCCAGCACTCTACCCACTGTACCACCTCGCTGCCTATTGCGTGCTACTCCCCTGTATTTGCTCTATATTCCAGTCAGACTGGGCTTCTGGTTATTTTTCCATCTTGCCTTGCCTTTCTCCTTATCTCTTTGTGTTTGCACAGTGTTCCATTTGTCCAGTACTCCTTCCACATCTCTCCCAGTTGAACTTCTTCTCTTCAAGGCTCAGCTCAAATGCCACCTCCTCCATGGAACTTTCACCAAATTGAAAATTGCAGAATCTCAGTATTGGAAGGGACCTCAGAGCCCAAAAAGCACCTTACCAAGAACTTCTATAAAAAGTGGACACCTCCTTAAGGCCTCCATTGTTGGAGAACTCAGCCATGATTCCTCATTTGTATAGCTTTAATTGTAATGAAGTTTTTCCTTCTGTTTCTGCTTCTCTAGAATTTGCTGTTGTTCTTTCTGGTTCTGACTTCTCATACCATACAACTGTTTAAATACTAGAGTGACATAGGGTCATCTGATCATACATTTAGAGCTAGAAGGAGCCTTAGTTTAATTTAACCTCCCTCATTTTACAAATGAGGAAACACATTCAGAAAGACTTGCCAAGATCACACAAGAAGGAAGTAGCAGAGTTGGGAACTGAGTCCAGATCCTTTGACTGCAAATCTCTTTCTTCCTCATCATTTAAAAAAATAAATCATTTTGCCTTTCTCCTTTGTCCCTGTTACATTCTGCCTTGAAACATACCTATCCATGTACATACTATGTTCCCCTGTTAAGTTGTTATCATCATGGTGGCAGAGAAGAGAAAGAGAGAGTGAGAGAGGGAGATACACACAGACAGCTTGGTGTAATGGTTAGACAACTGGCCTTGAAGGCAGAAACATTTAGGTTCAGTTTCTGTCTCTGATATACAGTCTTTGTGACCCTGTGCAAGTCACAAGCGTTTAGTGCTCTCAGTTCTTGTAAGAGTGCAAGCTGCAGAGAAGGTGTAGGTCTGTATTGGTAGAGAGAGTTTCCTTAGCTGGAAGTTTCCTAGACCAATGAAATCATAGGCCTAGTCCCCATCCTATTATTATTTGCTATGATCTAAGTGCAAGAAATGACATGTGCTACCCTGAAGTCCTTGGTTGTCCCTCTCTTATTAAGGGAGGGATGCCCCTTACCTGTAACTTCCTCCCTGTTCCTTCCAAAAGCAGAGGTAGCTGCTTTGGGTATTGATTGAGAATAATCAGCAAAAAGAACAAGATCTTTCTTATCCTGAGTAAGAGCGACTGACAATTACATAGCATCTGAAAGCTTAGAAAGTGCTTTACATACATTAGGCCATTGAGTCCTCACCACAACCCTGTGAGGTAAGTGTTACAGGTATTATTCTTATTCTGCCCAAGGCAACTGAAATATTGAGAGGTTTAGTGACTTGGTCAGGTCATGCAGGTAATAAATATCTGAGGTACAATTCAAACGCAGGTCTTCCTGATTCCATAGATAGCACTCTGTCCACTATACCATGAACAAGATTTCTTATGGTCCTATAGTGTACCTAGGAAAGAAATGCAGGAATATATATTTATATAGGAGCTCTGTCCATTTTCTCTCCTTGGAATCTCTAGCCAGAATAGAAAATTATCCATGTCAGATTCTCAATGGTTTTATTTTTTCTTAAGTCCTTTTATAAGTACTAAGATGTAAAATAATGTAGTAGCTCATGATTGGAGACTTGGCTCCAACACGTGATACAAGTTACTCTGTGAACCTCAGGCACCTCTGCTCCTGCAAGTTAGTGGTCAGGTTGTTTTCTGTGTTAGCAACTAGCTGAGTATGACCTATAAAGAAATGCTTCAGTCAGGAAGGGGGTCAGCGCTGGCAGTTCAACCCCTAGACCCTGATGTACTGAAATGATCCTTATTTTCTAATAGGCCCATACCCCAGAATGTTAGAGGACCAGCTTCTCTTTCTCTCTGCATCCAGTCCTTGGCTGGTCATCAAGACAGTCCACTTCCTTAGATCTCCTGGCCTGGGTGGACAAGTCTCTTCTTCCATTTAGTTCCCTTGAGGCCTTTGCTAGATTTTTAAGAAATGACTTCATTAGTAATAAAGAGTACTAGTAATTAGTAATAAAAAGTACTACTGTGATGTTTCATTGATATCCTGGAGATGACTGGGTTTTTGAGGGCTACTTGGGGAAGGCATAAACTCTGGCAGGTGCTATCAAGCTGGAAAGTCTTCCATCTCCACCTCACTGATGTATATCTGACATCTGAGGACCAGTCTAACTAGGAGAGACAACGTGAAATGATGAAAATGATACTGGATTTGGGTTCACAATATCCAAATTGAATTCTTAGCTCTGTGACTTACTACCTGTGTGACCCTGGCCAAATCACTTGAGTTCTTTCAGCCTCAGTTTCTTCATCTGTAAAATGAAGAGGTTGGACTACATGGCCTCTGGGAACTCTTCTAGCTCTGAATCTGATTCTGTGATCCTAAATTTGAAGAGATTTATCATTAGGTTGGCCCCAAGATGTTCTTATAGCCTCTCTCAAAGACAATTTGCTATTTCAGGGAGAATTTGCAGCCTATATATTTGTGAAATCACAGATTCTTGACTGTCAAAGTATAAGGGAGAAAAAATTAAAATAAAACAAATTACGAATAAAATATTGGGAGGTTCATGGATTACAGAAATGTTTATCTTAAAGTATCCGTTATCAGTCTCTAGGGCCAACTGGCTTCTGATCCTGTCTTCATTTCATTATCTTGTTGTTCAGGCTGGCATTCCAAGACCCCTTCTACTTTTGCTCTGACTAGCATTTGAGCCTGGCCTGACCACATGAGATTATCTGCCCATAACCAACGACCTTTCTCTTCTAGTTTCAAAATTCTTCCCCTTCAGACATTTCCCATCAAACTCTGGTTTTCAGAGTATTTTCAGCTCACATTAGTTCTTAGCTCCTTTGCAAAGCTAGAAAAAGACTGATACCCCTTAGGTCCAGTTAACACTTCATGCTTGTCCATCGCAGCTGATGGCTCTACTCACTTCCCTATGTTTTTTAAGGGACTGGTGACTTAATGTTGGCTCTGATCTTCAGGGAAGTGGACACCTCAAAGCCTACCTTATAATTTATATAATTTAACAGCAGTAAGGCTAATGGTAGCTAGCATTTATATAGCACTCTAAATTTGCAAAGTGCTTTACCTATTATATCATTTGAACTTTATAACAACCTTGTGAAATTGGTCCTATTATTATCATCCTCATTTTACAGATGAAGAAATCGAGGCACAGAGAAGTTAAGTTATTTACTCAGGATCAGCTAGTAAGTGTCTGAGGCAGGATTCAAACCCAGGTCTTCCTGACTCTGAGTTTAGAGCTCTATCCATGACATCACAATTTCTCAAATGCTTTACATACATAGTAGTAATAGTACACAATTTCCACTAACATTTAGGGGAGGGTCATTTTATTATACTGCCTTTCCCTTCAGGTAGGAAACTCCCACTGGTTCTGCTTTCTGCTTACTCTATCTTGCTATACAAGATAATAAAAGAAAGAGTCTTCATCTATCATAGTGGGGAAAGGGAGGTGGAGGACTATAGCTCCTTGACGGCATGGAGAATACTAAAGGTATATATTCCCAACTCTCCTGGGGATCTTTGAGCTGCAAGGTTCACATTGCAACTCTTTGTAATCACCTTGAAATTCCATTGTGGTGTTTGTTCTATTTTCTAAAGCCTGGGTGGTTTGGAGTTGCTGGGCTAGTAATAAATATATACATATATGCATATATCTATATATATATCTATATCTATATAAACTTTTCTCTTTCAGATTTGTCCTAGAAGCCCTAGGGCATCACATGGGAAGCTGTTTCAGGGGGTTGGGGAGAAGATAAAGGAATAGGATTTTAAAGTGGAAAAAAATGCTAGAGGGAGGGAAGGCAAAGGTGTATGTTGGATGGGGATTAGGATGTGTCTTTTCTTTGTTGAAAATAAACTTCCCACCACTTAGTCTGTTGGTTCCCTGCTTAGCTGGTGTTTGTTTTTCACAGTGCTTTTTCTCTTGGGTCTGGAGCAGGCATAGTGTTGTGGAAGCTTGGCCCAGGCAGAACCTGAGGCAATGAAATTTTTCAAAAATCAATAGTGTGCTTGTAATCCCAGATCCCCTTTGACAAAGCTGTGTTCTCTTTGTTGGATATTCCAGTCTGCTGGGAGATGTTGGGGATAGGGTACCCTCACGATTTTCTCATTTGTGTTTTATGAACGAATCCTGTTTTCTTGCCAGGAGCTCATGAGAAATAACCCCCAAGACTTGTCTTTGGTTCTAATTGCTCCCCCACCAGACTATTGAAAACAGCCTTGCTGTTCCTCAAACTAAATTCCAGCAACTTCTCTTCCTGTGCCTTTCCTATTGGTACAAAAACACACACCTTTCCTCCTTTATTTTAAGTTTTCCTGAGCACTAAAATTCTGAGAAGGGTGAGAGGTGAACGATCACCTGAAGTGACCAACTATAATCCAGGCTTGATGGGCTGTTAGAAAATATAACAGTGAAGTTATCGGTACTTAGGGCTATGCCCTGTGATTTCAGGCAAACAAGACTTTCTCTTGCTGTGGGTATGCAGCTTAGTGATCTGTGAGTTCTTAATAATTGCTTTACTGACCTTTTTGGCTGTGCTCCTTTCTCTCCCTGCTGGAGTAATAGAATGGGTCAGCAATTACATTCTGCTTTGAGTGTGGGAGTAATCTTGTGCTTAATGGCAGCTCTCGATTTCCTGCCCCAGAATGTTGTGGAGCTGGTACTAAGTTGAAGGCTAATCGGGCCAAACAGCTGCATATGGTTGTGAATAGCTGACCTGCTCCTGTCCATCGTGAGATGGGCTGGTGGATTCCATTAGAGCCCAAATGTAAAGACCCCTTCCTGAAGAGGTTAGGAATTCTTTGTCCTCATAATTGATGTCTTCACCTGGAAAAGGTGAAGACTGAGGATGGCATTAAGAGTTGTGAAAGCTAAAGGTGATAAGACTGTACTCAAGGTCGGATTTTTAGTGTGTAAGGATATTTAAATAGGTACAACTCGGGTTATTGGTTAGGGTCTCAGGGCATGTGTGCCTCTTAGAGTAGCTACTAAGAGTGATACTGTCTTTTCTGTAAAGTATATGATCGAGGTGGATGAAAAAATTATTTTAAAACACATGAGTTGTTGTTTGTCCTTTGTTCTCGAAGAGGACCATGACATCTGGGAGATCATTGGTCAAGGAGGACTAAAACCGATGGGGCAATTTGGTGGTGCAGTGGATGGAATGCTGGGCCTGGACTCACGAAGACTCATCTTCCTGAGTTCAAATCTGGCCTTAGACATTTACTAGCTGTGTGACCATGGGCAAGTTAGTTCCTTAATCCTATTTGCCACAGTTTTTACATTTGTAAAATGAACAGGAGAAGGAAATAGCAAACTGCTCCAGTATCTCTGCCAGGAAAACTCCAAATGGGGCCATGAAGAGTTGGACATGACTGAACAACAAAAACAAAGCCTATGGATATTCATTTTCCATTCAGCTATCTTGCCTTTTATGTGTTTGGGTTTTCTGCTAGGATCAGATGAGGGTGTGGTCCTTGGACACCTGATAAATTTGTCTCTTTCCTGTGCTGAGTGCCATTAGGACTCTGGGGAAGAAAATCAGTCATCCAACACATTGGGTCTGGACTTTAGATTTTAATGGGTTTGGTAGGAGGTATATGTGTAGGTGGAGGCAGCAGTGCAGTAGAGTGCTTCTCTCCAAATGGATTTTCATGAATTAAGGCACTACCAGATTGTTATTGTTGCTGTTGAGCCTTCATTCTCGAAAAGGAGCAATGATATCACAAAAGTGATGTCTTGACTTGTTTGTGGATTGGATTTAAGAGACAGCTGCACGAGGTTGTCAGCCTCTCTTGTCCAGAGTCAGCGAAATCTAGTGGCAAGACATAAGTCAAGGTGAGTGGGGATGACCTGGGATGCAGTGGATGACCTCTGCCTTTCTAAATTAAGGTTTTTTCCAGGCCTCAGTTTGTCTACTAGTTTACAAAGCTTTTGGACAGAAGGCAAGGTCGAAGGTATCCTTCATGCCTGTTTCCTTTTCCCATATATACTTGTGCCACAAGATGGCAGAATTTGACTGGAAAACCATCAGCTGGTTGTAGGAAAAAGGTGGTATATTTCATGCCTCTTAGTTCACATGTTAGGTGCTTTAGCTTTCTGCATAGTATTATGCTTTTGCTTCTTACCCTCAGACTGACTGATTCTGTAGCAGATTGTGAATATTTTGGATCGGGGTCAGGGAGATCAGAATGGCTTTTCAGTGACTCTTTTCTATATATGTGCCTTGTCCCAGATCTAATGGGTTATAACCTGGGCAGCAGTTAAGGTATACCTTTGGACGTCTGCCTCTTCAGCATCAAAGCTGAAGAGTATTGCTGATGCTTTCAAATCAAGGAGTCCACCTACTTACCTATATTTCACTTGATACCCAGACCAGCTAACCTGAGGACATTTCAAAGAGAATTCACTGGTTGTAACTGGCTGACCCTGTTCATTTTGAGACTGACTGGTGGATTTCTTTAGTGCCTGAATGTAAAGATCCTTTTCTGGAGAAGTTAGAAATTCTTTGTTCTCATAACTGATAACCTGAAAAAGGTGAATACTTATGATAAGCCTAAAAGTTGTGAAAGCAGTTAAAGCCTGAACTATTTAGTTTGGGGTTCTACAATTATAGAAGAACATCAAATGGGTTCAAAAAGTGAGACAAAAAACTTGGAGGTTTGGAAAATAGGATTTATGAGGAAAGGCTGAAGGAGCTGAGAATATTCATCTTAGAGAAAGGTCCTCTGGACTCTTGGACGGGATGATGACCAGCTTTCTCCACTGATCTTTGAACAGGAGAAAATAGGCATATTGCTGCATGAGAAATTTAGATTAGCTATAAGGGAGAATTCATTCATAATCAATTTTTCATTTTACAAATATTTATTAAGTTTCTATGGAGAATAGTCTGCTAGATAGTAGGGAACAGGGCAGGAAGATACAAAGTTTAGATAAGACAGTTCATTCTCTGGTCTGGTGAAAGATAAGACAAACACAAATACCTGTAACATCTACTGATGACATTTTTGAGAGAGTCAAATGTTGCAGGATAAATGCATTACCAAGCTACACAATAAAATGTGTATTTGGTTTGAAGGGGCAGTTTAATTTTGAAAGGGGAAGTTACAATGTGGTATCTGAGTTGGGTTTTAAAGGATGGGTAGACTCAAAAGGTGAAAAGGTGAAGGTATTTCTAGGAAGGAGAAACAGTGTAAGTGAAGGCAGAGGGTGTTGTTAAACATCGACATGAATTCTTGATCTGTATTATGGAGTCAGCTTCTCTGGAGTCGTTTTAAGTGAAATAAAATCATTTTTCTCTGGGACGGTTACGGGTGGTTGGTTTTTGCCTGAAGGCAAGAGAATGGATTAGATGATACCTAGAGATCCATTCTTGTCTCTACTAGACTATGAGCTCCTGTGGATGGGAAATACCTTACCTTTCTTTCCTGTCTTCCGCCTTGCCTATCAACCAATGAACAAGTTTATTAAGTATCTTATTAAGCACTGTGCTAGGCACTGAAGATATGAGTAAAAAAATGAGACAGTCCTTGCTCTTAAGGAGTTTTTGTTTTGCCAGAGCGATACAACATGTTTACAGGTATTATAAGAAAATATGGCATGCATTTTAAAAAATAGTGATTAGGGTGAGGACTCTCACAACTGGGAGACTCAGGAAAGCCTTCTTAAAGGAGGTGGCATTTGAGCTGAGCCTTGAAGGGAACTAGGGGCTCCAAGAGGCACAGGAGAGCATTCTAGAAATGAGGGAGGCCTGTGGAAAGGTATGGGAAAATAGAAATAGTTTTCTACAGGGCTCAATGGAAAGGGAGGATGGAGTTGGGTAGAGACTCATTAGGGATTAGACAGGTATGATGGGGCATGGAATGGTTACTAGTTTATTATTCAGAATCACAAGGATTTTAAGTAGAGCCAGTTTTATCCTTCCCTGTAGGAATGGTAATGTTGATTTAGTTATTATTCCCTGAGACAGAGGTGAAAAGTGAGAGTGGGGTGGGGCATATGTAGATGTTGACAGAGTAGCTGGCAAGAAGCCTGATCTGGCCAAGCCCTGGTGGGATGGCTAGGTGGGGTGAAGCTTACGCCAGAGCCAACTAGAAATAGAATGTTGAGGTGAACGTTTCCCTCAATCTTCCTCCAACAGCCCAGGTAGCCCTGCCCCCGGGTGAGTCCCAGAGTTGAATAGATTAACTCCAGTTGATAGCTGTTCCTGGAGGTAAAAGGCAGGGGGCAGCAGGGCAGAGCACAGAGCAGATATTTGATAAATGCTTGTTGGTTGACTTTTTCTAGTCTTTTAATTCCATCCACTATTACCTCCCACATATATGCAAAAAGATGTGACTATAGGAGATGTAGAGTTGTGCTGTAGCCAGCATCCCTCCATATGACTGTGGTGCTCCATCATGGTAAATCTTTGTCCTTTGAGGATGCGTTTGATTTTGGGAAAGTCATTTGGAATCAAGTCTAGTTAATAAGATGAATAATCAAGAAAGCTGGGGAAAACCAAGGTAACCTGTGTGATTATAAAGTAATTACTGTTTTTTTTGCCTGGCTCATAAGTTGCCTATAAAGGCAATTCCCAGAGATGTGTTCTGACAAGTTTTGAGCAGTGACACTTTCAGTACGGCAAACATTATTAAGTGCCTATTAAGTGAAAAAGGCACTGTGCCAGTTAGGGCACAAAGACAAAAAAATGACAAATGGCCCCTGGCTGCAAGGAACTTACTTTCTACTTATTCATTGAAATAAGGGTCTAGACTTCCAAGGGGAACACGTTTGAGAAGGACAACACTAGTGTGCGTATGTATTCTGGTATCTTTATTGAAAAATAAGTCCCATTACTTTATACAAATCCTTCTCAATACCTTTATGTTTTTCTCCAGCAAACATATGTGTATATATGCATGCGTGTGTGTGTGTGTGTGTGTGTGTGTGTGTGTATAAATGCCTTCATACCATAATTACGTACTCACTGAAGACAGACAAGGAGATTTTTGCAGATGTTAAGACCTTTATCTGCCTTCTATTTCCATCAGCTCCTTCCACACACACATCTTTGAATATTTCCATTGTGGCACAATGGAAAGAACATTGGATTTTGCATCAGAGGACCTGGGTTTAAATTCTCTCTCTGCAACTTGTAGAACTTTGGGCAAGTCCCTTGACCTTTCTTGGCTTCAGTTTCTTTATCTATAAATGAGCAGGTTGGACTAGATTACCTCTAAGGTCCCTCCCAGCTTTAAATCCTATAACAATAATTATGCATATTCGTATATTGCTTTAGGATTTCCCGTGTGAGTTCCTCATCTTTGTGAGGTAAATGGTACATGTACTGTCATTTCCATTTGACAAATGAGGAAAAGGCTCATAAAAGTGAAGTAACTTACCAGGGTTACACAACTTTTTAAGTGTCAGAACCAGGATTCTGACACAGGTCTCTTTTCACTTTAGGTCCAGTACTTACTGCTCTGTGGTAGGCTGCCTTCTGATGGAGTGCTGACCTTATTCCAGCCTTTCTTCTCCATGTAAGTTCCAACACTTACTCTATTTCAACACTGGTATGTTTCTTATCAAGACTAAGTGACCCATCTGTGTCCCAGGGTCTGTTTCTGATGGTGCTTCCTCCAGCCCCATCTAGTGGCTCTTTGCCCAATGACCTGGGGTCATTCTCTGCCCTTACCATATGGCCTATGAAGAAAGACAGTACAGCTTCTAGCCTGGGGCAGATCCCCATCTGGCCCAGGACTATCAGTCAGAACCCAGCATAGCTGAGGGAGGATGCATGGTCAAACAGATGGGTCAGGCAACAGCAGAAACTTGAAATGAGTTCCATAAATAACCAGTCACCACTCCAGCAACAGACCAGATGTGATGCCAAGATCAAGACACTGTTTACTTTAGAGAAGTGTTTTGATGCTGGTAATGTGTTAGTGTGTTAGTATGTGTGTATGTGTAGTAAGGTGAGGAGTGTTGTTGGCAAATAAGACACACAAGTGCTTTTGTCACTTTCATCCTTGAAGATTTGGGAGAATATTTTCCCAGAAGTTCTAGCTATGAAATGGAGTAAATTACCCTCTATCCCTCAGTTTTCTCTTAAAATTTTTTTATTGATATCTTTTGTTTTTATATTTCCTCCATTTCCCAATATAACCCCTATTTTCCCCCTTCCCAGAAAGCTTGCTTTATAAAGGAATTTTGAAAAGGGAAAAATACAGTTCAGAAAAACTAATCAACATAATGAAAAAGATTAACATGCAATGTTTTCACATTCACAGCCCTCACCTCTGCCAAGAAGTTACTTTCTCATCTCTCTTCCTCTAGGCCAAGCTTGGTCATTATATTTTCTAGTATTCAGTTTTGATCATTTTGTTATTGTTCTTTCTATTTGTGTGGCTGTAGTCCCTGGGCACATTATTTTCCTGGTTCTGCCTCTTTCATTTTGCATTAGTTCATATAAGTTTTCTCATGCTTCTTTTCATTTATCGTATCCATCATGTCTTGTGGCTAAAGTAATATTCCATTACATGGACTTCACTCTGGTGGGCCTCTGTTTCTTCATCTGTTAAATGAGAGAATAGTATGGAAAGAAAGTTAGATTTGGAATGAGGACCTTGATTTAGATTTTCATTCTTGCTTCTCACCACCTGTGTGATGTTGGGCAAGTCATTTCCTCCTTCTGGTCCCCAGTTTCCTAAGTCAAATGACAGAGCAGTGTGGTGCAATGAAAAGAACACTGAATTTAGACTAAGAATACCAAGACTCAAATCTTGGTTCTGCTGCTTATTGCAAATTTGATTTTAGACACATCATTTCACCCCTTGCTTGGGGTGATCTCATTTCTTTTTTTGCTCCCTTTCATTTTCTTTTTAGTTTTTTTTTTAATTCAGTAGTTGACAAACACCTCCTCTCCCTACCTCCCCACCCCCCCATTAACATGTGCATATACAAACTAGAACAGAAAAAGAGGATTGTCTATGTAACTGCAAATCTGTATTACATATGAATTGCTTTAAAAGAACAAGTATATAATAAATTCGGCTTATTACTTTCAAAGCTGGCTTGCTTTTCTGTGTTGCTTCTGAATTTCTTTCTCTTCTCTTCTGTCCATTTTCTTTGAAATGTTTCAGTGACCCTATTCTTTTTTCTTGGAGCTGGTGGAACTATTGCTGATCTCTCCTTCTCCATTCTATCCCTTCAATAGGAAGAAAAATAAAACCCTTGTAACAAATAAGCATAGTCAAGCAAAACAAATCCAAACGTTGGCCATACTTGAGCATGTGTTCTCCATCTGGCCTCTATCTCTTCTCTGTCCAGAAATGGGTAGCTTGTTTCCTTATCAGTCCTCTGGAATGTAGTTGGTCATTGCATTGAGCAGGTTCTTAAGAGTCCATAAGTTGATCTTGAAGGTCCTTTCTAACACACTTGTGCTTCTAATACTATATGTCTTTTCATGACCTGTGAGAGTATTATTAAGAAGGGAAATGCCATGAGTTACTAATATTCCTGCTTTCTTGTTGGATATAATTCTAACAAAATTGGACTTCTAACTGGTCACTGCTCTCTCATCTTTTACTCTTCCTTCTCTAGGCATTTGCATGCATTGCTCTTCATGACTGGAATATACTTCCTCTTCATCCCCACTTTTTAGAATCCTTCTCTTCAGGTCAGGTATCTCCTTCTCCTTGGTGAACTCTCCCTCCTGAAACTTCCAGAATACCCAGTCTGGACATCTCCTTTGCTTTTTATCACATTCTATCTTGTATCATCCCCATTTGTTGGCATTTCAAATGTTACATTAGAATGTAAGCTCCTTCAGTGCAGTGACCAAGTTGTTTTTCACCTTTGTATGGTAAGTTGTGTTCCCTGTCTTGCATATAGGTGTTAAATAAATGTGCATTGAGTTAAAAAAAAAGATGTTTTTGCTTTGTTGTGATTCCCAGTAATAATTGCACCAAGTATGTAATACAGGAAAAGTTGGTTGATGGTGGGGACAGATGCTAGGGACAGAGATTTCTAAATAGAAAACAAAAAACAAAAAACCCTAGGGGGCACACCCCAATCAACCTCTAAGTATTTCTATTCTGGGAAAGAAAAAATCAGATTGTATCATATATTTGGAAACTGGACTCAGACAATGGGCAAAGTACCAACAGTGTGGGACAAGGAAAGGTACATTGGAGTTGTTCTCATATGAAACTTAACACTTTATGTCCTGTCTCCATATCTTGCGCTGAGAATACTTTCTGTCTCTGTACATTTAGATATTGTCTCCCCTGTTGGAATGCAAAGTCTGTGAGGATAAGGACTGTTTTTGTCTTTCTTTGTATCCCCAGTGCTCAGAACAATAGCTGACATGTTGTAAGTGCTTACTAAATGCTTGTTGATTGACTGACTTTTGTCACTAGCTTGCAGTTTGACTTTGGCTAAGTCACTTTTCTCTCTGGGCCTCAGTTACCTTAATCTATCCAATAGACAAGATTGTTTCTAGGCACTTTCCAGATTTAACATCCTGTGATTTTTCTTCTGGTAACAGGCTATAAATATGGTGTTCAGAGATTATGTCTTTGGCCCATAAATCTATAAGCACTGTTGGTCACATCTGGCACCAGCACTTGTCAGCTTTAGGCACATAGTAGGTGCTTAATAAATGTTTATTGATTGATTGGTTGAGTCTAATCTGGTGCTCCCTCAGAGAATTTAGTTCTTCCTTTAACAGAGTTTATAGCTGGTTTCCCATTCATTAATGGAGTGTTCAGTTGCCTATATGCTGCCCTCCATATGCCACCCCTGTTGGTTGGACTTCACATCATTTTGGTCAGTCTTGTTGGGTAAAACCTTGAAAGTCTCTGCTAAAAGGCAAATATATTACCTATGAGGAGATATATATATATATATATATTTTTTTTTTTCTATGATTATCCATTCACTCTTGCAAAATTTGTGAATCAGATTAGCCTGACAATTACTTAGGAGGGCCTTGGGGGAATGGGACTCAGGGTGGTCAAATTATGGATGTTAGAAATGGGACCCAGAAAAGAATATGCAAAATTTGGGAGTTTAGGGTGGAGCAGAGCACCACAGGAAAGGGCTTTGGGAAGACAGCATAGGTTGGGAAATAAGGGCACATAGGAGGGGGCACATGAGTGGGGGAACAAGGAGGTACTGGCATCGGGTAGAGGGGATGAAAAAACCCTTGCCTACTTTGTAGTTTTTCTAAGGATTGACTTGGCTCTGGAGTTAATCAGTCAATTGGTCAACATTTATTAAATGCCTACTATGTGCCAGGCACTGTGATAAGTGCTGGAGTGGCCCCAAAGTGTCCTCGTGGGATTTTGCATTTCCAGTGCCTTCTGGCACTTCCTGTGGACCAGTGATCTATCCTATCCCCCTCCCCTCAGTCATGCTCTTCCAATACACACACACACACACACACACAGTCACAAAGAAACAAGACCCTGTCTTCAAAGATGTGAAGGATTGTTAGATGGATGAGGGAGGACTTTTATTCTTTGCCCAAGAGGGCAAATTAGGACTATTAGCAGGGAGGCAGATTTTACCTCGGAGTTGTCCCCAGACGGAATGGGCCACCTCACGAGTTAGTGAGTTTTCCATCCCTGGACACCTTCAAGCAGAGGTTGAATAACTTTTTGTCAAGTATGTTATAGATGGGATTCGTGGTTTTGGTTGAGATTGATCTAGATGGACCTTAAGGTCTTTCTTAACTCTAAGATTTGCTGATTCTATGAAGCTTGAGGTAGAGACTTACCGCAGGAGTCTAGATGTTCTCTAGGCTCTTGAGAAGCTACAGTTCTTTTCTCTAGGACTCAATAGGACCAATGATCCCTTCCCTTATCACTGAAGTCCATAGCAGAGGTGGACTCTGGGCTCCTCAAGAACATCTGTCACAGAGACTTCCCAATTTGGGTAGGAGAATTTAGTGCTTTGCAGACCCAGGATATCTGGATTGTGCTGAGAGCCTGGGAGGCAGGGAGGGGAGGAAATTTCATCTCTTTAGGACACAATATGTGGCAGAGGATTTTAGTGGGTCTTCTTAATTCAATTAAACATTTATTTAGTGCCTAGTATGTATCAGGCATTGTGCTAGGGGCTGGGGATACAAAAAGAGGCAAAAGACAATTCCTGCCCTCAAGGGGCTTACAATTTAATAGGAGAGACAACATACAAATAAACATATGCAAAGGAAACTACATAGGAGAAATAGGAAATAATTAAAAGAATAAGGCCCTGGAATTAAGAGGGGTTAGGGAAGGCTTCCTGTAGAAGGTGGGATTTTTGTTGGGACTTAAAGGAAACCAGGGAGGTCAGTAGTTAGGAGCAAGGGAGGGAGAGTGTTTCAGGTGAGGGAGACAGTCAGAGGAAAATACCAGGAGCAATTTTATACAATGTCATCAATTCAGAAACTCTTGTGGCTTCTCTCTGTTTCTTAGAAGCTGATTAATTACTGCCCCAGGTCCAAACCCAGGAGTACAAGTGAGCTTCTGGGAGCAGTAGCTGGGCCACAGAACTTAATGCCCTCCTTCCTCCATGTCCTCTTCAATGCTTTTCCTGCTGATGCTGACACAACTCAAATAGCCACACTCTAAAGTAACCAAGACCTTGGCCTCATTGATCCTTTTAGGTTGCTAGGCTGCTCCACTGGCCAAGGTCATAACTGCTTTGAAGCCTCAGCTGCATCTTATCTCCAGAAATAGTATTTCAGGGTTGCTGCTTTCTGCTGAGTATCTTCACTGATTTGTCCTATACTGAGTCCTCCAAAACAAGTGGGAAAATAGAAACTTAGAAAAATGCAAGCCTACAGCCAAAGTGATAGCACAATGCAGATCCTCCATGATCTGATAAAATAATTCACAATAAGGTGTTAATAATTGATTCTTCTCCTTGCTCCTCTCCCAGCACACCTGAAATCCCATTCCTTCTGGCTGAAATCTCAGCTAGGTATTAGAAAAGCAGTCTTATTCAATTGAGTCATACTAACGTAGTAAGAATCATAAGTGGCTTCCCCCCAACCCAGACCCCACAGATACTTAACAGCTTAGTATATTTCTCCTCAGGATTAAGGCCTTTTTCCTAGGAATATTTCAGGCATTAGCAGCTAGCTTTATGGGAGGGGAATTTGGGGCATCTGGCCACTTTCCAAACCATGTCACCTATACTCTGGCCATCCTTTTTGTCCCCTTCCTTCTGGGATCTGGACTTTGAGCTTCTGAGACCTTGAGCTGTCTAATAGGTGAATTTTTGCTCATCTTGCTCAGAAGCAAACCTTCTCTTCACTTTCTGGTTATTTCCAAACCAAGTGGGAGGGGATATAAACCTTCCTATTATGTGTTTTCATTCCCTATTAAAATGTAATCTGCTTGAGGGCAGAAACTGCCTTGCTTGTTTGTATTTGTGCCTGTAGAGCTTGGCATATAGTAAGTCTTTAATAAATGCTCATTCAGTCAGGACTTTGCTATTGTGTCTTAAATGACAAAATGTCTGAATTCCATTGTTCATTGGCATTTTTTTTTAACCTGTGGATAGATGGGCCCCCATGCTAGGTGAGCAGAAACTATAAAGACTACATAAGAGTTTAGTATTTCAATGGAACAAAAGTTGCAGCAAAGTTAATCAGATACATATTTAGTGTTATTCACAATAATTATTGGGTTGTAATGATAATTAGGCAGTTTTCACACTGTGACTATCAATAAGCATTTACTATTGCTTTCTATGTGCTAGTCTGTGAGGATACAAAAACAAAAGGGAAAGTCTTTGCCCCTGATGATTTTATATAATCTATGGGGGAGGAAAGGAGTAGTGTGAGGAAATGGACAACCTGAAATAGATCAAATCAAAACAAGATAATCTGGGGGGAAGGCACTAGTACCTAGGGGAATTAGAAAAGGCTTCAGGTGGCTCCTGAACTGAGCCTTCCAGGGAAGTAGGAATTCTAGAGTGTGTGTGTGTGTGTGTGTGTGTGTGTGTGTGTGTGTGTGTGTGTGTGTGACATTTTAGGCATTAGGCACAGCAAAGACATGGAGACCAGACATGGAGTCCTATGTGTAAGGAACCGTAAGGTTAGTTTGGATGGATCATAGTTGTGGAGAATAATGTGCAGCAAGTCTGGAAAGGTAGGATGGACCAGCCATGAAAGGCTTTGTATGCCATAGCCAATTCGAGTACTTTTGGGGTCTTGTGAGGGGTGGATAGGTCAGTTAGAAAAAGGGGAATGAGGGGCAGCTAGGTGGCACAGTGGATAGAGCACCTGCCCTGAAGTCAGGAGGACCTGAGTTCAAATCTGGCCTCAGACCAAACACTTGACACTTACTAGCTATGTGACCCTGGGCAAGTCACTTAACCACAATTGCCTAAAAGCAAAAAAAAAAAAAAAAAGAAAAAGGAATGAGAGGGTTTTCTAAGATCACTTTGAAGATCATACCTTGTTACAATTTGTTATTATCCTGACAAAAGGAGGATGTAAGCTACATGTAGCATCTGTGATACAACCAACTGAGACTTTGTCATGATAGGGCATGCCACTGTACAGGTGAGGATAGTGTCAGTTCTGCTGACCCGTATCTCTGTGGAGCCTGGAAGTCAGGTTTCTTTGAGTTTAGGGCAAGGAGTGGCCATGGCCTGGGTGTTCTGGCAATATCAGCCTGACGTATCCTTGCTCTTGGACAGGGCAGACATTGGGATCCTGATGAGGTCTAGAGGTTAAGGGATGCTGGAACCTCAAAATCACAATACGTGGGTCCTGTCAGAAAGAACTCAACCCAAGCCTTCTTTCAGGCAAAGACAAGGTTTATTAAAGATCTGCCATTATTAGCCAGACTCTTAAGGAGTCTGAGCATCTGTGAGCTATTGGTTAGATTGTAAAAATCTGAGCAGTGGCTGAATAAGAATCTGAGCACCTGAATGGAGACAAGATGGACCTTATATGTAGACTGTGGGAGGGATCTAGGAGTGGTCAAGTAGTTTTCAGGGACAGTAAGGTAATAGAATGCCAGTGAGAATGGGGCCTAGCTAGGATTAAGGGTGGGAGGTGGATTTGATACTGCATGGTTGGAAAGCTGAATTATCTGAATCCAAACAGAGCTAAGGGTGTTTTATCCTCTCAAAGTTGGGCCCTAAATCTAGTCCCTGCTTTATATCTGGGCCCTGCAGTTTTTTCTGTCAGATTTATGTCTTCCAGACTATGCGCCATTCACCTACAGTTGGTAGCAAACAGCAAGTACCAGCCACTGTCCCCACATCATTCCCTGGATGCAGCCTGTGCTCAGTTCTAGTCAACCTCCTCTTTGGGACCCCCTCCAGCAGGGACAGCTCTAGACCCTTTGCCAGCAGGAAACGGTTTCAGAAGCCAAGACCTTCGCCCCTTACCCCAAAAGAATTTGAGGGGAGAACGATGGGGTTGGGATCTAGACCCCCAAAAGGAAACTCTGGACTTTCCCACATGGCCAAATCTTTGGCAATCGCCTGAGTTTATAATCCCATCAACTGACCTTTCACTGTGGCTACACCCAATCT
Organism: Phascolarctos cinereus; assembly: GCF_003287225.1. Lineage (NCBI taxonomy): Eukaryota > Metazoa > Chordata > Mammalia > Diprotodontia > Phascolarctidae > Phascolarctos > Phascolarctos cinereus. The sequence continues at coordinate 120,465,652 of NW_027555736.1, forward strand.
GCCCTCCAAGGTCTTGCCTCCCTATGGCCCCAGGCCACTTCCCACCTTTGATCCTATATAGGCTCCATTTCCCTAGAATTCCATTACCTCATAAACTACTTGGCCACTCCTAGATCCCTCCCACAGGCTTTCTATATATAAGGTCCATCTTGTCTCCATTAAAATGCTGAGATTTTTATAATCTAGGCACTGGTCAGATTCTTATAATCTAGCCAATAGTTTACTAGTGTGCAGACTCTTAAGCCCAATATGACGGATGTTCTAATGAACCTTGTCTTTGGCTGAAAGAAGGCTTGGGTCAAATTCTTTCAGGCAGGATATTGGGGTCCCAGCACCCCTGAGCCCCTAAACCTCATCATCTAGGCCATGCAGAGCTGGCCATCTCCTAGCTCAGATCTCACCTGTGCTGTGGCATGTCTTGTTATCAGGGAAGAAGGGCACTAGTTGGCTTTTTTCGTAGACTGGTGTATGTATCCTTCTGGTATACTTTATTTTCCTTCTAATGTCCATCAATCAACAAGCATTTGTAAAGCACCTACTATGTGCCAGGCACTGGTGATAGAATACATCAACAATTCCTGCTCACAGGAGTTTACATTATAATAGGGACAACTGTATTTATAATAATATATACATATATAATGTGAGCTATGTCTCTCTACTTTTAATTTGGAAATGAGCTGATACAAGATTTATTTGAGTTAATAAACGCATTTTCCTAGGAAGGTTAATACTCTTGTTTGCTGTGCCTATCCCACTTTAGTGTTCATGCTTTAATCAGGTTGCTTTCCAGACACAAACTAACATTCTGGCACAGGGAATGGGAGTTTTGATGTGGGAATGAGAAGAGGAGAAAAGAAGAAAAAGTAATTTTGGATTTCAGTGTAATTTGGGACAGGAAAAATATTTTGGGGGTGCTGAAGTAGTAGCGTTTGAGTAGTGAGAAAGCATCCTAAGGATCCAGGACTTCTGGGAGTGGAGAGGAGGACATAGGATATGATAGAATAGTATGGAAAGGGAAGTAGGTAGGCACCAAAGACAAACTTTGCTTACCTCCCAAGTTTTTTCTAGGGTTGCCCATATGAGCCAGCTGGCTCCCTATGCCATATCCAGGAAGCTTCACAGAGACTAAAACTGCAAACAGGAGTTTCATAAAGTGTTCTATGCCTTGTGTGGCTGTTCACTTTTGAAGAAACCATAATGACCACCTATTCCATCTACCTGTAAGGCTGCCCATGATCTTCTCAGATCCTTTAGTCCTATGTCCTCAGGGAGCCTAGACTTTTCTGTTTTCAGGAGTTAACCTGGCTACTGTGGAGGATATGGACTGCAAGTTTGGGAGAAACATCTTTTTCCCAGGTAAAAAAAAAAACCTTTGAGACCAAAGAAACAGATCTATAGGTTTGTACAAATAGAGACCCTCAGGCTAGCAAGGAAAGAATGAGCCTAACAGATTCAATCTGGAAGAGTCTTCCTCTATTTTAGGGATTTCCTGCCCAAAGAGGATATTCTGATGAGATTAATTACAGAGAAAACATTATCCTATTGGGGAAAAAAAATCACCTGATTTTTGGCAACTCCTGAAACCCCAAGGTCAACACATTCTCCCCCAGGTCTTCTGACAACCTAGCTCTATTACCCAATCTCCAAATAAGAATCCTCACCTGATAGATTTCTTTGGTCACATAATGTTGCCCTAAGACTGTGTAAAACCCTACATAAATATCTCCCTTTGTTCCTCATAGTTACTATGCACCTGGCAAATGCCCATCAGCTGATGTTAACTCAACTTTTTGTCTTCCAACCTAGCTTCCTGATTCATTGACCTTCAAGGTGGAGCCTCTTTGAATATCTGGGTTGAGGAATTCCCCAATTCCTGGGTTGAGCTAGAGAAGTTTTCCAATAGAGATGTTTCTTAACTGGAGCTTTCATGACTGGCAATCCCCACCCATAACCAAGAGCAGCATTAGAAACTATTAGACATTTCATACTCACTTTTTGATGAGAAGCCAAGGGCTGGATGGGGGTGAGTATGATGAGCAGCTGTTCTCTGTTTTCACTGAGAACAGCCCAAAAGGAAAAGGACTTAAATTGCAGTGGGAGGGAATTAGGTTAGTCACGGGAGAACTTCCTGACTCTTGGGCTAAAATTCTGTGATTCTTTCGCTATGATCCTGTCTGGGTGAAGGGGGCAGGCATTGGCTAGATGACCTCGAGATTCCTGCGGTTTTAATTCCTTTTGTGAAATCTAGGACAGAGCCATAACTAGCCAGAATTGTGCCTAGAGCAATATCAGCCTGAGTAGAGAGGAGGGAGGTGGTGAGATATGGACTGAAGACAGTGGGAGGGGCTCTGTGGCCCAGAATTCTGCACTTCTGCTGGACTGTGAAGGAAGCCCTCTAGACACAATCTCCGTGGCGAGGAGTTACATGCCCCTTCTCCTATCAGTACCCCATAATGAAATCCTGTTTGCCTTGTGCTCTAATTATGAATCTCTTTTAAGGCTGTAAACCAGATCCATATGTAGAACAGATCATAGTGACCATTTTCTGGGCAGTCCATGAAATGTCTCAAGGAACAGAAAAAGGAATTCCTTCCCATAATGCTATATCAATCTTAAATATTCTGCCTCGGATGGACAAAAGACACAGCTCCTTTAGGACAGAGGGAAACCCAGCATAGGCTATGGTATTATCTCTCTTGGCTTGGGTTTCCAAAAGGAGCAGGTATTTCAGAAAATCTCATGCTGCCTCCCACTCTGTTCTCCTAACATGATAGTACCATCTTGTCTATTTGTGGAGAGGGATTGAGGAAGAGCTGTGCCCTTTTCAGTCTTCTGCTCAAGATCACCCTAGGGGTTCCTGAGCAGGATGGGAAGTTGAGCAGCTTCAAACCAGTGCCCATCTGTGCTGCCCAGAAAATGCTTTGGAAAGTGCTTTCACTTGGTCCAGACCTTCTACACAGTATGGTGTACAGTATATTTTTCTCTCTGCCAACATATATTTCTGGCAAAAAAGGAGTGGCCTAAGCTAAAATTCAAGGCCCTTGATGTAAAATTTTGCAATGGGTGCCAGCCTATACCTTCCCCCAAATCATACACCATCCTCCTTGTGGACCTTGGGGAAAGGTTCTCTAGTGGGTCCCCAAATGCTGCTATACCTACAAACGAAATGACGGGGATTGGGAGCTATTTTCTGATCTACCCAGCTTTCTCTTGGCTCATAATTGTGATTTCCTCCCTTCTTTCTCCATATCATGGAACACAGCTGCTAAGTTGTAACATTGTCTGTCTTTGCTTTCTCCATCTGATGCTGTCCTCCAGGAAGAACTGCACCTTGGAGAGATTCTTTGTTCACTGAGGCCTCAGAAATGTAACTCCTGCTTAATTTCTTGTACTTTTTTCTCAGCGGCACTCTCTCAGGCTTGTCTCAAGTACATTAATAATTATTTTGCTGCAGATGATGAAGATGACAGATGTGTAGGTTCAAGACGTTACCAATTAGGTAAGATAAGAGCAGAAGATTGGTGTGAAGATTTCTTAGTTGTTTCTTCCTGCTTTCCTTGCTTGGTCTAGATTTATTTCTGCTTTTCCAGGTTATCATTCTCTTTCTCCCAAATTCTTACCCACCTTTCATGAAATATCTCCCTATGTCCTAATCTTCTTTAGTCCAAAATCAAGTTCTTTCTTTGATTAGAAAACAAAACAAAATAACAACTCTCCTCTTCGTTCCTTGTTCCATTCCTCCCACTTTCAGATACCTGGCTACATTTTGTTCCCCTGCTTTTTTTTTAGGTTTTACCCCATTCTTCTCTTTACAGTAAAAGCCATTACCAGTAAATGCTTTTCTTGGATTAAATCATTCCCCTCCCAAAATCCATTAACTGTCATATATGAGGCATGGGCAGGCAGATACCTACTAGAGGGGTGACCTTGGCTAAATTGCATCACTTCCTTGGGCCTCAGTCTTCTCATCTGTAAAATGGAAATAATACCTGCAGTGGGATGGCCCTGTATTGTTTAACACAGGGTAGCTGTTAGGAAAACTCTTTGTAAACTCTAAAGAGCTATGTAGACATGTGCTATTGTACAATTCAATGGCATATCCTTAATTCTGTTTGAGTCAACTCTGGGGGTGGTTCTCACACAAGCAAACAAGTTGCTAATAGTGACTGAAGAAAGAGTTGTCAATAAGCCTCTTTGGAGTTTGTGGGGATGGGATGGATCAAAAAGACCTGAGTTTTTGCCATTTTGCAGATCCACTAAGATAACCTATGAACAGCACTTTTCAAACCTTAAAGTGCTGTATAAATGCTTATTATTATTATTATCATCATTTTGTGCTCTAAGAGAACAGACACTAGGGATGTGGGGGGGGCAGATGAAGGTTACATAATTTGATGGTCTTTAGGATCAGGGGTGGGGAACTTGTGGCCTTGAGGTCACATGTGGCCTCCTAGGTCCTTGGGTGTGGCCTTTTGACTGAGTCCAAGTTTTACAGAACAAATTCTTTTATTAAGGGTATTTGTTCTGTGAAGTTTGAATTCAGTCAAAGGGCTGCACTTGAGGACCTAGAGGGACACATGTGCCCTTGAGGCTGCACGTTCCATGCCCCTGGCTAGGTCATGGGCAGCTAGGTGGCACAGTACATAGAGCACTAGGCCTAGAGTCAGGAAGACTCATCTTCCTGAGTTCTAATGTGACCTCACTAGCTGTGTGACCCTGGGCAAGTCACTTAACCCCATTTGCCTCAGTTTACTCATCTATAAAATGAGCTGGAGAAGGGAATGGCAAACCACTCCAGAATCTTTGCCAAGAAAACATCAAATGGGGTCACAAATAGTCAGATGTGACTGAAACAAATGAACAATAAGTCTAGATCATGGGGGTTAAACATTATGGACAATACAAGAGGAAGATTAGACACCAGGCTGGTCCTGTTACCGGGAAACCAGGCAGAAAAGCAAGAGTCAGAGTCAAGATCTTTAGTGTGAGGGGGAATATTTGAGGGGAAATATCAGTGACAGGACTTAACCCAATGTTAGCACAGCAGGCCTTTCTAGTACCTATGGCAATAGCAGCCATCCGAGGTTTGTGATGTTAGGGACTTAAATAGTTGCCTAATGATTTATCTTGTTTTTTTCTTTTAAGCCCAAATGACTCAGGCCTTCTTGTTCAGCCCTGCCTTGTGTAACTAGCTCCTCTGAACCCAAAGCATCTCTGTGATTTCATTAGGCTGTCTTATGGTCAGTAGGAGCACATTATCTATATAGATGGGGAGTGGATGCCAAGAACTGGGCAGGGACTCAAGTCACTCAAACCAGACTCCGGCTAGATTCTTCCTTGATCTCCCACATAATCCATTGTAATGTCACGGAGGGATGGGTGGGGCAGTGGTATGGAAAGGAGAGATCCTTTCACAGACCAAGATCACATCTTCTTTTGAGATTGGGTGACATATGTAAGATGGATTTCATCCTTATCCTTGGGAGATATTTTGTTGAGTTCGTGAAAACTATACATCATAGGCTAATTAATACAGTTGTTTAATGAATGGATGAGTGAATGAATATACTAGGTTGGGGCACAGGCTCAACACTTTTCATTCCCAAGGTGCCCAGTTGAGCTACCCTTGTGTATCTCCACCTTCCAATACATTGTTCAAAAAGCAGAGAGAGTACCACATTAGTAAGTAATTAGCTTCTAATTAGAAAGGCATAGTATTGTCTGCACTGGGGGGAAAATTACCTGTGTGTGTGTGTTTTTAATAACAGCAGTTTAATTGAATAAATCACTTGTTAGACATTTCTGAAACTTCCTGTCATTTTATTATTAGTGCCATGGAACAAAGTAATTAGATACTTAGTGTTTAACATGCCAGTTGCAGAAGCATTCATTGGAATATGGTCTCCCTTCCCAAGGAGGCAAGAGCTATCTAAATAGGAATATGTCTATTCCCTGATACCTATATTCCTTCCAGGTACCTACAGGGCACTGTGGGCTAAGAGTTAAGACTTGAACTCATAATTTAGAAGCCAAGGCCCCCTACCCCCAAAGAATTTGTCAGCTTGTTGAATGAAAATTTAGCAATCCCATGTTTCTCCTGAATCTACTGATGGCATGATAGATGACATGGTGAGAGTAGCACCTGTTTTATATAGGCTGGGGAAGTTCTTGAAGATAGCGAAATTATCCTTTGCTTTCATTGCCATCTGAGTAATTAGTGACCCAGCCCAAGGAGTCATGGGGAGTTGGTGTTGAAGGTTTTAGCAGAATTCCCAGTACCCTGTAGGATATCTTTCTAAACCTAGCCTTACTGATTATTGTGGTGAATGTGGAGGCAGAGGGGAGAAGTATTTTATTTAAATTTAACCAAGAACTGTATCTTTTAAAATATCATTATCAATAAAGTTGAGAGGCAGTGTTGTGTGTCTGATAGAGAACTGGCCTTAAAAACAGGTATTGTTGAGTTCAAATCTTTGCTCTAATGTGTACTAGGTCCACAGAAAATACTTAAAGTCTCAGTTCTCTAGGCCAGTGGTATCATACTCAAGTAGAAATGGATCTCTGCAGGTCCATGTTGACTTAGAAAACCACAAATTAACATTATCTACAAATATTTCCCATCTGCATATTGAATCTGGCCATTTGCTGCCAGGCAGTTGTGGGCAACTCTCTAAGACTGTTACTTTCAGAGAAGGTGCCTGCATTGGTAGAGGAAGCTCCTGCATCCAGGAGTTCTCTATATCAGTGGAATCACAAGTCCAGTTCCTATCCCCTCTCACTATTGGTAAAGTTTTTTTAAAAATTTAATAAATTGCCTCTAAGAATGTCTCATTGCATTTTACTCCTACACCTGAAAGACTAGATTGGCCTGAGTTAGGCCTGTCCTAGAACAGATAAGCACAGCTACCTGATCATCTCTGATCATCTCTGAGAACCTGATGGAGGACAAGTCACAGTCTCATCATGGAATCTCAGAATTGGAAGGGATCTCAGAGACTTTCTAGTCTAATTTGTACCCAAATGAGAATTCTCTCTAAAACATCCAACCTTTGCTTATAAAGACTTCCACTGAGGGAAATCACTACTTTCTGAGGCCACTGGTTACATTTTTGGATATCTCGGTTTTTTTACGACTTTTTCCTTACATCTTTCACCTTCTAACCAAGCCTGGGGTGTGTTGGATGTTGCTGCATTTGCAGAAAGAGACATGACTCCTCAATGGCCGACGTAATGCTGACACAATACTGGGGATTGATGTCACGGGTGAAATGGGAGGCCAGAGCTTCTTGAAAGACATGTTTTAGCATGGAGAGAGACACATGAAAAGACTTTGAAAGTTGCAAACACATAGGGGAAGTCGATTCCTCAAAGTGTCCCTGATTGTCTCCTAGAGAGTTTGGAGACTTTTAAGTAAGATTGAAACCTTTCTCTTTGAGCTTAGCTCTTATCTTGCTCCGGCAGTGAACTCATTCACTTATGTATTTTATGGTACATTCTAATCTGCTAAATTTCTCCAATTTCTATTTAGTATTATCTTGGCTGTTTGCTATTTGTGATGGTCTTTTGTGTAACTAGAGCATGGTTGAAATGGGCCAAACTAGTGAGTATGAGCTTGGGTCTACTGTTTCCTTTTTGAGTGACCTGGGGAATGGCTTTTATTTCACATCCTAGTTCAGTATTTTTTTTTTTGTACTGCACCCCTGATACGTGTGAGGCAGGGGCATATAGATATGTCTAGCTCTCTTGCTCTTCTCCTGTTCCCCTCAAGGCAGCAATAGCAATCTCCTTTGGAGAGGGATGGGTCAGATTCCAGAAATTATCCCTACCACCTATAAGCTACATTTATACTCTGAGACAAACCATGAGAATATACTTATCTAACATATACTCACATATCTTACAGATCAATCCTAAATTTGCCTATCATGGGAGAAGGGGGAAGAGAGAGGGAGAATAGGGTAAATTATCTCACATAAAAGACAAAAATGTTGTACACAGTAACATCAGTATTGTGTGATGATCAACTGTGAATGACTTAGCTATTCTCAGCAATACAAGCAATCCAAGACAATTAAGAAGAACTTATGATGAAAAAATGCTATCTACCTCCAGAGAAAGAACTGATGGAGTTTAAAGCATACTTTAAAAAAAATATCTTTCTTGGTTTTTTTTGTCTGCTTTTTCTTTCACAGCATGACTAATATGGAAATATGTTTTTCATGATCACACATGTATATCAAATTGCTTGCCTTCTGAACGAGGGGGAATGGAAGGGAGACAGATAATTTGGAACTTAAAATTTTAAAAATGAATGTTAAAAATTGTGTTTACATGTAATTGAGAAAAAAATATTTTAAAAAAATTTGCTCCACCTGGTTCTGCCCTCTGGGGACAAGCAGAACAAGTCTAATCTCTTTTTCACATAATATTCCTTAAGATACTTGAAGACAGTATCATGTCCTCCTCTAAGTCTTCTTTAGAGTAACCATCCCAACTTCCTTTAATCAATTCTCATGTGGAAGGACCTTGAAATCCTTTTCCATCCTGGTTGCCCTCCATTGTATGTCCTCTAGCTTTTCAGTGTCTTCACAACACGACACTCCAGATGCAATTTGAGAAGGGTAGAATAGAATGGAAATATAACTTCTCTCTTATGGACACTGTACCTCCATTTATGCAGCCTAAGAGAGCATTAGCTTTCTTGGCTATATCATCATGCTGTTGACTCATATTGAGTTTGCAGTCCACTAAACCCCCCAGATACTTTTTCAGGCCAACTGCTATCTAGTTAAGCCTCCCCAGTCTTGTACTTTTGAGGCTGCTTTTTTTTAACCCAAGTTCATGATGACTTTTATCTCTATTAAATTTCATCTAATTACATCCAGCCAATTGAGCCTATCCAGATCATTTTGGATCTTGTTTTTGTCATCTGACAGTTAGCTATCCCTCTTAGCTTTGTGTCAGTTGCAAAATACACAGAGATCATCTTGGCAAGGCAAGGCAAGGCAAGGCAAGGCAAGGCATGACAAGGCAAGGCAATGCAAGAAACATTTATTAAATACTTATGATATGCCAGGCACTGTGCTAAGAGCTAGAGATACAATCAATCAATCTATCAATCAATAAAGTGCCTACTAGATACAAATATAAGGCAAAAAAAAAAGTCCCTGCTCAAGGAGCTTACATTCTAATGGGGAAGATAATATACAAAAGGAAGGTAAAAAGTGGGCATCAGTGGGTTGGAGGGGGTAACTGGTAAAAAATAAAAAACAACCCAACAATATATGTGTATATGTGCAAGTTTACATATATCTATGTTTATTGATATATGTAAATTCACACAGGCCAAGTATAGATTGTAAGGCTCTCCACTAGAGACCCCCTTGTAAAATGACATTGAGCCATTAATCAAATCAGGCCATTCAACCAGCTTTGAATCCAGTAAATATACTCTTGTTTAGCAAGTATCTTTGCATCTTGTCCACTGGGCTTTGTCAAGTGCTTTGCTAAAGTCTTTCTTTGATATCTAACTGAGGGCCCATCCACCATTGGAGGAATAAATTCTCCCTTTGGAAATCAGAATTTGGAATTTTTCTTTTGTGGAATTAGAAGAGACAATGAGTATCCTAAAAGATCTAGGTTATGTGCAGGCATGCTCAAGTGGTAGAGTGACATGGTGGAAAGAGAAATTGACTTGGTATCACAGGAGTTGGGTTTTATCCCTGGCTCCTCTTTGGGTAAGTCACTTAGGCTGGATGGGTCTCGGTTTCCTTATCTATAAAATGAAGAGGTTGAACTAGATGATCTTCAAGGTCCCTTTAGTCTAAAAGTATAAAATATATTCTATTATCTTGAAAACTCAGATGAAATTTTCATCAGAGGTTCCCATGAGCCAGAACAATTCTCCCACAAGCTAACTGATTTGGAGAAGGAAAAGCAGTAGGAAAAAACACAACACAGACCACCTCACAAGGGCCATGATGAAAGAGGGAGGCAGGAGTACTGTAGATCTCTCAGCAAACCATGTTGCAAAAAAAAAAAAGAGAGAAAAAAACCAAACTATGATCAGTCAGAATGAACAAGGCTAATTAATTCTTTTAAAAGATGGCTTCTGACAGGCATGGCCCCAGAAATGAGCTTAGAAGCTGATAGTTTTCCAAATTAAGAGCTGTGGGCCTCCTGTTCACCAGCTGTGTAGGAATGGGGGAGGCATACAACTATGCCTAGGGCTAATTTGGAAATCATCCTTGGGAAAAAGGGACCCCAGCAATCATGAGAGACCCACACCCCCTCAATAAAGGGATCACACAGCATACCTGCATAACCAACACTTATGAATTTCCTCAAATGAAGCAACAGATTGCCAATCACCATCCCCAAAGTTGCTGCTATGATATCAGAGTGCACTACTTTGGCACAGGAAAGGCAGCCCTACCTTCTATAATAGGGGTGGTGTGGTGTGTGGTAAAAATTGACAGTGTTGTTTTGAGATCTAAGTGTAAGGGTAGGAGACCTCCACTCCAATTAATGTAATCTTAGAGGCTTATGCAGCTAGATTGAATCAATCAATTAAGGGTATAAACTGAGTAGAAATAAGTTCATAATCAATTTGGGAAAAGTGAAGTGCTTTAATCATGGGATGAACACACATGCTGCTACACAGAAAATGTGTTGTGATTGACTGAAAGACTCAAACACTCCTCTGGATCTCTGTATAACACAGCAAGTGAGTTAAAACAAACAAACAAACATGCATTCCAGCAGTAGCAGGCTAGTTGAGTGATAAAAAATCTTGTGGTGAAAGACTTGGAAGAGGAATTGCCCTGGGGATGGAAAGAGTTTTCTCTTTTTCTTTTGTTCCAGTCCCCTCACTTCCCTCTCCTCAAAGATGAGATGATGACCTTGTGAACTTCAAGAAGTTCTCATGAATACAGCAGTGTCCACTGGAGCCAGTAACATTGTCCCCAGAACATCAGTGGCTTATGGAGCTGTGAAACACACATAAGATGTATGACACACTTAGAGTCAGCTTTAGGACACTACAAAGGCACTGACCCATGGAGCCCAGTATAGACCTACATCTAAGGACTCCACAAGGGAGAAAAGGACTTCCTAGTAACCAAGAGCTGTGAGTTTACCTTTCGGCCACATGCCATTTCTAAGTTTGATCCCATTCTCCTCAGGGACCTTAAGTGTACAAGGAAAGAGAACATCTGGTTTATTCTACCTGCTTGGTAAATGTTGTTCAGTTGTTTTTCAGTTCTGTCCAACTTCATGACCCCATTTGGGGTTTTCTTGTCAAAGATACTGGGGTGGTTTTCCATTTCCTTCTCCAGCTCATTTTATAGATGAGGAAACTGAGGCAAACAGGGTTAAGTGATTTGCCCAGGGTCACATAGCTAGTAAATGTCTGAAGCCAGATTTGAACTCAGGAACATGAGTCTTCCTGACTTCAGGTTTGACATGCCATCTACTGTGCCACCTAGCTGCCCCTCTTAGTAAATACCTTTTCTAAAAGATAATCAATACTGTCTGATAATGAGGAGCACGCGAATAGGGGTTCATTAGTGATACTACTAGAAAATCTCTATCCCCCTCAGGGTTTTAGAGATAGTAGTCAGCCACTTTTTAGAGATCTGGCCTGCCGATGCTGAGCCCAAGTTGGGCTAGGAATCCTAGAAGAAATGCTATATAAGGAAGAGATTATGAATCTTTTTTTTTTTTGGTGAGGCAATCAGGGTTAAGTGACTTGCCCAGGGTCACACAGCTAGTAAGTGGCAAGTGTCTGAGGTCAGTTTTGATCTTAGGTCCTCCTGACTCCAAGGCTGGAGCTCTATCCACTTCGCCACCTAGCTGCCCCAGATATTATGAATGTTGAGACCAAACTTCTGATTCCAGTTCTGTTCTTCATTTACTGTGCATTACTAGGCAAGTGCTGATGATTCTCTATATCTCAGTTTCTTCTGCCAGAAGAATCATTTCTATTGCTCTCTATTAAAAAAAATCATATAGCATGTAAGAGTAATAAAGAACTTCCTGGACAAGTTGTGAAGAAGCATCTCTAAAGTGGTTTAAGCATCTAGAAAGGACGCTAGACGACTCCTGCATATTAGATGCAGTCAGGCCTTATCTTCTGTAGCTAGGCATATGTATTCAGATTAGATTTCTTCCGAGTTCAGCTCAGTCTTTGAGGCTTTCTCACTAATGCCTTTAATTTAGTGATAAAAGAAAGACTAGAAAGTATGTCAGCTTTATGGGGCAGCTAGGTGGCGCAGTGGATAGAGCACTGGCCCTGAAGTCAGGAGGACCTGAGTTCAAATCTGACCTCAGACCCAACACTTTGACACTTACTAGCTGTGTGACCTTGGGTAACTCACTTAACCCCAATTACCTAAAAGCCAAAAAAAAAAAGTATATCAGCTCTAAAGGTCTTGGTCATTTTACAGTTTCTTTTTACCCTGACTTAATGCTCAGGTTTTCCCTCTAGGTGTAAGTTTCACTGATTGTCTGGCCATTGGCTTAGGTCTAGAGTTTCCAAAATCATGAAAGAGGAAGGGTCTTGTTAAAATATTAGACATATAGGCTGGAGACTGGGATAACTAGATGTTTAACGCTCTGTTGTGCTCGATAGACTCCAGAGGTGCTCTGGAGCCAACTTGTACCAGCTAGTGAGGGCCAATTGTTCCCGTATAACCTATATCATATTGCTTGTCTTCTTGGAGAAGGGGGAGGGAGAAAAATTTGGAACTCAAAATCTCATAAAAAAATGAATATTGAGAGCCAATTGTTAAATTTTTGGTGTGAGCAATTATTACCTCAGAAATATGCCAGTGCTACAAATTAGGGCTTGATTTACTGTTTTGTTGATTGTCTAGTCTTAAGAAAATGATAGATTAAAAAGTTAATAATGCAGACTAAATTTAAAAGTGTGTCATGCTTGCATTTTTTTTTTTTGAGAACCTGTTGGTAAACATTTATCAGAATATCCCTGCTGATAGCCTACTTTGGCAGGCCTAATGTGACCTTTGGATAAGCTTCTCACTGTTGAAATCCACTTCTTTTGTGAGTCATGGGATTCTAGAGACAAAAAGGACCTAAGAGTTAATCTAGTCTAATACCCTGGTTTTATAGGTGAGGAAATTAAGGTTCAGAGATGCTTGTTGTCTTACTAAAGGCACATAATTGAATCCTGGTTGCTCAGATTTTCAGTCCTTTGCCCTGTCCATTACTGAAATGAGTAGTTTCTTTCATGGGTTCTCATTTCTTAGAGTTGGGTCATCTTCTCCAAAAGGATAATGACATTTTTTCTCATAACAACATTAGCCAGAGCAGTGAATGGGAAAAACAACCACCACCATCACCACCACCACTACCACCACTGAATACAGAGTGAAATTGGAGTATTAAAATTCTCTGAATAACAAGGCAGTGTTGTGGATAGAGTACTGGACTTGGATTTGAATCCTAGCTCCTCTGCCACTATGTGACTTGGAGAAAGTCACTTAACCATTATGGGCCTCAGTTTCCTCTTCTGTAAAGTGAGAGAATTGTACTTGATGAGTTCCAGATTCTCTGTCAGCTCTAAATCTATGACCCTATGAATTGCTAATGAAGAATGGAAGAAGGAATTGAGAAAAATTGGCTCAGAGAAGATAATTTTTTTGGATGGGGTATGAAAACTGTCTTTAAATATTTGACAGGATATATTACGTGGAAACAAAATTAGGTTTATTCCATGTAGCTCTAGCAGCTACCACTGTAATCAGGGTGGAAGAGTGCTAAATCTGAAGTCAGAGGACCTGAGCTCAGATCCCAGCTCTGCCACTTGTCAGCTGTGTAATGTTGGGCAGGTGACTTAATTTCTCTGAGCCTCAGTTTCCTGACCTACAAAATGAGGAGGGTGGATTAGATATCCTGTAAGAGCCTTTCTAGCTTTTAATTTATAAGCTTATGCTCCTATGATCCTGTGAGGGAGGCAGATTTTTTTTTTTGCTCATTTGTTTCAGTCATGTCTGACTCTTCATGATCCCATTTGGGGTTTTCTTAGCAAAGATACTAAAGTGGCTTGCCATTTCCTTCTCATTTTACAGATGAGAAAACTGAGGCAAACAGGATGAAGTGACTTGCCCAGGCTCACACAACTAGCAAGTATCTGAGTCCAGATTTGAACTCAGCTCTTTCTGACTCCAGGTCAGGCTCTATTCACTGTGCCATCTAGCTGCCCATATAAAGAAGATTGTTCTAATACTCAGAGCTGTCTCCTGATATAAGGCTGTCTGTCAAAGTGGAGAGTTCCCCACCAAAGTGAAGTGGGGATGATGTTTTAGGGGAGCTTCTGGTCCTGGGCAGGAAGTTGAACTAAAATGACCTTAAGGGTTTTTTCTAAGTACATGTTTCTGTGCTTCTATGACAAGAAGGTAAACGGGGTTGGTGGTGGTGGTGGTGGATGATTCAGGCCACCAGACATTGGGATTCCTTCCCAATTGTCTCCAGTATGTGTATGTTTGCCCAAAGCAGTTAGGTCATTCAGGGAATGGATAGAGTATTGCTCTGACCCCACTGGGTCCTGACTTTAAGTTAGGAAAACCTGAGTTGAAGTCCTGCCTCAGACAGTTATTTGCTGTGTGACCTGGGCAACACTTAACCTCTGTCTGCCTTAGTTTCCTCATCTGCAAAATGGGGATAATAGTAGCAGGCACCTTCCAGGGTTGTTGTAAGAATCAAGTGAGATAATATATGTAAAAGCACTTTGCAAATCTTAATGTGCTATATAAAGGCTTGTTACTATGATGACAATACTTCTGCTGCTGCTGCTGGGGTATGTGTGTGTGTGTGTGTGTGTGTGTGTGTGTGTGTGTGTGTGCGCCCGAGCAAGTATAGAAAGTGAGGAGGGTCTGATTTTGTTCTATACGCTTGAAAGGGGGAGAACGAAGGAGCCAGTGACCTGGAAAGACGTCAGGCATAATTCAGTTTGGTGATTTGGTAAAACAGAGAAAGGCTCTTGAAATAGAAAAGTCAAGGACCGAAACCTGGAGGCAGCCTGTCTGGGCTCTTGCTCGTAATCAGGACTAACGAAGGGTGATAGAGTCTATGAGCAATGAGCCATGATGTCCTAGGAGCCCCATTGGCTTCTTAGACATCTAACACCCTTGGGACTCAGCCTAATGTTATAACCACTTAAATCCTCTGCTGATAGGTGCTGGGGTGGGGAGGAGGGGGGAGGGAGAGAAGAAGGGGGAGGGAAGAGAGACAGATAGAGGGAGTTGGAGAGGCAGGAGATTCATAGCTATTCATTGAGGGAAAGAGATACTCTATAGAGCTCAGGGAATCTTGGGGATGACAGGATTATGTACACTTACCAAGATCTAGGGATCTTGGCATCAAGAAGGGAAAAAATAGTTCGGCAAAACCATCAATCAAGTCCAACATTTTGTTCTGTGTTCCATCTCCAAAGTTACCCACCTCTGCCAAGAGAGGAGGGAGGTATGTTCTGATTTCTTCTTCAGGGCCAAGTTTGGTCATAATCACATGGGTTCAGTTTCAGTTTTTATTGTCATTCTGTCCATTTACATCATTGCAGTCATTGTGTGTATTGTTTTCCTGGTTCTATTTAATTCACTTTGTGTCAATATGTCTTTCCGTGTATCCCTGTAGTTGTCATATTCATTTTTTTCTTTTGACAAAGTAATATTCCATTCCATTCATACCACAATTTATGTAGCCATTCCCCAATTCATGGGCATCTACTTTGTTTCCAATTCTTCACTACTACATAAAAAAAATGCTATTGTAAGTATGTTGGTGTGTATGGCGCCTTTCTTTTTTTGTCATCAACCTCTTTAGGGTATATGCCTATGAGGATAATCTCCAGATCAAAGGTTACTTTGCCTCTCAGGGGTGAGGGGAGAGGATTCTATCCCCACCCCTATTATCACTCCCCCCAAACTTGTAATGATCTCTTGCATCGGATCTACTTGGCCACAACATATTCTGAACTTTGGAGAGGAACTCTCCTAGGCAGCCCAGTTGAGTGGCCAGTCTAGGGGAGCACCATGAAGACAACATGATAAGAGAAAGGACATTAGGGTCCTACATTGCTGGTAGTGTGAGTTGCCTTGGCCACATGTGTTCCATGAGTGTATACCTCTCTGCAAATTTGTGCTTATAACCATTCTCCCTTCTAATGCTATGTATATTTGTGGGAGAGTACACTCCAGGTTTATAGAAAGAATGCTTTATTACTGTTTTTCTTATGACTCCATCTCAGTAAATACCTTCGATTTCCACATTTCAAAGCACTTTTACACACATTATGACACTGGACCCTTATAGCAGCCCTGTAAGGTACTTATTTTATTCTTCTCTGTTTTATTACCTCCATTTTACAGAGAAGATAACAGATCTCTCCAGAGGTAAAGTGATTTGTCCAAAGTTCTGAAGCCAGTAAGTGCTAGAGCTGATACTAAAATCCCAGCCTTCTGATGCCTAATGTGGGTATTTTTTTTTTCCACACTGAATGCTGCTGGAATCATAGCACTAACACTCATTCATTTTCAGCTACATGCTAGCAGCCTGAGGGAGAAGCAGAGAGCCCTAGTAGCTTGGGCCCTGACCTGTGATACTTGGGAAAGAGGGAGAGCGAAGGATTAATTCCTTCTCTGTGTTTTAGACTATACTGATGATTACCAGAGATAAAACTTTAAGGGTAGGACGGTAAGGTTTCCTGCAACATCTCCATAACAGGAATAGAGTGCTTTGGGGCAGAATGAAGGTTAGTCTGAGGGCCAACAGGTCACCAACCTGATCAAGAATGCTCTCAGAACTACCCACTGATTGGAGGGGAGTGCTGTCTCTCTGGGACTACGGACTTAGGACAGGTGCTCTAGTGATCTCCATAGAAGTGACCTCCAAACTTTTTTGACTGTGCATCCCTAGCAACAAAATATTTTGGAGCATATTCCCCATTATATGTATGTGTGTGTTTGTATGTGTATATGTATATATATGTATGTGTTTGTAGATATATATATATATATATATATATATATATTTATGTATATATTTATTTGTAAATTAGAGACCTGTATTGCTCATTTTAATTTTTTATTTTAATATGTATATTATAAAACACAAAAATAGAAATAAAAAGAATGAGATAAAGATGAAAGAAATATTTAAAATATTATTTTATTAATCATAAAAATCCTTTTTGCTCTTTCTAAGATGTATTCTAGAATTTTTTAGTACAAATAGTGTGATTGAATAAGCTTTATTTTGTTTTAAAAATCTTGGTGATAGAGTGATTTTGAAGGTCTGGTTCTGAGTTCCATTTATTTCAATATTTGGTTTTAATGTCTTTGACAGCTGAGAAAGATACCTCATAAAGACAGGTAGATACAGATTGAAGAGGTGCATGCATCCGTGACTGCACTTACTTACATGATGCTCATTTTAAAAAATCCCCACCAGTAATTATGTAAAAGCTTTTGCCAAAATTTGGACAGTAAATTTCCATTTCTATTTTGCCAAATTTGGCTTGGTCTCTGGGGTCACATCCCAGGTCCAGAAATGACTCTTCTAGGTGGGCAAATAGGATTGTATCAGGGCAGATAGCAGCATGCCCACCCGGTTTCCTAGTGGTGGGTGTCCTTTTTCATTTGCTTCCAAGTTGTTTCTCTGGTTTGAATGGGTGGGCTGGGGAGCAAGATTGCATTACAGAATGAGTTCTCTGCTTGGCTTCATGAGCCCTAAGCCCACTGGTAGTGATACTTGCCACCTACTCTCCATGTACTGCTGTCCGCTCCCACTGCCCCTCTTCCTGCCTTGGCTAAGTTATCTGTTCCTCTCTGGCTGTCCTTGTTGAGGCTTCTCCTGGCCGGGCATGAATCTCCTGGGTTCTCTCATAGTGGGAGGTGTGGGAGAATGGGGGGGAAAGTCCCCACAGGCATCAAGGAATTCAAGTTCTTGGGAAGTATTTCCCTCTTCCCTGGCCCATGGAGACTCCCCTCCCCTTACCTTGGCCCAGGTTCCATATTGTACATCTTCTGTCATGTGGGACTCATCTCCTTCAAGTTTTTCCATTCCCAGGGAATAGTCTGCCTGTTCCTGTTGCAGCCTGGGCCCCTGTCCTTCTGGTATGCCTAGGGGATGAATGTTGCCAGAGTCATAGGGTCTGCCTATCCCAATTACAGCCTGGGCCCCCCCAGGACCTAGGTCAAGGGACGATGATGCTTCTATGTGGTCAAGGGAGGGATGAAAGGGGTGCATGGGAGCCAGACAACTTCCTGGTCACCTGCCAGCCTGGGGATGAGTAAGCAAGGCTCATGTCCAGGGGAACATCAGAGGAAGGCAGCAGCTGCAATTCACTGAGCAGTTCTAATGACTCTCCTCACTTCTAATATTTTCTTCCTGCACCCTAATGGATCATCTTGTACCCTCTACTGTGAAGACCAGTTTTCTAGAGAGAAACACGTGCATTCTGGGGCTGGATGTCATGCACAGTTCTAGGAGCCTTGCAGGCATGAATTAAATGCTACTTTGTTGACACTGATCAAACTGAGTGCCTCCCACAGAGGTCTGGGTTGGGTTAGGGTTAGAGCTGAGACTAAAATCCAGGCTTTCTTTAACCTAACTTTTCACTGCCTGTGATTGGGAGCAAGACAAGGAAACATGATTACATCAGGAAGTGGCCACCTTTCTGCTTTCTTTCCTCTTTCCTCTGTTGCCTCTTGATTCGGGCCAGAAGATCTCAGGAACTCATTGGTCTAGAGACTATGGGCATATCACCGTCCAGCTGTTCTACAAACTCTATTCACTCCAAAGAGTCAGAGGAAATCCTGTGTAAATGGAACATAAATATTTTATGAATTTGGCCTGCAGAGACTAAATTAGAGGGTCATTAATGGGCTCATTAAATAGTGTTGCACTTTGTTCTGAATTATGGAAATGATCAGACAATGTGCAAAGAAATAGGGCTAGTGAGGAATTTAACCTCCTTCAACCATTTTCATCTCTGTTTCTCCATCTGTCCACCCCATCTTTTCCCCATTTCCCTCTTTTGGCCCCCCTGCCCCCCATCTCTCTGAGCCTTTCTCTCTGGGAGAAACATTGTCTAATAGCTGCCTGTGGTGTTACAAAGGATGCTACAAATATACAACTCTTCCCACGCTCCACAAACTGCCCAGAATTTGTCTCTGCCTGTTATTGGAAGGGAAGGGCTGTCATAGAAAGAACTCTCTGTGTCTGGCAATGGAGAGCTGGGATATGTATGTGTATGTGTGAGGGACGGGGGTGGTAGTGATGGGGTGTTGAAGTGATAAAGCTTTTGATGATATAAACCTATTGGAGGCTGAGGGTGGGCACTTTCTGGGTGGGCCAGGATGGTGGGATAACAAGACAGAGGGGTCAGCTATTGAGGCAGTATCCCAGATGAGGGAGAATGCCTGGTGGCACCAGGCAGTCATCTTTCCCTTCCTCCTTCCCCTTCTGGTTGTCAGGTTGTAAATATTTTCTCTCTTTGGATAAACTGAAATTTGTTAAACCAAGTCAGCAACTTGAAAGATGTCAAAATCCAGAGTTAAGAGCCTTTCTGGAGGTCATCAGTCACCTCTCCCTACTGCAAATGTGTCAGGGGGGCTCGGGGGACATCTTTACAGCTTTTTACCTAGTACAGATTTAGGAAATAGAACACACAGTCTCAAGGAGCATGGAAGTCTTGGACTGAGGCTAACAGGAATAAGTAGTTGAGTTTGGGGCTTCATATTCCTGTCTTCTTCCTGCAGAATTACTCATCTGGTTTCCATCACGGGATTGACTTCACAAACCCTATAGGAAAATGAAAGGGTTATTAGCCAAATCAAAGATAGAGAAAAGAACATTCCCTGTTTAAAACCTGAAGCCTCTATCCTTCTCTCTGGACTCCAGGAAGAACTCATTCATCCATTTATTCATTCATTCATCCAACCGACTAAAATGATTACATAACAATATATTATAGGTTATAATCATATTATGATATAAACATAATTCAATAACAATATAATAATATTATAGTAATAGCTAGCATTTAAATGGTACTTTAAGGTTTGAAAAGTATTTTACATACATTTTCTCCTTTGGTCCTCATAACAGCCTTGTGAGATAGATGTTGTTATTATCCCCGTGTAGTAAGTGCACTGTGACCCACTATCTCAGCCCCAAACAGCTGTGTCCCCATCAGAGTTCTAGAGATAACCCTGAGGATTTGGGGGTGTTTCTTTGCTAATGCTACTGCCTCAAGGGCCTACCGGTTGTGCTTTCCCTAAGGCTAGCCACCAGGGTGTGGCTAGTGCTCCAGCTCAATTTAATCACTTATCAATTGACTTTTAGAAAGTCAATTGACTTCTAAGATGTTGCAAGAACAAGATGCAAAGTTTCCCCCTACACTTTGAAGCATGCTCTCCTCTATACCTCCCCAGTTCCTGGGGAGAATAGGTTCAAATTTAACAGTTTCTATCTAGCATTATTCTCATGAAATTCATATCCAAATGCAGCATTGCTTTTGGAAAAGTCTTTGTCTCAGACACTGCTGGACAGTGTCCTGAAGGTGGTTGCTTTTGATTCTAGGAGGATCAGTGCTGGGCTGGCTGCAAAACCTAGCATAGGCTTGACTCCTGCATGTCTGGATGGCTCACTCTCCAGACGAAGTCTTCAATCCCTATACCTACAGTGAAAGGACAAAGGCAGAGGCAGACAAAGTACTAAAACCCATATTCATGGAGCCACGTGTTAGCCTGGAGGGAGAGAGACCAAAGCTGCTTCCCTTACCCCATTAACTCCACCAGACACTATCCTTGAAGAGATCAAACCAAGAAGCCAGATTCTCCAAGAGAGTGGAAAAGGTGGAAGCTGACTGAGGCCTCTTGGAGGCTATGACTACAGCCAGTCAAAGAGGCTTCCTTCGTGACACAGTTGGCAGATCAGGACTACTTGCAGAATGTCTACACCTGCTCCACGTCTCTCCAAGGCAATTCCATTACATGTCATCATGATTCTTCTGGAAGCAAGCCCCACAACCTTTTCCATGTTGAGAACTGCATCGTTCAAAAACACTGATGCTCTCTGGGTATGCACCAGTCACCTGTTATACCTATTTTACAAATGAGGTAACTGAGTCAGAGACTCACCAGGATCACATACCTAGTAAGTATTTGAGGCAGGATTTTGAATGAAAGTCTTCCTGATTCCAAATCCAGTATTCCAGCTGCCTCATGAATGCCTACTATGTGTAAGGTGCTATGCTAGGTGCTGAGAGGCATAAAAATTTCAATCAGATGATGTTTTTTCATTTGAGGAGCTTACAAAATAATAGTAAGGACTGACTTTTTACAGGGTTCTTAGAGTTTACAAAGTGCCTTACATTCATTATTTCATTTGATCTTTTCAACAAACCTTAGGAAACAGGTAAGTAAAATACTCACTCCTGTTCATACACCTAAATGTCAGAGGTGAAGTTTGAACTGGGGCCTCAGCTGACTCCAAGTCATCGCTCTTTTCACAACACCACATTACCTTTAGTAAGAGAAAGAAGATGTACACACAAGTACCAATGATACGGGGCAGCACTTAAGGAGAGGTGCAAAGTAACATAAGGCTTGTTTAGTCTCATGCCTAGAGAGCCAAGCACTGGGGTCCATCACTGCAGTGCAAGGCTGAGACAGGAGGATGGCTTGAGGTCAGAGATCTGGCCTGAAGAGCCTGGTGCCAACCACATGAAGTACAGCATCCTTCAGGCAACTGCTTGGGGAATGGAAGAATACCAGATTGCTCAAAAAGTCTGGCTCAGGGAGGGATGAGAGGTATAAAATAATGCATACATAGTCCTAAGGCCATCACAAGGTTTTTTTGATCTGTCACCAGAAAAAAATGGAATGATACTGCCAAGACACACCCCCTGCCACTTTGCTGGGAGCCTGAGGTGAAGGCAGCTATAAATACCACCTTAATGTCCTTGTAATTGTTGCTATGAATAGACATCAATTAACAGGTCTCTCAGGAGTGCATGAGACCTGGCAGAGGTTGGTCTCCTAGACTGGCATCTGCTTGGGTTGTTTTCCTCCCTCTTTAGCATAAGTCTTGGTCTGGGGAGCCTGGTTTCTAAGGGGAGAAGAGGTTCAATCTCAGGACAGGAAGACCTGAGTTCAAATTCTACCTCAGACATTTACTAGATCCGTGACCCTGGACAAGTCACTCAACCTCTAAATGACCTCAGTTTCCTTGTCTACAAAATGAGGATACTAACAGCATCTACCTCACAGAGTTGTTGTGAGGATCACGTGAGAAAGCATGCAAAGTGCTTCGAAAAACCTTAAAGTGCTATGTAAATACTGGATGGTATTGTTATTGTTGTTGTTTTGTTGTTGTTATTAATTTTAACAAGAATGGCCTATTCTAGGGAATGGCCCCAAAATGTGGCTGGTAGGTCAAATAGAAGTTTGAGGGAAGATGAAAGGGAATTCCATGGAATCTATTTTTGAAGGTGAAGCATCTGATCCTGGAGAGTAGAAACAAAATAAGTTTTGATCAAACGGGTCTGATGAGCTCACCTCAGAGGTGACTACCATTCTGGTTTCCCTAGGATATTCTGAGGTTTCTTGCATTAATGGGATGGGGCAGAAGCCTGGATTAACAAGTCTACAAGTATTTATTTAATATCTTCCTTACATACTGCATTGAACAAGGCACCATGAATAGAAGGGAAAAAAACCCCAAAACTAAACAGCAGACATAGCACTTAGCCCTGAGGAGATTATGATCTAATTGGGGAAAGGAGATATTAATATATGAAACAATTAGAGAAAATAATACAGTGTGTAATCAAGACTGCATTATAAAGACAATCAATAGAATACAGTGAATTATAGGAATTCAGAGAATAAAGAGATCTTTCTAGATTGAGGTAATGAAAAAACATTTCATGGTGTAGTAGAAACATTTCAAGGTGGACCTGGAGTCAGGAGAGACCTTGGTTCAAATCCTGCCTCGTCACATTTGCTAGCTGTATGACCATGGGCTTTCTTCTCTGAGATTGATATAGCTGACCTTATCCTTCCTTATAAAATAGGAGTAACAATTTTTATAATAACCTCCCTATGCTCCGAGTATCTGTCTAAGGCTGTAAGTCACAGAATAGTTGCACGTTTGCACTGGTTTTAGAATGTAGAATCTTACTGGGCATTCCTTATACCAATGAAATCATAAGTAGACTACCCCCCCAAAAAAAAAACCCAACAAAAAACGAACCCACCACTTTTTAAGGTTGTTGTATGAGTCAAATGAGAGAATGTAGGTAAGGAGTTTTAAGAAACCTTAATGTATTATATAAATGCCAGTTATTATTGTTATTCTATAATATGGAACCATTATGCTCTAGAATAGGACAGTGATGTTCTCAAAGCCATATGGGAACCATTGGTGGTGTCATAGAATAAGTGCTGGGTTGGGAATCAGAAAACTTTGTTTCTAGCCCTGACTCTGATGAATGAATGAATGAATGAAAAGACACTCATTAACCATTTACTATGTGTCAGACACTGTGCATTAGAAAAACAAGCGTGAGATAGCTTCATGGACCTAACATTCTAATGAGGAAGACTAACTGTATAAAGAAGTAGAGATCACGGAAGAGAGTTTTGGTCTGAGAAATCTTAGTAGATCATAGGTCCACCAGTCATAGGGCAGCCAATTGACATACGCTTTTCAGAAGCAGTGGTAGGAGGGGAAAAGTGGGGCTGAGGTAGGGAGGTATGAATAAGAGTTCCAAAATGGAGTGGATTAACTAATTGCCCTAGAGACTTGGGATATCACTTCTGGAAGTCCATTTTAGATGGTACAGTTCCTAGTGGGAAAAGGAAAGGTGGCAGCAAGTCAGATGGCTAGATGGCCCAGTTTTAAGACTGAATGAGAGGTGAAGAATCCTACCAGCTAGCTAGATGTGTGCCCTCAGCAAATCACTTTACTTTATGGGATTTAAGCTATCTGAGGGCAGGTATTTTGTTGTTGTTGTTTATTTGTTTTTGTATTCCCAGCACCAAGCATGGTGTTAGTATGTAGTAGGCACTTCATAAATGCTTATTTATTAATTAATTCTCTGAACCACAGATTTTGCTTCTTTAAAGTAGGAATTAAGGGGCAGCTAGGTGAGGTAGTGGATAAAGCAATGGCCTTGGAGTCAGGAGGACCTGAGTTCAAATTCGGCCTCAGACTCATAATACTTACTATTTTTGTGACTCAGGGAAAGCCACCTAACCCCAATTGCCTCACTAAAAAAAAACAATTAAAGTAGGAATCATAATGCTTGCACTATATCCCTCACAGGGTTGTTATGAGGAAAGCATTATATAAGTATGAGCCACTATCATTATATAAATATGAGCCACTGTTGTTATTAGTATAAAATAATAAGTAGTATTTAAAGAAGATTAATCTGGCTGTAGTACAAGATAGTTGAATGGAAGCGGGTAGCTAGTCAGACTGGAGACAGGGAGACAAATTAGGAAGCTTTGGAATAATCCAGATATGACATAACCACCTGTGTTGATAGTGGAAATGGAGAGGAAGGATGCATTGGGAAACATTTTGAAGGAGGGATTTGATAGAACTTCATGAATGACTAACTGGTTGGATATAGGCTATGGAAGGGAGTAGAGGTATAATTAGCATTTACAATGCTTGGGCAAAAAGTATAGAGGCATCCACAAAGCAACTTAAAAATTCCTGATTTTTTTGATTTTACAATGCTATTTCCAAACTCATTCCTTTTTCCACCTCTCCTCTACACACAGGAGAGGGAAAAGATGCAAAGCTAACACATCAACCAAGTCTGATAGTACATGCAATATTTAGTACCCATAGTCAACCATTCCTGCAAAGGAAGAAGTGAGGTATATTTTTTCATTTCCGGTACCAACCTTGGTCATACAGTGTTCAGGTGTTTGATTTTTTCTTCCCATTTACATTATTACAATCCTTGTATGTATTGTTTTTCTGGATCTATTTCTCTTTGCATCAATTTATACAAGTCATCCTATGCTTCTCTGTGTTTGTCATATTCATTAGTTCTCATAGCACAGTAATATATCATTGCATTTGTGTATCATAGCTTGTTTAGCCATTCCTCAATTGATGGGCATCTACTTTGTCAAAAACAGCTTTTGAAGACAAATTCAGTTGTGGAGAAGGGATAAACCTCAGAGAGACTTTGGACTTCAGGACAAACTTTTGTGGTGGGACACCTGGACCAAGTCTAAGGGGGGAGGAACTAACCTGGGGCACAGTTGGTTGGGGACAGGGTGGGAAATGTGCCACCTGGTAGCTCTTCATTTTAACCAATTATTCTCTTTAATTAGATGCTAAGCTCAGTTGTTTCTGCCTTATAATGGACTTGTTTGTCCTTCATTTTTGAAGAGGACCAATGACATCATGGGGTGATGTCTTGACCCATGCATGAATTGGATTTAAGTGAGAGTTGCACAAAGGCATCAGTTTCAGTCTCTCTTCCAGAGTCACTGAAGTTCAGTGGCAAGACAAAAGTCAATATGACTGTTGATGGCCCGAGATGTAGTGGATGACCTTGGCATTTTCGATGTCTGACCAACCTCTAAGTGCTCCATAGCACCTGCTTCAGCTGCCTTCATGGATGTTAGAACAAATTGTTCTCATTTGCCCATTCCACCAGGGAAAGTCATCACATGCTTGGGGGTAGACACTCTCCTAATTCACCAATGGGTTTGGGGACTGTCAGTTCTCCTCAACCTGGTTTAGTCCATCTGCCAAGACAGTTTACTGGGGTGTGGCTACTCTGCCACAGGTGAGAGCTGATCCCAAACATGGAGCCAGGTAGGCGGATGGATGAGCAGCTCTGAAAAGGGCTTGGCAAGCCCTCACACCAGAAGTGTTAGTCCTCTTTGAACACCCCATACACTTATAATAATGTTGAACTTATAATAATAATTATAATAACTAGCATTTCTATAGCACCTACTATATGCCAAGCATATGGTATATATAAATATATAGATACACATGTATACACATATACATATATATATTTAGCATATATGTGCAAGTGTGAAGCACTTTACAAATACTATCTCATTTGATCCTCATATCTTGGGAGGTAGGTACTGTTAGTATCCTCACTTAAAAGTTTAGGAAATTGAACTTGTGCAAATGTTGCCAGCGACCTCCAAATTTGGGCACTTTGGGGAAAGCCCATGTTGTTCTGTCTCAGTTACTCTCTGAAGCAGAGAGGTCTTAGAGATTATGTAGTCCAATGTCCTCAGAAGTGTAGAGAGGACAAGTGTCTGGCCAACAATAAATACCTTTTGAGTATCTGTAGATACCAGAGGCCAGCTGACCCTAATAGTGCCTCCTCAGCTGATGAAAGAAAGGGTAATCTTTTTTCATCCAAGTTTAAATGGGGAAGGGCAGTGACAGATCTAGAACTCAGGGCTCCTAATGCCCATTACCATGTTCTTTTTATGATGCAAGGATCACTTACACAGACCATGTTTACTAAGTCAAGTTGCAGTTACTTTAATACAACAAGATGCAGGCATGCTTTTAGATGATTATGATGGCAAAGAAGATTATCTAAAATGGGTCTGGGGGAGGAGGGAGGGTCTCAAATATACTGTTGGGACACTGGTGGGTGGGGAAAACATCTGCATTTAAGATAAATAGGCAAGAACAAAAAAAAACATTGTTCCTTTAACAAAGATCACAAACATTTGCATGAGAGATATGGGGGCAATCTCTTTTCATTCATACATGAAAGGATTTCTTCTTTCTTTCTTGGGCTGAAGGGGCCCTCAAGGTTGTCCCATTTTTTCTCTTCCTCCTGCACTTGCATAGGACATTTGGTGGGCTCAGGGGCCTTAGGGAAGCAGGACTCATTTTATAGGCCAGGATATATGCACTGGAGCAGGGGCAGAGGGGGTATCGATAAGGCTGTCAGGGACCTGAGAAGGTCAGGCAGGGGAGTGTGACCAGGAACACTACCACTGTCCTTGAAGCATGCTCTCAGCTGGTGCAATCAGTTACAGTGCCAGCCAGCAAGAGCAATTCTGCACCCGTCCCCGCCCCAGGTCCTGGGGGGATTCCCTCTAATGATTAGCTCTGGCTGATTCTCTTTAACATGAGAGTTCTCTGATCTCTATTTACAGGCAAATGAATCAATTATGTAAAGCACAGCCCAGCTTTCCCTGCCTCAGTCCTTGGGTCTTTTTTATTCTTAATTTTGGGCCAGCTGATTCCATATCCACCAAGAACAGAGTCTCCCCTCTCCCCCCTCAAGTTTTTGGTGACAAAAGGAACCTGGGTATGGCTGTGTGTGTGTGTGTGTGTGTGTGTGTGTGTGTGTGTGTGTTTATGTGGGTTGGTGGTGATGATGGGGAGAGTTCTCTTCTTCAGGGACAGTCATAGGGTTGGGATTTAATGGAACTGTGTTAATGATGGGGGGCAGGGTGAGAAAGGGTGCCCTCCTCCCCCTCTTAAAGTGGAAAAGATAAGATCCAAGATAAAATCAGGAGCTAGGGAGAGGCACTGGAGATCCTGGAGAAATGATTGCCTGCTGGAAAGTTCCTTGATCCATGGAATGGATGAATTTTTAAAATAAAAAAGTTATAAACTTAATGAAACAAACAATTGAATAAACACACAAATAGAGCAGCAGTGTATTGCAGTGGATGGAGTGCTAGGCCTCAGATCAGGAAGACCTGAGTTCTAATCCTATCTCAGATAGTGTGACCCTAGGCAAGCCACTTAACCACACCGACTCAGTTTCCTCATTTGCAAACTAGGGATAATAATAGCACCTACCTCCCATGGGTGTTATGAAGATCAAATGAGATCACATATATTAAGTGCTATGAGAATTTAAATGGGCTATAAGTACTAGCTATTATAATAAATAACAAAATCATGCCTATCTCTTTAAGTATAATACCTATCATTTTAACAGTGTAAGCAGAGTGAAGGGGGTTGGTATTCCACAACACCCGGGTTTGAATCCTACCTGACTCTTATGATCATGAGCCAGCCTCTCAACCTGCTGAGCCTCAGTTTCCTCATTTGTAAAGTGGGGATAATCCTGTCTATATATAGCACAGGGTTGTTGCTAGGTTCAATTTAGAAAATATGTGTGAAGCTCTTTATAAATGTTAAAGTGCTGCATGAATGTCAGTAACTATTATAATTAGAACCAAACAAACGATCAAAAGGTGCATTTTTGAAGTGTCCCCTCTGAGTTGATTTGAAACTCTGCTTCCTTCGGCTTTGTTTTCTTAAAAAAATATCCCCCCTCCTCCCAAACCATAGTCGTGGTGACTGTGTATATTACTTCAGTTGTGTTCATCTT
The DNA here is from genome assembly GCF_003287225.1 of Phascolarctos cinereus. Classification (NCBI taxonomy): domain Eukaryota; kingdom Metazoa; phylum Chordata; class Mammalia; order Diprotodontia; family Phascolarctidae; genus Phascolarctos; species Phascolarctos cinereus. The sequence continues at coordinate 120,494,051 of NW_027555736.1, forward strand.
GTTTTGCATCACTTCACAAAGGTCTTTCCATATCTTTTTCTATTATTCATATTGTTTCTTTATAGTCCTATAATATTCCATTATGTTACCATACTATTATCTATTCAGCCATTCTCCAGTCATTGAATATATAGTTTCAATTTTTTTTCTATTATAAGTAGAGAAGCTATGATTATTTTTGTACAGATAGGTCCTTCTTTCCTTTTGATGATATTTTTAGAATAAAGTCCTAGCACTGGAACCAATGGGTCAAAGAGGCTGATCAGTTTTGTGAATCATTCTAATACTGCCCACCTACTCTCCAAATGGAATACATCAGTTTCAAGATACACAGTTTATAGTGTGCTCCTAGCAAGTCCTTCTAGAGGAAGGAAATGTTCCCTTGACATGCATGTTGTTTGTCTCTCTGTGTGTGTATATACACGTCTGTGTGTGTGTGTGGTTAGGGGATGGTGAGGAAAGGCAGACAGAAAGAGGAAAAGGAAACATATTTCAATAGACCATATACAAGGAATGGGTTGTCCTGGATAGCTGAATTTTCTGACTTAGTTCTCTTAGCACTAAAATTCCATTTAGTGTAATGTGCTCTAAGCCAAAAACATTTGTTTAATGTTTACTCTATGAAAGGAATTATGGTAGAACCTGGAGCTACAAGCTTGGGAGCTTTTTAAAATTTTACCACTTTTAGTTGGAATAATAATGGTTGAAATTTACATTGTGCTTTAAGGTTCGCAAAATGCTTTTGCATATATTACCTCATTTGAAATAATAGAAAATTTCTAAAGTGTTTTTATACAACTCCCTACCTTCAGAGAGGATAATGAACAGATTTAAGCTGAGTCTGGGTCATTATGAACCATTACGAATATCAGCTATTGTTCTTTGCTGTGATACAGCTTTATTCTCCAGGTCTTGTGAGGCCGATAGGTAAGCCTGCTCGCCCTCACACTGTGCTTTTGAGTTCTTTTGCCTGCTTTTGATAGAAAGGGGAAGGAAAGTGGAGGGAGGAAGGGAAGAGAATATGGATAGCAGTAAGTAGTGACAGGAACAGGAGACAGACAATCTAATTTACTACTTTTGATTAGCAGTAGGATTGGAAACTAGGTATACAAATAAGTTAGAGTTGTTTTTAATTAAGAGTGAATAGACTCTGAGTGAGGGTCTGAAGTATGAGAGAAGTACATGAGCTTTAGTGCGTGAACTTTGGGGGCATTTTGTTTGGCCATTCAGACCCTTTTCCTGCTTATTTTCTGATTCTTGGCTGTATTAACAAGATTAGTCGTGCCCAGGGACAAGACACTATGTTCTGACAGACTTAACCCTTTCAGACTACTCTGAATCAGACTCACTGTTCTATTGACTAGCGCCTCACATGGCCCAGTACATGTAAGCAGGCTTTACTCCAGACCCTATTCTCTTCTGCTGCCTTGCTGCTTCATGAATGCCCTCCAGTCTCTGCTTGCTGTTTCCAGAACTGAAACCATATCAAATCAGTGCTACTATTAGTACTCAAACGTGTGTGTTAATCTACTCCCTTTGGTGGCCATTCCCCATTCCAGTAAGTTTCTAAAATGTAATGTCTTACTCTAGTCTCCCCCTGTTGGGCAGGGAATGTTCTCATGTTTGTGTTAGTATCCCTAGTACTTAGCACAGTTGGTGTTGCTATTGTGCAGTTGTTTTTCAGTAGTGTCCAATTCTCTGTGACCCCATTTCTTGGCGAAGATACTGGAGTGGTTCACCATTTCTTTCTCCATCTCATTTTACAGACGAGGAAACTGAGGCAATCAGGGATAAGTGACTTGCCCAGGTTCACACAGCTAGTGAGTATGTGAGGCCAGATTTGAACTCATGAAGATGAGTCTTCCTGACTTCAGGCCCAGTCCTCTATCCACCGCACCACTTAGCTGCCCTACTGTAGCATGCACAGGAGCCACATCCTGGTAAATCATCTTGGCAAAAAGGCTAACCCAGGTTGAAGGTAACCAATAAGCCTCAAACCCATTGGTGAGTTAGCCTGTGAAGACTTCTTCTGTTGGAATGGGTGGATGAGAACAATTTGTTCCAATGGCCATGAAGGTGGCTGAAGCAGGTGCTGTGGAACACTTAGAGCGTGGTCAGGAATCGAAGACACTAGGGTCATCCGCTGCATTCTGGGGCTGTTGGCATCATCTTTTTGTCTTGCCACTGGACTTCAAATGGCTCTGGAAGAGAGAATGAGCCTGATGGCTTTGTGCAACTCTGCCTCACTTAAATCTCTTCAAAAATGAATGACAAACAACAACTATATTCAAGCATGTATGTGTACATACTTTAATATTTGAATACTTATCTGTATCCAGGTATGTATGTACACATATTTTGTATATATTGTACAGTATTTATATTTAAATATATATACATATTTAGATGTATGTATACAAAGAAAGAGAAGGTGATGTTAAACTCAGCCCTGCCACCACCCTCAGCCTCTTAGGAGCAGTTCATTATACCCAATTGTCCTGGTTTCCTAAGGTCTTTCTGAACACTCCTATTTGTCATTCTAGACCATCAATGAGAGGAAGAATAAAGGAAAAGGTCTCTTGGCTTTTTCTCCCAAATACTCTCTAAAGACAGGCATATTGGGAGCTATCTTGGGCACAGCCTATATTTCTCAGAAACACTGAAAAAGGGAGAAGCCGGCACCAAAACTCCCAGGATTTTTCTGAATTGAGTTCTTGGAAAGGAAAGCTGGGATGTTTGTGGAAGTCTCTGAGATATGTGCATTGAGGTTTCTAAACATGAACCTGCCTATATTTGGGGTAAGTCAGAGGTCTGAGATAGCTTTGTATCATCTTTAGGAACTGTTGAACATTTTGAGTCATTTTTAAAAATTGCTACTCCCTTGTACAGTATAAATCTGTAATAACTCAGCTGGTTATTGCATGGAGTAAGCATTTACAGATGTAGAGCATACCCCACTAGGTGAGATCCATGATCCGTGCAGTTTAGCATCATTTGTCTCTGACAGTGACACTAGGGACATGTTGTGGGGAAGGCATGGTTGCTCTCCATAGCATCAGCCTTCGGAATTGGGCATGAATTACAAACTTAAGGCATAACGGACCCATCCACATTGCATTTTACTAAACATTTGGTTTTAACCACAGATCTAATCCTGTTTCTGGAAAAATGACAATTTTATGCATAGCCTAATATAAAATAGCCTACAGTAAGTCAGTCAACAAGTATTTATGAAGTGCCTACTATGTGCCAGGAACTGTTCTAAGCACTGAGTATACAAAGAAAAGCAAAAAACCAAACAACCTACCAACTAACTAACCAAACCTCAAATCAGCTCTCGAGGATCTGAGGAGATCCATCATGAGATGCTATCATACAGGAGGTATTGGAGCCTGCAAGGGGGATGATGCTTCTGTTCCCCCAAAGCAGCATTGTATAGGGGTCCCTCGGTAGCTTTATTTTAGCAAGGTACCTGTAATAGCAGCCAGTAGATTCCATTATTCTTCTCATTTCATAGAAGGAAAATTAAATCCCTGAAGAGGCAAATGGATTGTTTGATTCCCGAGTTAGAAATGCAACCCAGATAATTAGCTTCCTGATGCCTGATCCCAATGATTCTGGAGAGGAGGAATCAGAAGGCCAAGCTCTGAGAAAGTTTACATGAACTCTGCTGGGTCAAGAACCTGTCTTCAAGTCTCTGTCATAAGCTGGTCCTGGAAGTTTCCTGAGACATCTCTTCTCCATTGTCTCATATACATGCATTTCTTGGAGATAAAACCCCATCTGGCAGAAATTTGTGAATGGCACGCCTCTGTATATTTCCACATTGTAGCCATGCTAAGAAGTGGTTTATTACTGAGCTTTTGTGCAGCACTTTAGATTTGCAGAGCTTCGTGTGGTTCTTTTGATCCCAGGCCACATGACCTGGGGTATCTGTATAAGGAGCTGGGTCACATCAGTTGTTTTAGCACCACTTGGTTGGCAGCAAGACTAATAGAGAGGCACTGTGGTCCAGCTAGGGTCACACACCAATGATTCCATAACACAGCTAGGAGAAAAACTCAGCACCTTTGTTGGCTTTCTATCACTGCGTGCTTGAAATGCACTCCCTCTTCCTCTTTGCCCTTGAAAGCCCAACTCAAGTGCCACCATCTAAATGAAGCCTTTCCTAATCCCTCCAGCTGCTAGTGCCCTCTCTCCCCAAACTTCTTTGAATCTGGCCTCAGACACATACTAGTGATGTGACCCTGGCAAATCACTTAACCTCTGTTTGCCTCAGTTTCCTCATCTGTAAAATGAAGATTATAGCACTATCTCCCAAGGTTGTCACTGAGGATCAAATAAGATAATATTTGTACAGTGCTTGGCCCATAGTAAGTAGGTGCTATATCAATGTTAGCTGTTATTACTACTACTACTACTACTACTACTACTACTACTACTACTACTACTACTACTACTACTACTACTACTACCACCACCACCACTACTGCTTATTTTTGTGTATTTTGTGTTTATACTTATGTAGCAGAAACCAACCAATGTAGGTACAGGGTGGGAACCAGTCCTGAGAGCCAGTCCTTGGGATAAGAGGGTGAGTTTGCATTTGTAAGTACATGGTAATGTAGAATGGAGGGACCCTGCCCAATTCAGCACATTGCTGTAGGTATTCTGTGACTGTTTCCTATCTGCTTAATCTGTGGTGAATAGTTTTTTCATTGGCTGTTGAGCCAGAACTGAGTGTGCATATAAAAGGCCCTAACAGGTCAGTCATTCTCTCTGAGAATGAGGGAGGACTTGTTGTAAGCCTCTAGGTGGGGAGACACACCTCAGACCCTCCCCACCTGCCCTGCTCTGGAGGTGAGAATACTCCAGGTGAAGGTGTTTTGGAAACTGAATAACAGTGAGCTTTGAAAGGTCGGAGGAGCCACCATAGGTCCAGTGATGAGAGGCCATGGTAGAGTTGGTAGTCCCATCCTAGGCACCAGGACAGCCCTAAGGAGTGACCTGCAATTTCCAGCCCTGCAGGCTGTTAACCTGATAGCTAAGACAATGTCCTGCAAGGGGACAACTGATGTTGTAGTTGTGCCACACTTCAAAATGAATTTAGTGGGGTGGATGCTTATAGCAGCCATTTTAAGTTTGAGCCCATTCTTCCCAAGGATGTTGGGAATTTTTCTGCCTGCCATTTAAAGATACATCTTGCCTCTTGCCTCCTCTCTTGAACCCTGCTTCTCTTTCCTCTGAAGTCTGTCCAAAGCCGCTCTCCAAATAGGAGACACATCTCTTTTAGGTACATCCCACCAAAATCTTGAGCTGCTAGCAGTGGATAGAGTGCTGAACCTGGAGTCGAGAAGACTCATCTTCATGAACTCAAATCTGGCCTCAGACACTTACTAGTTGTGTGACCCTTGGCAAGTCACTTAACCCTATTTGCCTCAGTTTTCTAATCTATAAAATGAGCTGGAGAAGGAAATGGCAAACTACTCCATTACCTTTGCCAAGAAAACCCCAAATGAGGTCATGAAGAGTTAGACATGGCTAAAATGACTGAACACTACCACCCACCACCACCACCACCATCACCACCAAAATCTGAGTTCTCTCAGCCAATAAACAATCACATCTCTCTGCAATTATGCAATATACTGGTATAACCTGAGAAGGTTGTCCTTCAGGAAGGCAACCAACCAAATCCACCTGGGGTGAAAGTGTTACACACATACATACATGTTGTCCCCCCCTTAGAATGAATAATAATGATAATAAATAATTATAACATTTATGGAGTACTTTAAGGTTTGTAAACTGCTTTACAATTATTATCTCATTTGATTCTCACAACAACCCCAGGAGATAGGTGCTATTATTATACTAATTTTACAGATGAGGAAACTGAGGCGGAGGCAGTTAAGTAATTTATCCAGGGTCACACAGCTAGTGAGTGTCTGAGGACAGATTTGAACTCTAGTCTTTCTGACTCCAAATTTAGTACTCTATTTACACTGTACCACTTATCTGCCTCCTTTGAGAACGAGACTGATTCACTTTTGTCTTTATATTTCCAAGTGCTTAATAAATGTTTATTGACTGATTGATTGATGGATTGATTTAGTGCTTCTCTTCTTCCTGTTTACCTCTTGGCACACTGAGCCTCATAGTTCATCTGATCATGTCTCCAGCCATCTGGGTATATCCTTTGATCTCAATACCCTGAGTGCTGAAAGGAAAAACAGGAATGGGGAGGACCTAGATAATAGGGTCGTAGATTTAAAGATGGAAGAGCCCATAAAGATCCCAACCACCTAATTTAACAACTGAGAAGACAGAGGCCCTGAGATGTTAGGTAAGTTGCTAAAGATCACACAGCTAGTCAGTGGCAAGTCTGGGATTTAAACCCAGGTCTTTGGACTCCAAAGCCAGTCCACTTTCAATTATACTATCACACTATTTTCAAATGTTTAAAGGGTTGTCACTTGTGCTGTTATCTCCTGATATTCCCTACCACTCTTGCAGAGGACATGACTAGGACAAAGGGGTGGACATTACAGGGAGGTAGACTTTTGACTCCATATAAGGAAATACTTTATAACAAATTTAGAACTATCCCCAAATGAAACCAGTTTATCAGGACCTCATTCCCCATTACTAGAAACATTTAAGCAGAGACTTAATGATCACTTGTCAGGAATGCTGATGAGATTTCTGCAATGGTTGGGAGGCTAGATTAGATGATTTCTAAGATCTCTTCCAGCTCTAGGTTTCAGAGAAAGGAGAAGGGAGAAGGGAAAAGGTCATGACTTCCATGGAAGGAAGAAGAAGAGAGGGAGGGAAGGAGAGAAAGAGAGAGAGAGAGAGAGAGAGAGAGAGAGAGAGAGAGAGAGAGAGAGAGAGAGAGAGAGAGAGAGAGAGAAACTGATGAATGGACGGATGTGTTTATGCCTCAAGAAAACAGTTAGGATGATTTAGGGACTTGTGAGTATGGGCCGGACAGCCCCTCCATGGCCATAAAGCACATTTATGGGGCTATAATTAGCCGTGCCATCAATACTACTTAGTCAAATCTGGCAGGTGGCTCACGGACTCCATGGAACCCTGGTGCTGCTGCTGTCTAATGTTAGAGTGACAGATGTGATCTGGTCTGGGGGTAGCTCTGCTGCCTCCACATCTGACCTAAGGCTGAAGAGACACTGAGGTGGAAACTTGGTGAGCCCAGTGACCCCTTGATTTTCTGCTTATCTAAGTCTGGGATGGCCAAAACTTCTGTGTTTGGGCCTGGTTGCCCCTTTGGCCCCTTTAATTCAATGTGTCTAAAAACAAGCCCATCACTTTCTCCCCCTAAGCCTATCCCTCCAACCTTTTGTGGTTGAAGGTGCTGCTGTTATGTTCCCAATCACCTTAAAATCCTACTTGACCCTTCCCTGTCACTGGTTCAGCACATTCAAGAAGTTGTCGAGTTATCTTGATTCCACCTCAGAAATATATCTCCTGAATCTTGGGCAAGTCACTTAACCCCTCTAGGCCTCAGTTTCTTCATCTATAAAATGGAGCTAGTGGTTCAGTAAATAGGAGCTAGGCCTGGAGTCAGAAAGACCTGATTTCAAATTTAACCTTAGACACTAGTTGTGTGACCTTGGGTAAGTCACTTAGCCACTGTCTTCCTCAGTTTCCTCAACTGTGAAAAGGTGATAATAATGGCACTGACTTCCCCAGGTTCTTGTGAGGATCAAATGAGTTATTTGGAAAGCACTTAACATAGTTTCTGGAACATTGTAGGCACTTGACACTTAATAAATACTTGTTCTCCCCCTCTCCCCCCAGGTCCTTTCTAGCTCCAAATCTATGCTGTCATGATCCTCCTCTCTTTTCTTTCAACTAGATGACCCCCTAATTTCTCATCTCTCTGTCTCTATTTTCCCCACTGTGTAGTCTGTTCTTCACCCAGCTGTCAAGCTCTAAAGATCTGACTGTTCATCTTGTCGATGTGTCTTTAATATGCCTCTCTTCTCTTCTCTGACACTACACATCAGTAGGGCAGGCTCTCATCACCTCTTCCCTGGACTGTTGCCATAGCCTGCCGGTCACTCTGCCTGCCTCAAGTCTCTCCCTGCTCCAGTCTATCCTCCATTCACCCATGAAAGTGATTTCCCTAAAGTACAGGTCCAATCACGTCAGCATCACCCACTCTCCCCCAACCCCATCCCAATAAACTCCAGTGCTTCCCTCTTGCCTCTAAGATGCTCTGTTTGGCATTCTAAGCCCTTTATACCCAGCTCCATCCTACCTTTCCAGTCTTCTTATGTCTTATTCCTTGCCATGTACTCTTTGCTCCAGTGACACTGGCTTCCTGATATTCTACCAATAAGACACTCCATCTCTAGGCTCTACACGTTTTCTCTGGCTGTCCCTCATGCCTGGAATCCTCTTTTTCCCTCTGCTTTGCGTGTTGACCTTCTTGGCTTCTTTTAAGTCCCAACAAAAATCTTATCTTTTACTGGAAGTCTTCACCACCCTCTCTTAATTCTAGTGCCTTCCCTCTGTTAATTATTTCCTGTTTATCCTGCATATAGTTTGCTTAGCATATATTTGTTTCCATATTGTCTCCCCCATTAGATTGTATGCTCCTGGAGGGCAGGGACTGGCTTTTGCCTCTTTTTTGTATCCTCAGTCCTTAGCACAGTGCCTGGCACATAGTAGGTACTTAATAAATGTTTATTGATTGATTATAGGTGATAAAGGCCTGGCCAGGATTAATATTCTTTTCATAGATTGTAAGTTTCTCGAGAGCAGAGACCATGGTGTTTTCAATCTTTGTATTTGAAGTACCCAGCATTTAGCTTTGACCTGCTCAAAAATCTTCACTTATTCCTTAAAGTGTATACAAAGTCCTAAGTCTAATATTTAAAGGAAGCCACAACCTGGCTTCAAATCAACATTCTAGCCTCATTTCACATTATTAGCCCTCACACACTTTGGATTCCAGCCAACTGGACTCCAGTCTGTTCCTTCTTTTAGTCTTGCTGTCTCTTGCCTTCATACATTTGCACAAGCCCTCTCTTGTCCTTGTGATAAATGTTTTTGTATATGTGAGTCCTTTTCCCATTTTAAAATTATTTAATTATTTTTTTGGGGGTGAGGCAATTGGGGTTACGTGACTTGCCCAACGTCACACAGCTAGTAAGTGTCAAGTTTCTGAGGCTGGATTTCCTGACTCCAAGGCTGGAGCTTTATCCACTGTGCCACCTAGCTGCACCCCTTTTGTCCTTGTAATACATTTCTTTCAAACCTCCACCTGCTGAAACGCCTCTCTTTGTTCCAGCTTTGAATCAGAGGCTGCCTTCTTCTTGAACCCTTCCCTGATTCCCCCAGCTGGAACTAATTCCTCAAATTTTCCTAGTACATTTTGTCCTAATCTCTTCGCTGCTAGTATGTTCTACCTTGTGTATTTATTTGTCGTTATATCATGGCCCCTCTATTAGATTGTTAGATCCTTGAGGCAAGGGACCCTGTTTTTCATCTTCATATTCCTAGCTCCTTGCAAAGAGTAGCTGCTTGATAAATGAGTGTTAAGTTGAATCAAACTTAACTGGTGCAGACTGAAGTAAGCCTAAGAAAAGTCCTGGAAAAAAAGTAGTAGTTTGGAAAATCTTTGACCTCTAAGACACTGGGGCTAATCTGGTTGGCTTTGGGACTCCTAGAGCAGGCCTGCGGTTGCTACTGGATCCTTCTGGAGTGACTCATGGCTATCTCAGAAGGGATCAGGCATTTAAACCACCCTAGAGCCCTATGTCTCCTGCCGGCTTTTCTGGGGTTTGACTGCCCCTTTCTGGGTTTGGAAAGGGGCATAAATGGCAAGCAGGAACCCAAGTTATCATTCCTGGATGCTGATGCAAATCACGGCTCCTATGCTCTATTTCTATTTTCTCTAGTTCAAGCATCCAATTGAGCCAAACATTTGGCCAGCCCAAGTGCCTAAAGGATCTAAGGGCTGGCCACTTTCCCAGATGGAGATGATGCCTCCCCCTGACATGGGCTAGCCCTCATACACCAGCCAAAAGGAGGTGTGCAGGGATCTCTGCCTTAAAGTGACCAGCTAAGCTTAGGCAAGGAAAGAAGGCAGGAAATTCCTACTCCGTTCCCTTACTGCGCACCTTAAGACCTGCATGGGGATAGGGAAACTGATAGCCTGTCACTGCCTTAGCCCAATACAGTAGTCTTTTGACAAATGCAAGTGCATGAGGTGACCTGGTTCTAGTCTCCATCTCTTCTAACAGTGTGTCCTTGGTCAAGTCACTGCTCTGAACCTTGGCATCCTCATCCTGCCGAAGGAAGGATTTGGAACAGATTTCTAAGTTTGTTGTTCTTGTTTAGTCATTTTCAGTCATGTCTGACTTTTTGTGACCACATTTGAGGCTTTCTTGGCAAAGATACTGGGATGGTTTGCCATTTCCTTCTCCAGCTCATTTTACAGATGAAGAATTGAGGCAAACAGGGTTAAGTGACTTGCCCAGGGTCACACAGCTAGTAAGTGTCTGAGTCTGGGTTTGAACTCAGGAAGATGAGTCTTCCTGACTCAGGTCCAGCACTCTATCCACTGTAAAGTTTAAGATTCTATAATTCTCTGCTTCAAGAGAAGAGATTGGATACAGCCTGCAGCTTCCTACATGATGAAACTCCCTAACCCCAGGACTTTTATAGTAAGAAGTTCTTTTGTCCTTTACCTAAAATTGATTGTTCAGAAGTAGAGTTGGGGGGGATGAGGGGCGCTCAACAGGAAAGAATGTTAGGGGCCAAGAAGGGGGCAGGTTGCCCTTGACAACTTCCCTCCTGACTTCTGGATCACTAGCACTAGAGGAATGTGGCATGCCTGGAAGATATCTCCCTGCCTTGTTGCTTGAAATGCCACAGAGCTTCAGGGAGGCTATCAGCCTTTGATTAACCCAATCTGGCTTCCTCATCAACTACCTGGGGTCTTCAACCGTACATTATTTCAGATATCTGGAGTACTCAAGCCTCTCGGTTGCGGGGGAGAGCAGATTCTTTTCTCTTTGGCTACTTAATACCATCCACCTGTCCACTCACCTTTTAGTTTCCAGATGAGACTCAAGGACACATTCCCACCTGGGCTGGCTCCAAGCTGATGCTGGATATGGGAAAAGCTCTAGATGCCATTACTAATCCCTGGGGCTGGCCTCTATTTCTTACTCCCTTATCTCAAGGTCCTAAGTAAGCTGCTGATGTGTTAGCTGGAAACACATTCTGTTCTAACTAAGATGTGCACTTTCTCCTGCTCTCCATCATCCGGCTAACACAATCCCTTCCTCTAAGGGCCCTCAGGGGAAATGAACACAAAAAGCCCAACAGTTTAAAAGCCTCTGTAATTGCCCTGCTGGTTTCATGCATCACTCAGTTTCTCGTGAGTTAAAGAAAGTTTACAACGCCCCGGAAATAACTCAGTTTCCCACAGGGCTCCTGGGAGTGGAGGGCACCAAGAGGGGAAAGCAGCTGGTGGGGAGAGAAGCTTGGTAGGAAGAGATGAGGTGGAGAGGCAGAGGGGTGGGAGGGGAGTATCTGTTTTTATAGGACCCACAGATGGAATGTTAACTCAAGCAGCTCTTGGGGGAATTGGGGAAAAATTCAACAAAATTCAACCAGTGTTTCTTGAGTGCCTGCTATGGTCAAGGCACTGTTATATACTGTTGGAGATACAAAAAAGAAAAAGATGTGGACTCGTGAAAGGAGAGAGATCCACCCAGATGCTTGGTGAGGATGTTTTTGTGGGCAGGTAGGTTGGGGTGATTGTTCTTCTGGAAATTGTATTTTATGGGGGCCCCCATGTACCCTGTTGATTGGTTTGGGAGAATCCTAAACACAATATAGGGAAAACGTGGTTGGGATTCCCTTATGATAGATGTTATAATAGGGTTGTGTGGCTATAGTGATATATATGCATATATGTATTATACACACACACACACACACACACACACACACACACACACACACATATATAGTGATATATATATGTGTGTGTGTGTATATATATACATGTATATATATACATACATATATACATATATACATATATATACATATATATACATGTATGTATGTATGTGTGTATATATATATATATATATATATATCCATACATCCATATATACACCTTGGGAAAAAATCCCTTAGAGTAATTTGTGAGGCTATGCTATTAGCATTCAAGTCTCCTGAATACCTTCTGTTATTATAGTAATATTCTTCAGGCATGAGCTAGCTTTGTGTATTTGGTAACTTATTATAGGGTCTCCCAAATACCAGAAATAGGTACTACCCCTTCCTCCCTAAACCTCCTTTCATCTATCCATCTATCCATCCATTCATTCATCATCCATCCATCCATCCATCCATTCCTTCATCAAGCAAATCATTATTAAGCACCTATTAGGTTTAAGGTACTGTTGTAGGTGTTTGGGGAGAAACAAAGAGGTATAAAACAAGATCCCTGCCCTCAAAGAGTTTATAGTCTCATTGGAGAGGTAAGACATATACATGAGTATCTACAATGTAAAGTGGTATGTTATATGCCACGAGAGTGGTACTCAGTGCTTTGTACATTCAAAAGAGGGAGAGATGACTTCTTGATGGAATGGGTTTTTGGGAGAGGCCTCTTGGAGAGGACAGCATTTGAGCTGGGCCTTGAAGCATGAGTGGCATTTTTTTTCTTGAACATTTAAAAAATGACATATTTTGTTTTTATATTATCTACATTTTCCAATATATCTTCCTTTGACCCTGGCTGTCTTTTATAAAAAAAGACTGAAAAAGAGGGGAAAAATAGTTCAGCAAAACTAACCCCTGTACCAAAAAAGTCTGATGATGTATGCAGTGTTTACTAGCCATAGTCCCTTACCTTTGGGAAGAAGTAGGGGAAGATATGCCTTCTCATATCTCTTCTTTGGAGCCAAGCTTGGTCACTATGATTTCACAGCATTCAGATTTGATTGTTTCATTGTTGCTTTACTTTGCATTCTTGTAATAGTATTTTTCCTTGTATGCCCTTGTATATTTCATTGTATGTTTTCCTTGTTCTGTTTGCTTTACATCGCTTCATATGTCTTCCCATGCTTCTCTGTATTCATTAGTATTCCTACATTTTCACAGTACAATAATATTCCATTACATCTATATACCATAACTTGTTTGATCCATACCCCAATTGATGAACATTCACTTTGTTTCTAGTTCTTTATTACCACCAAAAAGAACACTGTGATAAATATTTTGATGACTATGGAAGCTTTCTTTTTATCATTGACTTTCTTCAGGATCTACCAATGTGATCTCTGGGTCAAAGGCATCTTAGTCACTTTGCATAATTACACATTGTTTTCCAGAATGGTTGAACCAATTCACATCTCCACTAACAATGCATTCTTGTGCCTATCTTTTGACAACCCCTCCAATATCAACTATACTTATATTTTATTTTTGTCAATTTGCTGGATATGAGGTGAACTATGTTTTCTTTTGATCAGCATTGCTGTTATTATTTGTGATTTGGAACATTCTTTCATGTAGTTGTTAATAGTTTGCAATTTTCTTTTTGTTCATATTTTTTCACTTCTTATCATTTGGGGAATGACTTTAGGTCATTCATAGTTGCTTATATGTCTTGGATATCAGAATCTTATCAAAGGTGTTTGAGACCAAGATTTTTCCCAGTTGACTGCTTCAAATGGGTAAGGTATTAACAGGCAGAGATTAAGGGTGCAAGAGGGGACATTCTAGGGAGCAACAGTATGGGCAATGCCATACCTTGGCCTTGGCTTAGAGACTGTAGCTTTTGTGTTATACTCCTCTCATCTCTACTGAATGCTGTTTTTCCAGTGAAGAAAAAAAATGAGTGAGCCTTTGTCTCTTTAAAACCAGAAACACTCTCTCTACCCTGGGGTTGCTTCCCCTTCACAGGGAGTGGGCTTGGAGCTCACTAGGTGTGGCTTGGTTTAACCAGTCTCCCAGGCAGCAGGCAGCAAAGGACTGAAGACTTAAGAGAGACTGTTAGCACAGAATTTCAGAGTTGGAAATGACCTCATTGTTGTCCATTGTAATTCATCTCTGAACCAGAGTTTCGGTGCAATATACCCAATAGGTGAGTAGCTGATAGTTAACACTTTCATGGTGCCTTAAAGTTTGCTTTATGTACATTATCTCATCTGGTCTCTACAACAATCCTGGGAGTAAGTGTTGTTACCACCCTCATTTTGCAGAGGAGAAAACTGAGGCTGAAAGAGGTTTGAGTGACTTCTGTAGAGTCATACAGCTAGAAAATGTCTAAGGCAAGATGCAAACTCAGATCTTTCTGACTCCAAATCCAACACTCTACTCACGGTACTACTTAGCTGCCCCGGGTGGACATCTAGGTTTGGTTTGAAGACCTCCAGGGAGGGGAACCTTCTACCTCTTGAGACGGAGCATTCCCCTTATAGATATTTCTAATTGTTAGAAAGTTTTTCATTATATCAAGATTTAATTTGGCTCTGCAAAAGTGGGAATGGTCCTCTCTCCCCATCCCTCATCCTCAACCCCAATAGGACATGGTCAGAAGGCTTGAAAGTGAGGAAGACAGGGAGAAAAGGACTTGGATCTAGTGAAAGAATAGTTCTCTCTCTTCCAAATGCTGAATGAGCAGGTTGGACACCCTTCCCAGGGAGGGGCCACCCCATTCCTGGGCAAGGAGCCCTGGCTTCTGATCCTTCCTGCCCAAAGTGCTGGCTAATTGCAGCCTCCCCTTCATCAATACTGCATGACCCCCTCGCCTCTGGCTGCCCAAACTGGCACTTGCTGGGATGGGAGGTGTCTATGGGAAAACAATGAGGTATAGGAAAAGGAATGCTGGAAATGGAGTCAGCAGACAGGTTCAAATCTTGCCACTTACTGTCACTTACGTGACCTCAGGGAGGTTACTTAACCTTTCTGGGCCTCAGTTTTCTCATCTGTAAAATGAAGATGGGGTACTAAATGACATTGAAGTTTCCTTCCACATCTAACCTATGATTCCTCCATCCCTGGTCCTGGCAGGGTGACAGAGGAATGGTTGGATTCATGAACAAACTCTTGTCTACTGAAGGAAGTGCCTAGTTTTAATATCCTTAAAAGTAGAGTAAGCGCCATACAATGAACTATGTAGAATGAGGTAGCTAGGTTAGTGAGGTACAGTGATTAGAGTGCTGGGTGTGGACTTAAGAAGACCTGAGTTCAAATATAGCCTCAGAAAAATTAGATGTGTGATCCTGGTCAAGTCACTTAATTTCTGTTTGCCTCAGTTTCCTCATACGTAAAATGGAGATAATAATTCCTGCCTTCCACAGTTGTTATGAGAATCAAATGAAATAATATATGTAAAGTGCTCAGCACAAAGCCTAACAGATAGTGTGCATTATATAAATGTTAACTTATTATTATCTTCAGGAGTCAGGAAAAAAACCATGTTGAATACGATACTATCTTGTTTACATGGGATGGTGACTTTTTGAATTGATAAAATACCAACTTGTAATCTTCACAAAGAATCACATGCAGAATGAAAGAGTTAGAAAGCACTCAAGTAGCCATCTAATCAACCCATTCCTTAAAAGAATTCACTCAAAAAGCTGTTGTTCAGGCTCTGCTCAGAGACAGCTAATGAGAGACAACTCATCCATTCTTCTCTTTCTGGCCAGCAATGTGACCAGATCTCTTGCTCCCAACTTCTTCTCCAGAAAGGGAGTAGGTCAAAAGAGAAGGTATGTGAGATGGGGAAATATCCAAGGACTTAAAATGGCAACTTTCCCCTCTACTGAATCTCAGAGATAGTTTGAAAAAAGGAACTGAATGACTGGATTTTCTGTAAACTATGTCAGACAAGGCAATCCATGGCTAGATCTAGGTAAAGTTTGCATTAGAAGCCTGTACTCTGTAAATTCATCAATGTTTCTTTTTTGGTGGGGAGGGGGTGGTGGCATATGTTTTGTTTTCTATATTTTTTTTTGTAAAAAAGTATTTAAAGAAACTTCATCCTTATGCTAAATTTATTTAGAAAAAAAACAAAAACAAAACTTCATCCTTAGCTAAAGCTAAGAGAGGTAGCTGGCCATGGTAGCACACATCTCTAATCCCTGCAGTAGGGTGAGGCTGAGACTTGTAGATTGTTTGAGGTCAGGAGTTCTGAGCTCCAGTAGGGTGAAAGCTGATTGGGTGTCTTCACTAAGTCTGGCACCCATGTGGTGAGTTCCCAGGAATAGGGAGGGGACTACAGGCCCAGGCTAGAAACAGAGCAAGTCAGAACTTTTGTGCTGATCAATAGTGGGACTGAATCTGAGGGGCTGCTATACTTCTAACCTGGGTGAGATAGGGAGACCTAGTCTCTAAACAAAAAAAGGAAAACCAACTGTGGAGTGTAGGAGTTGGCAAACTTCTAAATAAGAAGAGACATTTGGGGGTAGTATTTTTAGATGAAAACTTTTTGAGGAGCTGCATTTTACGTGCACACATATGCATTTAATTGAAGCCAGAGATGGGGGGGTGGTACCACTTGGTTGAACCTCATGACACCCCTCTTTAAGAACCTGCAAACCCTCTATAAACCAGTCATTCACTTCATGTCAGCTCTGTCACAGAAATTCATAGAATCATCATGGTATGGTTGAAAGAGAGTTGGATTTAAAGTAAAAAGAAGCAGATCCTTTGCCATTGACTATCTGTGTGAACTTGGGCAAGTCATTTCAATTCTCTGAGCCTCAGTTTCCTTATTTGAAAAATGAGGGGTTGGGCAAGATGACCTCTAAAGTTTCTTCCACATCCAAATTTTTGATAATCTCCATTTTTTGAGATGGGAGTCTGGGGTTCAGAGAAACTAAGTCACATGTACTGAGCTGGAGTATTGTTGAAAGCATGATTGACCATATGTTTTGGCCAAGTAGGCAGTCACCTATAGAGTATGATTTAAAAGTCACTTCTGGTCCAAAATATTTTTTATCTTCTGGCTCTGTCCTGATGCCTGATGTGACCATCATCCAAGTCCTTCCTTGGTCTAAGACATAAGTAAATTTGTAGGAAAAAAATACTCTTCATTTTATGTGCTTGTTTATGATATTTTTGTAATGTGATCAGGAAACTGCATTCTGTGTATCTATGTTAAATGACTATATTTGCATTATAATTACTAGAGCTAATTGGTAGAAGCTTATGGACCAAAGCTATGCAGCTGTAGGAGATACATCAAGTCTCATCTTGAAAAGTAGAGGAATGGAATCCCTTGGAGAAGTTTTGGGTGGGAATCAGAGGACAATTGGGATAGGGATGAATTGGAAAAGAGAGACCTGTAAAATCTAGGTACTAAAAGGAGATTGGTCCCTTGGAAAGTTGGTGGGGGTTAAGCCTGAGGATTAGTCTTACTTAATCTGGGGTTACAAGCTGGGGACCAGAGCCCAGCTTATAGAGAGGAGTGAGAAGCAAGAAAAGATCAATTTGGACAGCATTAGGATAAGGGGGCACTAGAGAAAGCACAAAGACTTCTCTGATAGCCAGGGGAAGAAGGACCCTGGCCAAGAATGAGTGATCTCATGTGGCATCCAGAGACATCCAAATGCAGGGACTGAGCAACACTGATTTACTAATCTGGTCAGAGGTGGACTCAATGTCTACTTTAGTTGACTGCAATCGTCAAAATGGTTTTTATTCTGTGTTTTGGTAGTAAAGTACTTTCTCTCGCTCTGTGTGTATGTATGTATGTAGACACACAAACAGAATATATATAGACTGTATATACACACAAAATATACATATACAGATATACAGAATATATGCACAAAACAAATGCACATAGAATATATATATATATATATACAGAATATTACATTTAGAATATATATATAGAATATATATATAAAATATTATATTCTCTGTGTTCTAAATATATAGAATACAGGTTATATTCTGTATATATATATATACATACTGCATATATATGTTTTATATGTACATATTATATATATCTATATATACATTTTGTGGGTATATATAGTCTATATGTGTTCTGTCTGTGTGTAAATACACATATATATTCTGTGTATATGTATGCATATATGTATGCATATGTGTGTGTGTATATATTCTGAAGATGGGCTCAGTGCTGTGAATATTTGGTCCTGAAAGGGTACTAGAGATCATAAGATGTGCCTATGAGGGGGAGGGACCACTATATTTTGCAGTTGCAGGAAGGAACTCTGATACTCCAGTAGTGGATGCAAAGGAAGGAAGCCTTCTTCAAAGGACACTTGAAAGAAATAACTGTCCTACCCATTTCATGAATCCTTCTCTAACCATCCTTAGCCTCCAGAGAATCTCTACTTCTGTGAATTACAATAGTGTTTAGTATCTCTACTTCCATTGGCCCTTAGTGTATATATTTAATGAGATTATAGAGCTAGAGCAGGAAGGGACCACAGAGGCCCTCTAGTCCAATCTTCTCACTTTGCAGATGAGGAAACTAAGTCCTATTGGAGAATGACTCACCCAAGATCATACAGTTTAACAAATCATAAGGCTGAGATTTGAACTCAGGACCTGTGACTCCAAGTTCAGTGCTTTCTCCACTGTGAGTATTAGAGTATTAGAGATTGTGTTGTGTCTCTTTGGGATCCCAGTGTCTAACCTAGGACTTTGTACAAAGTAGGATCCCCCCAGGTCGCAGGTTGCAGATTGTAGTTGCTGATGAGATCAGCTAGTCAGTTACCTAGAAAGGTCCTAAGGGAACAGGAAATAGGAAAACGTAGTCTTAATGGGGTACAATGGTACAATGAAGGACCTTTGTTGTTGTTGTTGTTGTTGAATCATTAGTCATGTCTGACTCTCTGTGACCTGATGGACCATAGCATGCCAGGCCCTTCTATCTTCCACTATCTCCTGAAGTCTGTCCAAGCTCATATTTCAAGGCCATAGGGGCTATGACTGGGGAGTTCTGGTAATCAGAATAAGGCCTGAGGACTCTCAGCACTTAATAGGAAGAGGGAGAGCCCTTTTTTGGGGGGAGAAGCTTAAGGTCATTAAAAGAATTTTGCAATTTTCCTAAGACAATTCAAGCCCCTTTCTTCCTCTTGTTCAATTCTGGACATTCTTATTCATTATTCATTTGTAATGTCTATCCAAGATATATACTGATGGATGAGTACTATCGGTTATCTGTCCAACTACATGTCACCTTCTGTTAAGCTCTCCTTTGCCCTACTGGTTCATTTTGTATATGCTTTGTATTTATTTATCTTTAATGTTGTATCCTTCCAGGAGAATGTAACCTTATTGAAGGCAGTGACTTTTAAAAATATATTTTTTACTTATTTTGTTAAATATCTCCCAATTAAATGTATTTTTTTAACATTCATTTTAAAAAATGTTGAGTTCCAAATTCTCTCCCTCTCTCCCACCCCTCCACCCCTCCTTGAGAAGGAAAGCAACTTGATTTCAGTTATACATGTGAAGCCATGCAAAACACATTTCCATATTAATCATATTGCAAAAGAAAATGAAGACAAAAAATAAGAAAAACAAATGAAGTTTAAAAAGCATGCTGCAATCTGCATTGAGAGTTCATCAGTTCTCTTTCTGGAGGTGGAGCATTTTTCGTCATGGCTCCTTTGGAATTGTCTTGGATCATTGTCTTGATCAGGGTAGCTAAGTCTTTTACAGTTGATCATCCTTACAATAGTGTAGTTACTGTGTGCACTGTTCTTCTGCTTCTGCTCACTTCACTTTGCATGAGTTCACATATGTCTTTCTAGGTTTTTCTGAGAGCATCCTGCTTGTTATTTCCTACAGCATGAAAATATTCCATCATAATCACATACTACAACTTGTTCAGACATTCCCTGGTTGATGGCCTCTATTTCCAATTCTTTGCCACCACAAAAAGAATCGCTATGAGTACAAATAGGTCTTTGTCACTTTTCTTTAATTTCTTTGAGACACAGACCTAGGAGTGGTACTGCTGCATCAAAAGGTTTGCACAGTTTTATAGCTCTTTGGGCATAGTTCAAATTATTATCCAGAATGGTTGGACCCATTCATAACTCCACCAACAGTGTATTAGTGTCCCAATTTTTCCATATCCCCTCCAGCATTTGTCATTTTTCCTTTTCTGTCATGTTAGCCAATCTGATAGATGTGAGGTGGTATCTCAGTTATTTTAATTTGCATTTCTCTAATCAGTAGTGATTTAGTGTATTTTTTTCATGTGACTACTGATAGCTTTGTTTTCTTCTGAAAACCAAAAGAATAACTTTTTCATTGTTTTCTTTGGGCTTCTGGAACCTAGCAGAGTGATGGGCACACAGCAGGTGCTTATTAATAAATGCTTATTATTGTTGAATGGGGTATTAAAGGGAGAAGTGAAGAGGGAGCATGGAAGGTGTGCAATGGAAGGGTGTTGAGGGGAAATTTTGCCTGCTTTATCATCCAATACAGCTGGCCCGAGAACAACAGTGGGGTACAAACAGGAATCAGGATTCTTACCTTATCGTGAGCTTAAAGGAAGTTATAGGACAGGCCTGCCTGCAGAAATAGGCTCAGACTCTGTTTCTTTCTATAACTTTTATGGACTTTTTGTCCAGAACTAGGACTCAGGGTAGGTGAGGCAGGCAGCTACCTAGGGAGCAACATTCAGGGGGCCAAAATGAAGGACACTTCTAGTATTTTAAAAAAAAAAGATATATTTTAAATATCAGAACATTCTGCTCTCTCTGGCATGAAGTTATTTACTCCGTGCTGTCAAACTGCATGTTTTACATTGAAGGTTAACATCTCTGCTGGACAGTAAACAGAAGAAGAATTTTCAAATACAATGGCAGGGATGGGAGAGGTGTCTGTACTTTTCTAACCCAGCTCAGTATGCATAAATGCCTTCTTTTAGATCTATTACTAAGATCATAGAATTAGGACTAGTAGGGACCTTAAAGGCCACTGAGTACAAGCCTCTCATTTTACAGATGAGGAAACTGAGGCACAAAGAAATTAAGTGACTTGCCCAGGGTCTGAAGTGGGGTTTAAACCAGCTCTTCCTGCTCCAAGTCCAGGGCCTTATCCACTAAGCCATGCTGCCTTTTTGGATACTGCCTTCTGAGGGAAACCAGACTGGAATTCAGGTCAACTCAGCAGGAGCCACATGAACAGGGCATGTGTCTGTCAGGCACAGCCTGTGTGTGCATGTGTTTGGCCTGTGTGTCTGGGGCTACGACGTATGTTGTTGTGCATTCCGGCAACACAACTGGTGAGTAAATGAGCGGCTATATTTAACTCCGCCTCACAATCCTGGTAGCTCCTGCTCTAAGCCAGGCATGAGGAAAACAAGCATGCGGGGAGCTGCATCACATTATTGTGACAAGTAATTAGGGGATGTGAGATGTTCAGAAATTACTTTATTAGACAAATGCTACTTACAAACCCCACGCAGCAAACACACCCAGGGAGCCTCTCTCCCAGTCCCAGGCCTTGAAGAGATCCCGGCTCAGCCTACAGATTCTTCCTGCTCTTACCTGGGCCTTGCCTTAGTTGTAGAGGATGAGAAGGTTCAAAAATGGCCAGTTATCCCCAACATGTGTCCTCAGATGGATTCTTTAGAACTCATCTTCTAGACTGAAGCCATGGCTCTAGAATTAGTGAATGTTGGGCCTGAAAAGGATCCCATGCTCCTGAGACTGAGAACTAGAAGGGACCCTTTATCTGCTCCTTTTGCAGACAAGAAAGCGGAGACTTACAGAGGTAAAGGGTGCCATAGTTAGTAGTGGTGGCTGGTGTGTGTGTGTGTGTGTGTGTGTGTGTGTGTGTGTGTGTGTGTGTGTGAGACAAGCCTATTTCCTGACTCCAAATCTAGTGGTCTTTCTGCTGTTTCCATGCTGCCCCAGCAGACCAATATCACTGAAGCTGGGTTGCCTAATACTTGCCTTTAGGGGGTGATGCCCTAAGAGATACTGCTGCAAAGGGGGATCCTGGAAGCCAAGATATCATCAGAAATCCCATGCGCATGTATATGAATTGAAGTTAGCGCTTCCAGGACCAGAATGAAGAGCTATAAAAGGAATTTCCTTGATTGCTAGCATATCTATGAAATGAGAAGGTGGAAGAGGGAAGCTGTTTGGTTTCTTAGGTCCTGTCTAGGTCCCAGATTTTCTTTTAAGGTTATTAACTTTCTTTCCCATCCCTGCCTGCATCCCCATCTCCAGGGTACTTGCTGTTCAACTGTATGGTTGAATAAACAAACATTTATTAAGTGTTTACTATGTGCCTGCCAGGCATTGTGCTAAGCAATTGGGTTAAAAAGTGAGACAGTTTTTGCCCCCAAGAAGATTACATCCTAATGGAGCATATTTAGGGGAGTGGTAGCCAGGGAAAAGTTTTTTGGTCTAGGAGGTCACAAGGATAGTGAGTAGAACAATAGGGCAGTTCATTGGCCAGAAGGAATGGTACTCTTGATCTGGTAAGTTCCAGAGGCAGCTAGGTGGCACAATGGATAGAGTACTGGGCCTGGAGTCAGGGAAGATCTGAGCTCAAATCCTATCTCAGACACCTACTAGTTGTATGACCTTGGGCAAGTCACTTACACTATTTACCTCAGTTTCCTGAACTGAAAAATGGGGATAACAACATCATCGACTTCTGAGGGTTGTTGTCAGAATCCAATGAGATAGCATTTGTAAAGCACTTAGTATAGTGCCTGGCATATAGTAGGTGCTATATAAATGCTTATTCCCTTCCCCTCCCCAGCCTCCAAGAGCAAGTAGAAAAGTAGAGGGGTAAGAGCAGGGACAGGATAGATATTCTGGGCCAGAATATCTCAGGGAAGCTTCAGAATTGAGGGTTAAAATGTAATGAAATACTCTTGGATGGTAAAATACAAATTTTGCTAATTGCCAATATTGTTATCAATTAATAATAAATTACCAGTTTATAACTAATAAAATCTACTTCAGTAATTAAGAGATTAAATGAATCAATTTCAAAGTTAAAGGGATACAAAATTTTATTCCTCTCCCTTCTAGAATCAGCAGGTGATTAAAGTTCCTTCTGCCATAGGTGCAAGAACTCAGGTGTATTCTCTGACACCAATCTCTATCTGGCTGGATTTTTTTGACCCTCAAGCATCCAAATGACCTTGCTACCTGAAGGGACCAGTCTGGTGCATACTGCTGGAGCTGTCTCCTGGTGTGCAAGGTGTCAGGCGGGGCCTTCTTGGGAGGCAGGGGAAAGAAGAGCATTTGGGAAGGCAGATAAGGGTAAGAAGGGAGGAGGAGCAGGAGGCAGTATCTGGGTGTTATCCAACACAACTGGCCAACAGTTCCTCCCCAGAAACAGCCACAGGGCCTCATTTTTTGCTCACCCCAAAGCAGCACAGCTCTGAGGGCAGTAGAAAATGGTTTGGGTTAAGAAATGTGTTGTGTTCTTATAACTGGAATGTGGAAACTGAATCAAAATGCTGCTGGTCTAGCAGGGAAGGCCAGGGTGTGTGTGTGTAGCATGAGGGAGCTTGAAATTGGTGGCAATTAAATAGTTCTGCTCGCCTTAGACCAGAGGTGGGGAACCTGTGGCCTTCAGGCCTTCTAGGTCCCTGGGTGTGGCCTTTTGACTGAGTCCAAGTTTTACAGAGCAAATCCTTTTATTGGAATAATTTTTAATAAAGAAATAGTATTGAAAGATTGACCATCATCATCATCATCATCATCATCACCATCATTTGAAAAGCACAGTGTTGTGCTAGGAAAGATAGAAAGAATTCACAAGATGTGGTCCCTGACCTCTTGATAGATACAATCTAAGACAACCTACCTTGATGTAAATATGTGGAAGACCATTCACAGCAGTGAGAAAGTAAAGTACTTATTCAAAAAGGCTCTTGTATAAAAAGAAGGCTAAGGGTATATAACTGGGAAGGGCAAAGCAGGCTGAGGTGTAGTAGAGTTAGCCCTTATAATTAGAAGTTAGAAGATATGAGATCAAGTCTTGGTTCTTCCATTTTTTTGTTGAATGGCCTTCAGCAAACCAGTTAATTTTTCTAGCCTTTAGTTTCATCATCTGTAAAGTAAAGATAGTTGTGAGAACAACAGTGTATGTAAATATGTTGTAATTGTAAAGCACTCTATACATTTAAGTTGTTATCATTATTAAGAATTGGCTCAGGCAGTTACACCCTTGAATATGGATGAAGTTCAGAGAAACTTAGCATCTCCCTAAGAAATGTCAGAGTCCTTCAATTTCTTTAAAGCTTGTCTTTGTTGCTACCTCCTATAAGTCTTTCCTGATCAATCTAGTTTTTTCTCTTACTCTTTTCTTTTTTTTTAAATTACATGGGATTTACCCTCTTTGATCATGCTGAGATCCATTTCTGCCCAAGTAGAACATAAGCTTCTGGAGGGGCAGGGCTTGTTTAGTTTTTGCTTTTGTATTCTAAATGTTTAGCACAGTACCACATACACAGTAGGTGCTTAATGAATAATTGTTAAAATTTGTTTTTCAAATCCAACTACCATTGGTATGGGAGGGACTCCCAGAGCTCCCTTTTATCTTCTTTTAGTCACTTGCATGATTCAAGTCCATCGTGTGGTCAGCACAATCCCCTTGGTCTAGGCATGTCTAACAAGGGGAAGATGTTGAATCCCCAAAATAAATTTCCAGTAATAAATTATTATGCTGTAAAGTGTGCTATTCAACATTTCCATTCAATGATATAAGGATTCTCAAAAGCTAAATTGTAGAGGATATGACATCCATCCTCATTCATGGCACTCAAGCATGAAAATATGGTCCAGATGCCACAGCCCATTCTGAGTGTTTGGAGATGGTTGCCTGGTAAAAAGCAATGACCTTGAGGGAACAGCTAGAAACAGGCTGAGCAGAGCTCTGGCATGACATCTGTTTGTGGCTCCAGGATTTGATTTCTTTCACATTGGAAGAGCCATCAAGGAGCTATGGCAATGAACGGCCCAGCCCCTCTATGGGGTAAGCTACCCACCCAATTTCATCATTTCTTCATTCTTATTGCCCATCTCTACCTGGACTTCAGTTGCTGTCTCAAGCAAGATATGGCAAAGTCAAGGGGACACTGCATTCTTTAATATATGCTTAAATTCTGATTCTTGTTGGAGGTATTCTCTGAACCTTTTGGAGTCCCAGATTCCCAGGAAATATGCCCTTTAAACACACCATACTTGTAAAGCATGGATAGTTTTCACTTTGACTTTTCATTGGGCTCATTGACTTTAGGCTTAAAGACTAATTATGCCGATTATATTAAGTAGGGGTGTTCTATTTTGGAAATTTTTGTGAAGAAAACTGACCTTTCAAACACAGCTTTCCAGCTGATGCCTGTGAGTCAGGAATGGTAGGAATTGGATTTGAAATCTTGGAATGAGTCTAAGGAATGATAGGAATGGAATTATAGAAAAAGTTGCTGGGGAGGATGAATAGAACCAGCTTTCTTCTAGCTCTAAATCCTATCAAAGGTTTAAAATGGGGATATTAGGTTGCTCCTTCAGTGAAACCAGAATGTGGGTTGTCTTTTGATGGTAACTTTCAGATCGAGCCCAAGGAGAGCAGGATGGGAGAAAATACAGGAAGTATTTGGAGTCCTAGATTCTAATCCTTTTTTTTTTGGTCCCTTATTCAGTGTATGCATATTGAACCTCAGTTTCCTAATCTATAAAGTGGGAATAATATTACCTCTCCATGGTGCTGAGACAAGGCTCCAAAGTCCTGGTATAAAAAGAACCGTAGGAAGGGAAGGGGATTGTAGTAGAAAAGAAGGAACACTTGGCTTTGATACAAGAGACTAGGGTATCAATCTCAAGTCTGGCGTATACTGCCGTGTGAGTATGGGGGAAAAAAGGTCCCTTAAGTTCTCTAAGGCTCAGTTTCCTCATTTGTAAAGTAGTGATATTTGTGCTTCCTTCTCACAGTGATTCTGGTAGAAAAGCCCTTTGTAAACTATAAAGTGTTATAGAAATGTATTATTATTTCAAGAAACATTGACTTACTGCTCATTATTACAGCTCAAACTGTGAAGCCCATATCTATGGTGGGTAACATGGTGAAAATTAGTGAATAAACTTCTCTAATTAAAAAATAAGCAGTGTTATAGAGAACCAGGATTGAGGAAAACACACTTTTCTCTAGGATTTTTTCCCCTTGATATACATAGACCAGGAGAGAATTTTAGGTCATAATCTCAAAGCTTCACTTAAGGCTTTGACTTGGGTGTATACCAGTCTGCCCAATATGAGACATAACTAGAAAATGGAATATATATATGTGGGCCTATAAGGATCACAAAATTTAGAGATGGAAGAAACCTTAGATCCTCTTATTAGAGGACCATAAATTTAGAGACAGAAAGGACCTTAGAGGTAGTTTAACTTTAATCTCCTCATTTTAGAGATGAGGAAACAGAAGGACAGAGATATGAAGTGACAGTATTAGATTGCAGGGCTAGGATCTGAATGCAGGTCTCCTTCCTCTAAGTGCAGGGCTGGTTCCAATATGCTTCACAGCCTATACTAGAGTAGGGCCCATTTGAACAGAGAGAAGGGGTCAGATTTGAGAGAAGCTGTAGTAGAATCAACAAGGCTTGATAAGTAATTGGATATTCATTCATTTAATACACATTTATTAAATGCCTACTATGTGTCAGGCAGGTGCTATACTAAGCACTGGGGATATAAAAAAAAAGGCAAAAAACAGTCTCTGCCCTCAAAGAGCTTATGATCTAAGGGGAGAGACAATATGCAAACAAATATATACAAAGAAAGCTATATTCAAAATAAATAGGAAACAAAAGAGAAAGCGCTGGGATTTAAGAAAGGTTGGGGAAGGCTTCCTGTAGAAGGTGGGATTTTAGTTGGGTCTTAAAGGAAGCCAAGGAGGTCAGTAGTTGGAGTGGAGGAGGGAGAGCTTTCTCAGCCTGGGGAACAGCCAGAGAAAATACCTAGAGCCAAAAGATGGAGTATCTTGTTCATGGAACAGCCAGGAGGCTAGTGTCACTGGATCAAAGACTATGTGTTAGGGAGTATATATAAGAAGACTGGAAAGGTAGGAGGGGGCTGGGTTATGAAGGACTTTGAATTCCAAACAGAGAATTTTGTATTTGCTTATAGAGGCACTAGGAAGCTACTGGAATTTATTGAGCAGGAGGGTAACACAATCACACTTGCATTCTAAGAAAATCACTTTAGTGATTTGAATGGAGAATGGACTGGTGTAGGGAGAGTGGAATAGGCACACCAATAGCAGGCTGTTGTTAATAGTCCAGGTGTGAGGTTTCAAGGGCTTGCATCAAGGTGATGGAAGTGTCAGAGGGAAGAATGGGGTGTTTATGTGAGATGTTGTGAAGGTAAAACAAAGGCTTTGGCAACAGATTGAATATGAGGGGTGAGAGAAAATGAGGAGTTAAGGATGACACCTAGATCGTGAGCCTGGGCAGCTAGGAGGATGGTGATATCCTACATAGAGAGAAGTTAGGAAGAGGGGAGGATATGGGGGTAAAGATAGTAAATTCAGTTCTGGCCCTGTTGTATTTAAGATGCCTAGGGGACACCCAGTTTGAGATGTCCAAAAGGCAGATGGAGTTCAGCAGGGGCGTTAGGGTTGGAAAGGGAGATTTGCATCAGCATAAGAATGATAATTATATCCATGAGTGTTAATGAGATCACTAAGTAAAAAAGTATAGAGGGAGGAGAGAAGAGAGCCCAGGACAGATCACTGTGGACTACTCATTAGTGGTCATGACCTGGATGAAGATCTAGCAAAGGGGATGGAGTAGGAGAAGGAATGGTCAGGTAGATAAGAGTAGAACCAGGATCCGTGGTGTTTTAAAAATCTAGAGAGAAGAGTGTATCTAGGAGAAGAGAGTGCTTGATAGTGTTAAAGGCTAAAGAGAGGTAACGAAGAATGAGGATTGAGAAAAGCCCATTAGATTTAGCAATTAAGAGATCATTGGTTACTTTGGAATGAACAGTTTCAGTTGAATGATAAGGACTGAAGCCAGACTATACAGAATTAAGAAGAGAGAGGAGAGGAAGTAGAGATGTCAATAGGACATGCATGTGGAAATGTCCAGAAGGTGGTGGGAGATTCAGTCCTGGAGTTCATTTGAGAGAATAGGACTGAATATAGAAAGCAACACAGTCACTGCCTCAAGGAGCTTACATTCTTCAAAGAAGTTATGATAATAATAATAACAATAATTGATTTTCATGTAGCATTTTAAGATTTGTAAAGCTCTTTGTCTATATTATCTTATTTGATCTGCACAACAATCCTGAGGGGTAGATGTCATTGTTATTCCTGTTTTATAGAGAAGGAAACTGAATTTAAGAAATTAAATGACTTGCTGAAGATCATCACATAGTAAATGTCAGAGACAGGATTTGAACATAGGACTTCTTGACTCCAGGTTCAGCCATTTAAGTCATTGTGCCATTCTGTCTCTCACATCTTTATTTTCTTATGCCAGACAATTTTCAAAGTTATGATACTATGACCAATTTAAACCCTACACTTACACACACACACACACACACACACACACACACACACACATGCACACCCCAGAACACATGTCTTTCCAACAGACTATATTTTGATTCATGAACTGAGCTGGGCCTTCATTGCTTTGGTATTTTTTTTCTCTCTGTTTTTACCAGTTCCCCATTTCATTCCTCAGAGGGATTATTCCAAATGTTTTTCTAATTTCCCAAAGGTAGAAGGGAATTTTAACTTGAATCCTGACATGGTAGGATGAAAGAATGTAACACAAAGAAAGAGGTGAAAGAGGAGCAGTGACCATTTGGAGCTAAACAGTAAGTATGAGTCCTTTCCCGTAGAAGGCAGACTTGGGACGTCTCAGAAAGCAGATGCTCCTTGTGTTTCGGAGAATGATGATGTGGATTCCTAGGTGCTCCCAGGTGAGATGTCATTAAATGATGGTGAGAAGAGAAGGGATGAATAATGGTGGTTGCTGACTCCCTATTGAGGAGTACAGTAATATCTATCTGTTGACTGCATATGAACAATAAAGAGGTCTAATCTCCAGTATTCTAGATGTGAAAGAAAGCCTCCAGAGACTTATCAAACCTGATGACCATTATCTACTTCTATTGATGCATGTGGAAACAAATAAGGCTCCGCACAACTATCCTTAATTCCCCTCTTGGCTCTGCTCCTGATTCTTCAGACTGCCTTCATGCCTGAATGTGGGCACCTCCCCGAACCCCCTCCTCACTTTCTTTTTAGCTCTCCTTTGTGTGTTGCCTTAGAACATAAACTCCTTGAGATCAGAGATTATTGTTCTAATTGTTTGTATTTGTGTCCCCAGCATTTAGGATAGTGCCTACCATACAGTCAGTGCTTAATAAATGTTTTTTGCCTGCCTGCCTACTAGAAACCACCTAGAAATGAGGAAGAATTATATGAGGCTCTGTGGAAACGGATCTCAAGTCTAGCATTGTGATTGGGAAACCTAAGCTATTTGAGAATATAATGAAACTCTCTCTTTGTCAAAAGCAGAGATAAATTAATGATTTGTCTTCATAACAAAATCATTTTTCAAAAGGTCAAAAGCAACAAGAGGGAGCTGCTGTTTTGGATTTGTCTTTAACCAATAAGGAAGACTTGGTTGGTGAAATATAAATGGTGGGATCGTTGGGGTGTTCTCACTGGGGTGGGAATAATGATTCTATTATAGAGTTATGTTAGAGAAAGACAGGAATTTCAGTCATCGTTTAATATTGCCTGAGATTTTGGGAGAACAGATTTCAAATAGTACAGAGAGGAAAATAGGATACAATGGCCTAATACTATGTGAGAGAAGTTGGTCAAGGAAACTTCTTAAAGAGACTACTCAGGGAACTCTTTAGTTATCTCAGAATTTAGACACACACACACACACACACACGCACTGGTCTCTAGTGGAGTTCTCCAGTGATTTGTTAGGCCCTAAGTTATATTGTATCTCTTTCTTTGAATGTCTCTCCGGTTCTTCACACATTCCCACCCAATCCCCACTTTATGAGGAAAATGCTAACTTGGAATCAGGAAGACCTGAGTTCAAATGCTGCCTCAGACATGTACTAGCTGTGTGACCCTGGGCAAGTCACTTAAGTGCTATCTGCCTCCAGTTTCCTCATCTGTGAAATGTGGATAAAAACAACTCCTACCTCACAGAGTTGTTTTGAGGATCAAATGAAATAACGTGTGTAGTGCTTTTGCAAAACTAGCACATTATGTAAATGCTGGCTATCACTGAAACTTTGTTTCTCTCCCAGCACCTAGCAGAATGGTTTTCACAGAGCAGGTACTTAGTAAATGTTTGTTGAATTTGAATTTGCTTACCTTGCAGCCCCACATAGAAAGGAACTTAGAACTGTATAAAGTCTACCTTCTACCAGGAGTGTATCTTGTCTACATCTGCCAAATTCATTTTCCTAAAACACTCTTCTTGTCACCTTCCCCAAACCCCTTAAAAGCCTTCAATAAGTCTCCATTGTTTGTAGG
The DNA here is from genome assembly GCF_003287225.1 of Phascolarctos cinereus. Taxonomy (NCBI): domain Eukaryota; kingdom Metazoa; phylum Chordata; class Mammalia; order Diprotodontia; family Phascolarctidae; genus Phascolarctos; species Phascolarctos cinereus. The sequence continues at coordinate 120,524,615 of NW_027555736.1, forward strand.
ACAAAGTCCAAACTCCTATAGCCTGGAATTCAAGGCTTTCCACAGTCCTGTCCATACTTCCTTTTCCGGCTCATTTTCCCACTTCTCCCTCACATAAATTTTTGCTTCTAGACAGACTGGTTTCTTTAGTGATCCTCAGATATACTCTGTGCCTTGGTTCATGCTATTCTCTGTGACTATATGAATGCTCTCCATTGTGTGTGTGTGTGTGTGTGTGTGTGTGTGTGTAGGTTTAGGTCACAGATTTGTCTCCACAGAACTCTCTGTAACCATTTCAACTCATACTAATCATCACTCCTTTAGGGATGTAATTACATAGAGACATTTAGAGACATGGCACCGTTTGTAGATGACCAGAGCCAAGCTAGAAGCCTCATCCCACTACCAGTTACTTAGGTCTCTTTGTGCCCCATTGTTATTTCTGGAGCCCTATTGATACAAAATTCTCACAGAGATCTGTCTTTCTTGAATTTCTTATCTGTTTCATGCTTTTAGAATTTATCATACGCTGTCTTGCTTTGTAATGTCTTTGGGGGTGAATGTCTTATTTTTCCAGGGAGACTGTAAACTCTTCAGGGTTTTACCCATAATGCCTTAGAGCAGTGGCATGCATGTAGTTATAGAGATTCTAAACTTTTTTTATGTCATGAACCCCTTTGTCAGTGTGGTGAAACTTACAGACATCTTACAGGCATATGGTTTAAAATGCATGAAGTAAAATACATAGGATTACACAGGAAACCAATTATACCAAAATCCAGTTATCAAAACGTGTCTTATAAGTTCATGGAACTCGGATTAAGAATCCCTATTATGGTAGGAGCTCAATGAATATTTTATCAATTGAGCAAATGTACTTTTATTGGACAGCCCACACTATATACACATATGGATTAAGCACACTGCAGTTCCAAATTCAACATTTTCTGTCTGCAGATGAAACTTATACCAGAGAATCTCTCAGATCCAATTCTCTTTTAAAGGTTATGGGGGAGAGTTACCTCAGCTGGCCAAGAAAAGAAAAAGACCCAATGCTTTGTTTTTATTTTACTTAATCTTTGATTACATCCTTCTCCATAAAACTTCATTTTTCTAAGATGGTTTAGCTGTCATCTCATCAAAAGGGTGAAGGATGAATTTGACAAAGTAGAAAAAGCATTGATTTTGGGATGTGGAAGAGCTGAGTCTGAGTATTAGCCTTGACACTAATTAGCAGTAGGAGCCTGAGAAAATTATTCGGCCTCTATTGGCCTCAGTTTCCTCATAAAATAGGGAAAACAATCCTTCATTTCAATTCAACAAGTATTTATTTATTAAACATTTATGATTGGCCAGGTACATTATTCTAGAGGTGGTGATAAAAAATAAAAATGCTTTTTGAAAATCTCTGTTCTGTTTTGTAATTGTTTTTAATAGTATTTTATTTTTTCTAATTACACATAAAGACAAATTTTAACATTCATTTAAAATTTTTTGAGTGACAAATTTTCTTCTCACCTCCCCCCTCTACAAGATGGTAAGCAATTTAGGTTATATATGTGCAATCATGTAAAACATATTTCCATATTAGTCACGTTGTGAAAGAAGAAACAGACCAAAAGAAAAAAAAAAGGAAATGAAAATAGTATGCTTTGATTTGCATTCAGACTCCATCAGTTTTTCTCTGAATGTGAATAGCAGTTTCCCTCATCAGACCTTTGGAATTGTCTTGGATCATTGTATTGCTGGGAATAGCTAAGTCACTCATAGGTGGTCGTTGTATAATGTTGCTGTTATTATGTTGAATATTCCCTTGGTTCTGCTTACTTTACTTGCTCCAGTTAATGCAAGTCTTTCCAAGTTTTCCTGAAATCTGCCTGCATGTCATTTCTTATAGCACAGTAGTATTCCATTACATTCATATACCACAACTTGTTCAGCCATTCCCCAATTGATGAGCATCCCCTCAATTTCCAATTCTTTGCCGCCACAGACAATCTGTGCTCTCAAGGAGTTTACATTCACCTGGGAAGAAATAACACATTACACAGATAGAATAGAGCCCCCCTACCTATGATTTCATTGATAGAGGGAACTCCTCGGTGAGGAAATAGTTTATTAGTGGAAATGGGCATCTTATCTAGACTAGAGCATTGAGAGATTAAGTAACTTGTCTAGGGTTACAAAACCAGCTCGTGTCAGTCAGGACTTAAACCCAGGTCTTTAGTGCCCAGTCTCTCAATATTAGTAATTACAAACCATATAACAAGTTAAATATGCAGTCATTTCAGGGAAGTGGGGTGGGGGGAAAGCACTAACAGCTGGGGCAGGTTCTTATCAGGGAAATCCTTGCATAAAAGGTGCTTATGATGCATACCTTCCAAGAGATGAAGGATTCTAGAAGACAAAGTTGGAGAGGGAAAATATTGCAGGCCTTGGAGACAGCTTGTGCAGAGGCACTTAAGTGGAAGATGGAATGCTAGGTATGAAGAACATGGAGTGGGCCAATTTGATTGGAACATGGAGTATGCGAAGGGAAGTGATTTGAAATTAGTCTAGAAAGGGGATGGGGCAAGATTGTGAAGGGCTTTATATGCCAAACAGTTTTTATTTTATTCTAGAGGCAATAGGGAGTTTTCCAAGCTTCCTGAGTAGGGGAGTGACATTACCATACTTGCACTTTAGTAATATCAATTTTGCTGCTGCGTGGGGAATGGAGTTGGGGCAGTAAGGGATAGAATGGGGGTGGTGATGGAAGGTGGGAGATGCAGGAAGACCAATTAGGAGGCTATTGCATTAGTCCAGGTGGGAGGTGATGAGGCCTTGATCCAGGAAGATGGGATGGGTGGTTGCTATGTGGGTGGAGAAATGGGCACAGAGGTGAAAGTCACTTACCTCAAAGGACTGTTGTGAAGAAAGGACTTTATAAACCTCAAAACACTGTACAAATGTGAGTAATAATAATGTTGTTATTGTTGAATGACTTCTGATCTCTCAGAAGGACCATGTCTGTGACCCAAAGTTTACTTCTCTGTCCCTAGGCCATCTTCCATCCTGCTTCTGCCAGGTGGAATGAACAGATTGTGTGCTAGAGAAACCCAGACCCTTTAGCTCGCCTATTGTACTTCAGAGGCACAGCATGGAGGTAGATAGGTACTTGTCAATTGTAGGAATGTACTTGTTCTCCCTCTTTCACTTCTCTCTGGCCCCCTGTCCACCTCTACTCTCTCTCGTCATAGCTAATGGCACTCAGGGTGCTGTTGGGAACTGGGGAAGGCCCCCTCCCCCTTCCAAGTTCCCTCTGCAGGAGAGCACTGAATTTGCTAATAGGTGTTAAATGGGAGCATCAAATTTTAATCAGCTTCTTAATGGATCCTGGGGATCCTAGGGAGTTCTCAGAGCCCTGCATTATGCTGCCTGGGCAACTGTATCATCTCATCAGAGTTGCCTGGGAACCTTAGACCTTTTGGAGGGAGAGGCAGACATGCTGGGCAGAGGGCTGTCTCCCACAATGGGCCAGATGGACACCTTGGCTACAGTTGGAGAAGGAGTGGTGACTACTCATAGGAGACCTACTCACCATTGAGCTCCCACTCTTGTCTTTCCTCAGTGGGTAGCAGGTCTGGCAGAAATCATCAACCTTGCCTCCTACCTTCAGCTGTCCATGGAATTCAATGTGATACAGTCAAGGAAACACTGGGTTGGGAGTCAATCGACCTAGGTTCTAATATGTATTGGTTCTACCACACACAGTTGAATGAGATCTTGGGCAAATCATTTAGCTACTCTGTATCTCAATTTTCTCCTCCATAAAACTAGAAAGTTGGTCTAGATCATCTCAAAGGTTTCTTTCTAGCCCCAAATCTGTGATTTCAATGGGAAAGAGCAACAGATGGGGAGTTAGTAGGCGTGGGTTCTAGTCTTGCCTATTAACTAGATGAGTGATTTGGTAAATCGCTTGATCTCATTGGGTTTCAGTTTCCTCCTATGTAAGATGAAGAAACTTGGACTCTCAGGACCTTTTCAGATTTAACACTGAGTGATTCCATGATTCTAGGACTCTGATGAACAACACCAGGGTCCTAGAAGAGATTTCTATGGTATGATGTGTCATTTAAAGTAAGCAGTGTGTAGATAGCTAGGATATGCCACTATCTCTTGATGGGGAGAGGAGGTGCCACTCCAGCTAGCGGACATGAGTACTTGAAGCTGGCCTCAAAATGAGGCATGTGTCTAGATTCCAAAAGAAGCCAAAGAGTCAGGCAATAGACTGGAAACATCTGGTGGCTGGGTCACAAAAGTTTTTGGCAGGTCCATTTGTAGATAAGGTAAAAAGCAACTGGAACTGAAATTGAAAACTATAGATCTGGAAGGAATCTCTATTGATGATGATGATGATGAGTAAAGTGATGATACATTACATTTATATTGCCCATTCTTCTCTGCAAAGTAATTATACCCTGTGAGGCAGTCAGTAGAATTATTATTATTATTATTAATTTCTACTTTATAGATGATGAAATTGAGACCTGGAGATATTTAATTGTTAAAGAACATATATCTAGTACATGGAAGAATAGGGAATCAAACCTATCAGAGGATCATAGATTAAAAAAAAAGAAGGCTTCTTAGAGGTCATCAGTCCAATTCCCTCATTTTACAGATGAAGAAACTGAGGCCCAGAGAGGTTAAGTGACTTGCCCAGTGATATATACCTAGTCAGTGACAGAGACAGAATTTGAATTCCAGTCCCGGGACTCCAAGCTCAATTTTCTTTCCATAGTACTCTATGAAGAGATCTACCATTCTACCTTGTAGGCAGATTGGGTATCATTACCACCATTTTACAGATGAGACCATCAAGGCCCAGTGACTTTGGGACTTGCTTGAGGTGACAAAGTTAGCAAGATGTGGTGTTGGACTAGAACTAAATCTCCTTCTTGCCCTTCTCCAGGCCTGTGTTCTTTCGCCGTGCTATGTTCTGGAGGATTTGGTTTTACACTCCAAATGAAACAGGTGACTCTAAGGCTACTGGCCTATGTTAGCATTTCATGTATTCAGAACTTCTTTCTAAAATAAACCTCAAAGTAAAAGGAGCTTCCTGCCCCATCATGGGAAACAGATGACCTGGAGAGAGCATCAAAGTAAGGTGATTCATGAAGTTAAGGAAGACAGGGATTTGTAGGCCAGTGCCTTCTCCTGGGCCTGAAGTGAAGGGGTCAGTGGTATTACATAGTAGCCAAGAAAACTAGTGTGATCTCAGGCATAGCTCTGTACTCTGCTGACTTCTGATCTCAACAGAGTATCATGCTCGGTTCTGGGTGCTACAGCATAAGGACGTTTATTAGCTGTTGAGTGTCCAGAGGTGGACGACCAGGATGGCGAAGAGCCCTGATTCCATGTTGCATGAGGATCCATTGAAACAGCTGGTCATGTTTAGCTTGGGGAAGAGAAGACTCTGCAGGAATGTGATGACTTTCTTCAAGTATTTGAAAGATTTTCCTGTGGAGACATCAGGCTTTTTTTGTTTGGCTCCAGAGGGCAGAACCAGGAGCGCAGGGACAGCAGCAGTGTGGTGTAGCGGATATGGTGCTGGGATTGAAATCTGAGTTCATATCCCACCTCAGATGATTACTGGCTGTGTTATCCTGGGCAAGTTATTTTAATTCTTTGTGCCTCAGTTTCCTTATCTGTAAAATGAAGGGATTGGACTTGATGGCTTCTAAGATCCCTTCCAGCTTTGAATCTATGATCCTATTAGTTTCAGAAAGTTTCAGAAAGAGGTAACTTTAGGCTTGATGCCAGGAAAAAAAATTTCTAATAATTGGAGCTTTTCCAGAAGTGGAATGGGCTGCCTTCAGAGGTGGTGCTCTTCCTGGAAGTCTTCTTTGGAGACCTCAAACAGGAACACCGAACTTCCCTTATTTTCAGGAGGATGGACAACCTTTGTTCCAACCCTAAAGGATAATACTAAAGGGAGGGAGGATTTCAAGGCTGACCATTGTTATTGCCCCTAGGTTGACAGATGCTCCTGGAAATTGGAAGGCTGATGGTTAGGAGATCCAGAATACCTCTAAGACTTGTTCAGGAGTCTTATCCCCTGGAAATAGAAGAAATAGAGGATGGAGGGTGAATTTTGTGGAAGGATTTTGCTTTTTTGCCCCAACGTTTCTTTCCCACCATGTCCTTCTCATCTCATCTCCCATCCTTCTGCTGAGGTTAGGAGGGGGATCAAGTGGCACAGGGAAAGGGGTGGGGCAGCAGGATGTTGGGAAGAGCAAAGATCAGCTCTCTCTTGTTGCTTCTGGAGCTGGTGAGATGGAGTCCAGACGAGTGAAAGGCTGAATGCAATTTTTGTCAGAGTTCCCTTCACGTCTGTGAATGCAAATCCTGAATTACATGCCATCCAGATGACAGGCTGACATTTTAGCTCCAAACATTCTCCTATAATTAGTAGAATCTAATGCAATACAGGGAATGGCTCCATTTTACACACACATTATCGTAATGCCTTTAAATAAGATAATTGATTATGCCTCTGCATAAGAAAGTAAAATATTCGGTGTAATTAAAACCAGCATTCGGATTCTGGCTCACTGACAGGTGAATCTGTGTGTCACTTTATAAACCCTTAAAGTAATATTCACACCCACATTTGAGTTTCCAAAGTTTGTTTTTCCAATAAAGTTGAGGGAATTCTATTCCAGGTCTGGTTGCACTTGCCTGATTGATTTACAGCCTAACTTTGGAGGGGTACAGGCAGAGATTATAAGGCTCAAAAAAGATCATATGCCAAGCAGTTTGCAAACCTTAAAGCTCTCTATAAATACAGTTATTATAATTATGATCATTGTTGTTAGATCCCAGTGACCAAGCCTCCAGTCTGGTGATGACTACATTCTGAGCCTTCTCCTGCACTTCTGAACTCAAGCATTGGTTATAGAGAAGTACCAGGGTGTGCTGGTAAATGTTTAACAACCAGCTCTCTGGGAAGGAAAAATGTATGTACACATGATTTGAAATTTAATCTACATTATTAATGCTTTCTTAAGTCTAGACCAGCGCTTCTCAGTCTGTGAGTTTGTGACCTCATATGGGACTGTGAAAAATTTGGCAACAGTAAAAGACCAAAAATTAATTAAAAATCAAACACGTAATGAACCTGAGGTGTTTCTGGCAGCACCTGTGTTGCATCTTGCAACTTCATTGTACCCTTGGTTTTGAACACAAAGCATGTACACTTTGCACTGCACATGCCCTCAGGCCACACAACACCAAAGGAGTGGAAAAAGTTTAAGAAACCTTGGTCTAGACAATCAACAAAACAACACATCAAATCTTGAATTGTAGTGATTGCTTATTTCTGAGGTGTGAATGCTCACACTGCAAATTTAAAAGTTGGTTCTCCCAAGCAAGAGCTGGCTCTAGCAAACAGCCTGAATGCAATCAATCAATCAACATTTATTTAAGCTCCTGCTATATTCTAGTCACTGTGCTAAGTGCTGGGGATACAAAAAATAGGCAAAAAACTAGTCCCTGCCCTAAAGGAATTTACAATCAATGGAGGAGATAACATGTAAATGAATGTAGACAAAGCAAACTATATGAAGGATAAATAGGAAATGATTAACCGAGGGAAGGCAGTGGAAGCTAGATTGGTTGAACAAAGCTTCCAGTAAAAGACAAGATTTTAGTTGGGACTGAAAGGAAGCCTCGGGAGGGAGGAATTCTCTTTTTCTTTGTATTACATAGCATGGTAGAATCATGGAATGTTCAGGCTGGGAGGGATCCTGGGGACCTTCTAATTAACCCTCTCATTTTGACAGTGGAGAAAGCAGAATTCCAGAGAGGTCAAGTAACTTTCTCAGTGTCACACAGGCTAACCTTCCTCCTGTCCCCTCTGCCAACGTCCCTAAGGCAAGAAATCCCAAAGCATGGTCTAGGAGAAATGTCATTGCATGTGACTCAAGAGACCTCATTTTCAGCCTTGGCTTAGCTACAAATTCAAGATCACTTCTTTTTGCCTCCATTTCCCCATCTGTGAAAAGAAGATTACAATGCCCCCCCTCTGCATGTTGATTCCCCTATTAGATTACAAGCTCCTTGAGGACATGGACTGTCTTTTGCTTCTTTTTGTATCCCCAGCACTTAGCCCAGTGTCTGGCATGTAGTAGGTGCTTAATAAATGTTTACTGATTGATTAAATCCAGGAATATGCAAGAGGTAGCAGGATCGATGCCCATATCCTCCACCAAGGAGGCAGCTAGATGGCTCAGTGGATGGAGTGCTAGGCCTGGAGTCAGGAAGATACAAGTTCAAATCCTGCCTCAGTCACTTACTAGCTATATGACCCTGGGCAAGTCACTTAAGCTCTGTTTGCCTTAATCCACTAGAGAAGGGAATGGCAAACCATTCCAGTATCATTGCCAAGAGAAGCTCATGGACAGTATGGAACACAGGGTCTAAAAGAATTGGACATGACCGAACAATAACAACAACGGTGAGGTTATATTATATCCATGTGAAAGTGCTTTGAGTTCTTTGGTAGAAAGTGGGAGACAGTGTGGGTCCCTGGACAAGACTGGCGTCAGGGACTCAGGTTCCGCTCCTCACTTTGCTATGAACCAGTCAACTCCTCAGAGGTTCAGGTTCCTTCCCGACAGCCTAGGGTTGTGGTCAGGATGTAATGATAGGTTGTATGTGAAATGTAAAGTAGTAGCTTATAGTGATTTCTTGATAGCAGCACGATCTTCCTGGGTGGTTGATTCAGAGAAGTTTAGATATAGCTGTGGAAATCTGCAGAGGAAATTCAGGGGTATTAGAGATGGTCTTGGGGGTGAGGGAAGGGGAAAGAGAACACGCATTTAATATGTGACTGCCATGTGCCAGACACTGTGCTAAGGGCTTTATAAATATTATCTCATTTGATCCTCACAAGTACCCTGTGAGAAAGGTGCTCTTATTATTCCCCTTTTTACTGTTGAGAAAGCTGAGGCAGATAAAGGTTAAATGACTTGTCCAGGATCACACAGTTAGTAAGTGTCTGAAACCAAATCTGAACTCGGGTCTTCCCTATTCAAGGTTCATCACTCTGTCCTCTGGGCCACCTAGCTGCCTCCTGTGCCATCTTATAATGATAAATAACACAATATTCAGTAACTTTATGATTTTACAAAGTTCTTTATATATTTGTTGGTTTTATTTTCACAATAACTCTGTGAGACAAATATTACAAGTATTATCATATAACTTTACAGATAAGGAAACTGAGGTATAGAGCTTTTAAATGACTTGCCCAAAGTCATACAACTATTAAATTACAGAATTGAGACTTGAACCTGGGTTTTCTAACCCAGGTTCTAAATCTAATACCCTTTCCATTATACCTTCCTTGCTCCCTGTCAGTCAGTGAACAAACATTTATTAGACTCCTACTATGTGCCATCACTTTGCTAAGCATTGGGGATAGAAAGAAAGGGAATCAGTCACACTCCTTGGGCTAACTCTCCGGGTGACCACTGTGACAATGCCTCAGGGCACTTGACTTTTCTGGGAGCTGAGTTCTGCCCCGGGTGGCGGCAGCTGTCAGCATGTCTTCTGATGGGGCTGTTTGGCCAGTTAATGAAGGAAGGCCAATGACCTGTCCTGGGAAGACTACTTAAAGTTTTTTTAATATTAAAAAGGAGGGGAAGTATGCCTTATTCATTTACTTATTCATTCATTGGTGGGCAAGACAGTTGCTGTTAGGGATCTGTCCTGAGACTGGAATTAGCCAAAATGAGGAGGTCAATCTTAGGAAAGGCATCCTCATAACTTTGCCCTCCTTAGTTCTGTAACTTTAACCAACTGGGTTAATTGATATGGGTTAACTTCCCACCTTCTTTACCGATATCATAGGTTTGTTCATAGGATTTAAATGGTATGTTACACATGAAATGTGAAGTATTTTACCAGGATGACAAGGATGATGTGTGTTTGAGGGAGGTCCTTTCCCACAGGAGATCTATTTTGACCATTGCTGAAAGCCTGAGGGGGCCAAATTCACCTCCTTGCCTTTTAGGAGAGTTATTTGATGAATCTTTGAGGATTAGACTTTCCATTTTCAATAGAGGAGAAAAAAGGTAGAGCCCAAAGCATCATTTGTCCAGGGACAGGGCAGAACAAATTTTAAAAGGCTAGCCATGACATAATTGAAGAGGGGTGTAGGGAGAGATGGTAAAGCCTTCAACGCAGAGCTAATGCTTCCCTGTATGGGGAACAGGGTCACCTTGGAAGAGGTGTAGATTTTTGTTTTGGATTCACCTCATTGCCCAGGCTGGATAGAACTGCTATGCAAGGCTGTGAGAGCTCTGAGGCGCTCACTGAGGGCATTAGCAGGTGACCACGGGCCTGATGGGCTGCCCAGGAAGCCATTACACATAGCTTGGAGCTGGGCCTGTGGTCTGCCATGTGGTGCACCTAATTCCTCTGAGGTAGAGGAAAAAGAGCATCAGGAATGCATCATTCCTTTAAAAGGGTTGGGAAGAAAACCTAAGCCAAAGAGCAGCGAATCTGGACTATTTTTAACTCCAGTGGATGAGGCTTCCTCTTGCTGCTCTTCTCAATGGGAGCCATGTCTGAGAAGAACTGGTTGTGTTGAGTTGGGCTGTACAAAATGATCTGTCGGGGTCTGTTGAGCCCCTAATTGCTTAGACCACTTACCTGGCCACTAAGGTGGCATTTCACAGTCATTCATAGGGTCAAGAGTTCTGTTACATCTTTCTTGGAATTCTCAATCCTGTTTCTTGACTCTTTGTGGATATCAACATATCGCATGAAATAGGTTGGGTTAATAGTGTCTAGGAACTTTCTGATTCATGTTAGGACTGCTACCCCTTTGTTCCCTATCTTCCTTCTCCAAGCATCTGTGGGTCATCAAGCTGAGTGGAGAGCTATAGCTAGTGCATGCCCAGTCTGCAGTGGGCCACTTATGTTATCAGGCGATGAGTAGAATGTAGAGTCCAAGACTGCTGGACTCAGTAAATCCTGTTATTTGCTTCTGTTCTCAGTATATTTTCCTATTGTTCATGTGTGACCATATGCCTGAAACCTAAATAACTTGAGTGTTCTCTGATGTAGTTGTCATCTGAATGTATTCTCTCTAGCTAAAGGGATAAATCCTTCTTCCTTTTATAGGATAATGGTTGATCTCTGGTGGTTTATACTCATGGCTCCTTGTTGACATGTCTTATACCTCTGTCCCCTGCTATTGTCAATAGCTTCTATACCTCACTGAATATAGCTTGAGATGCTGTGGAGGCCCTGTCTCCAAGCAGAATAGGATACCCAGAGCCTGCACAATAAGAAGCAAAAGGATTTAATTCACTTCTGGTAGACTTTAGCAGGTTCTGCTGGGAGGCCGGTAAATGGGGAAAACGAGGCAAAGAGAAGGGATGATATTTGCTGCAGAATGATTGCATCTTAAAAAGATCCAGGTCCTGGAGATAGTACTTCACTTTACTTCTCTTTCAACCTAGTTTCTAAGGATTCCAGTCCAAAAAGGTTTGGTGCAGAGATCAAGACTAATGGGTCTTCAAATGTTGTCTTTTGTAAGGCCTAGTCTTTTCCAGTAGAATCTGAGAAATTGAGGGTTTGCAAGAAGTATTTGTTAGCTCAGCCCTATTGTCCTGCCCCAAAAGAGTCTAACTAGGAGACTCAGAAAATTAGAGGAGTAGGTATGCGTGTCTTTTGAGTTGCCAGAAATCCGTTATCTTCCTCCATACTCATTATCCTGTGGCCCTTGACTTCAGTTCTCTCCACTCTTCTGCCCTTTCTGCAAAATACTTCCTTGTCTCAGCTTAGGAAAATGATAGGTCAGTGGAAATGGCAACTCTCTATTGCAATACTTTTCCAGAAAGAGATTGGAGGCAGCCACTTTTAAAGGAGTTGGTAGGACCTGGCTGCCAAAGGTACTGGCCCTCTCCTGTAGGGTCATCTGACTTTTCTTTTTTCATTTCTCCAGCAAAATCAGCTTCTTCTGGAAACTCCGCCTGGTGATTTGATATTAGGGGCTGGGGTGGGGGAAGTAGTGTCCGTGGGGTCTTCTTTGGGGGTTGTGCCTTGCTCACTGAGCTATTCTTCTTCTCTACAAGTAGTCCTTGGTAGAGGAAAGGGAAGGAATGAGCATTTATATAGTACCTACCATTTATATAGTGCCTACTATGAGCTCTCCACTCAGCTGGATGACCCACAGATGCTTGGAGAGGGAAGATACAGGGAAAAAGGGGTAGCAGTCCTAATATGAATCAGAAGGTTCCTGGACACTATTAACCCGAACCTATTTCATGGGACATATTGATATCCACAGAGAGTCAGGAAATAATTCCTCCTGTAGTGCCAAGCACTGGGTTAAGTGCTTTACAAATATTGTCTTATTTGATTCTCATAGCCACCCTTTGAGGTAGGTGCTCTTATCCCCATTTTATAGCCGAGGAAATCTAGGGAAACGGAAGTGACTTGCCCAGTGTCACATAGATGGTAAACGTCTGAGGCCAAGCCTTTCTGACTCCAGTTCTGGTGCTTTATTCACCTAGATGGGAAATGTGATGGGAGTGGGAGAGGAGGAGGAGGAGGAGGAGGAGGAGAAGGAGAGAGAGAGAGGGAGACAGAGAGAATTGAGGAAGAGAGAGTAATTGAGAGATTGAGAGAGAGTAAAGGAGAAAGACAGAGACATAGAGAAAGAGTGAAAGAAATAAAGTGAGGGGGAGAGAGCAGAGGAGCTTGTATTTCTCCAGTGCAGGGAAGAGGACCGGCAGTATTTTAAAATGTCACTTAAAATCCCTGAAAGAATAAGCTGTTAAAACAACCACACACACTCTCCCCAGTGACGCAAGTCAAAGAAAAATGCGATGTAATTAGTCACTGGTTCTGAGTAGGAGGCAGGCTGGGAGGAGGGAGGAAGAACAACAGGCAGAGAATAGTGAAACACCAGGGAGCATTGGCACTGTCACCCTCCTATTTGGTGGATCACCCACTCTGGGGCAGCAGCTTCCTCCACACTCAGGGAACTTTCCTACCCTCTGACTTTTTTTTGGGTAGACAGAGTCTGTCTTTGTTGCTACCTGCCCCTCTCTTCTAACAGGGGGAAGAATCTTTCATTGTGTCTAATACATTCAAGATTCTCTGTAGGCCTTAAAGTTTGGGCCAAGGTTTTGGGAACACCAGAGAATGTGACTGAGGGGAAGGAGGAAGCACAACAGGGGAACCATGTGTGTGTGTTTTTTTAATGAGAATTTGTAGGAGAGGAAAGCTGATGATCCTCATGGTTCCACCCACAGCTTCAGATCCTCTTGCTCACCTTGTCCTGAATGTATATGGTTTTAATATCAATGACTGAGGCTTAAAAGAAGTGTTATAAAATCACTAGGATCATAGATTCAGAGTGGAAGGGACTTCAGAGGCCATCAAGTAACAACCCCTCATTTACAGATAAGAAAATGGAAGCTGAGAGAGATTAAATGGCTTGTCCGGGGTTATATAACTAATGTTGGAACTCGGGTCTTTCAGATGCTAAGCCTGAGCTCTATCCACTATATCACCTGGCCACCTAGGACCAAAGACTGAGCTTCTTTCTTTGGAGGGGAGGGGAGTGGATAATCCCATACTGAGTCTGGAAGCCTGATCTGTGTAATACAATCCTGGCTCACTGACAGAAAGGAACCACCAAAGATCACTTAGTCCATCCACCCAAGTCCGTAGGATCCTAGAATCATAGCTTGGAGCTGGAAGGGGCCTTAGAGATTGTCTAGTCCAATCTCCTCATTGTACCAATTCACAAACCAAGATCTGAAAAGGTCAAGTGACTTCCCAAGGTCATGTAGATTGTCAGTGTCAGAGCCAAAATTTGAGCCCAAGTCCTTTGACCCAAGGTCCAGCACTCTTGAGAAGTGTCCTTGATTTCTGTACTATCACAGAATTTTAGATCTGGAAGGGGCCTGGAGATCATCTAGTTCAGAAGTGTGCAACATGCAGCCTATGCCCACCATGCTCCCAAGTGCAGCTGGAACCAGATTAAAATGTACTTGGGGAAATAGTTATCAAAACAAGTAAAAATACAACAAAGCAAGGACAACTAAGTCAGTAGGCAGCCCCACAGGGATCCTTATGTATGGAGCCCTGGCCCCCATTTATATTTGAGTTTGACATCACTGCTTTTATCCAACACTCATTTTACAGATGAAGCAACTGAGACCAAGAAAGAATTAAGTGACTGACTTGCCCAGCAAACAAGTTGTTGGTAGAGCTGGCACTAGAACCTATCCCCCTGCTCCCACCCCTCAGTGTTCTATATACTCACAAAATTTCCAAAGGAGATTCCATTAATGACCCTCACAGTCAGGAAGTTCTTCCCTAAGGCCATTTCCTTTTCTTTTCTTAGTCTACTGAGATCTGACTTTCCTTCTTTTCCTACTGGTAAAGGTATGATCATTGCTAAGAGGCCTCAAATGTAGGGTACACAGCCAGTAAGTGTCAGAGGTGGGATATGAAACCAGGTCTTCCTTAGAGGCTGTCAAATCTTAACTCTGAAGTCCAGTACTCTACCCACTCCACCAGACTACCTGTCATCTATCTACTTCTCTCCATCTACTAAAATGGCATCAGAACTGGGCTCCCACCTAGGACTGATGCTCTGGTCACCCCCTTAGGATTTTTCAGACCCTGTATAAGGAATTTGTCTCTACTCTCACCTTCCTTAAGCTTTCAGATGACTTGTGTTTCTTCCTCTTCTTCTCTGATTACTTTACCCTTTGGGTATCTGATCATTTTCTCCTCTCCTTCCCCTCAGAATACATGGTCTTCCTTCTTTTGGTGCAGGTTGGACCTCATTATTCTCTCTTCACAATCTCCTCATTCATTCAGCTGCAGTTTACTACTATCTGAAGTGGTGCTGCTGTCCAGCCTCCCTCACCAACTTCCACCTCTCTCCCTCGGTTTGATCTTGTGATCCTGTCAGCCTCACCAGCATTTCCTCCTGACACCACGTACTTCCAGCACTCAGCTAGGACTCATGATACTAGCTAGCATTCATTTAGTGCTTTACAACTTGCAAGTTACTTTGCAAATATTATCTCAGTTGATCCTCACAGCAACCCTGGGAAATAGGTGTTATTTTTATACTCATTTTGCAGATGAGGAAACTGAGGCAGACAGAAGTTAACTGACTTGCCCAGGGTCACATAGCAAGTAAATATCTGAAGCGAGATTTGGGTCTTCCTGATTCTATTGGAGCTAGGTACAGTACTCTATTCACTGTACCGCTCAGCTGCTTCTAAGTTTCTTGGGAATAGTCCTTTTTGATTGGACCTTAGAGGATCAGGTTGATAGAACCTAGGGTGGGGTAGGCTGAGAAATGTAAAGATAGATCCAGTAAAACATTAGGATAGCCTGATAAAGCTTGAAGTAAGAATAGAAATGACGTGGGTGGACTCATATATTATTTAATAATTACATTTGTATAACACTTTACAAAGCACTTTCACATATATTATCTGTTCGATCCTCATAAAAGCACCAGATTCCCATTGTATGGATGAGGAAACTGAGGTTCAATAAATTAAGTAATGTGACCAAGGCCAGCACCACAGGTAGTTAGTGAAATAATTGGACTGAGAACCTAGATTTCATCACTGGTGGGTAGTTTAGGGCTCTTTCTACTATGTTGTTACTCAGAATTTCCTAGCTTCCTTCAAAGCTCAGTTCAAAATTCACCTTTTACATGAAGCTTTTCTTGATCCTCTCATGCTATTGCCTCCCTCTCTTCCTGTATTTTGTATATAACCATATATGTACATTTGCTTTCTTCTGATAGAAACTCAGTCAGTTAACAATTTATTGAGTGCTTACCATGTGCCAGGCACTGTGTTGAGAGCTGGAGATGGAAAGGAAGGAAATAGTCCCTTCCCACAAGGAGGTCACATTCTAGTGGTGGAAACAATATATAAACTAGGTGCATACTAATGTGTGTGTGTGTGTGTGTATGTGTGTGTGTATTAGCTGGAAAGTAATCTGAAAAAGGAAGGCACTATCACTTGGGGAACTCAGGAGAGGACTCTTGTAGACTGTGGATTTGAATGGATTCTTAAAAGAAGCCAGGGAACCAAGAGGCAGAGGTGAGGAGCACATCATTCCAGACATGGTAGCTAAGCCAGTGAAAAGGTACAGAGATGGGAGATGGGAGGAACAGCAAATGGACCAGTGTAGCTGGAGAGTATCTGTGTATGGGTGGGTGGGTGGTGAGTATTAAAAGAGTAGAAAGATAGGAAAGAGCCAGGTTAAGAAGAGCTTTAAATACCCAACAGAGGAGCTTATATATGAACCTGTAGGTAATAGGGAATCACTGGGGGGGGGGTAACACACACACACACACACACACACACACACATACATGTATGTGTCAACCAATTCTTCAAGTGTTACACTAACCCAAGTACTGAATAAATAACGAATAACTGATTAAAAAAATACCTTGGCAGCTGATTGAAGGATGTTTTGGAGCAGGGAGAGACTTGAGGTATGGAGATCAGTTAGAAGAACATTGTAACAGACCAAATGATAGATAATGAGAACCTGAACTGGGGTTGTAGCTTTGTGAGCTACAAGGAGGTGTATACGAGGAATGTTGTAAAGGTAAAAATAACAAAATTTTGCCATAGATTGGAGATATCAGATGAATGAGAATGAGGAATCAAGGATGTAAGCTTCTTGAGGGCAGAAACAATTTCATTTTTGTCTTCCTATCTCCCGAGCCACACAATGGGAATGTCAAGAATTATTACACTGTGTGAGTCTCCCCAAACTAGGGAGGCCCACTCTCCCCTCTACCTCCTCCAGATTCAGTTTAGAAATGATAACCTTAATTTAGAAAGGCCAAGGTAACCCACTGCATCCTGGGCCATCACCAGTCATCTTGACTTATGCCTTACCACTGGACTTTGATAACTCTGCAGGAGAGAGTGAGACTGACAACTCTGTGTAGCTCTGCCTCACTTAAATCTAATTCATGAGCAAGTCAAGACATCACCCTTGTGATGTCTTTGGACAGTTGAGTTCCAGCACTCAGCAGTCACTTAATAAATGCTTATTGATTGACTGATGGGAGTACGCCTTATCTCATTTGCCTCAATAATTGGTTCTGAGATTTTCCCTCAGGTCCAAGATTTCCCATCCTGAGCTCTAATCATCAGTCCCTACTTGGCCTCAAGTTTCTTTGAGGGCAGTCTGTGTAGGTCTTTAGGGCTTGATATTTGTCAGTCACTTGTTTTAAACAAAAATAGTGCAAATAGACAGTCTAGGTGGTTCAACATCACAAGGTTCAACATCACATCAGTGGCATTGACATGAAAGAAGAGACATTACCATCACTTTTGCCATTGTACCCTAAGGACCATGAGACCTTCCCATCTGACTTTCAGGTGAAACCTATCCCTTATATGGTCTCCCCCATTAGAATGTGAGCTCCTTGAGAGCAGGAACTGTCTTACTTTTTTATTTTTGTCCCTAGCACATAGTACAGTGCTTTGCACACAATGAGTTCTTGCTAAATGCTTTTACATTCATTCACTTATGCATTCACGTTGGAGAGCAGATCTCTGACAGAGAAATAGAGCATTCACCTGTAAAATTTCTCCCAGAGAGGGCCATTGAACTAATCAACACCAACAAAACTGACTTTTTGTCTTTGTTCCAGGGTGTAAAAGCCCTGTGGATGGGGAAGAAAGGAATGGGAAAGCCAAAGAAGATCGTATTGCAGCTGTTAGAGCAATTATATCAGCTAGAATCATTCTAGAAGATTCTCTTCACTTGAATCTTCTTTTCTTACCACTGCTGCCTCAATCCTGTGTCTCTCTTAGGTGGAGCAGGCGCTAAGATTTTTTCCCCCATGTGCAACAAGGACTGTAGCTTTAAAAATTAATATTTGGTCTTTCCTTTTTGTAATGGCTTCAGGATGAAGTGTGGGGCAGTAGAATGAGTGCTGGATTTAGAGCTGTAAGACTTGGGTTGGAATCTCAGCTCTGTTTGTTACTCTTTGTGTGACCTTGGGCAAGTCACATCTTTTCTGTGGGTGTCAGTCTCCCTATTCGTGAATTAAGGGAATTGTATTAAATGATCTTTAAGGTCCCTTCATGCTCTAAATCCCATAATATGAGGAGTCCAGAAAGTGAGTGATTCAGTGAAATGATGGTTGGGAGACCCAGAGTTCAGAAACCAAGGCTCCCTTTTTCTTATTGGCAACTTGGTTTTTTATTCACTATTTTCCCTAATGATGCCTTGTCTTCCCAGCACTGGGTACTTGAAGAAGAAGATGAGAATCTGCTCCGTGGAATTGTAGACTGTGACATCCTAGCCCGGGTATATAACTATGATACTGCTGAAAGAGAGAGAGAGGAGGGAACTGGGATGTGCAATGAGGAATGACAATAAGAAGGTATAGGAAAGGACTTCTTCACTTTTTCTCAGCACAGAGGAGAAACTTGTAGGTTGAAGTGAATGAGTTTAAGGTTTAAGGTCAGTCTGCCTCAGGGAGTCATGTATGTTATTATTATTATTATTATTAATGCAACAAATACTGAATTGGGGATCATAGGACTTGAGATCTGGTCCTAGCTCTGTCTTTTCACTTCATTTCATGTTTCATTTCATTGTAAAATGGGAATAATCCTTGCTTACCTTACCTTAGAGGATTCCTATGAGTGAGATAACATATGTGGAATACTTTGTGAGCTATAAAATACCATATAAAAATAAGAGATTGCTATTATTATTATTATTATTATTATTATTGACTGGCTGTCTTCATGGAGGTCTTTCTACCCTGCCATCTGAACCACTCCTATTCTCTACCTAGGTAGAAGGCATGTAGAGTAAATTCTCTATAAGCAGAAGGGAATCACTAAGGAGGAGAGTAAGAGACATTGTGGTACAGTAGAAAGAGTGTTAGATTTAAAGTCAGAGGACCTGGGTTTTAACCTTGACCTTGTAACTTACAACCCATATAATTGTGGACAAGTCACTTAACACCCCTGGGCCTCAGTTTCCTAAACTGTAAAGTGAGAGGTTAGATTAGGAGACCCAAATGGTCTCTTCCAGGTCTCTACAATCCTATGAAAAGAGTCCTTAGTGAGGGTGCAGCAGGGGAGCCTCTGGTTGGCTGCACATGCATCAGATGATTCCTTGAACCCTTCTGGCATGACAGTGGTGAGTCTCCCTTTAACCTCCCTACCACTGTCCTACTCACCCAAGCTTTGGCTCATCGATGCCTTCACTAAGAGAACCTTTCATCACCCATGTCTCCCTCACATGTAGAAGCCCACAAAGTTCCAAACTGCTTTGAGTTAGCGTGCAGTTCCCCGGCAGATAGGCGAGCTCAGCTCCATCTGTTCCTCTTGTCTACACTCTGCCTTTGAAAGTCATTGTTGCATAAATCTCAGTCAGAGAAACCACGGTGGCACCTGGATGTTGTTTAACAGATGGAAGAACACATTTCTCAAGCAAACAGCTTTCCCTTTCCTTTCCCATGGACACAAGAGTATATTTTAATTGAGGATTTATATTTGCACCCAGTGCTCACATTTTCTCATGAAGCAACTACACTGATTTCTAAGAGGTGGGGAGCTGGGTCTAAGAAGAGGGAAAGAGACTTTGGTTGTCTTGTTCTCACCTTTCTGTGGCTCTCCTAATCATGGATTCATCTCAGGTGGAGATTTAATGCCCTTGCTCCTTCGACACTGCAAGGTTTCTGGGGTGTGCTCCCTTAGAAAAGCCATACAAGCCAGCCAAAGTCAGAACAGCCTAGGATTCAAGAAACTCCTTCAGGACCATTACCACACAGGAGCATTTGGAAGGCACTATCTCATTGGAGGGAGCTGAGACTCCATCTAGAAGTCCATTCTCCTCCCTAGTTATGTATGAGGCAATACATTTCAATGTGTCCCATTGCCATGTGTACTGTTAATACAAAATTCCCACATACAGCTTCATCCTATTCCTAATCTCACCATTAATCTGCAGCATTTCCTTAGTTCTCATTGAAAAAAACCTGGAAATCACCCAGTCCAATTGCCCCAATTTCACAGAGGAAAGAAACTGAGACCCCAGAAAAGGTACAAAGACAATTGATGGAGGCTGGAAGGGACCACAGAGGCCATCAAGTTCAAATTTTCCATTTTACAAATGGGCAAACCTAGGCCCAGGGAGTACAAATAACTTTCTCAAGGTCACACAGGTAGTAAGCATCAAAGGTGGGATTTGGACCCAGTTTCCTTGGCTGAAAAGCCAATGCTCTGTCTACTGTACCATGTTACGTGACTAAACGAAGGTCTCATAAGTAGTTTCAATAGTAGAGGCTACACTGGTAGATTCCAAATCCATTGTTCTTTTCATTATACCACAATGCCCCTATCATTCAGGGGTTGTTTCTGTGGAAGGGGGTTAACAAAACCTCGTCCCTACTAGTAAATTATGTCACTGTAAAGATTAATGAGGCCAATTCCCAGTTTCCACCAGATACTCCAACACACATACTGTGTGAACCTGAATGCACGCACATCCATAGGAGACTGGTCTGCAACAATGAAGAAGATAGATATCCCTAGTGTTTGTATGTGGCTTTCCAAGAAGTAGGAGAGCATATTTCCCCCTCTTATGTTTGGGCATAAAGGCAGGGTGGTGACAACCTTCCACCAAAGTGCAAACTTATTAACATACATTTGGAATGTACAGAAAGAAGCCAGCAAAACTGTCCTTTGGGTAACTGGCCTCTCTGTAGCCTTACAGAGGTCTTTATGATCCTAGGACCCACAAGAGGAGGGATTGTGGAAAGTGTTGGTGAAGAGGAATTGTTGTTGGCTGCTACCTGGGGTTGCACGGCTGGGTTGGGGGCAGAGATGTGTTGGTAACTGTTTAACAACCAGCTATTTGGGGGGGAAAAAGTACATCTGACACACTTTTAAGTTTAACCAGCATTATTAACATTTTCTCCTCCATCGCTTTATTAAGTATAGACCATCAACAAAACAACAAATCAAGCCTTGAATTGAAGCCATTTTTAAGGTGTGAATGCTCATACTTAAAATTTAATAATCAGCTCTCTAGCCTGTATGAGTTGGTTGCAGTGCATCCCTGGGTTGGAGAAGGGGGTACCTCTGTTATCTGATTCACTATCCAGGAGACAAGTGATGAGGCAGACTCTCTCTTCCCTGGACTATGTAGAGGTGTGCTTTTCAAACCCTGAATTTCTTGGAGATGAGGGTACATCAAAGTTTCCCAGCAGGTCCCTGAACTGCTTTTAGAATGCACAATAGTCAACCGTAGAGCAAGAAAGGGTTATGGCAGCCACAGACAGAGGAGTTAGAGAAGAGGATCAGAGGGGTTGTGGTCAGAAGGGCTACATTCCCATGGAGAGGTCCCCAGAATGGCAAAGAAAGGGACCCACCTACCCTTAGAACTGTAAGAACCCAGGGGTCAAATGCAACTTTTCCAATTTTTCAAGACCGGTGGCTTGAGGACACATCTAAAGAATTCTATTCTTGCTTGAAATGTGAAGGATGATGGAGTCTTGTGAAAGTGTATGCAAGCCTTTGATGACCTCTGAGGTTCAGGGCTCTGGTTTAGTAGCTCATCTCAAACAGGATTATTGAGCATATGCTGATGAGGCAGGAAGGACACAAGAGACAATCCAGTAACCCATAACCACCTCGACCTTCTGCTCCCTCAATTACCATGCTCCATTTTCCAACCTGGTGCTTGATGCTCCTTGACTAGCTCCTGAACCATCTATTTTGTTCCCCCAGGCCACACATGAGCTTTAAATGATGTCAGAGTGGACTTTGGAGGTCAAAGCAGGGGAGCATTTCTCCTCTTGGTCCCTGTATCCTTCCCACTTCAGTCACTGACCTCCCTAATCTCTTGGGCTGTAGAGAGGATGAATAAGAATGTTCCTGCAAAGTGTGCAGAGCTCGTCAGAAGGAATGCCAAAAGAATCAGACAGCTCTATTCTTAACTTTTCTGCAATTCATTTTCCCGTCTGTCAAACAAATGTATTAATTACTAGGTTTCCTCTGAGGCATCCTGAGGCAGCATCGGTGCACAAGGAGGGCTGGAAGAGCCGTGGTGCAAAGTGGGTGGATCAACATCGATGCCCTCTTATGGGCCAGCCCAGGAAGCTGCAACCCTGCAAGGTCCTGGAGGGTTAGCCCTTTAGGAACTGGATGTGGGAGTATCACAATCCAGTCCTTGACTTCATTTCTCTTAGATAAAGACAGAGGGAATAAGAGAATGTGCCTGACACATGTGGAAGTTTTGGGGAACAGAAGCCCGAGAAGCTCATGACCTATTCATACATCTTGCAAGTGATGATAATATACCTATCTCCTAGGTGGGATAATATATGTAGGGCTTTATATAAATGTTAGCCATTATTATTAGGGGAGGTTAGGCAAGCCTGTAAATAACTATAATGCAAGGGAAAATATGCCAGAAGAGAGAGATAAATAATCTTTGGGGAATTTAGATGTAAGAGATGGCTTCCAGCTTGGAAAGAAGAGATGAGGAAGATTTTGAGGAGGGGAGGGTGTTTGATCTGGGCCTTGAAGGATGAGTAGAATTTGAAAATGTGTAGATGGCAAGTGTGAAGGATATTTTGCCAGATGGGATATAGTACAAACAAAGGCCAGGAGGCAAGAAAGAAAGCAGTGACCTTTCTTTTTGCTATTTGGTCCAGGGAATGACAAATTGTCTGGTTTTGTTTGTACAGTGTAGGTAAAGGGGAGTAGTAGGAGAGAGAACCAGTAAGTCAGGCTGGAGCCAGATTATAGAGGGCTTTCCATGTTAGACAAAAAAGCTTTGGATTTTAGTTGGTAGGTAATGGAGAAGACGATTGAGATTTTCAAGTGTGTGTACACACATATATTTAATATGTATGTCTGTGGGCATACACATATCACACACACGTATAATGGGATCATCATTACCAACAACAATTACTGACGATTATGTACTGGATTCCATCAGTCTTCTTGCTAGGCCTGCTTTCCAAGCCACCACCTCCACTGCTGAAGCCAAATATCCCCCTCTGCCCCCTGTTCTCTCCTCACTCCCTGAGCTCTCCTGGTTTATTACACACCACAAGAACTCTTG
Organism: Phascolarctos cinereus; assembly: GCF_003287225.1. NCBI lineage: Eukaryota > Metazoa > Chordata > Mammalia > Diprotodontia > Phascolarctidae > Phascolarctos > Phascolarctos cinereus. The sequence goes on from NW_027555736.1 coordinate 120,547,766, forward strand.
GAAATGCTACGACATTGAAGGCAGATGTATTTCCTGGAACATCTTTAGCTGACTGCTAGCTTGGGGCGTAATAACCTATTTATCACATGTCTCTGTCATAAATAGATTTCCTCTCCTGAGCTTGTAATCCAGGGCCAGATGCTTCTGTAAGGTGGTGAAAAAAAAATTCTATACCCTCTAAGAATGGGGGGGGCTGTAGGATTGGGTTGGGGGAAACTGCTAAAACTCTTGCTTATGGCCTGTGTGAGAGACCAGAGAGTGATTTGGGCTCTTGTAATTTTGCAGTTTCTGCAATGATAAATAAGAGTTTTTGCTCTTTTCTTTTCTTTTCTCCTTCTTTTAGCTTCCCTTTCCCTTGCTGCTTGCCTTCTGGAGCTCCTTCTCCCCTTCACTGTTCCCTCTGCCTTTTTCCTTGCTCCCAATTGCCTGTTCTTTTCTGTGGTTTCTCTTGCTGTCTGGCATTATTGACTGCCACAGGGCATCGTGCTGAGTCAAGTGGCACAGTCAAGAATACCTGAGTGTGAAGTTGGTGCCATTGGGCTGAAGGAGGAGGGGGCCAGCTAGCAGGTGCCAGCAGGCAGGGGACAGAGTGTCCTGAGCTACTTCTCAGTTGCTCTGAGCCAAAGGGTAAGAATAACAGGGGGCCTCAAAACCCACTTGCAGAACCCCTTAAGGGACAGCCAGCCAGCCACATGGAGTGACCAAACAGATCATAGAGGGCAGGAAAGGCATAGCAGCCACGCTACTTATAATCTTGGTCCTTCTCTTGGGTCCAAGGTCTTCTGACCTTGGGCAGGTGGGTTTCTGCTCTGGTTAAGTCAATGTGGAGGGGAGATAGGAAATATTTATTTAGTGACATATTAGAGATCATAGAATTAGATCTCTCTCTCTCTCTCTCTCTCTCTCTCTCTCTCTCTCTCTCTCACACACACACACACACACACACACACATCTCTTTCTCCCTCTTCATCCTCTCATCTCTCCCTTCCTCCCCCTTCTCCCTTCCCCCCTTCTCTCTCTCTCTTACTCTCTCTCTGTCTCTCTCAGCATCTGTAAAGTGCCTACTATGCATCACTCACTGTGCTAGCCAATGATTCTACAAAACAGAAAAAAAAATCCCTGCCCTCAAGGAACTTAGAGTTTATCAAGGGTGACCACACATCTATCTATCTATCTATCTATCTATCTATCTATCTATCTATCTATCTATCTATCTATCTATATTTATACACTCATACAAGGATATGTATATAGATGTACATACATATATCTATATACATACACACAATTATACAAAAGATAGTGTGGGGTTGGGGGAGGGGAGAAAGGAACTAGTACCTAGCAAAATTTGGAAAAGCTTCTTATAGAAGTTAGCACTTGAGCTGAGCTCTGCAAGTAACTAGGGATTCTAAGAAGCAGAGGTACATACCTTCTAGGCATGGGGCCCAGGTTGTATGCAGGTATAGAGATGGTGTTAAGTGTGTGGAGCAGCACAAAGGTCTGTTTGGTTGGCTGTGGAATGTGCAAAGGGGAGTTACTGATAATAGGGATGGAAAGATAGGTTAGAAAGGAAGCTTGAGATTTCTAGACAATTGCCTTTATTTTACAGATGAAGAAACTGAGGGCTATGGAAGTTAAGTGATTAATGAGATCATACAAACAGTATTAGAGGGAGGGTATGAACCCAGGTTCTCCGACTTCTCTTTCCTCTCTGTCACGAGGTATCATATAATATCGTTATTTGTCTGATTCAAATAAATCTCAAGTGGAATACAGCTAGCCTATTATTGTGTACATTTAAAGAATGGTTATAGACTTGGGGGTCCATTGGGATCCTTTAGGGATCTGAGTTAGGATTGTCTTCTAAGAGGAAGGTAAACAGAGGTTTGCTTAGGACCTGTTGCTTTGGTTGTCCCTTCTAAGACAATAAACACTTGACCTGATTTCCAGGCTCCTGGGTTGTGCTCCAGAATTTTACTTTGTATACCAGCTATGGTTCATTTTTCTGTACATGTACAAGGGCATGAGGGCTCTGCCACCTACTTCCTCTGAGACTTAGGGTCAATTCACTAATCATCTTTGGGACTTATTTCCTCAACTGTAAAATCAAGGGGTTGGATCAGATGACCTGTAAAGTCACATCTAGCTCTATAATTATAATCCTATGATGTAGGTGGATGAGTATGGAAGGCCCTGTGGAATCTAGGTGGGTGAGGGGCCCTGCACATTCCCTTGTTTCTAAGTAAAGTTGATTAGGGGACAATGTGACCTGGAAGAAAGGGTAGAGATTTTTTTTTTCCTTGGGAAAAAGGGATGAAATAGGGAAATGGAGGGAAATTGTCATATCTTATCTCATGGTGACAGAAAATAGATTACTCCTGTCCTGGAGGGTCTTATGATCATAAGGTATAGAACAGAATAGATCTAGTCTTAGATCTAGTCTTGCCTCTAGGTGTCCCGTGGATAGAACAATGAACCTTGAGTCAGCAAGACTAGAGTTCAAGTTTAACCTCAGATACTTATTAGCTGTGTAACCCTGGGCAAGTCACCATTTCCCTCAGTTTCCTCAGCAGTAAAATAGCATCTACCTTTCAGAGTTGTTGTGAGGATCAAATGGAAATAATAATAATTGTAAAGTGCTTAGCATAGTGCCTGGCATATAGTAAGTGCTATATACATGTTAGCTATTATAATTATTAGCTATTATTTCACAGATAAGGAAACTGAGGCTCAGTGAACACAGTAATTATCAAATCCTGACTTGGACCCATTTTTGTTTTTTTAAATTTCAAATCCAGCGCTTTTTCCTCTATATACCAGATGGCTAAGTGAATGGGGCACACAAACAAGCCAACTTAGGGTAGCTTTGCGCTTTGGGATGCAGGCCAGGCTTGCTTGACCTTGGCTTTAGAAGAAAGCTGGGGATTCCCACATCTCCGAGGGGGAAATGAATAGAGAGGGAGAAGATGCCACTACTCTGAGCAGAGACCCTAATTTTTATTTTCCAGTTTCCCTTTAACCTGTTTCCTAACTGAGCTTTAATTTTCACCAATTACACATTGCCGTCAGCATCAAAGCATCTGATGTGGACGATCAAAGACGCCACCAGCAACAGCTGTCTGTCTCGCAGAAAACATCCATAAAACAGTCCCTGGGATGGAACAGATCACTTCAGTGCTCTGTAGATATGTCTTTTTCTTGTGATTTTCCAACCGTGGAGTTTAATGGAAAGATTCTTTATTTTCTTCTTCCTATTCTCGTTTCAGCTTTTTCTTGTGAGAACATTCACTGAGCAACCTTGTAGTCACAGCACTACAGAGAATAGAGAAGACCCAGAAATGCCCTCACCCTTTGGATCAACACATACTGAGCTTACAAATAAAAGGCAGCATGTCGTGGTGGAGACAGTGCTGAAATTGGAGGCAGGAAGACCTGAGTTCATATTGTCTCTGATATTTACCAACTTTGTGATCGTGGACAAGTGGTTGAAATTCTCTGAGTCTCAGGCAACTCTCTAAACCTCTAAGTCAAGAGATCTTAACCTGGGGTTTGGAGACCCCTTAGATAGATTTCAGGAGGCCAATTACCAATTGGGATGGAAAAATTACCTCTTAATTTCAATATAATTGGTTTCTTTTGTAATTTTACTTTTTGTGCATTTAAAAACATTATTCTAAGAAGTGGTCCATAGAGGTGGGGAGAAAAGGGTTAAGAACTCTGCTCAAAGTTATAGCAGGGTTTATTGGAATCCTCTGATGCTGACCTAGATTATCAATCATTAAAATGATTTAATACTGGTAAGAAAAGATAGCGAGATTATTCATGGGAATAGATTAAGTACACAAACACAGAAGCCAACAAACAGAGTGGTCTGGTTTTTGATAAATCTAAAGACCCCAGTTACTGGGGTAAGGACTCACTATTTGACAGAATCTGCTGGGAAAACTGGAATGCATTCTGAGAGAAATTAGACAAACCTCTCATGTCATTAACCAAGGTAAGCTCCAAGTGAATAGATGACTTAGACATCATAACCAAATTAGAGGAGCAAGGAAGAAATTACTTTTCTAATCTATGGATAAGGGAAGAGTTCATGAAGTAGAAAGGATCACAGATGATCTAAAATGGACAGTTTTGATTACATAAAATTGAAAAGTTTTTGCACAAACACAATCAATGCAGTTAAAGTTAGAAGGAAAAGGTCATTGAGGAAATCATCTTTGCAGCAAGTATCTCTGATAAAGGTTTCATATCCAAGATACATACAGAGCTGATTCAATTTTTAAAAAATTCATTTTAAACATAAATAAAATGAGAAAAGAAAAAAGGACATTTTCATGTATATAGCAGAATGTAAGAGAGGATTCAATGTAAAACAATACATTTCCATTTCAAGAAAACCTATGTAGTAAATACTCCACATTGTTTTCAAAGCTACTCAGCTTTTTCTGTGCTTTGTTCTAGGTTTTCTTTTGTTCTCTGCTGTGTACTTTTTATTTTATTTTATTTTCTATCCCCCCCCCCTTTCCCTAGAAAAGGCCACAATTAAATGCTAATATATAGACATATACATACATACCTATAAACATACACACACATATACATATATGTAAGACCATACTATGCACTGATTCAAATTTACAAAAAGAAAATTCATCCTTCAAAAGATAAAAGGTCAAAGGATAGGAACAAGCCATTTTTCTAAGGAAGAAATCCAAGTTATCAACAAACATGAAAAAATGCTTTAAATTACTAACATTAGAGAAATGCAAGTTAAAATAATCCCCTGGGTCTACCTCACACCTGTCAGACTGGCAAAGATGACAAAAAAAATGACAAATATTGGAGAGGATGTAGGAAAATGGGCACACACTAATGCATAGTGGAACTGTGAATTAGTCCAGCCATTTTGGAAAGAAATGTGCAACTATGTCCCCAAAGTCACTAAGCTGTGCGTGCTTTTTGACCCAGTAATACTACTACTTGGCATTCACTCCAAAGAGATCAAAGAAAGAAGAAAAGGACCCGTAAGTACAAAAATATTTGTAGTATTTCTCTTTTTATAGTAGTAAAGAACAGGAAGCTATGGAGCACCCACATATTCAGGAAACAAATTGTATATGAATGTAAAGGAATATTATTGCACCATAAAAAATAATGAAATGGACAGGTTCAGTGGAAATTGGGAAAACTTCTCTGAAACTAATGCAGAGTGAAGAGGCCAGAATCAGATGAACAATTTATACAATGACAACATCATAAAAAAAAGCAGCTTTGAAAGACTTTAGAACTCTGATCAACATTAGGACAGGCCATGGTTCCAGAGGACTAAAGATAAAACATGATTACCCATCTCCTAAAAGGGAAGTGATGGACTCAAAATGCAGAACGAGGCTTACATAGTTGTACATGGCCAATGAAGGGATCTGCTTGCTTGACTATTCATATTAAATGTGAGAGTTTTTATTTATTTATTTTCTGTTTGTTCAGTGGGGGGTGGAGTGGGAAAAAGAGGAAAAAAATATGTTAATTTAAAAAAAATAAAATTGAAAGAAAAAAGAAGTCCCACTTCAAACAATTTTGATATGAAAATCTGGATTTGGAAAATAAATGCATCAGGGAATTTACTTCAAGAAATCATTGCTTTACAAAAAGATTCCCCCATAGGATTATAGAAAAAGTTCTCCCAAGTGTCTTTAAATATAATTTCATTTAGTTAGAATATTTTCAGGAATGTAAACTCCTTGAAAGCAGGGACTGTTTCCTTTTGTAACTCCACAATCTAGCATATAGAAAACATGCAATGACTGCAATTTAGAACTCCCTTCTCTAAGTCATCACCACCCACATAAGGTTTAGTATTCAAGATGAAGGAGTTGTCTCAGGCACTTGGGGATTAAATGACTTGAGGGGGTTGAGTGGAACTGTAAGTATCACAGCTGGTATTTGAACCCAGATTATCCTGCCTCCAGGCCCAGTAGTCCACCCATGACATCAGGCCTCCATAGTAGGGTATTTTTTTTTTCACCTCTGGTGGAACCAGAGGGTTATTTTAACTTGCATTTCTCTAATGTTAGTAATTTGAAGCATTTTTTCATTTCTTTCGGGTTTTTTTTCATTAAAATTTTTTTAATTTTCAGTTCCAAATTCTCTCCTTCCCTCCACCTCTTCCCCACCCATTGAGAAGGCAAGAGATATGCTACCCATTATACATATGGGGTCATGTAGAACATTTCCACATTAGCTTAGTAGGGTCTGAACAGAACATATCTCTTGGCCAAAGTGGAGAGGTGTAGGAACTGAACCCAAGCTACCTTAGAAAGTTACCTGGAACATTGTAACTTGTAACATTGTAACTTCAGTAACTTGCTCAGGGTCTCACACGGTATGTGTCAAAGCTGGGATTTGAACTAGACCAGCTCTATCCATCATGCCATGCTGCCGGTCTGCATAAGGTGAAACACTATCTGTGTACCAGGCACTTGGATTGTTCACCAGACAGTTGCCCTCCTCACCTAGGGAAAATGGCCAAATCCCACTCTGAACAGATTTTTTTCCATCTCACTGTTCTACTAAGGAGCTATTATGGCCCTCTTCTGACATTCCTGCAGGCTCAGCTTGGATTTGCCTACTCTCTGTGTGTTTACACCCTTGGCTGAGATTGAGCAAGGCTTGTAAATATTTTGGGGCAACATCCACCAGGTAAGGAGCTGCAGTTTTGTATAGCAGAAAGTGTACTGGACTTGCAGTCCTGTACTTTCAGAGAGACCTGGGTCTGATACTTTGTAGGTGTGATCTTGGGTCTTGGTTTCCTCATGTATAAAATGGGAATGACAATACCTGTACTACCTACTTCACAGGGGTATTGTGAGGAAAGAACTCTGTAAGCCTGAAAGTGCTACATTTCTCACTAGTCGCAACTGAATATCAGATGCTAAGAAAAGTATTCCCTCTTCACTGACTTGCTATGGGACTTTGAACAAATCACTTCACCTGTCTCAGCTGAATTTTCCACATCTCTAAAACAAAGTATAATAGTGTAGCAGAAAGAAAGCTGGGTTTGGAGTCAGGTGACCTGAGATTGAAAACCTAATTCTGTGACCTTGTCTTGATCCTTTTTTAAGTCTTATGTGACCTTGGACAAATCTCCCTTGGACTTAAGCTCTCTGTGCCTCAGTTTCTCTCTCTGTAAAATGATGATGTCAGATTAAATGACCTTTCAGGTCCATTCCAGCTGTGTGTCTATGATCCTATGTTTTCCATAGCATAATCCTAGAAATTTTCTTTCTGTATTCTCTCCCAGTGACTTCATGAGCTCTTATGGATTCAGCTATCATTCACTAATGTATATGACTACCATGTATATGTCTCCCTCCTTTCTCTTCTGACTTCTGAGCTCCAGGACAACATTAACAACTGCCTGCTTGCCATCTCCACATGGATTCCCGTAGAAATCTCAAGCTCAACATGTCTAAGAGAGAACTTACTCTCTTTCCTCCTAAAATCATTCCTATTTCTAACTTCTCTATTTCTGCTTAAGATTTCTTCTAGCTGTAACATTCAGTGACTCCTGCCCTATCTTAGGGCTGCTGAACTGAACTGCTCCAGAAGCCTCAGATGGCTTATGAATGATCTGTATGTGTGTGTGTAAGGAGTGGGGGGCACCAAATTGGATGAGATTTTGGAGACCAAATCTCCTGAAGCTTCTGGCAGTGTCTGAGTTAGAGAATATTAGGGGCTGGAAGGGAACTTAGAGATCCTCTAATTCAGGGGTTCCTGACTATTTTTTTGGGTCACTGACCCTTTTCAAAATCTTATCAAACCTGAAAAAAAGGAAAAGAAATAAAAAAGAAATTTACATGATAGTTTTATTATATATTTAAAAGGAATAGCAAGTTATAGATAATAGATTTGTAGTTTCATTTCAATCATCTTTTTTATTATACTATGTTATGAAAATGCTTATTTTATTCCATAAATTAAAAATAAAATACATAAAAATTTAAACCCCATGGGTAGAATATTGGGCCTAGAGTCAGGAAGACGTGAATTCAAATCCAGCCTCAGACAGAGATCCTGGGCAAATCACTTAACTTTTGTCTGCCTCTGTTTCCTTAACAGCCCCTACCTCCCAGGTTGTTGAAAGGATCAAATGAGATAATGTTTGTAAAACACTTAGCACAGTGCCTGGCACATAGTTGGTGCTTAATTCATGCTTATTCTCCCTCCTTGCCCTTCTGAGAATATTGTTTTTAAATAATTGGAGGAAATATTGAATTTTAGTTAGGGGTTTAACAAAAATAAAGCTGAAACTTTTTTTCCCATTCAAATTCATCGGCTACCTGAAATATGTCCATGGATCTAAGGACTCCAGGTTAAAAACCCCTGTTCTAACCCAATTCATTCCTTTTTAGGTAGAAAAATCCTCTGAAGCCTAGAGAGATGCTGATGCGACATTCACAAGATCACTTGAAAGTCTTAAAGCAGAGCTGGGACCAGAATCCCCCTGTCTAAAGCCAGGACTGGGGCTGGGCAAAATGGACAACTGTCCAGGCACAAGATGTGTATGTGTATGTATGTGTGTGTGTGTGTGTGTGTATTTACACAGTGATGGGCATTTAAAAATTTTACTTTTTATAGGTGTACATGTTTCTTATACCTTGAATATACTATTCCTCTCAGGGACACACAGTTATTTGTTTTATGGTGAGTTATGTTGAATGTATTAGTGAAGGCTCAAAGCCACTGATAAACAGTAATGCACAGGGGAGTGCCAATTTCAAACCTTGCCTGGGTTGAGGCTCTGTGATTGACTCCCAGTCTGGCTCTTACAACAGCTAATCAGTCATGCTTCAGAGATGAAGTTCTGTCTTTCCTCTTATCACTTGCCCTCCTCCCCTTTCCTCGTTTCCATCTCATAGGATTATAGGGTTTAGAAACTTGAAGAGATTGAGAGTGCATCTCTCCCAAACTTGTTATTTTACAGTCAATTCAATTCAATTAACGTTTATGAAAAGCCTACTATGTGCCAAGCTTGTGCTAGATGTTACAGATACAAAAACCAAAACCTAAGAATAACAACCAAGAGTTCTTGCCCTCAAGGGGCTTACATTATGACCTTTGATAATAGTAACTGACATTTTTATCATTGAACAATTTGCAAAGTACTTTTATATACGTTATCAGTGTCAATGGGATGAGAATCACACAGTTTTCTGAGGTGGGTACTCCAGGTGTCATTTTCCCAATTTTTTGGGAAACAGAGTCTAAGAGAAGCTAAATGTCTTGCCTGTGGTCACACACTGAAGAGCCCGAGGGAGGATTTGAATGTAAAGTTTTCTTGGCTCCAAGTTCAACCCTCTTTCCTTTTCATCGATGTTTCACAAAAAGAGAAACTGAGGCTTTGTCCTCTGACTTCCTCCCCATTTTCTGTTCGTAGTTCAGGCCTGGTTTCCTCCGACCTGGGGTCGGTGGGAGATGGGCAAGGGGCTGCTAAGGAGAGATGAGGAAATCCAGGCTGAGCTTCACTATGTGGTAACTGGCTTAGGCGGAACAAGGACAGACATTAAAAACCCATTTTCTCACTGGGCATAAGTAATTGGCAAAAAAGCTCTAAATCCATAGCTGTCAGGTGAAGTCATTTCCGAGAGAAAAAAGGATGGGGGAGAGAGAGCCTGAGGGGGAGTTAGAAAAAGAAAGAGGGAAGGAGGGAACAAGGAAGGGAGGGAGGAAGGAAGAGGGAGGAGGGAGGAGGGAAATGTAAAACAATGAACTGAAGACAATCAGCGTGGAGAATTGTTCTCCCTTACTGTACCTTGGCTTCTCTGTCCCTTGGTCCCAGTTGTTGCCTGATATCCCATTCTACTCTTCTACATTTTTTTTCCTGGGGAAAATGGTGGCTCCTGAGGTGGTAGAGGGAAGGAAAGACTGCTCTGGAATTATTTAATGAGCCAGAATGAATTGCATTTGAAATCATTTAAATGGGATCTGGGAGCATTTAACTGCAGCCCGGGAACTTAACAAGAGCGGGAAAAGATCTTTGTACTAATTGCTGGCAATGATATACCTACAGAGAGGGAATGTACAGCAATTAGTAAACGAGTCTGTAATTTCAGAGTCTGGTCCTTTCTTGCCTGGCCTGTTAGGAAGCCACTAGGTTCCTCTATCTGGATGAGGGATGCTGATGGTAGTAAGGGGGGAGTGGTGGTGGGGGAAGTGGGGGTGGAGTTGTTGAGGAGTGGGTTGGGGAGGGAGCTGAGGTTCCACCTGTAGGTGGCAGGCAAGGGCTGAGACCAACAGTAGCCAGACTGCTGCTGAGTGTGACCTGAGACTGGCAGGGGCCTGAGTGAAGGGGTGCTGGCGTCTCATTCTGGCTAGAGAACAGATTTTAGTGGTTCCTGGCTCTAAAAGAAGGTAGTAGGAGGTAGAAACTGGAAAGAATTGCTTGGAGAACTGCTAAAAGTGGCTGGAGAAGCCTTCAGTTTGAATCCCTGCTCCATACTGCATGGCTCTATAAGCCTTAGTTTCTCAGGCTGTAAAATGGGTAACAATGGATATATTACCTATCTCCCAGGAGTGTTGTGAGGGCAGTGCTTTGTAACGTGAGTTGTTATTTTCTGTATTTTTTAAAATTTTACTTTTAGTCTGCCACTTCTAGGAAGAAGAGGTTTGCAGCTGGGGGTAATGTGTAGGTTATTCCAATAGGGTAGCTGCACTTGACAATGGGGATTATCACTGCAGAACAGGCATAGGCCGGGCACTTTCTCTGGGTTTTGGTGGGGGGTGTTAGTGGAGGCTAGTACTGCTACCTGGTGCACTGCTCAGGCCATGTAGTGTATTGGGATAAAGCACTGGCCTGGAAGTCAGTAGAGGGCACGTGGAAATTGCTGGTACTATTGTACATGTATGTGGAATGTGATAGGCCCACATAGTGTGGATGGCGTGTAGAACTTAGAATCAAAACCATGGGGGATTTTAAGAGGTCACAGGGTAATAGCTGTTTATCTTATTGTAGTAACTCCTTCAGGCTAGAGCAGGGGTGGGGAACCTGCAGCCTCGAGACCACACATGGCTCTCTAGGTCCTCAAGTGAGGCCCTTTGACTGAATCTAAACTTCATCATTTGGGATTTTCTTGGCAGAGATGTTGGAGTGGTTTGCTATTTCCTTCCCCAGCTCATTTTACAGATGAAGAAACTGAGGCACACAGGGACTTGCCAAGGGTCACACAGTAAGTGCCTGAGGCCAAATTTGAATTCAGGGAAATGAGTCTTCCTGACTTTAGGCCCAGCATCCTGTCCGCTGCACCACCTAGCTTTCAGTGCATTAAAAAGTCATCTAGTTCTATCCTTTCATTTTATGGTGAGGAAACAGAGAGTCAGAGAGTACACAAGTACACAGAGGTAAGCAGGAATAATAAGTAGGAGAGGCAGTATTTGAACCCAGGTCCCCTTACTCCAAATCCAGTGCCCTTTCCTTCACCCATGTTACCTCTTCTCTAGACCCCATCCAGCTTTCCCATAGGGTAATAGCTCCAGGACTATGTGCTGTGGAAAGGGATCAGAGGGGCTGCTTTATGGTTTTTGTCCCAGGCCCTGCATTCCATGAGGCGTAGTCACTTGGCTTATTTTGAATTTTTTGAATGAAGTTGATGTTACCCTGTCCAAAGTACCACCATAGTTTCTAAAAAGAAATTGTGTTAAAGATAGCTACAGTAGGATTAAAGTCTATGTATCGCTATCTACATGCTGTTAGAGGAAGTTGTTGGTTATGCAGTTTGGCACTGAGCCAGAAATCATGAACACCTGAGTCCAAATCAGGCCAGAGACACTTAACTAGCTGTGTGACCCTGGGCAAGTCACTTAACCTTTGATTGCCTCAGTTTCCTCAACTGTAAAATAGAGATAATAATAGCACCTTTTTCAAAGGGTTGTTGTGAGGATGAAATGAGATAATATTTGTAAAAGAGCTTAGTACAGTGCCTAGAACATAGCAAGCACTATATAAATAATTATTCCCTCCCCCTCACCAATTCCATTCAACAAATGTTTATTGAACTACTACTGTGTGTACAGTAATATGCTGGATACCACATGAGGTATGAAGTTTAAATAGTGTTCAGTAAGCCTTTGCTAAGTACTTACTAGGTGCCAGGCACTGTGCTAAGCACTGAGAATAGAAATGTAAGCAAAAAGAAAGATTATACCTTGCCCTCAAGGAGCTTACATTCTAATGGAGGAAGACAACATATAAAAGGGTGTGGAGCAGAAGATGAAGAAATCTGGGATGGGAATATGGTAGACAAGGCTGAAGTACAGCCTGGTGAGAAATGAAGACATGGCTGGCCTGGGAACCCTCCTTAAATGGAGGTTCTGGAGGAACCATTCAAATCAAAGGGAAAAGCCGTAGGGGAGAGAGTACTTCCAAGAGTGATCTTCCAGACTGAAGAGGTTTCTGGGGCATGGCAAGAAGTCTAGAGTACAGTGTGGTGAAAAATAAATAAGAGCTCCTGCCCTCATTGGCCATGCATTCTGGGTCGGGGTGAGGCACAAATATAGATAACTATAACTCAGTGTCCAAATACAGGAAGGATCTGTGGTTTTGTTAGTGGGAAATCTCCACCCATCATTGCAGACTGCAGATCTTAGGGAGCTACCAAAGGCATTTAGAAATTAAGTGACTTCTGTTGTACCCCGCCCCGCCCAAATCCCAGATAGTATGAGAGGCAAAATTTGAACCCATGTCTCCCTGACTCCAAGCTGAGTGCTTCATCTATCACCCTATGTTATCTCTACAGTACACAATATTGCATGATAAATATGCTAGAGCATTACAATAATTGCTAACATTGATATAGTATTTTAATGTTTACAAAGCACTTTACATATATTATCTCATTTGACCCTGAGATAAGTACTATCATTTATCTGCACTTTTTTAAATTTGTGTTTGCGTCTCCCTATACCTGACCCCACTACAGATCAACATGGGAGCTTTGACCTGCTCTGTTTCTTACCTGGGCTGGTTTGCCCCTTCTTAGGCAGCCTGGCAGCTCCCTTCAGAGTGAGGAGGGAGGAAGGCTCATCATGTGGGTGTCAGACTTAGTATAGACATTTGAACCTCTTTAGCTTCTCAGAACTCCTGAAATCAAGCAAACCTACCAGCCTCAGCTTCCCTGGACAACAGGGGATTACAGATGTAACCCTGGGCAAGTCACTTAAACCTCAGTTCCTCATCTATAAAATGAGCTGAAGGAAATGGCAAATCAATCTAGTATCTTGACCAAGAAAACCCCAAATGGGGTCACAAAGAATCAGAGATGACTGAACAATAACAACAGATGTGCACTTGCACACACACTGGTCTCATTCTCATTTTACAGATGAGGAAACTGAGGCTGAAAAAATGAAAGGTTAAGGGACTTTCCCAGAGTCACACAGCTAATAAGTGTCTGAAGTGAGATTTGAACTCTAAGCTCAGCCCTCTAGCCGCTATGCCATCTTCCTGCTTAGTATAGGGCCTTGATGATAGACACTAAATAAGTGATTCACCCAAGCTCACACACCTAGTAAGTGTCTGAAGCAAGATTTGAGCTCAGCTCTTTTGATTTTAATTCTAGCTAACCCTACCTAGCTGTGTCTGCCAAAGAAACCATGCTCAGTGAAGTCCAAAGGGAGAAGGTTGTAAGGACTGGGGAAAACTTTCTGGAGGAGGCCGAATTTGTGTTGGATTTTAAAAGAAGAGTAGGGATTTAATAAGTATAGAGGGAGAGGAAGGGCATGCCAGGCATTGGGAATAGCAGTAGCAAAGACAAAGAGGCCAGAAAGTATGTTTGGGGACAGGAAGTGGCTGGATAATGCATGTGGGGGAGAGGAATTAGCATAAGGCTGGGAAGATGGGGGCTACAGAGGACCTTGAATGAAAATCAGAGGAATTTAGCTTTTACTTGGTAGGTAGCAGGGAACCTTGCTTGTGGGAAGGATTTTGCTGTCCATGACTGAGTTACAGAGCCTGCCTCATCCCTTTGGCCTTATCCTGCCCTGCACTGCTATGATTCTTCACCACTCCTTCAGAGTTATGTGACTGCTTGTGTAAGACACTTGGGATATTTAATGAGAGTCAAGGAATTCACTTGGAAAAAAAGGCAGCAGTTTTTGTAATTATTAGTAAGCACTTTGGATATCTGCAAAGGGTTTCGCAATTAATTTTATTAGTCATTTTCATCTATCTCCAAGATTGGCTATCCCTCCCATTCTTTTTATGGGCAAGGACAAGCCCTTTTATCCTTGCAGAACAGCCCAGGTTTTGAAGAGACTGTTGACTGATTTTGCAAGAGGAACTGAAGATCCAGAAAGAGAGGTTGACTTGCTGAGAGTAACACAGCATATGTGAGGGAGGAGATGGTGAATACTGGAGCTGACACCCTCAGTGTCACTTCCTGACTCTCTGAAGATGACCTTAAGAACATATTCTGCCAATGTGAGATTTCCTTGGTGATACAATGAGTCTCCGCTGTGGTTATCTAGTTGGGATTGTCTTTGATAGCCTCTCTACAGCAGAGTGGGTAATTCCCAGGATACCAGGTGACTAGGCAGTGCTTCCAGGGCTAGGAAACCTTTAAAAAGCCTCCTCCACTTCTAAGTCCAACTCCAAGACATGTAGTAAGTACACGCTTATTGTTGGCAAGATAATATGTTGTGTGCTGAGACTACAAAGGGAAGAAACAGATTTAAACTATGTGCAAGAAATGTCAGTTACCCCATGGGGTTTGGAGCATGGTAGTGATGGACCTGTGTTCCGGTCCTTAAGTGAAAGTATTTGATCCTTCCAAAATTTATTTCATAGCTGTAATGGAAGATAGAGGGTATGAGAAGCAGAGGCATCATGAGATAGTAGAAAGAATTCTTATTTTAGAGGCATAGAATATGAATTCAAATCCTGGCTTTGTTACTTACCAGCATTACAACCATAGGTAAATGCTGGGGACCTGGAGTCAGGAAGACAAGAGTTCCAATATAGCCTCTGATTCTCACTAGCTGTGTAACCATGGTCAAATCACTTAACCTCTGTCTGTTTCAGTTTTCTTGATTGTAAAACAAGTATAATAATAGCACCCACCTCCCAGGGTTGTTGTGAGGATCAAATGAGATGATATTTTTAAAATGCTTTAAAAACCTTAAAGTATCATGTAAATGCGAAGATAATGATGATGATGATGGAATTTAACTTTTCTTAATCTCAGTTTCTTCGTCTTTTTATTTATATTTATATATTTATTATATATTATATATAAATATATATATATATTTATTATATAATAATATAAACAGTACCTACATTACAGAGCTGTTGGGAGGTCCAAATGAAATTAAGGTTGAACAATCTGCAAATTCTGAAGAGCTAACTACATGCCAGTTATGATGACTCCCTGGGTAACCTTGGGCAAGTCACTTTTACTCTATGGGCTTGGGTTTCTTTACCTATAAAATGATGTGTTGGAATAAAAGGAAGATTTTTAGGGCCCTCACAGCTCTAAATCCCAAGACGATGAATATTTCAGTACTTCAGTGACCTTGGATAAGTCACCCATTCTCTATGAGCCTCAATTTTATTATCTGTAAAATGAAGGGACTGAACACAATGATTTCTAAGGTCCCTGCTAGCTCTAAGTCTATGATCCTATTATAAAACTGGAGGGATGACAAATAGGTGACAATGGAAAAGATCTGTCAGGATTTCCATAATACTTCAGCTAAATTCCTGCCTTCTCTAATTCTCTCTCTCCCAGAATACATTCTTTCTGTAATTCAAACCTCTGCTATTCTTAATAATATGTAAATGGCTCTTTCTTCTCTCCCTAAGAGGACTGACATTTGTTTCTCAGGTTTTGATGGAAACAAACTGGGAGAGCCTTCCCTAGACAAATTCCAAGATAGACATGCCTGAGAAATAGGACTTTCATTCCTAGGACCTGCCTATTTGGCCTTAGCTGTTTCAAGTGACCTTATTAAAGACTTTCACTATTTATGATAGATCTCTTCTTTACCTCCCCCTCATGTCTGACTTTCTCATCTCCCTTCATTCTCCCTCTCCTCATTCCCACTAATCCCACCCTTTTCTGTTCCCTTTTGTGTCTCAATCAGCTTTCATCTCTAAGAATCCTATTCAGCAGCAAATCCCTGAACTCTCTAATTGAGATCAGAGATAAATATAGTGGGGGAAGGGAGGAGGAGGAGAGAGAGGAGGCCTACTTTTAATTTGCAGCATTTCCCATTAATAACAGCTTCTAATTAAAAAATCTCCATCTTCTATCCTCCCAAGTCCAAGGGAAAAATCTCCCCAGTTCTGGCTGGCTGGAAACTTAACTTGGGTGAATCGGGAGCAGGGATTTTTGGAGCAGCTGAGCCTACATTGTCAGAAGCCATAATTAAACAGGAAAAAAATGAATATAATCAGACCTCATAGGGATTTTTCTTCCATGAAACCCCTGAATGTGCCCTTGTATTCATGTGGAAACATACTTCTCTTAGCACAGGGGTACGTGAAAAATGGTTTATTCCTTCATCGGTATCCATGTCTGCCTTTGGGTATCAATATCAGTAAACATCTCATAAGTGCCTACTATGTGCCAGGCACTGTGCCAAGTGTTGGGAGATACAAAGAGAGACAAAAGACAGTCCCTATCCCTAAGAACCCTTATAATCAAACAAGGGAGACAACATGCAGACAAATATATACAGAAAATCTAAATATTAAATGAGAGGGCAGCCAGGCATACAGGAGCCATAACTAAAGTAGGGTGGCCAGGACTTTGCCCCAAGTGTTGAAATTTAGAAGGTCCTGACTGATAGCCTTTATGCTCTTTACATAGGTAGAAACAGCTGAGCTCAATACCTGGTAAGCAAGACTAATTAGTTAAAACTGGATGCACCTCCTCCTTTCCCCACATCCCCTCTTACCAATGGCAACACTACAGGTGAGCTCCTTCCTGGCTAGACCCTGTCTTGTTCCCTTCCATCCCTCCACAGCTACCTTGAGGTGTCCCAGGGTCTCTGTCTCTCCAACACAAGGTGTTATCGTGAGTTGTCCCTCTCCACCGACTGAAGCTGTTCTTAAAAGTTTATTTTAAGGCACATTTCATGATGCTTGTCCTGGGTACATATTGTAGTTCTTGCTCCAGGTGCCAGAGTCGTTAGTCATATCTCTGAGTGTGAGGCCTGTGCCTCCTGGAGGTATAAGGCAGACTCCATGGGCTCGTGGTAAGTACAGTGAGGAGCTCGAGGCCTGAGCTCTCCAGCTTCCAACACAGTACTTTCATCTAGATGGAAGATGTCTTCCAGAAGTAGGCCTGCATTGATCTGCATTACTTTTTTTTTTTTGGTATCCTTTTCCCCCCTAGGACAAGGATTCCTAATGTGAGTACTGTGAACTAATTAAAAAATATTTAGATGCTTTTATTTCCATATAACTGATTTCTTTGTAATCTTGTGTGTTTTACTTTATACATTTTAAAACATTATTCTGAGAAAGGGTCTATTGGTTTCACCATACTTCCAGAGGTCTATAACATGCAAAACATGCAAAAACATGCAAAAAGTAAAGAACCCCTGTCCTAGGTTTTCTATTATCCTGATTAAAGATAGTAAAATGGATGGAGGATAGGGGATTTGAATGGGGAGGCCATAGATGCATGTGCTAGGTATAGAGACAAATAGATATCCAGGTTTATTTTCCCACAGAAAACCTCCTGGAGTCATCTGAAATTGAATGCTGAATCAGTTTATAAGATTTCTCTTTATTCTGAAGGTGAGGGAGAGGATCAGCTTAGAGGTAGATCTATTTGGACTTTGTGGGTCAACAGGTAGATAGCCAAGAGGAACTCACTAGATAGAACCTCAGGGATGTAGCAGAATGCTGGACCTGAAAGTGGTGGTGGAGAGAGAGAAACTATGGAGAGCAGACATAACTTTTTAAAATATAACGATTACCAGACTGGTGGTTCAAAGAGAATTACCAACCTCAGTAGTCTCTGTGGCCATCAGTGTACTGAAGCATAACTGATATTCATAATGATACCCTTGGATCATTAGAAAAAGCTTAAATTATGTTTAGTATAGTTTCTTTATGTAGGAAAATATACATTTTAGAAAAAAATTACCTGGTGCTACACAATGTACTGGGATAAAAAAGCCAGAAAGGAAACAGCCTCTATTTTTTTTTGTAAATAGTAATTTATTTTTTACAATTACATGTAAAGATAGTTTTCAACATTTATTTTTTTGTAAGATTTTGAGCTCCAAATTTTACTCCCTCCTTCCTTCCCCTCCCCCCTCTCCAAAACAGCAAGCAATCTGATATAGGCTATAAATGTGCAATCATGTTATGTATATTTCCACATTAGTCATATTGTGAAAGAAGAATCAGAACAAAGGGAAAAACCACAAGAAAGAAAAAAAACTAAAAAACAAAAAAAGTGAAAACAGTATGCTTTGATCTACATTCAGACTCTACAGTTGTTTCTCTGGGTGTGGATAGTATGTGTCATTATGAGTCTTTTGGAATTTCTTGGATCATTGTATTGCTGAGGAGAACTAAGTCTATCATAGTTGATCATCACACAATGTTAACAGCCTCTGTTCTTGAGGAGCTTATATTCTATCAGGAAATACATCATGTGCATATATAATATATTTTAGTTGTGTATATACATGTCTTATCTTTCCTACTATGATGAAAATTCTTTGAAAGATAGTTCCTAATGTAATTCATCTTTGTAAACCTCAAAGTGCCTAGTACATGACCTCATTCATATATAATAGATACTAAATAAATATTTGTTGACTGACTGAATGAAGGAAGGGATTTTTATCTACTTTTATACCTGGATTGATCCCAGAGCCTGGGGTTAAAGTGGCTCCAGGTAGATTCAAGGGAGTTGGGACAATGAGCCATGGTGGTCATATCTTTTTTTTTCTAATGTATTTTTAGAGTATAGAAATATCTGATGGTACTCTAGCCAGCAATAGAAGAAACTGTTTTCATAGCAAAGACAGTGAGATTTGTTTTGGCATCCAGAAGCTCTATTGTGTGATAGGAGAACTAAGTAATAAGCTGAAATTTCTCACCAATAATTAGGGTTGTCTTTCAAATACCATAGTACTCTCCACCTGGCTATGTAGATGAACCCAAACAAATTCTAAATATAAATGATAAAACTAGGAACCATGGACTCACAGTCTTTTCAAAACAGGGTGCCAAATTGGTGATTTCAGCTCTTCTGACCTGTAGAGGGGGTGTGACTGCACTGGTTCCCTTGAGTAGGGAACAAGGAATGCTTGTGTCAGTTCTCATAAGCTGTTAGCAAGGTTGTTATAGAAGCAGTCAGCACCTTGGCTGGGGATAGCAACTCCTGTGACCAGAAGAAGGGGTTGCTGCTGTTATAGGAACCAAAGAAGACATTAATCAGACACTCAAAGAGGAGAAAAGGCTGTTAGAAATGCCAGTAAATTCAACTAGGTCAGCCCAATCAGCATAGGCAGAGGAGGCAGTACACCGAGGTCGAAAGGGCACTGGACATAGGTTTGGGTCTGAATTCCACTTTGGTTATTCTTTGTGTGACCTTAGGCAAGTCACTTAATTTCTCTAGGGCTCAGTTTTTACCAGTGGAAAATGAGGGGATTGGACTAGGTGATCTCTAAGGCCCTTTCCAATTAAAACATCCTGTGCTTCTGTGATGACTAAAGTTACTTTCAGCTCTAGAATTCTATGAGGCTATCATTTTGTGATTGCATGCTGACTCCACGTGTAGATTGTTGGGAGTGTTATGGCAGCTGTCAGCTGTCTCAGAGATGGGGAGAGATATGCAGCAGGGGTGATTAGCTAGTCGGCCACTGAAAATCAGCTTTGCACATTGTAGTACTTCAGGACAGTGACAGCAAGCATTTGTTATCATTGTACTGTAACTCATTTTACATTTATATGGTGCTTTGTAACCTACAAATCATTTTTCCATACATTATCTCGTTTGATTTCTCAGAGGTAGACAGGACTGTGAAGCTTTCCTTTCAGTTACAGATCAGACTAGATGACTGCTGAAGTCCACAAATTCTTAAATTCTGTGATTTTCTAACTCCCATTTTACAGATGAGGAAACAGAGGTCAAAGCAACTTGCTCAAATTCACACAGTGAGAAAGTTGGTGGAACTAGAACCGCTACCTAGGTCTTCTGACTCTCAGTCTAGGACTCCTTCTATTATAACTGTATTGCTTTTCTCATTGTAGTTCATTGCTCTGTAAATAGATACAAATACAATTATAGAAATTTTCAGTTGAAAAGATTACAGATAACAAAGAGTTAACTATATTTTCTAATGTTTGCCCTCCCATCCATTTAGATTTTTCCTTCTCTTGGGGAATTATGCAGACACCCAGGGTCTATGTTGAACCTATCATTGCCACAATTGATGGGAAATAGATTTGCTCCATCATTAAGATGGGTTTTTAGATGATGAGGTGCTTTCAAAAGAAGGAGAGCCTGGTGACTGGGCATGGGGGTGGGGGAAGAGGATTATGCATCTCTGTGGGATGCCTAGAAGAATAATAGCTTATATTTATATGCATTTTGCAGTTTAGGAAGCACTTTGCCCATAACAATTCTATGAGATTGGTAGTACTATTATTGTTGTTGTTGTTGTTGTTGTTGTTGTTGTTGTTTCCATTGTATAGATGAGGAAACTGAGACTCGGTTAAATGACCTGCCCAAGGTCACATAGCCAGTAAGGAGTAGAGCCAGGACATGAGCCCAGGTCTCCTGAGTCTAAGGACTAAGTTCAATTATATATCTTTCCACTATACTACTTTAGGAAGAAATCCTTGGGAGAGGAATGATAAAAAGGAAAAGAGGTAAAAATTTCAGCTTGAACATAGGGTAGAGTTGGGAGGTTAAGGCTCAGAAGAAAGATGATGGAGCCTGGAGGAAACAGGAGAACTAGGGCTATAGAAAGATTTAGAGTTATCCTAAGGTCCCTTTCAGCTCCAAAGATCTTTGTGTATATAAGTTGTGGTTTGGGAGAGGCCCCATTGGAGAGGGTTGGGAGAATGTGGAGGAATGATGGGGGAGGAAGATGAGTGATAGAGAGCAGGAATGGGGCTGCTGCAAAGGAGACATGTCAGGGCATCGGAGTCAAAGAGAAAGAGACAGCAGGTTTAGAAGATGACTCGACCTTGCCCCGAGTCTGGGGAAATGTGCCCCAACCCAGAGATGAGGTCGCTGAGTTACTGAAGTGGAATGACCTCATGGAAAGGGCAGGGCGATGAGCTCTAGGCTGGCAAGGGGCAAAACTATGAGGACAGGGAGAGAGGACAAGGAGAGCAAGAAACAGCGATCCCTGCATGCAAAGAGGCTGCTGACTCTCACTTCCCTTAACACACTCCTCAGACATCCCCATGACTGATTGCCTGAGACAGTCTCGTCTCCCTGTTATCATTCCTTGTCTTTATTTGCCCAGCATATATATCCACTGAGTTAATGGATTTTTCAAAGGAGGGGCCAAGTCAGGAGCCATCAGCACAGCTTTCTCCAGGTTGAACAATCCAGTTCAACCAGTGATTTCAATTAAAGGACCATTACTCTGAAACCCTATCCAGCCTCAGCTCCTGTTTGCCAGCAGGAGGTCTTGTCTCTGTCCCAGGCCCTGGTTTGTGGTTAGAGCATCGTTCTTACTGTAGCCCACCGGCTTTGCTAAAACGCAGCAGCTACTCCTAATAAACAAACATATTGATCATACAGATATGGGATGTCAGGGACTTAATTCATGAATGAAATGAGTTTTAAGAGGGCCCAGTGGGACCTGACTCCATTTAAAGGGCCAGCAGCAGCCTGAGCACTCTCATGGTGGGCTAGGGAGAAGTATGTGTAAGCATGGTGGACATCTCTCTGGTCTGACTCTGTGGCTGCAATCTTATATTTCTATCCCATTGCTATCATCTCCTAGACTATCTCCACCTTTCTTCTCTGGAGCCTATTAAAAAGGGGGAGACACCTATCATAGACTTTGAGGGTGGCTTGTAGATTGCGTTAAATTACTCTGATTTTTAGGCAATGGAAAAAGCTTGACATGATCCATTCCCTCCTCCACTTTGTATGAAAAGGAGGGGAAGGTATCTAGTTAGCTAAGTGGTTATGTAGCAGCTTGAGTAGAGCAGCAAGAAGCTTCCATTCAACCAGGTGGTTTCCTGATTGGATAATTATGAGCCTAGGTATGGAAAAATGAACACGAATTCCAAACAGCCCAGATGAACCCTCTGAGTGTTCTAGATGTAAAGAAGCTAGTCTCACCTGCAACCAAGAGGAGGAATCAGATATGGGGTGTGAATTTCAATGCTAGAGAAGATCTTGGCTTGGTGAAGTTAGCTAAGGATCAGGTTAAAAAGTTAGGTATTACCTGGGAACTGGGCAGGGTTTTTTTTAATTTATACTTAAAATTACCTTTCCATGGCATATTATTTCTGAATTTGTGTATTTTCTTTCTCCTTGTAAATAAATGCTAGAAAACTCACTCTTGTGGACAATTTAACATGAGTTGCAGGCCTGTAAAGAATGTTTTACTCTGCAAATCTAGTCCAAAACCCCTCATACCCTGATTTTATAGGTTGTGTAGAGACAAGGGGTAGGACTAAAGAAAGTGGAAGATAGGACTAGTCATTGAAACAAATATGACAGCAATAAAGGAAGGGAGTAAACATAGGTCTTTAGGGTTAAGGGATGGTAATGATCTGAATCCAAGGAGCTAAGCAGGATTTAGGAAGGTCCAAACAATTCAGTACCTTAAACTGGTGTTCAGTGATCAAGAAAATATTTATTTTTTCTTATTTTTAAGTAAAAGACTTGCTTTGAGAGGGGACTCATATCCTGGGAAGCTGACTATGCAGCAGTGAAATAGAAGGGCCAGAAAAAAAGCCTTTGCAACTTTATAACATGATTTGTAAACGATTGAGATTAGAGTACCCAGAAGAGCAGCCAAGGACATGAACCCCAAAATGGGAAGAGTAAAAAGAAAAGAGTTTCCCACTTGTCCCCTCTGCCTCATCCCTACTCAATTATAGCCTCCTGGATCTTTTCCTATTTC
Source organism: Phascolarctos cinereus (assembly GCF_003287225.1). Classification (NCBI taxonomy): domain Eukaryota; kingdom Metazoa; phylum Chordata; class Mammalia; order Diprotodontia; family Phascolarctidae; genus Phascolarctos; species Phascolarctos cinereus. Next base: position 120,570,890 of record NW_027555736.1, read on the forward strand.
TTTCACTTATCGCATGTATGCCATCATAGTAATGGCGTCATAACACTAGACTAGAGCTTCTGGGCTAGAAGGACCCAGGGCTTTAGGCTCCAGAAATAACACTTTTTTTAAGATTAATCACTTAGATTTGGGCAAAAATAAATCCTTTGTTTCTTATTCTGATTATTATATTTTTAAAGGTATGTATGTTTTGTTAATACCCTTTGCCTTTGTGTTAAGTCTCTCTGATTGAACAACGTGACAAGCAATGAAGCAAAAACATCCAGTGCAGAAATCTTGTCTGATAATATCCATTCTACTCTGTCCTAGTAATCCCTGGCACCTCTGCTGTGAGGAAGGAACGAGGGCGGACGGTGAAGCTCAAGACGGGAGGAAGGCAGTCTATTACTAGGGTTATGTTCTACTACCAGGGTGATTTTGGAATGCTGATATCCAAGGAATTGAGAAGAGTGGATGAAGTTGCCTGTTGGTCAGAGGTCAAAACCACGGCAATATGTCTAAGATTAGGAAATGCCAGGGAGTCAATATTGTTGGAAGCTTGAGTCTCTTTATTCTGAAGGTATATATGCCCTGATCTGGTTGACATTGATGCTGCCCTGGGTGGGTCCCTATTGCCTCCTACTGACTCAGCCAACCCTATCCTTCACATGAGTTACAGGCCCATAAAGAATGTCTTACTTTGTAGATTTAATTCAAAACCCTCTGTCCTCCCATTTTATAGATGAGGAAACAGGCCTAGAAAGATGAAGCTGCTTGTTTAAACATTATTTTGGGAGTCCAGCATCCTTAGGAGTTAAGGCAATAATTTTGAGGGGCAGTGATTTGCATTCCAGTGGAACAAAAGAAACAAGAGGTTGGGGATTTATGGGCATGTCAAACACTCTTGAGCCATATTGTTTCGCTGATTTCCTCTGTAACTTGAGCTTTTATACCCATGATCCAATGGGAAGGAGAGGGCCAGGGTAAAGTCCTCAGCATGTAGCCTGAAGCTCACTGACCTCCCTTGGAAGGGAATCCAGAGGTATATGTATTCATTGCATAGACATACATATGTTTGTATTTTTTTTTCTTTTTCAAAGCCTGAGCTGGTGAACCATCAGTGGTTCACATGGACACACTCTAAATACAAAACTTTAACATGGCTTGGTAAGCTCTAAATAGGGATAATGTGCTAGAGTGGAAAGAATATTGGATTTGGGATCTGAAAAGTTGGGTTCTAGTCTAGCTAAGGTGCATGGAGTACTGGGCCTGGAGTCAGGAAGACTTTAGTTTAAATCTGGCCTCAGACACTTATTAAGTGTATGAACCTGGACATGTCACTTAACCTTTATTTGTCTCAGTTTACTCAAGTGTAAAATGCGGATAATCTTAGCACCTACCTTCTGGAGTTGTTGTGAGGATCACATGAAATAATATATGTAAAGTGCTTAGCTTAGTGTCTGGCCCACAGCAGGTGCTAGATAAATGCTTGTTCACATCGCTTTCCAGCTCTGTCAACTCTTAGCTATGTGACCTTGAGCAAGTCATGACCTCTCTGGGCTTTTTAGATAGTGCATTGGGTGATGCAGACTCTAATTAGGGTGTACTCCCAGAATTTGGGGACAAGTTCAGAAAATGTCATTATCTGAAATTGAAGTGGATAAGAATCAGCACAAAATGGATGAGATTAGCCATCTGGAGGAGTCATTTACCCTGAGAGATGCTGTGCAAATGCATTGCTAATGAGACTTAGGGTATCACCAAAATCTGATCAAGGATCCTAAAATACAACTAATGGAAGATAAGCTGTGACCTAATTAATTTTATCATGTCTAAGACATTGTTGCCAGAACAGAAGGCTAGTGGCCTTCTTGGAGTCTAGGAAAAGGAGAGCCAAAGCGTAAGGTGTCACCTTCTCTGTGAATCCTTTTCTGATTCTCCTGGCTTCAAGTCCCCGGTGAATAGGATTTCAGGGTGAGAAGGGATCTTGGTGGTGATCCAGTCCAACCTTCCTCAAATTTTTAGAGTACTTGAAACCTCTCTTTTGCTCTCAGCATCCTTTACTTTGGATTATACATATCTGTGTGTATGTCTTATCCACACACATCCCTAGACTATAAGCTCTCTGAGGGCAGAGACTGTCTTTTCTATTTTCCTGGCTTGGAATCCCCAGCATCTAGTATGGTATCCTGTACGTAATAGGTACTTACAATTATTTTTTGAAGTTGACTTTTTTCCTTAAACATTATCTAGGGGAAAGGGTGATTTGTTTTTTTCAACTCTCCTTTATGTTTTGTCTTCCCCTTTAGAATCAATTCCTTGAGGGTAGAGACTGTCTTGTTTGATTGTATTTATATCCCCAGAGTTAGGCCCAGAGCCCAGTGCCTGGCACATAGTAAGCACTTAATAAGTGATCTGTCTATCCATCTATCTATCTCTCTGTCTGTCTGTCTATCCATCTATCTTCCTATCTATTTATCCATCTATCTGTCTCTGTCTGTCTATCCATCTAATCTGTCTGTCTGTGTATCGGCCTGCCTATCTTCCTATTTATCCATCTGTCTATCTATCTCCATCCATCCATCCATCCATCCAGACATCCATCTGTCCACCTGTCCATCCATCTGTCTGTCTACCCATCTATCTTCCTATCTAGTTATCCATCTGTCTGTATATCTATCTATCCATCTATATATCTTCATATCTATCCACCTATCTGTCTGTCTTTCTATCTTCCTGCCTCTATCTGTCTTTCTATCTCTGTATATCTCTAGTCAACCACCACTAGTTATTTAGATAAAAATATTCTTAGAGGATAATTCATCATTGTGTTACCATAGTTTGACAGAAATATCCCTTAAGAATATTCATTCATTCACTAATCTTTATTAAGTTTTTACTATATGCCAGATATTGCATAGTTCTGGGAACACAAATACAACAGTGAAAGAGTCCTTGACCTTAAACAGCTTACATTCTGGGCAAGAGGAGGGGGATGGGCAGGGGTACGTGTGGAGGGGAGATATTTTAACTTCTTAATTGTAGCAGGCATTATTTTCAACTACAAAATACTAGGGATGGATTTTGCCTTACATGTGGGAATTTTGTATTTACAAACCCCCCTCTCCCAATAGTTAAAGAGCACCCTGTATTATAAGTGTGGGTGTAAGAAGATTCCAATTAAGATTCAGCAATCTCTTGTTGCTGAATCCCTAGTTGGACTTGAAGATCTCCAAGGTCCTAGCTGTGCTAGGGACATGCCCCAAAGCACACATTGTATATTACTAAATATATATGTTGTCCACCTCCTATTCTGGTCTGCACGCATGTAAACAAAAGAGAGAGACTTGGTCTTGCTATATTTCTTAGACAAAGTTATAAGATAAAGATCCTGGGAAAATAATGGTACTTCATGATTTTTAACCTCTCTGAAAAATGTCTTTGTGGATAAGTAGAGATTTTTATTTTCAAATCAATTGCATTTGTGTCCCATGGAAAATAAAATAGAGACAGGGTTGGGAGAAGGAGGGGAATCTGAGGTTCATTAGCACTTAGAGTTTAAAATGGACCATGGAAAGACAACCCCACTCAGTCTAGGCTACTGTCCTAGTGGATTGGGTTAACCAGAGAAAACCCCAAATGGTTGTTATGGTAGACAAGAGCATCTCATGCTACAAAAATGTACCAACTGTATGTGGGTAAAGCAGCTGCCTTCTATTAAATGGGCATACAGACAACTTCCATTCTGAACCTATGGAAGCCTGTGCTCCAAATTCAGTGCCTTCCTTTCTCTCTTTTCTTTTTTGAGCTACAAGGGGCTTGAGTGTCCATATGGAAGGCAAATCCTGTGTGAAAAATTCCAGCAATAAAATAATAATAATCTTGACTCACATTCACATGGTCCTTTGCATATGTTCAGTTCAGTTCATCAAGCATTTTTGCAATTCAATAAGCATTTGTTATTACGCGTTTTCTTACTCATTCCTCACAGCAAGACTGTGAGGTAAGTAGTGTTAAGTATTAATAACCCCATTTTCCTGATGAGCACCCTAAAATTCAGGGAAGTCAATTTGTTCAAAACATAGCTAGGAAGTGGTGGATCCAGGATTCAGTTGCAAGGCTTTTCACTTCAAGCTCAGTGTACTTTATACTACACTTTTTACCAGTTGAATATGTGATTGTAAGCATACATATGTAGGTATATACATATAGATATTTATACGTATGTGCACAAATGTGTGTGAGGCAGTGTGGCGTAGTGTACAGAGGGCTGGCCTTGAAGTTATAGTGATCTGAGTTCTTGTTCCACATATGATGGCTGTGTGACCCTAATAAAGTCATTGAACCTCCCAGAGTTTTAGACAATTCCCTAAGCCTATACATTATAGAACAAGTCATGATCTACATCATTAGAGAGAGTTTTCCTCACTGGGAATTGCCTATATTAATGGAATCATAGGTCCACGAAGACCTGGATTCTAGTACCATCTCTGACAAATACTGATTGTGATCCTGAGTAAGTCATTTAACCTCAAAATACTCTTGGCAGCTCCCTAAGATGATGAAATTCAGACAAGGTACTGACCTACATTGCTAGAGGATGCTTCCTCACTAAGGACTTCCCCATGCCAACAAATCATAAGTCTTATCTCTGTTTTTCTCTGTCTGTCCCTGTCTCTCTTCACATGCATACTGTTTATATTTATATCTATGTAATATATTTCAATTTCATGTAATATATATTTCAATTCTACATATATATCAGCTGCAATATGAGATATGTGCCTAGCTTTTGAACTGTGAATATATAAATATGCACTCCACTAGCTCTTTCCCTCCTCTTCCAGAAGCTTCAAGGTAATGAAAGTGTCCAGACTCTAACTGCTAGGGGGTGAAGGAAGTTGAAATTAATTTATTAGGCCTAAGCAAGCTACAAATAGGGTCTAGTAGAATTTCATTTTGTCTTTCGGTGGGTGCTACTGCTGATGGTAAGTGGCTAAATAAAAAATACAAGGTCTTGAGAGTCCCCTGGTTGATTCTTTTGTCTATCAGCGAATGCACTAAGAAATTTCAAGCAAAAGAGTTGAAAATGTGTTGATTAGGTCCCAGGCATGTTGGCCAAGGAAATCTCCCAAGAGTATAGCCTTCCCCAGGAAGAAGGTATGACAACAGAAGACAACTCTGGGACCATGCCAAGGGAGAGGAGGAATTGAAAAGCAATGAAGTTGTTGGAGGCCTTGACAATGTGATAGGTGTTCCAACTGCAGTACAACCCTTCCAAAATGCGAAGCTTGGCTTGTTTAGGCACTGTTTCCCAGCATGGGATTCTGTGGGAGATTAAGCCTTTTTTTTTTTTTTTTGTAAAGATGGCTGATAAAAATTCTATTGCTTGATTTTCTCTGTTATTACTTTAATATTCTATCATAATTAAGTGCTTTGCTATAGGTTTTATGGTTTTTATCTGATCTTTTGGGTAGGGAATGCATTGGATAATGGCTTGAGGAGTATTTACATAATTATGGTTACTCTAAACACCATCATACTCAGTCTGGGTCATTAAGGAGTTCCAGAGTTATGTGAGAGTCATACCTTACTTTCAAGGGCAATAAACTATCAATGATGTCACTTTCAAATACAAAAGATAGTAGTCAATATTTGTCTGTCTTCTATGCTGGATAACAATGCTTGTTTCCCATTTAGCCTAATAGGAAATGAGTCACGGAGGTGGGATGATGGTGGTGGTAGTAGTAGTGGTAGTAGTAGTAGTAGTAGTAGTAGTAGTAGTAGTAGTAGTAGTAGTAGTAGTAGTAGTAGTAGTAGTAGTAGTAGACAGATAAGGATGGAGAGAATCAAATGAAGAGAGAATGAAGCTGGAAATATAACCTTTCACTTTGGGGGCTAGAAAAGAGAATTGTCCACAAGCATGATCTCCACAAGACACCAAATGATCTTAAGTTTCTTTCACATAAGTTATGAAGGAGTTTTGAAGGAAACACAAGGATGGGAGAGTTGAGACCCCAAGGATGAATATAAGCAATGCTGCAATATTCCCAGGACAATTTCAGATAAAGTCCAATCTCTTTCACTTCAAAACCCTTAATCACCCACCTACCTTGTTACCTCTAAATCCTGAGACTGCCTCCTCTGTTCATGTCAGGATTCAAGACCCCTTTGGTCTAGTCATTTCACTCTTTCCTTGAGCCTTTCCTCCAATCTGCATCATAAACCTGGAATATCTCTCTTTTTTGCATGTCCTCCTTGTCCACATGACTTTTAAAATAACTCAAACTGCTCTTGAAATGCCACCTGTTCCATGAAGCATTAAGTTGATTAATATGGCTCCTTTGATCCTACCTTGCCCTAAATTAATACTTTCTTACTGGATCCCTGACTTCTGCTGTCATCCTTACCTTGAACTTCATGTCACACTTATCTTTAGTGTTTAAAGGATGGTAATTCATTATCCAATTACTTATTGGTTTATTATTACTATTACTGCTATTAACTATCACTCTTCAACTATTTCTGCCAACAGTACCACTCTTCCTAACACATACTTGCATAATAACAATTCACATTTGTCAAGTACTTACAGTTTACAAATCTATTTCCTTACAAGCCTGTGAGGCATATAATGCAAGAATAAATATTACCATTTTACAAATGAAAAAAATAGAGGATTAGAAGGATTAAGTGACTTATCAATGGTCATGTGACTAATAAGTGTCAGAAGTAGCATGTGAGTCTAGGTCTTCTGATTCCAAATACTGAGACCTTTTCCACTATATCACAGATGACTTTTCTAATACTTTTAACTCTTCAGAACACTTGTATTTAATCTTCTTAAGAATGTAAAATGGCATTTTCCATCTTAAGACTGTAAGCTTCTCAAGGACAGTAATGATTAATACCTTTGTAAATGAGCTGATATGATACTAATCCAGGTCAATTGAATAGACCTTGAAGTGCCTACTATTCATCCCTTCAACCAACAATTATTAAGCACCTACTGTGTGTTAGATTCAGTCAAGGAGTTTACATTCTATTAGGAAGAACATGTGCACAGAGAAGTACAAAATATTAGACAAAATAATTTTTTAGGAGAATTGGGGAAGGTATTAGCTGGTTTTGGGTGAATGGGATTACCCTCCCAGCTGTCCTTGGTGGATAAATAGCATAAGTACTCTTAGCACACAGAAGTGGCAAAAGAAGCATGGATTTCAAAGGAGAAGTAAGGAAGGGATATAAGGGACTTTGTGCCAGGTACTAAGTTAGGTGCATTTAGGGAATACTTAAATGCTAATTGATTAGGGTTATGCTTTTATTTTTCTTCTAGAATTATATAATTATGGAGGGAGATGGGTCCTTAGAGATCCTGTGGGCTGGAATTTGCCTTTGGCTGTAGTTTACCAACATCCTGATCTCATCTAATCCCCTCTTTTGACAGATGAGGAAGATGAGGCCCAGGAAGAAGGGACTTTCTCCAAGCACAGCTAGTTACTGGAAGATCTGGGACTAGAATCAAGGTTATCGGATTCCTGGATCAATCAACCAAGCAACAAGTATTAATTAAGTGCCAGGCACTTTACTACATGCCAGGCACAATATTAGGTGCTGGAGGTATAAGGACAGAGTTCTTTTTTCACAGTAACTTATTAGTTCTCCAGCTCTTTGGTGAGAAGAAGAAACAACCAAAATAATGGAGCAGAGAAAGTTCTTCACCTACTAGGTTGGAGGCTAAAACTTGGATTCAGGAACCTAGGTGAAACATGATATCATATTTCAGGGATTTCCCCAAAATGACCAAGAAACTTCCATAGCTTGGTATCTTTTGATATTAAGCCTGGAAGGTATATAGTGCAAGAATTAATATTCCCATTTTACAGATGAGAAAAGAGATATTAGAAGGATTAAATGAATTGTTAATGGTCATGAGACTAATTAGTGTCAGAAGCAGCATCTGAATCCAAGTCTTCTGACTCCAAATACAGGGGCCCTTTCTACTACATCAAAATTGACTTTCTAATGCTCTTAACTCTCAAAATACCTCTATTTAATCTTCTTAAAAATGTATTGATATTGTTTCAATATCAAATGATAACATTTATATTTTTAACAGGACAGTGGAGATATTTGTCCTCTACCCTGAATTAATCATTCACTTGTAGAATTTTGCAGATCACCTCACTGGCATCTCATCAAAAGCATGCTACCCTTTTTTTTTTCCCCCTGGTCAAGTTGTATTGATGGTGATAAGGATGAAAGGACTAAATGTTTTTTGTTTTTTTTTTTAGAGGGGGATGGGGAGGAGGGTGTCTTTTGCCGAATACAAATAGTTTATAGACTGAAAAAAAAAAAGTAAACCACCATCACCACCACTGCCTCTAAAGATTGAGGCATGAATAGCACTGTGGGAAATGTTTCTCACGCTAGATCTCCCCCTACTAGATTATAACTTCATGAGTTCAGGAGCCGTGTCTTTTTCTTTGTAAATCTGAGTACTTATAATAATAGTGAACATTTATATAGCACTTTGGGGTTTTCAAAGTATTTTACATATTTCATCTCATTTGTTCCTCCCCCAAGGCCTTACAGGTACAATAGGTGCTATTATTATCTGCATTTTACAGATGCAGGAACTCACAACTAATAAGTCACTTAACCCTTTTCAGCCTCATTTTCTTCATCTATAAAATAGGAATAAGAATATCACCTGTTATACCTCAAAGGATTTTTGGGATGATCAAATTATGTGTGTGTATGTATATATGAACATACATGTGTGTATAATATATACATATATGTATATAAGCATATATACATGTGTATATATACATATTAAACATATATACTTATTTCATATGTATATATATTGAGTCTATGTGTGTATATATGTATGTATGTGTGTGTATATACACATATGCTCACAAAGAGTGCTACATAAAAACATTATTATTACAGGCAATCTTGTCCAAGGCAGGATTTGAACTCAGGTCTCTCTGATGCCAGGTCTAGCCCTTTAGTCACTATGCTAGCTGCCAGAGTGCTTTGTACATAGACATTAATTATATTTCCATTGCGTGAACAAATGAATGAAGAATGAAGTGTTAATGATGCAGACCAGATTTGCTAGGGAAATAGAGCCTTCATAGTGTTGACCCATGGAGGGGGGGGAGGGAGGTTGCTTGGATTGAACTTACATAACAGTCAAACTGGTCTACTTTCTGTTTCCCTTAACCCAGCCTCCCATCTTTCATATCCATGCCTTTGTACAAGATGATCCCCTACAGATTGCCCTCCCTCCTCACTTGTGCCTTTTGGAATCCCTGGCTTCCTTCATGAAATGGTTCAGTGTCATCTCCTATATGAGGCCCATGCCAGTTGTTAACACACTGTCCCTCTTGAAACTCCCTTTGCATTTATATTGTTTTTACTTATCTGTTAACTCCTAGCAGGAACACTTGCCATGGTTGCTGCTTCCAGTAACATGTTGTATCCCCCATAAGCTCTTTGACAACAGGGACTATTTTGCTTTTGTCATTGTAGCCCCCAGAACCTGGCACAGTGCCTTGTGCATTGATGTTTAATAAATCTCTATAATAATCTTAATAAACTTCTCGATAAATCTCAACAAGTTTTATTGATAAAATATTTAAAGGACTTTAGATCTAGAAGGGACCTTAGAAGTGACCCAATGAAGCTCCTTAACTTTATACAGATGGAAGCTGATTTGCCCTAGCAACATATTTAGTCAGTAATAGAGCTGTATGCAACAACTAGGTCTCCTGGCTCCTAGATTAGAACTTTTTTTTCTATTTTTCTATTTTCTATTATTCTACAAAAGGCATGGAATAGTGAGTGGAAGGAGATTGTAAGAAGCAAAAGTTTTCTTTACTGCAATGTTTACCTTTACATTGGTATCCTGAGTTCACCTGTAAGTTAGTAGTAATATTACTGAAAGGGAAGAATTGTAAGGAGTTTTGCTGTGGGAATACTCTGAGGGTTTGCCAGGGTAAGTGTATTAAGGATTCAGTAGCACCACCATCCTATTATTCTGGCATAAACAGAGAGCCTGAGCTTTCTGTATCATATCACAAAAAAATGTAATTCTCCTTCTCCTCAAACAGAGAAAGCTAGAGTTGTTATTTTGTTGAGAGAAGATAAACTCTGAGAGCTACTGTTTTCCTGAAGCCTCAGACAACAGCATCCTTACCCTCTGTCAGCTAGTGACAAAGGCAGCTAGCTAATACCGCCACACTTTTAAAGATTTAAATACTCAATTAATCAATGAAATATTCCATTAGTGGGATAATCAGTTGCCACAGCCCTGATCTATAGTTACATCTCAGCTGGGCCTTGCAAATTGATTCCTGATGAAGTTCTAATTGACTGTACCATCTGAAAAAAAAAATAGGGCCAGGCTGAGTTTATTGAAACTCAGTGTGAGCTGCCTCCAGTGGCCTGGGCCTTCCTTGTGGGCTTGGAGGAGCCCAGAGGAGGGGAACAAGGAAGCATAATTTATGCCCCATTTACTACTGCATTTTCTCTTCAGCACAATTTTTATTGGTCCCAGGTGAAAGACAAGAGCTGGCAGATTCAGTGCTGAGATTCTTAAGCCACCCTGAGGCAGTCCTCAGCTGTAGGTGGCAGGTGGTCTGAAGGGGTTTTGCAAACTGACCCCTCAAGAGCCAGGGAAGAGATGGATCTTCTTGGTTCAGTTTCCCTCATGGGATTCACGTTTCCTTGGTGTGTGTGTGTGTGTGTGTGTGTGTGTGTGTGTCTGTGCGTGCATGTGTGCATGAATGAATGCATGTGTGAATTTTGTGCAGACACCAGCTTCCATGCACAGATTGAATAAGTTATAATTTATACCCTGTCTGTAGCAGGGCCATTAGCACTGGTCTCTTATGGATGAGTGGACATATGTGTGACTTCTCACCTGACTGAAATACGTTTCAAAAACTACATTATTCTATAACCATCGTATTTTTGGTAGATGTGTCTGACCACTTGACGATGGATGTGTAGTGCTTGATTTAGGTATAAGCCAAACTGCAACTAGCATAGGGTAAAAGAGACTTTCTTTGCTTCGGAGCACTGGCATGGAAATATCATACTTATGTCCTGTGATCATTTCTATTCCTGAGCCTATCACCCTGTGGTTCTTCACTGTCCCGAGTCACCACCCTCAGGTACTCATTACTTAGATGCCTTTATGTTTCTTAAAAAACCTCCCTCCCTAGGGGGCAGCTAGGTGGCAGCTAGGTGGCGCAGTGGATAGAGCACTGGCCCTGAAGTCAGGAGGACCTGAGTTCAAATCCGGCTTCAGACCCAACACTTGACACTTACTAGCTGTGTGACCTTGGGCAAGTCACTTAACCCCAATTGCCTAAAAGCCAAAAAAACCAAAAAAAACCTCCCTCCCCCCTTGATGGAGTGAAGGCCAGCTTGCACCCCCTAGCTCCCCTTGAGACTGCATCCTCTGTGGGATCTGCCTTAGCATCACTTTCTGCTGGAGCTCAGCTGTCTGTTTATTTTGCCCCAGATGAAAACAATTCACTTTGATGGCTTTGAGTATGAGACAGATATGGATGTTTTGGACCTCAAAATGTGAGGAGGAGCTAAGAAAACACAAGTTTCCATATAAGTTGGGGATATCAGTAGTAGTTCCAGCCCTTCTGGGGCATAGGTAGGTATTTCTGCAACTTCAGATCATCCTCAAAGTCAGATAAGTGCTCCCAACGTTCATTAAAAAAACAAAAAACCAAACTTGTTTAGGTCCCCTGATTTCATTGTATAAGGTGGGGTGGGTGGGTGTTGACCAGATGGCTTCTGATCTTTGATCCTATGAACTCTGCTTTTATCTTTAATGATCTAACACTCTAATGGATCTGGGATCTCATCAAATGTGTGTATTTCCTCCATTGATGGGGAATCACAAATCATCTATGCCTGGCCATCTGTGAGTCTCTTGTTTATGTCCTTCCATGAGTTCACCACAAGGGGCCTCAATGCACTGGGGGCCTTCCCCACATTCTTTTGAAATTGAATGGATACTGTTGGAGTAAACCGGTTGCCCTAATATCCTTTGCTCTCACTATATGTTGAGCCTGTCTTCTTTTTCCATCAAACATTTATTTGATGGCATTCTTATAGGTAACAGGGAATTTGCTAAAGACAGACAAGCTCAGCCGGTTGGTCAATAAACGTTTGTTAAGAACCATGTGCTGGGCACTGTGCTAAGCACTAGGTATAAAAAAGAAGGCAAAAATCAGTTCCTGCTTCCAACCATTTCTCTGTTTCAGTTATAGTGGGGGTCATTATCTGAATTGGACAATGGAATTATATACAAACCTGTTCAGTCAGGTAATGACCATTCAGGTAGTGGTGAGGTGAATTCCCTTATTGATAATGATCTCCCTAGGATAGCTGTATGGCTCTCTGGGGGTACTCTGAATAAAAGGAGCTGTCTTAAGTGAGGCATTGAAGCTCCAGTCTGGATAGAGCCAGTGATACTAGAAAGTTCCTGTAGCCATTTCACAGGTTCTTTATTGGGGCTTCATGTGGGCTTATCACCTTCAATAAAAGTAGTTTTTGCTGTCGCATGGTGGTTCTTGTCCCCTGACAATTCAAACTCAGGCTCTCCCAGGGCTGTAATCTTGTACCACTCTCATCCTGCTGTAATTCCTCATCTGTAAGAGGGATGTGCATATTATGGCCCTCTTCCTTGCCCTGGGGTGATCCTCAACCTCAATTCTTCAGAGAATGTGGAGTCCCAGGACTGGTGTCTACTCAGCATCCCTGGAAGAATGTTGGTACTAAAGAGATGACCTTTGTTTCAGAGACCAGCTTGTGGTCAGTAAAAGCACTGGGCAGTTTCCCAAAGGCAATACAGTTTGTTTTCTTCTGTAGAAATTGTTTAAGGATAAACAGTTGTTTATCCTTAAACAATTTCAAAATTCCCCTTTGCAATAAATATTTACTTTCCCATGGAATTAGGAAAGCTTTGTCTGTGTGTGGTGCAGTGAACTTGGCCTTCTATTAGGTACAATGGCAAAAGCATTGGACATGTGGATTCCTATCACAGCTCTGTTAGTATCTAACTGTGTGACTTTGGACCACTTAAATCAACTTTTTAAATCCTATTTTCTACATCTATGAAGAGAATAAGAATTCTAGTTTTCAAGTTCTTTGACTCTGTGAAGTTATTTTTAGTACCTCAATTAATATCTTGGGTTTCTGTGCCTATTGTCCTAGGAAGTGATGGGCCCAATTAATCAGTCAGTAAGTCAATAAACATTTATAGTATTGAGCACTTACTGTGTGTCAGGCACTATGCTAAAATCTGGAGATACAAAGAAAGGTAAAAACATTGTCCCTGACCTCAAGAAGCTCACATTCTAAAGGGTGAGAAAATATGAAAACAACTATGTGCATACAGGATATATACAGAGTAGATGAAAGATAATTTCAGATAATTCAATCCTAGGAGTAAGAGAGAGTTTGTTGAATGGGAACAGTGAGGATGTGAGGTAGCCAGACCTGCACTTTAAGAAAATTACTTTGGCAGTAGAGTAGAGGATGGATTGGCATGCATAGAGATTTGAGAAAGGGAAACAATCATAAAGCTACTGCAATAGTTCAGGCATGAGGTTATAAAAGCCTGTACCAGAGTGACTATGTGAATGGAGTCAGGGGGATGTCTACAAGAGGAGTTGTAAAGGTAGAAATATCAAGACTTGACCAAATATTGGATATATGGAGTCAATTTGAGAGAGTAGTGGAGGAAAACATTGAGGTTGTAAAACTAGGTGAATGGAAAGATGGTGGTATTCTCCACAACAATAGGAAAGTTTGGGAGATAGGGGAGTTTTGAGGGGAAAGTGAGTTCTGTTTGGGCATATTGAGTTTGAGACACCACTGGGACATCCAGTTCCAGATGTCCAAAAAACAATTGGGTGATGTGAGGTTAGAGCTTAAGAAAGAAGAGAGGGCTGGGTGTATTGATCTGGGAATCATATGCATAGAGTTGATCACTGGCTCCAGGAGAGCTGATGAGATCAGTGAGGGAGAAAAGAAAAGGGCCCTTCAAAAGTAGCTGATTTGTTTTTTGTGGTTAATTTGGATATTGGGTTCTTGGATGAAGTAAGCCAAATGGAGTTGGTCATAACCATGGCCATACTCATAACGTTTCTTATTGTGCTTAAAAATAGGGCAGAATTCTGATAATTTTTTAAAAGCATGTTTAAAATATTTTAGTAATTTGAATCCTTTTGAGTTTTTTTGCATTCTTTTTCATACCAACAACAATAAAAAGCACTACCCCTCTCCTCCCCCTAAATTCTGCCCTTTAATCAAATGCCATGAACAGAAGAAAGGACTAAGAGACAAGGGGTCTTTTAAGACATTCAGTTGTTTCAGGATAGGGGTGGGAATTTCAAAGCACCTTTGTGAATGTGTGTTTTAATGGTGCTGTGGAAATGGGATTAGGGGCAGAGGCAGCTGGTTCTCAGTACTGGTGATAAGGAAGGGCTCAATCATCTCCCCCTCCCCCAACAGTTTGTCTCTTCTTTCTCTCTATTTACTTTTTTCTTTCTTTCATGTCTACCCACTTCGTTCTTTCTCTTCCTTGTCCTTCTCTCCTTTTTGTTCCTCTTGAATTAACTTTGGGTTCCTTTAGGTATCATTATTTATTCTTTGCACTGAGCCCTTTCTCCCCATGAAATACATAGCTTTAAGTGAAATACCTTTTCCTTTCCTTCTCTTCCCTTCCCTTTCTTTCCCTTCCTTTTCCTCTCCTTCCTTGCTTCCATCCTTTCTTTCTTCACTCTCATACTTCTTTTGTAGCCAGTATAGTGGAAAGAGCTCTGGACTTGGCAGGAAAGACTTGAGTTTGAATTCTGGCTCTGTCACTTAGAAGCTATGTGACCCTGAACCCTTTGAACCTCAGTTTCCTCATCTCTAAAATGGTGCTAATACTAAATATATTACTTACCTATTGTAAGGGAAGGTGTTATACACTTTGAAGTGCTATTCCTAGATATAGGTTTATGACAGAGAGGAAATTTAGAGATCATCTAATCCAGGGGTTCTTAACCTTTCTAGTGCTGTGGCCTGCATTGGCAATCTGGTGAAGCCTATGGACTCCTTAAAATAATGCTTTTAAGTACATAAAATAAAATACTTAGGATTACAAAGGAAATCTCTGTCTCTGTCTCTCTCTCTCTCTCTCTCTCTCTCTTTCTTTCTCTCTCTCTCTCTCTCTCTCTCTCTCTCTCACACACACACACACACACACACACACACACACATATACATTCAGTTACCCAAAATTTTAAAAGCAAGTTCAACAACCCCAAGTTAACAACCCTTGACATCTGACTCCTTTTCACAGGTTAAAAAAAAAACACAACAAAAACCAACGTAGGCCTAGAGAATCAAAGGTTCAAGATGCCACAAGTAATAAATAGCAGCATTAGAATTTCTACTCAGGTCTTCTGACTCCAAATCCAAGTCTGTTTCCACAAATTAATTATCATTATTTTCTTCCCTCTTTTCTTTTTCCTTCTTCCTTTCCATCTCTTCTCTCTGTGTTTTTATACATATATTTTATACCCACTCGATTTTTTTTTCTGTTTAAATAAATAGACTTTTTAGTGTGGAGCCTCTTCCATTTTATATAAGGCAGAGCCAGACCATATCCTTAGTGTCTGGCTACTGGACACTTTAATTTAATCGAACCCCTTCTCTGTCTCCAACCCAAGTATCACAGAATATAGTTGGTAGATGAAACTCTGAGAATGACTGAACATTCTAATTGTACTTCTCTAGTCAAGATGATATACTGCTTCTGAGAGAATAGGCCATAGAATATTCTAGGTTATTCAGTCAAAGAACATTTATTGATCACCCTGGAGATATAAGGCACAGAGCTCTGTGCTTGTTGGGGGAAGGAGAAAGGTGGTACAAAGATGAATAAACAGGATATGGTCCATGTTCTTAAGGAGCAATCTAAAAAGGAACAGAAGAGACTTGTAGTTAGGTAATTATGATCCAAGTTAGAGCATAGTAAATGTCAAAAGTAGAAACAATGACCAGTGAGTTCAGAGAGACCATTTTCAGTTGGGGCTGTAAGGGAATGCTTTGTTGCATTTGAGCTGGGTATTGAAGGATGAGTAAAATTTTAGCAGGTACAGATGAGATGCAAGGAAAAGTGGTGTCTGGCATTTGAGGCAGAGCATGCCTCAGTGAAGGCATGTAGGCAGGGATATGTGGGGTGTTTGGGAGGAATAGTGAGTACCGTTAGCTTGACTGGAGTACCAGGCACATGGAGCACAGCAATGGGGAGAGCCTATGATAGCACCCTTATTCTTTTTAAAAAGAGCCAGCTAGAGGCTTTAGGGAAGTGGTTTCTTATACCACTGAGCATCTTCAGTAGGACCAAAGAGACTTCAGCAAAGGATGTTTCCTAACAGAGCCCCAACCTTCTTCATAGTGTGAATGTCAGTAATGACTTCGGAGAAGTTGTCATGTTACATCCTTAGAAATGAGAGACGAGGCTGCAAAGGTAGGTTGGGGTCAGATCATAGAAGACCTTGAATGCTAGGTCAAGGAGATTAAAATTTATATGATAGGCCAGGCATGAGGGTACATGCCTGTAACCCCCAGCTAAAGGGAGGCTGAGGCTGGTGAATTGATTGAGTATGGGAATTCTGAACTACAACAGGATTGAAGCTGATCAGATGAACTAAGTCTGGCGCCAGTATGATGATTTACCAGTAGCAGAGGTTCACCAGGCTGCACGAGGAGTGAACTGGCCCAGGTCAGAAACAGATCAGGTCAAAGCTTCTGTGCTGATCAGCAGTACAGTCAAGGCTGTGAGTGGCCACTGTGCTTTTTAACCTAGGTACAACAGGGAGAACAAATGAAAGAAAGAAAGACAGATAGAAAGAAAGGAAGGAATGAAGAAAAGAGAGAAAGAAGGAAAAAAGAAAGGAAGGAAGAATGGAATTCATAATATAGGGTTTTGAGTAGGGGTCACTGCAGGTAAAGCCTGTGTCATGGCCTATATCTCTAACCCCTAATCTTGTCCTGTCAACTGGCAAATGTTGTTGGTTTTGAAGAGGCCTGTGCAAACTGGTGGATGGATTGATGTAGAATTTTAATTCCTCCTGGAAAAAAGAGATAACTCAAGGTATGTGTTATCTTCATAGATAAAGGACAAATCATTTCTCATCTCTTTCACATCTACCAGCCACCTGGAGGAGGGAGCCTCTTAGATAGATAGAGAGCCCCAAAGCTACATGTTTGGTGTCCAGAGATAGAAACTGTGGGGCTCTTGTTCTTCAGCTGCAAATCCCCTGTCAAATAAGGAAGAAAGCTGGTTCTGGCCTCGAGTCCCCACAGTGGTTGCATAGAGACTGGACCACCCTGCCAGTCAGGGTCCTAAGGATGCGGATGAAAAGCGAAGTCGCTTGAGAGGCTGAGTAGAAACTCTGTAGAAGTGGGAGGTCTGATAAAAGCACAGTGGTGAGCAGGTTCAGTCCTCCCAGCTGGCTTGATTCTTGAATTGGAAGCATAAATGGTAGAGAATTGGGTGTTTTGCATCACATTACCCGGCAGCTAATGCAGGGGGTGCTAATTTTAAAAGGGAAATTTGGTGGCTGAATTTGAGCCTATGACAGCAACCTGATCCCTTTTAACAGGGCCACCTGGGGGTTTGGGGAGGGGCTTTCTTAAGCCTGAGGAGGATTTTTACTGGAGAACCAAAGTGGTGCATTTTTCACCAAGAGGCTCCAGTAAGGAATAATAGACATCCCAAATAGAACTAAAAAGCCAACAATTTCCCCATTGTGTGGGTTTCAATAATGGCTTTGGAGAAGCAGGCCTGTTGCATCCCCAGATAAGTGCCCAATTTGAGAGTTTTCAAAGGAGGGGAGAAATAAAGTCTTCGAGGTACTGGGTTTCATGGGCTCTTTTGATTTACTTTTTAAAATTGTGGTTTTAATCCCAAATGGAACTTGCACTGCAACACCATGGTGAGTTATCGTGATGAAGTTTATCTTCTGCTCATTAAGCACAGGAAGAAACTGGCTCTGAGTCTCTCTTGAGCCAGACCTTCCTTCTGTGTGCATGGGCTACAAATACAGGTATCGGGCTGGGGCCACAAAAAGAACCTACTTACAGGTTTGGGGGTGAAATCCTGCTCCGGGGATTAGCAATGCAGATGACTCCCAGCCTTAGCAGGGTAGTTAACTCTCTGTAAATCAACAGGCACCGGCATAAACCTCAAACTGTACATAGACAAAACTTCTCTATGCAGGATAAATAATAATTAAATCCATCAATCTGCCTCCAACCAAGCCATTTAGCCTTCTGATAGGCCATCTACTGTGATGCCTTTCCCTGCTTCTTATTAGGATCTCATTGGAGGAGCTGGGTTCAAATCCAGATTATGTCCTTTGCTGAGTCACTTAACTGCCCCAATTTACTCATTTGTAAAATGAGGGTGGGGAATAGGGAGGATGGCCTAGATGGTCTTTGAGGTCCTATTTAAATCTAGCTCTATAATTCTGTGACCTGGGTTTGAATTCTGGTTTTGCTTCTTGCTTCCTATTAGACTTTGGACAAGTCACTTAAATAAATATTATTGAATGTCTGCCATGGTACTGAAAGAGATGTAAAAGGTGGTCCTTTCTATTATAATTTGGTTGGGGAAGATAGGACATAAGCATAACAACGGTAGAAATATTTTAGTACCTACATGATGTATAATTTTGTTGTTTGTGGATTCCATCCACCAGTGCAGATCACCCTGCCTCTGTAACCTAGAAGACAGGCTTTGGGAGTAGTTTGGACCAAAAAATTAATCACCTTATGGCCAATCTGGCAAAGAGCCTCTGTGAACTGGTCCTCAGACAGCACAAAGGTGGCCTGTTACCAGCCCCATACTGGAAGCCTTTCTAGCTTGGCAACACACCTGCCTAATCTTGTGCTTTGCTGGCAGACCTTCAAGAAACTAGATCACCTCCACAATCTGAGGAATTGGCCTAGGCAAATGCTAAATTGTACAGACAAGGTAGACTGCAGGTAGCTGTATGCCTTTGGGCAAGTCAACCTTCCTGAATCTTAATATCTTCATCTATAAAGTAAGACATTTGGACTGCATGGCCTCTTCAGTCTCTTTAAACTTGGACATTCTGTGACTCTAAAAGTTAGAAGTGGGGGGGGTGGGGAACCAGGAGGTGGTCATTGAGGGTCTGGAGAATTCAGGGTAGGGTTTTGGAATGAAGTGTTATTTGGGATTCTGAAAGAAAGGCTTTACATAGAAAAGCAGGAGAGGAAAAGGAAGGTAGTTTAAAGCAGGAGAATGAATCTTTCACTCTGAACTAGAGGGAGTAGGAAGAGGTGAGGCACTTAAGAGTGTGACCCTTCTCCCCACAAGGAAGAGAGAGTGACTACTGAGGATCTAGGGAATGACTGTGAAAGGAGGCCTGCAGCAGAGCCATAGCTAGGACAGGGCAATCAGACCTTTGCCCCCATGTTGCTAAATTTAGAGGCCATCGACAGCCCTTGCAGTCCTGCAGCAGCAAAGAAATAACAGAGCTTACTTAGCAGCTAGTTAGCAAGAATAATTAGTTAAAATAGGAAAATACCAGATGGTAGCCTGAGGAGAGCTTCCCTCTCACACTCTTCCTTCCCTCCCCCTTTATTAATTGAGATCATGCTTCAGACTGCTTGCCCCAGATAAGGATTGCGGTATTTGCTCTAGGTGAAAATCTACTGGTTATGGCCCTAGTGTTTGTGTCCTGTCTGATACAAGGCACATAGCCTCTCCTCAATCTGTTCTGCTCCCTTTCACAGCCCATCTCATCTGCTCATGGTCCAGATTCCTCGGTAGGCAGTGACCAAAGAATGGGAGCGATAATGGCCAGAGACAGAAAGGAGCGAAATGTTGCACAAACATGGCACCCTCAGGGCCACGTCCCTGATGTATCTCCTCATCGAAGAGCTGGCAGAAAGAAGGAGGCTTACGTTCTTCGGGATGAATGTCAAATAGGATAGTCTTCTCTGGAATTGAGAGGAGGCCTAGTTTTGGCCATAAGTAAAGTGGGTTTCAGAGCAGGGAAAGGATGGCCAGTTCAAGATATTGGTGGGGGGTGGCTTGCTTTTTTTTTGGTGACTCTTGCATAAAATGCAGTTGTCAAGGCCTGACGCAAGAACCGAAGGGTTTGCATCGCACGCATCACCCCTTTGGAGAGTATTCTCCAGTTGGTCCTGATGTGGTGAAAAGAACAGTGGATTGGGAGATAAGAGACGTGGAATTGAATTCTGCTTTTGCTCTTTCATAGGCTGTATGCCCTTCAGAAAGTCGCTGAACCTTTTCTAAACCCCAGTTCCCTTCTCTTTAAAATAACTGGGTTAGGTTAGATGTTCTCTAGTGCCTCTTCCAGCTTAAAACAAATTCATAACTTCACTTTCAGTCTTCCCCCTTCCCACCCTTACCCCAAGCTCACAGGAGCTACTTTTCTTCCACATGTCTTGGGGGAAGGAGGGACAAAGAAAAGATTCCATCTCCTGCCACTGAAGAAAATGCCTCTTTCCATCTGTCCTCAGGGCCGTGCATGGCAGAGTTGGCATTGATTGCTGCTCAAGTCTCCTTCCAGATTTGCCGTGTGGAGATGCTCAGCATATGGAGAGAGTCTGCTGAGTGTGTTTGGGAAGGATGTCCAGCTCAAAGCATGTCACAGATTCCCACATAGAGCTGAGGAGGATTAAAGAGAATTATTAATTATCATTAATATGCCCAGGCTTGACAGCTCAGGGTTTATTTTTACACCAAAGCCCAGACATGCCTTTGCATGTACTTGTGCTAGGGGATAAAATAGAAAGCTGATGGGGCTTGGACTCCATCAGTCTGGCCATCTTGGAAAGTCCCTTCCTCTATACTCTCCCACTTCTCCTTTCTTCCTCTGCCAATGTGGCACAAGAGAAAGAACACTGGCTCTGAAGTCAGACGACCTGGTTTCACATCCTGCCTCTGACCCTACCTCTGTGACCTTGGGTGAACCCTGTTTTACTTGCTTGGGTATCAGTTTCTTCATCTGTAAAATGGCCTCTGAGGTCCTCTCTACCTTGATGTCTATGATTCCATGGCATGATCAAGCCGTTTTGAAATCATCTCAATGAAGGACTCTTTTTCCTCCTCTGTGACCTATACCTAGGCACAGGGCTGAGCTGACAATAGGTTGATTACTGAATGTGAATGCTACTTGTCTGTTATGAGTCTTAGCCAAAGCAGTGCTAAGTAGGGCTATTCAGAGAAAATAAAAGCAGCAATGTTATCCCATTACAGGGTAGGCTATGTAAAATGGCTCCCATTCCAAGAATTAAACCATTAACAAGAATTTCAGTGGTAATAAGAATTGTAATCAAGAGTAATGGCGATGGGGAGTGGAACACATGCTGCGTTTGGAAACAAATGGCTAGGTTTCACATCCTAGCTCTGTTCCTTATTAGCCATGTGACCCTGGGCAAATCACTATGTTTCTATGGGCTACAGGTTCTTCATCAATAAAATGAGTGGCTTGGATTAAGATCACCCAGAATGTCACTTACAAGACTAAATGTGATAAGAAGAAGTATTTCAATGCAGGATCTTTTCATTATTAGTGAAATTCTGTAGGCCCCACCATTTTTGCATTCCTACCTAGACAGAAGGCCTTTCTCCTAGTCCTATTATGTGCCTGGGTTCACTTATTCCTAGAGTTCAATTTAATGACTGCATGAATTAAAATCAATTCCTTCCATAAACATTTGCATTGAGTACCACTCAGGTTACCAGCCCTGGTATAGGCACACTCAGAGTTAAAAGAGAAGCAATCCTAGAATCCCAGAATTCAAAGACGTGGTTATTGTCCTTGATTTTCGTTTCCTAACTGGGTTGGTGTGAGGATCAAATGAAATACTGCAGGTGAAAATGCTTTGTAAATGGTAAAGCCCTATAAAAATATAAGGGATTGTTGTTATCACTCTCTGATGGACTCTTTGATTTAGTAAGCTGGATCTTTTTGCTTTCCCTTGCTCATAATGTATTCATTTTTTCTCTTTGTGTCTTTGCTTATGTCATTTTCTAATATTCCCTTCCCTCTCCCTTCATCTCTGGTGCTGCACCTTGAGAGACTTTACCCCAATTTTACCTTTTCCAGGAAGCCTTCTCAGATTCGAATTCAAATTCCCAGCTTCCATGATCATTTTTTAGTTCTCTGCTTTCTCAGCTGCTAAATGCTCACGTTGCATTTAATTAATTTGTAGCATCTGTTAGTAAATGTGGTCTATAGTAATGCACAGGAGCTGGAGCCAAAGGGTCAGGATTTGAATCAAGGCCCTGATACTTTCCCTCTAGGTGACCATGGACAATTCATTTCATCTCCCAGAGTTTCAGTTTCCTCATTTGTAAAGTGAGTTGAGAAATATTTAAATTACATCTCTTACCAGGTGATGGTGAGATAATTATTTTGTAAACCAACAGAATTATACACATATAAATCGGTGGTATCAAACTCATACAGAAACAGGGCCATTATTCTATCCATAAGAATCCCTATGGACCACACATTGACTTAGTTTTAAAACATAATATTATCTGTGCTTTGTTATATTTTTATTTTGTTAAATATTTCCCAATTACATTTTTATTTGGTTTGGGTAGCAGTTGGGAGTGTAGACTGCATACCTCTGACAAGCCAGCATTATGTGGAAGAAACACCTGTGGATATGGAGTCAGAGAACCTGCCTCTACTACTGGATAAGTCACTTAAAGTCTCTAGGACTCAGTTTCTTTATCTGTAAAATGAAGGTGTTAAAGGGATAGCTTTAAGGTCATCTTTATCTTAAGGTTACATGCTTATGTTATTGATACAATCACTTCTTTTTTAAAACTAGATCACGAGTCCATTATTACCTGCTCTTCCCTGTGAGCATCTCCATAACTCTGTAGCAGTAGTAGCAGTAGTAGTAATAATAATAATAGTAATGTTTGTTAAGCATTTTCCAAGTAACATCTCATTTGTTCCTCACAACAATCCTGGGAGATATGTGCTATTATTATCTTCATTTTTACAGATGAGGAAACTGAGGCAAAAAGATGATAAGTGACTTGCTTGGGGTCATACAGGTAGTGTATGGGTCAAGATTTGCTTTTAGTTCTTCCTGATTCCAAGTCCAATTGTTCTATCTACAGGGACACCTAGCTTCTCCATACAAGGGATGCTTGACCCAGAAACCATGGAACCAAAAGGGATCCTCAAAAGTCTTGCCCTGGGAGATTCCAGTTTTCAGGGGTTTTAGCACTCGCCCCTTCAATAGGAGATAAAAACATTCCCAATCTGGGATTGGGAGTATCCTATTGTTCTTGCTGGAAATAGACTTGTTTCTTTACCATACTAGTCTTCTTTCACTTTGCATGGAGGAACTTAGATGTTCCAGTGTTAAGTCCTTGAATGAAACCATGCTTCTTCTTAGTGGATTTCTCCATCTCTCAGAGCTGTAGGTAGGGATTTTTATACCTGGGACAAATGACATTAAGGGTAACCTTGCAGGTTGGTCTATCCTGCTTTATGAGAGGAAGCAGACACTCCTGCACTCTGGGGCAAGGCTGTGGCTGAAACAAAAGGAAGACAGCGTAGGATAGGGCAGGATAGGGGACAGGCTCTCTTGCTAATCAGGTGCAAACCTCTGTTTATGTGTTGCTAAATGATTGCAAGTGCTGTCACTAAATTTATTTATTTACCTATTTATTTATGTATTTATGTATTTATTTATGTATTTATCCAGGCATTTATTTATTTATTTATTTATTTATTCATTCATCATTATTATTCATTCATTCATTCATTTACTTATTTATCTATCTATTTATTTATTCATTCATTCATTTATTTGCTTATTTATTCATTCATTCATTCATTTATTTATTTACTTATTTATTTTTACTTATTTACTCATTCATTTATTTATTTATTTATTCATTCATTCACTCATTCATTCATTTATTTATTTATCTATCTATCTATCCATCTATTTATTTATTTATTTATTTATTTATTCATTCATTCATTTATTTATTTATTTATGCATGCTTTTAGACAATTGGGGTTAAGTGACTTGCCCAGGGTCACATAGCTAGTAAGTGTCAAGTATTTGTTCTGAGGTCGGATTTGAACTCAGGTCCTCCTGACTTCAGGGCCGGTGCTCTATCCACTGCGCCACCTAGCTGCCCCATGCTGTCACTAAATTTAGCACCCCAGGCTGAAGCACCCATTGCTCCACCCCAGTGATGGCTTTGTCATGTCTCCTGTAAAGTCCCTTGGTCCTATCTTTGACTGCTACCAAGCAGGAGGAATGCTCGCTCTGTTGGGGTGTTAAATAAATGGCTAATTTCTCTTCCTTATGGCTGCACCCACAAATATTTCTTCATCCCACTTTTACCTTATCTAAAACTACTTTCTTCTGTGTGATTTTCCTTTAGAAAAGAATTTTAATTTTTCTTGGCCAAATTCCTGTGATCTTCCTGCATGACTGTGGAAAAGGGATACCTCTGCACCTATTACCTTCATGCATCCAATGTACTCTGTTTGGAGGCCTTCTATCTGTCTCTTCCTCATGTTGTAGTAAAAAAACAAAAACAAAAACCTTTATCAGGAATCAAGACACCCAGGCTGTAGCACTGGCTCTGCCACTAATTAGCTACGTGACCATAAGCAAGTCTGAGTCTCTGTTTTCTCAACTGTAAAACAAAGTGGTTGGACCAGATGTTATTTAAAGTCTCTTCCACACCTCTGTGATGCTGATTCTTTCAGAGCTAGATATTTATTTATACCTAATCTCAGTCTCTCCAGCAATATTTCCCTGCCTCAGACCACAGTCTTGCCCCACAAATTCCATGGAGGCTAATGGAAGGACAGTGAGTGAGCACTCTAGCTAACAGGGATGTGAGTGACTGACACTAGAAGTTTCCATAGAGCAGGAGTTTTAACCTGGGGTCTGTGAACTTTAAACAAAATTATTTTGATAGCTATATTTTAATATAGTTGATTTCCTTTGTAATCTGATATATTTTATTTTATGCATTTGAGAACATTATTCTGAAAAGGGGTCTATAGGCTGTCAAAAAAGAGGCGAAGAAGCCTGTCCATAGAAGCTGATGAGAGTGATCACAGTATAAGGATTTCTTCCAGTGATGGGAGTTGGGCCTAATGGGGGATGCCCCCATACAGCAATGCTTAAAGCTAGAATGTGGTCATGAACTTGGAGTACAACCCATGATAATTGCATCCTTTGTTTGGCTTGTCCCCTGCCTGCTGATGCCAAGGCCTTGCAGCCTGAAATCCCAGACCTTGCCTCTCTCTAGACCCCCCTCTCCCCAAATGTGAATCTCCACTTTTGACCCATCTCTATTTCTGGCACTGCCTTCAGTCTCCATCTCTTTCTGGCTAAACTCACCAGTTCACGCAATCCTACCTACTCAGATTTTCTCATTATCTTTCCCTCCCTATTCCTTGGTTAGGGGAGGCTTCTGCTTGCCCCAAAAACCCCACCAAAGCGCCAGACCTCAGCCCTCCTGTGCTTTTGCAAGCTGGGGCTATTCTGGCTCCTCCCTGGCATTGCCCTTCTCTCCCCGTTGGCACCTTCCCTACTATGTGGAGACACCCATTTTGGGCTTCCCTCTCACTGCTAATTAAGTCAACTCTTTTGTTCCTCCTCATCATACGACTCCCAGTTCCCACTGGGATCAAACTTTGATTTTATTAAGGTTTTTTTTTTTTCCTGTTCCTCCTGAACTTTAGTTGGCCTTCCGGAGGCTGGTGATGAGCTTTTTGAATGTAAAAAAACCAATCCAAATCCTTTGAAGTTCACCCTTCACTGCTGTCTAATCACTGGGACTGTGGGGGTTGGATTTTTTTTTTTAAGAAAAGCGTTTTTTCCCCTTTCTAAAGAAAGCATTTCAAATGCTCATTAGGCAGAAATATCTATTTTACATTCACTGTAATTGTTCTACCTCCGATGAAATATGTTATTTTTTTCTTAAGTAAAGCTACAGGCTGTTTATTAGCAGAGCTAATTAACCCATAATCAGGAGCTGGCTCACCTCTAATCACAACCTGCTTGCATCCTTCACAGGCAATGTGGTGGTGCTACAGCACGTATATTTATAAATATGTGCAGTATAATATGAACTGTATTTATAGGGACAGTGTCAATTCATTTAGTCACCAAACATGACCTACCTAAAACAGGTGGCAAAGGAGATGGACCAGGGGTCTATGGAGGGGAGAGGCAGATCCCTGTGCTCTTCTCCTTGGCCTATCACCCAACCAACTAACCATGGAGGATTTGTTTCTCTTTTAGACTTTTAGGGCCTGGATGCTCTTCCCAACAAACATCCCTGGGTGAAGGGCTGCTGGGTGGCTCCTGTGAAATGAGTTGGCGGGTCTCAAATTGTCTTCTTGTGGGCGGGTGTTGGCATCCTCCGAACCCAAAGCTCTGTGCTGATGGAAACTGGTGGCAGTTCTAGGAGAAGTGGAAGTGTCTTGTCAGGGCAGGGGGATGAGGGGAAGATTTCATAATGCTGCAGAAAGAACATGAGGCCTAGGTTCAAGGCCTGGCTCCACCGGTTCCTCATTGTATGATTTTGGGCATGTCAGTTCACCTTAGTTTCTTCATCTGTTAAATGTGGACAACATTCACAAGAATGACTTTCTTAGGTTGTCACACTTTAAAGGTCCAAAAGTGATTTACTCACAGCAATTGTGTGGGATGCCTACTACAAGTATTATTATCTCTAACTTGCAAATGAGGTAACTGAAGCTCACAGAAATGAAATCATTTGCTTGGGGTCACAGAGCTAATAAACTTCAGAGAGAGGATTTGAACCCAGGTTCAATGATTCCAGGCCCAAAGGCCTTTTTCACTATACAGCAATTGCCTTAAATAAGGGGAAAAA
This sequence comes from Phascolarctos cinereus, assembly GCF_003287225.1. Lineage (NCBI taxonomy): Eukaryota > Metazoa > Chordata > Mammalia > Diprotodontia > Phascolarctidae > Phascolarctos > Phascolarctos cinereus. The sequence goes on from NW_027555736.1 coordinate 120,597,873, forward strand.
AGTAAAGTCCTAATTTGGGTCAAAAAAGTGAAAAAGGTAAGTAAAGAATAGAAAAATTTGGTTAGATCACAGTTCATACGAAAAAAGATCTAGGGATCTTAGTGGACTTAATATAAACCTATTGATCCACAACATAGGAGTGTGACATGACCGTCAATAACACAACTGTGAAATAAGAGCCTTGAGAGAGAGGCATGGTGTCTAGAATGAGGAATGTAAGAATCCTAGTGCATTCTTCTCCAATCAGGCCACGTTTAGACTATTATTTTCAGTTCTGGATACAACATTTTAGAGAGGATGTCGACAAGCTGCAGCAGGTCCAGAATGCAGAGACCAGGTTAATGAGAGGCCTAGAGATTGTATGGAGAGAAGGTGGTGGAACTTGAGTTATATTGGGCTGGAGAAAGGAGTTCATACAGTATTTGTTCTGGAGTCAGGTAGACCTGACTTCAAATTTGATCACAGAGTCTTACTAGCTCTGAGACGCTAGGCAAGTCACTTAATCTTTGTCCCCTTCAGTTTTCTCAGTTGTAAAATAGGGGTTATAAAGTATCTAACTCCCAGGCTTTTGTGAAAATAAAAGGAGATCATATCTTCAAAGTGCTAGCACAGTGCCTGGCAGTAGTAGGTGCTCAATAAATTCTTGTTCACTTCCTTTTCCCCTTGTTCCAAACATTTTAGCTGACTTTTAAGCTTAAAAAATGCATTAATATTTTTGGAACACTATACAGAATAAGTGGAAAGTTTTGTCAGAAGGTAATTGTGTTAGTGGCTAAGGGCGGGGGGATCAGAAAAAAGCCCCAAACTCTTAATAGGGTGGTGCTTGAGGTGCATCTTGAGTAAGAAAGGAATTTTAAAGTACAGAAGTGAGGAGGGAGTGAATTCCAGGCATGGGGAATGGCCAATGCAATAGTATGGAGGTAAAAGATGGAGTATGGTGTGAGAGGAATAGAGAGAAGCCCAGTTTGTCTGGACCACACAATATACAAAGAAGAGTAAGGTACAGCTACTTAACGAATAATTTTCATTGTTGTTTGTTGTTCAATTGTCCAACTTTTCTTGACCCCATGGATTATAGCACACCAGGCCCTTCTATCCTATGCTCTCTTGAAGTCTGTCCAAGTTCATGTTTGCTGTTTCCATGACACTATCTATCCATCTCATCTTCTGCCATCCCCCTTTCCTTTTGCCTTTAATCTTTCCCAGCATCAGAGTCTTTTTAAATGAGTTCCATCTTCTCAAAGTATTTAAGCTTCAGCTTCAGTATTTGACCTTCCAGTGAATAGTCTGAATTAATTTCTGTAAGTGTTGACTGATATGACCTATTTGCAGTCCAAAGAACTCTCAAAAGTCTTCTATAGCATCACAATACAAAAGTGTCTAATCTGCAGTACTCAGTTTCCCTTATAGGCCAACTCTCACAGCCGTACATTACTAGTGGAAAAACCATAGCCTTGACTATATGGACTTTGTCAGCAAGGTGATGTCTCTGCTTTTTAGTATGCTGTCCAGATTTGCTATGGCCTTCCTTCCAAGGAGCAAATGCCTTTTAATTTCATGGCCACAGTCACCATCTGTAGTGATCTTTGAACCCAAGAATATAAAATCTGACACTGCTTCCATTTCTTCTCCCTCTATTTGCCAGGAAGTGATATGACCAGTTGCCAAGATTTTTTTTTTAAGATTACGTTTCAATCCAGCTCTTACACTCTCTTCTTTTACTCTCAAGAGGTATCTTAATTTCTCTTCACTTTCTTCCGTGAGTGGTATTGTCTTTGCATAACTGAGATTGTTGATATTTCTCCCAGCAACCTTAATTATAGCGTTTGATTCGCTCAGCCTGGCATTTTGCATGATGTACCCTGCACATAAAATAAATAAATAAAATGACAATATATAGCCTTTTCATACTCCTTTTCCAATCATAAACCTATCAGTTGTTCCATGTTTGGTTCTAACGTTGCTTCTTGATCTGTATACAGGTTCCTCAGGAGACAAATAAGATGATCTGGTACTCCCATCTCTTTGGGGACTTGCCACATTTTGCTGTGATCCACACAAAGGCTTTAGTGTAGCCAATGAAGCAGAAGTAAGTATTTTTCTGGAACTCCCTTACTTTCTCCATAATCCAGTGAATGTTGGCAATCTGGTCTCTAGTTCCTCTGTCTCTTTGAAAACTAGCCTGCTCTTCTGGTAATTCTTAGTTCACATATTGCAGAAGCCTAGTTTGCAGAATCTTAGGCATAACCTTGCTGTTGTATGAAATGAATGCAAATGTTAAGTAATTTGGGCATTCCTTGGTATTGCCCTTCTTTAGGATTGGGATTTAAACTGATCTTTTCCAGTCCAGTGGCCACTCCTGAGTTCCCAAATTTGCTGGCATGATTGAGTGCAACACTTTAACAGTATCATCTTTTAGGGTTTTAAATAGCTCAGCTGGAATTTTATCACCTCCACTAGCCTTATTGTTAGCAATGCTTCCTAAGGCCCACTTGACTTTTTTCTCCAGGATGTCTGGTTCTAGATCAGTAACTACACCATTGTAGTCATCAATGATGTTAATATGTTCCTTGTATAATTCTTTTGTCTATTCTTGCCACTTCTTAATCTCTTCTGCTTCTGATAAATAGCTATATTTTTGTCTTTTATCATGCCCATTTTTGCATGAAACTTTCTGCTGGTATCTGTAATTTTTTTGAAGAGATCTCATCTTTCCCATTCTGTTCTATTGTTTTCTTCTTATCTCTCCTTGCTATTCTCTGGAATTCTGCTTTCAGTTGGACGTATCTTTTCCTTTCTCCTTTTGCTTTTGCTTTTGCTTTCCTTCTTTCCTCAGCAATTTGTAAAGACTCATGAGGCAGCCATTTAGTGCCCTTGCTGTTCTATTTCTTCGGCAGCTAGGTGGTGCAGTGGATAGAGTGCTGGCCCTGGAGTTAGGAGGACCTGAGTTCAAATGTGACCTAAACACTGATTAGCTGTGGGGGCAAGTCACTTAACCCTGTTTACCTCCGTTCTTCATCTGTAAACTGATCTGGAGAAGGAAATGGTAAGCCACACCAGTATCTTTGTCAAGAAAATCCCAGATGGGGTCATAAAGAGTCAGAGACGATTGAAATGACTCAACAACAAAATTTCTTTGTAATGCTTTTTGTTACTACCTTCTGTATAATATCGCAAACCTCTGTCCATAGTTCTTCAGGTACTCTGTCTACCAGATCTAATCCCTTAAATCTATTCATCACCTCGACTTCAAATTCCTAAGGGATATTATTTAGGTCACACTTATATGGGCTGATGGTTTCCCCTACTTTCTTCAATTTAAGACTGAATTTTACAATAAGAAGCTTATGATCTGAACCACAGTCAGCTCCAGGGCTTGTTCTAACTGACTGTATAGAGCGCCTCCACCTTTGCCTGCAAATTATATAATCAATCTGATTTCCATATTGACCATCTGGTGACATCCATCCATGTATAGAACTGCCTTTTGGGTTGAAAAAGAGTGTTATGATCATCTTGACAAAACTCTATTAGTCTTTGCCCTGATTCATTTTGTAGTCCAATGCCAAGCTGGCCTGTTATTCTAATTATCTTTTGGTTTTCTATTTTAGCATTTCAATCCCCTATGATGACAGTGACATCGTACGTGTGTGTGTGTGTGCGTGCATGCGTGTGTGTGTGTTTTATTTCTAGAAGATGTTGTAGGTCTTTTTTTGTTTTTGTTTTTTTCTTTTTTGGTTAGGCAGTTGGGGTTAAGTGACTTGCGCAGGGTCACACAGCTAGTGAGTGTCAAGTGTTTGGTCTGAGGCCAGATTTGAACTCGGGTCCTCCTGACTTCAGGGCTGACTCTCTATCCACTGCGCCACCTAGCTGCCCCAAGATGTTGTAGGTCTTTATATTACTGATCTACTTTGGACTCTTCATCAGTGGTTGGAGCATAGACTTGTATTACAATGAACAGTTTGCCTTGGATTTGAACACCATCTGGTCATTTTTGAGATTATACCCCATTTTCATTATCTTAAGCAAAATAAACTTCTCTTTACTTCCTTTCTTCTCCCTCCAGTATCCCTGCCCTCCAAGCTTCTGGTTTTATAGCTTGAGTAGAGCATTCAGACAGGATGGGTAATGAGTGCCAGGTCCTCAGATCATACCCTCAATGCTCAGAAACTGAGATTCTCTGAAATGCCCAGTGGAAAGTGGAGATTTGATCTATAGCAGACACTCCACCCAATAGAGATGATAACAGAGAACAGCAGAGAATTCTGCCTTGGAATCAATCAAGAAGTATTAATTAAGCACTTACTAACTGTCAGACACTGTGCTAAGTTCTAGAGATACAAAGAAAAAGCAAAAATAGTCTGCCTTCAGTCTCTTGGTCAAGAAGCATTTATTAAGCATTTACTTTGTGTAGGCACTGTGCTGAGTCATGGGGATACAAGGAAAAGAAGTCTCACATGAAGAGTATGTGGAAGGTAACCTTGGTTACCTTAGTCCCGAGGAAGGTGCCAGCAGCTGGGGAGACTAAGAATGCCTTCCTGCAGAAGGAAGTAAGGTGCCTTAGTCACACATGTGCTCTGGTCACACACATGTACCTGGCCTATGTGCCCTTTCACATCCACTCATTTTGACCTACTTCTTGCCACTGAACTCTGATGACTCTGGAGGAGATAGTGAGGCTGATGACTTTGCACAGCCCTGACTCACTTGAATCCAATTCACTCACAAGTCAAGACAACATGCTCCTGATGTCATTGGTCCTCTTTGAGAATGAAGGATGAACAACAATATATTGATCCTGTATGAAAAGATATCAAGACTAGGCTGGCTATAGATAAGTGGCACAGAGGACAGAGAACTGGACCTGGAGCCAGGAAGACCTGAGCTGAAATCCTGACTTAGATACTGTGCAGCACTGGGCAAATCAGTTAACTTAGCCTGCCTCAGTTTCCCTATCTGTAAAATGGGGATAATGATAGCACCTACCTCCTAGAGTTGTTGTGAGGATAAAATGAGATATTTCTAAAGCTGCTTGCCAACCTTAAAGTGCTATGTAAACATTAGCTATTATTATTAAGACTAATATTTTCTAAAGCAGGGACCACTGACTCTCCTCAGTAGTTTATGTGGGAGAACTGAGGCTTAGTAGAAATTGAGTTTTACCAAATCTTGAGCCAGAAGGGACCTTAGTGATCATTTAGTTCAGGAATCCTGAACCTTTTTATGTTATGGACCCCTCTGGCTTATGAAATCAGAGGACTGAAGCCTATAGACTCCTTCTCAGAAGCATCTTTTTAAAAGTATAAAATAAAATTTATAGGATTACAAAGGAAAACAATATATATTAAAATGTAGCAATAAAATATTTAAAAAAATAAATCCAAGGGACCCACATGTACAAAAATATTCATAGCAGCTCTTTTTGTGGTGGCAAAGAACTGGAAATCGAGAGGATGCCCATCAATTGGGGAATGACTGAGGAAGTTGTGGTATATGAATGTAATGGAATACTATTGTGCTATAAGAAATGATGAACAGGCTGACTTCAGAAAAACTTGGAAAGACTTGTATGGTCTGATGCTGAGTGAAGTGAGCAGTACCAAGAGAATATTGTACACAATAACAGCCACATTGTGCGATGACTAATATTGATAAACTTAACCCTTCCCAGCAATACAAGGATCTAAGACATCTCCAAAGGCCTCATGATGGAAAATGCTATCCACATCCAAAGAAAGAACTATGGAATTTGAATGCAGATCGAAGCATACTATTTGCTATTTTTTTCTCTTCTGTTGAGTTTTGTTTCCTCTTTCTGGTGGTTCTTCTTATTGGTTTTAATTTTTACTTACAACATCACTAACGTGAAAATATGTTTAATAGCAATGTACATGTACAGTCTATATCAGATTGTGCGCCATCTTGGAGAAGGTGGTGGGGAGGAAGGGGGAGAAAATTTTTAAACTCAAAAGCATATGGAAATGATTGTTGATAAATAAAAATAAATTAATAACAAAATTAAAAAAACAAAAAAAATCCAAGGACCCCAGATTAAGAAACATTGCACTGGTTCAACACTTTTAATTAACAGATAAGGAAACTGAGACTCAAAGAGAGAAACTGACTTGCCCAAGGTCACATAGGTATTAAATGTCAGAGCTTGGATTGAAATCCATCTTTGACTTCAAATTCAATACCTTTTCTACTATAAATCCAACAAGCATTTACGAAGCACCTTTTACATACAGGGTGCTATGCTAGGCACTGGGAGATAGAAAAATAAAATCAGACACAGTTTCTGCTGTTGATTAACTTAAAATTTGGTAATGTGGGAAGAGAAGAAGGAACTGGGCTAGGATGAGAAAATAGAAGGGTCAAAAGGATCTTTCGTAGGAAAAGAAAATTAGGAGTTAGAAGTGATATGTGAGGAGGGGGCTCTAGGTTATAAAAACAAACAGACCTCTAAACTCTTGGACCTAAGAGACAATGGTCACACTCTGGAAAGAGAAGCCACTAAGTACTTTATTAAAGCAGGACCCTGGATTGAGAGAAGCACAACCTGGCCTGAATGTAGGTTGTGCATAGAATTTGCGTGAGCTGGGTGAAATTGCAGGCTGGGTCCGACTGCAGAGACAAGCTGTCTGCATTCTCAAAGAGATTAGCTGTGCAGACTAGGTCAGGCTCCCACTACATTGAATACTTTTCCTTGTTCATTCATCAACTTTATATTGAACACCTGCTACGTTCAAAGCACTGAGTGGGGCACAAAGATGAATGAGACAGCCTTGGAGTCGGAAAAGCCTGAATTGGAATCCTGCCTTTAGTGTTTACCAGCTGTGTGACCCTAAGCAAGTCACTTAAATAAATGCTTCCAGCCTCAGTTTTCTCATCTGTAAAATGGGGATGATCACAGCACCAAGGGTTGTTTTAAGGATCAAATGAGATAATTTACGTAAAGCTCTTTGCACACTTTTAAGTCCTTTGTAAACTATTATTATTAATAAGCTATTATCATCATCATCATCATCATCATCATCATCATCATCATCTCAGTCCCTGCCCTCAAGAAGCTTATAGTCTTGTGGGTGACATTATACATGCTCCAAAATAATGGTGATGGGGGTCTGTATTTGCATTACAAGTGTCGTGATTAGGACCACCAAGGTGTTCATTAGGAGTTCAGAAGGACAGATTACATAGGAATTCAGGATAAGGATTGGACCTGAAATTTCATTTATATAGACTCCCTTCACCAGTGAGGAAACTACCTCTATCAGTTTGAGGTAACACCTTCTCTGCAACTTAAATTTGTAGAAATTTGCCTAGAACATTGAGAGGTATGGTGGTCATAGTCACAGTCACACAGCCAGAGATGGGACTTGAACCCAGATATTCCTGGCTTCAAAGCCAACTCTGTACACACTCTACCATGTTGTTTCAAGTGCATTGGAACAGATTATCAGGAAAACAGTTATAATATAATAGCTAGCATGCATATGGCATCCTAAGGACTGCAAATTGCTTTAAATATATCAACTTATTTGAATGGAGAAGAGGATAGCCCCAGCTTAAAGATGAGGAAACTGAAGCTCAAGGAGATTGAGTAATTTGTCCATGGTCAAATGGTTAGCAGGTATCTCAGGGGAGATCTGAGCCTGGCTCTCTCCTGACTTGCAGGTGAATGCCCTTTCCATCATACCACACTGCCTCTCAGTGTACTTAGGACTCGATGTTAGAAAAGTACTTTTATCTGTTGCAGAATTCCTACAATCTTTCAGTCTGGTGCTTGAATGAAGGCTGGGACTTACTACTCCCTATCAATTTCTGCCTGTGCTGCCCAGACAGTGGCACTCAGTTCTGCGTAGGCAGTGCCCTACTTTGATGGAATTCACCCTCTAGAGACTTGTACTGTCACCTCCCTTGCCCTGCCAAGGATCTAGGCCTCAAGCTTTTTTTTTCCCCCTAAGTTATTTTCTTCATTTGTCAGGTCCCTGTTGCCATGTGGCATTTGTTTTTCCATGGTGTCGGTTTGTTATTTTCACTCTGCTCTGTGCTTTGACACATTTCAGAGGTGCGGGGCACATTTTAAAATAATGATCTCCCCATGGTAGAGGCCTGACCCCTCTGGGGGGGCGTGAGTGACTCTGGGCTAGGTTTAGGAACCAGCACCATGGAAGGACCCTGAGGCTGGACGGGCTGAATTATTCCCATCCTGACAGGCAAAATCAGGAGGTTGTGAAGGTGAGGATCTAAGCTAGGTGCCACAGAGGCCCCTGGGCATTGGAGTTGAGAGGGATTGCAGGAAGGTAGGGGAGCGTATTAATGTCCTGGATTTCAGGTGTCTGTTTCAGGTCTGCTTTTTCTCAGAGGAGTCACTGTGGTTGACAGTCTGATGTCTGAGACCTGAAAGGCTGATATTTCAATGGTTTGTTCATCCAAGGGTGATCAGGCCCAGGAATAACTGGCTCACACTGTGCGAACTCACAGGAAACTGAGTTGTGAACCAGAATGCCCAGGTACTTCACTGGAAGGACATGGTTGTCAGAAGCATTCCTGTCTGTGAGTCAGGGCAAGCCTAATCAGTAATCAGAAGGTTGCATACCACTTTTAATAGTTGGTAAGCATGGCATTTTGGAGCACTTAGTGGCAGTGGTGGGATTTGAATGCAGGACTGCCTGACTCTAAGCTTATTATGCTATGTGTTATTGCACATTCTCTGGATATATGGGTGTAGATATGTGTATGTATATGTACATATATACATGCATACATATAACATGCATAAATATAAACACACATTATGTGTGCATGTAAAATTATCTCTGTTATCTCACATTTGTACAGGATTTTGAAACTTCCAAAGTACCTTTCTCAAATAAACTTTGTGGGGCAGGCAACAAATCCTGACCGCATCCATGAGGTATGGATTCTTATTATTCTTATATCATTGAGCTTGATACACTTGTTATCCTTTTCTCTTTAGATTTAGAGATCCATCTTATTTTTGGCCTGTTGCCCTCTGCCTAGCCACTCCTCTGGAGCTCTTGCCAATCGGAGGCTCTGGACTTTTTCTGTCTGGGGTACTTTCAGTAAGTTGTCATAGGCTGCTGTGTTACACCTCTATGCTCAAGGGATGTACCTGCTGTGCCAGCCAGAATATCATACTTATGTCCACAGTCAGAGCACCCCTGCCCTGAATAGTACCAGGAACAAAGCCAACATGGAATCACACAGCTGAAAGCCTGGAGGGTGCCTTAGCAACCACCTCATCCAATTGAAACTGAAAGAAATAGCCCCTTTAAATAGCCCCCAAATTCTTTTGTGAGGACTTCGGTGAGGGAAACCAGCTTCCTTGAGAGGAAGCCCATTTCACTTGGAGGTAGCTCTAGACAAGATTTTTTTTCCTTACAGCAAGCTTTATTGACATTGTTTATTTTTATATTTCCTACCTTTCCCTGTGTTTCTCTTCTCCTTCCACCTCCAAGAGAACCATCTTTTATATTCAAAAGGGGAAATTATTCAACAAAGCCAGCCAATTATTATAAATTATTATATAAATTTCCCAATATATTGGGAAAAGTTTTATATGCAGTGCACCACATGCATAGTTTCCTACTTCTGCAGAGAAAGGGCAGGGTGAGGATGGGGGATGGAGGAAGTGCAGTCACAGCAGGCTTTAATTTGTCCCTTTGCAACTCCCATCTTTTGTTCCTCGTTCTGATTTCTGGGGCCAAGATGAACAAAAATAATCCTTCTTCCAGGAGACAGCCCTTTAGATGCTTGAAGGCAGCTATTATGGCCCTCCTAAATCACTGACATCCTTGCTCTCCAACTCTCCTTTTCCTAGACTGCACAAGGATCAGTCAGTCCCCTTCTGTTTGCACTTGTACGTCATACCAGGTCCCTTCATTTCAATAGAATGTCACAATATGTTCCAATTCCCAAGTTTAACATTATTTTTCATTGATTTTATTTCAGTTTCCTTCACTAATGCCTTCCTCTGATGCCTCACTGTAGTATGGAAATAACGTTGGGTCCTCAAAGGTTATGCCAATGGAATATCACTTTTCTTAGGTCTTACCAAACTGCAAAGGCTTTGAGGTGGTGATTGTCAGTGGCCCAATATGCCGGATATTTAAGGACAAGCCTCACTAGTTATATTTTGGAGGGACTCAACACTGGTGGGCTGGCCACCTGGTAATTCTTTTTTTTTTTTAAGCTACGGACAATATCGGAAGGTATTGGAATGTATGTTAATGGAGGGAATTAATACCTACATTGGAAGTATCACACATCCTTTTAGGATTGTATTACCTCTTAGGGTGATTGAGGTACTACGATGGTATCTTTAAAATATCTTATAAGGGACAGCTAAGAGGTGCAATGGATAGAGCACTGGCCCTGGAGTCAGGAAGACCTGAGTTCAAATCCGGCCTCAGATACATAACATTCACTGGCTGTGTGACCTTGAACAAGTCACTTAACTCCATTGCCTAGCCACCCCCCCCAATAAAGTATATTATAGGATGGGTTATTTCTGGGAAATATTCATATATACATGTATATTTACATAGATAGATAAAGACTAGACTTATGAAACATATGTTAAAAATAAAAATAAAAATAAATTAAAAAAAAGACTAGGCTTATGATTTCACCGACAGTGGGAATTCCCAGTTGATGAAACTTCTTTCAGCCATGCATTTCAACACTTTCTCTTCAATTTATAGTCTTAGAGAATTACCTAGAGCACTGAGAGGTTAAGTGACTTGCCCAGGGTAATACATGTTGTATATGTTAGGGGCAGTACTGAATCCAGGTCTTCTTGGTTCTGAAGCCTTATCTCTAGCCACTTTCTATGCTGGCTCTTTAAATATATTTACATATGAAATGTGTATATATGACACACACTTACATATAGACATATGTGTATATATACATATATACTTCAGCATGCTGATTAAATCATGTATATGTATACATAACTATGTATCTGTATGTATTTCTATATACACATGATTTAGTCAGCATACTGAACTTTAGGAATGGGAAATTGATCACAGGTCTAGTGTCTGGAAGGGGCTCAGAGACCATCTAGTCCAATTCTGTACCGCCCCTCTAATTTTAATAATAATGGGGCTGAGCCCTGGGAGGTTAGGTATCTTAAACATCAGAGGTAAGACCTGAACTCAGATCTTCTGACTCCAGAGTCAGTGCTTTCCCTACTGTACTATATGGTCTTATCAGGTTACCTGAGGTTGAGTGACTCACCTAGGGTCACAAAGCAAGTAAATGCAGAGGTGGGATCTTGATCCCACCAGTCTGTTAGTTGTGCCACGCTGCTTCTCAAAATGTATATATATGATATACATCCCCACAGATACATTAGATAGAAATATATAGCATGTGTATGTACACTGATCAATTTGTAACCTTGCATTTGTAAAGGCTTAAAAAATTTTTATTTCTATCTTTTATTTCAACATCTCCTGCATTTCCCACTATATTCTTCCCCTCCCAGAGCACCATTCTTTAAAACATAGATGGAAAAAGAAAAGAAAAACAAAAAGTTAAGCAAAACTAACCAACACATTGAAAAAGTTTGACATTATATTTTGCGTTCTACACCCATAGTACTCCACCAGTACAAAGAGTGGGGGAGGAGGAGGAATTACCTTCTCATGTTTTCTTTAGGGTTTTGGGGACCTTTTTTTTCTTGCTGAGTTTGGTCATTATAATTCCCAAGCATTTAGATTATCGTTATTATTATCAGGCTTTGCTTTGTTTTGTTTTTGTATAGGATTTTATATTCTACAAAGTGTCTTTCTCACGGTAACCTTGGGGGTGGGGGCTGGGAAGAGAGGATAAAGTAGATGCCGATCCCATCCAAGAGGTATGGATTTTTGTTAGTTTACATCATAGAGCACAGCACTTCCGGGCTCTTCTTTGTCTTTAGATTTGGAGATCCATCTTATTTTTTGGCCCATAGCCCTCTGTCCAGTCACTCTGTTGGAGCCCTTGCCAACAGAAGGCTCTGGTCTGGACTCACTCCCCCATGATTCCCCGAGCCAAACAACTTCTCTTCCCACTTCCAAATCAGCCTCAGATGTTTTATCTTGTTTGGCTTTTAATAAAAAAGAGATGGCACCTCTGTCTGCAGAAAGAACCAATCAAATTTCTTTAGTTTACCACCTCAAGGAGCCTACTTTATTCAGCCCCTCTATTCCCAAGACAGCATCACCTCTGTGGCTGCTGAATATTTAATGATCATTCTCCTTGGTGGCAGGCACCTTGTCCCTCTTGGAGTTTAACTGGAGGAGGAAGGAAGACAGCATTTTGGAGAAAGTGTAGGAAGGAGAACAGTTTCTGGTTCTCCTATTATAGGGTTTATCACCATCTCTGCCTTAGGCAGCTACTTCAGTAGGGACACAGCAGACAAGGAGCTCGCTGCTCCCCCTCCCCGTCATGAGTAAGAAAGATGAAGGAAATTACTGTAATTGAGAAGTTACCTGTGGGCTGCTGCCTTCTCACAGCTAAGCTGTCCTCTCTGGCATCTCACACTTCCCCCTCCCCCTCAGGCTAGATTAATTAACTGGCAATATTGCTCTGCATGGAGAATTATTGCCATTGAGAATCTGGCCGGGGGCATAGGACCTTCTCCTCTTTCTCCCTTCCCACCTGCAGCCTCACCATCTCAAGGGGCTACTGAGATGCTCAGTGTTTGGGAATGGGGGAGGGAGCAGCACAGCCTAGCAGAGAAGTGCTGAACAGGAAGGCTTGGCTTTGCCTGGGGTTTTTAATCTTTTTCATTGGGGAGGACAAGGTGGGTGGGGGGGAGGTTCTCTTCCCTGGCTACTTGATCAGATTTTCAAGTTGCTTTGAGATCCTCCAGGAGGAGGCCAGGCTCCCCCTTCAGCTGACCAGCCTTTCTTGCCACCAGAGCTTAGAAATTCAATTTGCAAAGATTTTTCTCTCTACCTTTCTACAGTTCCCTGATCTGTCTCCCTTGCTAGCACTGAAGTCAGCTCTTCCCTCCCGCCCTCCCTCCTCTTTCTCTTTTTAGATCTCTTGGATAAAATTGATTCTGTTTGAGCATCTCACTCTGATGCTGTTTGGAGCAGTGGGGCCAGTGAACAGGCTTTCTGCTCGTCAAACTGTCTCCCTCATCTGATTATCTTTATCTTACATTTATATGACCTTTTTGACTATAATATGTCTCACGTACATCATTCCCTTTGATCCGCAAAACCCTATTGCACAGGCAGTATGTGGATTACTATTCCTATTTTGTGGGTTCTGTCACCCAGACTCAGAAAGGTTAAGTAACTTGCCCCAGCACCCATAAGGAGCCATTGGTAGCCAGGTCTACGGTGGAGTGATCAGAACTTTTCCCCGGGCCTTGAATTTAGAGGGCCTGACTGTTCTTGCTGTCCTACAGCAGCATAGAAACAACAGAATTTAGCACCTATTTAATATGGCAAATTAGTTAAAATAGGAAGCTAACAGATGGAAGATTGGGGTGAGCTCCTCTTCTCCCCTTTCCTAGTCTTTCCCCCACAAAAGGTATCTGCCCCAACAGCAGCCTTATACAAATATTCTGGGATCTGTCTCTCCTCTGTGGGGTGGTGCCCTGCTTGCCACGTGTACTCTTCAACTCAGGATGCATTTCACGATTCCTGCCCCAGGCACAGTTCATGTTTCTTGCCCTAAGAGCAAACATATTAAGTTCCATATCTGCGTGGCAGAGCTGGAACTCAAACCCAGCTCTTCAACCTCCCAGAGCAGGGCTCTCTCCTCTCCAACACACTATTACTACGCTGATTACCACCGGCCATTATTTTCCCAGATCCGTAGGGGCAAAAGGCTCAGTGGACACAGATCAAATTCAGCAGCAACAGAAAGCCCTAATAAAATCAGAGATGGATCCCAGCGGGAATTGGAGCTTGGTGATGAAGAGGAACACAAAAGGTGGCTTAATTAGCAATGAGAGAAAAGCTCCAAACAAGAGCAGCCCCCTGCACCCCAACCTCTCCAGGGACTGGCTGAGAGGGTGTCATGAGGGCAAGGGCAAGGAGGAACCTAATTGCCTTCATTTCTCTTGCTCAAAGGTAGCAGCTTTCAAAAGCAACATTTTCCGAGGAACTACATTAGGGGGAGGGGAAGGATTAACTTGGGGGTTAGGAATCCTATGTTCTAGTCATGGTACTGTCCTTAACATACTTGCTCTGTGACAAATTACATCTACCCTTTGGGACTCAGTTTTCTCATCTATATACTTTGAAAGGGTTGGGCTAGATCAGGCGCTGTTAATCTGTGGTTTTCAGGGGAATCTATGGCTGAGAAAAAAAGCATTAGATCTTTATTTTCACTAACATCCAACTGAAATTTAGCTTTTTTGGGATTATTTAAAAATATTACTCTTAGAGAGGATCCATAGTCTTCACCAGGCTGCCGAAGGAGTCCATGGCACACAAAAGCTTAAGAGTCCTCGGACTGGATGGTCCCTTCCAGGTCTAAAATTCTATGATCTGTTTCCTTAAATTGTTATCCTTTCTTGTGTCTATTTCCTTCATGTCCTATACATGTGGAACCACAGAGTTAGCCTGGAAGGGCTCTATTCCAGTCCTCTCATACTACAGGTGAGGAATCTAAGTCTCACAGAAGTTACCCAAAGTCACATCGTTAGAAGTTAGAGAGTCAGGATCTGAGCCTAGGCTCTCTGACTTCAAATCTACTCTCTCTCTCTCTTTTTTTTTCCTTAGTGAGGCAATTGGGGTTAAGTGACTTGCTCATGGTCACAGAGCTAGGAAGCATTATGTGTCTGAGGCCTGATTTGAACTTAGATCATCCTGACTCCAGGATGATTCTGGAGGCAGATTCAAAAGGCAGATTCTACCCACTGCACCACCTAGCTGCTCTATTTACTCTTAATAGTGTATTCTACCATTGCTGCCTTTTGTTGTTTTCTCCCACTAGGTTATAAGGTTCTTGAGGACACAGATGACATTTCTATTCCTATATGTATCCCCAGGTCTTGGCATAGTGCCTGTACTCAGTAGGAACTCAACACTTGTTATTTATGATGATGGTGACAAAGATGACCAGAACAACAATGATGACGAAGCTTGCCCTGTTCTATGTGGTTCCTATCATCTGGCTCTTTCTTTTTGATGGCATAGCAAGAGAAGTTTAGGCGGCAGGGAAGGTCAAGGACCTGGAGATACTGACCTCCTATTGCCAATAAGTTTGGGTAGTGATGCTATGACTCTATTATCATACTTTGAATTTTTAGTATGCCATTTTTCCTAAGAACCCAAAACACATACCCTAGTTTGACCACTATGCCATCAATGCTGGATGATGCTGAATCAACAAGGTTTTCAGACTTTCTAACTCCCTTCATTGAAAACACTGACTGACGACCCAGCCTCCTTGGGCCTGAAGGAAAGGCATGAGAAAGGTTTACAGTTATCTGCTGGGTCTCCAGAAACTTAGGAGGAAAGTCGAGAGCCAATAGGTCCCTAATACTCAGTTTTGAGGATCCATCTTCCCAAAGAAAATGATACAGAGAAAAATCGGGATAGCAGAAGGGTTATCGGAAGGGGAGTGGGCTGGAGGCAAGGGAAAGAAGTAATTAATTGCTCTAGCTTTTCTGTATGCCTCCAATTAATGCACTCCTCCTTCCTGCAGCGAGGTGCCCCTTCATTAGCTGTGAAGCTGTCACCATTTCTGACACCTTGGAGCAGGCTCAAGAGGCAGAGAATGGATGAAAAAACCCAAGCAGCAGGTGAGTTGATTAATAAAAATGTGCACAATGGGCATTGCTTCTACTCAATAAGGTTGTTTCAGACATCCAAAGGGTTCCTACCTGCCCATCTCACCTTCAACCTTCCTAAGCCTTCCTAGGGAATAAGATGGCAGGTTCACCCTCTAAGACCCTTCCAACTCCTCTCCCTTCTCTAGCCTCACTGTAGAGCCAGGTGTAGTATTAGAGGATGTCCAAGGTACCTGTGGGTAATTTTGTATTTACAGATAAATGGTAGCATGTAGAGAGCATCCTTTAGAAGGACAAACATACATGAATCAGAGAAGCATGGGATTTGGAGCCCCTATACATCTTCTAGTCAAACACCTACATTTTACATTTGGGTAAACTGATGCCCAGAGTGGCAGGGTGAATTGTTCATAGTCATACAGGAAGCAAGTTGAAGAGATGGGATGCAATCACAGGTACTCAGATGGTGAATCCAGTGCTCTTTCTGCTACACTGTACTTCTACTACAGAAGGAAAGTGATTTGGACTATAGGGTTCCCATGGTATTTTCTTCCTTAGAATCATGGGATTCAGAATAATAAAGAACTTTTGAAGTCATTTAGTACAATCCCTCATCTCGCATGTGGGGAAACTAAGATGGGGGAGGCATGAAGTGGCATTTTCATATAATAGGGTCAATTTAGGAAATGAAGATACTTTTGTGAGATGAATAAGTTTATCCTTACCGATCCCACATGTTACTGAGGATCTTCCTCCCTATTATGTGAAAATGCTTTAATTCCACCTATATTTATTGAAAATCTTTGGATGAGGAGCCCAAGTGTTGTTGTACTAATTCAGTTTAAATTTATTAAACACCTACAAAGTACAAGTCATTGTGCTAGACCTGGGGTTACAAAAAGAGATCCCTGCCCACGGGGGGCCTATGATCTAATAGGTGGAAGGAGGACGATATGTGTGCAAATAAGGGCATACAGGGTAAAATGTGGTAGGGGGGGAAAGAGAGATCAAGAAAAAGGACTAGCAACATGTGAGAAAGGAGAGATCACTTTCAGCTTGGAGGAATGGAGTCAGCAACAGTTCCAAGAAGAAATTGGCACCCAAGCCGGCCCTGAGAGGAGAAGAACCCAGGCCAGAATGGTCTCCAATTCCTGATCTGTCTGCAAGCAGCTGGAGGGCAAAGACTGGCTGATTAGCTCTTCCCAGCCAATAGCACAGTTCCTACGTTTCCCATGATTATATGAAGGGATGGAAAAGGGGAAAGGCAGCACTGAAAAGTGGGGAATGGGACCATGCAGCTTTTCACCAAGGAGGACAGAGGATAAGGTGGGAACTGATCAGACTGTGCCTTTGAGGTTGCACAGGGAAGCACCTTAGCCTGGTTTGGTGCTTATAGGAGCAGCTTCACCCAGTCAAACAGAAGTGCTCCTCTCTATGGTCAGAAAGGAAGAATTTTTGATTCCTCAGCTTTCCTAGAAGCAAAGCTTTCTTGTAAGGAGAAAGTTTAGTCCTTTGTTCTGAGGCCTCTGCTATTGACCATAGGAGCCATGTCTACTACCTTAGCCCTTGGTTTGGTCTGGCTTAATAGAAAATTGCTGGGATGGATGGAAAAGACTGAAAGATATTAGGATTAGAGCGATCATTGTGCTTCTGGCCACTGGCAAAGTGTATTAGAGAATCTCAGGAAGTCAGAGCCTAAAGGTTCATTAGAGTCCCTTTTTAATTTATTTTTTATTTTTTCAACTAATCATTTATTTTCTATTGCTCATACCTCCTCCCCTCTATTGAGAAAAAAAGAAAGAAAAAGGAAAACAAAACCCTGGTAACAAATGTGTCTGTGAACTGGGAAATAATTGAACAAATTATGGTATGTGAATGCAATGAAATAGAATTGTGCTTTAAGAGATTATGAAAGGAACAATTTCAGAGAAAGCTAGGAAAACTTGAATGAACAAACTCCTTTGTTTTCTACAGGAGGAAACTTAGGCCGAGGGAGAGGAAGGACCCACCCAAGGTTACACAGCTAATTGGTGACAGGTTTGCCTAGCTTAGATATTGGACCCCTCTGTTAAAGTTGCTTCCATCTTTTCCCAGTACCCTTTGGGACAGGATCCATTTGATATCACTTTGCTGCCCACCCTCTGCTAGCCCTGAAAGGAGCCAGGAGAATCTGAAGACGGAGCCAGGAGAATCTGAAGACAGCACCTTAGGTTACCCCTACCCCCTTCTCCCCTCTGCACCCTCTCTGCCCACCAACCTAAGCTCCCAGAAGTGTGTTTGCTCTGGACACAGACCTAGCTCTAGTCAATGGCCATGAGCTAAATTTCTATCTTCCATTTTGTCCTGACTCAATGGAGGACACGAAAGGCCTGAGATGAGAAGATGGTGTTTGTGGGCAGACCAGAGCCCTTTTGTTAAGCAAACACACTGGCCATCCATTTAGCAGAAATAGCTCTGGAGTGAAGAGAGGGAGAGTTGTGTCCACAAACCCATTTGCTGTTTAGGTGTCAGAAATAAATTTTACCACTGGAGTCTGCAGCATCTGATTAGTGAATTATTCAGTTTGGATATTGCGTTCCCTCTGACCTCATTAGTAACCCTGAGGTGAGAGGGATGCATTAGAGTAACCACCATGCTGTCACTGAGGAGCAGAGCAGGGGCATTAAAATGGATTAAAGTGCTTTACCAAGAACTACAGCACAACTCATAAAAACAGCCCACTGTTAAACCAGTGCTCAGAAAATAAACAGTCCCCGGCTGGGAGGGGGAGATCCATAGAAACCTGGGGTGGGGCATGGTGGGGAGAAAGCTCAGATCCTTGTGCCAGGCTGAGAAAAACCCTATAGCAAATGCCTGGAACTTTGCTCAGGGTTTCAGATATTGAAAGAGTAGGGGCTGTGGTATGGGAAAAGTGAGTGATCTGCCTGGGTTGCATAGATAATTTAAGACCCTACTTTGTGCTTCTTCTCAAACTCTCAATATATTCTTGTTCTTAATTACCCTCATCTCAAGTGAATTGTGCCTCCTGCAAGGCCGAGAGGACTTAATAACCATTTATTAAGCTCCTCCTATGATTAGAGCATTGCTCTGGGTGCTGGGGGAGATGCCAAAATTGAATAAAATATGATTCCTGCCCTCACCAAGTATACAGTCTTCTAAGGCAAGATGATGTAGAAAAATTATTACTTTAATACAAAGTAATACATGATACATAGCTGAGAAAATCAAGCAAAGTGCTTTGTGAGGGCTGAAGGGGGAAAATCATGAACACCTGTGGGATCAGGGAAGGCCTGATGGTGAAGGAGGCCATCTGAGCTATAACAACAACAACGATTAGTATTTATATGATGCGTTAAATTTTTCAAAACACTTTACAAATATTGTCTTATTTGATCTTCACGACAACTCCATCAGTTAAGCAATATTATAGTCCTCATTTTACAGATGGGGAAATTGAAGCTGAGAAAGGTTAGGGGACTTGTCTAGGGACATATAGCTTGTAATTATCCAAGGCAGGATTTGAACTTAGATTTTTGAAGTTCATCACTCTACCCACTACATACCACTTAGCTAATATTTAAAGATTATGGAGGAATTTCAAAGATGAAGAAGAGGAGAGAAGACATTCCAGGCACATATCACAGCCTGAGCTAAAACTAAGAGGTGGGAAAGTCACCCACCTGTCAAAGAGGTAGATACATTCAGAGGACTGAGAGTAGTGTCATTTAGCTGGAATGTAGGGAGAGTAAGTAGACAGGAGCAGTGCCATATAAACCTAGGAAGGCAAAGTGGTCTCAGATTCCTTCCATCTCAAGCTAAGGAATTTGAATTTGATGTAATAGATAGTAGAGAAGAGTTTTGAGCTGAGGAGGAACATGACTGTGCATAAGGAAGATGAATCTGGAAGTGGTGTGAAGGACATGAATCAGAGGGGGGCAGGGGTAGAGATGAGAAGATGGGTTAATGACTTTCCCCTTCCTTTTGGTTCTGAGAAACATCTCATCAGTCGGCACAGTTGGAGCTATGCCACTGCTCTCTTGGTCCCCAAAAATAAGGGCTCGATTGGTCCCATTTCTAAATCCAGAGCCCATCTTGTTAGCTTCACTGATCAGATGGAAATGGTGGCCAAAAGAAGGGCTGGATCACTTCATAAGAGTGGGCTATGACTATAGTGTGTCCTTGATTTTTCATTTTAGTATCCTGAGCTCTTTCTGAACCTCCTTCTCAAAGCTAGAATTCTGGCAAACTTATAAACCCATGGTAATATTTAAGTTCTAATAAGCTTACTTAGTTATAACTCTCAGGGGCCCATTTTCCTCATTGGCACTAATGATTCTTGTGCAGTTCTGATGCTGATTAGGTTTTGGGGAGGACAGAGATCTCAGCTTCAGCAAACTCAATCTGTAGTCTCTTTCATGCATCCCCCTCTATCCTTTTTATGTCTTTTCCAGGATCCTTACTTTCACTCTATTGGACAGGATCCCTGGACCTGCTGATATGGTGGGTTACAAGTGTAATATGGGCCAGGAACATTGAAAGGCTTGATTAAGTCCTCCCTGTACGAGCCCAGGAGGAGAGCCCAGGAGAGGTTTTGGTAGCTTTTCTTTGTCCTGTGCTTAGAGAAATGAGGCTCTTGTGTAATCCTCAGCCCACATATCAACTGCCTTCCTCCAACATAGGAATCATAAGCAATAAATGAATTAGATAAACAGGATCTGATTCTGAAAGCTGATATCTAAACAGTTGTTTAGCAGCAGGTCTAGGCAAGTCATATCTATTCATCATAGAGTTGCCAGACCAGGAGAAATTTGTTACCTCTAGTTATTGGAGTGCCAGTCTGTGTGTGTGTGTGTGTGTGTGTGTGTGTGTGTGTGTGTGTGTGTGTCTGGTGGGGGGATCATCTTTATTCCTGAAAAGAATGAAAGGGATGAAAGGTTGGGGAGCAGGTCTAGGGGCTAAAAGTTTCCTAGCCCTGATTTAACTTCACAGCCGAACAGTAAGATGAGGTAAGAGATGAGTCTGCTGCCTCCTCTCCTCCTTTGTTTTGGGTTGAGGCTCTGGGCAGCAGCTCAAGCTGGCCCCAGGGGAAATGAACCCTAGTGAGTGACCAATGTGTTAGCAATTGTTTGCTCAGCAGCAGTCGCAAATGGATGCTAAAAGGCTTTGTGGTTCATTGATGGGCATCCTTCTTACCAGCCTATTCTTCATCCATTTCTTTGGAGAGCCACAAGCCCTCCCCCACAGTCCCCATTGCTGCTCTTGCTCTACTCTGGGTCCTAAACTCTCCCTTCTTGGCACATGTATAAGCCCTGGTGAAGAGTACTTGCCAACCAGGTCTCCCCAGAATGAATTAGATAAATTAGGATGACCACTCCAGGCCATGAGTTTTAGTTCTCTCCTACCACATGGCAAAAGAGAGGAGGCATCTGAATCCAAGAATTGACTTTTTGAAGTGTTCTGCTTCAATCTCCTTACAGTAGCCCCTGAGGTGGTGGTGGGGCAACATGGGAGGCAGGCAATTTTTGCTGTCCCATTCAGTAACATAAAATAATAATGATGGGGCACACAGGATGACTTACCATGGCTCCTATATCTTCCCCACAGATGACCTGGTTTACCAGTTAGGCATTGGGTACCCTCCAAGGATTAACTAGTTCTTGGATCTGTACCTGAACTGAGAACAATGACAATCTGCAAGCATGGAATAGTGGGAAGAACACTTGGGCTAGGAACCAGAGGACCTGAGTTCTAGTTCCAGTTGGGCACTTACTAGCTGGGCAATTTTAGGTAAATCTTGAGCCTTTTCAAGGCTGTTCTGTAAAGTGGGAATAGTCTCAGCACTGATCGCACTGTCTTATGGTTAGGATCAAATGAGATACTAGCGCTAGCTTACATTCACATCACAAAACAGCATAAGTACAAAATACCTCACAATAATCCTGTGACTTGAGTAGAGCAAGAATCATTATCCCCATTCTGAAATAAGGAAATGAAATGAGATGAAGTGTCAGAGGAACAGAGCTGGATAGGAAATATAAGGGTTAGGATTTGGACAGCTAGCCAGTCCATGGCTAATATTCTTTCCATAATCCCCATATTGCTTCCCATTCATGATGTTGCCTCCTTTATAGATAAATATTTAGTAAATGTGATATGTGAAAATATTTAGTAAAGTGCTATTGGAACGGAATGAATAAGCATTTATTAAGAGCCTACTATTTGCCAGATACTGTGCAAAGTGCTTTGTAAATATAATCTCATTTGATCCTTATGCAACCCTGGGAAGTAAGTGCTATTATTGTCCCCATTCTAGGGTTGAGGAAACTGAAGCAGAGCGTAAGTGACTTCCCTAGGGTCACACAGCTTAGTGAATGTCTGAGGCTAGATTTGAACTCTAGTCTTCCAAACTGCAGGCCTGGAGCTCTATCCATTGGACCATACGTACAATGGTTTGTTCTCATCTGGAAGTCACATCTCTTTCTTCATTCTTGCCTCACTTAGACTTAGGCCTTGCTCGTTCTATGTGAGTATACATAAAGGAACCTAGGAATGTTCAAAGCTCAGAAAAGGTCCCCATTCATGTAGCCAGCAACCGTCAGCTTTGCAGAAGAGAGATTGGTGAGGATAACAGTAGGAGAATCAACTACTATGTACTTTCCTGAGCCCTCGTGGTTTTTTTTCCCCCTTTTCTTCCCTCTTCCTCAGAGCCTGGGACCATTTCCAAACCTTGAGTAGTAGGATGCTTATGAGCCCATGATAATGTTTTAATTCTATGATAAGCTAAGTTCGCCACAGCCCCTAGGGTTCCATTTCCCTTGTTGGAACCAGCAATCCTCATACTGCCTTGGTACTGATGAGGTTCTGGGAGCATGGGGGATCATGCTATATAGTCAAAGAATAAGCTGATGGTAGTCTCAGTATCCTTGGTTTTTTACCTTGAGAAGTCACCCTCACTATGCTCATGGTAATGCTGGTCAAGGTTGGTGTCGGGTGGTACTTAAAGACCAGTACACTAAAAGTTTTTTCGAGGAACGTATTAATATAGGGAAAGAGACTAGAGCATGGTGAGAGTCTATAGGGGAGAGAGAGAGAGAGAGAGAGACTCCTTAATGGTGGGAAGCAACATTAAATTTGGGATCTACTTGCAGTTAAGCATGACAGATGATAGAATCATTAAGGGCATGCAAATATCATGAATGCAGTGTGATGTAGGTATCATTGAGATCCTGTAAACTGGAGTGGCATCCATATGATGTTACACTGAATTATCGCCTCTTCTACAGGAAGCCTTTCCCAACCCTTTTAAATTTTAATACTTTTCTTCCCTTATTTACTTCCTATTTATTGTGTCTGCAGCTTGTTTATACATATTTGTTTGCTTGCTGAGTCTCCCATTATATTGTGAGATCCTTGAGGACAGGGACGGTTTTTTGCATATCTTTGTATCCCTAGGGCTTAGCACAATGTCCAGCACATACTAGGTACTTAATCAATGTTCATTGATTGACTGACTGATGTGGGGGTGTACAGCCGGAAGTTGGATCTGGTCCCTAAGCCTCTTTGTACTTCTTATACCAAAGATCCCAACACCTGAACCTTGGCCTATGGAGGACCATTCATTCCTATCATATAGTCCCTCTTATTCTGTAGAGCCTGAGAACAATATGAAGGATTACCAAATTCAGTTCAGTTGTTTTTCAGTTGTATAGGACTTCATGACCCCATTTTGAGTTTTCTTGGCAGAGATACTGGAATGGTTTGCCATTTCCTTCTCCAGCTCATTTTGTAAAGTGAGATGAGATAGAAAAACAAATGAGGAAATTGTGGTAAACAGGGTTAAATGACTTGCCCAGAGTCACACAGCTAGTGTCTGAGGCCAGATTTGAATTTAGGAAGAGGAGGCTTGCTGACTCTATGTTCAGCACTCTTATTTGTTTTGCCGCTTAACTGCCCAGGATTACCTAAACCAAAGCTAAAAAACAAAATAAAACAAAACAACCCCCCCCAAAACAAAAAACAAGCAACCCCCAAAAAGAACCACTATCACATCAGCAAGAAGCAAAATACTGGCTAGGTTAGGCAAATAGAGAGTGTTTGGTGGCCTTGATCCACTCGCTGACTTACATCTGTTTTGTACAGGCTGCCTTTGTCACAGGGAAATGGTCAGGTTTTGCCCAGGGACCTCAAAGAAATAAATATTTACAGAGAAAAGAAATCAGTTAGAAAAATGTTATTTCTGGAATATTTGCTTCCGTTTTGTTCTACTCATTGGGAGGTGGTGAGGTCTCAGGGGTGGTGGTCATTTTGTATCATTTTTTAGAAGAAATATTCAGAAGGAAATCGAAGTGATGCAAGATAGAGAAGCCAGAGGAGCTTAGAATCCACTGGAATCAGCAAACACTTCATCTTCTTGCTGAGGTGTTGCCAGCTGGGCAACACTTATTTAGCTTACAAACTTTCCTTATCTGTAAAATGGAATTAATAATTGCACCTACCTCCAAGGGTTGTTGTGAAGATCAAATGAGATAACATTTATAAAGTGCTTTGAGAACCTAAAAGCTCTATGCAAATGCTAGCTGTGTTTAATGCTAGCTATATATAGATTGTATTACTGTGGTCACCTTGTAAACCAAAATGTTGTCTTTGTTGCTGTCTCCAAAAGGATGCTATTCTGGAGGAGTTGGTGTGCCTCAGGGAGTATAAAAAGCATTTCAAACAGGAGGTCAGGAGGCTTCGAATAGCACAGTCTCTACCTGGAACTTGGTGATGCACCTAGGAACTAGTCCAGAAAAGACTCAGGAGGAAGGAGACGTTCAATAGGTTCAAAACAGAACATGCCAGGAAGGAGTGGAACCCCATCTTTGTCTGTCCTCCCTTCTTCTTCAGCACCCCATGCCTCCCTTTGGGGTCAGCGAGGTCAGAGAGGCAGTGACCAGGGGATCAAAGAGGGCAACACACAGAGAGGTATGTATGGAGTCAGGGGCTCTAGCTTCTTCACGTTTCATTTTACTGGCCCCTCTCCAGAAAGCCTCATCCAACCTCCCTAGGCATTAATGCTCTCTCTCTCTGTCTCTCTCTTTCTGTCTCTCTCTCTCTTTGTCTTTCTTCTCTCTGTGTATCTCTCCTCTCTTTCTGTCTCCCCTCAAACTATCTGGTATTTATTTATCCATTTACCCATTGAAAGACAACTGTGGTGTAGTGGATAGAGAGCTGACGTTGAATTCAGGAAGACCATGTCCCATTTCTAACATACTCTGGTAGTATGACCCTGAGCAAGTCACTTAACCTCTCAATGCTCTTATTTGTTGTTGTTGTCCAGCTGTGGCCAACTCTTCTTGACCCCATTTGGGGTTTTCGTGGCAATGATCCTGGAGTGGTTTGCCATTTCCTTCTCCAGCTCATTTTACAGGTGAGGAAACTGAAGCAAACAGGGTTAAGTGACTTACCCAGGGTCACACAGCTAGTAAAGTGTCTGAGGCCGGATTTGCATTTAGGTCTTGCTGACTGCGGGCCCAGAGCTCTATCCATGCACTGCCTAACTGCTTTCAATGCTCTTAAGCATCTCTAAGAAGGAGAGTTTATGCTAACCTGCTTTGGTAGAGAAAGTCTCCTTACCTGAGAATTCTCTTTACCAATGGAATTACAGATCTAGTTCCTTTCCTCTAAATTTCTTCTCAGTGGGCTAGTGTAGTGGAGTGGTAGGCTTGGGAGTCAAAAGATACATCTTACTACCACCCCAGTAGAATGAAAACTCCCCTCCCCATTTCAGTCTCTGTGCCTCTAGTACCTCTGTAGCACAGAGCTTCCTACATTTCACTAGGCACTTAAAAATGCTTTTGGATTTGAATAGATTTGAACTCAGCTTGGTTTGACTAAAGGAACTAGGAAACACAACCAAATGATTGCATCAGTGTGTTAAACTGGGCAAGACTTGGAACTTAGCTCTCTATACATAGCTTCTATTCTGAGATAGATTTGACTTCTAATAAAGTAGCTTTGTACCCCAAATGGCTGGCTCAGCATATTCTATACTAATGAGCATCTACAATGGAGGGGAAGTTGGGAATAAACATTTAATAGTCAACTATTATATGCCTGGAATGGTGCCAAGTGCTTTACAAATATTATCTCATTTGATCCTTAGAACAACCCTGAAGGAAAGGTGCTATTATTATCCCCATTTTATAGTTGAGGAAACTGAGGCAAATAGGGTTAAGGGACTTGCCCAGGGTCACACAGCTAGAGAGTTTCCAAGGTTGTATTTGAACGTATGCCTCCCAGCACTTTATTCAATGTGCTACCTATCTGCCTACAGGCTTCTAGAAAAGAGGTACATTGGAGAGAAGGAAAGAAAGATGGGATTTCGCTGAGAACTTAATTGTTAGTAGTGGCAACAGCAGTGAAAAATTCCTGGGAATCTTCTGCTAGGGTGTCTTGGGCCCATTCTGTGAGATCTTGGGGAAATGGAAAGAAAGGGTGGTAGGTTTGGGGGGTCAGAGAATTGAGGCTTGAATCCTCTTTGCTGCCTTCTACCTCTAGACCCTTAAATGCCTCTGGTCCTCAGTTCCCATATCTGTAAATGGGAGTGTTAAGGTATAATCTCTAAGGTAACTCCCAGCTTTAAAGAGGCTTACTTAGAGCCTTCCTCAGTAGGCCAGGAGCACAATCTTCACTGCTTTCTACCTCTGTGGACCCTTAAATGCCTCTGGTCTTCAGTTCCCCTATCTATAAATGAGAGTGTTTAGGTAATATAATCTCTAAGGTAACTCCCAGTATTAAAGTCAATGGTCCTACCACCCCGATTCTTCCAGCCTGGCTGGATAGTGAGTTGCTTTATGTGGTAATTATAATTTTCATTCTCAGTGAAGACACAACAAAGATGAGAATTGTGGCTTTCTGTCATCCTTTTGAAGTATGGGAGGAAATGTCTTCTATCCCCCTTGGTTGAATGCACCACAGGGAAGTGTGAGGTGCTGGAGGGGGAGGGAGGGCAGGGAAGGGCGGGGTTACACTCCTCCCCTGGCATGTTCTATTTTGGACTCATTGAATCGTCTGTTCTTCCTGGGTCTTTGCTCCGATCACAATGACAAGGCTTCTTGCAGCTTTCTCTTTACTTAACCCCTTTTGCTATTCCATCTGTTCAGAACTTTGATTTGTGCTTTCCTTAAGTGCAATAAATCACATTATTCAGCTTCTTTCCAAAATGCAGCCACTTTCTTTCCTTTGGGCCTTTAATAACCCTGCATGCCTGGCTAGAACTATGGGGAGGTGGGGGTGGGGACTCCAGAATCTACAGGGGTCACTGCTTGGAACTAAACCGTCATGCTCTTAGAGTCAAGAATACTCAGGCCTCTGTCCTGAGATGGAGAGAGTGGAGCAGGAGTCAAAACTGTTTCCTTGGTAGTGGCCAACTTCCTTTGGGGAGAACATTTAGAATGCCGGTCCTCAGTCTTAAAGGAGCTGAGCAGAGAACTAGGAAGAGGGGAAATGCTGAGTTTCAAGCCAGCTGTGAATTAAGATGTCACCTAACAGGCAGTGATCCTTAGAGATATTTTGGTCCAAACCCCTTATTTTGTGGGAAATGAAGGCCAACAAGAGCGGTCTTCTAATGTGGTACTCCTTCCATTATACCACACATGGCTTGATGTGCTCTGGGGAAGAAACTTTCAAAGCCCTTTGTATACACTGAGGGGAACACAGCCTCAACTGGGCCCTTCTTCCCATAATATCTCATCCTCTGGAGGGCTTCTAGTAGTGTGCTGATAAAATTTTAACAGCTGGCTCTCTAAAAAGAAAAAAAAAGTATACAAGACACATTTATACATTTTATTATTATTATTTTTATTATTAGCATTTTCCCATCACTTTCTTAAGCCTAAACAATCAATAGAACAATAAATCTAGCAGTGATTTATTGATTTCCAAAGTGTGAATGCTCACCCTGAAAATTTAACAATCAGATTTCCTGAGGTGGTTGGAGCTGATTTTAATAAGACTCTCTATTTCCTTTCCTCTCTTCTCCTTTCCTGTCTTTCTCCTCTCCTCTCTTCTTCCTCTCCTTTCTTTCCCCTCTCCACTCCTCTCTTTCCCCTCTCCCCCCCATTTCCTCTGCTTCCCTTCCTTTTTGTTTTCAAGGCCTGAACCTCCTTTTGCTTCCCCCTTCAGATCAGACCTCATTTTCCTCTGATATAGACTCACTGACACATTGTCTCCTTTCTAAATTTATCCCAACCTTCATCATGCTACTTCACTCTATTCTGTATCTACCCTTTATGTTCTGATATATCTATATATCTATATCTATTACCTGTCCCATTAGAGTGTAAGCTCTTTGACGTCAGGGATTATTTTTGCTCTTTCTTTGTATCTCCAAAATTTAGCATGCTGTCTGGTGACACACAGTAAAGGCTTAATAAATACTTTTTGATTGATTTAGAGAGTATAGTTTCAAGTAGATCAGCTGCATATCTTTCTGGCTCCTGTCTCAGGGTTACCTGATATAGCTCAGAAGGGTCAAGACAAAAATCTTGGCTCCCACTGATGCGGCTGCCAGATCTTTTCCCCACCCCAGTCCAGCCCACCTCACCATGGCAGGCACAAGGCTGTGGGAAGTTCTGAATAATGAATGCCTCGGAGAGAGATGCTGACTTTTTCCGCTGGCTTACTTAGAGCCTTCCTCAGTAGGCGAGGAGCACAATCATCACCCACCCTGGCAACAATCTTTCCCGTTGCGTACAGGCTTCTTCCCCCTCCTTCCTGTTCCCCTCACACCCTCAGTGCAATGGGATAGTTGGGGGAGGCTATTGAGCCATGACTCAAAATTTGGAGGTGGAGGGGACAGGGAGCCCAGAAATGCCAGAGCAGCAGGTTGGCAAATGGAGAAGCTGGGGCCACTAACTTGAATCAGCTAGAAGAGAGAGTAGGTGGCAGAATAGGAGGAAAGGGAAATGGGGTGGGGGGGGGGGAAGGACTAAGGTCTCTAGCTGGTGACCAGGGCAACTGTCTTATTATAAAGAGTTTGGGAGATGATGACTCAGAGAAGATGTTACATGTAAATTAGTATGCAAAGGAGCATTTATCTCTGAGACTGTTATTCATTTAATCAAAAATGCACTGAAATCTCTTAACCCTAGTTCTTCTCCCTACTTCCCCCTCCCCTCAACTCTCATCATGCCTTGTTTGGATTTACCCAGACCACAAAAACCACTGGTTAGACATCATTCAGGTGCTTTTTACTTTTTAGCTCTAATACTAGATGTCCTGTGGAATATTCCAGCTCTTAGAACTGGAAAGGACTTCACATTTACAAAGTACTTTAAGATTTGCAGGCAGCTAGGTGGCTTAATGGATAGAGTACTAGGCCTGGAGCCTAGAAGACCTGAGTTCAAATGTGACTTCAGACACTTACTAGTTGCATGACCCTGTGTAAGTCATGCCTCCATTTTTTCATCTGTAAAAAGAAATGGCAAACCACTCCAGTATCTTTGCTAAGACCAAATAGGGGTCATGAAGAAAATTAAGATTTATAGAGCAACTTTCTTACAACAATTCTGTGAATATAAGTAGGATGTAAGTTCCTTGAGGGTAGACACCAGTCTTTTTTTTTTTTTAATCCTTCAATCTATCTTAGTACCCTGCCCACATAAAATATTAAATAGAGAGTACAAATGTTATTGTCATTACTTGACGGGTGTGGAAAGAGATTAAGTGACATTTCTAAGGTCCCACAGCCAGAAGGCAAGATTCTAACAAACATCCTTGACTCTATTTTTTGGGGGGTGGTGGTAGTGGTGGTGGACCTGTGACTTCATCATACATTCAGAGAGCTCCCCGTGGTGAAGAAGCTATCTATGGAGACCAATTGGCATCTTTTCTGCAATTCATAGTTTTAGAGATCTTTTTGGAGGCAATGAAAGGACAAATGACTTGCTTAGGGTCACATAGCCAGTAAATAGACAATATGAGATTATTAGAGATTATTTCTTAACTTAAAGTTAAGGCTGGCTGTCATCATTATCATCATCAATGATAACATTTTTAATTATTAATTAATTAACAGCCGAACTTTACATATCATTTTAAAGTGCTTTACAAAGAACTTTACGTACATTTTCTCACTTGGTCCCCTCAACAACCCTGTGTGGCAGGCATTACTATAATTAGTCCCATTTTATGGGGAAAACTGAAGTTTAGAGATAAAATGACTTGCTCATATTGACCTAACTGATAAAGGTTAGAGGCAGGATGTGAACTGATTATGTCTTACTTTGCCCCAGAACCAATACCCCTTTGGTAGATGAACATTCTAGTGCTGAGGGTCATGAACTGACTTGCCCAAGGTCATATAACTAGGTAGGTACTGATGATGGTTGGGGGGGAAATAGAACCTGTTTCCTGTTTTCAGAGGAAGGACAAGACATTTGTATTACCCAGATAATGCTTTTTAAAAAAAATTGGGAGGAAGAAATTGAGGTTAAGTGACTTGCCTAGGGTCACACAATTGCTAAGTATCTGAGGCTGGATTTGAACTCAGGACCTCCAGACTCCAGGGTGGGTGCACTTTACCACTTAGCCACCCCTAAGTAAAGTTTAAAAATTGTACACCACCCTCTAACCCTGCCCCTGTGAAAAATAAAGGGAATTCTTGATGAAGGTAGTTTTCTAAATTGTGGTGGAGTGCTGCTGTTCATCAGAGGCTAGGTCTGGCGCCTAATAAGCATGTAATAAACTCTTGTTGCCTTTCTTCCTTGAGCCTTCATTGAAACACAAGTACCTTGGTTTATCACAAGCTAAATACCTTTGTTCAATGGAGAGTGGAATTCCCTGCCTTGTGTGTTGTGTTTTAGGCAGTTCCTACCTTGCCTACCCATGATTCTGTTTCTGTACTAACCCTAGAGTCCCCTGAGCCAATAATAATAATAACGCACATTTATATTCCACTTTAAGGTTTTAAGAATGCTCTAACAGACATCCCATTTGATCCTCACAACAACTGTAGTAGGGAGGTATTATAGATTTTTTTGTTCCCAATTACAGATGATGAAACTCAGGCTTAGAGAGGCTTAAGGGACATGCCCATAGTCTAATCATTATCGTTATGGACAGAATTCAAACCCACATCTCTCTCAACTCTAAGTCTAGTATGTATTCCATTATGCTGAGTTTCACCAGTTACGATCCAAGAGAGAAGAGAAGGAAGTTGCCTTGGAATGAAAGCTCTTTTTAAACAGTGCCAGATTGGAAGAGGGCAGGTAATTCAGGGTTGTGGAGCAAGACCTAAAGCTCACCAAGGAGAGTGAATCTTTCAAACATCACCCCCTATACTCTTGTCCCGATGCCTGGCTCTGACCTGGGTTATTCATCTTTTAGAGAATCAAAGAATTTAGACTTTTAAGGGAACTTAGAGCTCATTTAGTCTACCCAACCCTTATTTTACAGATGAAGAAATGAAGATCCAGAGACCCTATTCATCTTCCCTTTTAGCCCCACTTTTGCCAATGGTCCTCTAATTACTTATCCATGCTTGCCCCTATTGTCTCAGTCCTAAACTCCACAGAGTCCCATCATTGTACCTACCTTTCGTGTGTCCCTAAACTTTCCCAAAATGTTCATGTTTCTACCCCCAAACCCTGGTCTCCTTTCTTCCCATTGAATACCTCCTTTGTTTATTTGGTTACCATCACCATTTGCCTTTTAACGTCCCATTTCAGCTGTTCCAAACCCAGCAGGTGCCAATTCTTTAAATAGGGATGAGAAATGATTCAGAGCCACATCAGCTCCATATCAACCTTCCCCTTTTCCTGTGTGACCAGCAGGTGGTGCTAGATTCCATCCCAGTTGCAGCTGGCTTTAGGGTTATAGCAATCTGTTTTAACCAATTTATGCTTGTAGTTATTTTATGTTGGAAAGGAGGCACTGGAGATTTTTTGGGGGGTGGTGGTAGAGATATTTGGGGAACATAGAGAGAGTTGTACAGGGAGATGGGCATTGCTAAATGCCCATTGGAGCCCACTGAACCCAAAGAGGCTCCCTAGGATTTGCAGAGGGCATTGGGAAGAAAGCCCACTGTACTTCTTGGTGCAGCAGAATAGCCCTGTGCTAGGAGTGGGGAGGTCAGGTTCTAGGCTCACTTCTTCCAATGACCAGCTCTGTGACTTTAGGCAAATTGTTCGACCTCTAAGGCTCGGACTTTCTATATCTGTGAAATAAAGGGCTTGAATTGGATTCAACTCATTTCAATTCAGTTCTATTTAATTAAACAAGCATTGATTAAACCCCGACTAGGTGCCAGACATTGTGCTAGACAAAGACAAAACATGAAAGCATCCCTAAAGCTATAAGATCTCATAAATTGAGAGCTGTAAGGGACCCAAGAGGTCATCTAGTCCAATGCTCTCATATACATATTGTTTCTCTGATAGAACATAAACTCTTGGAGGGCAGAGGATGTTTAATTTATGCCTTTTTGTATCTCCAGCACCCCACACACAGTTTGTATGTTCTAAATACTTCTTAGTTATTGATGAGAAAGCTGAGGCCGGTAGAGGTGAAGCTGCTTAGCCAAGGTTGCACAGATAGTTATTGGGATGGGATTTGAACCCAAGTCTTCTAACTCTAAACCAAATGCTTACTTTCTAAGTTCCTTTCTAGCCAGGTTTTCCTGACTCTAAGTCCAGCTCTCTACTTATGACACTAAGCTATTGAATAAAAGAACTCACCGTTTCAGTCTCATAGCCAATGTTCCTTCCCCATCTACCTTCTAATGTTTTTTTTTTTTCCAGAATGTATTTCAGAATGAAAGTATATTCCTTATAGCCATCATTGAGGAGCAATATGAGTTGTGGAATCAATGAATGGTCCAAACTGTACATTACTAACAAATCAGGCTAGAAACAAACCAGAGGAGAGTAAGGAGAATTGTAGGTAGAAGACACTAGCTACTAACCTTATTCGCAGTAAGAAAGGAATATAGAACTATCTAATAGTTCTATTATATAATGCCAATATATAATGCTAGAACTATAGAGGAACTGAGTTAGAGGATCTTTTGTGAATAAGGAATCAGAAGGCAGACATAAGTGGACAGAGCGGCACCGTACTTTCTGACCATAGAACCTGGGAGGTAGGTATATAAAAAAGGAGGTGGCCAGGGCATTACAAAGACCTGGTAGCTATTGGAATTTACTTCTTTTTAGAAACTATCCACCCATCTCACTTAGCAGATTTCTCACTCTTTTAGCTATCATAACAGGCCAACTGCAGACTGTATAGAAAGAGAGAATGACTTCTCTTGGGATCATGGTATATCCTTGTAGCCTCTTAGTTGTAACTTCTAGCAGCTGCCAGGGTCATTGGCCTCTCAGTTTATGTTTCTCATGTCTGCCCTGTAGTGCCCAGACTATACTCTTCTCTGAGCTTGCTAATTGAGCTAAATTCCCAGAGGTTTGTGATGGGGACAAATAGTATTGATGTTTTGTGTGTTCATGGCTTCTAGCTTTAGAAGGAGCCCCAAAATTCTCTTCTCTGGTTACAGAGTGGACTCTGTCCAATTGAGGTCTTTCCTGAAGCTCACTTCCTGCCCATTGCCTTTGCCATGCCACTATCAATCAATCAATCAATCAATCAATCGACTAATAAACCACTTATTAACCATTTACTAAAATACCCACTAGGTACTAAGAATACAAGGACAAAAATGAAAGAAAAAAAGAATCTGCCTTCAAGCAACTCATTCTATTGGGGAGACATGTGTGTATATAAGAATATAGAAAAGATATGCCAAGTAATTGTATAAATACAAGGTCTTTTTTGGAGGGGAGGCAGTGTTTGAGTTGAGTTTTGAATGAAACTGAGCAGTCTAAGAGGTAGCGTAAGGAGATGAGAAGAGAAAGTGTTCTAGTCATGGGAAGACAGTTTGTGAAAAGGCACAGAGATGAGAGATGGAAAGTCACATGTGTGGAATAACAAAAAAAGGCCCATTTATGTGGACCATAGAGCGTACAAAAGGGTGTAGTGTGTAATAAAGCTGGAAAGGTGGGTAATATGGCTAAATCCTGCTCTTCCTTCCCTATACTTCTCTGAATTCTCCCACTGCCAGATGAAAGACTTGTGATGAGGTGGCTTTGTTGGTTTGGTTGAGGTATGGCAGCCCCTAAAGGCTCTCTTGATCCTTTTGCTTAAGAACCCCCATCCATCTTCTCCCTTTACCCACCGCCTGCCCAGCATTGCTGCCTCTAGCCCTGAGCCAATAGGCACCAGAGATTTACTTCTGCTCAGACTGAATGGCAGCTCAGGGCTTGTGTTGCCGGGACACAATGATGTTCCTATCCCTTTATTTATCACATTGAATTCTTAGTTCTCTATTGTTCGTAATACCCCCGAGCTGAGGAGCATGAAAACAGCATTTCTCTTTTTATCGATTGTGTCTTTTCCTTTCCTATTTGGCAAACATTCATTTCCCCCTGGAGTTTCTAATGAACCTTGAAATTAGCCCGGATTTCCCCCTCAGTTTTCTCCCCATTTGGGAGTGGGTATCCTTGGCCTGCACAGGGCTGGGGGAATGGGGGGAGTTGTCTCTGTAGCTTCAGCCAGAATGGAGACTGAAATAATTGTTTTTTGGTACGCCCTACAGAAACATTAGTGATTTTTAAAAAAATAATGTGGATACTAAGGCCTTGTTATTTAGGAACTACCCTGTTCCTTTGGGCCTGGGAGGGGAAGGTGAACATGATGAGAAAGATGAGAAGGACCTCTTCCTCCAGACAAGGAGAAACAGTTGTGACTTTTTGTTTTCAATTCTCTGCTGATTTGACTTCTATTAAAGTTGGCAAGAGGCCTCACAGGTTGAGGGGCCAACTTCGTAATAATCATATTGAGACTACATTACTGAGGTTCCACTATCTTAAGAAAAAATCATGCCTGGCAAGAGAAATGAGGGCTCAAACTTCAAATTTGGAAATGCGTCGTGGGCCCAGTTGCCTTATACTCTGAAGCTCTCTGTCTGTAACATCAAGCTGTTCTGTTTTGTGAATTAATGCCCTTGCCACTCCCTAAAGAAAGTGGGGAAGGGGCAGAGTATGCAGTATTATTTCCTAGCCTTCTATTTATAAAACACGGGCAGATTTGTGGTTTCCACCCCACCTCCTTTCTTATACTCTTATCCTTTAGTTCCCATGAGGAGCTGGTCTTCTTCCAGGAGAATGAACTGCCCTCTTCAGACCTCAAGGAAAGATGTTCTGCTGTATCTGGGGAGGCTCAGAAAAAGTGACTGAGAAGTGTCCTTTTCTCCCTTCTCTCTTCCTGGGCAGCAGCTAAGCAAAAGCAGGTGACCGAGGGAGGCAGAAGCCCCAGTCAGGACTCTGGGCTGGTCCGCACCAGCCTGTTGTCTCCTTGGAGATGCTCTAGCAAGGGCCTGTTTCTCCAGAGCAGCAGTGTAGAATGTGAAGAATGCTCTTAGGGTCTACCTGCCATATTTCTCACTGTAGCAGACAAGATGCCTGCTCCAAGTACTTCTTTTTCATTCGTGTCTATCTCCCTTCTTTTCTACCTTTGCCTCTCTCTCTTTGCTCTTACGTTTTACTCTCTTTCTTCCATCTCTATTTCTCCTTCCCCTACCTTTTTCACTTTTCCCACCACTCTTTGGTCAATTTAATTGACCAAACATTTATTAATCACTTACTATGTGTAATGCAATGCTTTAGTCCAGGAATTGTTAACCTTTTTGTGTCATGGAGCCCTTTGGCAGTCTGGTGAAGCCTGTAGATATTTCCTTGGGGGAGGGAGGAGAAGGGGAATGGTTTTAAATACATGGAATAAAAAAATAGGATTGCAAAGGAAACATTGGAATAATTATTCATTTTTTTTAAAATCAAGTTCATGTATCCAGATTAAGAACCCTTGCCCTAAGCACTAGGGGAGACACCAAGGTTAATATAAAAAAATCTTCCCACTCTACTTTGCCACTTTCCTTAATCTCTCATATCATTTCTTCCATATCATTTCCTCTTGCAGTCTTCCTTACGTTTCCCACTTGTCCTATAAGTGGGATGTACTCTGCCCTCCCTGCCTATCCTACTTTACTCCCTTACCCTTTCCATGATGGAAGAAGGAATTAAGGGTACATAACCTCTCTGGGAAGTGGGCAGATTTGACTATGGCTTGGACAGTGGGCGGGCTGCAGGCAAGTGTGTGGTTTGCCTGCCAGACTCTCTGGGAGTCTGCTTGCTTTTGAAAAATGCCTTCGTGTTTCTTTTCCAGGATAACAAGGGCACAAGTCAGGAGCTGTCAGTGTTCATTTCCATCCCACTGCAGATCATTAGCTGGACATAACGGCTCACAGCCCTTTCTGCTCAGGCCAAGGATCTAAGCCTGTCTTCAGGGAGAATGGCTCTCAGGAGCCTGGGAAGGCATACTGGGAAATAAAAAATACCTAAATATTGGAAGTCACAGCTGAGTTCTGAGCAAAGCCAGGCTCTGATAAGTAGGGCCAGGTGAGGTTTTTCCTGGTGCCTTCTTTAGCCTTCAAAATTATATCTCTGCAGAGGTTAGGATAATTATGAGACTTCAGGATGAACCTTGGTTCATTATTATAGAGGTATAAATTATACAGGTATAGAATTATACAGGTATAAAAAGGTCTTTCCATACTCTTTTGACCCCAGCTCACCCTAGCTCCCTCTACTCTTGAAGTATGAGCAGAGGGCCTATAATAAGAACTGAGTTTTGAGGCTATTTTTCCTTGACTAGAAGTGGAACTTCTTTAAATGATACGTAAAGGGATGGAGGGAAGGGTATTTACATCCATACCAAAGGCCAATGGGGTAGGAGCTTTAGGGACAATGGACCCTCCTGTCCAGAGTACCTATAGAGATTTCCTGCCACAATTTTAATGCAGAGAATATGGCGTCTGAGTGGCCATGGAGGTAGGGCCTAGGAGGAGGTGAATGGTAGCACAGACGAGTATCAGTATTGATCAGACTTTTGGGGAGCATTGAAGAAAAATGTGATGTTGTAGAATTGCATGATAATGTTGGTGTCAGAGGACCATGATAAAACCTCTGTTATAAGCTTTTTGCACAAAAGCAAAAGAAACATTGTTCATCACTTGGGACAAATCATTTGAAAGATTGAATAATAGACTGGGTAGCATAGAGAAATAACTTAAAATAGGATTTTAGTGTTAACAACAACAGCAACAACAACTGGCATTTATATAATGCTTTGAGGTTTGTAAAACACTTTACAAATATTATCTCATTTTATCTTTACAATAGCCTAGGTATGTAGGTGCTATGTTATCATTCTTATTTTACAGATGAGAAAACTGAGGCAGACAGAAGGGAAATGAATCACCTGGGTCATGCAACTATAAAAGTACGAGGCAGGATTTGAACTCGGGTCTATTCTGCCTCCATGTCCCATGCCCTATCCACTGTACCACCTAGCTAAGGTGGTTCATTAACAAAAATCATGAGACCAGATTGAATGAGAGAAGTCATGGTCCTATAGTCTAGGGTAAAGAGCTCTAATCTTAGAGTCAAATGACCTAAGTTTAAATCTTGGCTTCAATCCATGAACTGCGTTATCTTGTACAAGTCATTTAGCCTTCTTGTGCCTCAATTTCCTCATCTGTGAGATGGAGCTAAGAAACTTTTATTATCTACCTGACAGGCTTGTTGAGAAGAGAGCACTTTGCAATCATGGAGAGGAATCTATTTTGTTTTTAGCAATGTATAAATTTCATCAGCTGTCTTCTGTTCATCTTTCCTCAACACAAATATACCTATAAATGTGTGTTTACATGTATTTTTATTGAGTTGGGATGTCATAGCCAAAAAGCTATTTGAGTTCAGCATCAGAAATAAGAATAAGAAGAGCTTACATATAGGAGGCTCCATCTTGTCCACCTTCTAGTAAATGTGGATCAGCAAGCAGAAGAATCTAGACCCTCATTATCTACTGCAAATGCTTCTAAATGACCTATTAAGGATACCTTCTCAAAAGAGGATATGGCTTGATTTATTTGTGTTTTTTTGCAAAGATCTTTATACACATTATTTTATCTGAGCCTCACAACAATGCTGTGAGGCAGGCTGTCTAGGTCTTATCTTTATTTTGTAGATTAGGAAACTGATGGTCAGAGAAGGTAAGTGACTTGTCCATGGTTATACAGTTGGTAGGAATTAGAGCTGGGATTTAAACCTAGGCCTTCTTGACTTCAAGTCCAACTATACAATGATGAAAAAATAGAAGGAATTCAGAAATATTTCATCCCTTTGTTGTTGTTATTCAGTTGTTTCAGTTGTTTCTGACTCTTTGTGACTCCATTTGGAGTTTTCTTGGCAAAGATGCTTGAGTGGTTTGCCATTTCCTTCTCCATCTCATTTTACAGATGAGGAAACGGAGGCAGAGTTAAGTGACTTGCTCAGGGTCACATAGCTGGTAAGTGTCTGAGGCTGGATTTGAACTCAGATCTTCCTGACTCCAGGCCTGGTGCTCTGTCCATTGTGCCTCCTAGCTGCCCCGTTTTGATAAAATCTCTCTTTGTTTTCTTTTTAAATTTGTTGATAGATGTGTTTTATTATGAATTTCCCAACAATCACCCAAATAAACCTGTTACAAAAAACATTCTAAAAATAGTTTTTTAATTGTTAATGGAAAGGAATAGAATGATAGGTACTTTAGATCTAAAAGTAGAGTACTAACATGAACCTCTTACTTTGTTTCTAGAGAAAAGGAGAGAGAAAGGAGGAGAGGAAGAAGGGGTGAGGGAAAGAGAGAAAGAGAGAGAGAGAGAGAGAGAGAGAGAGAGAGAGAAAGTTGCTTCCTTTCCATACTGCCATGCTGAAAGTTATTGTGAGGTCTGATAGCCCCTGGACAGCTCCAATCCCAACCCCAGGGAGCTGATGCTTTTTTGTTTTGACTCCCAAATTCCCCAGGGACTGACTGACTCTTCTCTCTCTCTCTCTCTCTCTCTCTCTCTCTCTCTCTCTCTCTCTCTCTCTCTCTCTCTCCCTCCCTCCTCCCTCCCTCTCTCTCTCTCTCTCTCTCATCTCTCTCTCTCTCTCTCTCTCTCTCCATCTCTCTCTCTCTCTCTCTCTCTCTCTCTCTCTCTCTCTCTCTCTCTCAGACAGAGGGCAGGATTTGCATTCCATTCACTTTTTATCATCAAGTCAGCCAGGTTGTCCCTTCTGGAGACAGTCCCTACTCCCTTCTCGTACCTCCACTCCCCACAACTTCTATGATTTCAACTCCAGCTGTTCTTTTTTGATGCTGCCTTCATCCTCTTTCATAAGTGCACCAGTGGACTTTCCTTCTAAAGGTATACTAAAGGCTGAATGTGCCTTCTGAAGCTTGACAGAGAAAACAGAATGGCAAGGTTTCCCTTAGCAACTCTTAGGCAGTTAATTTGTAGATAAAGGAGATCTTTGCTTTCCTTTGAATAACTTCTGCTCCTCCCCTGGAATCACAAAATGTTATCGCTAGAAGAGACCTTAAAGAGTGCCTAGTTCTACCTTTCCTTTTTCACAGGTGGGAAAATTGAGGCCCAGGGAGTCAAAATGACATTTACTTCATTCCTTATTCTTTCCTTCATACAGCTGATTCTTGGTTCTGTCTCTGAGCATCCTCTTCCTAAGACAAATACACTGTAGACATGTCCTTGTGTCTATCTCTATTCCGGAACGGGTAGCTGAGTGAGATGAATGGGTAAGGAAGGAAGTGAGGTTGGCTTGCTGTGGTCCTCAGGGCTAGACAGTCTTATTAGTGAGGGGTAAAGGAAGGCCTGGTGTTCATCTCCCACACAGGGGTTGGATCTTTGACATTTGATTCTTCCCAATCTTGAGTCTTCAGTACCAGACAATGCAGGTTCCAGCCATGAGTGGAGGGTTTAAGTGGAAGGATAGCCTCAAGGGTATCCCTGTCACTTACCTTCCCTCCTATAATCCCTTTCCCCTACTTCCAAACTGTGGAGGTTCTTTTCATAGCTGAATGTATATTCATTATTTTTTCTTGAAGGATGGTGTGGAAATTCCTACCCAGTCTCATGTGGGGTAGAAGTCCTGTCTGGCCTTAGTCTGAGAAGCCAAAAGGCAGTTTAAAATAAACAGAAGACCATTCCTATTTGTTCTCAGTATAGAAGACTGGAACTTAATGGGCTTATGTGGAAATGGCAGCTTGCAAAAGGTCAGATAAATCAGCCCTATTGCAAGAAATGTTCTGCAATTTTAGAGATGTTCAAGCAGGTGTACCTGAGCATAGAAGGAGACCCTCACTTATGTTGCCCTGTCCCATTCTTATGTATTTCACTGGAAGAACTGTTAGTCAGTTGAGAGATGCTTTTTGACTGGGGACTCTTTCCTTGGAGTGTTTGCATATCAGGCGGGTGAACTCAGACCTAACAATATGAAAGTTCATTCTCAGTTTTGCTGAGTGCAAATTGAAGGAATGGACTTAAGGAAGTTCCTCATTTTTCCTATATGTAAAAAAGGAATGAATATCAGCTTTAATGTCCTTGCTAAATTCTAGGGAATATTATAATGAAATATGGATAAGGGCACATCTGATAGTGTTTTTGTTCATGCCTTGGAGAAAGGTGTAGAAGTTGCATTGGACTAATCATCACAGTAACCATTAACAAAATAATGCTGTTACTACAAGAAAGCCCTATACTATAGGGTTTAGAGGGTCAGGTGGAGTTTTCATTTCATGAATCTGAAATCTCTTGCCTAAGTATGTATGCTTGTGTGTGTGCAAAGAGATTCATGTATATATGTGTATAAACACGTATGTATATGTATATCTATGCACATTCATATGCATATATTTATATATATCTTGATATATATTGTTACAGAAATTTCCATTCCATCTTAGCCTATCTGAATTATCTCTTCTCTTTCTTTCTCTCCTCTCTCCCTCTCCCTTTCTCTCTCCTTTCTCTCTCTTTCTCTCACTTTTCCCTCTTTCTCCCTTCTTTCCCCCTCTCTTTTTCCCTCCCTCTCTGCCTCTCTCCATAACGATAATAATAGTTAGCATTTATATAGTACTTTG
Organism: Phascolarctos cinereus; assembly: GCF_003287225.1. Lineage (NCBI taxonomy): Eukaryota > Metazoa > Chordata > Mammalia > Diprotodontia > Phascolarctidae > Phascolarctos > Phascolarctos cinereus. The sequence continues at coordinate 120,638,698 of NW_027555736.1, forward strand.
TTTGCAAAACACTTTAAATGCATTACCTCATTTTATTTTCACAAGAGTTCTCTTATGCTATTATTATCCCCATTTTACAGATAAGGAAACTGAGGCAAGAGAGGTTAAGTGACTTGCCTAGGGCCACACAGCTACTGTCTGAGGCACTATTAAAAGTCAGGTCTTCCTGACTCAAACCCCACACTCTACTGTGCCACCTAGCTGCTTCAGGAAGTTCGATTTTGATAGCATATTTATTGCTTAGAAGATAAGTAGATAAGCTCTGGCATGGAACAGTGCTGTTCTTGTAGTCAGTAAGATAGGGATTTAAATGCCATTTTAGACATTTACTAGCTATTGGGTATTTACTAGTTATTGGGTAACTCACTTAACCTTTTACTCTTCATTCATCCGTAAAGTGATGGAGCTGGGCTAGATGGATTCCAAGCTACCTCCCAGCAATAAATCTATGATCACTTCTAGAGAATTGTGCATAGAGGTTTTAACTTGTCCAGGGGTCACAACTAAAAAGTATTAAAGGTATCCAGCTCTTCTTCACACCAAGCCTAGCACTTAAGTCACCATAACACACAGTCGGTTGGTCTCTTTCTCTCTCTCTGTCTCTGACTTTCTTTTACTCTATCTCTGTCTCTCTCTCTCTCCCCTCCTCCCTGATGATTTGAATCCCCAACCCTTCTCTGCCATGGAGTGACCTTGGGCAAGGCATGTCACTTTTCCTGAGCCTCAGTTTCCTGCTCTGCAAAATGAGGAGGTTGGATTAAATGATCTCTACCATCTCCTACAACTCTCTTCCTATAATCCTGGGATTGGGACATATGCTGCCAAAGCTTAGTGGAGAGGAACCAGAACCATTTTACTAGGGCTAGAAATACAGGTGAATCCTGAAGTAAGGCTAAACATAGAATAGCAAACTGATGGGATTCCTTCACTACCTTCCTGTGGTGTTCAGGAAGGTAAGAAAGCAGTAGGGGCCAAAAAGTGAGTTTGCTATTTCAAGTGATGTGGTTCATAATCCAGAGCATTCCTAGTGTTTGAATGAAGAAAGATTTAAAATGAGATTTCTAAATTAAATCGGAAATAAACAAAATATACTCTCCATAAAAAATGCTTCATATAGGTTCCCTTCCTGTTCATGCATCCCTCAGAATCCTTCCCTACCTAGAGGAGACCCACCTATGTAGTACCAGCTGCCCACATACACACTTACCTGTTTCTCATTTCTGCCCAAATTTTCTGTCCCACCACCTCATTTACCCACACGCGTATTCATGTGTATATACACTATAATGGAGAGTACACCACCCACGTGTCATCCTTCTCCTACACATAGCCCACCCTTTGTACCACTCTGTGTGTCTGTGTCCCCACATTCTCACCCACACAACCAGGCACCCATCTGCACACACTTACCCACACAAACGTTCCCATGAACACTCCTCCATGGACAGCACTGCACAGTACATAGTCACCCACCCACTCACATTCCTGCTTCCCTCTCCAACCTCATCCTATTCCTGTTTCCCCTTTTACCCCATCCCCTTTTGCCCCACAGGCCTTCATACACACACCCACTTGTTCACCTCACACAGTTGTAATGCAAAATCTTTAAAAAAAATAACCATCTGGAGCCTGTTCAAAGGCTAATGTGCATCCTTTCTTAATTATTGATTTGTTTATTACAGATTTTTTGGTATGACATTCAATGCCACTTCAGTGCCAAATTCTCTGCCTCCAGTCTTTCTACCCCTCACCTAGCAAGTGCTAGGAAAATGAATGTCCTCTGGGGTGGGCTCTGGAGCTCCTTCCCCCTACTCCCACCCTGAGGGCAAGGTTGGGGAGAACAGCAGCCCATTGGTTTTGTTCTCCTCTTCAGTCCACCCTGGCTCTTACAGAGCCCAGCTGTCCTGATTACTGGCCTTTTCTCTCTCACCAGACCTGATCCCAACACAATGTTGGGATGCAAAGGTTCTTCTTCATTTTCTGTTTCCTGCACAAATCACTTCCTATCCCCTGAAGATGATGACATCTTCTTCCCCAGCCCTGTATCTGGATTGCCAAGTTTATCACAGAGGGAGCCATGGCCCTGAAAGTTCTCTCTCTCTCTCTCTCTCTCTCTCTCTCTCTTCTCTCTCTCTCTCTCTCTCTCTCTCTCTCTCTCTCTCTCTCTCTCTGTCTGTCTTGGGGAAGGCACTGCCTTTTCTTCAATCAGTTTCAACTTTTGCTTTTGTGGAGAACTGTCTTTCTCTATACACTGGCATGCCACATCAAAAACACAATTATGACACTGAGCACCTGAGTACCTATCATCTCTGCTTGGGAGAAGAGAGATTAGATCCTACCCATCAGCATGAGTGTTAATGACTCCTCACAGATCCTCTTCAGTGTGTCAGCCAGTGGGGTTGGGTGAGGAGCCCAGCTGAGCTGGCAGAGCTGTGATTAGCTCATCAATTTCTCTGGGGCCAGAGTTCAAGGTCTGGGGTAATGCTGGGAAGGTATCTCACAACAAAGTAGGACTCCATCAAGAATGCAAGAGTTTCAGCTTCTAGGATCTTCCTCTTGACTCCTGGACTGGCTTATGTAGCATTATGGGACTGAATGCTACTGAAATGCTGCTGAATAATCTACTCCTTTTCATTCTTTGCCATTTTTCTCCATTTTTGTCTTTGGCCAACTTTGAGCAATGGGAGGTAACAGGGTGTGTTGGATAGAGCAATAAGCCTGGACTCATTCTAATCTTTCTAACTCTGTGACCTTGGATAAGTTACTAAATCTTGATGAGTCTGAATTTCATCATTTGTAAAGTGGGGATAATAATAGTTTCCAATTCGAAGGATTATAGAAAGGATCAAAGGAGTGTTTTGTAAACCTCAAAGCATTCTAGAAAATCAAGCCAATGCTTTGAATTTACCAATGCTTCATCTCCCATAATAAATGAAGTTGATGCACTATGCCTAACTTGCCAACAAGGTTCTATCTGTGTTTCTGTTTCTCCCAAGGACAGAGTTCTCAAGCCTTAAGTCTCCAGCTGAGTCTTGACTTTAAAAAGTTCTTCCTTCTTCCATTGGCAACTCAGCTTATCTTGGTTTGAGTCTATACACCTTTTTTAGTCTGTCCCAAGCTGAAGAGCTGTAAGATACACATGCTACAGATGCTGGAGCCATACTGGGGCCATTCTGAGACTGGACTTGGGTGTCATTAGCTTCTCTTAAGACCCCCCAGATAAAACGTACTTTCATTCTTGTAGGAAGAAGATGCCTCAGTCCAGTCTCAGTAGACTTCATTCTGAGTTTCATCTCCATAGTGGTTGTATGCTAGAATATCCTACGACACCCACATACTCTCACTTTGTTCCCTGTTTTGACTGACAAGCTTGCATTACTCTATAGCCCTATAACAGCATTTTTCTTGTTTGGGGAAATCAACTAAGAGAGGAAAACTGACTTTGGCCTCAATGCCTAGCCATAGTTAGGGGCAGGATATAAGGGTTTTGGACTGGAGAAATGACTCAGGGCTATGACTCTGGTCTAATTCTAATCCAACAATCAATCAATCAGTAATTATCCAATTATGTGCAAGGAATTGGACTAGCACTACTCCAAGGTAAGACTCAAGAATCTTGCTGGGGCCAGTGCAGTAGGGCCAAGGACAGGGGGGCAGGAATATAAGTGGATATGCTTATGTCATGCTGGGTGCTTCAAGGCATGTCTATGGAAGAGGTTTGTGTGAATATTTGTGTGAATGCCTGTGTGTGTTGTGTGGGGAGAGAGTACTAAATCTGAGTTCACAATTTAACTGTCAAAATTGTCAAACCTTGTGACTTTGGGCAAGTCATTTAGCCCCTCCAGGCCTGCTTCCTCGTCTATTAAAAGTGGGGGGAGGTTGGACTAGATAACCTTTTAAGTCCCTTCTAGTTCCAAGTCTGTGAAGCTTTGAACATATAAATTTCTATGCCTACATCCTAGTACTATGTTTAATTTCATGAAATTATTCATAGCCAAGCTCTTCTTTTGTTTTCGTATAGCTGAAGACACTGCATGGGAACCAGGGGACTTTAGAAAGCAATAGCTCTAGTTATATTGGAGGGATTTGAATTTCTTGGTTTGCGTTGATCGTGGCTTATGTGGTTCAAGATTTGGTGCCCTGAGGTTCTTCACACTTCAGGGTTTTAGGGACCTAGACTGGGGGGAAATGCTTTTTCCAGAAAGAATAGAAATCAGAGACAAAATGCATAAAGACAGGAGAGGAGAAGCCAGAGGAAGTTGCAATAATAGGAATAGGGGATAGTAGGAAGGAAGGGATTTAATGGATTCAGAAATAATAGGGGCTCACATAAGAGTTGAGGCAGCTAGGCGATACAGTGGACAGAATGCCAGGCCTGGAGTCACAAGATACATTTCCCTTAGTTCAAATCTGGCCTCAAACACTTACTAGGTGGGTGACCCTGGGCAAGTCACTTAACCCTGTTTGCCTCAGTTCCTCATCTGTAAAATGAGCTGGAGAAGGATCTTTGCCAAGAAAACCCCAAATGGGGTCATGAAGAGTTGGAAAGATGAAAAAGACTAAACAACAACAATATGTGAGAATGGTAGAGAAACCAGTTTGACAGGGAAAAAGCGGGGAGTCTCCTAGAAATAATCCTGAGGAGAGTTAATGAAAAATGCTTGTCTCCTTCAAAGGCAATGTTCAGTGTATGTTTCAATTGGATTGAGGGTTAACTCCATGAAGAAGACCAGGTCAATTCACATGATAGTAGCCCTGTAGCCAAGTTTCCAGGGGCTTAAGCCACTGTTCTTTCTTCTTTACAATGGAAAAGTTTTAAAAAGCAACATCTCACAAGTCGTTAGGTAGATTACCTGGCATCCAACCTTAACTTTATTGAGTGAACACTGTGATGTAGCTGCCAATAAACTAATGGAGTCTCAGGTTGTAAAAATAGAATTATGGTGTCCGAATGAAGGAAAGAAGTAGTCTCAGTGTATTCTATACTAGTCAGACCATGTTTGGGCAATGTATTCAGTTCTAGGCACTACACTTTAGAGGAACATTGAAAAATTGAAGCATATCCAGGGAAAGGTAGCCAGGATGGTCAAGGGCCTGGAAACTGTCAAAGGAGGAAAGGGTGAAGGATGTAACTAAAGATATTTAGCCTGGAGAAGAAAAGAATTATAAGGAACGTGAGATGTCTTCAAATTTATGAAGAACCATCACATGGAAAAAGCAGTAGACATTTTCTGTGGTTTCACTGAACAGAAGTAGGACCATTTATTGGAAATTACATGGAAGCAGCATTTTTTTTTTTCAGTTAAAGACAGATAGTTTTGTTAATTAGAGCTGTCCAAAATAGAACGGGCTGCTTCATGAAGTAGTGAGCTTATTGCTGGAAGAAAAGTGGAAGCCAAATGACTATCAGGGTTTCTGTAGAAGGAATTCCTACATAGAGTGTGAAGCTGTTATAGGGGATAGGGCACTGGACACAGAATCAAGAAAACATGGGCCCAAATTATTACTCTGACACTAGCTGTGTGACTTTGGATAAGCCACTTAACCTCTTTTTGCCTTAGTTTCCTCATCTGTAAAATGAGAGAGACTTAATGGTTTCTAAGGTCCTTTCCAGCTCTAAATCTATAATCCTGTGACCCTTCCTTTCCATGTTTCATGTAGTTTTCAGACTTCCCAGGCTGGGTTTATGCTTTCTCAGCATCCAGTCCTACTTATAAGTAACATCCAAAGAGTACATCTGGTCCTATGAGCTAGAAGGACTGAGAAGAAAGCAGCATGTGAGCAGCCATCATTTTTGATTCCCAAAGACAAAGACAGCTTCCTCTTCAACATAACACTTTTCCAAATTCCTTTGCCTGTGTCTCAGCAAATGAGACTTTAATTTGTTGGTTTTCCATTTCCTCTTAATACCTACTTAAATGTGCATGTGCAGGCTCTGTAGTAAATGCTTGTGTCAGTGAAAATTAGAGCAGATTTGGTGATTTCTTGCTGTGATTTTCACTTATCTCGGCCAATATTTTGTCTCCTGTTCTCTGGGCCTGTGCATGTAGATATAGTTCCTTGTCTCCCTGTCTTCCTGGGCTGTTGATATCTGTTTTTTTAAAAAAAAGAGGAACCAGGATGAGCCCTAGGGAAGAACATTAGAGAAGAAAGTTCATTTTCTCTCCTAGTTGATGAAGGTCTAGGTGGGACAGGGTGAGCCATCCATGGTGCTGATTTGTGGAAGGAAATAGAATTGAGCACATCTGGTTTGTCTTGAGTCAGTCCTTGGATGTGAACAAAGAAGGCCACTTCAATTCTTTCCCTACTCCAAGACTCAAAATTATGAATGATAAATATAGAACAACATTGTGCTAGATACTAAAGAGGATATACAGAAGCCTTGGATGCCCTCTTGTTGATAATAACACGGGAACATAATTTTACAGCTAGGAAAAAAAAACCTTACAGCATTGCACCTCAAGAAGGTTAAGTAAACTGCCCATGCCGATACAACTGGCTATAGAAGAGCTGAACTAGACTTCAAATATTCTGACTTACAAGTTTATTTTCATGATACCAGTCAATGTCTATGAGGCAATGAATCTTAGATTAGGTTGAACTATGCATTTGGTGATGTCACCAGCCTGGGAAGGGAGTGCTGGTTTGAAAGATGATTTCAGGAAGGAGGGCATTTTCATCCCCATCATTTAATTAGGTTAGGCTCTCCTGGAGTAGGTGGCTTTTGAGGAGGGCTTTGAAAGAAGGGATAGAAGGAGGAGGTGGTTATATGCATGTGGAATTGTGGCAGAAGGCACAGAATTGGGGATAGGAGAAAAAGTAACAACTGGCAAGGAGAAAAGGGCTTAATTTTACAGCCAAGGGAACAGGTGGGAGAGAGGGGGAGAGGTAGGAGGTGATAAAGGCAGGGGTGGACTGATGGAGCACTTTGAATCCAAGTGTCGAGTAGGCTGAATTGGGCATGGGCAGTGGGGATGTGGTAGGAGACTTCAGAGAGGGGGTGATGATGTGGTATAATGGAGAGTACACTGGAATGGAGTGGAGGATACCTTAGTTCCTGCCTCAGTTTTGTTACTAACTAGCCATATGACCTCCCTGGACTTTAGTTTCATTATGCAGAATAAAGAGGGTGAATGAGATGACATCTTAAGTCTCTTCCAGTTCTGATTTTCATTTTCTGTCTCTAAGTGGGTTTCAAGCATGGAAAATGACATTCACTAGGGTAAAGAGAGGGTGAGCAGATGGAGACAATGATTGTGCTTCCAGTATGAGCTTGGAATGGGCACCAAGGGCTGCAGGAGAATCAAGAACAGACAGAAAGGGATCTCATGTGTACCCAGGCACTGCCTGTTGAGTTAGTACACTGGGCTCTCTCTAAGAGCTCACCCAAACAAGGCTTATCTAAGGAGAATCTTGTTGGGGCTCAGTGTCCATTGCTAGGATGTGGGATATGGGAGGTTGACTCTTCTGCATCTGAGACACTTGAGGCTTACTCCAGGGTTGTGCTCTCTGTCTAATAAATTCAGAGTGGAAATGCTTAAACAAAACAAAGATTTATGAAGTACCTACTATGTGCAAAACATTGCAAATATCCAACAACCAAAACAACACAGATCAGTCATTATCTTTTATTGGAAATTATATAGAGGCATATTTTAGTTATCATGAGGAAGAAATTTTTAAAAATCAATTATTGATTTATGGAATGGGAGGATTCATGAGATGATGATTTCATCACTATGTGTGAAACAGTTCTTGCCCTTGAGAAACTTACATTCTATTGAGAGGTTCATAGGATCATAGACATAGACCTGTTATGTTGAAATGCTGTCTCTGACAACTTTTCAGTGGAGTCGCTCTGGGAAAGTCACTTAACCTCTCAGCCTCAGTTTCCTTTTGGAAAATGGGTGTATATGTGTGATAATATCACCTACCTCACTGGGCTACTTTAAGAGTCAAATGAGATAATATATGTAAAGCACTTTGCAAACCTTAAAATACTATATAACATTAGCTATGATGATGATGATGATGATGATGTAACCATGTCTACCCTTTCATTTTTACAGATGAAGAAACTGAGGCCCAGGGAGGCTTGAATGACATGTCTAAATTCCTACATATATGGGTATGCACCTGTGGTAGGATTTTTTCCCAGGACCTCTGACTTGAGAACCACAATACTTTTATACTGTGCCATGTTGTTCCTAAAAGAAGGGATGGAGATTCTATTTTCTGGGAGGAGCTTTATAAGAATCTCTGCAATGGAAAGGTGTCTTATTAAAAACCTGCCTTTCTCCAATGTTTCTTTCAAGTGGTCTATATCAGGTGCCCTTCCCAACATTCTGGCTACCAAGGCATTAACGCTTTCTAATCTCCGTGAGGAGGTCACATTCCTGAACTGGAATTTGAGCACTCTGGCTGAGGCTAAGGTGGGAAGAACACAGATTGCTTGCTTCCTCAGTTCTTGGAGCCACACTACAAAGCTCACTCACTTGTAGGAGTCTTCAAAGCTTTCTCACTTGCAAAGAGAGAATGGCCATGTTGTTGGATCAAATACCAAAACAGAACCTGTTCCTGGGCATCAGGGGTTTGGGCTTCATCTGCATTCCTCTTTGATACTCCTGTGAACTGGTTAGCTCAGGTAGACCCCGGGGGAAACAAATGTGCTCCAGTGACAGCACAGGGCTGTGTGGCTGCTTTGCTTTTTGATTCTTTATCCATTTCAATTGCTCATGCTTACTAGTGACTCAACATGGAGCTCTCCCCCTCTCTGAGTCAAGGCTGAAGCCAGACCCCACCCTGGAGCAAGGGGGTGGAGTGGTGATGCCTTCAGGAGCTGTCCTTCTGTAGAAACAGAGAAACCAGCTCCCAGCCCATGGAGGTTTTCCCCCCAATAGTCAGCAGGTGCCTGGTGACTCTAAATATGGTAGTCTGCATCTACTCTGTATTTTCCTTCTGGAATAAGAGGAACATTTAGAGTGGCTGGAGTGAAAACCTCTCCCATTCCCCCCAGGTCTGGCAGAAATTTGTCAGAGGGAATATAGTCTCTGGGTAGCTAGAACAGTGGAGTGCAAAGCTAGAGGCAGTCCCCTTAGGAAGACAATTTACAACAGCTTGGGAAGTTGAGGCAACTTTATATAATTTATTGATAGCTGATGATTTGAAACTCTGTGAAGTTCATAGACTCAGAATGTTAGAGATAAAAGGAAATGTAGAGATTGTCTAGCCCAACTGTAGAAGGTCAGCAAGATGAAGTGATTTGCCATAGGTACTTGCTATAGGTACTATAGCTAGTAAAATAAATGGCTTTAACCACATAGCTCCACAGTCCAGAAGCCTTCTGTGTGACCTGAGACCCATAGCTCTTGGTGTTAAGATGTACAAGAATACTCTATTTTTGGCTTATGAGAATGGATCTTAAATCTGGAGGAATAGGGTTGTGTGTGTGTGTGTGTGTGTGTGTAGGGGGGAAAGAAAGCCGAGTCATGCACTTATTAGAAGTGGAGAACTCAAGGGGGCAATACAAAATTAAGGGTGCAGATCAAAGTCACCACTTCTGGACAAGAACATTGACCTGAGACACATGGGGTTTTCGAGGGGACATGGAGTCCAAAGAGTAGGGAAATCTAGAATGCCTAGTCTTGAAAGAATATGGAAAAAAGACTTTGTCACAATATCCAGGTCTTGGACCTGTGAACTTCGGGACAGTCCTCTGAGTCAGTGTTTCCATTTTGGAAACTTTACCTCATCTCAGGGGCCACTTGGCTGCTGGATTTCTCATGCTCTTGTCTCCAGGATTCTGCAGCATACCCTGCAATTTCTGTAAAGGAGTCTATTTTCCTGATATATATTTACCATGAACAATTGCCCAAATCACTCAATTTCTTCCTGCGTTTGAGTAGCCAAGTGTACCTGTCTCCCTCTGCTTTCCTATGTTTGGCCATAGGACAGAGCTGTGATATGGCACCAAAACCACTTTATGGTTTCCCAGAGCAGATCCCCAGTGGCTGCCAAAAGGCAGGCATATGTGCTTACCCTGAGTCCTTTGTTTTGGTCCCCATAATATTTTTGGGAGTAGCTTTGCTTTGAGATCTCAGAATCCCTTCACTCTTATCCCTGCTTCCTTTTCTTAGAATTTCATGCTTTATGGGTAATATTTCTGCTGCTGGGCAGAAATGTGGTAGGATTTTTTACATTTTTTACAATTTTACAATTACAACATAGCCTTTGGTGTTTGTAATTGATTCATAGCCATGGAGTTCATAGAGTCAGAATGTTAGAGAAAGAAAAGCAAATTTAGATATTATTTAGCCTATTTTACAGAGGAGGAAACTAAGGGTCAGTGAGATAAAGTGACCTGTCCCAGGTCATTTAGTTATTAAATGGCAGGGTGTGAACTTAAATTCAGGTCTCACTCTAAGGCATCCACTATACCATACTGAAATCTCCATTCAATTAAATGGATTGCTCACCTGACTTGATATTGGTGTGTTGATGGGAGCAGGAACTAGACTGTACAGGTATATTGTAGGATCATAGATTTATAGGAAACTGGGAAGAGAAAACTTAAGGGACTTGTCCAAATTTATATACATATTAAATAGGTATGGGATCGGAACCCAAGTCTTCTTACTCCAAACCCGTTGCTCTTTTCATTATACCACCCTCTTTCTCAGATGTAGGCTGAAAGGATGGATAGACACTCATCTGTGGGGATTAAGATGGCACCAGCAAGCAGTGAATTCCTGGCCACAATTTTGCCTGTTTCTACAAGGGGCCTAAACAGGACAAGCGACACGGAGAGAACTGTTCCTGGCTTTACATGAAAATTTCACAAATCTACAAATCTTATTGTGATGACTCAAGTAATAATTTTTTTGCATAATAATAGGAGTCATTGAAAGAACTGAGGATGTCTGGTCTGGAGAAGAGAAGGTTTAGTGGAAACAAGATAGCTGTGTCTAAATCTTTGAAGGGCTACCTTGTGGAAGATGAATTCGATTTCTCCTGTTTGGTCCCAGCAGTCAAAGCCAGGAGCATTGGGTGGCAATTGTAAACAGACAAATTTGAGTTTGATGTTGGGAAAAACTTCCTAACAACTAGAGCTGTTCTAAAGTGGAATGGGTTGCCTTTAGAATTGGTAGATTACTCTTGTTGGAGGTCTTCAGAGGCTGGATGACCATTCATGGGGCACATTAAGGTATGGATTTCTTTAAGTACAGGTTATATTAAATTGTCTTCCAACTCTGAAATTTTGTGGTTCTGTAGCCAACTTTTTTAGATAAGGAAAAAATCAGGGCAGTGTCACCTGAGAGGCAGTTCTTTACTCAGGTTGGTTTGGTGAACACAAAATCTTATTTGGGAGGATCTCTCCTTCCCTTAGGATCAGATGCTACCTGCTCTGTCTTAAAGGGACTCTTAAGCTTTCTTTTCCTTTCAAGAAATTTGGGTCTTCTCTTGCCTCCTATTGAAACAAAGGGATACATTGGAATAGTTTTTTTCCCCCTCCTTCTTTTAAAGACATTTTCCTAAGAACCTATTTGTCAACAAGGAATAGAAATGACATTGAATTGTTCCTTCAAAACTATAGGGAATGTTGAACTCAGACTTCATTCTCTCCAGAATCTGGTGGAATTTAAAGGATGGGAAATAGACGTGATGAGAGGGAGTTTCCTTTTGTCAATGGAGATTTAATCCTTTGGGGCTGACTTGGTAAATTCAGACGTGGAAAGCTGCCAAGTCCCAGGGGGTAGCATCCCAAACCTGTTTTTACTCTGGATCCCTTGACCCAGATTTTCCCACCTAATTATGCAAGGGCATCTGCTGAGACCTTTCTCCTTTTTCCATTCCAAATATCTGGCCATCCCCAGAGCCATAGGATTATAAGCATTTCTCTGGGTGATAAAAGTGGGGCACTCATCTTTATTCTCTTCACAGCTCTATTTGATTCTGGGTCCCTGGTCCCTGCTTGATTTCTCTTTACTCGATAGGAACAGTAACCTACTCTCAGTTCATTTCTTTGGCTCCAAGATCATATAGAGTCATAGCATTTTAAAGCTGGAAGGGACTTTAGAGATCATCAAGACCACATTTCTTACAGGAGGAAACTGAGGCTTAGAGAAAATGTAACTTGCCAAGGTCCTGTAGCTAGTTAGTGACAAGCTGGGACTAGACTCTGACTCTCCAGACTCCAATGCCAGTTTTCTTATGGTTTCCTTTCTACTTTAAAGCTCTTACTCTGGGTTGAGTCTAAGCTCAAGCATAAATACAACATCCTCTATACCATTTTCTATTTCAGTTAAAAAATTGTGTTCCCTTGATTCTGAGCTGGTATTTTCACCAACTCTCCAAAGGCTCTTTTAAGGTTTCTATTTTGTTCTAACATCCAGGCACTCCCCCATCTGCTCTGGCAATGTTAAAAAATCATAATTTTTAGAAGTGCTCCCCCTGCCATTTCCAACAACCATTTTATTTCAAGGCTGAATTAGAGAGTGAAGGAGACTAAAACTGATGCTAAACTTAGATTTGATTTACATTCATCATTTGGGTTATACTCTCAAATATTGACATATAGCTGGTAGAAGATGGTTCCCAGATACGTGTCTGTTGCTATCTCGCACAACTGGAAAAAATTCAACATGCAACCGTGCCTCAGTTTCTCTTTCCAGAAAAGAATGTTCTAAATTCACAGTGTATGTTGAACATCGCATGAGAACACGCTGAGATTACTCCAGCTCTGCATAAATGCCAGGTATGGGGTCTTCACATTGAATTGGTTTCAGATTTTAACGAGGATCCACTCATTGTCGCCTCCTGCTGGTGCGAAGCAAAAATAAAAGATGGGTGACCAGGGCCATGAAGGCCACAGCAAGCAACCCAGTGTGACATCACAGGCACAGGGTTAGGGACAAGGGATAAAGTCCTCACTGAGGGGGAGGGAGGATAGAGAACATGACAAGCAGCCAAGAAAGTGCCTTTTATAGTCATGTTCTCAGTTCCCTTTTCCTTCCAAGTTTGCTCCCTGCGACAGTGCCACTCTCAGAGCCTCTGATGCTGTGGGTCTGCCTTGGGGTTTGGCTGGTAGGACTCCACACCCCTTCCCCCCTCCTGCCGGCAAGCTGCATGACCAGCATTGGAATCCACCAGAGGGGGAGAAAAATACATCCAGACATTGTAGCCAGTTGAATCCAGTTCATTTTGCTTCTCCTACTTTCCCTTTTCTTAAGTGGAAGAAGAGGTTGCTTTTCCCCCGAGTGTAAATAGTGTGTTGTCTGCTGCAACTCCCCTAACCTCTCTCGCTCCCGGTAATACCATTGCTCTATTTTCCCTCTGCAAACAGATGCCAGCCACTTCCCTGGTGTTCAAAACAACGACAAAAAATATTTCCCTACTTAACAAGAAGAAGGGACCCTCTTCCACTCCCCACCCCTTCACGAAGAAATCTAGATTTTGGGAGAAGTCAGAAGGCATCACTCAGGAAGGTGTGTCTGGAGAAAAATTGTGCGTGTATTTGGGATAGGGGCATTCTAGGAACAGACCCCAAAATGTGGGTAGGGAAAACAACCTCTTCGCCCAGGCACCAAGCACAACGCTACGGAAAAGCCGAGCAAATCAAATAGGGCTCTCTGATCTGGTGAGGGGTTTGTGCTTGCCAAAAAATGCGCTATGCATCTCAATTCGCTCTGCTGTTCATCTCACACACGGCTCTCCCGATGCCATATCTGCCCTCGGAGCGCAGTCTTTTCAGCACTCGCTTCTTCCTTCCTTCCTTCTTTCTTCATTACTGTCCACGTATGATCGAGGACTATTCACACAGCAAAGGAAGATCTGGGGGCTAGAGAAGTCCCCTTTCCCGACTGGGAGCCCCCAAGCACACCGCCAGCCAGTCAACCAGCCACAAGGCACTGTCCTCTTGCCCATTCCAGCGACAAGACCCTCTTTATTGTGGACAATGTTATTATTAATAGTAATAACAACTCATCTCGTTCTAAACAAGTCCTTTCGCTGGCTCCTGGCTTCCTCCTTGCCCGCCACTTTCCACTCCTCAATACTCTGGTCTATACAACTAAAGAGCACGATTTCCCCCCACTCTCGGCCTTCCCGCCCCCCCCCCCGGAAGCCTTTTGCATCTGCGTCCCTGTTAATTTTACTTCCTTCTTTTGGTCCTGATTGCAGCAAAATTTCGGTGCGCCAGGGCCAAAAAGTGAAACCCATGGAGCCCTTCTCCCTCTTCCCTCCTCCCAACCTCTCCTAACTCCCCATCAGCCCCAACCATTGCAATTCCAACTGGAACTTTTCCCCCATCCCGTTTCTGTTTCTCTAAGGCTTCGGTCTTCAGCTGAGAAGCCGCCGCCGCCGCCGCCGCAGCTGCTGCTGCTGATAGTGGTGGTGGTGGTAGTGGTGGTGGAGAGAAGCGAAGAGTGAGTGGGTGGGTGGGGAGAGTAAAGAAGAGGAGAGGAGAGAAAAGGAGAGGAAAAGAGAGGAGAGAAAAGGAGTGGAAAGGAGAGGAGAGGAGAGGAAAGGAGAAGAGAGAAGAGAGAGGAGGGGAGGGGAGGGGAGAGAAGAGAGGAGAGGGGGAGGACTGACCGAGAGAGGGGCGTGGGGAACTGGGGAGGGGTGGGGGGAGATTCCGTTCTTTTGCTGCTCCCGGCAGAGGAGGAGAAGGCGGGTAACTGGGGGTGGAGTGGGGGGGGAGAGAGGGAGGGAAAGAGGGAGGGAGATGAGGAAGACGGTCCGATAACCCATCCCTTTCGGAAGGCAGCACTTGTCCATTTCTGCTGGCGCGCTGCAAGGCATTCGCTGTTGCTGCTGCTGCTGCGGCTCGGACTGCATCCTCTGCCTCGGCTCCCAGCGTGTGTGTGTGTATGCGTGTGTGTATGTGTATGTGTGTGTGTGTTTTGCAGGTGTGTCAGTTTTAATTCTGCCCAGTAGGTGGGACTTGGTGACTTTAGCACCATTTTTTTTTTTGCCTCCCCATCTTCTGTTGCAATCCTCACAAGTATCGGAGTCAGAGAGAGCGGCTTGATTACCAACCTGGAATCAACAAGGCAGCAAAGGAGACCTAGCCACCATGCATTTCAGACCGCTACTGTAGAAGAATTGCCTCGTATCTTCCCGGCGGCCACGATGGTTCCATCCGCTGGAGGATTTTGCATCTGATCACTCGGCGTTCCAAAGGCAGAGTCCCCCCCCTCCCCCTCCCTTCCCCCTCCCTCACTGTCTTTGTTTCCTTCCCCCCTTCTCCCCCCCCTCCTCTCTGCTCCTCCTCCTCCTCTTTTTTAGAAGCAGCAATCGGAGATGGATGTCTCTCTTTGCCCTACCAAGTGCAGTTTCTGGAGGATTTTTTTGCTGGGAAGCTTCTGGCTGGACTATCTGGGTTCGGTGCTGGCTTGCCCTGCGAACTGTGTCTGCAGTAAGACAGAGATCAATTGCAAGAATCCCGATGATGGGAATCTCTTCCCTCTCTTGGAAGGGCAGGATTCAGGGAACAGCAATGGCAACGCCAGCATCAATATCACGGACATCTCAAGGAATATCACTTCCATGTAAGTCAGTACCCCGGTCCTCTCGCCTAGCTCTCTCTCTCCCTCTCCCCCCGCAACCCCCGACTTACAGTTCACAGTGGTGTGTGTATGTGTGTGTGTGTGTGTGTGTGTGTGTTTTGCCAGGGAAGATGCTAACGCAGTTTGCGTATTTCCAGGTGACTCCAGCCCGGGCTGTGAATGATCTTGTTATTTACTTGGTTTTTCCCAGCTCAGATTGTGATTCCGTCTTTTACAGCACCCCTGCCTGCCCTCTGCCCTCGCCCCCACCCTCATTATCATTCCAAGGAAGAGAATCGAATTTTCTGCCCCCACTAAATAGCAACAGTTTGGCCATGCTTAAGTAGGATAAAGTGAATGAGGTTTATTTAATTCCTCAGCGGTAGCAACAGCAGCAGCAGCAGTGGCTGCTTAAGCTAGGAGGGCAGGAGCCAGACTTCTAGCAGCTCTAGATGAGCCTCAATGTTTAACTGTTTCCTTTTTGGGGGATGAAAGAAGCAGAAAAAAAAGCCCGACAATGACAAGCAGACAAGTTTTCAGCTCTCCAGGCTTTTGAAGACTTCAGATGTGGATAGGGTGTCATTCTTTGGTCACAGATGCATAGATCTTTACCCTCTCTACCTCCTGATCCATGTCCCCACGTTTCCACCTCACCTTCTTTTCCCACAGGACTCTTCAGGGTACCCACAAATTATCTGCCTTTCTACTATTTTGGTTTTGAGATCCTTTTCAGAGAACTCTGAGACTGGGAGTGGAGGTAGAAGGGGAAAGGGGAGGGTGTGTGTGTGTGTGTGTGTGTGTGTGTGTGTGTGTGTGTGTGTGTGTGTGTAATTTTCATTTGGACATCCTCAATCTGTTTATTTGGAGTATTGAACTTTGAGTGGTATTTGCCTGGTTTAGCTTTATCTGAATCAGACACTTCTGGCCCATATCTGGGGGGCACAGTGGCCTTTTCCCTTTCTTCAAACAGTTTGTGTGTGTGTGTGTGTGTGTGTGTGTGTGAGAGAGAGAGAGGGGGGGGTTTGGAGAAAGAGAGAGAGGGCAAGAGCAATGGAGCCTATCTTCTCAATTGGCTTCTTATTTTTGGATCTGATCTGGTGAGGTGAACTCCAATTCTTATCATCATGATGAAAATAGAAATGTGATCATTTAGGGAAATTACTTCTCACTACTCAGATCCTGGAACTCCATACATGGGTGGAAATCTTTTTCCTGATAGCAAATCCAAGAAGGATTTGGACTGAAGTCACAGAGGGTATTTGGGGGGCAATATGGGGAGTTGTTTTTCAGTCAATGTTGAACCAGATCAGTAAGTGGGCAAGATGCTTTGGGTCTCATCCTTCCTAGAGGTTCTCTTCTGCTTGGTCACAGTGTAATTGCTGCAAAGCCAGGAAAGAATTGCAGCTCTGCTCTCTTAAAAGCCAAGCCTTGTCACCTTCTTTGGCTAATGGTTCCTCCACACATGTAGTCTAGCTGTTCACAGACCTAAGGAATAGCATAGCCAAGGAATTGTCCCTGACTCCTGCCCCAGGAAATGAGATTGACCCATATCTGTGTTCTATCCACCCACTCCCATATCCCCTTCCAAACCCAGCTTGAAATGAAAAGAAAAAACAACAAGGTTGACAGGGAGGGAAGAAGGGGAGGGGGCAGGACAAGCAGAATGGATGGAACTTGCTGGTTGCTCCATGGTTTCTCTTCTCTGCCCCTCCCTCCTGTCATGTCACAGGATTCTCAGGATTTGGTGAGGGGGTATAGAAAGGGGCTCCTGAATTGCTTGGATCCTCAGAGGAACTCAGATTTGGGGCCATCTTGGGCAAGGGGGATGATTCGGGCTTCAAACCTTGGTCCAAGGCTGAAGAGTGGGAGTATTGCATTGTCCAGGGGGCAGGAGAGAATGGACCCCTGGGCAGCTCAATGTCAGCCCTTGGAAGCAGCTGAGATGACTTTCAGTTTGCTCCCCACATGTGGGGATGTGGGGATGTGTGTATTTGTAGGAAAGCTGCTGGGAGAGATACTATTATGTAGGTTCTTTATATCCAGACAATGCTGTTTACTGCTTTGAAAATGAAAAAAAAAAGCCAATAAAGCAGCCAGGGAGGGAAGAATATCCAGTTGTAAAGGGAGGAGTTGGATGTTTCGAGTCGGGGTAAAGGATCCTTTTAAAGTTGGAAGGCTGAGGATGCTGCTGGAAGAGTTGGTGATGGAAAGGGGACTGGGACATTTGTCATGATTTTTTTTCACCTAAGCTTCACAGCTGAATGTCCTGTAGAGTGAGCAGTGGGGAGATGAGGCAGGAACATGAACTATGACAGGGAGGGGAACATAGCTTCAGGGCTCTGCTTGGTCAGAAATCAAAGACCCCTTTCTCCCAAGTCAGTCCTGGTAGCACTCAGCTGGGGATCTAACTCAGGAGTTGGTTTCTAGGAAAATGGTATGGGTTGGATTTCTGTTGGGTTGGCCAATGGAGGACTGTCATGGGTCAACTGGTTTGAAGTCCAGCAAATATGCTGTTAATATTTATTATTCACTGCCCTGGGGAGAGGGCATTGTCTTAAAGAAAATGTTAAAGCTAAGGTAAACATGGGGAACTCAGTTCTGGATAAATGCTAGGGGAGTCCTGGAAGGGTTGATAGGGGAAAGAGAACTGAACAGCTTAAAGGAAGGGAAAGGAATGTTCTTCCCTGTTCTCCACAGTCTTCAAGCAGGCAAGCTTCTCCAAATCCTATCCTAAGGAAAGGACTTCAGCTGAAGGATGTTGAAGGGGAACGTCTCCTTATTTGACATCCCTAATCTGGCACATGTGTATGTGTGAGTGGGAGATGGAGTCAAGGGACTCTCAGGCCCCATTCCAGACCCTACACCAGGCCCAAGGTCTTGGTGGTATTTTAGGGATAGAATCTGTAAAAGACTTCAAGGGTGATGGATGCCCAATAATTATTGTATTAGTTGTTGATGCCAAAAGGAGTTTCTCTAAGGGTAATGACTTTGATAGAGTTCACTTTGGGTATGGGAAAGAGGCTGAGGCAGAAAGGTCAAGTTTGAACTCACGGCTTCTGGGTTGACTTTAAACTCAGACTTGGAGGAGCCAGTTATGGACACCCCAATGGACAAACTCTTAGCTTCATCTCATGTTTCTCGACTTGGGGTGAGAGATAGGGCCCTCTCTTACAAGGAGCTAGGCCTTATGAATGAGAGGAGAGGAAGGGAGCTTCTAACTCTGGCTTTTAGCAGGCAAAACCAATACCCCAGAGGCTCCTCTCTCTTAGGAGCCTGACTTGGGACAGGATGGAGGAAATTTTCTGTTTCCCCACCAGTATGAACATCCCAAGTTGGGTACAAACCCACCTAATGAAAGGCACCATGACAAGCTCTGGCCATTCACAGAATCATGAGATCAAAGATCTAGAGCTGAAAGGGACCTCAGAGGTCATCTATTTTGACCACCTCTTTTTGTAACTGAAGAAGCTAAGACCAGCAGAGGTTACATGACTTGCTCACCAACTATAGACATCAAAGGTGGGATCTGAACCCAAATCTGCTGACTCCAGAACCAGTAGTCTTTCAGATAAATCTAGCCACCTCCATGACTTCATCAAACACTAGGGGCATCACTGACCAAGGTACAGTGGTGGGTATTCCTCTCTGCCTTGAGGAAACCAGAAAGAGATCCTGCTATTATGGTATTCTTGGCATCTTTGGGTCTAAACAGTTAATATCTCCCTTTCCCTCATCAACTTGAGCTCTCAATTGACTAACTTCACACTTGGCAGGATGAATATGCTCTGTTCTTCTCATCCCCTGATGCCACAAAGGCATATGTTTGGCACATGGAAGATGATGTCTGGACTGGCTCTGCTAGGCCCCGTCCCTTATCCAGTCTTGGGTTTGAATGGTGTACCCCTATGGTCACTAGGAGCGCAAGAGTGAAATGGAAGGTATTCTTGACTTCATGCTAGGCATATGTCTGCCATGTCATGCTAGCATTCCGAAAGATGTGCTGCCTTTGGCCATCAGGGACCCTGTGTAATCGTATGGTGTTGGGAGAGTAAGCATATCTCCCAAACATAGCCACCCCAGCAGCTCAGAGTGGATACTGTAATTCCCAAAGTGGGACCCGTGCTCCATTCCCTACCCACTAACAGGGTCCATCCCCTAGAGTTTGACAGTCAGGAGTCTGTTGCCTGTCTGCTCCCTCTGGCTTCCTGCACACTTAGCTCATGTCATCTGTTGGCTGTGTGAATGCTCATTTAGAATCTAACAAAAGGCCTGGCTATTGAGCATCCTGCCCTGCCCAGTTCTTTGCCTTCTATTCTCCCTTAAGAGTTAACGAAGCCACAGCTGTGGCTACCAGAAGAGAGAGCTGATGTCTGGGGGAGAATTGGGAAGTAAATGAGCCAGGCCAAAGGAGAGCTACATCTTAGCCTGCAGAGAAGAGAGATTGGAGCCTAGGAAACAGAAGGAGGGCTGAGCCACTGCCTGAGTGTGAAGGATCATGTGGGTGTTGGTGTTTGTGGGACACTCATAGGAGCTGCTTGCATTGTACTGGAAGATATAAAGTGTTAAAAGCTATCATCATGTCTCTGTTTTAGAGGTGTCTCATGGTGTCCCATAGTTGAAGGCTAGAGTCCCTGGGGTCCCAGTGGCTGGGAAGTGATTCTAGAAGCAGAAATGGATATAGGCCTCTTTGGTTCTTTGTTCTTTCTATTCCATGATCAAGAACTACCAGTGTGGGGCTGTCAGGCCTTTGGCTTTGGAATTTGGGGGCCATCCTTGTGGGCTTGAGTTTCCAGCTGTCTTAGGGCCAGCAGACCATTCCTGGGGAGGCTATCTCTGAAGGCTTGCTTGCTTCTTGACTCTGCCAGCTCTGTGGGAGCTTAGTGGAGAGCAGCTGGATGAAACCAGCTCAGCCTGGTCTTGGCTTTGATGCGGCCTCTTCACTCTCCCACGGCAATGCTGCTGGCCCAACTTCAGGCCTTAGAAACCAGAAATCGAACTGCTCTTCCATGCAGCTTTTGTAGACATTTGGGGACCTCATGAGACACATCTCCTCCTCCTCCCATCCCACTTCATACAAACATGCTTAAGGCCCAGGTAGCTAGTTTTAGCCATAATGCTTACTGTCCTAAGGGGGTGGCAGAAGCAAGTTTTTTTTTCCATTTATTCCTTTAATGGTGGGAGGAAAGCTTCAAATTAATTTAAGTCCCCAGAAGAAGTTTGATATCTTCTTGACTGAGACGGAGTTTGATTCCAGAAAGTTTAAGGGGCCTGTCTGGAACCATCTTTCTTGGGGTTCTCTGGCTCCTTTGTCTACCAGTTCCCTCTGAGACCCTGCTGGCACTTACACCAGAGGTTGCAGTGCTTATTCTGGGTTCTAGAAGCCCAATTTCCTAACTGAACCCATTTCCGTGTTCTGTACTTGGGTAGGTGGGGGCAGGGAAGCTATCTGTTTCTGGCAATGCCCTGCAGGTCTTTCTAACAGCCTGGAAGCCTTCCTGGCATTAGGACTGTACATTAGTCAGTCTATGGCACAGCAATGGGTCCCCTTCCTGACATCTCTTTTCAGTGGCTCATATGAAACAGTTCAAGGGGCTGGACCATTTCCATCTGCCTTTTGGTGTCTAGGGAACTGGAAGTAACCTGTTGAAGCTGAAAAACTCTGGAAGATGGGCGTCAGACCTGGGTTCTAGTTCTAGCTTAGCCATTGTATGATCTTGGGTAAGTCAATGAACTGTTCTTTGATCTCTGCTTCCTCATCCAAAGAATGAGGAAGGATGTCAGAATATAGGGTTCTTTTGAGCTCTATGAAACGAACAGGAATGATTCTGTAATCTAGAATCAGATTAACTCATCAATTTGAGGAAACTGAGGCCCAGAGGAGACAAGAGATATGTTTATAGTCACAGAGACAGCAAACAGTAGAGATTTGAACCTAGGTCTTTGAATCCTAATTCTCTGCTCTTTTTTAATGTGTCATGCATCCCGGTAGACCAGGCCAATTCTCAGGAATCTGTTAAGTGGTAGAGTTCCTGAGAGCAGAACTACTTGGAACTGATGGTTGTTATAATGTTGTTAGTAAGTGAGAATAAAATGGTGGTGGGGGAAATTGTGTTCCTCGGTTGACTATTTTTGGCTTCTCATTGCCCTTCTCACCTCACAGAAAATACCCAAAATGTCCTCTGGGCTGATCTATACATGCCAGAATTCCATGGCCATCTGATATTACTTGGGATTTCCAGCTATGCAGCAGAATCTAGAAAAGTGTGAAGTTGTAGTGTAAAGAGCCATGATTAGTGAACTAATGTATCTACAATACTTTGTAGTCCTTGAGCTATGTAAATGTTGGCTATTATTATTATTAGGAATCAAAGGACCTGAGTTCAAATCCTGAATCTCCCACAAACTAATCACTTTGAGAAAATCATTTAACCTTCCTGGGCCTCATTTTCCCACGTAAAATGAGAGTGTTGTATTACATGACCTCTAAGTACCTTCCAGCCCTAACTATCATTCTATGGAGTTCTTTGAGCATTTTTGTAATGACAGTAATAGCTTGCATTTAGATGGCACTCTTAGGATCCCAGATCTAGAGCTGGAAGGGATCTTGGAAGCCATCCAGTCCAATCTCCTCATTTACACATGAGGAAACTGAGTCCCAGAGAGGTTAAATGACTTCTCTAAAGTCACACTGCAAGTAAGTGGCACAGCTTCGATTTGACATTGGATACTTGATTCTAAATTTAGCCCTCTTTCCACTAGACCATAATGCCTCTCCAACTTTGTGGTTTACATAATGAGTTCTTTATAACTACGCTTATCCTTTAAAAAAACAGATTAGGAAACTGAGGCTCATTGAGATGCAGTGACTTGCTTTGGGTTACATGGGGAACATAGTAAGCAAGTGTGTCAGAACCAGGACTTGATCCTGCATCTTTTGACTCCCAGGTCTTTCCTTGTTCTCATAAAGCCTTAGTAATTCAGGGCACTGTTTTCATGTGTGTGTGTGTGTGTGTGTGTGTGTGTGTGTGTGTGTGTGTGTGTGCTGATATGGGCTCACTACCCAGGGTATTATCAACCTGCTGGTAATCTAAGGGGATGGGCTCTTCCATACTAGGCAATGGCTGGCTGACCTATGGGTTTTCCATTGCCCTGTCTACTAAAGCTGTCCCTTGGGTTGGTATGTGTTGGGTTGGAAAGGAACTGTATTTGAGGTGAGAGTGGATCTTAGCATTCTATTACTCTCCCTGGGGCAGTAAATTGGCTAAGCTGTTAGTAATCCATCTGGGAAATAGTAATGGAGGTTGGTTTAGGGGAGAGGAAAGGAGAAGAAGGGGAAAGGGTGGACGGGTAGAGAATTAGATATACAAATGTTCTCTCTAGGTCATGGACCTTTTTGCACTTTTTTTTCTCCCACTATTACCTCTGTCACTCTTATGTTTGACAACCTTCTAGGAAGGGTGCATAGTCAGTTAACAAGCATTTATTAAGTGCCAGTTAAGCACTGTGCTAAACATTGGGGCAACAAAAAATGGCAACAGACAACAGTATTTGCTATCAAGGAGCTAATGAATAGGGCCCCCAGTGGGCAGCCAGTAATTTAGAAAGGAGACCATGGGGCTTGTGTCCCCTCACCTAGGAAAGGAAGGAGGGGCCAGTCTGAGTTAGTCTGAACCCCACCTATCTGTGGTGTGCTGATATGATAAATAACAGCTTCTTTATCTTGTACTTTACATCACACCTCAACTAATTCTCCCAGTGACTTTGTGATATAGATAATAGAGTTAGTATTTGTCCCTATTACAAATGAAGAAATTGAGGCTTAGATTGATGTTTTATTTGACTCAATCCATGGCTTCTCCCCTCTCCAACTGCCCCCTCCCTCCCTGCCCTATCTTTCACTTCTTATAGCTACAACCTTATAATGAATTCAGCCAATATCAGGGTATAAAGAAGAGTCCCCTCTGAGATAACAGGCCAAATCGCAGATATCTATGTCAGCTGGTAGCTTCTGAGAGCAGAACTACTTGGGACTGGTAGTTTTCCTTGAAATAGTATTAATAGGTAGGATTTAAATGGTGGGGGTGGGGGATTGTGCTCCTTGATTGGCTATTTTTGGCTTCTCATTTCCTTTCTCTTACCTTACAGAAAATGCCCAAATGTCCTCTGGGCTGATCAATCCACACCACACTCCCATGACCATCCTTTATCACTTGAGATTGCCAGCTTTTCGGCAGAAGCCTCTTGCTCTGCTCTTCATCTTTCATGCTTGACATTCCAGATCTCCCCAGTCATACTTCTGCTTCTCTAGGCAGTTAGAGGAATGACCAAGTTCCCTGCTGTAGGTCTGGAGTATATGCAGGCATGGTTGTCCAGCCATCTCTAATAGATCATGGGTACCTTAAGGGTAGGGACAGTGTTTTTGTCTTTCTTTGTATCCCTAGCACTTAGCTTATTGCTTGGCACATAGAAGGCTCTTAAGGAATGCTTGTCAGCTGACTTGGTCAAAGTGGCAGTTCTGTATCAGGT
This sequence comes from Phascolarctos cinereus, assembly GCF_003287225.1. Lineage (NCBI taxonomy): Eukaryota > Metazoa > Chordata > Mammalia > Diprotodontia > Phascolarctidae > Phascolarctos > Phascolarctos cinereus. The sequence goes on from NW_027555736.1 coordinate 120,662,769, forward strand.
AGGACATATCCTTCGCATATGTGGGGATAGGCATTTCTGGGTGTGGTTCTGCACTATGTTTTTGATGTTCCCTTTGACTTGCTCATTCTTTGCCATGGACTTATTTGCTGGGAAGAGGCACTGTGTGTGTGTGTGATATGTGTATATCTGTTATTTTTCTAAAACAGCTAGGTTTTGTTGAAGGAAATAGATGTTGTAGTAGAAAGAATGAAAGAGACCTGATGTCTATTCTTGGCTCTACCATTAATGATCTGCATGACTTTGGATGTCTGTGTTGTCTTCTTGGGCCTCAGTTTCCTCATCTGTAAAGAGTATGGGCTAGATAACCTCTAAGGTCCGTCATAGTTCTCTATCCCATCATCCTAATGTAGGGGCACCAGACATGACCTGGGACTCTTGAGTGTATTTCTCCATATTTCAAATGAAGGGATTGGATTATATGATCTTTAAGCTTTGTTGGCTCTGATAGTGTATGACAGATTCAATGACTGGGAGAGGTCCTGTTAGGAAGTTGCTAGAAATTCTTTGATTCACCTTCTCTAAGACTAGAGGGGCTGGACACATATCTATGGTGAGCAACTGGGGTGGTAGCTAATGATTTATGTCTCTACCAGGATCAGCTTTGTGGTAAGGTTTCCCTCTGCCAAAGGGGTTATGGTAGTTAGTCCCCTCTGTTGGATGGTGTGGTAGCATGGTCAGGTGGAAAGAAGCCAGGAAACCTGGGAGACAGGAGCTCTGTGTACTAGTTCTGGCTTTGTTATTGACCATGTGACCTTGGACAAATCATTTAATCTCTCTGAGCCTTGGTTTCCTTATCTGTAAAATGAGGGGCTTTCACTGGGCCTAAGGTCCCTTGAAGCTCTGTTCTTCACTGTGACTCTGCAATTTTAGGTCACATTAAATGATTTCTAAGAGCCCTCTTCACCTGAAGCTTCTCTGAATGTACATTTCTTTAATCTGTAACCAGTTCTATAAGAGTATTAGCAGAGTGATCTTGGACAAATCATTTCCTTTCCTCAAACTTCAGTTTCTCTCACATAGTAAAAAAGAAATAAGACTAGCTGGGCCTATCCTTGTAAAGCATTCAGAACAAGAGATTATCACAGATGGATTAAATTTAGAAACATTAGAATTCTTGATAAAGCCAGGAAATGTTGGTTTTTCCTTGGTGGGAATATTGGGATCCAAGATGTTCTAGGGAGGGACATGACTAATTCAGTCTCCTAGGAACGTTCACCTGTAGTTCAGCCCTGGATAGAGTTTGCCCATTTCTGGGAAGATACCTGAGGAACCCCTTTCCTGGGGGTACAAGCTTAAAGAAAGACAAACTGGAGGAAATATATTTTCTATTTAGTAGAGCTTCTGAGTATCTTCAGGGAACATCCCCAGTGGTTCCCATTTCTGGTTTGTGGAATTCTCAAGGAAGTCCCCAGTTTGACTTTTCCTTGACCCTGAGGGCACTGGGTGGTCAAGCAGCCTGACTTTTTTCTCCAGTAAATTTTCTGCATATATTTTCTTTCTTTCTTTCTTTTTTTGCTCAAAATGTGTTATTCTGTGTTTCAACTTAAAAGCCCCTCATTTTAGAAATAGAGAACCTGAGGCATTTTATGTCTCACCCAACGTCACATTGCTAGGTAATGGCAAAGAAAGGGCTAGTACCAAGGCTTTTGGAGTCTCAATCTAATTTTCTTTCAACTTCCTCACCTGCTGGGCAGGCATATGTATTGTCTAAGGACTCTTCTGTGGTGTGGTCTCTCTCACGTCATAGCCCAGCCCAACTCTTGTTCTGTGTGACTCCTAAAACTCAGAACCTCCTTTCTGCCTTGGTATCCCCTAAGGGTAATGTTTCCAAATTCAGTGTCCCCAGAGGCAGCTCTGTGAGGCTGGCAGCCCCTGAGGGCTCCTCTCAGCAGCCCACGCCAATTAGAAATAAACCCAAAGGTAGAGCTTATGCAAAGCAGTATTTATAAGGAAAGGGTAGAATTTGAAGATTCAGCAGGCCTCTGGAGTAGAACTCTCCTTCCCCCTTGTCTCAATTCCAGCATCTCTCCCAATAGAAGTGTCTCAGGGGCTGGGAGCAGAGAGATCTGGGGCCACAAAATAGAAGTCCTCTGGTACTAATTTCCTCTTAAGGAATTCGGTAACTCCTTTGAGTGGACCAAAGACAAATCTCAGTGGCTTTTCTTCTTGACTTTAGTTTATTCCTATGTAAAAATTAGTGGGTCCAGCTTGATGACCTTTCCCCCTCTAATGTTCTTTGATTGTGACATTTCAGGGAAGTGGGTTCCCTTGGTAGTGCCAATGTTGTCCCTACAGTCTTACCCAGGACAACATGGGAAAGGGATGGGTCTGGGTCAGGCTAGCAAAATGAATAAGGGTAGATGGGTAAGGGAACATGTATTAGGCAGCTGAGACCTGGAGGACTTGTGTGTGTGGAGATGAGTTCTTTGACCCTATCACAACTCTCCTCTCGACTCATATAGGTATAGAATAATAGGTATAGAAATGATCTTAAAGATCATTTGGTTTTTCTCCCTCATCTTACATACGCAACTGCCCCAGAGAGAGAGGACAGGGCGATGACTTGTCCAAGGTCACAAAGGCTGGGAGTGGAACTCAGGTTTTCTGACTTTAATAAATCCATGATTCTTTTGATGACACCATAAGTTCTTCAAGACTTGTTCCCAGATGGAAACTGTCTTCTCTGAGATCCTTTCCCAGCTGGGTTCCCTATATTTCTAGATGGCCCTTCTCCAGTGGGGTTTGTTCAGCTGCTGCCTGGTGCTTGTGCTTTTGAGGTCAGAGTAGCCACCATGGCAGAACAGGTGTTAGCAGGGTCTAGTGCAGCACCAGGACTGTGCCAGGCTTAGCTTCCCATTGGCTTGAGGCAGGATTATGCTGCTGAATTTCCAGTGGCTAGAGAGAACCCTGGCACTCAGGTGCTTTCTCTGGATCATAAAAGTCCCTGGGAAAAAGTTGCACAGGACCTCTGTGCACCTACATTTGGAAATAGAGCTTCTTTCCAGATGGGTAACCAATAACCCTCAAAGAATTGCCTTACTCTTTCTCTCATTGAATGAGAACCCCTTTCTTACAGGTTGCCTTGGAAGGCAGCAGATTGCCTTTGGTTGTTAAGGTACTGCTCTCACCCCCCTCCAGAACCTTAGTCTATCTGTACCATGGGGATAGAAATTTCTTTCAATGGGTCCCCACCTTGTGGCATGAGCCATGAGATGTATAGGAACCCTGGGAGGCAAAAGAAAGAAAAGTTCGCCTGATGGGAGATAGACAGGTAGAAGTTGCCCTTTCTGAGGACCAGAGGAAGTTTGGGGGGCAAGAAGATCATTCAAAAAACAGAATCAAAGTGCATTCGAGCTAGAAGAACACTTACAGATCATCTGATCCAACCTCTTCATCTTAAAGAAGAGGAAGCTAGGGCCTGGGGAGGTAGAGTTCCAAGTGAGTTGGAGCTCTGGTACTTTACTGGCAGATCTAGACTGGGACCCTGGGCTCCTGAATTTTAACACTGTTCTGAGCCTCGTTCTCTGTTTTCTGCTAAGATCTTTATTAGGCCTTTTGTCAGCAGCTGCTCTGGGGTCTGTAGATTGGCAGCCCTTTCAGGGAATGGTTGCAGGGGATAGCTCTGTGGAAAATTCCTTCAGTGGCTCCCAGCAATCTCTGGGAGGAGTCGAGGCTCTCTTTCGGGGAGAAGGAAAGAGGTTATCTGCCTCTCCCTTTGCTTTTGTCAGCTGCTCAAAGAGGGCATCCCTGTGCTTCCATGACAAGCTTGTAGAAAGGCTAGCCGTGGCTTCTCCTTCACGTTCTCTATACACCTGGTCATTCAACTGCAAAGGCTTAGTAAATGTGAAACAGCAACACACTAAACCCCAAAGGCATCTGCCTTCTGCCTGCCTTTTTATTTTTTTCCTGAAGGCCAAACATCAAGCGGCCACTAGAGGGTAGTGCCGTGCATGAGACGGTCTACGTGCAGGTGGAAGCGAGCGGAGGAAAACTCACATGAGTCTTGCTGGGAGTGTCGGTTCCATTCCTGAAAGCCCTTGGAGAATCAGTTCGGGGAGTGAGGACGTTAGCTGTGCTCTGGCAGTGTCCACACTGCTGCCGTGGACGAATGGATCAGTTGGAATTCTCTTACACTTCTTTGCCAATGTAGAGTCAATCCAGCCTTCAAGACCAGCTTCCTCCATGAAATGTTTCCTGACCACCTGAGCTCACAGTAAACTCTCTCTGGCCCGAGCCAAACAGGGATATCTATCGAGCTCTGACTGTATGTATCAGTTGTTTTGGGCCCTGGTCATCCTCTGCCTTGGGTTATTCTTCAGCTGCCTCATGGGGGTGTACCTGGTCCCCGCTAGATTGTAAGCTCCTGGAAGGCAGCAGGGACTTTGCCTTATATTTTTTGTGAATGCTTTTAAGCACCCAGGACAGTGCTGGGAATGCAGCAAGCACTCAGAAAACACGTGTTCTAAGAAACTCATCTGTGAATGAGAAGGGAAATTGGTGGAGAAGGCTTCTAAGGTCCCTTTCAGCTCTGACATTATGAGTGCCTGCGTTCTTGTTCTCTTAGCTCTTTTCCTTTCTTCTGACATTTATAGTCTGTATCATACAACTAAGTACCTGATTATTTAGTATGTTGTATTGTCTTCTAGTTTCATGAGTATTAGTTCTATTTTTCCCAAATGAGTTCGAATTCCTTAAGGGATGAAACTTGCCTTATAGCTCAATCTCTAGCTTTATCTCTGTAATTTCTCTCTCTATCATCTCTTTCTTTCTCTCTCAATCTCATCTTTCTCTATCATCTATGTGTCTATCTCTATTTTTATCTGCCCATGGCAATTAGGATTTGTAGGTAGAAGGGATCTTGATGCCCAGAAGGCCTTGTTTTACTTACTTATTTTTAAAGCTTTAATATTTTATTTTTCTCCAATTACATGTGAAAACAATTTTTGACCTTTTTTTTTTTTACAATTTTGATTTCCAAATTATCTCCTACCCTCCGTCCCCAAACCCCTCATTGAGAAGGCAAGCAACCTGATAAAGGTTAGACATGTGTCATCATGTAAAACATATTTCCATATTACAACAGGCTTCATTTTACAGAGGAAGAAACAGGACCAGGGAATTGGAGTGACTTCATCAGTCACTGAGGGAGAGGTAGGATTTGAACCCAAATCTTCCAATTCTAGGTTCTAGGCTACTACCTATACCAAGTTGCACATGAGACTATCTGTCTTCAGTGCCTTATCCTGGCACAGCACTGGGCATATAGTAGGTGCTTAGTAAGTACTTCTGTTTTTTTTTTCTTTTTTGGTGAGGCAATGGGGTTAAGTGACTTGCCCAGGGTCGCACAGCTAGTAAGTGTCATGTGTCTGAGACCAGATTTGAACTCATGTCCTCCTGCCTTCCAAGACCAGAACTCTATCTACTGTGCCACTTAGCTCCCTTAGTAAGTACTTCTTGCCTTAGCTCTACTTGACTGTATAGAATATCTAGGTTGATGACCTTGTTAAAGTGCTGCTATTCCTTACTGCAAGGTCTAGGTCTAGAGCAGTATGGGGTAGCTTACCTAAGCTCAGACTTAGAGTCAGAAGACCTGGGTTTGAATCCTGCATATGCTATGAGAAGATCTGTAACTTGAGTTAAGTTGCTTTATGTGTTGGTATCTCAGTATATGATACAATGGACAGTGAACTAGCCTCAAAGTCAGGAAGATCTGGGCTCGAGTCTGGCTTTTGACACATCCTGGCTATAAGGTGGGGCAAGTCACCTAACTTCTCAGGGCTGTAGTAGCTAAGGCTATAAGATGAAGAGAAGGTGGTAACGTTCATTGGTAGAAGGAGTTTCCTTAACTGGGAGTTCCTTATGCCAGTAAAATCACCAGTTCTTGTGTGTGTGTGTGTGTGTGTGTGTGTGTGTGTGTGTGTGTGTGTGTGTGTGTGTGTGCGCGTGTGTGTGTGCACATACAATGCAGTATGGAGACGCGGTATGTCTGAAGACATGAGAATCCTACATAGTTCTGGACTTTTTGTTCTCCTGAACAGTATGAAGTCCACAGTACCTAGAGCTCTCAACACCATGGAATGTGTTAGAATTGATATGTTAGCTTTCTAGCTAAATCTCCATTCTTTTCCTCTTACCAGAGTAAATTTACACAAAATTTTGCCCATTCTGGATGAATAGAGATGGAGAATGACTGATTGTGAGCAGAGGACATAGTGCAGAAGCTTGGGAGAGAGGTAGTAAGTGTAGACAGTGTAGACATTCTTAATGCCAGGGCCTGTAGAAGAAAAAGCCTTTGGACCAAGAAGAACAAGGGAATAAAGGTTCATAAAGAACTGGAATCTTGGGCAAGCAGTGAAGTGAAATGGGAAAGAAAAACAAAATTCAAAACATATACTGGGTCATAGAGTAAGGGTCTGGTCTCCTTTGGAATACAGATTCATTCTTCAGCTCTCATTTCTATCTGAATGGCTTCCAAATCTCAATATCCAGTTCTGACCTCTCACCCAAGCTCTAATCCTATATGTCTAGCTACTCATTGGATGTTTTCACCTGGACACGAGCCCATTCCCTTAAATTAAATCTACCCATGCCCAACTGTTCGTGTTTCTCACTCAGATGAGTTCCTTTACTGGACTTTGTTATTTATGTTTAATAAGGTCACCATCCTTCCAGTCACACAGATTTATAAAACTGGAATTCTTTTTGTTCTTCTTCCTTCTTCATCCAGTTGTTTCTGGTTGGTCCCCAAGTCCTGTTGATTTGTCCTTTGGCTTGTCTCTAGAATTTGGCCTTTTCCATTCCATTTCTATGGCTGCCATCCCTGTCTAGTATTAATCCTCTAAGCTTGGATTTCTTCTATGGCCTAACCTTAGTTTCCCAGCTTCTATCAACTCTTCTTTTCAATCTGTCTTACATGCCACTGCCAGATTGTTATTCCTCATATGCCACTTTTCCTCATGTCCAGAGAACTACATTCATTTCCCTTGCTCATATATACTCAATAGCTCCTCATTTCCTATGGGATAAAGTATAAACAACCTGGAATTCTAGGCTTTCCAGATAGGACCTTTACCTGATCTCCCAATACTTCCCTTAAATTTTATCCTTTACTCTAATTAGATCAGTTTCTTCACTCTTTCCAAACATACCATGTTTATTTTCACCTCTAAGTCTTTGCTTACATCATTTCCCCTGAATGAAGTGCCACTCTTATCTCCTACCTATCCATCAAGGTCCAGCTTAAGTGCCATCTCCTCTGTGAAGACCATTCTATTTATGGTGATCCCTGTTGTGTCTGAATTCCTGAAGCACTATTGTTTATATCAGTGTTTACCAACTATAAGTCTGCTGATTAGCATTGGTCTTTGGCAGTTTTTTTTTGTGAGTTAAAAAAAATTTCACTAAGCAAAGGTCCTTGTTTCTTAAAACCTATTAATTTAAAAAAGAACTTGATTCTTCCTTTTCCCTGCATTTTATCCTTCCCATTTTAAGTTCCCTCCATCTCCCTGCCTATCTCAACAGCTAAGAGACAGGCACAGAGGCTATGGAGGTAAAAGCAGTTTAATTACTTAGATATTTTATTATAGCTTAAGCAGTATAGCTTGAGTTGGGAGTCACTGTTTATATGGCTCACCTCGGAAGTGACCTTGGCTGTTGTTGAATGTTACAGGTGCACCTCTGATTTTCCCTTAACTCCCCTAAGCTACTTGAGACCAGGGATTGAGTTTTATTTTTGTATCCTTAAGAATATGTAACAGAAAAAAAAAGAATATGTAACAGAACTCTGCACACAGTAGAAACTCTTTTTTTTTTTTTGTATTTTGCTAGGCAATGGGGTTAAGTGACTTGCCCAGAGTCACACAGCTAGTGTTATGTGTCTGAGGCCGGATTTGAACTTAGGTCCTCCTGAATCCAGGGCCGGTGCTCTATCCACTGCGCCACCTAGCTGCCCCCCACGCAGTAGAAACTCAATGTATCTTTACTGAATGGATGGAATTAATTGGTAAAGGGAGAATGAGACAGTTGGATATATGGAAAGTGAGGATCCATAGTATTTTGCAAACTCAGATGCAATAGCAAGGCCATAGAATATAATGCCAGTAGGTTATGAACTTCTTTAGGGCAGGGACTGTTTTCAAGTTTTGTCATTGCATCCGTAGAGCCTAGTACAGTGCCTTGCATATTGAATGAACACAAATGGGAGTGAATGCGTTCAAGTTTTTGAGGGCTAGGTGCGTTTGGGGTCAAAGCAAAGTGATGGCAGAGAGGAAGGATGAGATGGGGATCAGATTTCTAGATAAAGATGTGTGAAAAGAAAAAAAAAGCACAGTTAAAGTATAGTCTTACCTTGTGGGTTTGGAAATCATCAAGACTGCATCTAGTTGGTAGAGATTTCCATTGGAGGCTTCACAGAGAACTCTAGATCTTGGAGACCTTGGTCAGTGATGATTCAGGAGTGCCAGGTCCACAACTGATGCTACCATCTGAGATTCTACTAATTATTTTTTCTGCCCTCACTTATGTTGTACTCACAGTTGGCCTTACTTAGCTGATAAGATTGGCCTAGCATGGCAGCAGCAAATATTTGATTTGTTGGATTTGAATGGAGGAGGTGGGGAGGAACACGAAGACAGAGACTGTCTTTTTCTTTGCATATATCCTAGTGCATAGGATATAGTCCATATGGTAGGCAATAAATGTTTCTTCATTTGAATGGGATGTCTCCAGATCTGAAGGGAGGATTGTTTTAACAGCTCAAATTCATCAGTTCCAGGACAAGCCACTAGAGGGCACTAGACCATGGTTTATATGGATAAGGGTGTTGTACTGTCCCCCTATGGTGATTGTGCCTTTAAGGCAGGTGCTGGCAGCAGTCTAGATCTGTAGAAAAGCCAAAGTTTCTGCGTATACCTGCGTGGGCATGTGGAGGTTGTGAATCTGTCACCGCTTGATTCAAACAAAGCCCAGAGCCCTGGGCCTGATTTTCGAATCCCTCCTCCCTTGCTTCCCTGTGAGTCTTACTGGAAAGCTGGAGTTACAACACAGCCTAACAACTATGTTAGGACCTTGTGTTTCCTCACCAGTTATTTCACTGTGAGATGAATGCTCTATTGTCACCTTTCAGTGGGAGACTAAGTGACACCCAGTGGCTAGGATGAAGAAAAGCAAGTTCTTTCCGCTAGTGATCTTTAGTGGAGATGGGATGCTGGATTTTGTTTGGGGCCCGATGAGGCTAATCTTGTGACAATTGTTGCTGTTGAGTTGTTTTCCAATCGTGTCCAACTCTTTGTGACCCCATTTGGGTTTTTCTTGGCAAGGAGACTGCAATGGTTTGCCATTTCTCCAGCTCATATTATAGACAAGGAAACTGAGGCAAACAGGGATAAGTGATTTGCCCAGGGTCACAAAACTAGATTTGAGGCCAGATTTGAATTCAGGAAGAGGAGTCTTCCTGACCCAGGCCTAGCAATTTATCTACTGAACCACCTAGCTGCCACTAATCTTATTACAAGGAGGCAGCTAAATACAAGAAGAGGTTTTTTTTTTTTAATTGATTTCTTCTCAAACTGAGCTGGTTAGAGATGATCCTTTGAAGGTGCCAGTTGTATGAGTTTGAAAGGGGTTAAACCCGTCTTTGGAACCCTGGAACAATGGCAGGTGGTCAAGGCTGGAACATCCAAGTGTGCTAATGATCAGGTTCATTCCTGCCAGTGAAATCTGCTAGAGAAAGAGCAATGCCTTTGTAGAGGTGGAAATAGAATTGGGCTGGCTGAACATATTTGAGCAATTCCAAGGTGCTTCTCTTTTCAAGATATTAAAGTACATCAGAGAGCAGCAGCATGGTATAGTAGAAGCTCTGGGTTCAAGTTTTCCCTCTGACACTTACTGAACTTCTCATTGCCCTAGGCAATTCTGTGACTAAGAGTTTCTGAGAAGGTCCTTACCTGGACCGATGTCAGTTTTCACATTGGAAGTTCCTCCTACCAATGAAATCATGTATTTGAACCAAAAAAAAAAAAGAGGAAAAAGTTCATGAGAAGCAGTGTGTTGTATTGTAAAGGGCATTGAATTGGGAACTGGGAGATCTGGGATTTAGTCTGAGTTCTGCCATTCACTACCTGTGTGAGCCTTGGGCATGTCATCTCATCTTTTTAGGCCTTGGTTTCCTCCTCTCTAAAATGGGTTCACAATGGATGATCTTCAAGATTCCTCTCAGCTTGAAATATCTATGATTTTATACTTCTATATCACAGACATCAGTCCTGGTATTGTGTGTGTGTGTGTGTGTGTGTGTGTGTGTGTGTGTGTGTGTGAAGGAATCACTGTGTTTCCCACTTTTCAGGCAGAGAAAATGAGGCATAAACCAAAGCTGTGACTCTTTTGATATGACCTAGGAATCTCCCAGGGTTTTTGGGAATAGAATATTGGGATTATCCCAGTCTGATGCTTAAGCCATTGTATCATACCCCTGATGATATAGGTATCTTGGTAGAAATGAAGGACAGGCAGTTATTTAATATCAGCTTTTTCTACAGATTTCATTTCTGTCTTGTTGCTGTCTCTTACATAGTAGCCATTTTAATAAAAGGAGCAATAAGACACAAAGTGGGAAATAAGAGGGATGGGGGAAAAAATGGGAAGAAATCATTGGATCCGTGATTCAGAATGTAACATGTCTTCCCCCCTTCTCTTCCCCCCGCTCAACTATTACCAGAGGCTATATTGTACATGAACACGGAAAGAAGCAAATAATAATATAAAGAATTTACAATAGTTAAAAGCAAACTTCCACAGTTTAGATTTCAGGGAAGGTCTTGTCCTTGGCCCCATGGAGTCAAGGCAGCAAAGGTTTGATGACTAGCAGGGAAAGGAAGGTCAATTTTCCAAAGGCACAAGGGCTGTCTGCTCTTGAGGATTTGTTGTCCTCTTGGCTATGAGACTCTGCCCATTCAGTGGGCAGGCTCAGTGCCCAATAGGGCTCCTCTCTTGGAAGACAGAGGGGCAACCATTCATCCTGTTTTCCAAATTGCCTCCTTTCCAAGCACATAGCAGACAGCTAATGGATGGCCCTGTTGCTGGCAGTTTGTTAAACCCACTGTGAGTGCTGAGCCACATCTGTGCCTAGGCTGTGGGGTGCCCAGGTGTCTGGCTGCCTGCCTCACCTCCTGCCAGGCCCGCCTTGGCATCTGGGCTATTGGGGAAAAGATGGGCAGATGTATTGGCATGGTTCGGTCCAACACCTATTACAAGAATCAGGGACTGAGAGATGTATGGCTAAGGAGATGGCATCTGTTTAACTCTTTCTGAACCAGTGATCTTCAGTCATAGAATCTTAGAGCTGAAAGTGATCATGGAATCATGAGCTTCTGATTTTACAGGGGAAGAATGGAAGACTCAAAATTCAATGAGTATGTGATGAAGCTGGGGATTTGAATCCGGGTCCGTGAACTCAGATAATAGGATATGAAAGAGACCTCTGAGGCCATCTAGTCAGTCTCTTCATTTTACAGATGGTGACTCTTGATTTGTTCTTTCCTATATCTATGTATCTATCTATATATATGTATATATGTATATTTATCTACATATATAAATATATGTATATATATATGCATATATATATGTGCTATTATATTTCTCTCTTTTCTGAGCATCTCTTCCTTTCCTGGGCCTTAGAAACTGAGGCTCAGAGATGTAAAATAACTTGTTCACCATGTTTAATTCAGCAAATGCTGCTCCCTCCTGCTTTCTAATACCTCTCTTGTCTCATCTCTGAAACTTCCTCTAAACAGATTCAGGAACACTTGTGTCCTCCTGCCCTTGGACATCTGCATAATGACTTTTTTTTTGGACTATTCTGTTTTGATTTCATTTTTTCAGTTAACAAGCATTTATTTTTCCCCCCCTCTTGTTTCTTCCCCCCTCCCCAACTGGGGAAAAAAAGAAAAAAGAAAAACAAAACTTTGTAATAAATATGCCCAGTCAAGCAAAGCAAATTCACTATTCCTCTCCTCAGTCTCTATATTTGCCAGCCTCCTTTCAACCCCACTACCTTCCTAGGAAGTGGACAGCTCTTTTCTTTCACTGACATTCACTGTTCTAAGGTCTGAGAGATTTTATGGGGGTGGGGAGGAGGGAGAAAAGAAGAAAAAGTGGAAGTCCTTGGAGGGATGAGTGAATGAGTGTAGATTCTAGGTATGGCTGAGGGCCATCTTCCTATCTTCCTCTAGCTTGAGCCTGGGGGCAGAGGACAAAGGCAGTGGTGGGCAGAGGCCCACACACACAGTATCTCCTCTTCCAGGGCAAAGGATTTGATCAGGGTGGAATGTTATCCCTCCAGACTCTTCCAGTCCCTTGAAACAGATCTTCATAAGGTAAATCCTTATGGAACCGGGCCTCTAGACCAAACAGGCTCCCAAAGGGCATGTATGCTCTGGTGGTAAGGGTTCAGATGCTAAGTTCATTTTCCTTTTGCAAATGGAGAAATTTCCTGAGCAGTCGAGTAGCATTGTCAAAAGACCTAGTGACTTGGCAGAGATGGGGGATAGTGCATCAATATTGGGGGTCTCTTGTGGCTTTCTCTAATCATTACAGTTGAGAGCCTCCCCCAAGGAGAAGCAGAATTTGGCCTTAGCAGCCTGTGCTGAGAGCATTCCAGGTTATTTAACTTGGGCGTAGAACAGCCCTAGGCGAGCAGAAGGGGTGTGTGGGAATATTCAGGCTGCCTACCACCTATTCCAGGCTTTGTAATTCTGAGGCATTTTATACCCATTGAAATAGTTATTTTTGCTCTATATTTATTATATGTCTCCATAAATTTATGTCAGGGTGTGTCTCTATCATAAGTGTTTCTGCATGTGTCTTGTATCTCTGCCTCTGCCTGGGTTGGTTTGTATGCCTGTACAATGGGTGGGTGGGGCAGCTCCTCAGTATTTCTTCTGGGGCTGGTGGGGAGGGGGAACAGGGAGGTGGAAGAGATGATCTTTAATTTCTCCCTTCTCCTATTCCCTTGAATTGCAGTTGTCTGTACATCTCCTGCTTTGGTTCCAGCACAAATCCTTGTCTATCCTCAGCCTTACCTTGGCTTCCCACTATATCCCTTCCCTTGGTGGGCTGGTCTCAGCCCATCCTCAAAGTCTCTTTCTTTGACTTTAGCTTTTCTGATCAGTAAGATTCAATAAGCAGCATTGAAATGAAAAAGCAATTTGTGTGTTTCCCCTAATGCACTTCTGGACTCTGGCTGATTGTTTTTAAATCCATTGGGAGGCAGGGAGAGGACATTTTTTTTAAGCGGGTGAAGGCAGCAAGCCAACAGTGAAGCAGTAGGGGGGTGGTCCATGATGGGCTCCCGGCTCCTGAGGCCCTCATTCCAGACTCTGGCTTTTTTTAACTGGAGTGGAGAAGGAAGGAGAAGTTTTATTTCCTTCTCCTGGCTCTTCGGAGAAGTCCCTTTTCCTCTCAGCCTGCTTACTCCTAGGGAACGGAGGTGGGAAAATGTTAGGAGGGAGTACATTTCAGTCATGAGGGAGCATCCTAGGCAAATATGAGAAATGGAGTGCTATGTATGAGGAAGAGCAAGGCCAGTTTTGTAGGACTGAAGAGTGAACCAAATGGAGTAATGCATAATAAGCTGGGAAAACTTGGTTCTGAAGCCAGCTTGTGAAGGGTTTTAAGTGCCAAATGAAGGGTTTTTTATGATTATCTTAGGGGCAATAGGAAGTCACTGGAGCTCATTGAGGAGGGAAGGGACATACTCAAGTGTGTGCTTTAGGGAAGGTGGTTTGGAGAAGGGAGAGACCTGAGGCAGGGAGACCAATCTGGGGGTCATTGCAATGGTCCAGGTAAGCTGTAGATGAGGGCCCAAAAAAGGGTGGTGACTATGGGAATATAAATGAGAACTGTTATTATTATTATTATTATTGAACGTAACTAGAAAGGAGATTCTGGTTAAACTTTAGGGTAATGACTGGTGGGATCTGTCAAACCAACTGGCTCCTTGGTCAGAATCTTCAGTGGATGTGTGAGAAGAGCATTTTTTTTTTCTTCAAAGAGTACACAATTTAGTGGAAGAGAATAGGACATGTACCTATCTGAGACATAGAAGAACATATACAAAGAAGCAAAATAAATGTAAATACTGACCTAGGCTGACAGTGAAGGGAACAAGTATTTCGAGGTCTCTTAGGTCTCAATGAGGAGGGGTATCACGGAGGGGATGCTGTTTGCCATTGCAGGCAAGTGGAACTGGGGTTAGGTTGTAGCATGAGGGATTTTGTTTAGTGATAGGGAAGAGCCTCCTGTAATTATTGATGATTACAAAATCTTCTTCCCAAGACAGCTTTAAAATAGGATAGATTCTATTCCACTTGGGTTGTAATAGGTGAAGTCCTGTTTGCAGTCAGAGCAATGGACTACATGACTTCTTAATCTTCTGCCACCTCTGCCACATAGGATTCTATGGTTCTCACCGAAATGGGGACTGGAGAGCTGAGGTTGTGGGTATAGTCAAGATGGCAGGAGTCATTCTTCCAGGACAAAGCAGGGGACAAAGAGGCAGACTGAACAGAAAGCTTTGATGAGGGAGCTCAGCTACTAGGAAGACTTTTCCTTCACAGTCTAGTGAGAATTTGAGCTTGATGGAAGTCCCTTGGAAAATGTCAACCAAGTCAGTCAGTCAACCAAGAAAAGAGCAGGCATGTATTTATTTAGATGGAGAGAATATAGATAGGCTCAAGGAGACCCAACTTCCTCCCTGGGCAGCCTTTCAGATGCTCTTCCATTCTGCCTTGTAGCTTGTTATACACTCCACTCAGCTTTACAAGTCCCCTTCACGTCACGGTTACGGTGATTGGTTCCCAGGCTGGCCTTGCCAGACTCTGATTTCCACATCTGTAAAATAAGAGAATGGGAATCACACTACAGCAAGGGTTAGTTCTTAGCCTTTTTCATGTCATGGACCCCTTTCATTTGGGTAAAGCCTGTGGGTCACTTTTCAGAATCGTGTTTTTAAACACATGAAATAAAATGTATAAGATGACAAAGGAAGCCAATTATATTGACATTGTTATCAAAATATTAAAAAAAATATTTGTGGATCCCTGGAGAACCCCTTGGACTAGACCATCCTGAAGGACCCTTCCAGTTGTGACATTTTATGACTTTGATGTTGATGACATCCTCAGATTTAGCCATTCTTTGACACCAGGGCATATGGATCCCAGACCTCTTGAAGCCCCTTGAATCCTTTGTGACAGGTGGAGGCTGAGGCCCCAGCATGATCCTCATTATACCTTGGCTAGCCTGTACCAAACTGGCAGGCAACCTTGTCTGTGGCAGGACTTTATTCCTTAGAGAGTTTGTGTCTCTGGAGTCACCACTTCATATGACTTATGCCAGCAATACTTGGCCGCAATCCACCCTTCTCCCCCTTTCTGCCTCCCTGCTCACCGGTCAAGGGACTCAGTCTGGAGCAAATCTCCACTGACCACGGTGGACCAACTGTGGTTCTTTCATACCTAACATGGTGTGACTCTGAAACTAAGGAATGGGGGACTGATGGATAGATAAATAGATGGATAAATGGATGGAGAGACAAGTGCCTACTATATGTCAGACATTGTGTTAAACACTGGGGCTACAACTACAAACAAACAAGCCATTCCTTGGACTCAAGGAGCCTACCCTCTAGTAGGGGAAATAGAATATAAAAGATGTGGGCATGGGCTTTTGAGAGGCCAGGTGAGGGAAATCAGGCTACAGAGACCTATCAAGCTCAGGGTAGGTGAAGGGCAGAGCCTGGTGTATTAAGAGAGGTAGGAGTGGTTTGTGGTGGCCTCTGACTAGAACAGTCAACCCTCTCTGATCAGCTAGGACAGAACTGCCAAACTATACTTGCAAACAGTCCAACCCAAATGGGGCCTGGCACTCTCCATTTTCTGACTGGCACTGAGTTAAGTGGCAGCATAAAAGAAGTCTGATTCAGGAAAGCCACTTGCTAAAATATATTTGTTTATTCAGAGATTTAATTAACATGTTTAAATATTAAAGAGTAAACAAAGTGTGTCTAGTGGGACTCAACATTTACAAACAGGAATTCTGACTTATTTATGTTTTCCTGGGTCTGACACTCAGATTTCCAGCCTCACTATCATGAGAGGTAGGAGATGGTCAGTCTTTCTCCCTCTTAGAGGGAGGGAAACTGGGAGAGGGCTGCTGGTTGCCCAAAGAGAAGGTTAATTTGGGGTTGAGGAGGAAGATGAGGCAGAGTTAGCTAGGCTCTGAGAGGAATGGGATAGAAACTGAAGAGTCTGGGGTTTTAATGAAGGGTGGAATTGCCTAGGAAAGAGAAATGGGGATGCTGTGTTCTGGATGGGGGAAAGGTGGAGTGGGATTTTGGGAAGTATATGGCATGTGGCCAGGGAGCACTATGGGAAATAGGCCTTGTGGTACTTGATGGTGAGTATGTGTGTGTGTGTGTGTGTGTGTGTGTGTGTGCATGTGCATGTGTGTAATGCATACATGGGATTTCCATCATGACAATGCTAGAAAGCCTAATGCAGTAAACCAGTCACTTTTAGGGGTGCAGCATTACTCCATAATGCAGAGATGGTTCCAGGAACTGGAAAGTTAATTCCGTTGCCTTCAGAGCAATGTAGGGAAATGACAGATAATAAGACCTCCAAACCAATAAAGCAGGTAGAAGTCTTTGAAAACTGGAGGTGTTTTACAACTGATCTGCATTATAATATCTCCGAAAATGAAGTCCTGGATACTGAGAGATTACACTGGGGGTTATTTATTGGCAATGCACTATACGGTTTTAATTTTTTCTTTTTGCTTATTCAGGCTTTAGCTCCAGAGGAAAATAGCCTGGGGTGGCTCCGAAATAGATTCTCTCTGCCCCATTAACTTATTCAGTGAGTTTAATGGCCCTTTTTTCCCTCAGCCTTGAAGCCATCATTAAAAGGCAGATTTATAAAACCAAAGGCACTCCTGAGCTTTAGTCAAACTTTTATTTTGGCCTGGAGGGGAGGGGTAAGGGCAGGGGTATTTGGGCATCATCCTTTGGACTGTGTGCTATGGATGAATGGATTCAGCTGTGAGCAGGACCCAGGGAGTCCCGAAGCCATCAGCTGCCCTCTACAGGGCCAGAGGAACCAGTGTCTTGGTCCTTCAGGCCACTTTCCTCTACAGAACAAGTGGAAATGGTGAACTGGATCCGAATTTTCCTTTATTACACTTTCCATCAGCCTCTAAAGTTTTTTTTAACTTCTCTCGGTGCAATGAGACTTTGGCTTCTCACTCATTGGCAAGTATTTGACCCACAGTTCTTGGTACTTTGGCCCCTTTGCACGGACTCCTTCCTTTTTCAGCTCTCTTTATCACTTCATGACCTTGGATGGGTGGGGAGACTGGTGTGACTATGAGTTCTTATTTTTCTTTTTTGTAAGTTAATAATTATGATAGGTTGTTAGAAAAGGGTTGGTGGATGGGCTTAGGGAAGTTATGGCACCTCCATATAGGCATTTGTCTGATTGATGTTTCTCCAGAAGACAAACTGAATTTCCTAGGCATAGAACTTGACTGAAAATGATGATTTCAAGTCCTTGCATATAGCCATGCATTGTTTTTCTGCTCCAATATCTCTCCCCTCTCATAGGTAGGATACTTGACTTTTTCTTTTTATGGGCTCCAAAGCTCCCCAAAACAAATGAGCTATGGAGGAGGGGGCCACAACAAAGGGAGTTGGTATTCTGAGGAGAGTAGAGGGGGATAAGAGGTCACTGATCAATTGATTTCCATCTCTCCCTTATCCTACCCATGGAGTCAAAGGTAACACAGGTAGTGATATATTAATATGTTCTTGAGATATTTATCAGTAAAAATTCATTTAAGCTCTGTGTCCTCTTATGAAGTGTGAAAACATCTCTCTGTTTGAATTGGAAGGGGAGCTTGGGACTAGCTGGCTGAAAATTGGCCATATTTTTGGAAGCCTTTCTCAATAACAAAACTGTAATGAAGACGGGTTGTGGTAGCGTAGGCCTATAATCTCTGTTACGGGGAGGCTAAGGCAGGTAGATCGTTTGAGTTTGAAAGTTCTGAGTTGCGTTAGAGCTAAGCTGATCAGGGGTCCCCACCAAGTTCAGAATTAATATGGGGAACCTTCCACCCCCAGCAGGGCTGCCAGGTTATCTGAGGGGGGCTAGTCAGCCTAGGAGGGAAATGAAATAGATCAATTGTCCCAGGCCTATTAGAATGGGATCCAACTTGTGAGTGTCTGTGTAATATCGGTCATAGGGAGAGACCCAGTCTTTAAAAAATCCAACAAACTAAAAGGATAATATTCAATTTGTATAACGCTTTACATTTCGCTGATCATTTCACACATATTGTTTAAGTCTCACTATACTACTGTGAGGCGCACAGGACATCTGTTTTCCCCATTTGACAGATGAGAACACTGAGGGTCAGGGAGTCTCAGAGACTTCCCTCCCAGGTCATATGTTAGCTGGAGCTGAAACTAGAACCCAGGTCTAATGCTCTACTCCCTCTACTATACACTTTTCATTCTTCCTCATGTTCTCTTTCTAGTTGAAAGATCAGGGACCAGAGACCCTATTGTGGGCATCATGCAATGGAGACAGGTTATAGGGGCACTGATAGAATAGAGCTCTGATTTCCTGGCTCCCCTTGCTGGAGGAAGTAGGGAGCCTTTTGGAGAGTGACCTTTGTGATGAGTAATGAAATGGTTAGGGGTTACAGGAGCAAAAGCAAATGTTCCAGATGTTGGTTCAATGAGGAATTTTGCTTTTTGTTCCCTGGGCTCCACTGATCCATTCGCCTCTAATAAAATAATTGAGTCGAGAACGAGATAAAATATTTGTACCATTGATTGCTTTATCTAATTCAGATGGGATTGGGCGGTGGCAAATCTGTGTACATGGTTAGGTGAGTGAGGTTAAACAGGTGTATTTCGAGTCTTGACAGGTTCAAGGGCACCCACTGGTACTTGTAACTCCTCATGCAGAAAGGACACAGAGGCATCTGAGTTAGTCTGACTTTTGTGAATGAGAAGTAGCTGAAGAAGGACAAGAACGTCAGTGATGTTTTGTTTACATTATCTTAACTGGTCTTCACAAGGACTCTGAGATGTAGCTAGTATGAGTAGCTATAAGTAGTATGTCCATTTTACAGAAGAGGGAAGTGAAGATTGACGTTTCGCGTAGTTTCCATTGGGCTTAGTCAGGCAAGGCTGGTGCTTGGCTGTAGCCTCAAAATGTACTGAATTGATGTTGTCGAACTCTTTGTGACCCCATTTGATGTTATAGGGTGATAATATTTTGGATCTATTTGCCAGCCTGTTATACCATATGTTGTCCCAACTTCTGTAAATTTATGTTCAGTTGTTTTTCAGTCATGCCTGATTCTTTGTGACTACATTTGGAGTTTTCTTGGCAGAGATACTGGAATGGTTTGCCATTTCCTTCTCCAGCTCATTTTACAGATGAGAAAACTGAGGCGAACAGGGTTAAATAACTTGCCCAGTGTCTCGAAGCTACTAAGTGTGTGAGGCTGGATTTGAACTCAGGAAGATGAGTCTTCCTGGCTTCCTATCAACTGCGTCATCTAGCTGCTCTGAGTTGATTACCAGGTTCTAAGAGGATATCCCACATGGTGCATCTGTCCCTGCCTCCTTGCCTTCTGTGCTTGGTTTTCAAGCTCTCCCAGACCTTGGGCTGGTGCCTCTGTGTGTGTCTCCGGGCTCAAGACTCCTAGGCTATAGCTGGGTGGTACCCCATCAAGGGTTGACAAGTGATTGGCAAATTTCCCCTGGGCCTTCAAATTCTCCCTAATATCAACAGTTACAGACTTGGTTAGCCAAGCCAGCAGCCAGGTGCTTAATCTCTTCCTTGTTGAGAAACTGTCATTGTTCCCAGCTTGAGGAAGAGACAGTGCCTGTATTCTGGAAGGTTAGCATTCAGAAGAATGGAGTGAATGACCTTTCATGGGATTTAGAACTGGAAGGGATCTTAATAAGAGCTCATTTACATAGCACTTCAGGTTTGGTCCAATTCTTTTATTTTATAGAAAAAGAAATTAAGACCCTAAGGTCCTTTAACCGCAAAGCAATGCTTTTCTTCACTGTACTACCTTGACTTGAAGGGCTGAGAGAGGGGCAGCTAGGTGGTGCAGTAAACAGAGCTCTGGCCTTGGAGTCAGGAGGAATCCAACCTCAGACACTTGACACTTGCTAGCTGTGTGACCCTGGGCAAGTCACTTAACCCCAATTGCCTCAGAAAAAAAAAAGGCTGAGAGAGCCAGACTATAGATCTAGATTCTTTTGCTCTGTAGTCAAGCTAGCCATTGCTTCAGCTTATCAATCAACAAGCATTTATTAAGCACTTACTATATATCAGGTACTGTGCTAAGTGCTGGGGATACAGAAAGAGGCAAAAGCACCTCTGCTTCCCAGAGTGGCATCTGGGCCATAATTCGTGTAGATTTACCTTTAACCCTAGATTCCACCTCTGACACTAGCCATGCGACCATGTTGAGCTTCCAAGCTTGTAGGCTGTGTCTCACAGGATTGCCCTGAAAGGTCTCTACAATTTTTAGCTTTTATTATTATAATTATTATTATAATTATATTATAATTATAATTATAATTATTATTATTATTGCCATTGTTGTTATGGCCATTAGTTATTGTAAAATCTATAATTTTCCTGTGATCTAAGGTCTTGGGGGAAGGTCTGGGGTTTTATAGCCCAATAATGAGCACTAGCTGAATAGCTCCCCCAATTCATAGAGCCCAGGGCAGAAAGCTGAGGTCCCCTTCTTCTGACATTTCCTTCAGTTAATTCCTTGGGGATTCTTTTACTTGTTGTCTGCAGAACACTTAGGATGAGAGTTTTTATGGGATGATGTGTCCTTAGAAAGGAACTAAGAAAAGGATTTAGGAGAGAAATAACAAAGCTGTTAGAAGGAAAGTGATTTTTACTCTGATGAGTCTTCTAATTGTGATTCTGGGTTATAAATCTTAATTGTGAAATGACATAAAGCAGAAATGTCAGGAGAGAGAGGACTTTTGATTAGTTCTAGGCCACCATGGCCCACTGCTCCTGCTGCTTCCTCTCCCCTTTCCTGGATTGACAATGCCTCATACCTCCTCATTTGTCTCCACCTTGTTTTGTGGACATTTTTTTTTTGGCCTGAGTGAGCACCTCTAGAATCAATTAATCAATAAAAAAGCATTTATTAATTGCTTACTGTGTACCAGGCACCTGGGATAGAAAGACAAAAAGGAAAACAATTCCTGACTTCAAGGAGTTTGCGTTCTGCTGGGGTGATTCAGTGTGTACACAGGTGAATAAATATAATTTAAGGACATTCAATTAAGAAGCATTTATTAAGGCTTACAAGGGGCAGCTGGCAGGTATGGTGGATAGAGCACTGGATTTGGAATCAGGAAGACTCCTCTTCATGAGTTCAAGTAAGGCCTCAGATACTTACTAGCTGCCTGACCCTGGGCAAGTCACTTAACCCTGTTTGCCTCAGTTCCTCATCTGTAAAATGAGCTGGAGAAGGAAATAGCAAATCACTCCAGTATCTTTGCCAAGAAAACCCCAAACAGGGTCACAGTCAGCAGTAAAATAGTATAGGGACAAGTAGAAATATAGGTCCTTGCTTCTGTGTTATCAGAAACTGAGGAACTCTTAGTATCTACAGAAAGGAATTTGGAAGAGAGAATTTGCTATTTCCGACCAGTGAATTTGGAAACTACAAGTAGAGATAGAAGGTTTTTAACCCTCTTGTTTTCAGGGCTTACTTGTAACTCATTCTACAGCTACTCCACAATGACTTTAGGTACTGGCCCTATATTCTGAATGTGCCTATTACTTTTGTCACCCTCTTGATTACCAGCCTGGACAGAAGAGCAGGAATAGCTGGGGCACAAGAGACCATTTGGTCCCCATGCTTATCGTGTGTTGATGTTTTGCATCCTGACCTTGCTACCCTTATTAATCCTCTACGGCTCCTGGATTTGGTTCAGGAATCCCAGCTGTGATCTGCTTTGCTGACCCTGACCTTTTCCCCTGCCCCAGTACCTCTCTGTACCTGACCTACAAATCCCAGTAGTTCTCCACACTCTCTGGAATCCTTCAGGCTCTGGGGGGGCACCTGACTCCTTTAATCCATACTACCCCATGAGCCTTGATCCCACACAGTCCACAATCCTGTGGCACTCCTGTGACCCTCAAAGTCCTTTCCTCCTTTAGGTACTCAGGCTCTTAACTAGCTTTGCCTCTTGCTGCCAGCTATAGGAATCCTTGCCTGTTGTAGGCACTAACCTAGTAAATGTATACTCTTCTCTAGATTCCCTCAAACTTTCCTTCCTCTCTCTCCTCTCCCTCTCCCTACCCCCTCCATTGTCTAGTGGCTTGCAATATCACCTCTGGGACAGTCCTCCCGCCTGCCAGCTGCTCCTTTTGCCTCAGGACTCTATCTAGCTTGTAGATTTCCCTTGAGCAGGGATTGGTGGGGAGGAAGGGACCCCAGAGGCAGCAGGGGCACAGCTGTGACCCACATCCCCTCCTCTCACTGCTCCTGCTTACTGACTCAGACAACAGAGCTTTCCCTGTTAGCCTTGGCCTGGCTACTTGGCCTCCCAAGGCTGGTTGGTGAAGGATGCTCTACTTGGCTGACCCTGGGGAAGGTCACTGTCTGTCTTGGGACCCTGGGCTTGTCCTTCAGTTGCATATGCTGGTAGGTGAAGAAAGCAGGAGGGAGGGGGTTCTGTCTAGAAGTGCTGACATCTGGCCTCCTGCTGTGGTGATATGGCACCTCCTCCCTCCTGCAGTAAGTCTGCTATGTATTCTTTCTTTCCATGCCACACTGGTTCCCCCTAGATTTTCTTTCATGTTGCCCCTGGCTTTTGGTAGGAGTTACCATGCTATGCCACACCGCAAGCAAACACTTACCAAGAGTATCTTATTATGATACTAAGCATAGCTTTGCCGAATGAAAGGTGACCTATGACTCTTCCTTTGTAAATTAATAGTGGTACCTAGATGTGTGTGCTTTCCTCAGCGTTATCGGAAATTGAAGAACCTTTGAAATCCGCAGAAAGAAATTGGGAAGAGAGGGTTGACTTCTTACTGGTTCATCTAGAGACTGACTGCAAGTAGAGATGGAAAATTTTTAACCCTTTTGTTTTCAGGACTTAGCAGCAGGGTGAATGTTACTGGAATGCTACTTGTGCTAGCCAAATACTCTGTATATGCTCACTACTCCTGCTGTTGTCTGAGTCCTGGACTGGCTAGAAGAACAGGGCTTCAGAGGTCATTGGGTCTCTGGACGTGTAATCTGAGGCTTGCCCCGGGGCAAAGGATACAACTGGGAATCGGTTATAGCTCATCTTGCTCTATTCCTATGAAGCTTATGGCAAATGGGAATTTTCAGGATGTTGGGTCCAGTTTTTTTTTTTTTTGCTTGCCAGAAAGGAATGGGGATGTAGGGGGCTGGTATCGGAGAAACCACCTCCTTTCCCAAGTTGGTTTGAGAAGCTATGGTTTTATCATGGAAGTTTGTTCGTGTGCCCTGGACATAGGCTCCCAACTTTTGGCTGGAGGATGTTTGGCTCCTCTGATCTTCTCACCTTCCAGACATCCAAGGAAGCAATCTAAAGAGACAGGCTTTTGCTCAGACCACGGGCACCTTTCCCCTTCCCCCTTACCTCCAAGTCATTTGTTTATATACAGGCTGGAATGTCACCCCCTCATAATGCAGATCCTATGTATGCAGGGAGTAGTGGTGTGACTCTCTCAAAGCTCCAACAGTTATATAGCTTTGGCTTTGTCCTGTGCCCAGGCAGCCAGGCCAAAGACATGCCTCCCATTCTGGAAACTCGTCTGGCTTGTTTTCCCCCTAGAAAACCATCAGGTTGGTTTTTTTGTTTTTGAGTTGGTCCATAAGTCTGTTACCCTACGTGACCCTGGTTGTCTTGTTATAATAAGGTGATACGGTAATGGTATAGTAGATGTTATATGTAGAAATATGTAGAGTGTTAGAATAGAAAGAGCACCAGGAATTAGGAGTTTTGGGTTGGTTGTCATTGGGCTTTTGGGGGCTTCATTTTCCTTAGTTGTAAGCAAAGAGACTATACTAGGTGATCTATATAACCTCCCTGGCAGTTCTAAAAATGCTTCAGCCTTGGACTTCTTGATTGGTTTTCTGGCCTTCCGTGTTGGTGGCTGATGGTCACTGTCATTCTTTATTGTTGTTGTCCAGTTGTTTCAGTTGTGTCTGACTTTTAGTGACCCCATTTGGAGTTTTCTTGAAAAAGATACTGGAGTGGTTTGCTATTTCCTTCTCTAGCTCATTTTACAGATGAGAAAACTGAGGCAAATAGGGTTAAGTGATTTACCTAGGGTCACATAGTTAGTATCTGAGATCAGATTTGAACTCAGGAAGAGCCTTTTTGATTTCAAGCTATCTGGACTCTATCCACTGCACCACCTAGCTGCCCCTAGTAAGTCTTAATAAATGCTTTGTTAACGGAGTGTTCTTAAATTGTATTTATTTATCTGCGTACACACTGAATCACCCCAGTAGAATGCAAACTCCTTGAGGTCAGGCATGGTTTTCCTTTTTGTCTTTCCATCCCAGATGCCTAGGACACAATAAGCAATTAATAAACGTTACTAAGTGTCTGAGGGTACATTTGAACTCAGGTCCTCCTGACTTCTGGCCTGTTGCTCTGTCCGCTGTGCCACCCAGCTGCTCCATCACTGACACTCAGGACCAGCTAACACTGAGGATGATCTCTAGAGGTGAGAGGGGGAAGAGGAAGAACAATTTGGATGTTGAACAGTGGAATCTAGTTTCTTTGTTCAGCCAAAGGGATCATCTCTGGCGCGACAACCTCTGTCTGGAGACCGCTTTATCAATAATGATCATAAGCCCATAAATTTAGAGCTTGAAAGCAAGTTAGAGGCACCTGAGTCAGCTCCCTCATTTTGCAGATGAAGAAACTGAGGCACAGGGAGGTTAGGTGACTTGCTCAGGGGCACACAGCTCTTAAGTATTTGAAGCTTAGTTTAGATTGTAGGCTGTTTCTGGAGGGGATAAAAAAAAGTGAGCATTCTTCTAGTTCAATTCCAATGAAAGGAATTCAGCCTTCTGGAATTCTAGCCTGTCAGAAAACAGTAGACTGTATGTCCTTCCTTTTATTTTTAAATCAAAATACCTAATAACCATGTTTGGCACAAAGAAGGTGTTCAATAAACACTATGAATTAATGAATAGGTGAGAATGGAGAAGGAGAAGCTAAAAGAGATGAGAAGAGTTGGGAAGGGATGTCAGAAATAATCATTGAGCCTAGGATGAGGAATAGGATCCCTTTGGGGGGGGCTTCAGGAATACAGAGTTGACTCTGAGCACTTTAGTAGGATTACCCTTGTTTTCAGAGGAACCACCCAGAAAACATCCTTGGTGTGCCATAGTAGGTTCAGTGTATGGGGATATTTGCATACGATCACGTAAGTGTGATCCCTGAAGGATCTGCTCAATTCCTCACAAGTGTGAAAATCACAGTATTTGTACATTTTGGGGGTGTGAGAGAAGACTTACCTGTAGGTAACTATCATTTTTATATGTGCTCTGGGGAACGTGCACGTATATGAAAAAATCAGTATTGGGAAACAGTGCTCCTAACATCATCAATCCACAGCCTCCATTGTTTTGTCTGCTTTATTCCCATTTTGCTGGTGAGGAGATAAACATCTAAGCCAGGATTATTACAGGACCAAACTGTTTACTTTACAGCTTATTGAATGTTGTTGACTGGACATGGAGGGGCATGTACATATAGCCTAGAGGGATGTGTGTGTGTGTGTGTGTGTGTGTTGTGTGAGAGAGAGAGAGAGAGAGAGACAGACAGAGATAGAGACAGAGAGGCAGAGACAAACAGAAAGACAGAAAGACAGAATATATGAGTTTATCTGTGTTGGAAGCATATTATTTGTAGACCTGGCTTGTACCTACATATTTTCAGATTCAGATTTGAACCCAGTCTGGGTGATATATTCCCCGCCACCTCCATTTTGCTTTCCGCACAAGTTTGGTTCTAGGTTCATCTCCTTAAGCCTGTCAGTCCTGCAAGGTCAGGAAATTCTGATCTCATCCAAGGTGTAGGAGAGATCCACTTATTCCATTTGCCATCTCTCCAGTGCCACATGAGTTGTATTGATAAATTAATCTCATATTGTTGGGACTAAACAGCCCTGCCATTTTTTCTACTATGTGTACTAATCTGTCTTGACAGCTGTGTCATTAGTTTATATTTGTTGTAATCTCATTCTCAGGGCTGGTCATTGTGAGTTGTTGTGTAGCTTCCTCCTCCCTCCCCCTTCCTCAAGCATCCAGGCGAGGAAGGTGCCCTGCAGCTGTCTCAGCATCAGCCCTACCTGGACCCTCAGCCCAGATCCTGTTCTCCCCTGAGGGAAGAGAGGGTAGAGATGGTGAAGGGAGTATGCCATGAGGAAGCCAGGGAGTGGATGAGAGGGAAAAGGAAATGCTCAGAACAGTTACCTGTTTGTGAAGGGGGTTACCTTCTAGAAGTCTCATTCTCAGGATGGAGAAAAGCCAGCCTGGTAGGAATGAGGTATTTGAGAAACAGAGGACAGTGGCAAATGTATGGTCCATGGCCTCTGTGGATTCTGATGACTGCTGCAAGGAGTGGGTATAACCCATTTGCAAAATCCCATTTGAGAATGAGCCAGGGATCTTTTCTGTGGCTGTCACAGGGACCTCTTGTCACTCTGCCTTGACAAGATAACACTGGCACTGATTTCTTTTTCTTTGGCAATGATGAGACGAGGGAGGTGGTTACATTAGTGGCTTTTCACATAGTCTCTCTCCGCCTTTCTTCAGCTGGATCCCCTGTTGCATGGCTTCTGAAAAGCATGAGCTCTGTGTGTGTGTGTGTATGCACACGCATGCATGGGGGTGCTTTCAGTTTGCTTGTGTGGTATTTATAGTGTTTTTGTTGCTCCATTAGTGTGCTGAGGACTGGGAAACCTTATACAGTATATGCATTCATCATAGTCATCACCCCTGCTTCTCTTCTTTTCATTATTATTATGGGTCCCTGGGTCCCAAATTATTGGGCCTTTTGATTATTTCTCATCCTGAATTCAAGCCTAATAAATTGCAGCTGGGTCTTTTTGGAGGAGGATTTTCTTTTGGTTTGGAGACTCCTTTCCCATTTCCCCTACACTGAACATTATGTACATTCAAGGTTGGGGGAGGGAAGGAGAGAGAGAGAGACAGAGAGAGAGAGACAGAGAGAGAGAGAGAGAGAGAGAGAGAGAGAGAGAGAGAGAGAGAGAGAGAGAGAGAGAGAGAGAGAGAGAGAGACAGAGAGACAGAGAGAGAGAGAGAGAGAGAGAGAGAGAGAGAGAGAGAGAGAGAGAGAGAGAGAGAGAGAGAGAGAGGAGAGGAGAGGAGAGGAGAGAGCTTTACTTTTCTGTTCCTTGAGTGAGTTTCAAGCTCTTTCCTTCTGTTTATTTGTAGGACTGGAAGGGGTCTCCCTTAAACTTGGGGCGGTGGAGAGCTGGGAGTTTGTTACATTTGAAAGAGGGGGAAATCACCACCCTTTACTCATAGCCCTTTTGAAAATTATGGGAAATAAAGCCATCTCTGATCGATTCTGGCATCCAAACCACTTTTTTCTCTAATTCTCAGGTGGGCATTGGTGAGCAGGAGGCCACAAACCTTCAGGTCACTGGGGTCTTTGTCTTTGGGCCTTCCTCCTAAGAATGAGGGAGCCATCATTGTGTAGCTTTCATGTGGGGATTGCAGTATGTTAGCTGATATCCTAGCTGGAGGTCCCAGCTTTTCTAGGCCATCTCTGACTTCAGGGTATCATGGCTCTGCCAGATGTAGAGTATTAGCCAGAGGACATGGCAGTGGTGTGGCTGAATAGCCATGCAGCTGATTGGAGAGAATTCAACTGACTCTGTGGCAGGTCAAAGAGATTTCAAGCCCTTTTTTGCCCATTTGTTATTATTGCACTTCTTTGAAACTGGGGGAGAATCAGACTGTGTCTAATGGGCTCCCCTCTGTGCCCAGGCAAGCACATATGCACACCCATACACACAGGCTGTGCCTTTGTTTACATATTTTCATCCTGTGTCAAGGGATTTTATCTCCTGTCATCGTTGCTAGGGGGTGTTGCTAGGCCATCTGTCAGCCAGGTTGTGTTTGGATGGTGACGAGGTGAGTGACGTCATTCCTACTTCAATACAGATGTTGTAGCCCTATTGCCAGGATGGAGATGAACTTGGCACTTCTGTTGAAGGCTGTGGGCTCTCACTGGAGAAGGGTGGGCTCGGCTAGGCACTGACAAACTGGTAGCTCTTGTTTATTTCTTTCTCCTGCTGTGGATCCTGGAGCTCCCTGCCCCACAGCCACCATTAAGGGTTAATGTAAAAGCCAAACTCTCATTCAGGACAACAGATATATCATCCTGATGCTGGCAGATAAGTCACAGAGCTGTCAGCCTGTGTGGAAAACACTATATTTCTTGCCCATCTGTTGGAGGTTTCAGAAAACAGAACAGGACCAGGGTTTGCTCCAGCACTTTTCAGGCATGTGAAGACTAGAGGCAGCTTTTCCCAAAGGGCCAGGTCCTGTAGTCAGCCTGCTTGTGCTGAGATCGAGGGCATCAGGGGCTCCCATCTGCCAAGATGGCAGCGCCACCTTCCACATCCTACCAAGGAGAACTGCTTCTCACTTTCCCTTGGGCAGGGGACCTCCAGCAATGCAGCCTGAAAAGCCAATTCTTAGCTCCCTGAGCCTTTCAAGACTGGTTGTTTACACTCATTTACTTGGAAAGAATGGATCTATCTGTGCAGTAGCTTTGTTACTCATCTTTCTTTGGAGGCCCTCCGAAGGTAGGGTCATAGGATCAGGTTCTAGACCTGAAAGGGGCCTTATAGATGCTATATTCTGATACCCTCATTTACCCAAGGCCCCACATGTAGTGAGGGGCAGAGTCAGGATATAAGCCCTGGTCATTCTGACTCTAAATCCAAAGTCTTTTCTGCTGAGCTCTGCTCCCTCTCACCATGCTTTTCTTTAATTATCCTGGAAAACTGGAAGACATACTTTTCACATTCTCCATTCAGGGGCACTGAGACCTTGAATATCCTGAAGAATAGAAAGAAGTCAAGTGACTTTCCCAAGGTCACCTTCCAATTCTTTTTTTTTTTTTGCTTTTTGGTGAGGCAATCAGGGTTAAGTGACTTGCCCAGGGTCACACAGCTAGTAAGTGTTGTGTCTGAGGCTGGATTTGAACTCGGGTCCTCCTGATTCCAAGGCCTGAGCTCTCTTCACTAAACCACCTAGCTGCCCCCAAGGTCACATTCCAGACTGGGATGTACTTGAGTTGTAAGTGTTCTCTTTCCCCATGCATGGGAATGAGGCTTGAACTTGCTGCGCTTGTGGTATGATCAGATGTTCATGGTGCCACCAGCAGGATGGCTGTAGAAGAGTATCGCGAGGAGAGGAAGCGTTGGCAACCAGCTGACATTGCTCTGTACTAGGAAAAGTGAAGGCAATTCCATGGCTTGTCAGGAAATTCCTGAGTGCCATTTACACCGGTCTAGCCCCAGGAGCCACCATTCCCGTACTTGTTTCTGATGCTGAGACCAAAGAGCAACGCAGAAGTGTTCACAGAAGGCAAGCCAGCCTAGAGCAGTTCCATTGGCTGAGCTTCGATTAAAGGGAACTCTCCATCTGTGACTGTGTCCACTTGACGCAGCCCTTAGGCAATTAGGGAAAAATGCTTGCCAGAATCAGTGGTTGCCTTGTCAAATTTGGTCCTCGGGGGCGCTGTCCCTCTACCTTCTGGCTTAGCTTTGCCAGCTCTGCGCTAGGTTGTTTGAGAACCTTTTCTTCTGAAGTGAGTCTCCACTCCCTGCCACCCCCCTAACCCTCCAGGACTCAAGGAGGCCAAGACAGATCTTCTCTGACTGTGAAATGAGCACCTTGTCTTACCATCTGTTGTTTTCCATACACACCCCCATGATGGCCATAATCCTGGATCCTGAGCAATGGGGATAAGAGACGCCATTCCCCTTCAAGAGACTGCACTATGATAAAAATACAAAAGCATGTAGCTGTTACAGGGAGCCCTTTTTAGGTCTCAGCTGTTAGGGTCCATAGGGCCAACACAATTTCCTCCAAGTCTCACTGCCCCAAATCACACAACCCAATATTGGCTCAGCCTCTTTGAAGAAAACAAACAAACAATTACAAATAGACAAGCAAATACTTTTCTTATTCTCTTCACCCCCTTTCCCCAAACCTGAGTTCAGGCTTCTCTCTCTCTTGCCTCCATGCTGGTCACCAATTCCTTCTGACACCCACTGGGCAGCTGTTGCCATGGCAACATTAGATGTGTCCTTACAACGTTAACACCCCCATCGGCCTCCAACAACTGAGATATTGTTCCTGAGCTCTGAGATCCTCTGTGGCAGGGTTGTCTGGCTCCCGCCATCTTCTCTTCTTCCCCTCAGACCTGCCTTTCACTGTCATTCTTTCTGTTATCCCATACTTGGTCTCCTTTTCACTCTCTTTCTATTATTTTTTCTCTCCTTGTTTTCTGTTTTTTTCTCTTTCTATCTTTCGATTTCTCATTGCTGCTGCTCATTTCTGGGTCAAGGAGATTTGGGAACTGAGGTGAGAATGTGTCTATATATGATGGGGAAAAGGGGCAAGAAGTGGCCCCCCAGGCAATAGAAGCCTGGTAGCTTTTAAGTACCAGCATTTTTTTTTGACGTACAGTATTTCATTTGATTTTAATAATAACCATGTATATATATTTGTAGGAAACACGCCTATGATGTATAGCTATGTAGTGCAGTGGATAGAGTGCTGGACCTGGAGTCAGGAAGACCTGAGTTAAAATCCAGCCTCAGACATTTACTAGCTTTGTGACCCTGGGCAAGTCACTTTACTTCTGTTTGGAGATAATAACAGCACCTGCTTCCCAGGGTTGTTGTGACAATAAAATGAGATGATATTTGTAAAGTGCTTTGCAAACCTTAAAGCACTACATAAATACTAGCTGGATGCTAGTCTAAAAATAATAATAATGACAGTAGGCATTTTTATCTTCATTTTATAGATGAAGAGACAGACAGAGGGGTTAAATGATTTGCCCATGTTTGTACAGTTAGTTAATGGTTGAAGTGGCGTTGAACATAAGTCTTCCTGACTCCAAGCTTTTTAGCCACTGTGTCAAACTCTTTCTCTGTAGAATCTAGAAGGCCTTAGTTGAAATTCTGCCTCTGATCTTTACTTATATGGTATATGTAACCCTGGACAAGACCCTTAACCTCTATGTATTTCAGGAAACTAGAACCCATCTAGTAAGATAGAGGGGGTAGGTGCAGTAAATTTCCCTTGCTAATGGAAGTCAGAAATCCTTTATATGTCACATATATGTGACAAGGTTATCCTACTGGAGTGTGGGTTAGGCCCTATATGGCCACATTCAGTTTGATTGATGGAATCCATTTGGATGTGGTGGAAAGAACATTGTTTTATGAGTTTGGATTCTTTGACCTTTGGCAGGCCATTTAAACTTTCCAGGTGTCCCTTTCCTCATCTGTAAGATGAAGGAGTCAGAAAAGGGAATTTCAAAGTTTTTTTTTCAGTTCTAATTTACATGTTCTCATTTTAGTTGTTTCATTTATTGCTGTATTTATTGATCAATCATTATAGTTAGTGTGAGGACCCCCAGAATTCCTAAACTGTCACTCAAGGAAGGATTGCTTAATCCAGCTCTGCAGATATTTCTTATCCCTACACTAGCCCTCTTTTATTAATTCTCTCCATCTGTTTCTCTTGCATGTTAACTCTCTCCTTTTCCCCCTTATGCAATGGGTACCTTGCATGTATCAGGCATTCAAGCATGTTTGTTGAATGAATGAATAAATGTGTGAGTCTCTCTACAGGCTCCACCACACTTGTGTTGGTGGAGCCCCCCATCCTGGTCTGGGTGAGTCCCTAGTAGTTGTAGCTCCTTTCTCCTTTCTCTCCAGAGGGAAGCACAGTTTGAATTTGAATTGACCAGGGAAGCTGTGAATAAATTGGGATGTTTTTCCTCTGATTAGCTGCCATCCTACAGCTTTGGAGCAGCTTCCTAGGGCTAAAAAATGCCCAGAGGTGAAAAAAATCACCTCTGGAGAAGGAAGAAAATGAAGAGCATGGGATATGGTTCATTCATTCATTCACTGAATCGTATCTCTCTTGATCACCTGCTCTGTCCCAGACTCTGTGGAAATTATCAAGTTGAGTAAGAAGTCAAGTCTAATCAAGGAAATAAGCATTTATTAAATGAACATTGTGCTAAACACTGTACTAAGTACTGGGGATAAAATAAAGGGGGAAAAAGAAAAACAGAATGTTGTGATCAGTAGTATGGTATAGTGGAAAGAGCATTAGATTTGGAGTCAAAAGTCCCAGGCTCAAATCCACTACTTCTTATCCATGGGTTGGATGTTGGGTGAGTTACCTACCCTCTTTGGGTGGTACTCTCCTCATTATTAAAATGAAAGGATTGGACTAGATCCTTTCCAGCTCTAAATAGAATTCTAAGACATGGCCCATGCCCTCAAACAGCTTCTAGTACATAGGATATACCCTTGCACAGCTACAGCATAAGACAGGGGATGAAAAGCAAGGAATGACTGGTATATAATGAGTGCAACAAGAATTGAGGAAGAAGAGACTCATTGCAACTGGGGAGGAAGGCTTTGTGGAAAAGGGAGCATTTGAGTTTGAAGGTTGAGTAGGGTTTCAAGTTGGAAGCAGCAAGAATTTTTCAGCTCCAGTGATCCCTGATGGTTCCACTTAGTTTTTTCTTTTTTTTTCTTCTGCTTAGCCCATCAGAAAATCAAAAAGACCCAGAGGAATACCTCTGAAATCATGAAACTCTGTGCAGACACTAGCTGTGTGACCATAGACAATTCATTTACTCTTGTGGTCTCAGGTTTCCCATCTTCAAAATGGGGATAATACTTACCATAGTACCTAACAAACAAGGATATCGTGTGGTTTGAATGAGATGATAGATAGAAAGTACTTTGCAGACCTTAGCATTATATAAATACCAGTCATCATTACTGTCATTATTATTATTTTTAGACTTTAAGATAATGAATCTAGCTATTCTAATGAATATTTAGCCTATAGTAAGCATTCTCATACTATGTACTGAGAGAAGCTTTGGGCCAGCCTAAGTGGTAATTTGGGATGCTGCTCTAAAACAAGGTCCCTAACCCTCCTCTCATCTCATTATTTCATCATGTTAAAACAGAAAGAAGATAAGATTTAAAGTGAGAGGGGCCTGCGTTCAAATGCTGCCTTTGTCTCTGTAAAACTTTGGTCAGATCACTTAAAGCTGAGGTCAGCCCAGCCTATGGATCTCAGTGTCCTCAGCTGTGAAATTATGGGATTGGACTAAATGACTTCTAAGGTCCATTTTAGTTCTAAATGTATGATTATGACGATTTCTAGGGACGGAAATGTTTTACTTTAGAGGTATTTAAAATGGGAAAGACTCTTTTCCTTCCTCCAGGAGGGCAGATGTTCACTGGATATCCTGCCCAGTTTTATGTTCCAGTAAACTACATCCTTAGTAATCTTCCCTAGGATTTAGCAGCCTTTATAATTAATCAATTCTTCCAATGAATCTGTGAACTGATTGGTGTGGGTAATTCTGCCAGTGACTGCAGATTATAATTTATCTATCATTGCCCATCTTGGGCAACTTTTCTTTAATAATTCTTAAGGTCAAGAAATGTTTCCTTATATCCAATTTACCCTTCCTGTCCATCTCTTCTTCATTAATGGAGATGCATGTCATAAAAGAAAGAGGGGGCATATAGTCACAGGATCACAGATACAGATCTAAAGCTAGAACGAATGGCAAAGGCCTTCTAGCTCAGCCCCTCTCATTTTCCAAATGAGGAAACTGAGGGTCAGGGAAGTTATATGACTTACTTAAGTTTACACAGATAGTAAGTGTTAGAGGTGAGATTTGAACCCAATTCTTCTGGCTTCAGAGGACTCAATGCTCCTTCACTCTCTCTCTCTCTCACTCTCTCTCTCTTGAGGAAATTGATGCCAAAAGAGGTGAAGTCATTTATTCAAAGTTGCACACATAATTGGTACCAGACCTGAAAATTCTCATCTCCTAACTTCCACTGCTATCAATCTTTTTATTATAGCATGACAGGCCCTCATAGAAATGAACTCATTTGATTACTTTTCAACATTGGCTCATGGTTTAACTTTTTTCTTCTTCTTTCTTTCTTTCTTTCTTTCTTTCTTTCTTTCTTTCTTTCTTTCTTTCTTTCTTTCTTTCTTTCTTTCGAGGCAATCAGGGTTAAGTGATTTGCCTAGAGTTACACAGTTAGTAAGTGTCTGAAGTTGGATTTGAACTCAGGTCCTCCTGACTCCAGGGCTGGTGCTGTATCCACTATGCCACCTAGCTGCTCCACTTAACTTGCTTTTTGAGAAGAATGTTATAGAAAGAGCACTGTATTTGGAACCAAAAGAACTGAGTTCAAAGCCTGACTCTGACTGCTTGTGTGTCCTTTGGCAAGCTGCTTGCGCTCTGTGGACCTCAGTTTACTCACTTGTAAAATTAAAGGCAGCAGCATTGTTGTAGAAAGAGCATTTGACTTAGAATAAGAAAACCTAGATTCTAGTCCCCACCTTACCATGAACTCATAGGCTAGTAACTTTAGTGTCTTCATCCACGAAATGAGGGGGTCACATTAGCTGATTTCTAAGTTCCAGCTCTAATATGTTATGAATCTATGAGAGGGCTTGATTAGATAATCTCTAAGGTCCTTTCTAGTTCTGAATCCTATTATTTTAACTATGGGAAGGACTCTGGAGAATGTTTATTTTCCTACTAGCTGAAAGAATCATTGTGACCTCTTCTATTCAACATGACAATGGTAGAACATATGTCAGAAGGGGCATTACCTTTTGATGGGAGAAACCTTAAAAATCAGTAAAAAGTTGAGAGTCCGTTCTTACATTCTTCCCTTATTTAGGGCTAGTTCCTGGGAATACTTGTAACAACAACAACAGTAACTGATATTAATGTAGCTGTTTGAAGTTTGCAAAACACTTTTTGATACTTTTATCTCGTTTGAGCCTCATAGCAGCCCTTTAAGGGAGGTGCTCTAAGGCATTGTGCTTTTCCTATGTACTGATCACCTTTTCCTCCAAACATATTTGAATGTGAGAGTGTTGTGTCAAGTGTGGATAATCATGATGTAAAGTGGACTCCAGGAATGCAAATACTTGTACTGAACTCCAATGGACTGAATGCGGCTTGTGTGAGTGGTGATTGGATGAGGGCCAGTGGGGGCCGGGATGGGTGACTGTAGGGGAAAGGGATTGATGACAAAAGGAAACAAGCTCAGAGAGAAATGAACAGTTCAGACAGGATAAAACTTGGAGGCAGCAGTATGAAGGGCTATAGCGAGCTGCTGTTAGGAAAGGCTTGGCAGTTTGGGTAAGTAGGAGCAGCTCCGAGGAGCTAGCCTGGGGCATCGTGTCCCTCCCGATGAGGTGATTTTAGAGAGAAGAGAGATGTATTAAAGGTCTTTGGCCACACTGCTGCCCACAATAGAACAAATGAGTCAGGGTTTGGGTGGCTGAGAGACCAGGTTACAACCTGATACTGAGGAGTTAACCCGGCGTCAACAAGAAAAAGACTGGGTCACCCCAATGATTGAGACTAAAGGTATATGACAATCCACCTTGGAATTAAACCTGAAGTTACAGTCCTGAAGGAGTCTGGTTATAAACTATAAAGAGAAGATGTATTTAGATTCTCTTACACTTTAGTAAAGTAGTTTGCACTTTCAATGTCTGACTGAGAGCATACTGGGTGAGGAAACACCACAGAGGAAGGTTTGAAGATCAGCACAAAACAGGGAGAGACACTCCTTGAAGGTGGCACTTCTCCTTTTTTCCATTGCTATAACTCAAGGGAATATGTAACATTAGTGAAAATGCCCAAAGCCTTGCCATGGGTCCCTTTTTTCACATGTTGGAATTCAGTTGGTATCTTACTCACCTGGGAGTGAAAAATGAATTAGATGGCCCTGGATCAGGTCTTTCCTCCTCTTTTCATTTGGCACAGTGGGTGGGAGGTAGCTTGGTTTTAGAATTGACTCTTATAGATATATCTTTTCTTTGTTTTTAAATAAATTTTTATTGATGTCTTTTTTAATGTCTCATAGGTGACCTTGTATTCCATTCCCTTTTTTCCCTAGAGAGTCATCCAATATAACAAATAGAATTTTTTTAAACAAAAAATGAAAAAAGAAGTGGAAAAATTAGCATAATAAATAAATACATTTGAAAAGCCTGAAACTGTGTACAATGTACAACACTTATGGACCTCCCACCTCTGCAAAGTGGTAGGTGGGAGTGTATTCTAATATCTCTTCCTCTGAGCCTTCCTTGTTTGTAATTTTGCAACATTAACTTATTTTTTGTTGTTTTCATTTACATTGTTTTAGTTGTGTATATTCTTTTCTTGCCTCTTCACTCTGCATAAGTTCATATAGATCTTTTCATGCTTCTCTGAATTCATAACATTCATTATTTCTTACAGCACAGTAATATTCTTTTACGTTCACGCACCACAATTTGCTTAGCCATTCCTCATTCGAGAGGGCATCTATTTTGTTTCCAATTTTTTGCTAGCACAAAAAGTGATGTTATCATTTTTTGGGCATATACAGGAACTTATCAGCGGGCATTTGGAGGGTATAAGCCTAGTAATGGAATCTCTGGGTCAAAGCATATGGATATTTTAGTCACTTTATTTGCATAATTACAAATTGCTTTCTAAAATGGTTGTACTGATCCATAGTTCCACCAACAATCCATCAATGTGCCTATTTTCTCACAGTCGCTCATACATTGACTATTCCCACCTTTTGTTATCTTTGACAACTTAGCGAGATGAAACCTCAGGACTGTTTTGATTTTCATTTCTCTTATTAGTGATCTGGAGCATTCTTTCATATGAGTATAAAGAGTTTGTATTTCTACTCTTGAGAACTATTAATTAATTCATGTCCTTTGACCACTTATATATTTCTATATAAATATCTTTTTTTTTCTGAACCTGGACTAACAGCACTGACCCTTCAGGGCTGGTGTCCATCAGGAAACCTCCAAATAATGAATGGAACTAGACAGACAGGCCCTCACTTGTTATATTCTAAAAACTGTTCTGTGTGGGCAGTACAAAAAGTCATAGTCAAAGGTAACTAATGCCATGAAACCTTACATATGTGAAACTGTATGGAAGCATCAGAAAGGAAGTTGTGAGTTTGAGTTTTTGGATAGCTAAAGGATTATCCTTTTAATCATTGGACCTTCTGTATTTTAGTGATATTGGATAGAATGTTTTCTAAAACAATATAATTTATTCATCCTTCCTCATTCTCTCTTACCCATGCTCTCTCCCCTTCATTATTCCTTCTACCTACTTCAGGCTTTCTTAAGCAGGGGACAATGAAGAAAATTCAACCTTTTTTTTTAATGACTCAGTCAATAAATATTTATTAAATGCCTACTATGTGCCAGGCACTGTGCTAAGTGCTGCTGATAGAAAAGAGGCAAAAAAACAGTTCCTGTCCTCAAGGAGTTCCCAATCTAATTCAAACTGTGCTTCTGTAATATCCAGACAGAAATGGCAATGTCATTAATCACTTTCAGCTGGCATACTGTTTGATTTCTTACTGTACCTCCCCATCACCCTAATTGTTTTAAGGTTCTAAGTTTGGGGTCTCTACTTCAGCCTGGCTTGTCTTTTAAGTGTTGTTTAGATCCTTTGGTAGCTACTACAGTCCTACCAACTCAACTCTTCCACAAAGCTTTCCTTATGTGAACACCTGAAATCTCTGTGAGTCAGCTATTTTTGCCATATAGATAAACTAAGACCTTTCCTGAGCATTGTTCATTCAGGGTCATCCTTATGAATGTCAATTATTATCTCATTCAGTGATGTTCTTAGGGCCTATTGTGATGTGTAGGGCTTTGGGTCTCTATACAAAACGACCGGATTTTCCAGTTCTAGATGGCTGGATTCCTTTCTCTCCCCTCCCCTCCTCTCCCTTCTCCTCCCCTTCCCTCCCTTCCCTCCCTTCCATTTTAATTCTCCCCTTTTGTTATTATTGAGTTGTCATCATTTATCTTTTTTTTTTCCTTTTCTGTTCTTCTTCCTAACTGCTGGAGTAGCCTACCATCCTCTTCTAATTTGGTACTTGTAAATCTGCTCTGGGCTTGTAAAACAGATGTCTAAAAATGTTAGTATTGAGTGCAACATAAGAGCAAACAGATACTGAATAAAGGTTCTCTTCCATGACTAAAGCACCTAACGTTTAGGACGTAGAATTTGTAGCACTTATTTTGGAGATTCAGGGGTCTTTTTTGTTTGTTTCCTTCTTAGTTTTTGTCTGTGTTCTTTCTAGTCCATGCTGCCAGCTATGGAATCTCGAGATATAGGTGATAAGTGATAACAAAGTGCCCCACGGCAACCTTACAACAAGGTCGTAAATGCCAGAGGAGGCAGTACTTCCAAATGAGAACATGATTGGTATTTGCCAAGAATAGAAATGCACATATGTGAAGTGAGATATGAACGTCAAGTCATGAAGGGCTTTAATCTCCTAGAAAGGTCATTTAATGCAGAAAGTTTAAGGACAGGTACCCAGAGCAATGAGGCTTTCATTGAGAAGGTTAAAGCAATAAAGATGAACAGCATAGTGTCTTAAGTGAAAAGATGATTGAACTGGGGAGATGGGCATCTAGATTCTGGTCCACAGCTCAAGCTGTGTGACCTTGAACAAGGCACATCACTGCTTTTGGCCACTGTTTCATTATCTAGAAGAGGAGTGGTGTTGGACCAGATGATCTGAATGATAGAGTCTACTGCTCTAATATTCTTAGGTTCCTGACTTCCAGGTCCCTTAAAGAACTGCTCATATATAGATACCAATTTTTTCCAGTGGTTTCTCTGGCAACAAAGTGGACTAAGGGCTGCAAGAATATACTTGACATTCAGTCCAGTTAGCGCCGTGCCCCCCCCCTTATTTTTTTAGCCCAGTCAATAAAAATAACCCGTGAGGCAAAACACCAGAGGTTTAGAGCACAGGTTTCCCAAGACCTAGGCAGGAAAACAAACACTTGATGGGTGAAATTTTTATTGCCAATAGGCGATTGCTTCAGGCTAGGGTCTCAGCTACAGTAGGGACACTGTATTTGTTATGCATGGTGAAAACCCGTGATCAGAGTAGCCTGAGGTGAGGATTAGATTGAGCTAGGGATCTGGAAGAGGTGAAAGGCTTGTTTTCCCTAAATTCTCAGTAGCTGGAGATGGAAAGAAGAAGGCTATTGCCAGAAGGAAGAGCTCAGGCCTGTTACAGCCAAACTGAAATTCATTGTATTTATTAGACAGTTACCACTCACGTTTAATCTTAAATGACCCTATCTAACCGGCCAATTCATTTTATTACCTGAGGTGGTGGTGATGGGCTACATTTGTCAGCTGACATTCTGTCAAACCCATCAGGATATTCTGCAGGGTCCATATTAAGCTCCTTTTATGAATGAGGCAGTTATTTTCCATAATCATTATTCTGTATAAAGTCACCTCTTCCATGCTATGCAGGGCACAAAATTTTGGTATATCAATCAAGTACCTGCCTATGTGTTTGAGAAGAGCTAAAGCGCCTTTAAAATATTCAACTAGATTCAACAGCATTTATTGAGCACTTCCAATATTCAAGGCACCATCTCTGCCCTCAAGAAGCTTACACTCTATTGGAGGATACAGCCAAGTAAAGAGATAAGCAGATACTGTACATGCTAAGTGGAGGGAGGAAGGCATCACCAACAATTAGGGAGACATAGTGGCTATGTCTGTAGGCTTTTTTGCTATTTTTGCCTAGCTGATGCAGGTTGGCCTTCTCTCTGGGCAGTGATACAAGTCCCACTCTCAAACTTTCATAACAGAGTAACTTTGTCCTCTTTTCTTATACTTGGCACATGTTATGGAGCTTACTTTAAGCAACAACGAAGTGTTTGCATTCCAAGTATGAGTTGGATGATTCAATAATGAGTTGACTACAATTCAGCCCCTTTCAAAGGCCCCGGAAGACACTGGATACGTGACAGAGACAGTCACTGCCCTTCTGAGGTCCAGTTCCTCATTTATAAAATAGGGATAATAATCTCCCTCAAAAGGTTGCTCTGAGGCTCTAGTAAGAGAACACAAATCTTTGAAAACTTTTTCGTGCCATAGACATCTCAGTTATTATTATTGTTATTCTAATTACCTATCCTTCTAGATTCTCTAAGCTTGATCTCCATATTGAGTTGGATCACTGGACAATAAATTAAAAAAAAAACCACCCTATTCAGAAATGTCTTCATTGAGTCAAGATTTAGTAACATTTCCTTGCCTTTTTATAGAAGGTTGATAAAATATCCATGTGAGCACAATTTCTGGGCATTTTGTGAAACTATAGTTGAAGACATTGTATCCAAAGTACTTCAGACAAGGACCTATGCAGTAACTTCCTCCATTAGTTTATTTCTAGGAAGAAGTTTTTCCCTTCAGATGAATTTGTCTGTTGTTGTTATTAGGTTTTTTTTTTTTAAGCCACACAGGGTAACTATGGCTTCATTTCTCTCTCTCTCTCTCTCTCTCTCTCTCTCTCTCTCTCTCTCTCTCTCTCTCTCTCTCTGTCTCTCTGTCTCTGTCTCTGTCTCTCATTTCTGGAAAATTTCACCACCAGCTGTAGTAATTAGCTTATATTCAGTTCTTTTCTGAACTCTTTCTTCTCCCTTTAGATAGGGTTTTTTAGCCTTTTTTTCCCCCTTAAAGTCTGGGCCCCTTTAGTAGTTTGGTGAAGCTAATGGACTCCTCAAAATAATATGTATTTTTTTATTTTTAGGCAGTTGGGGTTAAGTGACTTGCGCAGGGTCACACAGCTAGTAAGTGTCAAGTGTTTGGTCTGAGGTCAGATTTCAGTTCAGGTCCTCCTGACTTCAGGGCTGGTACTCTATCCACTGCGTCACCCAGCTGCCCCCTCAAAACAATATTTTTAAACACATAAAATAAAATACATTAGATTAAGAAGGAAATCTATTTTATTGAAATAAAGTATAAAATATTTTAAAAACAAGTTCATGGACCTCAAGTTAAGAACCTCTGCTTTAAATAGTCTCTGTTCTGTCTTCTTTGGGGTTATGATTGATATTGCAAGCAACCTCAAATTCTTTATAAGTTCAGTTTTTTCAGTCATGTCTGACTCTTTGTGGCCCCATTTGGGGTTATCTTGGCAAAGATACTGGAGTGGT
The DNA here is from genome assembly GCF_003287225.1 of Phascolarctos cinereus. Lineage (NCBI taxonomy): Eukaryota > Metazoa > Chordata > Mammalia > Diprotodontia > Phascolarctidae > Phascolarctos > Phascolarctos cinereus. The sequence goes on from NW_027555736.1 coordinate 120,704,271, forward strand.
TTGCTATTTCCTTCTCCATCTCATTTTACACTTGAGGAGACTGAGGCAAACAGGGTTAGGTGACTTGCCCGGGGTCGCACAGCTAGTAAGCATCTGAGGTTAGATTTCAAATCAGGTCTTCCTGGCTCTGGGCTGGGCACTCTATCCACTGAGCCCTCTAGGTGGGGCATACATTTCCAATAAAGAAGAATAGTTTGATGAAGTTGACTAGAAGGCTAAGTCAGGGCTTCCTCTGTATATCTTAGACTTTGAGGAGTCTGATTTGAAAGACAGACATAGATGGAAGGTAAAAAGAGTATACAGCTGCTGTAGTTGGATATTGCTCCCAAAACATGTGGCGCATCAGAACAGTCTCCTGGTCATTGGTAGAGTAGACGTTTTAGGAAGCCAGCTTTCTTGATAGAGCATAGAGCAGAATTTAAATGTATGAGCTTCCAGAGTTTGGTTTGAGTATTGAGCTGATGCTGAGAAACGTGATGAGGAGAAAGGGATGATAGAACATAGCTTGTTGGAAGTAGGGATATATTCATGTGTAGATCCTTGGTTAATTTTAAGTTAGATGTCAGGCTTTTTCACGTAATGTTCAATTTGAGATTAGCTCTGTTAGGTAAATCTTAATTTAGGGAATGTGGAGAACATATGAAAATAGTTAGCACTTGGAAGTTAACACTGCCAGCCTGTGTCCAGCTGGCAAGACTGGCATAATGCTATTTAGGGAAATAATGGTAGAATCCTGGAAGATGAGATATCGGTAAGGTAAAGTCTTCTTTCTAGTAGTCCAGTAAAGTCTACTAATCTGCTTTCTAGTAGACATCTAGTGGAAAAGGAGAGTGCCTAAGGTAGGGAAAGGGATATGACAATGGACCTAAAGCCAGGAATGAGTGGATTAATTGCAGTATTTTTGATAGTTGGAATGAACTCAGAAAATTTCTTCATTAATAAATAGAACAGTGAGGCTCCTGGAGTTTAGTCAACATTGTGGCTGACCAGAGCTGAAATAAGATGGAATGATGGAAGGGTAATGCCATAATGTATGAGTACATCAAAGGCTAAGGAATCAGGTTTCTTGAAGGAGCTGTCAGCTCTGTGAGAACTGGATGCTTCCAATGTATCTCAGCTCTTACTGGTCTAATCAGCCTTTTCCCTTTTTTCCTAGATCTACCATGACACAAAATTAAAAAAAAGAAATCAGTTATCAAGGGAATGAATAAAAGAGAAAGTTGGGACGAGGAATTTTCTTTAGCATAGTTTTTCTTTTCCCCAAACCTGAGAACCAGTTGACCTTTGTAGTTTCTTTTTTAATTTAGGCTTCTGTGGAGATCACTTTTAATTCAGCTGAGAGCTGAGCAAGTTTCCCCATGGCAAAGGGTGACAGGCTTGTAGAAGGTCAAACATTAGAGCTGGTCAGGTGAATTGAGACATCTTAGCAGACATATCAGGCAAGTGAAGAGTTACTTATTCATTGTGAAATTTGTTCTTGTCTCCCTCAGCCCCTCCAAAACCCCAGTTATTTTTCCCTGAAAAGTAAGATGGTTTTAATTCTCTTCTCTGAAAATGAGATAATCATAGATAATCGAAAAAGGGATTACATTTAGGCAGGAGTAGAAGTCTATGTGCCCCTAAGTGTTGGAGGGGAATTGGAAATGTTTCTCGAGCTATTATGAATCTATGGGTTTTACTGTGGATCAGGACTTGTGAACAATGGTTTCTGCAGTGTGAGTGCCATTTTTGACATTGCTCAGCCTGTGGTAATGTGAATGACCAAAGCCTATTGTATAGGAGAGGCTGGCTGACCACGTGTAAGACGTATGATATTTATTGTATTTGTGTTATTTGTGGGACTCCTTTTTGGTATGGGTTGGACTAGATGGTTACTGAGGTCTTTTCCAATTCTCAAATGCTGTGATTTCATGAGATTCTCCAGGCAAATTGTTGTTAGAACAACAAAGAACCATGGGGTTAGCAGAACTATAGAGTGGAAGGAAGCAGGTGCATTAGTGAACAGAGGTTCCATTTTGGCAGGGCTACATTAGGCATTATACTTAAGCCATGGGGAACAGAAGGCATTACTGACAGTTAATCTTTAAGATGACCCCATAATTCTATCTTCAGAGAATGAATGAATGAATATCAGAGAAGAGAGAAAAGAGGACAGGTTGGAGCAAAGCAGAAAGACAGCATGGCCGTGATAGTTCCTTCACGTATCTGTTTATCCTCCTTTATTCCCCTTCCCTTTCTGTAAGGGCAACTAACAAGATGTGTCTAAGGTAACTTCCTCTGGGTAAATTTGATGTGGCTGCACCTGTACTGGCAAATTGTCTGAAGGTGCTGATTTGTAAAATACCAACAGAAAATTGATTGGTGATTTTCTAGTGACCCAGGTTTAGCCTGGTTCTAAGCCTGAACTCACATTTCTCAGACTATTTCCTTTCCCTCAGGGAGTAGCTTTGGCAGAGGTCAAGGACCTTTTCAAGACTGTGGGCCACTGGATCAGGACTCCCAAAATAACAATATTTTGGTGAGCTACCTGTATTCTGCATGAAGCTATGGTTTTCAAATGCAACTTTTTAGGAGGATTAGACTGAGAATTCTTAGTTTTTAATTCAGTACAGCACATGCTATTGGACTTAATGACTGAATCATGATGACAATAAATTAATAATCATAAGTAAGGTCATGTTATTTGTCTTGAAGAATATTGATCGGGCAACTTTTTCCATTAGAGCATCAGTGGAGCTGGATCTTTTTAGGGAGGGGTGGGCAGGGTAGGACCTTCCTCCATACTGTGTATTTGCCCAGAAGTCAAACCCAGGAAAGAATGAGCTGGGAAAGGGGTGGGGTATGGCGCACTGCTTTGGAAGACGCTCCAGCTGCCTGTCTAGGTCCCTTCCGAGTGTTTAATCTATCTCTCAAGTTTATGTGTTGGATTAGGAAATGATGAGATGGGTTTATGTTTATGACCCATTTTATGGCTGCTGCTCGCACTTTGGGGCTGTTTGGTAGGCTGTGATTTCTGAGCTGAAGTGACCCCTTTAGATAAGTCCAAATGCAATCTATTATAGGAGCTAGGATTTAGTTTGGATGCCAAGGCCTGTAAAAGCCCTGGATCTTCAAGGTTATGAGTACTCCCTTCTCCCCACCCTGCCATCCCCCCGCCCAGATAGGCGATCAGACATTTGGTATGGCTGGTCAAGCTCATCAGCACTCAAAAGATGCCTCAGTTAGTCCAGTGTTGTTAGGGGCCGTGATGGGCCCCGCTGTCATGCAGCCTTTGGTGGAGTTGCTCTAAGATGCCCAATACGACATGGGGGTGCACTTTCTGAAAATAGCTTTGTACAAACACCCCCAAAATAATTGCCTGGTAAAACCATCCTTCTTGGAGTTCTGCCTGTCCTTGTGTTCTAAATCCTTTTAGTTGTTGTTCGCAGCCTGTAGGTTGTGATCCTTCAGCTTCCCACTGAAGGCTTGTCCACTTGTTGTATTCTCTTACGCAATGTTCCTGTTCACAGCAGAGCCTGTTCACATAGTACAGTCCAGAGAGGTGGAGAGTAGGTAAGGGCGAGGACTGCCATCGTAGCTCTTCTTTGAACAGTCTAGAGCAGGGGAGGAGAACCTGCTCCAGAGACTAGCTCTTAGCTTCTTTGTTAGTCCTCAGTATGGGACAAGAAGACATTTTAAGTACCTCAGATAACATCTGATTTAATTCCCTCATCTTACAGATGAGGAGCCCAAGTCACAGAAATGTGTAAATGACTTGTCTAAGGTTAAACGGGTGGTGAGTGAAAGGGCAGGGACTTCATCTCAGCTCCTCAGACTCCAAACCCAGTCTTCTTTTAAACTATACCACATATTTATCTGGAGTGCAGAATAAAAGCTAGGCAAATTGAGCTGCTCAGAGAAGATTGACCTGAGAGTCAAAAATGCCTGGAATAGCATGGCAGTCATCTGGATATGGAGCTAAATTGCTATCTATTTACGTGCCTTAGTTTCCCCGCCTATGAAATGTGGATATGATGACTGGTCAGATATTTCCTACCAGTACAGATACGATGAAGAGGAATAAGCTCATATTTGCAAAGGCCTTCAGACTCTCAGGAAGAGAGGGGCTAGAAAAATGATCAATAGCAGAATTTAAATCACCATTCTTGGTAACAGATGGTAACAGCTTCTTAAATACTGAGCCGTCATCGAGGAGCAAAGCATGCAAAGAGCAAAAGAAGCTACTAGACAGCACAGCGTAGTAAAAACAGCACTGGGTCCATTCTAATCTTGCCATTTAGTGGCTACATCACCTTGCGTAAGCTACCTGAGTTCTACTTTTCCCAGCTGTGAAAGAGGAAGTGCAATTTCATGTCCTGTGGCCACCTCATAGGAGGATCAAATGAAATCCTTCAATACTTTGATGAAACTCCACGCAATAATAGAGATTTCAACCTTCTATGTCTGTCCAGTCTATATGATTCTTATCTATATCCTCTCATGAACCTGCCAAATGAGAATGTGTCTACCTTCTTAAGAAGGTCGTTTCAGTTGTGTCTGACTCTTCATCTCGGCAAAGATACTAGAGTGGTTTGCCATTTCCTTCTCCAGCTCATTTTACAGATAAGGAAACTGAGTCAAATGCGGTTAAGTGACTTACCTAATGTCACACAGCTGCTAAGTGTCTGAGATCAGATTTGAACTCAGGGAGATGAGTCTTCTTGACTCCAGGCCTGGCACTCTATGTATTGTGTGACCTAGCTTCCAGTCTTAAGGCTACCCTAGATAAATATGCAGAGACCCCTCACCAGGATCTCCTGATAATAAATTCTTTGATCATGGCAACCCATCAAATGAGAAAATTATGTCATAATTGTGCCTTATGAAACATAAAATGCTCACAAATGCAAGTTGTTAGTCTGAGAGTGGTGAGGCCTTGTTATTTAATCACTTTGCGTTCAGTTTTCCTGTCTGCAAACCTAGGCAGATTAGATCTCTACATAATCTCCAAAATGGCCTTCCAGCTCTAGCCTTCCATAATGTTGAAGAAACAACACTCACTGTGTAGTGATGACAGTTTTGGATTCAAAGCCAGAAGACCTGCTTTGGAATCCCAGATATGACAATTCCTGGTTATGTGGCCAGGGAGAAGTCATTTGTCCTTGCCAAGCCACAGTATCCGCATCCATGAAATAGGGACAGTAATACTTAGGCTCTCCACCTCACCAGACTGTTGTGGGGAAGGTGCTTTGTAAACCTTAGAGTCCTGTGGAAATGGGAGCAGCTGCTAATTTGTACTTTAAGGTCCTCTCTGTGTTACCCTTAAAAAAAATCCACATTTTTGATCATGCATATCATTCACTTTCTTCTCTCAAGCCTCTTTGTCTTCTTCAGCCCTTCTGGCTGCTCTCCCTGCTTTCCTCTCTTGCCCTTAACTCAGTTTTTTTTTGGCAAAGGAGCCTTACTTTGACCTTCAGGAAGCTGCTAGTCAGTCAGTACCTGTACAAATACTTGCTGTGCTGGGTGCTAGGCAGTATAGGGGTCTGTAGTACCTTATTGGACAGTCTTGTCTTTCCTCAGTGGCTCATCAGTTTTTTCTGAGCGCACTCCTTTGACTTTTAAACTCTTCATTCCTCTTATATGGGTAGTTAGGTGGCACAGTGGATAGAGCGCCAGGTCCGGAGTCAGAAGACTCCTCTTCCTGAGTTGAAACCTGGCTTTAGACACTTATTAGCTATGTGACCCTGGGCAAGTCACTTTACCATTTACCTCAGTTTCCTCATCTGTAAAGTGAGCTGGAGAAAGAAATGGCAAACCACCCCAGTGTCTTTGTCAAGAAAATGCCAAATGGGGTCCCAAAGAGTTGGGACATAACTGAAAAACAACTTCCCCATATACAATGTAGACTCCTCTACCATCTACACTTTGCCTTCTAGAGATGTCGTGATACTGTGGGAACAAACCCAGACCAGCCCGAGTTTAAGAGAGGTTTCCTCTATTTCACTGCACTTAAAGTTGGGGATACATTACATATCTTTCCTTCAAAACATAAGGAAATTTATCCAGTAATCTCAGAGGTGCCTTTCAACACTAGAAATGTGAGAAGAATGATGACACTAGGTATCCAGGTGGAATTCCAGGAGGCAGAAGTCTTATTCTGAATTGTGAGGTACTTTCAGCAGGTTTTGTCTAGGACTCTAGGGTTTGATAAGAAGATGCTAGTACCAGCTTTGCTGTTAACTTTACCTGTGCAGCCTTGGGTAGGACCCCTAACCTTTCTGGGCCTATAGATTTCCCCTCAGAGTTTTCCTCTGTGAAAACTGTGGGGTCATGGTGGGGAGTTGGATTAAATCTTGTACGTTTCCTTCCTTCCTTTCTAAGGATCTGACCAGTCGTCATATCACCATTGAGGAAACTGAGGCACTTAGACAGCAACTTAACCCCACAACCAGATGGTTGCCAAGCTGATGAAGTCATTTTTGACTCTGAGGGCAGCTCTGACATTCTAGAATTTTGTGTTTGTATGAAAGTTAACCAGAGAACTTCCTCCTTCTGCCAAGGTAACTAACTTTAGGGATATGGCTTATGAACCTCAAAAGGACCCTCCTTAGTCCATGGGGCAATGTTACCCTCCCTCTAGAATAGTTGGGGTTAGAGAGCAGATGATCTTTGTTCCTAAATTCCATAGCCTCCAAACAACATGGTCCTTGTAATGGTCCCTTGGGACCTAAGGAATTGCTCTTTATATCATTGTTCTCTTCTTGTGACTCTCACATGGTGTATATTTCAGAATATTCCCAAAGGTGGACATGTGAGAAAAAAGGACTTGTTTGGGTGACTAGTGTCATAAGGATTTGTAGGGGAAGCTGAATAAAGTTTCACCTCTCTTGAGTGGTGGTTAAGGTTTGTGAATGGAAGGGAGGTAATATCTATAAACTCCTAGCCCAACAAACTCCTGGGGCCTGTTGCATTCATTTATTCATTTAAAACATGTTTGGGGAGCATTTAGTATGCACCATCTACCATGCTAATTGGTGAATGGGATGTAAAGATGTCGTTGAGAAGCTTACAGTCTAGTATAGATTCTAAACTTGGTAGAATGGAAAGAGCTCCAGACATGGAGTCAAGTGGTCTGGGTTCAAATTCCATTTTGGATGCTTCCTTTCTCTATGACTGTCACTAAGACACTACCTCTCAGCCCCAGTTTTCTCATTCAGAGACAGTATATACTTCTTTAATTACTCCAAAGGCTTTTTGTGAAATTCAAGTTAGCTGGGGCAATGAGACATCCTCAAATAACTCTAAGGCTACATATGATAGATGCCATGTGAGTGGTACAAAGGAGCTCAGCAGTGGGAGAATTTACTTCTTGTTGGGGGAAATAAAAAAAAATCATGAAGAAGGTGAGATTTGAATGTGCATTTAGGCTTGAAGGACAAATAGAATTTGGATAGATGGTTGTCAGGAGGTAGACAGGAGGGGTTATTCCAGGTAGAAGAAACAACATATGCAAAGGCTTGGAGGATGGAAGGCATATTCAGGGAATGTACATATAGACCATTTTGGCTGAAGCAGGGGAGTTGTGTAAGGAATAATGGAAGAATAAGGCTGGAAAGACAGGGGATTCTGAGTCTAGCAGCTGGTAGTAGGGAGGACTCCAAAATGAAAGCTGGCATTGGCTTCTCTAGCATTTACCTGACCATATTTCACTTCCCACCTTCCTAGACATTGCCATATTTCCCAATGAGATCAGTCATGTCAGTTTCACTTTCTCATCCATTTCTGGTCCTGGGACTTTGTCCTTTCAAGCGTAGATCCTTTAAGTGGGAAATGGGGCAGTGCAGCAATTGTGCAAGCCACTCTTTGAATCCCCGTAATTCCATGCATTACTTGCATGCCATTTATAGTTGCTTAGAAATGGGTTGTCTACTCTCAAGCATCTTTCTTGATCCAGTTATTTCAAAGCACTTTACACAGCCTCCTATCCTGTCGCAGGTGGGGTGGGCTGAAATAGCAAGGGAGTCACCTCAGAAATTCTACCTTCATGGACAGAGAAAAGACTTAGCTGAGAGAAATGCTGATGTTAGCCAGATCCTCAAGGTTTATTTGTGGCTGAAATATTGGGGAAAACACTCCATTGCATTTTGGGTTGAAAGACCTGGGTTTGAGTCATAGTGCCACCTCTTACTAGCTGAGGGACCTTACTTTGGGCAAGTTTTTCAACTTCTCCTTGCCTCGGTTTCCTTATGTGTCAAATGGGGATCGCAGAATTATCAAATCTTTGAGCCGACTTCATCCAGTTTAGTCCCTTGGGTTCAGTTGTTTTTCAGACATGTCTGACTCTTCATGACCCCATTTGGTGTTTTCTTGGTTGAAATACAGGAATGGTTTGCCATTTCCTTCTCCAGCTCATTTTAGAGATGAGGAAACTGAGGCAAACAGGATGAAGTAACTTACCTAGGGCCATCCAGCCAGATTTGAACTTAGGAAAGATGTCTTCCTGACTGGTTTAGTTCCTTACTGATACATGAATTCCATTTACAACATCCTGAAAAATTGGTGATACAGCAACTATTTGGAGACTCCAGGGTCAGGAAATGTCAGCCATATCAATTTCATGGCATTGTTGGCAGAATTCAGTTCAATTCAACAAGCATTTATTGAATGCCTGCTATGTTTCAGGACTTGCGGTAGGTGCTTGGAACATAAAGACAAAACCAAATCTTTCCCCATAATTCATACACAAATACATAAGTATGGTTGTTTTGGAGACAACATATGAGTGAGGTGGAAAGATACAGGCTGAGGCTATTATTTAAGTGGAAATTTGCAGAGCTCACAGGCCTAATCATCTGAGGTTGAATTTTAGGAGAGGAATAAAAAACTGGAGGAACAGATATAAGATCTATTAAAATGATTCTTGCCCATTTGAGGTTGTGATAAACAATGGTGGAGGAAGGAGGAACTATAGGGGAATGTGGACCCAGGCCTTACTGATGTCCTGGAGACATACATACACACATACATACACATATATATGTATGTACATATGTATAGGTTTGTGTTATATTTTAGCAAGATTTTTTTCTTTAAATAACGCTACTTCTGTATTTTAAAGATGTGTATAGACACTCCTTTTACCAACACAGATAACAATCCCTCTGTAACTTAGTAGAAGGCTTTTGACCACTGCAATGGCCAAATTAAAAAAAAAAAAGAATCAGCCAGTGGCCAATCTAATGATTCACATTTCACAACATACTTAGGTTTGTCTTTGAAAACCAGACCTGTTACCTAAAGCCTCCTGCCAGAGCTTGTGCTGCATTGGCAAAACCTTTAAAAGTTAATAATAATGATAGCTTGCATTTACCTACCACCTCCTATGTTCCTGGAACTGTGCTAAGCACTTTGCAAATATTATCTCATTCGGTCCTAACAACATCCTTGTGAGGTAGGTGCTGTTATTGTCCCCATTTCACAGGTGAGGAAACGGAGGCAGACTCACTTAGGGTCACACAGCTAGTTAAGTGTTTGTGGTCACATTTGAACTCAGGTCTTCTGAATCCAGGCCCAGAACTCTATTCACTGTGCTACCTCATTGCTCCTAGAATCACCATAGCATAGTAATGTCACACATTTAGAGCTGGGAGAAATCTCAGAGGGCCAGCGAGGAAATCTAGCCTAGCCCATGAAGAAATAGGCCCAGGTGGGCCCAAGGACATTAAATGAGTTGTTCAAGTTCACACAGGTGGGAAGCATCTGAGGTAGGAAGGCCATTACATGGTAAATGACGAAAGTTGAAATTTTGAGGCAACTTCATAAAAATATGGATTCAGTTATACAAATATGATAAGGATTCAGTTATACAAGTAAAATAAGGAATCAATTATAAAAGTACTTCACGGTCTACAAAATGCTTTTCTCACAACAACTCTGTGAGATAGAAAGTCTGAGTGTTGTTATTATCATTCCTACTTTATGGATAAAGAAACTGAGGCTTAAAGAGGCAGAGGCAGGTCTTAAACAAAGGTCTTCTTTCTCCAAGTCCAGAGTTTTTCGCACTTGCTTCTTTGGCCTAATGAAAATATACCGTCTTTAAATAGAAAGAGAGGAAGGGAGTCATAGAGTTTAGACTGCTTTAGAAAAACATCTTTTTCTCTCCATAGGTAGCACATAGAGATCACAGAAGTTTAGACCTCAAATAATCTGACCCATTTCAGAACACAAGTGTCCTCTATGAAAAGCCTGAAAAATGGACATCTGACCTTCTGTTGAAGACTTCCTGTGAATGGAGAAATCACTTCCCCCGACAATAGCCAATTCCACTTTCAAATGTCTTTAATTTTTAGCATCTAGAAGTCTAAATCTGTATCTCTGCAACATGTACCTAACATGTTCCTAGTTTTGTCTTTGGGAGTCAGAGAGACTATTTCACAGGTCAAACTTCAAAAACTTGAAGGGTTGAGTTCACCTAAAATTTTCTCTTCTATGGGATGACCTGATCTCATGTAGTGTAATCATCAGCCCTATTACCTGGTTGTATTCCTTGAGATACTGTTCAGTTTGTTTGTCTGCTTTGTTTTTTAAGACTGTGTCTGACTTGCCCAGGCTCAAGTACAGTGCACCCAAGGGCCCATCCACACTACTGATAAGCATAGAAATTTTGAACTACTCTGTTTCTGAACTAGATTGGATCACCTCTCCTTAGATAGCTTTCCTTCCTTCCTTCCTCCTGGCCCCACTCCCGTTCCATTCACAAGTCCTCACCATGTTGGTTCAATACTTGGTTTGGGCCCCTGATCGGTTTAGGGCACTTCAACTTAGTACTCCCAAGCTCTACAATTGACCTGTCTCTGCCTCCTTAGTAGTAGGATTACAAGCATGGATTGCCCATGCTAGCCATTGTTTTGGTTGTTAATGCTGTTTCTTAAATGTGGTACCAAGAACTGAACACAATACTCCAGATGTAGTCTGAGCAGAGCACAGTGCAGCAGGACTGTCACCTCCCTGGTTCTGGATACTGTACCTTTCCTGATACAATCTAACATCACATTAACCAACCCCCCTAGATGTTTTCACAAAACTGTTTTCTAGCTAGGTCTGCCTTATCTTGCATGCAGTTGATTTTGGAACATAGGTAAGAGACTTTATTTTTATCCCTATTAAGTTTCATCTTATTAATTCTAAGGTGACACTTTAAGGAAGAAATATCTTAATCCAGTTGACAAGTGTTAGATCCTGAGTCAGTCCCCAGATGCTTGAGCAATACCATTTTTCAGCCTTCATCTAGATGGCTATCTTTTGTTGGGAAGGTAATTGTATCTTGTTTTCTCTGCTCCCACAGAGTGTCAAAGCAACGTTTAGGGTAGTGGTGGTTTGGCTGTGCTGACATCTTTCTCCAAGGATCCAAACTGAGTGCCAGTTGGTATCCAGCCATCAGGAAACCTAGATTACGGTTGCTCACATTACAACTTTGGTGCATTGGGAAAAGCACTGGTTTGGGAGTAGGAGACAAACGCAGTTCTGTCACTAACTTGCAGTGTGACCTTGGGCAAGGCATCTTTTTTCTCTGGGCCTCAGTTGATCTCTGATATCCCCTCTACTTCCAAAATTTGTTGACTGACCTATAAAAATGGAGTAATTTCCTGAGCCAGACTTGCTGCCCTCAGTAGAATATCCCCACATGTATACTGGGGATAGTTGATATGGTGTAACGTTGTAGAAGTTGTTTTTGGAGCTGAAACATTGAGGCTAACTCCTTCATTTTTGTGGATGAGATAATTTAAATCCAGAGAACTAAGTGACTTACTCACTCACACAGATAGTAAGTAGCACAGCAGAGATTTGAAATCAAATCCTCTTGACATCAGATTTAGTACTAACTCCTTTCAGTGGCCCATGCTAACACACCATCTTATGTCCTATCCCAGTGAAACATATAGCAATATAGCTGACTGACTGGGCCATGGATGTTATTGAAAGTTACTGTGTAGATCTTCGCTCTGCCCCATGTAAATAGTAGAAAGGGCCCTAACTGGCTTTATACTGAAACTGAGCACCATTCTAGGCACAACAGACATTTGATTGCTAGTTGATATATTAATTGAGATCTTTCAATCTATGCAGTTACCATTAGATTCCTTAATATCATTCAGTAATTTGTGGCAGAGCTGAGCTAAGCTGGGCTTTATGGGTAAAACTAAATTTCACATGGTTTTAATTCACCCCCTACTTTCCTCCTGCCTCTTACCTCTCTCCAGTTGTCCCTTCCTCCTTTTTCCTTCTCTTCAGATATTCACAGGAGGCTATCACTTCCTCTCCTGAGTCATCACTCAAGCCAGAGCAATGTGTATTGAGCCTGGCTAATCTCCTCTTGGAAGTCAGTGCCTCCAGCCCCTGTCATGTCCTTGGCATACTAAACAGGGTCTTCCTGCCTGCTGGGTTTGATTTCAGAAACCAGCAGTGGCATTCATTTTAAAAAGTCCCTTAGTTCCCTAACTAAGCCCTGCTGTCACCAACTTTCATTAAAGGGTGTCAGCTTTAGAGGGGATAAGTGGCTTTGAGGTGGGAAGGGGTGGGCTGTTTTGTTCAGGGTCTTCTCTGTTCTAAATCTTGGAAAAGGTATAATAGAAATTGAGGGGGAAATTAGTAAATTTTCCCTGGTGTTCCCAGTACTTCTAACCTTAAGTATTTGGATACTATGTCCTATTTTCCCTGTGTGTTCGATAGCAGGGCTGGCTGTTTCCTAGTTTAAGGTCTTTCTTTTGTCTTTTTCTTCCTTCTCATGGAGATAGAACTTTGCTAATGTTTCCCTTCAGACCTAAAGTTCCTCTTCAAGGACGAAAAATATTTTTAGAGCTATTAGGTATCTTTGTTACTGAGATCAATCAAGTGGAAGTGATAGCCTTGGAAAGGAAAGCTAACCATGATCTTCATTGTCTGATGTAGTTTGGGGCACAAACAAGCCTAGTTTCTTTTCTTTATACCCTTTACATTCCACCCCCCCCTCCCAAAAAAAATGGGATGACTGATCAAGAAACTTGACCCAGGCCAAGGCATTTTCTTTTTTGGAAATGTGCTTTGAGGTCTATCTTTTCCCTTCAAATCTCTATCCCAGGTTTAATGATAAGAGATAGTTGCTGAGGGAAAAATAGCTAGGAAGTCAATTGTTCAACTTGTAAGTTATAATATGTGTTATAAATATATACATCTATCTATCACTTTATAGTTACAAAACACATCATATACATCATCTCTTTAGGTCCTCACAACAATCTTTAAGAGATATATTATCCCCATTTCACAGATGAAGACATTGCAGCCCAGGGAGTTAAGTGGCTTCCCCAAGGTCATTTAGGTAGTAAGTAGCAAAGCTGGGACTTGAAAAATGGGTATGATTCCAAGTTCAGTGCTCTTTCTACTATACCATGCAGATGTAGAAATAGAAGACAATAGCCTCTGCCTTCAAGGAAATTGCTTTCTTGTGATGGAAAGAGGGTAAATAATGTCTCAAGTGACAGTATCTCATAAATGCATTGAACAGCAATCTTGCTAAAACAATGCAAAATAATTTAAAAGGGTGAGAAGGATAAAGGACACAGTAAAAATTCACGTAGTGGCTGAAATTAGGTGATTTTTACTTTGGAAAGGCTTTTTGGAAGAAATGAGATGTAAGCATAGAATTTTAAATGTGTATGGACAAAGCCACAATTTAGTAAATAAGGATTGAGAGAAGGATAGGAATTATAATAGTTCAGAGGTTTAAAGACTCTGGGTTCATTCTTTGGCTCTTGGACATATGTCTTCTTTGACCCACCTTACAAATGTAATACTCCAATTATAAAGTACTGAACGAAAGACTTGAGTGAACTAATGTTAAACCTGTTATCCTACCTGTATGAAATCATTACAAGTTTGGAATCTGATTAGAGAGATTTAAGAATTGTCATATACGTAGGCCATGGACAGACTTAAGGGAACTTTTGACATTTTTTTCTCTCTTCCTAATCCTTATATTCTTGAATTGTGAGTGTTCTGCCCAGTTCAGAGCTGCACCATCAGTTCAAAGCTTTGCAGCACTGGTGCTTTGGGGTTGCAACCCCTGGCAAGCTTTTGCTCCTGAAGGGCTGTTGCTGAGCTGATTGTCAAGGCCCAAGAAAACTTCCAAGAGTTGTGGTTTCCATGGTACTGGAAAAAGGGAGAGGACGCTGGGTTGTAGGGGTTGGTTTTGACATAAGCCTATGTCATGTCCTTGGGTGTGCTAGTTCAGCCTTGTCGTCAGTAGTATAGGAGGTAGAGGAGGCGCACTGAGTGAATTCAGGGTCAGTGATCATCAGTTCCTGTTTTTTTTAACCTTTTGGATTTTGAGTGTGGAGACCTTGTAGATAGATGAAGTTGCTTTACCTTTGGCACATAATCTCTATTTTGGAGAGTTTTGAGAGGTCATGGGAGTCAGAGAAGATGTCTAGTCTGCCTGCTGTAATGCTCAATGAATGGTACATCAGATAACATCTCTCAGAATGCTAGAAAGTTCAAAGTGAGATAGAGAAGTGGAAAGACCAGATAACAATTCAAGAAAATCATGCCTTCTAATTTATGAAAGCCCAGAAATCAGGTGATGACATGTGCTGTTTCCATGTCATAGACAAATTCAGGGACACTGGTGCTTATGTGGCTATTTACAGTTGGTATGAGATGTGTTTAATAGGGTCAGATAAGAGTATACTTCCTATATGGAAATACCTTGGAGAACTGCAATAGACATGTTTTTGGCTCTTGCTTTATAGGAAACCTGGTTACTTGTACCTATATCTTCCAATGTCTTGCTAGACTATGAAAATTTTGGGTATGGGCTGTTTTTTTCACTTCTCTGTGGTGCTGGTAAACTTACCCTATGAGAATGGGTAGGGATGAGATTGAGAAGGGAATGGACAGAAGAGATAGACCACCTCCCTAGCCTCTGCAAAGTAGCCCTTTGAACTCAGAACAGAGATGCCACTAGGACATAGTGTTCTTGTTCTAGGGTGCTGAAATTTAGAGGGTGCCGACAGAACTCACATTCCTTCAGTAGCTGCAGAAATAGCTGGATTTAGCACCACTTAATAAGAATAATTAATTTCAAAGATCTTCATCCCAACCATTTACCCTGTCTCTGACTTTTGTGTCTTGGAGGCTGATGTCCTGAGCCCTCTGTATCCTCTGCTTCAAAATGAATTTTTCTTAAAAAGTTGATGGCAATTTTCTTGCTGCTTGACTTGTTTATATCTTGTGATACTTGCCCCTGGTGTGATAAATGTTTGCTATGGCTCTGCTTAGAGGCAACAGTAAGTGAATTATGTATGGATCATGTCAAGTGTATCATTCGAGCCTGAATGCAAGGAATAAGTTAGGATGTAGTGGGAAATAAATAGAATTGAAGAATTACATAATGAAGAATGTCAGAGCTTGAAGGCAACTTAGAGATCATCTCATCTTCTCTATTTGTTATATGGATGAGGAAACAGAAACTTAGAGTGAATTATTCAAGGTCAAATGACTTCAATAGTGATAAACTTGGGATTCTGAGAGCTTCTTATTCCTTATCTGGTGTTTCTCCTGGTTCATGGTTGGCTAAAGATTGGCAGTAGTCAGTCAATAAGCATTTATTAAGTGCCAACCATGTGCCAGGCATTGTGCTAAGTGCTGGGGATACAAAAGGAGTAAAAAGTCAGTTCTTGCTCTCAAGGAGCTTATAATCTAATGGGTAGTGATGGTGGCAGCTCTTTAGAGGGGCTAGAATGAGAATGAAAATCATGCAGAGGATGTAATAAGGAGGGTATATGCCACACTTTCAGCCATCCCAATTAAAAGCATTAACATTATCTCTTACCCAACTAATTGCCTCTGTTCCTATTCCTTCCAATCCCAACTGTTTCAACTAATAGGCTATTAGGATGGATGTTACACAAATATATATGTATATATATATATATATTATGTGTGTGTGTGTGTGTGTGTGTGTATAATATATGTATATATATATATATAAATATACACACATACATATATATGTGTTTATAGCACCTAATTAAGGCAAAGGATGCAGTGAAACAGTAGGGGTACTGGTGCCTATTTATCTAGCACATGTGTAGCCTATGCCCATCTCTTTATTCTGACAGGTGGGAGCTTCTTTTGACATATAGAAGTAAAGAGGAGGGGAAAGTAAGGGTCATGTGTGCTATTTATTTATGGAAATTTTTATTGACGTCTTTCATTTTTATATCACTTATATGTTCCAATCCAATATGCCCTTCCGACTCCTCTAGGTCCATTCTTTATAATAAACAGTTTTTTTAAGGGAAAAATTATTCAGCAAAACTAACCAATGAACCAAATAAGTCCTGTCATGTTTTACACCCATAGATGTCCCACCCCCACCCCACTACCTCCGGTTATGGTTATGGTATTTAAATGACTATTGCTTTTTCCTTCCACCCTGAACTTTGTCTCTACTGAAGCCTTGGCAAAATATGTGGATGGAGTGGGCAATGAGGGGGAAGAAAAACTAGAGAAAAGAAAATAATGTTTCTTGCTTTTAAGAGCCCTGTTTATATTCTATTTGTTGCTGTTGTTTGGTCATTTACGTCACGTGTTTGACTCATTGTAACCCCATTTGAGGTTTTGAGGGAACTCAGGCAAACAGGATTAAGTGACTTGCCCAGGGTCACTCAGCTAGTGTCTGAGGCCAGATTTGAACTTACAAACTTGACTCTAGGCCTGGTATTCTCTCCACTGAGCCACCTAGCTGCCTTTATACTCTATGTCTAGAATCTATTAGGCCCTTAAACCACTACTAGTTGATTAAATAAATGAATTTTTATCCATATACCTCTTCCTCCAGAAGATGACCTCCCAACCCAGTAGATTGAAGTGGGAGGGTTCCATGAGTCAGAAAACCTTTTTATAGGCCCATGGCATAAAGCTCAAGATCACGAGTTTTGGTGTCATGTGAGAGGAAGTTGGGAGCCACTGCAGGCTATTGAGAAGTTTAGCTATAGAATCAAAATTTACCATGAGGAAAATTAACTTTTGTTGTGTTCAGGACTATAATAGAGTCAGGATGGGGCTGGAGGTAGTGGTAATAGACCAGGAAATAAGTTTGCAACTTAGATTAGAATTGTAGCTAGAGGAGAGGAAGAGGGAAGGATCAGAGAAATATCATGGTGGAAGAATTGTCAGGAAATGGTAAAAAAAATTTAGTCAATGATAACCCCAAGGCTACAAGCCTGTGGGATTAAGAGTATAGAGAAGTGTGAATTAAAGATAATCCTTCCAGTGAAAGACAACGAGTTGTTTATGACATGTGATTTAGGAGGCTTTTGACATCTAAATGGAGATGTCAAGAAAGAATGAACTGGGGAAAAAATTAGTGGTCAGGGATAGAATTGCAGATCTTTGTGAAAACTGTGTTTCAGTGGTAATTGAATTTGTGAGAATAGATGAGTCCCTCTAGGGAGTAAATGAGTAAGGAAAAGAACAGGGAGCTTTTTATAGGAATGTAGGTCCTAGCCTAGCAGAAGGAAAAAGAGGAGTCAGCAAGAGGGAGATCTAAATTTCCTCCTGTGGGAGGGGCAGGTGTGGTCTCTACAGTTACGTTTCCTCCTCCCATCTTGCCAAATTGGACTCTAAGCTTTTAAACTTTTGGTTGATTCCCTTTCTCTATCATAAAGGTGAGGTGCTACTGACTGCACCCTCCCCATCTCCTCCAACCTAATTACCTTAAATTGTCTTGAGTAGTATCCCCAGCCTATGCCTGAATCTTTTATGGAAATGGCCCCAGGGCCTGTCTTCTTCACCGTAGCCTCTAGATGTTTTTCTCTGGTTCCTGACTGATCTCTTCCTGGCCTCCTCCATAGTATGCCTTTGTCCTCCATTTTCTTGGCTCTGTTAATGCTCTGACTATAGGATTAGATATGTACAGAGGAGAGAGATCTGCATCACCAGACTGATCTTATTTTTATGATGGTTACCTTGACTAATCACAACGACACCCTCAGGTTTCCGTGATAATGAATGTTGTGAAGGAAAGGACTCTTTCTCCTCTCAGCGACCCAGAATTGCCCTCTACAGATATAACCAACCTCAGCTTTTCAGTACCATTTCCATGTAATCCAGGAGCAGAGTTGCAGTGGGGAAATCTACCCTTTTAATAGGGGAAAATATTGCCCTCATAAGTCTTTATGCAACACACTTTAGCTTAATGCTCACTTACTGATTCAGTTTTATAACTTCCATATTGAGTGAATTAAGTCTTCCATGCTGGTAGTTATTAAACGAGTGATAAGTGCTTTATAATACAGTAAAGGGTGGCCTGGCTGCTTTATATTTTCCTGGGGAAATCTGTTACCTGAAGGATAGCTCTCCCAGGATGCCCAGGGCAAAGTGCTCCTGGGCATGATTTTTTTTTGCTCTTATTGGGCTTTTTCCAAATGATGAGCTTTAGGGAACACTAAGAGAAAACTGCACAGAGAGGGTTGAAGAAATTATCTCTGCTGTGGCCTTGGGTTGCTCCTTCTTTTGTTCCAATAGCTGAAGAACCACTGGACTTCCCATTGGTTCAAAGCCAAGAGACCTGGTCTGGTTCAGAAGATTTGTAGGGGGGGCTTATAGTTTGTCTGTCCACTGTAGATTGCTAGAGCAAGCGTATCTCTGTGCTAATTGCTAGTCCCAAGAAGACTGGGCCATCAAATACTCTTTGAGTTACTCTGAGGTCACAAAGGTTAAGGATTTTTATATCTAAACTCTTACACTGCATCCAGTTATTGAAGGCTTCTCAGCCTCCTGATTGTTGCTTTTTAGACAGATGCTTTAAGCCCTGGGATTTTGGTAGTTTTACATAGAGGCTATGGCTCTTGGAAATGCTTCTCACATCTGGGATAATTTCTTTTGTCATCTTCCATAATCTCAGGAGATGAGATTTCTCCTGTTGATAAATGCTGATGCTGCTGACAATGGGATGTTGGTGTTTTGCATGTCTTTGTACTTCCCATCAGGATTGTGGGCTTTGAAACATTCTCTTTTAGGAGGCTTAAGTTCATGGTGTCTGTGAGTTTGGGTGGAGTATCATAGCTATGGAGAAGGGACTAATGTAGAGGAGAATAGAGGCCAAAGTTGATTTTCTCTGAATTCAGGAAGGGAAAATGAATAGCTATTTTCCTAAGCATAGACCATGATTTGATTTTATCTCAGAATAAATGCTGCTACTATTAAAATCTTTCCTCTTGAGGAAATGTTTCTAGAACAGCTTTCCTCCATTCCCACTATATCACCAGACTTTTTCCTAGGCAACTTGAGACAATGGAATAATGGGCTCCATCCACAGTGACCTGCCAACTTAGACTTGGGAGGATAAGCAGCTGAAATCATGGTAGTGGCAGGTTTGCAATGGCGTGGACTAACCCAGTTTATGTATCAGGAAATGAAGGGACTCTGGAATTTCCCAGGGCTCTTCTGCTCTCATCCTTCTTCTCTTAAAGGATTTAACTCATGGAATATCCCCCTGGAACAAAATCATACAGAAATAAAAGAAATTCAGCATGATTAGCATTCATCAATAAGACTTTAGTAGCAAGGGTTTGGGGAAAGCTAACATGGAAAATATTACTTTTCATTCAAATAGTTTCGGGATTTCATTTAATCATTAAATGCAAGTTAGAAAGCACTTCGGAGAACATCCAGTTCAGTCTGTTCCTGAACAAGAATCCTTTCCACAACATCGTCAACAAATTTAACCTTTGCTGGAAGACTATTAGTCACTGGGAACTCAATTTTTCTGGAGACAGCCCATTCTACTTTCAGACAGCTTCAGTTCTAAGGGAGTTCTTCCCTATATCTCGATAAAATTTGCCCTTCTCTAGTTGCCACATATTCACACTAGCTATGTTTCATGAGTCCAAGCAAAATAAAAATTCCTCTTCCTCATGGCAACCCTTTGTATACTTGAAAATAACTATCATGCCTTTTCCTTCCTCTCTCCTTCACCTCTTCCACTCCCAGTCTTCTTTTCTTGAGGTGAAACATCTCCATTTGTTTTCACTGATCCTTATATAGCAAAATTTCAAGTCCCTCTCCATCCTAGTCACCCACATCTTGACATGCACCAGCTTGTCAATGTCCTTGCTAAAACCCTACCCAGAAAATGATCACAGTGCTCTCTTTGTGGTTTGATCAGGGCAGAGTAGAGCAGGATGACCAGCTCCTTTGTTCTGGACACTATATTCCTACTAACGTAGCCTGAGAGGGTTATCTGTCACATTAACAAGAAGAGAGGTAATAATACTGTTGTGTTCTCCTCTGGGTAAGATTTCTGGGTTGTTATTTTGTATTGTTTTTCCCTACTGAGTTTGCATTCTCCTAAAATCTCTGAGTATTTTTTACATGAACTGTCATTTTTCTGTATCTTCCTCACCCTGTATACATACAATCGATTTTTTGAATCCAACAACAGGGCTTTACTTTTACCTCTAATAAGTTTTATCTACAACAAGGTCCCGATGAGTATGAACAATGAATCCAGTGACATGGTCACATTATTTGAATTTGCAATGCATATTTCCACTGGGCTAGAACCGATTTTCATATTGTATGTAATTGTAGCTTTAAATAGTGCGAATATGAATACATGCAAGCAAATTGTGGGGTCCATGTTATGTACTAATTGAAGTCTAGCTATAATTAGATTCAGCCCATTGTTTTAGCCTGTTGGGATTTTCTGGATCTTGATTTTGTCTTCTAGTGTTTCAGCTAACATCTTTGTGGCATTTACAGATTTAATAAGCATGCCATCATAGAGCAAAAACAGGTCTAAGGACAGATCCCAGGAGCACTGGAGATCCCCCTTCAGGTTTCTATCAATACATTAATCATTACAGATCCAGTCACTCAACCAGTTCTGAATGTAGCTAATAGTAAAATCATCTAGTCTCCATCTCTTTGGAAGGACATTGAGTCATATCACAAGATTATAGGATCATAGGATATAATAAGACTTTATCAAATGTCTTTTATCATCTAGTTATACTCAACATTTCCCATATTCTAATTATCTTGCCAAAAAAGGAAATGACTTTAGTCTCATTTCAAGAA
Organism: Phascolarctos cinereus; assembly: GCF_003287225.1. Lineage (NCBI taxonomy): Eukaryota > Metazoa > Chordata > Mammalia > Diprotodontia > Phascolarctidae > Phascolarctos > Phascolarctos cinereus. Next base: position 120,725,373 of record NW_027555736.1, read on the forward strand.
TATCAAGGTATGATATTCTGTTGAAATCATGTTGTTTCTTAGTAAGCACTGATTTCCTTCCTAAGTGCTCCCAAACTATGGGGTACCATCTAGGGAATGTTAAGTATCACCCCTCCCAACTATATCTATGTAAACATGGGAAGATTTAACTTCCCTGAGCTTCAGTTGCCCTGCCTACATTGTAGAGTTGTTGTGGGGATCAAATGTGATAATAGGAAAAGTGGTTTGCAGTAACATCAAATGTTTGTTACAGTAAAACACAATATAAATGAAAGTTGTTAGGATTACTGCTGACATTTAGATGTCCTGTGTATTCAGGTGTGTGTGCAGAGGCTCACTCTCCTCTGCTAAGAACTCCACAGTTGATCAGGATATTGACCTGCCTGCTGTAGGTTCCTGTGTTCAAACTGCAGGGTTTGAATTGTCCCTTTTACACTGCCTGATGGCTCTTGCAGCTTGATTGGGTGATGCTGTCCCTTGGAATGCAGCTGTTTCTTTTTACACTTGGTCCTCTGTTATACTAGGGTCACCAGCACCCACCTCTTAGCGTTTTGGTTCCCTGGAACTTCCTTCCCCTCCACAGCTGCAGAGGTGTCTGCATAAGCAGCATCTTCCCAACCCCCTTAGTGTCTGTGCACTGTGGAGCTCCAGACGGTTTGTTTATAATGCTAAACATATCAGATAATTGAAAGCTAATGCTTCTGTCTGGATCACTAGACATACTGCTCCTGGATAACAAATCAATTTGCTCTTTGCCCTACAAGATGCTGGAGTCAAAAGTGCCACTTACACATTTCTTTCTGTATGTTGACTTATTTGGGGGCCTTGTTGGGATCTCAGTCTTATTTCATAATGTGTCATCAACATATAAACAGGCCACTGGAGCCAGACTGGCTGCCCAGTGCTCACCCTACTAGCTTTCTTGTCATTCTTGGAATGATCTAGGCAAGAAGGCAAAAGTCTCTTGGGGTCTGCCCTGGATATATTCTGGAGGGAGCATTCATGGATGTGTTTGCAACTACATTTGGCTCAAGGAGCTACTTCTCTTTTCAAGAGCAGGGTGGATTACATTAAAGGTGAGAAATCCAAGGAATTTCAGCTCCATCTCTAGCTTTCTTACTTAAGTATTTGCATGGATATGTCTTTAAAGATGGGCATACTGAAGACAGAGTTCTGGATTGTTTATTTGAACACATGAATCATGATTATACCTCACTTATCACTTATCCAATATAGAGCCCAGCTAAAGAAACAAAAAAAGTCTTTGGGTTGCCAGAGTAGATGTTAGCAAGTCCATACTCTAAACCTCAGTTACTTTATCCATAATACAGCCCCTAAGCTCCATACTCATAGCTTATTTACCTATTCGTTAGATCCAGTTCCTAGTGACTTGGTTAGATTGTTTTTCAGAACACAGAATATTAGAATCAGCAAATTACTTGGGAGGAAGAGGAGGAAGCTTAAAGCTTGTTGCTAGAGATGACAAACAGGGTAAGCAGCTGACATTGGGAGAGGAGATAGGAATACCATAAGATGTAGATACAAAAGTTTTAAAGCACAGCAATCTGGGGCCATTTAGTGTAGGGGCAAAGGGTCCAACATACTTCAATAGGCTTTAAAGCACCACTCTTTCCTGGGGCAGTAATGGTCATACTTAATGAAGACCCTAAGTTATCAAGAAAAGTTGAAATCACATTCATGGTCCTTATGCAGGGGAACATATAAATTTTGGAAAGATTCCCATCCAGAAGAGTTAAAATAAACCATGCTTAAAGGGACAAGTCAGCTATCTGTAAAATTCACTTATGTAGAACAGTTCATTCTCCAATGATGTTGAATAAATGAGGCATGACTGTGTCCAAAGAAACAACACTTATGTGTATACTCAACGAATACAAAGCCCTAGGCAGAAAAGTACACTCATGCCTAGGGAAATTCTGCTTATTGATAGGTCTCTTAATAATAGTAGTTCACTTTCACCATTTTACAGAGTATTTTAAGGTTTGAAAAATACTTAACATACATGACCTCATTTGATTCCCCCAAAAAACTCTGTGAGGGAGGTGTGATTATTATCCCCATCCTACAGAAATAAACTTAAATCTCAGAAGTGTAAAGTAATTTGCCTGGAGACACATAGTAAGTGCTAGAGGGGTAGATTCAAACATAGATCTTAATTACTTTTGCACTCTATCCACTATGTTAAATAGATGTTCACATTTTGCTTTTATATACTCCTCTCCAGAGTTCATAGTCCCTAAGGGAGTTGGCTCTGCTCTAATGTGACTTATATCATGGTAAAAAAGTTCTGTGAAGACATCCAGAATGAGGAACGAGAACTCAGAGAAAGCTGTGAGCCAGACCCTAAAGGAGGAGAGTATTAAGGAAGAGGGAGTGGTCCATTCAACAAATTGAACCAATGGTTTTAAAATTGCCTGCCTGTCATGTGCAATCCAGGTTAAAGATGGCAGAAAGTTCAAAGGGCATTAAAAACTATGAAAATACCCTGGGATCTTGCAATTGTGAAGTCAGTGGTTTGTGGAGTTACATTAAACTGCGACTCATTTTTATGTTAGCTGGCAGTGGTTATCTGTCTATCTATCTGTTTATCTATCCATCTATAGTGACTGGACATATGATTTCATTGATGTAGGTAACTCCTAGGTGAGAAAACTTCTTGCACCAAAGCAGCTTGACACCTTCTGTTATATCTTAGAGAAGAGGTATCAAACAAGCAGCTTGTATATCTTGTGTGCTCCTGAACCAGATTAAAATATAATCGGGAACTTTTTTTAAACAAAATAAATAAAAATACAATAAACCATAGATAACATTAATAGGTGGCTTTGTGAGTCAATATGTGGCCAGCTGGGCTCCTTACCTGAGGTTTAGTGCTGCTTGTTTCTGTTTGAGTTTGAGTCTCAGAGAATTCCCCAGAGCATTGAGAGGTTGAGACTTAATCTGTGCTCAAAGTCACACAGCCAATATGTGTTGACATGAGACTTGAACCTTGGTCTTCCTGAGTCCTAAGCTGTCTCTATCTCCTGTGCTAGGCTGCCTCACAAATATTTATATGTATACACAATTTATATAAGAATATGTATTTATGAGGCAATATATATGTGCTATATATATGTGTATGTGTATATGTATATATGCAATAGAATACATACGTGTATATAGCCATATACACATGTGTATATGGATATATATATATATATATATATATATATATATACACATATGTATATATCACTAGATACACAGGTATATAGCTATGCATATACCTGTATATCTATCTATGCATATATGTGTAGATATATAAATATACATGTATATACATGTATGTGTATGCAAAGGAACATTGAAACATCATCATATTCCAAGGGCAGGTAGAGATGACTTTGGAATGATATACTTTTTTGGATTATCTCTGCCAGTTTCTGGTGTTTTTTGATGTAGATAATTGAGAGATGACTAAATGTAGGCTTGGGTAGATTATGCTCTCTTAGGGCTGGAATCCCACATGGTCTTGTTGATGCTTCGCTGTTATTTCACATGGTTTTACTAGGACCTCCCTGACAGTATCTAGAAGATACAGAGCTTCTCTCTGACCCCACTGAGTGCTACTTATGCTGAGCTGCTGCAGGAGGCCAGTTTCTGTCTGGAGAGTGCAACATTGCTATCAATAATTTTGTTTTCTTCCTCTCACTCTCCCTCCCACTAGAGCTCAGATAGTCAGGTTTGCACATTGGCTACTGATAAGCTGATGACTTTAATCGGGTTGGGATCCGTGGGAATGATTTTAAGGTGGTAAGGAGAAATAGAGGGTGGAGAACAGGGATATGCTCAGGGTATGGTTGCTTAATGCTCAGAGGAGAGAGCCCTGGGCCTGGAAACAGGAAGACCTGAGTTCACATTTCAGATACTTACTAGCTGTGTGACCCTGGAGCAAGTCACTGAAGCTCTGTTTGCTTCAGTTTCCTCAACTGCAAGATGGGGATAATAATAGCCCCTAACTCCCAGACTACATGAGATCTTATTTGTAAAAATGCTTGGCACAGTGCCTGGCACCTAGTAGGTACTATCTAAATGCTTATATTCCCTTAGTGGAACAAGGTTGATGTCTTGACTTAGTGATCTATAGTCCACGGAAATAGAAGGGTAGAGGAAGAACAGCTATCAAGATTGATCAACCCATGGAAATGTCCCTTTATTTTTCAAGCAGTCCTCAAAGCTAGGATATCCTGCTAGTTTTCTGCCCAGCCTAATCGTTATTGGTAAAGAGGAGGGGGTAAATTCAGTGTCTCCAGGAATATCATTGCTACAGAGTGAGGAGGGGCATGATGATGTAAGGGAATATACCACTGCTGTAAAATGACATCTTGAACACAGAAATTATGTAAGACAAATGAGCATTTTTCAACACTTTCCATGTTCCTTTGTATGTTTACTCCTTCGGTTTGTTCTCATCCTTGGGGTACTTTGCCATTCTTATGGTAGATACCCTATCCAAGATTTCTCATTCTCTGACTTTACATAACTGATTCGGACTCTAGCTGATCACATACATATCTGATCTTGAAATATATGCTTAGGCCAAGGGCTCCATTAAGAAGTCGATAGACTCTTTTTGGTAACTGAAATTATACTGATTTGACCTGAAAACTTTATGAGAATTGACTATGTAGTTTATGCAAGCACATGTAAAATGATGTTAATAGTACAGTTGTGCCCCCCTAAGAAAATCCTGACCAGTTAAACCAGAATTATGGCATGTCTGATCTCAGAGGGAACTTAGAGAAAGATAATCTAGTCCAACCCTCTTATTTTATAGATGGGTAAACTGAGGCACATGTAAGGAAAATGGCTTGTCCAATGTTTCGCAGTGATCTAGTTGAGATTTTCTGACTCTCATCTAGTTCTTTTCTTCTAAACTACACTACCAGGAGAGATTATTTTAATTACCAAAGGACCATTGTTAAAAGCTTTTTTTTTTTACATATTTTTCTCCCTAAGGCTTGTTAGGTTTTGTTTAGAGATTATTTATTCCTTTGAAATGATAGAATAGTGGAATAGGAATTGGGATAGAAGCACATAGTAGGTACTATATAAATGCTTATATTCTCTTAGTGGAACAAGGTCGATGTCTTGACTTAGTGATCTATAGTCCATGGAAATAGAAGGATAGAGGAAGAACAGCTATCAAGACTGATCAACTCATGGAAATGTCCCTTTATTTTTCAAGCAGTCCTCAAAGCTAGGATACCCTGCTAGTATTTCTGCCATTCTTATGGTAGATACCCTATCCAAGATTTCTTATTCTCTGACTTTACATAACTGATTTGGACTCTAGCTGATCACATATATATCTGGTCTTGAAATATATGCTTAGGCCAAGAGCTCCATTAAGAAGTCAACAGACTTTTTTTGGTAACTGAAATTATACTGAACATTTTAGGATAGGCATCGAGACTGGACCCCATGATTTCATTCTCAGAGGGAACTCTGGGATGAGGATATGCCCTCTATCAAAGCAGATCACCCAGCACCTGTCTTAGAAACATATGTTTCTGTCTTAGAAAGTTGCCTGGGAGTACTGAGAATTGACTTGCTCAGCTCACACAGTCAGTATGTGTCAGAGGTAACCCAGGTCTTGCTGACTTCAAGGACAGCTCTCTATCCCTTAGGTCACACTGCTCCTAAAGTGTTAGGAAATACTGACAATTAAAGATCAATATGAAATATGGATATTTCCATGCATCTGTGATCTCATTGATAGGGGTATTCCCTTCACTGATGCAGATAATAACCATTGATGCTTTCTTATCCCATGTGACTCTTTTCTAAATCCTTCTATAAATCCTCCTCAGGGAATTCATACAATTTTCTGGGGGTCCTTTCTCCAGATCTCTTGACATTGCCTGGATACAAGTGAACAGTTGAATGAATGAAAAAAGTATTTTTTAACAGTTTACAACTAGGGGCAGGTAGGTGGCACAGCGGATAGAGCACAAGCCCTGGAGTCAGGAGGACCTGAGTTCAAATTGGCTATGTGACCTTGGGCAAGTCACTTAAACTTGATTGCCTCAAGGGAAAAAAAGAGCTTACTAGGTGCAAAGCACTGTGCTAAGTTCTGGGGATAAAAACAGGAAAGCAGGTAGTCCCTGTTCTCAAGGAGCTCACACTTTAATGGGGAAGACAATATACATAGGGATTTTTAGATGTAAGTCAGATGGAAGGGTCCTGTGGTTCTTAGGGTACTGTGGGAAAGCAGATGGTAATGCATGTTCTTTTGTGTCATTTTGACTGACAAAATCACATCTTATGGTCATGTGGAACCATCAGATAGTGCTAAGGACTTGAGTGGTGAGAACTTTCTTTCCTAGATCTCCAGGGGCTATGGTTGCTGAGGAGGCAGGGCTGCACCCTCAGAAGCCGTTGCCAGGTCAAATGTCTACAAAGGTTGCTTCTGGGGATAATGACTGTGGAGAATGGACTAGAAGCAGTGTTGGTGACCTGGGGAATGCTGCAATTCAAGAGGCTCTTAGGCTTACCTGCCCATTAGTGGCAGGTGGTTAGCAATGAAGCATGCTGACTGTCCATTAGTTAGCTCTTGTTCTGGCTATAGGAGAAATCTATCTGCTTTTCTGGTTATATATCTTTGGGATGATATTCCTAACATCAGTGATGTCAAACTCAGTTAGAAATGGGATCCAATAAACCACACATAAGCTTTCTCACTGATTATATGTTCACTTAGAAAACCACTTAGAGCATTGTCTATGTTCTATGGTAGTGTATTTATTTTGCTAAATATTTCCCAATTATATTTTAATCTGATTCACCCTTCCACCTGTTTGTTCCCTATGCCTTACATCACATCTGCACAGTTCTAAGTTGGCAATATGCCACAGTCCACTCAAGTCTACCATCTACCTCTTTGCCCTCTGGATAACCTATAGTTTTAATGTTCCTTGTCTCAAGAAATCAAGACAGAGATGTAAAATTATCACATAATTTAGTATGAAAATATTATTCTTTTTTCATAAGAATGGGATTTACATGTAACTTTGCTGTGGCTTACCTATTATGTAAAATGAGGTACATCTGCATGAGAATTGTTGTATATGAACATTTAATGTGGCTCTAGAGAACATTATAGTCTTGTGTTTGGGGAGTTATATTCCTTTCTGTCCTTATTCTTAGCTAGATTTCTAGTCCTGTTAGGGCCAAACAAAGCAAACCATTTTCAGGTGGCTTGTGATGAGGCCATCCCAGGACAGAGATAGCTCGGAACTGGGATTGGGCAGCATAAGTGGTGCGGTGGATAGAGTGTTGGATCTGGAGGCAGGAAGACTTGAGTGTAAATCCTGACTTGGATAGTGAAGGGTGTGGCCTTGGGTAATTCTCTTAATCTTCAGTTTCCTGAACTGCAAAATGGGCATAATAATAGGACCAAGATCACAGGATTACTGTGAAAATTAGTATGAGATCATGCTCGTAAAGTTCTTTGAGAACCGCAGAGTACCATGATGATAGGTCCTTGAGAGGTATTCCTAGAAAGGGCTTCAAGGAAATGTGAGGTCAAGGGGATGTGCTCCACACCTGGTCATGGAATGGTCCTTAAATGATGCCATTTCCCCAGGCAGTGCCCCATATTCTAATGGACTTTATTAGGGTTGGCAGTTGATGGCAGATGGTGGAGGGGAAGTAAAAGATTAGCAAGTATAGAGAATGATGTCTGTCTTAAGAAGATGATGGAAAATGTTTACTACTCTCTGGTGGAAGACCTTATATGAGAGAATCCAGATCTTCTAGGAGGCAGTCAAGACATTTGGACTCAAAATCAAGAGTTATTCTGGATAGGGAAAAGGGACCTTTCTTGTTTTAGGTTCTTTGGTTCAGTCTTACACATCACACATGTTTTTAATGATGATTTTGTTTTTATGTTGGATGGTTCCCAAATGAAAGAATAGGTTTTTATTTGGTTTCTACTACATCTGGTGGCCACTTCACCAAATGACTCCATTGGTCTTTTTGACTTTTGGGATTGAGATGGTTGAGGGGACCCAAAGCGGGAACTTTCAGTTGCTGGACTCAGAGGCTGTGTGTTATCAAGCCAATGGCAAGAAAGGAATAAAGATTCCTTGGTCTCTGTTTCACCCATAATCCTGGTTCTAGTTACTATAGTACTTACTATCAAAGCTATCCTGTGATATTTATTTATTGTTATATCTTAGACACAACCCAACATGGACAGGAACTACTACAACAACCAAAAAAGACTTATAAGCTTCCAGGAAAGGCTGGATAGGGACTCAAGGTTGGGTCGGGGAGGAAGATGACTTGCTCTTTGAAAGTGAATACTTTTCTGAGCTGAACTAAGCTCTTACCTTTCATTCCTTCCCACAGACACATAGAGAACTGGCGGAGCTTGCATACACTCAATGCAGTGGACATGGAACTCTATACTGGACTTCAAAAGCTGTGAGTATAAACGGGTTTGTACTGAGGTCTTCCTTGGGTCCCTTTTTGGAGTTGAAGGGGAGGTGAGCTTTCCTGTCTTCCAAGGCTGAGAAATGCTTGCTAAGAAGTGATGTGGAAACTTTTGTTCTCTTGAACATATACCTTCTAGTTATAGATTCTTACAGCTAGAAGGGATTTTGGAGATCAACAGGTCAAATCCCCTAATATTAAAGAGGAGAAACCTAAGGCCCAGAGAGTATATGGGATTTGCTCAAGGTCATAAAACTAATAAATCACGGTCAGGATCAGATCTCTGATTTCCTGACTTCATGGCCAATGCTTTATCCATTATACTGTGATAAAAATAGTAATAATATAATAGTAACCAGCACTTTAAGGTCTACAAAGCACTTTACAAATATTGTCTCATTTTATTCTTCCAGCAACTCTGGGGTGGGTGGGTATTATTATTGTTATCCTCATTTTATGGATAAGGAAACTAAGGTAGAAAGCTGTTAAATGATTTGCCCAGGATATCACATCTAATTAGTGTCTCTGAGGTAGGATTTGAACTCAGGTCTTCTTGCCTTTAGGTCCAGTATTCTATCAACTGTGGCAACTAGTTTTCTGATGTCTACTTGCCTGCCTGTTGCCTATGAGTTATCCCATATGTCCTAGTGTTTTTTCTCTCTTTCTCTCCCGAGGGAGAAGGGGAGGACCTTTAGGAACTTTAAGAGACATTTACTGTTGGTGAGTGGGAGTGGTGCCCAGGAAGAGGCTTGATAATGAGATGTTTAGAGAAAGGGAGCATACTGGACAGGAACATATCAACCAGCAGAATTGAGCTAGGCCATTTAATCATTCACCCTGTGTCTCACTTCTTCCATGGAGTCCTTGCTTTCTACCTTCTGGGTGAAGTCCCTATCCATATCCAGTTTAATTTCTATCACTTCCTTTTGGGTGAGGGAGCACAGCTCCCTTTTATTCTTCTTATTTCCCTTAATAAATTCTTATAGACTGATTATCTATTCTAGCTCAATTCATTTATTCATCAAATATTTATTGAATACCTATTATAAGCTAGTCACTGCCATAAAGAGAATAAAGGGAATAAAGAAATGAATATGACTCAGTCCATGCACGCAAGGAGCTTACAATCCCATCTTTCCCATTAACCCAACATTAGCTGTATCTCAGATTTTTTGTTTCTCTTTGACCTCTCTTGACCTCCTTTTAATTTTTCCCCAGGACTATCAAGAACTCAGGACTTCGGAACATCCAGCCTAGGGCATTTGCCAAGAATCCTCACTTACGCTACATGTGAGTACAGTCTTGATCTATGTCACAGGGGCTCTAGGACTAAGAGGTAACAATAGCATGGGAGCTTCCTTGAAGCTGGGCTTATCTAGGTAAACCCCATCGACTAGATTTTGTTTTTTTCAAGGTTGAGACCTTCTAGGGGCTGACCCTTGGGGAAGAAAGGAGCAGAGACTCAAAGAATTTTTTGTGCATCTTGACATAAAATGAAAAAAATATGCTCATCTATAAACTGTATATGTGCATAATTTAATATATGTTTGAGTCAATAGACATAGCATTGTTTTTGGTAAAAAATTTTGGCACCATCTATACTTCTCTAATCAGCTAGATAAGACTAATCAATAAGTCCTCAAATATTCCATTATAACATGGAGGTAGAAACTAGCCTTAGGGGTCCAAGGGGATAGGGAAGAAATTGATATATTTGCAGTAGAGGGCGCTTTATTGGAGAATAGTGGTAAACAAGGGATGGTTAAGATGGAGTCAGATTACAGTAGGCCTTGACAACCAAGCAGAGAAGTTTGAATTTAGGATCATAGATATAAAGCAGGTGGAAAGCTTTGGGATCATTTATCCTACCTCTCTCAGAATACTGAGACTTTGGGTGTCTTATGTATTCCAAGGTCTGAGTTCAGGATCACACAAGTAGCAAGCAGTGTGAGGATTTGAATTGTTTTCTTACTTCAAATCCAGTACCCTTCAAACTGTATGCCATTCTGACTCTTGGTAGGGATCTATGGTTTCGTTGGCATAGAGAACTCCCAGGTGAGGAAACTCTACCAATGCTGGCCGGCACTTTTCTCTGCAATTTCTAGTAAGAGAGGGTTGATTAGAGAGAGCTCTGAAAGGATAGATAACCTTTGAGGGTGGGATGATGAGGGGGGCATATTGTTTGTATGTGTCAGGGGTGAGACTTGGACCCACTCCCTGACTCCAATGCCATCTTTCTCTACTCTATCTCACAGTGCTTTTTAATGTGATAGGCAATAGGAAACTCTGCTTGGTTTCAGAAAGGGCATTTATATGATTGATAAAAGTTGGATAAAAGTGTGAAAAGGAGGAGGAGGATGTTAGATAAATGAACTTATGTTCTGAGGAAAACATACTTAATCTCCTCATTAGCCTCCTTTACCTCCACTGCAGGGAGGTTTTTGAGTCTGTCTCTATACTCATTAGCCTTGTAATCCCCTGTGGAAACCCTGCTCCTCTCCCCTTCTCTGTGGCTGAGGCATTTAGCCTTTGCCACTAGACCTTCTGAAGGCGGGTTCTTTTGAAGGTTCTTGCTTTAGCTAGTTCCAGGCACAAGGTGGCCAGCTGGGCTGCCTGATTTCCAAGTAATTAACTATGGAAGAGAGGTGGACCAGGGGCAGCTCACAGAAGGCTGGGAAATATTGAACTGTGGCCTTGGTCCCCATCCCTTCGGCTTGGTTAAATGGTAAAGAGCTGGGGCCCTAGGACCTTGGCTCATAACACTGAATTGGATCCTGAAGGGGAGGAAGAAGTTCTTACATTTCTGTCTTGTAAAGAGAGAAAGAAAGGCAGAAAGATGACTGAGGCTTTGGATTCTGGGACACATGCCTCTTTTTGGAGCAGATCATCATTATAATAGCTAACAAAGTTTGCAAAGTACTTTACATATATAATTTGATTTGATTTTATCCTCAAAAACATTATAAAGTAGGTACTATTATTATTTATTATTATCATTTTATAAACTGAGAAAGGTTTATTGAATTGCCTGTGGTTACATAGCTAGCAAGTGTCTGAGGCAGAATTTGAATTCAGGTCTTCCCGATTCCAAATCAGATCCTCTATTCATTGTGCCATCAGATGCCTTTAACTTCTTCCTATGGCTCATCTCATCACCTTGTCACCTGCTTGCTGGGAGCAGGGATCTCCCAATAACCTGCCAGAGGGTGAAAATCTTTCTAATCTTTAGCAAGTAGTTGCTGAATACAATCTTGGGCTATGAAAGGAGAAACAGAGAGTTTACAGGAGTTTGACTAATTAGAAATTCTACTCTTGTTAGTGATTTTATCTGCTGATTGATAACTCCTTTCTTGAAGCTTTGTAGGTATGTGTATTGTATGCTAGAATCCTGCCCCTAAAAAAAGTCCTAGTCTGCTCCCTACTTTCCCCACTTGCCCCCACACACAGAGCCAGATACTAGGTTTCTAGACTAACCATTAGATTGTGATCTCCTTCAAAGAAGGGACTATTTCTGTCTTTCTTTGTTTCCTTAAAGCTTTAGTACAGTGTCTGGCACACAGTAAACCCTTAATAAATGTGTGTTCATTGATTGAGTATTTGTGAGGGGCACATGGGGAGATTTTGGGTCATGGTTAAACACACACACATGCGCGTGCACACACACACATATTTTTTTTTTTACTAGAAGCTTCTTATGACCTGTCCCCCACTGTTCTCTTGTATTTCTGTGGCCAGTTTGTGGAAAAGTCTCACCAACAGTTGGCAGTGCTTGGACTCCGTGGGCCTGGTGAGCTCTTTGCCATTCCTTGGACCTAAGCCCAGACTTCTGCTAGCCAGAAATGGAACTTGGTGGGGAGTGTGACATTTCCTGGAGGTGGAGGTTGGGGGAACGTAGGGAGGGTTGAGGATGAGAGCCAGGGATAAGAGAATTAGTGACAATTCCACCTGGCCCCACCCTTCATTCCTGTTGAGCTCAGGAGGAGGAGTGGGGGAGGAAGTTGTTCTGCCCTACTCGCCATCTGGAGTACCCGTTGGAAGGATTCCTGATAGGAAGAAGGAATTCTACCACAGGACAGGCAAAGCCCACATATCCAAGAGGTGGATAACTTTTTGGGGAGTCTGTGACTTCTGTTGAGATAGGATATGGCTTGGTTTTATAAGAAGGAGTGTGTAGATTCCTGACCTCAGAGACTTGGGGATTAGGGAAGCTGGGAGCTTCTTAGCTATATGTGACTTCCAGACTCTTTGGAAGGCTGTAGAATTTTGTTTTACCCAGGCAGTCAGGTGAGATTGGAGGGCACACCATACTGGGTTGGGAGTTCTTGCGTAGTAGATAGTGATCTTAGACAGGAGAGGAAGCAATCTGTGTATAAAAAGGGAATGCCCCTTGCTCTGAAGACTCCTCAGGCCCCTTGGATGAGGTCTAGAGGGTTACCTGCTTATCTTGCTCTGAGCTGTTCTTCCTCTCTTTAGAAAAACAAAATCATTCTGTCCCTATTGTCCAGGATCTTTATTTGTTGGTGATTGGGAGTCCCAGACTTCCATTTTAGGTTTGTTCAATTTAACCTGTCTTCTAAACCTTAGGCTGGTCATTTGCATAAAATCAGTTAGCAGGGTACTTCTTCCTGATGCTGTTTGCATCCTGGTGGCTGGCTGGGGGACATGAGGGTAGGGAAGAGGAAAGATTTGCTTGGACCTATGGGTCTCCCTCATTTCAGATGCTCCAATTGTTTTCTTTTTCCTGATGGGTTGAATTTTCTCCTGTCACATCCTAGCAGGGTCAGGAATTTGTAGAGGGATTTTTCCTTCTCTTATGCAGGTATATGCACTAGGAAGAGGAAGCTGCCCTTGTGGATGGAACTTTCATGCCCTTAGAAGGCCCAGGGTGAAGTGCTCAGTGCCTTTTTGGGTTATTCCTTCATCTCTGTAGCAATTCTGGGAGTCTAGAAAACCGCAGGAATCAGGTCACATTCCTATGATCATGGGAATAGTGGTAGGGCTGCTCACCAAGATGGGAAATAGGTATGCCTAAAACCATTTCATTTGGAACTAGCTCTTGATTAGTGGGAGAGACATCAAGAAGAGGAATGGGAAACTTCTCTTTAGGGATGACCCAGGGTGATGAACAGTAGAAGGATAGGTACCAAATTCTATAGGAATCTCCAGGCTATGGTAGTAAGAAATGTCTATGGCTAATTAGAGCTTGCTGCCATTGATTTTGAAGTTGTAAGTTCAGTATTCATGTGAATCAATTAGTGCTTCTCTGTTCTATGGCCACAAGCTATAGTGTGGATAGATTTAACAATTCAGCGGAATCCAACATGTACTTATTAAACACCTATTCCTCCATTTGCTAAGTGGTGAGGATATGGAAACAAAATGGTCTCTACCTTCAAGGAGCATCAATAAATCAGTAAGTATTTAGCTATGTGCCAGGCATTGTGCTAAGCACTGGGGTTACAAAGAAAGGCAAAAATAATCCCTGCTGTGAAGAATGATCCTAATGAGGAAGACAACCTGTAAATAAATAGGTACAAACAAGATACATGCAGAGTGGATGGAAGGTAACCTTAGAGGGAAAGGCTTGAGCAAATGTTTTGGAAAAAGAGGGGAGAGTAGAATGATGAGAAGGAGCTGTAGGATGCAGGGAAAATTGAGAAGAGACAATGCACTAGCAATTGGAGCAGGGAGTGGATCCAGGAAGATTTGATGGTGGAGGTGACATCTTAATTCAAACTTGAAGGTTGTCCATCTTTGACAGGTGACAACGGCTCTCAAACTAGGAGCTTGTAGGACTGTAGAAGGGTCTGTGACTTTGGTACACATCAAAGTACTAAGCATGATTCTGCCCAGCTGCATTATCTATCTGCAGGGTGGGTACTTAATCACTTTGTGGGGGGAACCACAGCTTTCAGAAAGCAATCTTAATGTGAGTTATCGTGGGAAAAGTGCAAATCTATCTTCATTACTAGAAAAACAAAGAAACAAAAAAACCCCCAAACCTTAGTGTTACTAGACTCCTGAAGTTAGGCCAGTGGCATCATCTTTATATAAGGATGTCATGAGAGGGAGCATGGCCCAGTGCACAAAAATCTGACTTTGTAGTCAGGGAGACAGGGATCTGTGTAAGTATAGGCAAATTGCTTGACCTCTTGGTACATCAGACATTTCTCTCCTCTGATGCTTGGACCACCATGGTGCAGGTCCTCCTCACCTCCTGCCTGTACTGTTGTTGATCTCTCAGCTTTTCCCATTCCTCTCCATGCTTCATCCAGTTATCAAAGCAATCTTCCTAAAGTGCAAGTCTAATCATGTCAGCCACTTATGCAATAAATCCCAATGATTCCCTGTTGTTGCTAGGATTAAATATAAAACCTGCTGTCTGGCTTATGAAGTCCTTTGTAACCTGGCCACTGCCTGCCTTTCCTATATTCTTAGACCTTATTTCCCTCCACATACTCTACTATCAAATGGCATCCACCCCCTTGGTATTACTTTCACAAGGCATCTATCTCCTGGATCTGTGCATTTTCACTGTCTGTCCCCCATGCCTGAAATTCTCTCCTTTCTCATCTTTCCTCTTGGCTTCCCTGGTTTCCTTCAAGCCTCAGTTAAAACCTCACCTTCTGCCAGGAGCCTTTCCTAGTCCCTGTTTAACTCTAATGCCTTCCCCCTGGGATTACCTCTATGTTATCCTGTATATATCTTATTTGCTCATTGTCGTTTGCATGTTGACTCTGCCATTAGTTTGTAAACTCCTTGAAAGCAAGGGCTATTTTTATTTTCCTTTGAGGCCTGGGAAAGACCTTAATTTGGAAAGGCCAAGGTCATCCACTGCCTCCTGAATCATCAGACTTTTGTCTTGCCACTGGACTTTGATGACTGGAGGAGAGAGTGAGGCTGACTACTCTGCCTTATTTCAATCCAATTCACTTTTGAGTCAAGACATCACCCCCTTGATGTCATTGGTCCTCTGAGATTGAAGGATGAATGACAGCAACATCCCCAGCACTTAGCACAGAGCCCGGCATGTGGTAGGTGTTTACTAAATGCTTATTGACTTGACTCAAAGGCTGTGAGTTCAAAAAAAGTGGCCATCTCAGTAGATGGCATACCTTTCCAAAATGGGTAAAATAATAGGCCTAGATTTTAGTGGGTCACTGATAAAGCATACTATAGAAGAAAGCAATTCTAGTCCATTGGACTAAGTATCAGGAGTTCAGGAGCTTTAGTTCTGTGATGAATTAGTTGGATGACCTCAGGCAAGCCAGAGAAGGTGGAGCTTCTGGCAGAGCTCTAAGAAGTACTCAGGACGAGCAGAAGAGAGGGCAGGATGACAAGAAGGCCATGTATCTATAATCTTCCGCTACTGGCTTTTTATTTATTAACTGACTTCATTTAAAAAAAAAAACAACCACCAAAACCAGCAGAACAAAACATATTCTAAGCCTCGATAGAGTGGCTTTCCCGGTAGCTCCAAGACATTTTCTCCTGGCAATGAGGCCAGGGCTCTGCTCTCACTCTCACAACATCTTCTATTTCTGTCCTCTAAATGCATTTACAAGTCTTCAGTCCCCAGGTGAGCAATCACAAGACGATCACTTAGTCTAACACTAATTGCAAGAGCCTTGGCTTCGCCTTTTTTTTTTTTAAGGGTAATGGCTTTGAGGCCTTTTCCCCCCTCCCCTATACAGGATAAGAAATGGGGAGTGAAATCATTGATCAGTTTAGAAATACTTAGTTGCTTAAAGCCTGCGTTTGGCTCAAGACCTCCCCTACTCCCAAACTGCCTGTTTCTTAAGGTTATATGTTTGCCCATGACTCCAGAGTCAGTTCAGCTGTTTTTCAGTCATGTCTGATTCTTTGTGACCCCATTTAGGGTTTTCTTGGTGAGGATATGAAAGTGGTTTGCCATTTCCTTCTTCAGCTCATTTTATAGTTGAGGAAACTGAGGCAAACAAGGTGAAGTGACTTGCCCAGGGTCACATAACTAGTAAGTGTCTGAGGCCAGATTTGAACTCAGAAAGGTGAGTGTTCCTGACTCCAGGCCTGGTGCTCTATCCACTGTACCACCTAGCTGTCCCTCTAGAGTCAGTTCATGAAGCTAAAGAAATAGCAAAGCATGATGGTTAGCTTCAAAGATGTTAACAAAGGTGTTATTCTGTCAGCCATGACTGCTAAGTGTTATTCCCAGGAAACTGAAAGACTTAGAGATCAACCCCCTTCATTTTATAGAAGAGAAAACTGAGGCCTAGTGAAGTGAAATGATTTGTCCAAGGTTGCCAAACTGTTTAATAATAGATTCAGGATTGAGAACCCAGATGCTGTGGTTCCTTGTCCAATGCTTTCTCCTACAGGCTGATGCTTCTTTTCATTAGGGAGAAGCTAGGTGGTACAGTAGATGGAGCGCCAGGCCTGGAGTCGGGAAGACTCATCTTTCTGAGTTCAAATCTGGCCTCAGACACTTCCTAGTTGTGTGACCCTGGGCAAGTCACTTCACCCTGTTTGCCTCAATTTCCTCATCTGTAAAATGAACTAGAGAAGGAAATGGCCAACCACTCCAGTATCTTTGCTAAGAAAACCCCAAATGGGGTCACAAAGAGTCAGACACTATTGAAGCAACTGAATAACAAAATTCTTCATTAGGGTTTCACTCTATTTTTGAGTGCCTTAGGCTTTCCACCTTCAAGATGAAATATTAATATTTACCACTGAGGTGATGTCTCTCAGGTCCTAGGAACTAATGCCATGCAGAGAGGAGTCAAAAAGAGCCAAAGTCTAGGAGGTCCCATGGGTTCTCTTTAGTCCTCAGGGAGAAAATTTACCTAACTGGTCTTGTCCAAATGTATTTCTGAATTGACCTGCCATTTTCCTTGGGAGTTGGTGCCGTCTTTTGATGACTCTGTTAGGAAAGATTTCTGGATATTTATGTACCATCCACAGAAATTTCCACAACTACTATTATAAGCAAAATCTTTTCCCTCAAGATTCAGTTTTTTTCAGCATATAGGACGTGAAATTTCAGTGTCAGTAAAGAATTCAAAAAGTCTCTTAGAGTTCATTGCAATAGGATTGGACCTGTGTTCAATTTCCACTTGGCAACCCAAGTAATTCATCTTTCTGTGATTCATTCCATTCACCATATGTGTGTGTGTTTCTTCCAGTTCTCTATACCCATTCTTCAATCAGGAGACCTTAAAACTTACCTGGTTGGAGGTATGAGGTCAAGTGAGAAGTATAATAGTGGGAAAGATCAGGACCTAGAGTTAGAAGATCTAAGTTTTAGTCCAAGCTCTGCCATTTATTAGTTGCCTGAGATTGATTTTGGCAAGTCATATTACTACTGCCTTGAACCTCAATTTCTTCATCTGTAAAATGGATTTACATACAGCTTATTTCACACAATTATGAGGTTCAAATATATGCAAAGTGCTTTATATAGGGGTAGAAATTATTGTTAGGCTAAAATTCTACTCTGATGCCTCAACATGATGTGGAGATAACTGAATTCTTGAAGCTCGTGCCAAGATCTGATAGATTCTACCAAGCTGGAAGGGATTAGAGTATGGGCCTGGCAATGGAGAGTGTATCCGTCATCTTAGTTTCAGCCTAGTGAAGTGTAGAGAGGCTCATCACCTGGTTGGCTTCATGTCATTGAATTTTTTGGCTATAGCAACTCATGGCCATACATATGAAGACTCTCCCAAGGCCTATGAAAGCTGCTGCCTTCATCAGTACCAAAAAACTCATGCATCTTAGAAATATGATGATGATGAGGAGAATGTTGATGAATGTCTCATAGGTTCAGGTCTCTTCCATGACCTTGACTGTGCTAATTATTTTGACTGTGCTAACCATCCTAGATTTTCAAGGATTTCCTGCCACAAAGCCCTAAAGGAGTGAATTGTCACAGTCTCACCAGGACACTGGCTGACTGCCACAGTTGACATTTACTGAAAATGAATTGGGTCAATATCATGACAGTATTTATTTATTACTAACTAAAGGTAAATAAAGGATTTCTTTTTTAAAGAGTTTGCCAGGACAGAAATCTGGAGGATGTAGATGTAGTCTAGATATTATTTTGTTGTGCCCCTATACTTTGTGTCTTTTCCTCTGATTTTTTTTCCACCCAGATGTCTCTCTAGGTCTTAAAGTGATTGAGCAGCCAGCACCCACATAGCCCTCTTATTTTCCTCTTCTCTTCCTTCCTTTCTTCATCTCCCCAGGCACTCAGGAGATGTATGCCCTGAGAAGTCACTTAACCACTATTTGCCTCAGTTCCTCATGTGTAAAATAGGGACACTCTGGAGAAGGAAATGACAAATCACTCCAATATCTTTGCCAAGAAAACCCCATGGACTTTTGCCCATGCATCCAATATAATAGTGTTAAACTATTTCTCACTTTCTCCTTGTTCCTTCTAAGTCATAGAATTATAGAATTGTAGAGGCACTTTGGCACTTAAGGGTGCTCCATACAGAAAACAGAATTTCTGTACTTGGTTCAGATCTTGATCACTAGTCTGTCTTATTTTGCAGAGAAAGAAACTGAGGCCTAGAGAGGTACAGTAACATAAACACAGTTATTTAGGGGTCCAGTTCTACAAATGCCAAGTCCAGGGCATCACTCTGAACCCATTGTCCCTGAGGTCTCACTGAAACTGTTTCTCGGAGTTAACGGGATACATTCTTCGGGGAGGGGTGGAAGGAGGAGGAGTGTTGGCAGCAATGTGGAGGGAAAAGATACGCATTAATTCTTGTTTTAAAAGATGGGGGATGGACTAGATTTTATTTACTGAGCCCTGAGAAACATAAACACACTGTAAAAGGCATCATCAGTATAAGCAAAGTACAAATATAAATAGTCTGGTGTTCCACAATTAGACAGCACAGAGTAAAAGCAGCTCACTGATGTCAACCCAGTCCCAGAAGTCTTCTTCCCTTATGACTCTGAAAACCCTGAGAACCTTCTGAGCCTGGTGCCTGCCTGGGTCACTCTGTGCTCTATAACTTCCCCACATATTCCATCATTAGTCCCTAGGTGAAACTCTGAGCATACAGCTCAGCAACTGGGACTGAGACCGTGCTTGAGTCTTCAGAGTGCAAAGCACTTTGTGGGTCAGCATTCACTGAAAACTATTCCTCATAAGCTCCCCCTCCCCACCCCATGCGCAGTTTTCTTATTTTGAACTAAGCCAATCATAGGACATGTTTGTTGCTACTCAGGCTTGTTCGACTCTATGTGACCCCATGGACAAAAGTCCATGGGATTTTCTTGGTAAAAATATTGGAGTGATTTGTCATTTCCTTTTCCAGTGTGTCCCCATTTTACAGATGAAGAACTGAGGCAAATAGTGGTTAAGTGACTTGTCCAGGGTCATACAGCTAGTAAGTGTTTGAGGCTGGATTTGAATCAGGTCTTCCTGACTGCAGGCCCAGTGCTCAGCCCCACCTAACTGCTCCTGGGAACATATTACTTCAAAGCATAAGGCAGCATTTAAACCCAAGTTTTCCTGCTTCCAAGTCTAGCACTATCCACTACAAAATACTTCCTTTAAATTAAACATATAGTATGTAATCAATAAACCAGGATTGCCTTAACTTGTCTATTTTTCAGTCATTCTCTTGGGGTGGGAGGGAGACAGAGAAATCCACCCAATTTGCTTCACATGGTCTGTTTTTTTTTTTTCCTGAGCTTGGAGCATTTGGTCCTTTAAGAGATCACAAAGTTAGGTCTTATCTCTACTACTTTGTGGTCTGGCAATCCCCAAGAGTTTCTGGCCTGATTCTTATGTTTTATATGGCTGTGTACCACATTTTTAAAGGTTTTCCTATCATCTTGCATCTTTAGTTTGTTCAAAACTCAGTTTCAATTCAGTAAATACTTTGGCTTCTTGCCTCGCGCAATACCCCGAGTTGCACAAATCCCGGCCTTGCTGATTTTAAGATGTGTTCATACTTTCCAAACATTCTCTGACTTGATTTTTGTCAATAGCTTTTTTTTTTCTTCACAAAGGCTCCATTACTTCCCGTTTGTCCACATTTCTTTTCATCATTTTTCTTGTTAAGGACAGATTTAGAAAATGAGCTCAGTCTTTCAACTGTTTTCGAGTCATCATTAATTTTTGTCCCTCCACATTTTGTAGGGGGCTTGCAGTCTCCAGCTAGTCTCTCATTTTCTCCTTGATGCAGTTTCAAAAGTCCTTTTGGCTGATGTGTTAACCCTTTGTGTGCACATGCCTTTCTTTCTTTTCTCAGATTGTCTTTGCCGTCTCTTGTGCAGTCTTCTTGGGTCTTAGAGAGGTCAGTTGTTCATTATGATTATTTAGATTTTGGACTGTGTTAGATAATTTTAGAGGGCTTTCTAAACATTTGTATTGGATCTGAAGATGCCTTGTCACAAAGAACAAATCACATTGCAGTCCTATTGTTAGCTCTAAATATTGACTTCCTCTCTTAAGCCTTGAAGCTGCACTAGGCTAAGCTGGGAGTGAGCCTCGAGAAACCAGAGGGATCAAACCTAGTTTTGGTCTGACTTCAGGAGCCCCTAATTAAGAGGGCTGATTCTGTGCTCCTCAGAGGTTTTGAACCTTTCTGGAGGGATGCTGGTGGTCTGGACTGAACTAGAACTCCTTGAGGTCCCTGGACTCCTGGAGGAAGGGATGAGGAGGGAGAGCTGAAACTGACATCTTTTTGGAGAGGGCCTCAAGAACTAATCTAATGGTAGCCATCTCTAAGGTGGGAGTGGCAGGGTAGGGTTGGGTGGAGGTGGGAGGGTGGGGAGGGAAGAAAAAAAGGGAAAAAAAAGAGAAAAAAGGAAATTTACATGAAAACTTTATTACATATTTAAAAGGAATAGCAAGTTGTTCATAAGAGATTTGCAGTTCCATGTGCAGTCATCTTTTTTTATTATTATTATATTATGTTATAGGATAAACTGAGATGGGGGAACAACACATAGTCTGGTTCAGCTAAAGTATAGAACACATGAAGTGGAGCAGAATGTGATGAAGTAGGAGATAGATTATGGAGGGTCTTCAATGGCAGATTAGCTTGTTTGTATGTTATTCAAGAGATTATGGGGACCCAATGGAGTAAGGGAATGATGAGGCCATGCCTGTGTATTAAGGAAGTTGACTTTGGAAGTTGGTATGAAGGACGGATTGGAGAGGAGTGAGGCCAGAGGCAGGGAGATCATTTAGGAAGTTATATCAGTCTATATGAGATACAATGAGGGCTTGAACCATTGGAGTGTAAGTGTTGAGCCTGGAATGAGTAGGACATATAGGAGAGTTATTATGGAGAGAGAATTAACAGAATTTGACAACTGATTGGATATAGCATATAGTAAAGATATATAAAGATATAAGATATAGATTAGACCTAAGATATAGTAAAAATGCTCAGGGCCTAGAGATGTAGATTTGGTCATTTTTTTTCCATAGGGGTGATAATTGAAGCCATTGGTGATTATAAGGAGAAGAGAAGAGGGAAAGAGGACAGAGCATTGATGGATGCCCATTTTTAGCCAGAAAAAAAGAGGGATAAAAGGAGAGTCAGGAATGAACAGTGTCTCAGAAACCACAAAAAGAAAGGGGTCAAGGAAATAGTCATGAAGGAGGTAGTGTTTGAGCTGGACCTTGAAGAATGAATGCATCAAATTTCTCCGAACAGAGAAGGCAGGAGGTAACCTTTTCTTGCCCCTCAAGTCATGCCATGAAAGTAGTTTCCTGCTTTGCCTTTGCACAGAGCCAACCTTAATCTCAACCCTGTCTCAACTTTTCTCTCCCTTCCTCATGCCTGCTGAAGGTGTGTTCCTGTATCTTTCCATGGACCTGGGGCTTTAAGGATGGACTTGAGCTTAGAGAACATATGTCAGGGTTAATCAAGATCAACACAAAAAATCTCTTTGTGTTACAAGGTGGTAGAATGCTAAAAGCTAAGGATGCGCCTGCACAAACTACACAGAAAAGGATCCTTAGATCCTAGGTCTAGAGCTAGAAAGGACCGAAGATATCCAACCTCCTCATTTTACAGATCAGGAAACTGAGGCCCAGGAAGGTTAAGTGACTTATCTATTGTCACACAAGTAGTATCAAAGAATATCAGGTCCTCTGATGCCAGAGCTGTGGCTTTTTCCCATGGTACCATCCTAATTTGCAACATTAAAATGCCATTCCTAACTGGACTAAGAAGAGACCAAGTATTACTATTCCCATTTTACAGATGGAGAAAATGGAAGCATAGTTTGGGAAAACTAACCAGATGTAAGGTTTAGAATCTGTGGACCCTCTGTTTCTGACTCTAGCTTTAGGCCTCTGAATTCCATTGCCTGCCCAGGCAGGCATCCTCCCCATCATTCCTTACCCCAGACAGCTGTTTTTCTCTCGTTCTGGTCTTCTATGGAAAGGAGTTTACATCTGTAATTCTTTAATGTGTTGCAGCTTCTTAGCAAACTTTGGCCATTTCTACACCCACAAATTTGAATTTTCTTCCCCAAATAAGCTACTTCCTGTTTTCAGCATTCTTGGCCTTCAAGTTGTTGGATAGACGTGGAGCCTTTGCCAAGCCTAGCCCAAGGCAAAATTGGGAAGGAGGCTGAGCTTATCTTTGGTACTTCCCAGTGCCTGATTCAGGTGCTCTATCACCCTTACTCTGCTATCCTTGGCCTGGCACCCTTCTGCTGTCTCCTGTCTCTATGACACATTGCTAGCAATATTCTTATTAAAATTTAGCTGTGTAGTGTAGTAGACCTCAAGCTTTTCCTTGAAATAAAGGTCAATTAAAAAACACTAATATTCTTCTAGTGATGCTATGTGGTTGTGAGTCATGGAATACCACACTCTTCAAAGAATTTAAGTTGAGGGTCACTCAGAGGGCAATAAAGAAGTACATGGTGGGTGTGAGTAGGCTGCAAAACATGAAACATGCAAGAGAAGCACCATATGGGATACCATTAGAGAGAACACAGAATCGTCATCTTAGGATAATAGAAAGAAGTGAGAGGAAAGGAAATGGAGGCAATGTATTGTAAATAGGTTTTTTAAAGGAGTTTGACTGAGAAAAGGAGGAAGGATTTAGGATGATTGATAACTGGGGTGGTAGGATATAAGGAGGTGATTTTTTTTTAAGGATAGAGGAGAGCTATGAATGTATGTAACTAGCAGGGAAGTAATCATTAGAGAGAAACTAAAAATTAGAAAGAGATGGATAATACTGAGGGCAGTCTGCTGGAGAAGATGGAAGAAGATGGGACCAAGGTAAATGTAGAAGAGCTGACTTTGGTGAGAAGAGCTAGCTCTTCATCAGAGAATAAAGTAAAGGAGCAATAGTGAAGGATGATGTGAAGGGGCTGTGAGATGAAGAGAAAGTGGGGAGAGGAAGCTCATAGTAAACATCTTAAGTTTTTTCAGTGAAGTATGAGGAAAGGTCCTCAGCTGAGGTGATGGCGGGAGGGTATGATGAGGGGAGCTTGAGGTGAGAAAAGAAGGTTTGAACAGCTGCTGGAAAAGAAAGTCAACTAGGGAGAAGTAAAAGGATTGACTTGCTGCAATGAGGGCCCGGTTAAGATTAGGTAACACATTCACAGTGGACCCCGTTGGCTTGACTGGATCCCTTGGCTTCATTTAGCTGCACATGAGTAGGGGTGATAGATCTATATGGTGGGAAAAAATCTGTGGTTGGGTTTTAGTAAGATGTGAGCAGTGATTGTACAAAGAACAAAGAATTCTAGAGTATATGATAGTTTAGAGTTGAACTTCCTAGAAAAGGAGTTGAGATTTAGAAGGGGGGAGAGTATAGCCAGAGCATGGGAGACAGGGAAGAGAGGCAAGGAATAAGCATTTATGTAGGACCTACTATGTGCCAGACACTGTGGGGAAGTACTGAGGGCTGGAGGTATTGGAGATCTTGGTGAAAATTTAGGAGGAGCAAAGTATAGGGAAAGATGAAATTATAAGAGATTATGATCAGATAAAGGAATTTTTGTTTTTAAAAAGAAAGAATATTTGTAAGTGATGGCAAGATAAAGGGTATGACTATTCTTGTGTGTAGTGAAGGTAGAATGGAGGCGCTGGTCAATGGAGTTGAGTAAACTGAGCAATTGGAAGGTTAGAGTATTTGAGGGAACATCACTCTATGTGTTCAAGACCCCAATATAAGGCAAGAGTTAGGGTAGAGAAGGAGGCTGTAGACAGCACTCATTCAGAAAAGAAGAACATCTTGAGGGCTCATAGGATCTGGATTGGATTGTTTTAACTATGCATATTTGTTACAAAGATTTTGTTTTCTCTTATCTTTTTCTTTTAAATTAAAGGTGGAGTGGAAGGGAGAAAAGTATACTCACTCATTGAAAAATAAAAGAAAATTGAAAAAAGGGAAATATGGACAGAGTGAATGTCAGAGGAGGAGAGATTGCTGAATGATGGTGACAGAGAGCATAGAATAAACAGTGGGGAGCAAGGAGTATTCTAACACCCTCTCCGAAGCCAATAAGTGGGGTGTGTGGTCTGAGGGAAAGCACAATCAATAGTGGAAAGGATGGCCATAGATACAGTGTCATCCTGGCTAGACAAACCATTGTGAGAGACAACAATGGGAGGAGCGGGAGAGGAAGAGGAAGAGGTCTAAAATGGAGAGAACATTATCTCATTTTGTCCTCGGGACATCCTGATGAGATTGGTGCTGCTATTACCCCCATTTTCCAAAGGAGGAAAGTGAAGCAGACAGAGGTTAAGTGACTTGTCTGTGGTGGTACAACTAATAAGTGTCTGAGACAGGATTTAAATTCAGGCCTTCCTGACTCCTACTGTAATACTTGGTCCTCTATGCTACCTAGCTGTTGTTATTATTGCTATTGGTGTTTGAGCTGAACCTTGAAGAATGAGTGCGTCAAGTTTCTCCAAGTAAAGAAGGCAGGAGGTGACTTTTTGTTGCCCTCTGAATCATGTCATGAAAGTAACTGGCTGCTTTGCCTTTACACAGGGCCAGCCTTTCCCCTTACCCTGTCTCAACCCTTCTCTCCCCCGCTCCTCATGCCTGCTGTAGGTAGGTTCCTAGACCTTTCCAAGGGCCTGGGGCTTCAAGGACAGACTTGAAGTTAGGGCGTATGTTCCAGGGTCAATCAATCAATCAATCCGCAAGCACTTATTAAAAACTTCTTTGCCATGGAGCTACTCCTGCTTTTGTTCTGTGTATCCTTAAGTATATATTTTTCTAGCAAGGTGGCTCTGACTATTGTAGAATGAGCCCTAGGTGTGGAAGTGCCTAGGTAGGCACAAGTAGCTTCAGTTAGTTTAAGGTCTGCCCTCCTAGCAGTATGAGACCTAGTAGCAAACCCTGGAAGTCATGAGCTTGACTTCATCAATAGCCAGCCACGTGACCTTGAAGGAGTCAGAAATCTCTGTGTCTGTTTTCTCTTTGGTCATATGGAGATAATGATTTCACCCTGTGGAACACACAGTGTTGTGTTGAGCCTCAACTAAGATATTATATGTGAAAGTACTTTGAAAATATAAAAGGCTCTACAAATGCAAGTCCTTAGTATATCATCATAAAGCAATTCTGGGATTATTTTTTCAGAGGTTTGAAAATTCTGGATTGTTCCACCTTCTTAGCATCTTTCTGTGCTCCTGGGACTCAATGGGTGACAGTGTGCAGCTGAGTCTTGCTTGAAATATTGATTCTCTAGCCAAAGCATTTGATTTTTCTGTATTTTATTTGCTTTATCCAAGAATTTGTTGTTCAGTCACTTCAGTTGTGTCTACTCTTCAAGACCCCATTTGGGGTTTTCTTGGCAAAGAACCACTAGAATGGTTTGTCATTTCCTTCTCCAGCTGATTTTACAGATGAGGAAACTGGGGTAAACAGGGTTAAGTGACCTGCCCAAGGTCATACAGCTAGTATGTGTCTGAGGTCAAATTCAAACTCAGGACTTCCTCACTCCAGGTCTGGTGCTCTATCCACAGCACCACCTAGCTGCCTTTCTCCAAAAATGAGTAATGATAATTTTGTTCCATTTAGCAGTCAGACTTGGGGAGTATGTACTTTATAAAGTTCCATGCTTAGTTAAATGTCTCTATCCTTATCGTCTCAGGCAAGGTTGCCCCATAGAATATAAACACCTTGAGGGCAGGGACTAGTTCATTTTTGTCTTTGTGTCTCCAGTTTAGCACAGTTCCTGTTGCATCATAGGTGCTGAATAAATACTTGCTGATTGACTATACTCAGTGTATTATAGGATGGATAACATTTGACTTCAGCGGTAGAATCACAGAATGTCAGAGCTGGAGTGCTTCTTGGAGATTATAGGATTATAGATTTAGGACTGGAAGGGGCCTTAAAGGTCATCTAGTCCAAACTGTCATTTCACAGATGAGAAAAGTAAGGCTCAGATGAGTTAAATGACTTGTTCAAGGTCACATAAATAGCCAGCGGAAAGTAATTTAGTTTAACATTTCATTTTACAGATCAGGAAACTGAGCCTGAGCTAGGTAGAGTGACTCATTACCACTAGGGGTTAATCCAGGACTAGAGTCTTGGTGTCTTGCCTTCTGGTCTAGTCTACATCACCACACTAGTCCTGAACAGCGTGGACATCTTGTTCTTTGTTCTTTTCTTCCTGTAAGTTTAGCTGATGCAAGTTTTGTGCTTTCCTGGGTCACTTTGCTTAGGGTGTTGATTGTCTCATCATCCTGCCCTGTGGCTCCCGGTTAGCATAGGCAAGATAGCAGACCCTTGGCTCCACATTCTCTCTCCTATCTTGTGCGTTGCTAGTGTTATGTGATACCGAGGCAGAAAAGCCCTGAGGAGACATAGGCAGGCAGGTGGTACAATCTCGATTTAGCAGGAGCCAGAATTGAAAAGAAATCTCTCCAAAGGAGGCTCTCTTATCAAGGGCAGGGGGTTACAGAAAGACTGTTTCTCCTTGTTCTATGTCAGGGTCAAGAGCTTTGTAGGAGGGCTAGTAAGTGTCTGAGCTCTCCACTCCCAGACATCTCATAGCCCCTTGCTATGGAGTCCACCTATTTTGACTTGCAAAATCTTCAGGGAGAGTGGGGACAGTAATAATTTACATGTTATAGGATCACAGAATAATGATCAAAGGGTTTAGAACAGGCAAGGACTTTCAATCAGCAAGTCCACCCCCTACATTTTATGGATGAGGAAACGGAGGCACAAAGATTCCAGTTAACTTGCTCGAGGTCATATGGCTAGTAAGTGACAGAATCTAGACTTGAGGTCAAATCTTCTGGGTTTTCCCAGGGAGTGAGATTCAGAAAGTTAAATGACTATAATAATTATAGCAGCTCATTTCTCCAATATTTCATAGTTTACAGATGACTTTCATATTGATTATCTCATTTTACCCTCAGAATAATCAGGTGACATAGCGAGAGGGAGTTGTGTCATCTTCATTTTACAGGTAAAGAAATAGGCTCAGAGAGGGGAAAGGATTTGTTTAAGGTCACACAGCCATTAAATGGCAATGCTGAACTCAAACCCAAAGGTTCTGATCCCAAGTCCGGCACTCTTTCCACTATGCTGCATTGTAGCATAGAATGAGTCCTTGCAAAGGACCTTAGAGCTGACTTTCTTGCTTTACAAAAGAGGAAACTGAGGCCCGGAGAGGTTAAATGGCTCACCTAAAGTAACACAGCAATTTCTAAGTAAATTTGTATTCCCTAAATATGGTATAATATCTTTTGTACCATTTTTTTGGGTTATACATGCGTAGTCATGCCAAACATTTCCATAATAGTCAAGAAAAATAGAGAAACTAAAAAAAAGTATGCTTCAATCTGCATTCAGGCACCACCATTTTTTTGTCTGAGGATGGATAGCATTTTTCATCATATCTTTTGTACCATTAAGCTTCGTGCCCTAATCTTTTCCCAGGCATACTGAACATCTTTCACTCTAGGTGGGGACACTTCACCTGACTCTCACCCTAACATTACCTCATTAAGGAATAAAACAACAGCACAATTTCTTTCATTGTGGATGCCTTTCCTCCCACTTCCATCTAAAAGTTCTTAGGTGAGTTTCCAGTGTGTGTCTGTCCATCTCTTCCCTTCTACAGCCTCAGGAAATAGCCTGCACTCAGTCTTTTAATGGGTTCTTTCCATGTCAGCTGCCAGTCTGTAGCAAGGAAGGATGTACCTACTGCCAAGAGAGCCTGTGCTTTTAAAAAAAATCCCCAACAACAACTGTGAGCTCCTTATTTATTGAGCAGTAAAGAAAACAAATTAAGCCTTAGTAATTATATAGTCAGGCATGCTTTTAAATAAAGCTTAAGTAGTCAGAGTTCTATTTAGAATATTAATAATTTCATTTCCCAGATCCATTCCATGGCAGCTTTCTCTCTTATCTGTTCTCTTTCCCTCCTTCCCTTCTCCTTGTCTCTCTTATTTTCTTTCTCCCCTCCCCTCCCCACCTCCATCCCTATCCCCTTATCTCACTCCAATTTGTATGTTCTAAATTAACCAGTGGGCCAACCAAAGCTCTCTCTATTCCTTAGCTGGTTCTTGTCAGCCTTTGGTGGGTGACAGTGTCTTGTGATCAAGTAAAGACTTCTCTGATACCCACAAAATCAGTGAGCCAGTATATGGCAACACCCATGTTAGGCTTAACGGTTATTATAAAAGGCCTTTATTAAATGCCTGAGTGAGTCCGGGCTGTGCTCAGGACTTCTTCTGGCTGGATGTGGGCTAGGTTCCTAATGACTATATGGAGAGACTCAGTCCCTTTACTTGGGACTCCTGGTTACATCATTTATTTCTGTTTTGTTGTTGCTGAGTGATACAGGTCATGAAAAGACAGAATCATCTCAGGACAGGCTGTTCTGAGTATCACAGTGGGTTGTTTTCTAAGGGAAATAACATTTGATGTCCTGTTGGGTTTCAGAGCAGTCGTGTAAGCTTTTTGTGAAAAGCCCTTGGCTCCTATCCCTTTGTCTCCTTATAGTTTAAGAAAGGATATCTCTATCTAGGATTAAATAAGATAATATTTGTAAAGCAGTTAGCACAATGCCTGGAACAAATTAAGTACTTAATAAATGCTTATTTCCTCCCTCCCTTTTCCCTCTCTTCCTCCCTCCCTCCATTCCTCCCTTCCTTCCTTCCTTCCTTGCTTCCTTCCTTCCTTCCTTCCTCCCTTCCTTCCTTCCTTCCTTCCTTCCTTCCTTCCTTCCTTCCTTCCTTCCTTCCTTCCTTCCTCCCTTCCTTCCTTCCTTCCTTCCTTCCTTCCTTCCTTCCTTCCTTCCTTCCTTCCTTCCTTCCTTCCTTCCTTCCTTCCTTCCTTCCTTCCTTCCTTCCTCCCTCCCTCCCTCCCTTCCTTCCTTCCTTCCTTCCTTCCTTCCTTCCTTCCTTCCTTCCTTCTAAGGCACAATGGAATAGAGACTCCTAAGCCTTGACATAGATTCAATGTTATGTTGGTCCAGTCACTGTTTCTGTCCATACTGCAAATTCTTTCTTGATAAAATGGAGGAAAAAACGAAAACTGATCATATACAGTTCTTGGAATGCTTAACTGTTATGTTATGGAATGTGGTCTGAAGATGCTGAAAAAATGATTGTTGTTGTTACTGCTCTGATATCATCAAGCACAGACAAGAAGCAAGGGCAAATCCTTTCTCTGTGACTAGCACAAGGAATGTAGAACTAACAAAAGCAGCACAGTATAGCTGTGAATGTGTCGGACGCCTACGTGGGCAAGTTAGTTGACTTCACTGGGACTCATTTTCCTTAACTGTAAAAAAGAAGAAGATTAGGGACAGCTAGGTGGTGCAGTGGATACAGTACCGGCCCTGAAGTCAAGAGGATCTGGGTTCAAATCTGCTCTCAGACCAAACACTTGACCCTTACTAGCTGTGTGACCCTGGACAAGTCACTTAACCCCAACTGCCTAAAAAAAATAAAAAAAGAAGAGGATTGAACTAGTTAATCCCTTCTCTTTCAAATTACATATTCTAAGATATGATCTCTATCATGAAGAAGTTTTAAATTTAGGTGTGTGTGTATGACATGCACGTGTGTGTGCGTGCGTGTGCGTGTGCATGTGTATAGAGGGGGTAGGTAGGAATGGAAGGAAGATACACTCACTCACATGTATAACACAACTAGAGGAAAATAGGATGTGTGAGGCAATGTGTAATTAGGAACTAAATTGTGTGATAACAACACAATTCTTCAGATAACAGAAATATTCTTGTGGGCTGGCAATAGGAAAGTCTTTTAAAGAATGTGTCTTAAATTTTTCCTTGAAGGAAGTGTAGGACTTGATTATTCTGGAGAAGAAGGGGTTAGTGCTTCATAGCAGATTGGAGGCTCGGGAGAAGAAGAGAACAGCAATGTAATTAAGACTTCATGGCCACTGTGAGCATAGTGATAGAGTGGGGAAGGTGGCAAAGAGATTGGCCTAACTATATAATTCATTCATCCCAAAACATTATTAATCATCTAACATAATAATACTTCATCTCCATGTTGAGCTTTAAAGTTTGTAAAGCTTTTTACACACGTTAATTCATTTGAGCCTCACAACAATTTTGTCAAGCAGGTACTGCAGGTATTATTCTCCCCATTTTACAGAGGAGGAAACTGAAGCTTAGAGAATGGAATTTCCCCCCCCACCCCAGTTTCGCATTGCTGGTGTCAGAGGTCACATCTGAACCCAGATATTCCTGTTTTCCAGTACAGTACTCTGTCATGCTACATTTCCATGTTGGAGACAAGTAGAAAATAAATTTAGATGGATGAATTGGGTTCATTTGATGGAGGGTTTTGAATGCCAGGTTTGATATGATAGGCAATATAAGCAGAGGAATGATGGATCTGGCAATTATTTGTAAGATATATGAGAGATGGGAACATCTAGTTATTATTAATACTTAGGCTTATACTTAAAATAACATTCCATGATAATTCTTTAGTATCATTCCATAATTTGATCCTAACTCAGTACAATAGCACAGGCCCCATTTGTCAAGTATATTATAATTTTTATTGGGACAGAAATTCCCTAGTTCTTTGAAAGTATATGGGGATATTTCCCTTCATTTTGAAACCCTGTTATATGCCCAGTAATACTATCAATAACGTTATTATTCTCCTTTTAAATTACATTATGGGGATTGGGATCGATTAGGAGGCAGGGAGACTAGGCAGAAGTGTATTGCTCGATCCTCATGAGGAGGCCCTGTACTGGAATGGTGGCAGTAGGAAAAGAAAAAGATTGCATTGGATAGACATTGTTGAGGAAAAAATGATAGAACTTGGTGTATTATTTATTATAGAAGGTAGGGTGGTGAAGGAATAGGGCTACTCCAACATTTTAAGTGTACAAGACTCAGATTATGGTGATGCCACTGACAAAAATGAGGAAACTGAGAAGAGTGCTTTGGGATTTCTTTTGCACAGGGGCGGAATGTCAAGGCGCCTCTGCCATATGCTTCATATATCCCTGCTGTACAAAGGGCTAAGGATCATTCCCTGTGTTGTTGGGGCTGGGGACAGAGAGGAGTTAGATTATGTGTCATTGGTAAGAAGTGAAATAGTTATGGGAAACAGAGGCAGGAGAAGCCCAAAGTTACTCCAAACATGAACCAGGTTTAAATTGGATGAGATATTGAGAAAAATAATAAACCAAACAAAATCAAACCAAACTAAACCACATAGAGCAGGCAATAGAAGAAGCAGGAAGGGAAACCAGAAGGCAGAAGACAGGAGACTGTTCTAAGACTACTATGGTCCCCTCTAGTCCGGTATTCTATTCTTCTATGACAAGTCACTTCAAGTTTTCTGTCATTTAGTTTTCTTATCTGTAAAATGGTGACAGCTGGTGCCATGTCTCACCTTTGTGAAGAGTAGATGATCCAATGAGTGTAATAGACATTTTAATGATGAAGAGCTAAATGTGAACTGTTCCATTTTTATTATTCTTGTGGATAATGATTGGCAGCTGGGTAGTAGAGTAGATTGAGCAGTATACTTGAAATCAAGAAGACCCCAATTCAAATGCTATCTCAGACTCTTTACTAGCTATGTGACCTTAGTCAAGTCACTTAGCCCCTGTCTGCCTCAGTTTCCTCAACTATAAAATGGGTTTAATGTCACCTACCTCATAGGGATCTTGCCAGGATCAAATGAAATAATATTTGTGAAGGACTTAGTACAGTGCCTGGCACACAGTAGGCACTTAGTGAATGCTTGTTCCCATTTCCACCCCCTCCCCCTGCTGCCCCAATTCCCCAGTCATGCAAGTTGTGGTACAAGTAGTGCCATATATTTTTTACAAATGAGAAAACACACTTGGAGAGGTTAGGTAAACTTTCCCAAGGTCATGCAAGTAAATAAGAGGGTTGGACTAGAGTATTCTAACTCCAAGTCTGGCATTCCTTCTGATACATCATAACAATAATGGTTATCATTGGTGTTACTGTTCCTCCTCTGAAGTTTTGTCACAATGTAGAGATTCCCTTAGGTCTCCAAGGATATGCCAGTGGAGCTAAGCTCTGACAGGTCCTACTAAGCAGAAAAGGCTATGAAGGTGAGTCTGATGAGGAATTATGTGTTTGTCCTATGAGGAAGCTCTCCACCTCCTGTCTCTGATTCCCACTGAGGGATAGTGCAAGTCTTATTACTTTAATTTTTAGATAAGAAAACTGAGGGGGTTGGAATAAATGGTTTCTTAAGTTTCCTTCCAGTTCTCAGTCTGTGATCATGTAAGTCTCAGAGGTATTATGAGACTTCCCCAATGACATGACATTGCTAGCCAGTGGCATAGTCAGGGTTCTTACTCTTAAGGTCTTCTTTCATTACACTACACCATAGGACTGATCCAAACTTCCAGGTACAGTTGCTTTCCTGACAAACCTCACTCTCATCTATATATTTGTCAATTGTCTTGGTCTGACCTCAATACCATTGAGAAAGTGATTGTTTCTCTTGTATTAATAACTAATTATTCAATCAGAACCACGGTTTTCCCCCTTTTCTACTTCCTCATCCAGAAATCAACCAGTGTAGGAAATCTTTCTAAAAGATTTACCCGGGCCAAGATCTAATCACATTAAACAGAATCCTCATTTCCATTGGTATGGACTATTCAGGGGGCAAGGACTACACTTTGATTCTTTTTTGGGTTACTAGAAAACCACGAGGACAGTATCAATCAATCAATAATATACTTATTAGTCACCCATGGTCTGTAGAGGTATAGACCTTTGCAGGAGTGTCAGGGGGAAGCATGAGATGTTATCTATAAGGAACTCAGAATTTTTAAAATAAAAGGGTAACCAGGCATGCTAAATTCCTTGACGATGAATTCATGTTTCCATAGATTCCATTGCAGCTCTGTTTTTTAATCAGATTTACCATTGGTCAAATAATGTCTCCCAAAATGAAACTGTGTCGAGTTGAAGTCTGATTATGATGTACGATATAGTCGGACTTCAGTCCCTCCTAAAACACGGATGTTAGGTTTGTATTCTGACGCTGATGTTCCAAAGAAGTTCTCCTGTAAAGACCTCATTGTTGCTGGTGTTAATGATGTGTGTGTACTCTACATAAAGTCCTTGTGACTGACAGGATTCACTCTGGAGCCCCGCTGTGGGTTTTACAGAAGTGGTGAATGTTGGCTTGTCACAAAATGCTCCCAGCCCCATTTGGCTTCCCTGCTCTGTGTAGCTTCTCAGGCTTGTGGCATTGCCCCTTGTCTCCTGTGTGAAGGATGGGACTGGATAAGCCATCAGCAGCATGAGCCCATGGCCTTGAGAAATGTTCTTGAATAGTCAGTTCCTATGGTGTGGAGAGGAATTGAGAAGGGACCTTTAGGGTTAGATTCTAGAGACTCTGAGTAACCTGAACCAGTTACTTAGTTTCCCTTTAAGTGCTGCCAGAAGACAATTTTGTTTTCATTTGGCCACCCTCATGACCTTCTCTATTTGAATAGAAGGAAAGATTTCTAGGGGATATAGGGAACCCTCCACCAAATTTTTGCTAGGATGTATTTTTGAGCCACTCTCACCTTGCCTAGAGTCCTTTGCTTTGGTGCTTTCAGGATTCCTGATGATAGGCTCATGGATTTAGAATGGAAAAGAAGCTTAGAAATTTTCTGGTTCCATCCCTTCATTTTACAGATGTAGAAAATGAGATTTAAGCAGAGAGGTTAAGTGATTGGTCTAAGTTCACAACGGTATTAAGTTGCAAAGGAGAGATTTGAACTTGGGCCTCTGAAGCCACCTAGAGATTTTTTTTTTCCATTTGGAGATCATGCCAGGTGCACAACAGCCTCAGATAAAACATTGAAGAGCTTTGTTTGTAGCGAGAGAGTCACTTTCAACAACTTAAAATCAGGATTTTATTGCTGCTCACTTCTGCCTGGCCTCCCCTGGGCATTCAGCACCATGGCCAGGGCCTGGAAGACCTTTCACTTCCCCTTGGGCAGCAAGAGGGGAACAGGTCCCCTGACAGGCTCTGATCTCTTCCTTTCCTCCCTCTATCTTCAGTATCTCTGCAGCTGCTGGCTCCTGACCTGTGTTCTGTAAGCAAGCGCTACTGTCATACATGTGTAACTGTGCACATCTGGCAAACAGGTGGTGTGCTATTCATTTGCCAGCCCACTCAGCAGGAGCCAAATTTAAGCAGGGGAAACATTGGGAAGAATGGATGCTTCCCCCTTAGTCCTCTCATCCCCAACTGAAGAGGGAGGAGGGTTGTGATTTATGCATGACCTCTGGCTCCCACCCACAGATTCCATGGTATCTAGCTTGGGGGATATACATAGGCAGTCTTTTCCTCCCCCATCATTCCAAAGTGAGTTTAGCTCCCTGCTATGGTACAGGGGTGACATAATCTTTCCCAGGGTGGAACTCTAAGTCTGTAAGTCCAATGCTGCTATGCATATCCTCTCATTAAACCTATCCTGCTTTCTGTGGATTGCCTGAGGGAACGAGCATAGCTTTGTATATGCTACTAAACCTTGAAAGGAAAGTAAGTTGAAGGTGTGATTGTGTGGTTTATGGGAATAGTATTGCCTAAGATAGTTGGATTTTGATTGGGGAGCTGGGGGAGGGAATTCCCTTTCAAAGATGGTCATTCCTGAAATGCTGTTTTCCTGAAACATCAAAACAATCTTTACCTATAGAACAATATAGAACTTTTGGTTTGGACACACACAACACCCCCCACCCCCCACTCAGAGTGATAAACACACTTACTTGTCTCTTATACATATAATACCTGCTATATCAAAAAGTCAGTTTTTTTTCTTCACTTGTGTATATATTTTGGCTAAATATCCAAAGTCAGCCTAATGTTTGTAGCATTAGCAAATCCACTAACTGTGCTTCTATTTGCATATCTATCCCCAAGGTTAGTAGCTTTGATGAGAAGAATTAGCACATAAAATCATTTGTTAGCTTGACTAAACTGTCACATGCTTTCATTTACTAATTATTATACTCAAAGCACGATTTCTTACTTTGAAACAGCTTTGGGGATAAAAATATAAACAAGTGCAATTTTCTAATTGTTCTTCTCTGTTTTAGTTGCCTTTATGAGACATACAAATTATCTTTTCAAACAAATTAATAGAGTCAACTCTCTGAGGTCTTTCAGTCTGTCCTAGCTTTGATTTCCCTTTTGTCTCAACCTCCAAGAAATATGTATCTGTAAATAAACCACTTCCAATGACATCTCTATGTTTTGGTTTTTGACAGACCCTGGATTTCATTCTCAAATGTATGAGAATATGCAAAGGTTTTGTGACTTTGTCAGCACAGGGAACTCCGCTGTGGGAAATATCTCCACAAACACAAATTACAATTTATCAATGGCTTAGTAGATTAGGAGGATGAAAGAGAGAGAAGACTGTCTACATATATTTCCCAAACTCATATTTCATATCCCATAACTAATATGAATGAAGAATAAATTCACAGGAGACAAAATTAAAGAAAACCACTGATCTTTTGTCTACATGTACACAATTGACCAAAGTTTGGGCAACCAGCAGGAACTAAAGGTCTTAATGCAAGGATGAATGTTTGATCTTATAGGTATCACTGAGACTTGGCAAGGTCTGCATGCCTGGAATATGGTTCTGGATGGGTATACTTTATTAAAAAAAAAATAAAAAGAGGTGGAAATGGAGTAGTAGTGCATGTTAAGAAGGTTTATTCACATGAGAAAATACTGGAACCAAAGAGGAAAAATGTGGTGGAAGAACATTTAGATGAAGTTCAAAGAAGGGAGAAGCAGAAGTGATTTTGTCATAGAGGTATGCTACAAACCACCTGCACAGTAAGAGAAAATAGATGAAGGGTTTGGGAAACCAATCACAAAACTGGAATAGAGGTCTGATGTGGTAATAACAGAGGACTTCAATTATTTAGACATCTGCTAGATCTCTCTATCTCTGTCTCCCTCCCTCCCTCCCTCTCTGCCAAAAGTAGAATATCTAATAATTTCTTCACATGCCTTAAAGATAATTTCATCCTTTAAGTAGTGGAAGGACCAACAAGAGGAAATATAATTCTGGATCTGATTCTCACTAACAGAGAGGAACTAGTTGATGGGCAAGAAATGATGGCAACTTTGGAAGGACATGGCTATTCCCTCTTTGGATTTGTGGCAGAGAAAGACTAGAAATCCAGACGTAGTTCTCCACCTACCTAGGAACTGGGGAAAGTAGATTTCAAAGGATTCAAAGGAAAGATATGTAGAATTCTATGGAATAAAATGCTACAGGAGAAGGCAGCCCAGGAGAAATGGAAGGTGCCCAAGAATTAAATTGTAAAGATATAAAGGGAAACAATTCTAATGAGGGAAAAAAGAATGTTGTCAAAAGAGACCAATATGAGGACAGTTAGGTGATGCATTGGATAGAGCACCGGCCCTGAAGTCAGGAGTACTTGAGTTCAAATCCAGCCTGAGACCACACACTTGACACATACTAGCTGTGTGACCCTGGGCAAGTCACTTAACCCCAATTGCCTAAAAGAGAGAGAGAGAGAGAGAGAGAGAGAGAGAGAGAGAGAGAGAGAGAGTGAGAGAGAGAGAGAGAGAGCGCAATATGGATGCAAAGGGAAACCACTGACCAAGTTAGATTTTTTTAAAAATGTGCAGAAGATAGAAGGAAGTACAGGTAATGGAAGATGGATATCAGAGCATGTCATATTCTTATAAAAATGTTAGAATGCTTTAGTTCATAAAAAGCTGAAGGTGTAAAAGAAGTTAAGAATGACAAAAAAAATTTCTTCCTAAACAATATCGGGAGAAAATGGATGATCAAAAAAGAGATAGATGGAACTTCTGTTTGGGGAAGAGGGGGTGATAATAAATAACAGTTGAGAGAAGGAAGAACGACAACTTATTTTGCTTCTGTTTTTGCTGTCCTGGAAAGATGCAGTGA
Source organism: Phascolarctos cinereus (assembly GCF_003287225.1). Taxonomy (NCBI): domain Eukaryota; kingdom Metazoa; phylum Chordata; class Mammalia; order Diprotodontia; family Phascolarctidae; genus Phascolarctos; species Phascolarctos cinereus. The sequence goes on from NW_027555736.1 coordinate 120,763,286, forward strand.
ACATGAGAGAACAAAAAGGATCAATGGAGAATTGATTCTCAAAATAAATAAGTGTATAGTAAGAGAGCACCAACTTGCCCTTGATGAATTCAAATCACTTGGCCCAGATGAACTCCATCTTTAGTCAAAGTTGGGAGGTGGAGTATGAACAGAAAGGAGGCCAGTGTCACTGGACTGTAGAGTAGTATGGAGGGTATCACCATTCTCCCAGTCACCTAGGGTTGTGACCTATGTGTCATCCTTGATTTCTCACTCTCAGCTCCAGACCTGAGCTTTAGGAAGATCAATTTGACAGCTAATCTGGGGATAGACTGGAGTAGGGAGATACTTGAGGCAGGGAAACCAAACAGAAGGCTATTTCAAAAGTTTAGTCATGGGATGATGAGGGCCTACGTGAGGGTGATAGAAGTGTTAGAGGGAAGCTGCAATATATGAGAGATGTTACAAAGGTAGAAACAATAGCCTTTGGCAACACAACTGGCTGAATATGGGGTTGAGAGTGAGGAGTCAAGGAGGATACCTGATTGCAAGCCTGGGTTATTGGGAAGATGGTGATACTCCATAGTAATAGTGAAGTTAGTAAGAGGAGAGGGTTTGTGGGGAAAGAATAAATTCAGTTTTGGATACATTGAGTTTAAGACATCTATGAGACATCCAATTTAAGTTGATAATATCAAATGAAATAGTATAGAGGGAGAAGAGAAGAAGGCCCAGGACAGGGCCTTGGGAAACCCCATGGTTAATGGATATGACCCCAGTGAATATCCAGCAAAGGATACTAAGAAGGAATGGTCAGAAGAGTTGGATGAAAATGCCAAGAGCAGTCATTAAAACCTAGAGAAAAGAGAATATCAAAGAGAAGGGAGTGATTAACAATGTCAGAGGCTTCAGAGAGGTCGAGAAGCATGTGGTTTGAGGAAAGGCCATTAGATTTGATATATAATTATAGGATCATACATGTAGAGCTGGAAGACACCTTAGTGGTCACTGAGTCAAACTCCCTCATCCTAATGAAGAAATTGAGCCACAGAGGGGTCAAGTGATCTTAGGCATTGAAAGCATGGCCAATTTTATTATTAGGCCTCTGCCAGTAGTATTTTAAAGATTATGGAAAAAGAGAGAGGCACAACAGCACTGGAGAAGGTAAAACATTGTCTAGATTTTCAAAAAATAGAAGTCAGCAAACTGTAAACAAGTGATTTTGATTTCAAATTTCTGGGAAAATTCTAGACTGTACCATTAAAGAGATGGTTAGTGAATCCAAAAAGGGAAGTAGTGATTACAAAGAGCCATTACAACTTCACCAAGAATAGGTTTTGCCAGATTAACCTCATTTCCTTATCACAAGGATACTAAACTGTAAAAGGGCAGCTAGGTGACACAGTGGATAGAGTGCCAGGCCTGGAGTCAGGAAGACTCATCTTCATGAATTCAAATGCTGGCCTCAGGCACTTACTAGCTGTGTGACCCTGGGCAAGTTATTTAACCTCATTTGTCTCAATTTCTTCATCTGTAAAATGAGCTGGAGAAGGAAATGGCAAACCACTCCAAAATCTTTCTCAAGAAAACCCCAAATGGGGTCACGAAAAGTTGGACATGACTGAACAACAAAAAACCCTGTAAAATTCAGGGCCTGATGTAGATATAGTTTATCTAAACTTTCTTGAAGCATTTGATCAAGTTTCTCATACTATTGTCATGGAAGTGAAGAGACATTGAATGGTAATACAATCAGGATTCAGAACTGGTTGAATGGCCACACACAAAGTAATTGCTAATGGTTCAATTTCAGTGTGGCAGAAGGTCCCCCAGTGGTGTGCCCAGGGATCTGTGCTTGACTCTGCTGCTAATATTTGAATCAAGATTTGGATAAAGGCACAGTGATGGCTGGTCATCAAATTTGTAAATGACAGAAAGCTAAGACAGATAGATAATAGAGAAGAGCACAGAGTCAGCATCCAAAAAAGACTTTGACAGGTAATAGAATTGTGCTAAATTTAATAAGATACATTAATAATTAATAAATTGATATAATAAATAAGATTTATCCAATAAGGATAAATACAAACCTTTAAATTTGGGTTCAGAAAACCATTTCACAATTATAGTTTGGGGGTAAGTATGGCTAGACAATAGTTTATCTGAAAAAGGTCTGCATGTTTTAGTGAACTGCAAGCTCAGTATGAGTCAGTAATATGATCTTGGACTACATTGAGAGGAGTAGCTTCTTGGAGTCATGGGGTAATATTTCCTCTGAACTTACAGTCACAGCACATATGACATTCTGGGTACCTTAGTTTAAGAAGGACATTTATATTCTGGAAGATATACAGTGAAGAGTAGCCAGGATATTGAAAGGCCTTGAGTTCATGTCATATGAGGGTCACATGAAGGAACTGGGGATGTTTAGTCTAGAGAAGAAGTCTCATGGGAGATATGATAGCTATCACATCAAAGAGTTATTTGATTTGGCCCCAGAGAGGTGACCCAAGAGAGATCGTTGTGAATTGCAAAAAAGATGAATTGTGGCTTGATGTCAGGAAAAACTCCCTGAGAGTTAGAACTATCCAAGAGTAGAATGGGATCCTTCAAGAGATTATGGATCATCTCTCCTTTGGGAAGACCTTTGGAAGGTCTTCAAGAAGAAGCTGGATAACCACTTGTGAGGTATGTTGTAGTAAGGGACTCCTTTTGGGTATGCATTAGACCAGATGGGGGGGGTCATTTCCAGTTGTCCTGATCTATATCCTGCCACTGAGCCCAGATGGCTCTGGAGGAGAGAGTGAGACTGGTGACTTTGCAAAGCCCTCCCTCATTTAAGTCCAATTCACTTGCAAGTCATGACATCATCGTCTTGATGTCATAGTCTTCTTCAAGAATGAAAGACAAACAATAACCTGTGAGACCAGATGGTAGGGCAGCTAGGTGTTATGGTGGATAGAGTGCCAGCCCTGGAGTCAGGAAAATTCATCTTGAGTTCAAATCCAGCCTCAGACACTTAACTAGCTGTGTAATGCTGGACAAGTCACTTAACCACATTTGCCTCAGTTTCCTCATCTTCTAAAATGAGCTAGAGAAGGACATGGCAAACAACTCCAGTATCTTTGGCAAGAAAACCCCAAATGGGGTCACAAAGAGTCATACACAACTGAAAAAAAATGATGACTAGGCCAGATGGTTGGTAGGATCCTTTCCAATTCTTCAATTCTGTGATTCTAAGGTAGTTGATGAAGCACACAGACATTAAGTGAGTTTTCCAGAGTGACACAGCTAGTGTCAGAGGTGGGTTTTGAACTCATGTTTTTGATCTCCTAAGATCAACATTTTGTCCACTACATTGCAATACCTCTCTTTATTTGTATATCCTCAAATACTTAGGAAGAAAAGGGAAAACACTTGTTCTCGAGAATGTAGGTATGTGTGGTTTATTTTGAATTCAGAGTTCTTATCTTGTCTACTTCTTGAACTGAATCTGCATGAACCAGATCTGCCAGGTATCAGCAGGATTAGAGTAGTAGGGACAGGGAATGAGTTATGTGGCAGTTTCCATGGATAATGTATTTTTCAAATGCTTTACAGAGTTGGGTAATAGAGGACAGCAGATAGTACATGATGTAAATTACAAAAAAACAGTGGTGTAATGACATTGTTTGGTGAATAAATTGAAGTCCTGAGTCATGAGGCCAATAACAGAGAGAGAAAAGAAGAGGCATAATTAAAAGGAGAAAAGAGATGTTTTCAGTTCACACTTGAAATGAGACAGAGATGGGGGTGGGAGTGGGGGCTGATGATGAGGAGAAATCTCAAGTGCTATTCTTTCTTAACTGAAGGAGCTAACAGACAGAGGACAGACATATCACAGAATGGCAAAGAGGAAAAAATGGTGCTGAGAATTTTACTGGGACTAAATCCACATTTATTTTGAAAATGTTGCCTTTTAGATTTGTATTTTGAAGTAATTGGGATGAGAATTTTATGGGATGGAGGGCATGAGATGCTAAGGAAATGAACAATTGAAGCTTTTTCAGATCTGAGTTAATGTCACTCCCTGTTCCTGCTGTATCGGAAGGGCCAGACACTGAAGATATCACAGTATTCATGATTTGTCTTGACCTTCTGTCTTGGGGACTTTGAATTGCCTTCATTTATTTCAAACGCCATTTTATCTCACCATTTCTGAGGAATACAACAAGCCATTCTGTAGTGAGGGAAACTGAAGCACGGGGCAGTTTAATGATTAGATGTGGCGTTAGCCTTAGAACTTGGAATTTTGTCTTTAGTTACTAATGGTCCTTCTAATCATAGTGACAGCCAATAGAGGGTTGGGATTATGCTGTAAATTTATAATTTGGATCCTAAGGAGACAAAAAAAAATCAAGTTGCTCTCTGTTTTTTTATAGAATGAACTGATTTCTAATTGATAAGTATCTCCACAATACATGGACAGTTTAGGTAGCATTTAAGCTTATGGTTCAGGCCATTTTATGATCTCTCTTTCTTATAGATGCCTCAGGAGGTGAAAGGGCCTTCAGGTTGATATTTGCTATCCAAATTATAGAATCAGAATCGAAGGGACTACAGAGGCCACTTAATGTGACTCGTACCTGGTCAAGAATCCCCATTACAAATCATCCAACAGATATTCATGCCTAGTCTGCTTGAAGAGGAGGCACCCATTCTCTCCTGAGGCTGTCCAATTCTACTTTTGGACAGCTCTGTTTGTGAGGAAGTTTTTCCTTATATTGATCAGAATATGATTTGTTTTTTGCAACCTGTACCCACTGCTTCTTATTTTGCCCTTTAGGGTCAAACTGGCAAGTCTAATCTCTGTTCTACAATATGGTCCTTCAAATACTTGAAGACAAATTTCATGTCTCAACCTGTCTTCTCTTCTTTAGGGTAAACTTCCCCAATTCCTTCAACCAGTCCTTCTATGGCATGATTTTGAGTCTTCTCAACTTCCTGATTGCTCTCTTCTGGATAGACTTTAGATTGTGACCTTCCTATAATTTTTCACCCAGACCTAAATGGAATATCCCTGATGTGGTATGACTAGAGCATAGTACAATAGAACTATTCTCCCCCTTATTCCTCGCTGAATGCAGTCTAGGCTAGTGTTATATATTTGGTTTGCCTTGCCATGTTCATGTTGGGCTTACAGTCCACTAAATCCTCACATATTTTTGACAGAACAGGTATCTAGCCACATCTTCCTCTACTATCCCATGGTTACAAAGGCTTTTTTTTAAACTAAAGATAGAATTTTGTATTTATTCCTATAGATATTTTTTTCTTTTTGTTTTTGGTGAGGGAATCGGGGTTACGTGACTTGCCCAGGGTCACACAGCTATTGAGTGTTATATGTCTGAGGCTGGATTTGAACTCAGATTCTCCTGATTCCAAGGCCAGAGCTGATTTCTATGGATTTTTAAAAATTGAGTTTGGCTCATCACGTTAGCATATTGATTTTTTTTTGTTGGATTTTATGTGTTAGCTATCCCTCCCAGCTTCATGTAATCTGTGTATTTCACAGCTTACTCTGACCTACTTTTCCATTCTTAGTATATATTACTTCTCTTCATGTACTTTTCTTTCCAGTCAAAAGGTCTGTTAGCTGTTTTCTTGACATAACCCTGCATCTATCACCTCCGTTCTTTTGCACAGGCAGCCCCCATGTCTGGAATGCATTCATTCATCAACTGGATTTCATGTAATTCTTAGTTTCTTTCAAAGCATGGCTCAGGTGCTACTTATGTGAAACCTTTTTTTTTTTTCATTCTTCCAGTGTGTAGTGCTCCTTTCCTCTTGAGATTACCTTGTTTTACTTTGTAATTATTTATCCATCTATATGACCCATGTCCCTCCATAGAATGAAATCTCCTTGAGGGAAGAGACTGTTTAATTCTTGTCTTTTTCCCCCAAGGCCTATCTCAGTGCCTTGCATACTACCAAGCACTTAATAAATGTTTGTTGAATTGAATTGAATTCTCTCCTTTCATGGAGTAGAAGAAATAGCCCTGGAACTGGAGTACAGAATGGCACAGCTTTGCATACCACCTCTGACACTTGTTAATTGTGTGATGATAGGCAAGACATTTAACCTCTCTAAGCCTGAGTTTCCTCATCTGTAAGATGGATATTAATAACATCTACAACATTTACCTCAGAAGTTTGTTGTATGGATCAAATATAATATTACATGTAAAGTGCTTTTTAAACCTTAAAACACCACCTAAATATAAAAACAAATATTTCTTACAGATTTATGTATAGACATTTATAGACAAAACTGTTGCACAGTACATAACTGAGGATAGATTCTTGACTTACTCCCGTTAGAGACCTTCCTTCAGGTTTTCATTGATCCATTAGTGAGTGACTACTCTTCAGGCATAATCATTCAACTAGTCTCAAATCCATCTAGTTCTGTCATCTAGCCAGCATTTCTCCATCTTGTCTACAAAGATAGCATGCAAGACTTTTGTTTTATCAACTACTTTGCTAAAAGGAAAGTGAAATGTGTTTACTGCATTGCTTTGATCTACTAGTCCAGTTGCCCAGTCAAAAGGGGAAATTGAGTTACTCTAGCATGACTCATTCTTAATGAAACCATCTTGGCTCTTAGTGATCACTGCCTCCCTTTAGAAATGCTCACAAACTATCCCTTTAATAATATAGTCTAGAAATTTTCCAGGAATAGAAGTCGAGCCCAGCTATCTATAGTTTGAAGAATTTACCCACCTACTCCACACTTTTTTAAAAAATTAGGACATTTATCCTTTTTCAGTCTTGATGCACCATCGTCATCAACTGTGGGTCAGCAATCACATACATTACTTTGGGACAGCATTTTTCTAGGGCTGGTGACTTGAGCTCCAGTAGTTCTCCTATGCTTGGGGGGCAGAGATGTGGTAACCCAGATTCATTTACATTTTCCAGTAGACTTCAAAAGTGAGACAAGTCATAAAAAGCCCCTTGGTATCCACTGGGTCATAGAAGGAGAACTGAGGCAAATTTATCAGCCTATTTCTCTCCCACTGGGTGATATATGATTCTTCCACCATCTTTCTGGTGCTGTTGTTTGGGTGGTCATAGAACAGACAACTTCTGGCAGCTTTCTCTAGAGTGCAGAGATGACAGATATACTGGCTGTGGCACCCTCATAGGAAGCAGCTTAGTCACAAGGTGGTGAAAAGTAGTCCTGTGGTGATGGAGACTGGGAAATGGAGTAAAGGTAACAGGGAGACTTAAGACAAATGGGGAAAATAGGGTCATGGCACAAACATGGTCCGCTCATCTCTTTACCACCCACTTAGTGATTTCTGAATGTAATATTAAAGTGTTCCTAATTATTTTTCTTGGACGCATTTGCTACCCTGATGATATTAATTATTCTTAAAGGTCAACAGCGTGCTCTTGAATCCCCTTCTGTTCTATCGTGTAATCAGTTAATTAATTGGAAACCATTTAGCAGAGTCTGCTAAGCGCTTTGTCTAGTGGGGGTTTGGCTGTTTTGTTGCTCCTGCTGATATGGTTTCCCCCCCACACTCTTGTTTTCTTCCAAGGGTTTGGAAACTTGAAAATATACCCTCCCCATTCTTCTCCTTTCCCTCTCCCCCATTTCCCTAGAGGGCTCCTTAACACATTCAATAGCCATTTATGGGGATAGCTAACTCATTAGTTTTTTTTCCTCTTTGTGGGTTCATAAATATACATCTTTATTATTATAGGGTGCGTGTGCCTGAGCTTGGGTGGTCAGAGAAAGGACAGCCTCTGGAAGGCCACATGTGGCCTTCTAAGTCTTTGGGTGTGGCCTTTTGACCGAGTCCAAATTTTCTGGAACAAATCCTTTTATTAAGGGATTTGTTCTGTGAAGTTTGGATTCAGTCAACAGGCTACACTTGAGGACCTAGAGGGCGACATATGGCCTTGAGGCTGCAGGTTCCTCACCCCTGGTCTAGAGATTTCACCAGATTGCTACATGATCTATGATACAAAAAAAGGCTAATAAGCCTTTTTCTAGGGCTGTAAGTTGCAGAATAAGTGCCAAATAGAATAAGGAGAGGGAGTTTTCTCATTGCAGTGAAATCACAAGTCCAAAAAAATGGTAATGCTTTCCAACTCTATACATATCTATATGTGTATACATATATACATATAGACATACATACACACACATATACATATTACGTATATATGTGGATATATTGATGGGTAGATGGGTAGATAGATAGATAGATAGATAAATAGATATTTTGATTCAAGAGATGGGAAGAGAAGCAAGTTGCAGTGATAGCCATGAATAAAGAAGCCTTTGAATATCTCCCTATATATGTGATCCTAAACTGGTTCATTCATTTTCCTGAATGTCTGTGCTGAAGTGCTAAACATCTTATCTCATATTACAGGCTCAGATTCCTCCAGAGGATGGATTCTAGGATTTTATCAGAAAGTTTCCTGCTCTAGAACTGATATATATTAGGAAAAAAAAGGGAAATTTGGGTTAGTTTCAAGTGGTTTGTCCCTGTATTTCTCCTCCTGGTAAGTCATTGATTAGCTTTCATTAATGGTCAGGCCCAGAGGAAATACCAAGTGAACAAGAGGTCTTGCCCATATACAAATGGAACTTTTCACCACATCCAGGGATAGGGGTGAGATTAGCTTTTCAACTGTACTTGAGTACACTTGAACCCCTTATAATAATGGTCTCAGAGAAAAGGACTGTATGTCACTTTCCATATAGGAGGCATGAGTAGAAACTGCATCATCAAATTGTGTCTTAATTAGGTTCTTTGTTTTAGATTTCTACTGTATTTACCTTTTGGGGTATGTTTTTCCTCATGTAATGTCAATTGACCATTCCTTTTTTTTTCAACCAGTTACTCACTTTTTTTCTATCAGAGTCCTCATGTCAAAGACCCTAATCTTACCCTAGGAGAATGGCATTAGCTGTGAGGGAGGTTGGGGCCCAAGGTCCTGAACCTGAAGGTCATTTACTTTTCCACCTGGGCTTCCCTTGCTGTCCAGAGAAGGTTACTCTGCTACATGATATTAATAAAAAGGATTCAGATTATAAACCATTGAGAACTCTTTAAAACCAGACAGTCTGGTCATGCAGGGTAGCTCGGGGCAGAATGAGTAGGTATGAGGTACTTGAAATTAAAGGCAGGAGAGGCTTTCAGGAAGCTATCAGAGTGATTACTGCAGGTGAGCCTCTTCTGGCTACTTAAAAATAGATAGTTTTAAGATTTATTGATACATTTTGTTTTGACATAAGAGATATTTCTCAAGCCACACCAGTATGAAGTATATTCCACGAAAATAGTTTATTTATTGTTAACAGAGTGCAGGGATGTGCCCTTAAACTTTGGTAAATGTTTTGGACATGACCAATGTGGTAATTTGTTTTGTTTTACTATGCATAGTTGTTTCAAGGGTTTTGTTTTCCTTTTTCTCCCCTTTTTCAGTGGAGGGGGAGGGAAGGAGGTGGGAGAGAGATAAATATGAATACTTGTTAATTGAAACAATCTTTGATAGTATGATGCTGAACGACCATTACATTCATACAGAGCTTTGTTGCCTCTGTGTTGACTTTGTTTTCATTGTTATAGTAATTGTGTATCTTGTTCTTTTGGCTCTGCTTTCTTCACAATGCATCACTTAATAAAAGTCTCTCTCTCTTTCTCTCCTTTTTGCATTCTTCATTTTCATCATTCCTTTTGGTACAATAGCATCTTATTAAATTCACATATGATTTGTTTAGTCATTCTCCCATCATCGAGCACATATTTTGTTTCCAGTTTGTAATCACAAATAATGTTGCTATGAACATTTTAGGACATAAATGTCTTTTTTCCCTTTTCTGCCAATAACCATCTTGGGGTATAGCTGTAGAGTCTTTGGGAAAAAGTATACAGAAAATTTAGTAACAACTGCACTAGCCGTGAGTTAGCATGCCAACTTTCCCATAGGCCCTCCAACAATAAGCTTCCCACAGCTGGTATCTTTTCTAAGCTTGTTGGGTTTGAAATGACACCTTGTCTCCTGGCTCCTAAAAACCAAGATTCCAGAGAACACTGCTACACCAACCGTTTGACCCTCATCCCTGATGTTGCCCTGTAGACTTCTTAAATGCTGCTTCAAGTTTTTTAGACCAAAGGATATGCCTCATTACCTTTGCCCTATTACCTGGCTGCAAGGTGGCTGATCCAGCCTGCCTTACCATGGTTTTGCTTTGACTTGATTACTTAACCTTTCATGACACAGACCAAATATCTTGAAACCACATGATCCTCAGCTGGCATTATGGTCTGGCTGATTCACATAAAACATTTATTTTCCACTTAACACCTGGCTAAGCAATTCTTTTTGGTCATCAGCCTCTTGGTGTTACCTCCAGATTGCTACCACATATTTTCTTCTTTGTTGGAATTCCCTTCTGTATTGAGCCTCAAACGTCTCTTAGGCAACCATACCACAGCTCCAGCTCCTATCATCTCTCTCCTTAGCTCAAACTCTCTGTCACATTCATCACTTAGGCTGTCCTTGACTGATCCTGTGTGTGTGTGTGTGTGTGTGTGTGTGTGTGTGTGTATGTGTGTGTGTGTGTGTGTGTGTGTGTGTGTGTGTTTGTGTGGGGGGGGAGAGAGAAAGAGAGACAGAGAGATTCCTCACTCCCCTCTATTCCTCTCTTACTAGCATCCCTAATAGAGCCTTGGTCTCCTTGGTTATTGTCTTACCTTGCAGACACTTCTCATTTCTTGTTTTTCATTTACTCTACTGGTCTCATAGCTATGCTAGATTCCTAGGTACTTCTGCTTCTCAGATAATTATGTTATAGGCAGGGTTAGATATGAGAGTCCAGATTTGTCTCACTCCTACAGAAAAAGCCCTAGGACTTCACTCAGAGGTGATTCCTGATGCCAATTTTCAACCTCTTACATATGCACATGCTTTTTTGAACAGAACAAACGATTATTTCTTGAAAGGATCAAACTGACTCAGTCTGTAGGTTAGTTTGTTATTTTTGTTAGTGGAATCATAAATTGTTCATTCCAACCCAGGTAACTAGTGATGAACATTCCCTTCCTCTATCCTTCTCTGCTCTCACTTCAGGCTCCTCTTGCCAATATTCTGGTACCACACAGTTAACTGCTGTTGCATATTATTAATAAAGACATTAGTTTCTGGAAGTTCTTACAGTGACCCTATAGCCTTTGACAAGGTGCCTTTTCACATCTGGACATGTCTCTGTTTCTTTTTAACCATCTGTCTATAATCTTCTAGCTCATTTTCATTTCATGGGGACGTGTTTTAATACAAGCCAATTTAAAGTAATTTGGTAAGTAAAATTTTATGAGATGCTGTGTATGTGTTTTCCTTAAGTCCAAATATAGAACACTGATTATGTTCCCCTTAGCCCCTCTAATATTGTAATTCTTCTTCTTCTTCTTCTTCTTCTTCTTCTTCTTCTTCTTCTTCTTCTTCTTCTCTTCTCCTTCTCCTTCTCCTTCTCTTCCCCCTCCTCCTTCTCCTCTTCCTCCTCCTCCTCTTCCTCCTCCTTCTCCTCCTCCTTCTCCTCCTCAACCTCCAACTCTTCCTTCTCCTCCTCCTTCTCCACCTCTGCCTCCTCCTTCTCTTCTTTTTCTCTTCCTCTTTCTCCTCCTTTCTAAAGGAAGGATGGAGGCTATAAGATTGTTCTGACACCATTTCTATTTTTTGAAAACAACCCTCAGCATAGTTTTCTGCTCACAAATTTGTTATGTTCTAGGTAATGGCAGACTTTCCCATTATCAAAGTAATGGCACACTTAGTGAGAACACATCAGATGTGGCAATTAGCATGAATATCTTTGAATTTTTGGGTGATTACTCATTTGCACTTGTACCCTCTCAGCTCTTGCCTACCCCAATTCTCTTGGTCAATTCATTCCCTCCTCTCACATTCTGTCTTCCCCCACTGGACTTCAAGTTGTTTCAAGTCATAATCACACTTTCAGACACTTTAGTAAATACCATCAGCTTCCTTAACAGCCTTGGTGATGTGTTACATAGCCTGGCTGATTTGTGTGGTCTGATTCCCCTAACTGGTTCCTTCTTTGGATTGGTTTTAGTCATGAGCTTATCAGCAGAGGGGAATCATTGCTTCATAATTTCCCAGAACTTGTTTTTTTTTCTTCCAATTCTCACCCCACCTCTTATTGGTAGAAATAGCACTTGGGAAAAACAAAATCAAACAAAAAACAATCACAATGTCTTGGTTACAGCACCATCCCATTCTTTATGTTTTGGATCCTCTTCTTGGGTCAGTGGGGCTCTGTTCTCCTTCAGTCTATTCTGGATAATGCTGCCTGCTTGAAAGTCATGGGAATTGTTGGTTAGGTGGGAATGGCATCTGCTGCTTGGAGTTCACCCAGGGCTCCAAATAGTACTTCATGTGCTTCTTGGGCAATTAGCTTTTGGCTAATTTATCTTAAAAGAAACTCCCGAGGAACAAAATTCCCCGAAAGGAGTTTCAAGAACACTCAAGGTCTGGTGTAAAACACCTAGTGAGAGCAAACAGAATGTATTTTTCAAGTGCTTTTTTTTTCAGGGACCAGAGTTTGTCTTCTTGGAGCAGCCTTTTTGTGGAGTAGGGGCTATCCTAAAATCAAGCTAGTGTATGGCCGTGTTCCCAAACCTAATTCTGCAACACTTAAAAGTGAACCACTTTCATCTAAGTGACTTTAGGGAAGATCGTACAGTGGATGTGCCAAGTTTAACATGTTTTAGGCCCTTAGGAAAATACGTACTATGGGCCAAGTCTCATTGCAGTGGGTTCTTTCTTGTTGTAATGGAATTTTATTGTATTGACTATTTTAGTCAGAAGCCCATACATAGTAGGGGCTTATTAAGTGTTTGCTGAGTTGAATTAAATATTAAAGTCAATCAACAGACCACTGATTGGGACTTAGCAACTTGTCTTTAGATATTTTCAGTGGTAGTTGTATTTATTCTAAAGAGATTTGGCTTGTATTGGTTAAATAGTAACTGGAGTTAGGTAGATGTTTGTGTGTGTGTGTGTGTGTGTGTGTGTGTGTGTGTGTGTAGGTAAGGAAGGTGATAGTGAGTTCTACTAAATGAACTTATTAAGAACTTAAAATCTCATCTATTCATTTGTTCATTCGCTGTTACTTTATTAAAGTGTGTACTGCTATTTGGAGACACAGAACAACTCACTGAGAATTCAGAACCTTTCATCTATGCTGGACTCGGGAGAACCATAATCTTTGCTGTGCCCAGAATATGTTGTGCTTATTTGTCCTTTGTCTCTGAAAACCAGAGATTTTTCTGCTGACATACGGGAAAGACTTTCACACTATTAAGGAGTGGGAAACTGAGGATGTCTGCCAGTTCTTAAATGTCCAGCTCATGAATTCAGTCCTTGGCACCTGCTTCACTAAGTCGTTAACATTTCCGGTCAGAAGGCCAGAGGTGCTCATTGTGATGTTTCCAAGACCATGGCTGAATTGGCATCAATAAGGAGACTGGGGCTCTTGGAGAGTTCAGTGGAGCCTGGGGTGTGGACTGTGACATGTGACAAAGGGCTGGACTTACCTTCCTCCTGGGAAATGAGGGAGACCCAAAGGGTGGAAATTGGAATTGTTCTTCAGTTCCAGTTAAAAGATGTAAAGATGGTAAATTTTCCATTAAAGAGAAAGGCTCTTAACTGAATAGGAAGGTTTTTGAAGTCATGGTGAAGAGAGACCCATCTAGTTGCTAGAATTAATGCCTTAGAGGTCAGATTTTCTTTTGGATATGGTTGAAATGAGATAGAATAGGCCTTTAGGATGATGTAATTTGGAAGCCATCAGGCTTCTGACCTGAGTAAGTATTAGCCTGACTTGGTTAATAGCAGAGGAGAAGTCAGGATACAGATGGTAGCTTGGAGAAAGGACCCACAATAGGTGGATAGGGGGGAAAGAGGAAGGGGACAGATGCTTACTTAGCTGCCAGGTGCTTGTGCCGGCTCCCTAGTGTGCCTTTTCCATGAATATCTTCTCTCTACTGAGGTCCTTTCGTGACCTTCTTACTCCATATTGTTAGGTTCTTATCACCTCTAACATAGACATGCCCAAGAGAATAGTGGAAGTCCTAAAACATGTAGTCAAGGAAGTAACTACCACTGGCTTTGTGACACAGCATCATTTTTTCCTGGCCATTTGGTGTCCTCTCTACCTAAGACCTCAACCAGTCTACAGCAGAGCTCAAAGCATGAGACTGTCCTTAGGGATAAAGATACTAAGGTAACTAGCCTCCTCATTGCTGTACTCCTCTGCCACCTTGAAGCCTTTTCTGGCTCTCTTACTATCCCTTTTTCTGAGCCATTCAACTTGGAGGCAGTGGGGGAGTGCTGAACATGGACTCACAGGACCCAAGTTAAAATTCCAGCTCTGCCACCTACTACCTGTGTGGTTTTGGGAAAATTACTTAACCCCTCTGAGCTTCACTGTAAAATGATGCAGTTGGAGTAGATTACTTCTAAGGTCCCTTCCAGCTCTAAATCTCTGCTCCTTTAATCTATAGTAATGCCAGTGAAGGAATTTGACTTCTGCCTAGTTTTATATGCCATACATAGTTAGAGTGGTAAAAGAATTAATGCCTTTGATAAAGCTATTGGCAATAGCTGTTTCCTTTTTGTCCCCTAGATCGAGAAGTTCCCTGGTTTCCTGATTATGGCAAAAATGTTGGATGAGTTAGAATGGGTAGCTAATGTCAAAGGAGAAAAGAGAGGGAGAGATATTAGAGAGCTACAGTTAGTTTCTTTTCCTTTGCATATAGCTAGTACTTGACCTAGATAACTTTCTTTGACTTTCTGAATCTAAATATCAAGAGAGGTATAAAACAAAGTAATGTTTGCCGCAGAGTACAAATGGAGGTAGTATGAACCTATAAATAGTGAGCATCCTTCAGATTCTCTTCTTTGTGGATGACGCTGTGCTAACTGCACCAAGCCCTATAACACTGCAGAGAATACTAGCCTGAGATACTTAATTACTCAAAATTGAGTTTGGTCTAACTATCCACATAAGAAAAACCAAGTGGATGAATAATGCTTATTGTTCAGACTATGGTGTGAAATTGGATGGACATTCCATAGAGGTGGCCTAACAGTACATATATTTTATGTAGATTCTAGGCTCAGAATAGAATAAGAGAGAGTAGGTTGAATGACATTTGAGAGATCATGCAATAGTTTTTAAAGATCCCAAGCCTCTCCCTGGAACAAAGACACATCTTTTTAAGTACAATAGTTTTCTGGTGATGTCATATAGATAGGAGTGGGTGAATAAATAAGCAATTATTAAGAAATTACTATATACTGTGTTGAGTGTTAGGGGATGAAAATACAAAAAAGAAACTACTCTCTACTCTTAAAGAGCTTATATGCTGAAAGCGGAAGTAACACAGATAAGAATATGGTGTCCAGGGAAAGATGGAATCATAGGGAAGGTGAGTGGAAACATAGGGCAATTTAATAATGTGCCCTTTCCAGAAGCAATGGTAGTATCGATCTCATCACTGTTCCCAGAGCCAAAGATAGAAATCTGGGCAGAACAGGAGGTATAGTATTGCATGATGACATGGCCAGAAAATTGTGTAGTTGGGTGGCTGGGTCCAACAAGATGTAGTGAGCTCTCGTCAATTAGAGTGGGAGTGGGAGTTGAGAGGGTGCAGAGGCAGGAGTTGCAGCTTGTGGCTGCATAGCAAGGATGGAGAATGGAGTGGTCAATTGGCTGGGACTGTCCAAAGAACTCATGTTGCTAGTCATCCAGAGGGTACTCAGTGATGCGTTATTATTTCATATCATTTTCTTCTATGCATTCTATGCTTAAACCCAACAGGCCTTGCTGTTTCTTATATATGCTGCTCTACCTCTCATCTCCATGCCTTTGTACTGGTTGTACTCGATACCTGGGATGTCCCCTCTCCTCTTCTGTGTCTCTCAGAAACCCTGTTTTCCTTCAAGACTCAACTCAAGTACAACCCTTCTCACGAAGCCTCTCCTGTCCCCTCGATAAGTTGGAATTTTTAAAAAAAATCATCTATCATGAAATTTTACAGGAAGCAAAAGAGTAGGATGAAGAAGCAGTTTAAATAATTTACAAGAAAATCATTTGGATTTGCTTGTTAATAAGTGGATACAGGGAGAGAGCTATATAGAGAATAAAAAACAAACAAATCTTTCCTTCATTCTTGAAGGGGCAATTGCAACTGACCTCTTCTGAGTTCTTTACTGTGTTGAGCATGTGCCCTGAAACCAGCCTTCCCCAGACTCTCACTCACAATGCCTCTATCCTCCCATCCTCTTTCTTGGGCTGATTTATTGAATTTTAAAAGGGAAGCATGTATAAGCACTTGTTGGTTTCTCATTGTGTTTCTCCCCCTAATAGTGGTTCATCTCTAACAAATCTTTTTGCCATTGGCTTTTGCAAATCATCTAGGTGAGAGCAAGGACTAGAGTGGGAAACTTGCCTCCAGTTCACTAATCTGAAGCTGAGGCATGACTTATATAATTTGTGATTTGATTATAGAAGCTATGTTTGTTCAAATTCAAATCAATTTAACAAGGATTTCTTAAATGCCAAACACATGCAAAGAAATGGTGCAGTACAAACATAACTTTGATTCCTGCTCACAAGAAGCTTATAGTTTGAGAAGAGGGAAAAACATGTATATTTACCCATGACCCAGGGGGTCCCCAAAGGCTGTAGGAACCTGATCCGAAGAGATAGTTATATCTCTTTGCAGTCATGACTCCATTTTGGAGTTTTACTCTAGGCAAATCTTAAGTAAGGCTCATGTCTAGGTTTCCCTAAGTATAGGTAACAGGGGTCCCAGCTCTTAGCTAGGAACTCAAATGAAAGTATGAGTTTTGTGTGTGGGATAGTTTTTATTTTACTTAACAAAACAGTGCATGAGATGTGAAGGACTTGCAGGAGCCCATGAAGAAATGCCGGCCCACAAAGTACTCAGATTTAGCCCATTATACTCTTTCCCAGAAGAGCTTGGGAAGAATGCTAAAGAAATAATTCCCCTTCAAATTGGACCTGCATCGTCCAAGTAATTCTTGGCAATAGTGGGATTAACAAACTCCTAATCTACTACATCTCTCTCATCCACCTTCCCCATGACATGTCTTCAGGATGACAGCTTTGGGCAATCCTCTATTGGCAGTCCTCTTCCTCCTCCAAGTAGTTAGGTGCTGAGGAAAACTCTGTCTAGGAGGTCAATGATAAACTTAGTATCTCTCATCTCTGTAAAACTTTTGAACTTGAGATTACCCATAAGGTACATGAAAGGCACATTCTCACAAACTCTAGTCTCTGAGATATGATCAGAAAATTAAATGGAAAGTCAGAAGGTAGCTAGAAACCTGAGGTTTGAAAACCTCAGACTCCCTGAGCTAGCATGTACTTCTTGCCATGGACTTCTTCTACAAGCCACTTTTATGCTACTAGGGTGTGGAGAGGAGGGAGAAATCTGTGTACCTCCTTGCATGCTGCAGTCTGGAAGCCTGTGAAGAAAAGGCCTGTTCCAATGCATGAAAAAAAGGAGCAGTGCAAATTCATAGAAGAAGTATGGTTCTTCCCCCTCATTCTCAACCACCAATCAAGTTGGAGTCATTTTCACATACTAGGAACCAATCAAATTTTCCATGCGTTTCATTAAGGAGACAGGGTACATGTCTACTTCCAAGGGATACCCTCTAGAAAAAGGTCCACGCCTTTTAATCTTGTCAAGTTTATTAAGGGACTAATCTAATTGATTAGAGACTCCCCTAATATGTGCACACACACACATGTGCACACATGCTCACACACATACATATATGTGTGGACACACATGCATCTATGTATAAACACATAATGTTCAACCATGCATACGTGCACACACATACACATGTGCACAATAATATGCATGCCTACACATATGTATGTGTGCACACATAGGTATATATGCACATGCATGCATGTATATATGTGTATGTATATAGTTGAGCATGCATCATGCTGTCTCTACTAAATAAGTATATGCGTATACATGCATTTATGTAAATTATATATATATGTATGTGTATTTGCATATATGTATATGTAGATATACACACATATTTATTTAGTAGAGACAGCATAGTATAGGAGAAAGGGATCTGGATTTAGAGTAAAAAGATCTGGGTTCAAATCCTGGCTGTGACTGAAGGCTTGTCATTTCACCTCATTAGACCTCATTTCTTCATCTATAAAATGAGAAGATTGAACTATACAGTATCTAAGAGTCATTCAGCTGTTAAGTCTGTGATCCTTTGAACTATGATACAAGGTTAAGGGGAGTGTTGAGTCCTTAAATCCATCTGAGTTCCTTAATCAGCTTGATGCCTGCAAGATGTAACCCATTGTTTGGCTCTATTTAAGGGCCCCTCCCCGTGGAATGTGAGCATACCCCCTGGAGTGGTGATGATTTGGGTTTCACAGATAGGGACTGGCTGCTGATGCCTGGCTGACTGAGAATCAGCTACCCCACTCCATGGTCTAGAAAAGTCAGTCAGTTGCTTTCTTTTGGATTCTCCCTGGCCATCATATTCCAAAGATAGGATGTAATGCAGCAGCATGGACATGCGTATTGGGAGAAGATGGGAAACCTCTACTAGTTTCTCAGAAACAGTTGATCATGACTCACACCAGTGATAGATATGTGCTTGTAGTCAGCCTGAGAGCATAGTTAACAGATCACATTTGTGAACACCCATTCTTGTGCAGAAGAGGAGGGGATTTTGATTTACTCAGGCAGTGTGATCCCAGAATCTAGCATTCTAGACAGAGAAAGATTTCCTGGGGAAGCATCAGCTTTGAGATTGCCTAATGGATGATTTCTCAAGTTTCCAAGCTGGAACTTCTGGAGAGATAAGAGAATTTCCTGATGCAGGATGTGCCTTGGAGAAAGAAGAGGATATTCCATATGGTCCTTGCACAGCTTCCTACTTGGAAAGCAAAGCCAATGACATACTCCATATAGGCCTAATGGGAAGGGGTTACTTGTTTTAGGAATCCCCAAAGTATGAAGCAGCTAGGTGGTATAGTAGATAGAGTTCTGGGACTGGAGTCAGGAAAACCTGAGTTCACATCTGGCCTCAGACACTCACTAGCTGTGTGACCCTGGGAAAGTCACTTAACCTTAGGTTAGTGAGTTGCCCAGAGTCTCAGGTCTACCTCAGGTTACTCACATGTAAAATGGAGATAATAATAGCATCTACCTTCTAAAGTGGTTGTGAAGATCAAATGAGATAATATTTATAAACCACTTAGCACAGTGCCTGGCACACAGGAGTTGCTTAATAAATGCTTGTTTCCTTCCTCAAAGAAAAGACTAGACTATAGGATGCTATTTTGAGTTGGGAAGGGTCTATTTAATACTCTATAGGGAAGTTGGACTTCACTGGAATATCAGGAAATATACCTGATAACTTCCCCTAAGTTGAATTCCCTTGGGAGGGAGGGGTCAATGAACTATTTGAGTGTTTTATATGTTTTCGGTATCTCTTTATGGACTTCTTTGTATCTGTTGTATCTTATACCTTTATGTGAATAAGAATAGCTTATACCGAATAGGTGTTTGGTACCTTAAATATTTGTAAGGGATTTAGGGATCTCTTTTGAACATAATTGAGGAAACCAAGATACAAGCTGTGCCCTGAGTATATGAGGAAATTTCATAAAGTAGTCCTCTGTGTGTGTGCGTGTGTGTGTGTGTGTGTGTGTGTGTGTGTGTGCGTGTGTGTGTGTGTTTAGAGGGAAGGAAATGAATCAAACAGGGTAACTGACACTCTATGGATTGGCTGACAGGATTGGATTTGCTCCATGAGTCCAGAATCTTTGGGGGGCCCTAGGCACTGAGTTATACAAAGAAAAAATGCAATCAGTTTGAGGGAGTTAAGTAAAAGACTATGAAAAATTTGAGGAGGGAAACAACACTTTCATCTGGGGATGTTAGGGAAGGCTTCTTGGGGGGGGTTGGTAAGTGATTTGGGCTTTGAAAGATTGGAGGACTTCACCAGTCAGTGTTGTGGGCAAAGGAGTCCATTTCCAGTATCAGAGACTATATGAGCAAAGAGCAGAACAAAAATGAGGTGAAGGTGTGATGCAGAGTAATCCATTTTAGCTGAAACAAGGAAAAAAACCCAAAGATTAGTTTAATACAAGGCTAGAAGGAGTATCAGTCAGATTGCAGAAAGTCTTAAATTCCAGAATCAGGAATTATTAATGTATGGATAATGGGGAGCTGCAGAAGATTTTTGAGAAGAATTAACAAGATCAACACTTGTTGCGTTGAGAAGATTGCTTGAGCAGTGGGTTGAGGAATGGATTGTAGGGATGAGAGGAAAGAGACAGGAAAACTGGTTAGGAAGCTATTACAGTAGTTTGAATAGTCTGAATAAGAGGTCAGCAAGTCCACAAATGCTTACTGCGTTGACAGGCACTGTGCTAAGTGCGGTGGATGCAAATACAAGCAAAAGGAAAGATAGTTCCTGCCCTTAAGAAGCTTACGTTCTATCTGGGGGAAGATAACACATTAAAAAAAAAGCTGAAAAAGGGGTGGCAAGGAGGGAGTATGGTGGTTCTATCTTCAGTCTGGAGAGTCAGAAACACAGCAGGAAAGTATAAAGGATGGCTGGCTCAAGCCTTTCCTTCCAAATAGGTGTTCTAGGAGGAAATCACCAATGACAGAATGGGGCTTTAGGGGAAGAGGGAACTTCCAGAATGAGAAGGCAGCTGAGGGGTAATGACAAAGTTGAGAAAATCAAAAGCAGAGCCCAGGAAGGAATGACAGAGATAATTAAGGTAATTAATGACAAGAATGGGGAAAAGGGGGAATGGATGCATGAGATGTTACAGAGGTAGAATTAATAAGACTTGGCAACTGATGGGACATAGATTGTAAGCTCTGTGGGAGCAGGGCTTGTTTCGCTTCTGTATTTGTGTCCCTAGCACCTAGCATCATGCCTGTCACATGGTAGACAATAAATGCTTATTTATTGATGTAGGAAATGAATGTGGAGGAAGAGTCAAAGATGACTTGTGCTTCTAAACCTGGATGACTGTTAGGATAGTGGTGCCATCAACAGAAATAGAGAAATCAGAGGAATGGGCAGCTTTCTGGGGAAAAGATGATGAGTTCATTAATGTTCATTAATGAACCACTCAGCATAAAATAGTTTAAATAGCCAACCCCATCCTCACCCTACTTTTGCTGCAATTTATTTGGGGAAAAATGAAACAAACCAGATGAAGGCTGAAGCTATATAGAGTTGCAATTTCCTTGAAGTCAGACTCTGCCAACTGATTTTCCTTTCCAGCCCAGGGATCCTGACAGCAGAACAAGCCTCAGTGCCCATGGGCACTGAACTGGAAAGGAGATGGCCCATGGGACTCCTGCCGCAGCTGGCATCAAGCCACAGGGCATTTAGAGGCGGTGTATTTAGCTGGAATGACCTTCTGGCTTGACACTGGGATTCTGATAGGCATATATTTTACTTGTGGCTCCCCATCCCCTTTCAGAAATGCAACCACCTCTGCTGATGGACAGCCCCTGCTTCAGAGAGGTGAAAGTGAGGACTACAGAGTGCGTTTGGCTAGCCATAGTTCCCAGAGTTCTTAGGAAATGGAATGGAGCAGACATGGAAGCAAGATGCTTTTCATGGTTGCGAATGATGGGGAAAGCTATTCCAATTGCTTCTTTTATTCAGAACCCAAAGGGGACTGGGTGATTGATGAGAGAGAACTAAAGAGCGAGGGCAGTCTTTACTAGTTTTCTCTTTTCCTCTAATCTAAACTCTCCAACTATGTCCTTGATCCATTTTCTCCCAATCTTTCTCCCTTCCCTGTTTTTCTTCTTTGAGATATTTCTCTCTGTCTCTATCTCTGTCTCTGTTTCTCTTTCTCTTTCTCCTATTCCTTCCCTCTACTTACAAATACAGTCAGATCTTCCTAATTCTAAAAACAAACATCCAGGCAGCCCAGAAACCTTTCTTTCCACCCCGCAATCCCCTCACGCTTCTATCCTATCTCTCTTTTGTTCCTGCCAATCTTTTAGAAAGAATAGTCTGTACTCACTTGTTTTCCACCCACTCCCTCCTTACTTTCCTACAATCTGGATCTCATCCCCAGAACTTTATTGAAACTGCTATCTTCAAGGTCATCAGTAACTTTATTGCTGAATACAAAATTGACTTTCGGATTTTGCTTCCTGTTACAAGGAAAGGGGAAATGGAATTGAAGGTTACCCGATGAACCTTCACTGGATGTTAAGTAATTTTCTTATTCACTACTTTGATTATTCTGATTACCTATAACTCTTCTCCTCAAAACCTCTCCCTGTGCCTACTAAATACAATGCAAACTTTCCTAGCTTGGCATTCAAGGCCCTTTATAATTTGAATCTAACAAACTATAGCTTTCTGGCGTTAGGATACATTGCCTCCCTTCAGGTGCTCTGCAGTCCCCTGTTCCCTAAACAGTGTCATACTTCCAGTTATTGTAAAGGAAGTCTGTATGATATGGCAATGATGACTTCAGGAAACCCTGAGAAAGAGGGAAGAAAGATAAGAGAGGGAGGAATTGAAATGAGGTGCCCCTTTAGGTTTAGAGGTTTCAGTGCCCCCATAAGGTTTAAGTCAAATATATTTGTATGTAGGACCAGAGTTAACTGATTCAGTATTATAATTGTTTTTCTTTTTATTGTTATTTATCAATATATTTAAAAGCATTTAATCCTTTTAAAACAAAAGCTTGAGGAAGATTTTATATATGTGTATACATATATATGTGTGTGTATGTGTATATATATATATATTTTGGTGATGCAAGAAGGATGGGTGAGCAAAGGACTAAAAATTGAAGCTTTGTCTTTTCTACTATACCATGAAAGCAACATGGACCTGAGTTTGCATTCCAACATGATTATTTAGCTTGGGTGACTTTGGCTAAGTCACTTGGTCTCAGAGGTCTTCCATTTTTTCATCTATAAAATGTGGTGGCTGGCCTAGATGACCCCAAGAGTCCTTTCCAGTTTTTAATCATAGGGATCTTTGTCAGCTTGGCTAGCACTCCAAGAAATCAAGGAGATGTCGTAGTCACTTTAAACCTGAAGGGGGCAACCAATGAACTGAGGCCTGGACTTAATGGGTTAAAAACAAGGAAGAAGTGAGGTTCTCGGTGATGAGTGACCTGGGAAGAAATGACTGAGCAGGCCCTATGGGATGTTTCCTTGGCAGCTGCTGGACAAACCAAGACCATATAGCCTTAATATTTGCTTAGCTTTCTGGTAGCAGAGTTTACCAACTGTCACTATCTGTTGCCCTTGGGATAAATAGTATTCACATCTTTAGTTCCTTATTTCCTACTGTTCCTTCTCTTCATGAAATATGCTCCTATTCCCCCATCAATTATCCCTTCCATGTTACGACCTAGCAGTCCAGTGAGCATTTCTAAAGAGATAGAAGGTAAGTAAAGGGTGTTCTAATAGAACTCCCTTGAGTCCCAAAAGGTCACAGAAGGCAATTAACAGTCAACAGGGGGATAGATCACAGTCTGTGCTTAGTACTCTTATCCTACCTTTACCTTCCAAACTCAAAGTGGTTTTCTTCGTGGGGCAAACGGAGCTCATCCTACCTGGTTTATTAGAAATAGGAACCAAACACTCTGTGAGGTTTAGTCCTCCAGAGTATATTTGTGGGTGTCCAGGGACTCTGGTTTCAAGAATTCCTTTTAATGCTCCCTTCAAATTCCTAGGTATTATTTGTTAGGACCACAGAGTTAGGCCACTTGGATATTTGTTCATATCCACTAAAAATTATAGCTCAAGAGTTCTTTCTTTTTTTGATCAGTAGTTCTAACAGTGGACCTTGAACTTGGAGATAGCCTTATTTGACAAGAGTTTGGGGATATCCCCAGATGCTCCGCTACCACTAGGTTGGCTTCCCTTTGGGCAAGCCTTTCAACTGATGTCTATTCCCATGTTTCTGTTTGTTAGTTGGAGCATCTGTCTCTTCTTTTGGAGAGTTTCCTCTCATGTTTCCACCAGTTACATAGGGAATATGTATCCCCATAAACAGACCTGGGAAAATTCCCCTGCCAAGAGATTTATGCAAAGAGGGCAGGTCTGGGGATTACAACCCCTTGAAGACTTAACAAATGTTTGTGCTCATCTCTCTCTCTCTCTCTCTCTCTCTCTCTCTCTCTCTCTCTCTCTCTCTCTCTCTCTCTCTCTCAAAAAATTCAGGTCGACTTAATGGTTTTGTTAGGTTCATTTTAAAAACGATTCGCTAAAGGGGAGGCAAAGAAATGTCATGGAATCTGATTTTGGAAAAAAATTTGATGCATTGTCTTATAAAATCTTAGTCACCCAATTAATTCAGAGTGGCACACTGAGGAGATGATGAGGTTACTTGGAAACTGGCCATTGGACCCAGAGAGAAGGCAGTGGCAGACATTAATGGGTCTGTCAGGGTGGAGGAGGTGTCTAGGGGAGGAGACTATAAGGCTTAGAGACAGAATGGTTCTTAATCTTATGAGCAGGGTAACCAGCTCATTAAAGAATAGCAATAGGAAAATGCAGGGGTAGTAAATCTCAGTGTGTGAGGTACAAACTAGGAAATCCAGACAGTAAGTTCTGATTTTGGCTTGGCCACTAGACCATCAGGAGACTTCAGATCTGTTCTTTTAAAACCTTACGGCTCAGCTTCCTCATCTGTACAGGAGCAATGGTGATTCTGGGCAAATGCACAAATGACTGTGGATGAAAGCTGACTAGAGATATGCTGAGCATTTATTAACAAGAGGTCACCTGGGAGTGCGGCAGGGCAGATATCTTTCAGGAAGAAAAATAAAATTCTTAGCAATTCAACAAATTAAAATTTGGTTTGAGAAAAAGCAGTCCACTCCTCCTGGCAATAATAATAATAACAAAATAATAGCTAGCATTTATGTAACACTTTGTTGATATGTCTCGGTGGCTCAGAGGATAGAGCGCTGGGCCTGGAGTCAGGAAGATCTGAGTTCAAATCTGGACTCAGACACTTACTAGCTGTGTGACCTTAAGCAAGTCACTTAGCCTCTATTTGCCTTAATCTAGTGGAAATGGCAAACCACTACAGTTTTTTTGCCAAGAAAACTCCATAATGGGTCATGAAGAGTTGGACTTGACTGAACAACTGAACCATAACAAAATATAGCACTTTAAAGTTTGCAAAGTGCTTTACAAATATCTCATTGTATCCTCCTAACAATTCTGGGAGGTGCTATGATGATGATGATCTCCATTTTACAGATGAGGAAACTGAGACTGAGTGATGTCGAGTGAATTGCCTAGGGCCACAGGTGAGTGTCTGAGACCAGACTTAAACTCAGGTCTTCCTGATTCCAAGTCTAGTACTCTATCTACTACACTAGCTAGTTACCTCTAAGAAGAAATATTTCAGACTGCAAAGAATCAGGAGGAAGAAGAGAAGGCTGGGCAGTGATAATGACTGAGGAATTCCTAGGGAAAGTGGAGATGGGAGATGCAGTATAACCCCAAAGCCAGAGTAATCGAACAGAACATTTCTTCTCTGGTTTGGGATTGGTGTGGATGTTTGGGAGTGGAGGGTGGAAGATAACAGACAAGGAATGAAAAAGGAAGAGTGCTAATTTTGTAGTCAGAGCTGGATTCAAATGTCCCCTCTAGTACTGAGCCACAATCACTTCACCTCTAGGAACATCTTCAGCTTCTCCATCTGTAAAATGACAGTGTTGAATTAGATGGCTCTGGGGTCTCTTCCAGTTGTAGACCTATGACCCTGTAATCCCAGGACCCGGATTCAAATCATGATTCTGCCACTTGGCTGTGTGACCTTATAGAAGTTACTGCATGTCTCTGGGCTCCAATTTCACCATTTATTAAATGAGGGGCTTGGACTATGATCTCTAAGATCCCTTGAAGCTCTAAGTCTACAGTACCAAGAGAGCTTCCCTTGGGAAACACAACTAGGAGTTGCCACTTTCCTCATCCTTCATCCTGGTAAGCTAGATGTAGTGGCTACCCATCCTAAATTGTATAATGCTATTTCTTATTCTTTGTTTGCATGTAATGCCTGTTATTTTTTTTCTTTTGGAATCCAATTTTCACTTGACATTTCTGCCTAATGTAGCAAAACATGACCTTTGCAAAGGACATTGTTGGCAGCCTGTACACTGGTTTGTACTCCCTCCTTGCTCCCTGCTCTCTTCTTGCTCACTTCTCATTCTCAGAAAGGAGGAATGCTGCCATTTCATTTGTCCCCTGGCCTCACAGTCTCTGGGTTGTTGTTTTTGCATATCTCTCCCTTAAGGGGCACAGATGCTCCCTGTAGCGTTCTACTTCAGTGGGACTTGGCACTGAATCTCCATTGGGTTCTTCAGGGTTTCATAAAAGAAAAGGGGTGTCTTTCAAAGTAATGTGGATTGCCTAGGGTCTTGTGACAAGGGAGAGTTTGTTTAAGAAAGGCTATGGCGTAGGACAGAGATAGATGGAAGAACCCTTCATTCTGAGCACAGGGAGAGCTTTGCTCTAGAAGTTGGGCAGGATACTTTTGTTAGATTCAGCAGAATTAAAAGCAATCACATCCATGGTCCTTGCAATGGAGTCAATGCTCTTAGAATAACTTATATGGGCTGTATTTCTTGCATGTTATCACGGGGTGTCTTTGGAGTCCCAAGTAATTCATACCATTATTGTATAGTAAGGTCTCTGCACAATGTCAGGGCATGTAAAATGAGACTATTATTCCTCAGGCTGGGGGAGAGAGTGAGGTAATAGAGAAGAGGAAGCTTCTGTTGGAGGGTTCTCCTGGCTGGAGATGGAGGATAAAAAGAAATTCTTCTTTTCTTGTGTTTTAATCCTCCAATAAAGCCCTCATTTGATAACCATATTGTGGGATGGGACAGCATGATACAGAGGAAAGTATGCTGGTTTTGGAGTTGGAGGACCCAGGTTTAATCCTGTTTCAATCAATAAACATTTGTCGAGCACCTACTATGTGACAGGCACTGTACTAAGTGCTAGGGATACAACAAGAGGCAAAAGACAGTCCCTGAAAGTGATACATGTTGGAGCTTGATAATTTTGTTATATATTTGAAAGGAATTGCAAGTTACAGAGTAGATTTGCAGTTTCATGTGCAATCATCTTTATTACTGTACTACATTATGGAAATTCTTGTTTTATTCCATAAATTAAAAATAAAATTTAATAATAAAAAAGTCAGTCCCTGCCTTCAAGGAGCTTACAATCAAATGGAGAAGACAACATGCAAATAAATCTATACAAAGCAAAGTACATATAGGATAAATATGAAATAATTAATAGGTGGAAGGCAAAGGAATTAAGAGGAGTAGGAGAAGGCTTCCCGTAGAAGCTGGGATTTTAGCTGGGACTTAAAGGAAGCCAGAGAGGTCTGTAGTCAGATCAGAGGAAGGAGAGCATTCCAGGCATGGGGGGCAGCCAGAGAGAATGCCTGCAGCCAAGTAATGGAGTGTCTTGTTTGTGGAACAGCCAGGAGGCCAGTGTCACTGGATGGAAGAGTAGGGCTTGGGGAGTAAGGTCTAAGAAGCCTGGAAAAGTAGGAGGGGGCTAGGTTACAAAGGACTTTGAATGTCAAACAGAGAATTTTGTATTTGTTCCTGGAGGCAATAGGAAGCCACTGGAGTGGGAATGGTAGGGATGGTGACATGATTGAAACTTCTTTTTAGGAAAAGTACTTTGGTGGCTGAATGGAGGATGGATTGGAGTTGAGAGAGACTTGAGGCAGGCAGAACCACTGACAGGCTATTGCTATAATCCAGGCATGAGGTGATGAGAACCTATGCTAGAGTGGTGGCAGTGTCAGAGGAGAGAAAGAGGTGTATTTGAGACATGTTTCTTTCTCTTACCAATTGTGTGACCTTAGGCAAGTCATTGAATTTACATGGAACGTAGTTTTTTTCAGCTGTAAAATGAGGAGATTGGAATTGATTATCTCTAAGGTCCCTTCTGCCTGTGAATCTATGATCCTAGGAGTCTTTGTGATAAGGAAGTGACCCCAGGTTCTAAGTGTGCTCCCTTCTCACCTCTGCCTCAAAGACTCCCATTCTTCCTTTAAGATGCGGTCAAACACTATCTTTTTCATGAAGCCTTTCTTGATCCTCCCAAATTCCAGCTCCTTTCCCTCTAAAAGTCTTTGTATTTAACTCCTTTGTATGTATTTTATTTATTAACTTCATATTTATATTGTGCATTATTTATTTATATTCTTATTGTCTCCCCTACATAAACTCCTTGTGATTAGGGACTGTTTCATTTTTTGTACTTGAACCCTTAATGCCTAGACCAGTGGCTGGCGCATAGCAGGTGCTTAATAAATGTTTGTGCCTTCCTATGCCAGGAGAGCTAAACTTGTGACAGGTCCTACTTGGCTAAGTTTGGAAAGTCTCATCATCTAAGGGTTGGCCATAGGGTAATGATTTGTTTGGTAACGGCAACTCATGAACACCATCTACTAAGTCTTACAGGGGACATGATCTGTACCAATCAATCAATCACTCAACTAATAAGCATTTATTAAGCCCTTGTTGGCACTGTGCTAAGAACTGAGAACACAAAGAAAATTTAAAACGTGGTCCCTGCCCTCAAGGAGCTCACGTTCTAATGGGGGGACAACATGCAAAGATTGTTTGTGCAATATGAGCTTCTCTGTAATTCTGCAAGTGGCCTTGATAGATTCCTTCTCTTGGCCTGTTGACCAACTCAGAATACACACATGATAGACATATACACATATCCATACATACACACACACACACACACACACATGAATAAGAAACAAAGAAGAAAAATGTTTTCTTATTCTATCTCTTTTCCATCAGTCTTAGGCCAATCTGATTAATTAGTTGGAATATTTACTTAGACTGTGAGTGTCCCTTCTATTCCTTACTAAAAATTTCCAAAAACCTTTTTTTTCCCCTCTGGAAGTTTGTACTTTCTTTAGTTTTAAATTTTTCATGCATTGTATGTCTGTAATTATAGTCATTTATATATAGTATATGCGTATAAATATGATATATTAGCATCTACACATCTATCTATCTATGCAAATCTCTTTCTCATTATATATTAGGGCTAATGCTTATTCATATCAGTAGATTATTAGATGACTAGATGGTGCTTATGTTGACACTTTCTCAGCCACTCACATCTGCTACCTTTATTAAGGGCTCTCACATGAAAACTTGTTGAGCAATAACACTTGGGTGTTTTTTTTTCTCTCTAATCACAAGGCTAATGATTATTTTTAAGACATATCTGCTGATGACTATAGGTACCCATTATGAAAGGTTGTGGCTGAGAAGAGTGATGTGTGACAAGAAATATTTTCTGTATAGTATAAATAAACATAATATTCTGGTCTGTGAACAACTTATCTGAGAGATCTTGGTCAACAATGTTATATCTGGCATTCTCTATCTATTTGTAGCATGGGAAGGAGTTGGCAAGATTGATGGGATCACATCACTTTAGAATAGGAAGGACATTTAGAGATCACAGGAGTGGGGAATCTCAAGGCCACACATGGCTCTTTAGGTCCTCAAGTGCGGCCCTTTGACGGAATCCAAATTTCACAGAACAAATACCTTAATAAAAGGATTTGTTCTGTAAAAATTGGACTCAGTCAAAAGGCTGTTTGTACCCAAGGACCTAGAAGGCCACATGTGGCCTCAAGGCCACAGGTTCCCCACCCCTGAATTAGTCTAAAACTTTCCTTGTGTAGGTGGGGAAAACTGAGACCTAAGAGGTGAAGTGAGTAACACAGAAGGTTACTAGTGGCAGAGCGAGGATGTCGTGTTCAATTTTAATCAGCTTAATATTAGAAGTAAAAAAAAACCCAACAATTAACATAATTATAGAATCTTAGAGTTAGAAAGCTTTTGGATTTCAATCAGACAATGACCACTGATTACATTCGAGCATTTAAGCACTTTCCGTGTGTCAGGTACTTTGCTAGATGTGGGGACACAGATGTGAAGTGGGAGAATCCTTGACCTCAAGGAGTTCACAGAACACGCAATAAAATAAATACACAGGGATCTGGGGAGCTAAGGGATTAACAAATGGAGGAATAGAGGAAGATCTCTTGAAGGAGATGGAGCTACATGTTCCAAGACCTGAGGAGGTGAGCTGGGAAAGGATCCCAGGAATAGGGGCCAGCCTGTCCAGAGGGTGAGAACAGCAGGCAGTCTGGATTTGCTGGAGCGCAGAGTGCATGAGAGGGAGTAATGTATAATCAAGCTGAAAAGATAGGCTGGATCCAGATTGTGAAAGGTTTTAAGTACCGAGCCAAAGAATGTACCCTGTATCTTAAAAGCAATTATATAGATGGGAAGTCCAAACTGCCAGCCAATAATATATTAAATACAAGTCATCTTAAATAACACCATTCTTTCATTCTAAAACTTTTCGTTTTCAAATACTTCCTTATGATTTCACTATTCCTCCCATTGAATGAAAGCAGAGAGTCATAGAATGTGAGGGCTTTTGGTGATACAAGGCAACTAAAACTAGGAGTGAGGTGAGATGAAACCTCAGCACCCACCAGTGGCTTTGAGATTGAAAACAACCACCGACCATTGGCATCATTCATATCTGTGTGTATTTTTGGGTTTTTACTTCACTGTGGAGAACCCTTTCATATTTCAAATCATTTTTAGTATCTAGCCCAGGAACATTCACAACTGTGACTGCATACTTAATAAATGCTTTCTGATGATGACTATTACGGTTTAAATGGTAATCATTTTCCCTTTGTGTCAGGTTTCCCTGCCCTCACCTGTGTCCAGGATATAAGCTTTCGAGAGCTTAAATCCTAATTTTCTTCAGGGTGGAGGATTGGGGGGAAATATCAAAACACCTTAATTATTTCTACATTTTATAAAAAATATTTTTATTTTTATTTTTTGGTGAGGCAATCAGGGTTAAGTGACTTGCTCAGGGTCACACAGTTAGTAAATGTCAAGTGTCTGAAGCCAGATTTGAACTGAGTTCCTGACTCCAAAGCTGGAGCTCTATCCACTGTGCCATCTAGCTGCCCCTATAAAAATTATTTTTAAAAAATCACCCCTTTCCTTCCCCCCTCTTACTGCCACTCTTCTTCCCCCTCCCTGCCTCCTTAGCCTCTAATTTAATCTAATCTGACCTGACAGATGGGCTCAACTATTGGTCAAAGTCTTCTCAACCATAAACCTGGGAGGGAAGATGTTAAATCACTAGAGCTTGGTATAGAGGGAATTATCCATCACAAAACCCTTTTCTTATTTTTTGCTTTGATTGTTGATTTTGCAGAAATCTCTCCAGCAACCGGCTTACCACACTGTCATGGCAACTCTTCCAGACGTTGAGTCTCCGTGAACTGTAAGTTCATCCTGAAGACCTTTCTCAAAAGCGGCTATGCGTATGTGTGTTTGTTTGTATGTGTATATGTACATGTACGTGTGTACTCAGGGTAGCAAGAAAGCAAGGTTAAGAGACTACATGTGGACAGTGCTGAAGTCTTTCATCTACCAGGCTGGACAGGAAGAGGTTATAATGTCCAGTGGGAGCCAAAGAGATCCATTACATAGCCTGCTTTCTGCCTAAATCCATGTTTAGGTAGAGTTCTTTTCAGAAGCTAACAGCCCTGCTGCCACGTGGGCCCTGGTTTAGTGGTCTGTGGCTAGTTAGATTTGGTGGTTTGAGACAGTGCTAATGAGGCCAAGGTCATGTGTTTAGTCTTCAGTTCTCTTCTTCTGCATTTGGCAGTTAGCTTTGTTCTGTTCCATGACTGATGACAACATCTTTAACCTCAGCCAGCCATCTTGCAAATGCACATTATTGGTTACAGTAGGAACAGGGTAAGAGTAGATGGATGAATGGAGATGCATGACTACTTCTGGAAAAAGTAACTCAAAGCAAATGCTGATGATGGAGTCAATAGTATTATTTTTGATCATGGAATAAATTAAGAAATGCCTTGGAGAAGACTCATCTTATGAATGGAATCCAGAGTTCCGGGTTCTGGGAATTCTACTCATGTCCCTTTTTATTTGATAACTCGAGTAAAATGCCTCAGCTCAAATTTTCAAAATGTAAATTTCTCCATTGTTTTTGCCAAGATGCAAGCGCTCTGGACTCATGCCTGGCCTGCTGGCCCTTCACCTCTTCCTCACGCCATCTGTCAGAACTGAAGGGCATGCATGAGTCATAATCATACCTTGAGAGGCACAGCTTGCAGGGAAGGGAATATTTACATCCTGTGTTACATTATTCCATCTCACCAAGTAGACACTACTTGTCTGCAAGGATCCTGAGGATCAAGAGCCTCTTCTATACCCACAGGAATGACTGGTTGGAAAAATGCAGGTATACTTTGATTTATAGAGGGAACATATGTGATCCTGAGAGGGTCTGCCATTTCATTCAAATCCTAGTAGAGTTTGTTATTTCCTTCTTAGGGTTTATCTTACCTTTGATCATGAGGACTAGGTGAGTGATGGTGCCTGATACTGCTGTAGCAGACCTTGTAGTCTTGTTTTCTATCTTTAGTGATATATCTCTGAAATTCACAGATATGCTACTAAAGACTCCTGCCATAGCTTATTATTTAGAGACTATATCTCTATTTATAAACAACTAAACAGGATTCAATTAGTGGTGCTATTAATACCAAATATAGAAAGGTTTTAAAATGAATAGGAAAATGTTGAAGATACTAGTGGCAAGATGTATTATTTAATTTGATCTATTGACTTTAGGAAATTGTCATAGAAACCTAGGATTTAGAAATGGAGGGGACCTCAGAGATTATCTGGTCTTTAGCTCTCATTTTACTATTGTGAAAATTGATGCAGTTTGCCTCAAGTTACCTCAATTGTAAGTAGCTGAGTTGAGATTTGAACACAAGTCCAATGAGTGTATGTCTAAGGTTCTTTTCTCTACACCATAATGTTAATTCTTTAAGAGATTAATCCTCCACTGTCCCATCATCTGCTTTCTTGCCAATACTATGCTTATGCTCAGCAGTATGCACACTTTGATATTCCACTTGTATTTGAGTAAAAAAGGCTCTAATTTTTCAATGACAATCTTATTGTGTGTAATCTGGAGTCTTTTATATTGCCGAGGCTCATCAGGGTGAAGGGGCTGATGTGCTGCACGTTCAATTTAGTAAAGAAGTCTGTGTAGTCTGAATTATCCTAACACATCTGTTGTGCATCTGTCATGGACAAGGCATTATTTTACGGGTTGGGAATGAAGTCAGGTATAAGACATGGTCACTAACATCAAGAAGATTGTGATTTAGTTAAGAATTATCTGTATTGGGAGCTTCTAGACTGGGGCTCCAGAGACACTGCCCCACTCATCTGGGAAACAGGATAGCATCTCTCTGGGGACATCGAAAGTCCACAGCCTACTGAATTATTGATAAAGTGTTCAGTGCTTCTTCTGAAAAATAATTGGACGTGAAATCAATGGTGTGCTGCCCTGGTGACCTGTTTTGTGGAGTTTTAGAAACAGTTGTTCAATAGATATATACTGAAAAAAAAGTTAGATTTATCCCAGAGGATCATGGGATTCTGCATTCATCTTCACCAGTGATCAATAGAGCTGTGAGCTATCAGTGACTTATGAACGAATGAAGATATTTTCTCAAGTGGAAGTCAGTGTGTTATCACTACCATGTCCACTGAGTATTTTATTTGTCACATTGTTAAATATAAAAAAAATTAAACAAAGAAATACCCCTCTGAGGAGGAATCAAGCAGGTGGGGGGGTCTATTTATGAGGAAGAATTAACATGCTAGATATGAAGTTTATCATCAGGCTGGAGAATGATCAGGTTGCTTTTTGCTGTGGCTATAATTAAAATCTAAACAATTCCCATTTCTGGCACACAGTCTGATAATAGAAGAAAAATATGATTATGGTTCCTACTCTGCAGGGGAACAGGAATGAAAGGCATTAGTAGGACTCAATGGAGATGCAAAGGAATTGTCAAGGACCAGGAAAAAGCTAAGAACCACTAGACATCGAAGGAGGAGAAAGAGAGGAAGCACCAAGCAAAAAGATGCTATAAATTATTGAATTTTCCTCAAAGGCTTTTCAAGGGATAATTTTCACAGCCCTTCTTGGAGACTATATCTGCATCTGCTGTGCCTGCATCTGTTGTAGAGGATGATGTTAGAGACAGTCTACAAAGAATTACATAAGCCTCTGAAAATTAAATCTGCATATTCTTTAGTAGGAATAACTTCAATGCAAAAATGGAGAAGTGGTGGATGATAAAAATGTGTTGGAAATCTGGCTTAGGATTAAGAATCAAGGAAGACTAATGGTTTGTAGACTACACAGCAACCTACATATCATGAACATTTCTTCAAGAAGTGAGTTGAGGTGTATCTTCAGAAATATGCTGTTCTCCAAATCTCCTTGAACAGTTATTATTGTTCTTGCTGTGATCTGTACTCTTTGTTCAAAGAAGCTTAATAGCCTCCTAATGAATGGCAGGTACTATTAAAGGTTTCTCTTCTTGGTTGCAGTTTCTGAGGAGGTGAACCATGGGACATTTTTTTGACTTGTGTGACATGGGAATTGGGTAGTTAAGAATATCATTTTGTATTGAAATTATGTTTCCTTCCTTTCTCCCTATAAGAATAGAGTCTTTTTTAGATCTTTATTTTCTTTAGATCTTAAAAGAAATTAAAGTCCTACTTTTGAGTTAAAAAAAAACAAAAACAAAAACCCAGCACTACTAAATAATGGGGGAGATGTGGCCAGATAATGTTCCACATGGAATGAAACTGGGGTTTGAGGCAATTGCAAACGATGTTAGTCAACTGTGTGGATTGACTGTCAAAAAAGGCCATTGTACTTTAAGTGTATTTATAGCATAGATGTGAAATATGCAACCATTGAGCCTAACTAGATTAAAATTTAATTGGGAACTATTTAACAAAATAAATAAAAATGCAGAAGAACATAGATCATTTCAATATGTGGCTGGATCCTTGTGCCTGGGTTAGCGGCTGAGTTTGTTACCACTTATTTACAGTATTAGTGTCCAAAAAAGGAAGATTATCATCTTGCTAGGATTGGCACTTGTCAGAGCACATTCAGAATATTGTGTTGATGTGTTATGTTTTAGGAAAGACATTGATAAATTGGAGAAGATCCAGAGGAGAGTAACCAGGATGAGAAAGCTTGAGACCATGAAGAGGTTTTCCCTAGAGAAGAGAAGAGCTGGAAGTGGATATGTTAACCATCTTCAAATATATGAAGGGTTATCACATGAAAGAGGGATTATATGTTTTGCTTGACCCCAGGGATTAGAACTTGAAGGAATGAGTAGAAATTAGGTGGAGGAACATTTTGGCTCAATTTAAGGGAAAAGACACAAACCTTTTCTGAACAATTAAAGCTTCCCAGCAATGAAATGGACTACCTACATCTCCATAGAATGTCATTTGGAGAGGATCAGAGAGGCTCTCTAGTCTGATATAGACTGGAAGAAAAATTCCCTCTACAATATATCTAACAAATAGTCACCCAGAGGTTGTCAAATAAATGGTAAATGGCTGTCCATTTGTTTGAACCTTTGTTAGGGATTCTGTTCAGGTAAAAATTTTGCTAGGTAGTTTCTGAGATCCTTGTCTCCTCTGAAATTTCATCATTACAAGAATTCTATTCAGGGAAGGACAAAGGAGACTGTTTTTCTTTTCCTAAACAGGTTATAATTTAGCTAGCCCTGGTATGGATTTCAAAGTTTCTTCCATAGTTATGGAGAAACATGACTTTTCCCACATCATTAAGAAGGTATGTACCTATCTTAGCAGTGCAATTGGACCAAAACCCCCAAAGAACCTGTCTAACTATCCACTAAGGGAGAAATTTCCATGGCCCATTTGACTTCTGCCTCAATGGACATATCATAGTATTGGCAGTCAGTATTTCTGTTTAATCCATGCTTAGGTGCTAAGATTAATTCTGTTGCATAGTACTCTGGACCCTTGCTTGTCCATTCCAGGATAGGAGGTCTAAGAGAGAAGGATAATAGAGTGAGGGCTAGCTCAGCAAGATAAATGTTCTTGCCTTCAATGAATAAAGTTGTCTTCAAAAGACCTTACTGGGTAAACTAGTCAGACAATTGGACATTTCTAGAGAGAGAGGAGGAAAAAAACCCCATCTTTCTCAGGGATACCTAGCAATGTAGTTAGAACTTAACTCAGCATAGGCAGGGACTAGTGGGTGATGGAAGGCTCAGGGCTCCAAGTCCTGGAATGTGAACTGTGTGATATCTTTCCATAACTGAAGGCTTCAGTGTCTCTTCCTGGTTTCTTAAAAGAGCTGGAACTGTGTTTCTTCGTGAACCCATGTTATATAGCCTGCCTCCCCTGAGTCTAATGAGGTTTGATGAAATGGCATGCCTATCTCTCCACTTCATGCCTTGACACCCTCAATCATAATCCAAGAGGGTCACTGGCACCAGGAATGCTATGGAAAAAGAAAAGAAAATCAGATAATGACTCCAGGAAAATCAGTTTTTCTAAACACCCAGTCATGGCCTTGGCCACATTGCAGAGAGCGAAAGTCTAGTTCAGGACAACATATTCAGTAACTGGACTGAGTTAATTTGTGGGAGGCCCCCTGGGTCCTGTGATTAGGCCCTGGGCCATTGAGGTGCTCGGGAAGGGTGTTGGTAAATTTTGCCCTGAAGCAGCTGCTGCTGTATTATTCATGGGGGCCTCATACATTATTGATAGGCCTAAGAAAGCTGTACTTTATTACTTACAGATCTGCCCCTGAAACTCAGGGATGGGAAACTCCTGCAAGTGACCTGATTTTGTGGAGGATGGCTAATAGAGAGGAGAGAAAAGGGCAGTATCATTATAACTAACTACTTTGCCCTTCTTTACCCCTTATTTAATTCTCCACCTGGTCCCCTCACCTTTCAGGGAGTCACAGTGATTGCTGGGTCTGCTACTTGCAAGTTGGGAATCTATAAGAATATCATATTAAAATCACTTTATGTACCAATGAATGCCTTATACAACATCTCACCTATAGCACTACTTCCAGAGTCAGTCACTCAAACCAATTTTCTACCTCTAGGAAGATCTGTGAATTTGTTTAGAACAACTTTTCAGCTCAGATATGTTGTTCTCTTCTGAATCTACTCTGACTTAGTAATGGTTTTCTGTTCTGAATCTACTCTAACTTAGTTATGGTGATGTAGAGACCAACCCCATGTAAGGAGAAACTTCCAAAGAATGTACAGAAATACAAGGTTAGTTTGGCAGGTAGTTACAGAACCCTCTACCAAATTCCCACTCCAAAGCCTCCTCATAGAATGGAGGTGAACCTCATTTCTGAAGGTCTATGCTAGTGGAACATAAGCTTTGGCAGATTGGCTATGCTGGGAAATCTTTGAGTACGGTTCTGGCAATGGGCTTTTCAAGGACCAGCCTATCTAAATATGCAAAGGCTCGTCACCAATGGGCTGGGCGCTCAGTGATTAATTCTTTGTTCATGTCAATTCATGAAACAAAGAAAAATGCAAAATCACCCTCGGTTCTGTGCTGCCCTCTTCATCTTCTTCAGCAACAGTAGCAGAGTGGTGAAAAAGAAGGCAGAGGGTGCTAAGAATCAAAATTTTAACATAGTCTATAAATGTTAACTGCTAGTCCTCTAAATGTCAATTTTCCATCAAATGACCAATGAATTGACACACTACTAGAGGATGTCAATATTGACATTCTCATTATAAGTGAAGACAAAAGTAAGTTGAAACTAAATGGAAGTATGGCTCACAAATTTTCCTTGGAGAGGTAAATAACAGAGTTGGAAGAGTTGGTTTAATTGTGCATCCAAAGGAAACAAAGGACTATCATTTCACGAGACACTTGGACATCTCTTACGGTAGTGCTCATTATGAATATTTGGTGGGGAAAAATCACCACAAAAAAAAATTGTAGCATATGTGCCTACATCTGTTGCAGAATATAAAGAGGTAGGAAAATTCCACAAAATTCTTCATAAAACCCTAAAGATTGAATTAACATATACTTTAATGCTTCATAACGTCAATGCAAAAGTGAGCATAAGGAAAGAAGAACAATGAAAAATATGTTGGAAAATCCAGTTCAGGATTAAGAAGAAAGACAGGCTAATGGCTTGT
The DNA here is from genome assembly GCF_003287225.1 of Phascolarctos cinereus. Lineage (NCBI taxonomy): Eukaryota > Metazoa > Chordata > Mammalia > Diprotodontia > Phascolarctidae > Phascolarctos > Phascolarctos cinereus. The sequence goes on from NW_027555736.1 coordinate 120,801,578, forward strand.
TGACTATACAGAAAACCATGTATCATGAATACTTTCTTCAAGAAGTGAGTTGGTATACATTATACATTGTGGAATAGCACCAAAAATGAAGCTGACTTTACAAAAAAATATAGCCTGGTTACCATTGTCAGAATTACTTCCAATCAGTTGTCTCTGTACAGTTAAACCCATTGACTTGTTATACCAAAGACAAAATTGATATCAAATTAGAAAAAAATATATAATAATATATACCATGCAATTAAAACAGCTCACACTTCATTCATTTAAACAAATTACCAAAGCTGAAAATGGGAAGTGAATAAAAGAACAGACAATGAAATAGACTAGGATATTTTTCTAATAACAATAACAATAGGTATCAGTTACATAATGTGTTAAACTCTGCAAAGCACTTTACATGTGCTGTCTCATTTGATCTAGAGAAGTTTAATTTATGTTAATCAATCACCATAAAGAAGAGTCCAAATGAGCCTACAAACCACTTCAGAATATGTTTAATCTCCTTATTAAATGAAAGAAATGTCCACCAAGGGCAACATGAATTTAAGATATACATTTATTTTAATATACATTAAATTAAATATAAAACCATGAGATAAAAATGGACCATATCTATAAAAGTATTTTAACAGACTATTTTTTCTATCAATGACAGAAAAGGTACCATATTTAGACTCTAAAATCCCAGTCCCTGATGTGCTGTATGAAGTAGCCAAAATGGTGCCAAAGGGAACAAAGGCACAAAGCACAGCTGGACCAGATCACATACTCACAGAGGAGGTTCACGTTAGGAGTGATGTAATTTTGAAGACTCTGAGGGATTTCAATCTCAAGAGATCCGAGAGAGGGAAAATGCCAAATACTAGAAAAGATCACAGACATAATTACTAGTAAAGAAAGGTGATGGAGAAAATGGTATAAGATAAGTTTTTAATTTCCTCTCTTTATGAAATCTTTCTAAGAATGATCTAAAAATATGTAGGTACATTTGATGAGGGTATAAGAAGAGAATAGGCTGGTTTTTGCAAATGATATGCTTTCCTAGACCACGTATTTATAATCATGTACTTGAAAAGTCCAAGATTTCAGAGCATTTAGTGTTGTTTTACTATTACAAAGCATTTGATTCAATATTGGAAAATACCACCTTAAAAGATGTCTTCCATACATATATTAAAACCATACACAATTCCTTAAAAGGTGTTAGAAGAGAGGCATATTTGTTTGATGGTCCACCCTAAGGCTTTTCAACAAATGAAATGGGCTTTTTTTCGGTGTTTCTTGCTAGCAGAGGTCTTCAAGTAAAGCCTGCATGACCATCTGATGGGAATGTTCTAAGACAAATTGCTATTTATGGTTCATCTTCTTTTGTACTCTAGGATAATGAGTCTTTAAAATCTTCCTTTCCATTTTAAGGCTCCTTTCCTACTTCAGGACCCCATTAACTTACACCTGGATTATTGCTATGACCTTCTAACTGTTCATCACTTTCAGTTTCTTCCTCTTCTAGTCAATTTTATGTATTTCAGCCAAATTTACATTGAAAAATCTCTTCACTTTGATCAGGAAAACCTTTAGTGGCTCCCTAGTCCCACCAAGGTAAAGTCCCCCAAACATTAATATGTATTTTTGGCTTTCTGAAATCAATGTCTCCTTTTCTTCTTGCATTCTTTTCTTGCTTCTTTCCAAAATTCAATACAATGAGCATTTATTAAATGCTAGTAAATGCAAAATTCTATGCTTAAGTGCTGAGAAAGAGTCAATGAGAGGAAGACAAGGCTCCTGGGTTTTTTAAACAGTGACTGAATGACCACTTGTCTGCATCTTATAGACGAGATTCTTAATCAAGTATAGGTTGGACTGGATGACCTCTGAGGTCTCTTATGATTTCAGAGTTCTGTGATTCTGTGACATGTAAACCAATCAACCATAATATTAAATAGAATGTGGTAAGTTTACCTAAGTTGTGTAAACATGGTTAATATGACTTCCAAGAAAACTTCTTACTTGGGGATACAGAAAAGGAGTCCCAGGGGACCTTTGAAAGATTGTTGTGATTATAACAGGTGGAGGTAGGAATGGAAGATGTTCTAGTTCTAGAAAATGGCATGTCACAGCAGGAAGTGGGATAATGCAGGTTTTGTTCAGGCAGTGGTGTTTGGCTAGAGCATAGAGTATTTGAAAAGGAAGCAGTGTAAGATAATTCTAGAAAGGTCAGTTTTTGCCAGATTGAGGAGCATGAATGTTCTTTGGTGGGTAATGGGGAGCCATTGAAAATTTTTGAGCAATGGAATGATGTAATCCATTTTGTGGGTGAGGTGTATTAATTACTATCTGGTGAATAGAAAAGGAAGCAGATTTAATTCATCTTTTCCCTAATTTTTGTAATTCAAAAAGAAAAAAAAATCATAGATGAGTAAACTTTTGGCAGTTTTTTATAAGGTTTTGTTAAATACACTCTTCCCTTAATCTATGAAGACCAGGTGTGAGCTATCTCTGCTTCTCTAGTAAAATTCTAGGAGTTACCCTGTTCTTTGGTTGAATGATTTTCTTTCTCTATTTTTGTCCATAGGAGATTAGAGCAAAATTTCTTCAACTGTAGCTGTGACATCCGCTGGATGCAGCTGTGGCAAGAGCAGGGTGAGGCCAAACTGAACAGTCAGAATCTCTTCTGCATCAGCACAGATGGCTCTCGAATTCCCCTGCAGCGTATGAACATCACCCAGTGTGGTAAGTAGGCTGAATGGAAATGTCAATTCTCCTGTCTTCTCCCTGCCCCTGCAAGGCCTAGGCTTCTTATCTTCTACTGCTGGGGCCAAAAATTATTATGTCAAACTATGACCTCCAGATTTTCCTACTGCTCCTTCAGCCCTGATCTTATGAAACACATGTGGGATTCAAGCAGATTCCAGTGTCCCTATTTCACTGTGCCATCCCTATCCATTTTGGGGACAGTTATAGAAGTTGGTTTCAGGCATGCAGGAGAATTAACCATATTCCTTTTAAGTATCTTTTGCTTCTTCCTCTCCATCTTCTTCTCTTAATGCGATTTAATTTTGTTATTTTGGGAAAAGCAGCATGATATATGGGCAAGAACACTGGTTAGAATCCAAAGAGCTGGGTTTGAGTCTATACTCCATTATTTATTAGTTGTATAACCTTAGCCAAGTCATTTCTCATCCTTGAGCTCCGTTCAGTATCCTTAGTGATAAAATGGAGAGAATGAAGTTTTCCCACACCTATCTCACAGGGTTGTTGTGAGGATAAAATCAGATTATTTATGTCTATCACGTAATCAATAAGTCTTAAAGAGTTACTTAAGGTATTTAGAGGTTTAATCAGCTTGTTCACTCTTCAAATGTCAAAGGTCAACTTTGCATCCAGATATTTTGTACCTCAAATACAGCAGTCTAGCCATTTTTCTATGCTGCCTAAAATGCATGGCAAACAGTATACCAACATACACATTTAAAACACTAATTAAAAATATAATTAAATTAAAATTATTTTAAAATATATTTTGTGTATCTATTGTTTTTACACCACCTGCATTTCCCAATGGATTCCTTCCTCCTTATCCCCTCCAAAACAGAGTCTTAGAACAAAACCATTTCAGCAAAACTAACCTAGACGTTGAAAAAGTCTGAGATGCCTGATATACAGACTTTCACTCTCATATTCCCCCACACTTACAATGAAGTGTTCAATGTAGCTCTTCTTTGGGAATATGGTGGTCATTAAGCTTTCATGCCATTCAGTTTTATTGTATTGTTGTTGCTCTTTCTATTCACATTATTGTAGTCATTGTAGGTATTCTTTTTCTGGCTTTGTTTCCTTCACTTTGCATCTGTTCATATGGGGTTGGTCTTCTTACATTTCCCCATGTTCATTAAACCCATCCTTAAACTCATCCTTTCTCATAGCATAGTAATCTTCCATTACATGCATATGTGACAAAGCTATTTCACAATTGACGGTCATTTAATTTGTTTCTACAGTAAATATTTTATTGCTTATGGGTCCTTTATTTTCACTGTTGACCTCTTTGAGGTATATATCTACCAGTGAGATCTCTGGGTTAAAGGGTATGGACATTTTAATCACTTTCTTAGTATAGTTCCAAATTGTTCATCAGAATGGTTAAACCACTTCAGATTTCTACCAGCCCGTGCATTAATGTGCCCCTCTAGCCACAACTGCTACATTGTTGACTGTTTCCATCTTTTACAATTCATTAGCTGTGAGCTGATACCTGAAAGTTGTTTTGATTTACATTTCTCTTATTAGTGATTTGGAGTAGTGTTTCATATGGTCACGAAAACATGAACTACCTATTCAAAAGTCAGTATATTTGCTGAGAGTGTGTTCCTTGGGGAAACTTCTCATCACTTTCCACATTCCACTGTTCCCTTCCTTGACCTCTCTCCAGCTCTTTTCTCCCTTGGGCAGGCTAAAGCAGGTGGGAGGGAAGTGCCTGGCATCTAGATGCTGCCTGCCACGTGCACCATGGATGGTGCTCTGTGGGCTGAGCTGTGAGTTAGAGCTGTGATCAATCGGTGTGTCCTGTTGTCTGTGTGGAGAGAAGGTCAAGGGCACCTTTTGCTTTGTGTCAAGCTGTTAATAAGGGGGATGGGACCAGTCTATTTCAGCTAGGGAATTATAAATTGTGTCGATTGAAACTGCATAAATGTTCAGTTTTGGTGGCCGGGAGTGAATTGTAGAGTCCTTACCCACCCTGGGAGAGAAAAAAAAGTTGATTACTAGTCTGTTCCATAGTGTGGTGATGAGGTCAAGCACCTTCCTAGTATTTACCATCTTACTGGTTGCCTAAGAAGAGAGACAACTCTTTCCTGAGCCCAACAACTCAAGTAAATTAAATACCTGCTTGCATGTTACCATGAAAGCAAAAAAGGCAGATGCAGTCCCTTCCTTTTCTTTTTTCTTTTCTTTTCTTTTCTTTTCTTTTCTTTTCTTTTCTTTTCTTTTCTTTTCTTTTCTTTTCTTTTCTTTTCTTTCTTTTTTTTCTTTTCTTTTCTTTTCTTTCCTTTCTTTTCTTTTCTTTTCTTTTCTTTTCTTTTCTTTTCTTTTCTTTTCTTTTTTTTTTTTCTTTCTTTTTCTCTTCTTTTCTTTTTCTTTTTTCTTCTTTTCTTCTTTTCTTTTCTTTCTTTTCTTTTTTTCTTTCTTTTTTTCTTTTCTTTCTTTTCTTTTCTTTTCTTTCTTTTCTTCTCTTCTCTCTTCTTCTCTTTTCATTTTTTTTTAAGGCAGTCAGGGTTAAGTGCCCAGGGTCAACCCAGCTAGTAAGTGTCTGAGGACAGATTTGAACTCAGGTCCTCCTGACTTCAGGGCCTGTACTCCATCCACTGCATAACCTAGCTGTCTTGTCCTTTCTTCTTTAGGAGATTCTTTAAGAGACATTCTTCAATGGATCTTTGTTGTTGTAGGATCTTTATACAGCAACAAATCTATTTGTCTTTTATATTTAGTGAAGAGGTGGCTTTGAATTTTCTTCTAAGACCAGGTTTCTCTGGTCTTTAGGACTCTGAGGGACAAAACCTGTTTGTCCATCTACCTTGGCTTAGCATGAGGCTTCTGACCAACTATAAAAGAAGCATAGGAGAATAGATTTAGAACTGGAAGAGACCTTAGCAATAATCTTGACCTATGCCCTCATTTTACAGCTGAAGTAACAGAGATCCAGACAGATTAGAGGACTTAGCCATGGTCACATAACTACGAAGTGGCAGAGTCAAGGCGTGAAACTTGGTCCCTCTGACTGCAGGTGCAAAACTATGTTATAGTTTTCTGCTTCTATGCAACCACTTGCTGAAAGACATTAGGTTGTAAACTCTTTGCGGGCAAGGACTATCATTTGCCTTTCTTTGTATCTCCGGTTCTTAGCACAGTGCCTAGAACATAATAGTTACTTGAATAAATGCTCGTTGATTTGTGGGGAGGAGTCTGATTTAGGACTTCATACTTGGGACAGTTTCTCTTTAAGGTAATCATGCACACCTTGGAGCCTGCTAAGCAATCATAGGCTCAAAGATTTAGAACTGGAAGGGACCTCAGAGATCATCTACTCCCTTATTTTACAGATGAAACAACTGAGGCCAGGGAAATTAAGTGACTTGCCCAAGGTAATCCTTTCCATTGTTCTTTATTGCTGTCTTGTTACCCAGATCTCATCTACGACTTTTTCCAGAATGTGAATCCTGTTTACTGAGGTAGGGGAGGGAGTGATAGCCTTCCTAAGCCTAGATACAGCTGCACAACCATTGCTGATAATTCTTTTGTCTTCTCTTACCCCTTAGACCTACCCGAGATCAGTGTAAGCCACATTAACCTGACAGTAAGAGAAGGGGAGAATGCTGTCATCACCTGCAATGGCTCTGGCTCCCCTCTGCCTGATGTGGACTGGACTGTCACAGGACTGCAGTCCATCAATACCCACCAGGTAGGCTTTTAGGAAGGAAAAGATGTGAACACAGGTCAAGTGTAATCACCACACAGTCTTAGAAGTGAGCTTCTCTCAGCTCCAAGGTACCAAGGGCTTAAAAAGGAATTGTAGCTGAATGGTTAAAGGGAGAAATAGACATTGGACTTGGGACTTGTCTTTTTTGGATAATTAAGTGCACCTAATGTAGTTTAAAAGTGTGTGGACAGCTATAGCTCTCCTACCTTGCTCTCCTTTGGGTTGTGTTAGACGTAGGAGGGGAAAGGAAAGGAATTTGGCGGTGGTGGGGAGTAAAAAAGAACTTTGGCTAGAGGTGACTTGACCATTATTTTTCCATTGGGGTTTTCAGACAAACCTTAACTGGACCAATGTTCATGCCATCAACCTGACCCTGGTCAATGTCACCAGTGAAGACAATGGCTTTACCTTGACCTGCATTGCTGAAAATGTGGTGGGCATGAGTAATGCTAGTGTGGCACTCACCGTTTACTGTGAGTATGGGCATATGGCATCTCCGTGAGAGAACCTAGGGCTCAGAAGAGCCTATGGGGTGGGAAACAAGGGACATCAGTAGAGCTGACTTAGAGTTGAAGGTTTCTTGCCTAGAAGCTGTGAAAAGGACAGGGAAATAATGTACACATGTATTAATGTACACACATGGTTTTTCTGAGTCTGGGCAAGGGGGGAGGAGTACCTAATTCTTGTAGAGGTGTGTCTGCAATGCGTAGACACTGCTTGTAGAGGTGTGTTAAGGCCTCTCCTGAGATGATCTTGTAAGCATGCATAGTTTTGGATCTTGTCCCTTACCTCTCTAGACAAGCTTCTGAAAGGTGCACAGATGGAGATACCCTACTGAGAGGAATCTTGGGAGTCTGGCTGAACCAAAATGACTTTCCACTTATCAGCTGGTGGAGCTATCATTCCTCTAGACAATCTTTTGAAAAAGAAAGTAGGCAAAATCTGTGATGAGAAGCCCCAGTTCCTCCAAGGTTCCAGGATATGAACGCTTGAAATATCTCAGCAATTTAGATGTTCTTCCCTTTGGCAGATCCTCCACGTGTGATGAGCCTAGAAGAACCTGAACTGCGTCTGGAGCACTGCATCGAGTTTGTGGTCCGGGGGAACCCACCCCCAACCCTGCACTGGCTGCACAATGGGCAGCCGCTGAGGGAATCTAAGATCATTCGGGTGGAGTACTACCAGGAGGGTGAGGTCTCTGAAGGCTGCCTCCTCTTCAATAAGCCCACCCATTATAACAATGGCAACTACACCCTCATTGCCAAAAACCATCTGGGCACAGCCAATCAGACCATCAAGGGTCATTTCCTCAAGGAACCCTTTCCAGGTGAGGGGAATGCAGTTTTTTTTCCCACTTTGGGGTAGACTCAATCTCCCCAAGAGTTTCCAGTTATATTCAGTAGTCTGTGGTGGGGAAGAGAAAACAACTGTGCTTTTATATTACCAATATGAATTGATTGGATAAATTGAATTCGACTAGAACCACTGTGCTGAGTCAGCACAATCTGGATACATATCTTACTTCTAAGAGGCTACCATTCCAAGAGGGTAGCAGACATGCATATGTGCATGGTTACATATTCAAGGGCATAACCCTCCATCCCTCTGAAGCAGAGACATACATAGATATTTTGAAATGGAAAAGACCTCAGACATCATCTGGACTAACCTCCTCATCTTACAGAGGAAGAAACAGATCCATGCTGGGGGAGTGACTTGTCCAAGGCCACACAGCCAGGTAGTGTCAGACCTGGAATTAGAATTTGGGCCCTCTGACTCTAAGTCCAATCTTCCCCCTTCTCCCCACCTCACACTTCCTTATGGCCAGGGTTGGGGGGGGGTGTGAGAAATTATGGAAGTGTACTAAGGAAATAAGTCTGTGATAGAGTCAGGGAAGAGGAGATAATGGGCTAAGGGCAATGACTCCAACAATCTAAGGAGCTTCAATTATATTATGACCTTGGGAAGCTGATAATTTTTCACTCACTCTCCGCACAATCTGGGCTGGATCACCCCCAAGTACTTCTATTAGTTAGAGAATTTCAGGATCAGAAAGAAGAAAAGCCCAGCAAAGGTTAACAGGCAGTGAATTAGGTTACTTAAGAGGATTATGTAATCTCTTGTTCTATAAAGTGATAATTTAGGAATCAGGCATCCCACTCTTAGATGATTTAGGTATTTGCTTATAGGGGATAGACTAGAGCAACAGTTTTCAAAGTGTGATCCAGAGATCCCTAGGGATTCATAGTTCCTTTTAGGAGGTCCCTGAGGTCAAAACTGTTTTTCATAATAGTACTAAGACATTTGAATTTCCAATGTGGTAAATATTGATGGATATAACCCACATAAGTATAAGCCTGTTGGGAGTCTTTAATAAGTTTTATGTGTTAAAAGGTCTTGAGAGCAAAAAGTTTGAGAACTGCTAAACTAGATAACCCCTTAAAGTTTCTTGTAAGGGAGGAGTAAAGGAAAGAGTAGTTTAGGATGAGAAAAAGACATCAGGAGCTAAATCTGTGTATTGTTTGCTTGTTGTGAAAGGGGACTTTGCAGTCCACAAATAACTGAGAAGTGTCAACTTCAGGATGCCTTATTTAACTTAGTGCAAGAGGGCTATAATGAGGAGTACTGGGAGCAAAGGAAGAAAAGGAAAAATGAGGCTGCATGTTGAGAAAACCTTCCCAGGGAGACCCTGGAGATTAGAGAACAATCTTTCCTAAGGAAATGATAGGGACTGCAATGCTTCAGTTACTGAAAACTACATATGGGGGAAACTCAAGGGAGTTTCCAAGCCCAGGCCTTAGGAAGATCCTAGTGGGCTAAGTCCAAGAGATTTTTTTGATTGGCTCATTCCTCCTTAGTCTTCTGGAGGATGGAAATAGTTATGGCCTTCACTTTGAGTACAAAGAGTTCTCAAACTCAGAGATGGTTGGGTTGTGTATAAGACTTAGTGCAAAGATTAGCTCTATAGATTCTTAGAGTTAGAAGGGTTGCTTAGAGGTCATTTGATCCATTCCACCATGTGCAAGGAGGAACACATATAAATTTGCTTAGAAAAGTGTAAATCATTTCTTTTAAAAAGACTACCTAGAAGTAAACTTAGTATTCTCTTTCTGAAATCACCCATCCTGTAGTGGGAAAAACAAACAAACAAATAAACAAACAAAACCTTTGGACTTGGAGTCAGCAGACTTGGGTGCAAGTTCTACCTCTGGACACAATAAATATGTGACCATGGCAAAGTCACTGGACCTCTCTTTCTTCACCTGTAAAATGGGCATAATTATACCCATAGCACCTACATCACAGTGCTGTTTTGAAAACCAAATAAGGTGATATATGCTTTGTACATCTTAAAATTCTACATTAATGCCAGCAATAATAATAACAATTATATAATAATAACAACAACAATAACAATGATGATGACGATGATGATGATGATGATGATTGGGTGAGGCAGTGAACTGTCAAAGTCTTTGAATGGACTGATTTTGCTGTCTAAGAGAGGGGATCAGTGAGGTTAAGTTGGACTTCCCTTTTATAGGCCCTGTCAGGGAAGTGAATATACAGAGACCAGAAACAATGGAGTGGTGTCTGGTATCCAGAAAACTTAGTTCCCTTCCATCCTGTGGGAGTGAAGCAGCTTTTTGTATTCTTCAGACATGCAGGAATCTGCCCTTTTATAAAACTCAGTGGCTCTATTTTTTTGACAAAGACTCTAGATACCTTTTGATTTTTCATTCAGACATCAAAATTCATCAGAATAACTTCTAGAATATGCTGGTGATGACGGTACTGTTGGTGGTGGTGTGTATGTGTATGTGAGTGTAGGTAGCAGGGGAAGAGGGGGATGTCCTTGGGGAGACCTAGAAGACCTTTACTATGAATTATACCATCTGACTCATTTGCCCCTTAACTGGGAACATTTCCAGCTATAATTTCTTAGACCCATTGCATGAAAGTTTAGTTTCATTATAGAGCAGTGATTTTTTAATAATTTATTTCAATTTAATTCAGTACTACAAACATTATTAAATACTTACTATGGACAAGGCACTGTGCTGGGCAGTAGGGATGCAAAGATCTATAATAAATATATGAATGCATATGTATATATGTGTATAATAACTGAACATACACATCTACATATATACATCTGTGTATATATGTGTGACATATATTTACACACATATATGCACACACCTCTTGCTGTCAGCTCTCGTAGGCCTTTACAACATAATAGTGGGTAAATGACATACACTAATAACTGATACAAGTAGGGTGTGTGATAAGTACGAAAGAAAAGATCTAATGAAAGTTGGATGAAAAATTTGAGGAGGGAAAAAACATTTTCACTGAGGGAAGGAAAATGGCAGGCAAAGTTTCTTGGAGGAGGTGGTGACTCCATTGAAAGAAGGGAGGGATTTCAACAGGCAGAGAAGTTGGGTAGGGGGTATTCATCCATTCTAGACATTGGGGGACAGTGTCAGCAAAGGCATGGAAATGGGAGAGAGTAAGATGAGTATGGAGTTTGACTGGCACATAAAGTTAGAAGAAAAGGAGTAATTTGAAATAAGTTTGAATAGTTAATTGAAGCCAGGTTAGGGAAGGTCTTGAATGCCAAATAAACATGCTAAATAGAGCATGGGGAGTTACAGAAAGTTTTTTGAGAAGAAGACTGGTATTGTATTAGGAAGATTGTTCAGACAATAGTGTGAAGAAAGGATAGGAGAAGAGACAGATCTGAAGTAAGAAGATGAGTTAAGAGGCTATTCCAGTAATCCTGGTGAGAAGTAATGAAGGCCTAATTAGGGTGAAGTACTATGGAAGCAGAAAGAAGGGTACAGACTTAAGAGATATCATCAAGGTTTGATTGAGGAGCTTTGGGCAATTGGATTGGGTAAGAGATTAGAGTAAAAGATGACTCAGGATGGTGGTGACATTAAAAGAAATAGAGATGGTAAGGGGTCTTTGGGTATTGGGGTGGGAAAAGGGAGTTTAGTTCACTTTTAGCCATGTTGGAATTAAATACATGATGAAAAAGTGGTGACAGGGAACAGATGGAAAAGTCATATGAAAGTGACGAGGGATGAATGTATACAAAAAGGTGAATTGTTTGGGAGATGGAGCTAGAGAAGAATAATAAGGCCTATTCTTACCATCACCTTCCCTGTCTCCCCAACCTAGGAAGCAAAGCAACTGTAGGAATACATGGTATATTCTTTCTACTCATGAAGGGTGTGGAGAGATATGCGTACTCTTCCCTCCCTAGGGCATTCTTCCAGGGGTGGGGTGATATTCCACTAAGATGCTGCTGCATCTTAGAGATATGTCTGTAAATGTGAGAATCAGCAGAATTTCTGAAATTGAACAGAAAGGTTCCAACAGATTACCTTTAGTTCAGGCCATCTAAACCCTGCTGACAAAGAATCCGTCTTCTTTTAAAAAGATCCTCTGATAGGAAAGACATCGGACCAGGGGATAGTGTTGTCAATATTTCCAAGAACGGGGTGGATCAGATCCTGGGGTCCCAGAAGGAAGCATTCCAAGCTGATAAAGATATCACAGCAAATGCAAGTTTATTATCAGGAACCTGATACTTCAGGATTCAGTGCCCTCATTCAGATTTGCTGTTGTGGTAGAGATCGTCCCATTCCCTAGCCTCATGTATACTCACAATATATTATTCCACTGGTAGTTGCTTTTCAACTAAACAACCCCTATTCCCCCTTTGTCTCTGTTAAGAAAACAACTTGAGACATCTTATTTTGGGAATGGCTCCCCGGGGTAAGCCATCTGAGGGCTTATCCTGAGTTGGGGGTTTTTGCTTCCTTTTCATGTATCATGAGTCAGAAATAGAGCAAGAATGGCACAGGTTAATAATTAAAGAAATAGAATAAAAGCTTTCTCAATGTGGAGATGTATTTAGTAAAAGGGATTTGGGAGAAGCATGAATTCTCCCTTGAATGACTATTCTGAGCCCCAAGGAAGTCTGAAAGTACAAATGAGGAAAGAAAGTAATCAAAGGGGACATTTAAGGAGCATTCTAAAAATAGGTTCCACCAATAAGAATGTGATCAGAGAAGTAGTGGGCACATTAGAAATGGACTCCAGCTTTGATACAAAGAGTGGTCTTCTGTCCAGAATGGTTATTTTAAAAAGTGTGATGCCAGATCTGCTTAGGGTCCTTTGGGCCTGGAGAGGCTGTCAGAAAAGATCAGAGTCTGAGAGAGAGGGATGCTGTAAGGAATAAAGATTAGAGGGAATAGTCTGAAGAAAAAAAAAACAGAGGAAGATGGATGATTACCCACAGGTGGAAGGAGGAAGATCAGGACTTAAAGATGTTCTCAAGTTAGGGAAATAGTAATTGAGGGGTATAAGAGAAGGGAAGTGTTATTAGGCTGAGTTTGGAAATCAGTCAGATGTCAATGGGGAATTTTCACAGAAAATACTTAGGCATTCAATCCAGTGACACTGGCCTCTTTTCTGTTCCTTGAGGCTTATCTCCTGACTGGGTATTTCACTGGCTATTACCTATGCCTAGAATGCCCTCCCTCCTCATTTCTGCCTTGGCTTGTCTGTCTTCCTTCAAGTCCCAGATAAACTTTCACCTGCTACAGGAAGCCTTTCCCAATACCCCTTAATTTGAGTACCTTCCCCTTATTGATTTATCACCAATTTATCCTATAGACAGCTTGTTTGTATTAGAATAGGAGTTCCTTGAGAGCAGGGATTGTTTTTTGCCTTTCTTTGTATTCCTAGCACCTAGCATAATTGCTGGCACATAGTAGACCCTTAGTAAATATTTTCTGACTGATTTTGGTTGTTCACTTGGTCATTTGGTGGCTTCTCTTTGAAGCCTTAGGGCCAGGTCTGTTAGGAGAATGAGTAGTAGAAAAAGGCTTGAATTGGTCAGGTCCAGCTTGTAAGCTAAGGTTCTGGTACCATTTCCCTTGACCATGCCAGCTGCCTTCCACCTGAGGGCATAGTAGGGGTTCAGAGGTACTGCTGTCAGTGCAGTATAGGGAGCTGGGAAAAGGGTGGCCATTTTAGCAGCATCATCATCAGAGGGAGAAAGTTTGACTCTAGCTGTTTTTAAATGAAGCTTGTATACATGAGATGCATGTGTTAGTGAGCAAAGAAGCAAAAAAGCCCATTTCTTCTCATCTATGACCTGGGTTTTGACTTTTTTGGAGGGAGAAGAGAGGAAAGATCTCTTGTTGTCTTTGCTTTCGAGCCATATTTGTATCTTGGCTATGATCAGGCATGGTTGAACAGAAGTTCTTGGCTCTGTTTTCCTTTCTGTGGGCTTTACTTGCTTCCATTGTTGGGGGCCTTCCCAGGAGTGTGTCGGGCCTGTGCCCACTGAAAGATGTGAACTATATTCTTCCTAGAACAAAGTATTCAGGTGATGATCTGACAAGGATGTTTCTCTCCCCACTTCCCAACACTTTTTCCCAGTCCATTCTCCCATTCAGATTTAGGTGTGAGTCCCTATTCAAAGCAAGTTACTATTATCCCTACCCATCAACAGTGTGAAACCCCAAATCCACCCATGGGTTCTGTGCTGTGAATGTGGCACCTTGTTTCAGTGCCCATGTGACTCTTGGATGGATAAGTGTTTCCAGACAGCAGCTAAAGGATTTAAGCATTCATAGGCTGATTGGCAGATTACAGGGTTCACAGACTCGGTTAAAACATTTGGCTGACGTGAGAATATTCTCTAATAAATGAGAACCTTATGAAAAACATGCAAATCAGCATGAACCTGTGAGTTGATCTGGCAACCCTGTTCTTTCAGGCTGTCAGGGCATGACCATTAAAAAAAAAATTGGTCAGGCATTTTGTCACCTAGAGTATGGAGGCAGCAGGAATATCAGACCAGGAATTCAGATGAGGCTTAACAGCCTAAGAAAACAATGAATTGATACTGACTAGTGTTATGTCAGAAGCGTCTGGGTTAAGCCTTCCCAAAGAAAACATCACTTTCCATTGAGGTCATTACAGAAGACTGTTTACTGGCTACAGCCTGATGGAACTGGCAAGGTGGAAAAATTGGATCAAGGGACTATAGTTTTCATTCATGCCCTCACTGAGTGTATCATAGGTACTTGGTAGAAAGGCCACTTCAGGATGTCACCTTCCCAAGCTTCCTACTTCAGGAAAAAGGTATATCTTTGTGATCTGTCAATGTAGAGGGTCTCTTGATATTAACAGGGAAATAGAAGAGAAGTCAACTCTTCTGGGAGATGGAGGGAAGTATGTCATGGAAGAGCAGAGATAATCAGTACATACAGGGCATGAAATCTGTTCTGGGGTTAGAGCACCACAAAACAACCTGTTTTATTTGCCTTCTAACACAAATGCTTGGACTTTCATTCTTCAAGCACGAGCACTTTCAGAATATAATGGAAAAAGCAGGCTTCTCTCCCCGATGCTCTTTACTTCTTACCCTTACATCTCTCCCTCCACCATCACTATTCTCCCTGGGATCCAAAGAAATAACTGTGGAGTGATACAAGAGGGCTGAGGTTCCAACTCCTCTCGCCACAGTGAAAACAGCATGACCTCCAGGTGTGGAGACAGTGATGCCTCTTCCAATCAGAGTGATTATCTTCAGTCTCTCCCCCAACACTGTGGACATCACACTAAGGTGATAAAATGGGATAGCTGGCCTGTAGCTGTAAAGTTGTCAAAGCAATGATACATCAGGGTGAGGGGGAAAGGTGATGACTGGCAGAAATGGCTGTCTTACTCCATTCTGTTTTTTATTAAATGTGTTAATTATCTCTTTGTCCTTTTTGCAGAGAGTACGGATAACTTTGTCTCAAGTAAGTCTCCTTTGCCTCTTGCTTTGTAATTGTTCATGTTCTCGATCCTTTCTGTTAGTTCCTCTGAATTCAGACAGCCTTCCTACCTCCCCCAGCCACAGTTGAGAGGATGTGAGATATCTGTGGTAGAGTGAATTGGAGTATAGTGTCTAGGCTGCTGGGGCAATTTCTCCTAAGCTCCTTTTTACCTAGGGAGAACTCTAGGGTTAGCTTTTTAGATGCTGGGTCCCTATACTCCAGTTTTACTTACCTGACTGAAGTTAAGGCTGTTTAGAGGGTTTGAGGAGTTTTCTGATACCTGGTGTGGTAGTGAATCTTATCAAATTGGGTTTGGGTTTATATTGAATTCCCCAGATGTTAGTTCCTATAGGAAGTATGATACCCAGGTTTTTAAATGTCCAATTGTGTATTTCCAACTTATGTAGAGATCAAGGTTGGGCACAGATGGATTGCTATGTACATTTTTTTGTGAGGTGGGTCAATATTCAAATCAGTGAGATTACAGGTCCATTTGAGCATTTGAAAGATGACAAATGGAATCATTTCCCATGTGACCATGACTTATTAGATTTTGGGGGGAACCATGGAAGTTTGAGTATACTGATAATTTAAGAACAAGGGTTAAACTAGAGGTTTGCACATGTTTTGTATTTTTCTGAAGGAAGCCTACCACCCTTGTCATCTCTTTCTTGTGATAGAATTATGGGAATTTGACTCACCTGTCTTGTGGAGGCTTTCACTCCACATTCAGATTGCTTTATCTAGATGCAAATGTCATATGTGTTTCTTATTCCTTCTCAGTCTCTGGAGACTAGTAACCCCACAGAATGTTCCTCTAGAGATGTCTGATGTGGGAAAGCTCTTCTCCAAGAAGATGCTATAAGCCTTAGAACAAACTAACTCTTGGCTTCAGCATGACTGGGTAACTGAGAATAAGGCATTTCCATGGGTGTCTCTTTCATATATGATAAGTTGAGTTGTCACAATGCACTGGCCTCAATGTGGAATGAATGAGATGGTGGTTTCTATTTTGGGCTAGGAATCAATAACCTCTTTTGACCCAAATTGCTACCACTAAGACTAAGTAACCTCCATGGCACAAACATGGTATAGAAAAGAAAGAGAATGTGAGAATGAAGGAGGAAGAAGATAGAAGTGTCTATTGGTAGCCTCCGGAGTCAGTGGAAGTAGCTGCTTTCATCCTGTCTGTTGGAAACTTCCCCTTGTGTTTCTTTCAGGGCTACATCTAGAACCTAGTTATTTAGGCTTCATTTCAAAGTCCTTCCCCACATAAACCATTGTATTGTTCCAGTGGTTCATAGGTTATAGAGCCCAAGTTTTTCCTTTCCCTTTGAGGAAGTGGGTAATGGGGTAGATAATAGGGATATTATTTCAAAAATAGGGTAGCAGTGGGCACATGTGCTCTTGAGCTATTGTATTTAGTCAGGTAACAGAAAAGGGATTCATGTTCTAGAGCCACTTCATCAGAATCTAGGGAGATATTAGGATGCAAAGGTTCAGACTGGAGTGAATGTCTTTTTGCAGAGATTGATGGTGTATTCTTTGGGGCAGGGATAGAATTGTGGCCTAGGCTCCAAAGAGTTTCCCAGTGCTCTTTAACGTGTGGTCTGTTGACTAACTGCCCTCCTGCTCTGTTCTTTTGGTTCCAGTCTATGAAGTGAGCCCCACACCTCCTATCACCGTGACCCACAAACCAGAGGAGGACACTTTTGGGGTGAGTCATATCCTGGTCAAGAAGAGTTAACTTCTCCCAAGGGGCCTGAATGGGCTTGGTTCAGGGAGACTCTGATTAGCACTACACAGAGAGAAGGAAGCTAGGTTGGTGTTTCACTAGGGAGTAAGACTGGATATTTAAAGCTGAGTTCTATGCCTCTAGAGGTAGACTGTCTTAAAATTTTTTTTTATTGATGTCTTTTGTTTTTATATCATCTTCATTTATGTATAGATATAGATGTAAACCTATCTATATCTATATCCCTTCCTTTATCCATTAAGCCATCTCTTGTAACAAAGAATAAAAAGAAAAAAAAGCAGTTTATCAAAACTAACTGACACATTAATTGAGTCCAACAGGATATGCATTGTTTCATGTAGGTAGTCCCCAAAAGAGGTGGACTTTCTACACAACATGTTGACATGGTGGTTGCCTGTTTCTCTGAGCCCTGGGAAGACCCTTTGTTCCACGTAGCATTTAGGAATCAAAGCTTTTTTGAATAAAAAAAGCAAAGGGGAAGTCATTTATGATTGGTGGTTGAGTCAGGTTCCAAATACCATTCACCAAGGATGGGAACAACTCAGAGAATGGAATCCTGGAACCAGGAGTTCTTCTTCCTACCAATTTATTGTGGTAAGTTTCTTGGGAGTCTTCAGTGTCTTGTTAATTGGTTTCTTAATGCATTTTATGCAGCAGGCACACAGCATTCTGTACTGGGAAGAGCTTCTGCTGTAAACCTCTCATTTGGGCAGAAATCACTTTTGCAGCATACTCTGTGGGACCCTGGTGTACGCCTTGATCCTGAGTAGTATGTTTTATTCCTCTAGGTATCCATAGCTGTTGGACTTGCAGCTTTTGCCTGTGTCCTCCTGGTGGTTCTCTTTATCAT